>NC_084663.1:206427500-207635312 GCF_028389875.1 Rhea pennata
ATTAACTGAAAGAAAAAAAAAAGAAAAAGAAAAAAAAGAAAAATTAAGTCTGAAAATGAAGTCCTTGATTTTAAAAAGGCAAATGATGATAAATGTAGAGAACTTTGTTTTGACAGTCTAAGAAATCAGCTTAACTGAGGAAAAGTTAGATGTGGAAAGGCTCTAGAATTTATTTAACGCAAATGGTCTAAATCTAGTATGAACTGTTGCCCTGTACAAATGGAAGCAGCACAGTTACCATGAGCTAATTAAGTGAAAAAAAAGAAGCAAAGGCCAAAAAGTGAACTTTAACATGGGTATTAACATGGGTAGAACAGATTGCTTTGTGAGAGGTACATCTAAGAATACTTAATTTTCTATTGGTTTACATCCTCTATATCCTTCCCGCTACCATTACCAGCTTTTATTCAATCACACAAAAAAACTGTACTTCTCTGTTGTAGTGACTCCACCTTCAAATTCCCTAGCCCTTTTCTGTCAAAATATTTGAGGTCCTCCCATTTTTTTTTTTTTTTTAATCCAGCAGCACTTTTCTCATCTCTTTGCAAGACCCGAGACCTTTACTGGGCAATTGAACAGGAGTTACACTAGGTTTTGGCTTTTGCAAAGCTATGCAGATAATAAACTAATAAACAGCAGCTGGTACACAATGCTGCTAGGTCAGCCCATAGAAATGCTGATTGCCAGATTGACAGACCAGATAGAAGTATCTACTCAGCTTACAGGGCAGCATTCTTTGGACAATTAGTTTTCCGTATGTTTATTTTCTACCCACCCACCAGTTGTCATAAAACTTGCAAGAACTTCTTACTTCAGTGGCCTTGATCCTTCTTTCAGGTTTGGTTGAGGCAAGTGAAGATGCAAATATTACTAGAGGAAGACTTCAGAAGAAACAGAAAATAAGCTTACACATCTAACTGCATGAAAATCTAAACTCTATCAGTATTATTTGGAGGAATAACTACTCCAAGAAGAATTTTAGGAATAAATCATGTGAGTCCGATTTGATAGTTAACTTTGAAAATTTTGTTGACTTTCTGGACAAGGGAAATTTATCTCATCTACCTGCATACTGGACATAGTGAGGTGATCCTGCCCCTCTACTCAGCCCTGGGGAGGCCTCATCTCGAGTACTCTGTCCAGTTCTGGGATCCCCAGGACAAAGGGGATATGGAGCTACTGGGGAGAGTCCAGTGTAGGGCTACAAAGACGATCAGAGGGCTGGAGCACCTGCCCTATGAGGAGCGGCTGTGAGAGATGGGCCTCTTCAGCCTGGGGAAGAGAAGACTGAGGGGGGATCTTATCAATGTGTACAAGTACCTGAAAGGAGGGTGTCAAGGGGACAGGGTCAAACTCTTTTCAGTTGTCCCATGTGACAAGACAAGAGGCAATGGGCAGAAATCGAAGCCCAGGAAGTTCCGCCTGAGCGTGAGGGGGAATTTCCTCACTGTGAGAGTGATGGAGCACTGGACCAGGTTTCCCAGAGAGGTTGTGGAGTCTCCTTCTCTGGAGATCTTCAAGGCCCGCCTGGATGCAACCAGGTCTAACATGTTCTCGGTGAGCCTGCTTGAGCAGGGAGGTTGGACTAGCTGATCTCCAGAGGTCCCTTCCAACCTTACTGATTCTATGATTCTAAGAAGAATTAAACAGAAAGACGGTTACAAGAAGGGATTTGTAAAGGATTAGTTGTGAGACTGTGGGGTTTGTATTGGTGACTTACCATTAAAGTAACAAACACATGCATCCTCTCAGAAGACATAGAAGAGCTTGAACAGGTAGATAACTGGGAAGCTCTATGAAGATATCATTTCCTTTTTTTCTCACAATTATTTTTTCTACATATGAACTGGTTTTTTATTTCTTTTAGAAAACTTAGTAGACCATATAGTTAATCCTAACACTGTCAGTGTCCTCATCTGGGCTGACTTTAGATAAAATTCCCAGATGGAACAGCAAGAAACTCTGAAGAATGAATATTGAACTGAGATGAAAGCCTCATTCCACACATTATTGAAAAAAAAAATCAATACAGACTGTTTTCAGGGACAAATATCGTTAGGAACAGTTCTACTCCTTTATTCTGGGAGACAGCCAGAGTCTTAAGGGAGCTATTATCTCATGCCTCTGGAAAATAAAAAGTCAAGAGCCCTTTAGAACTTAAGGATAAAGGAGCCTGAGGCTAGACTCTAAAATAACTTTGCAGTATGTGATGTCAAGTTCAAATTTTGCTCTGATTAACAAAAAGTCAAAAAATTCAATATTTTTTCTAGGTATAATTTCTTTCTTTCAACAAAATATTGAACCAGGATTGTTAGCTACACTGGCTAAGGGCTATAACCAATCTTCATGAGTCCTTTCAGTTAAAAGATTGAGATGACAGAAAAACACTGCTTTATTTGAGTTACATATGAAAAATTCTACATAACTATGGCTCTGTAACTTTATAAAGAAATATTTCAAAGTTCTGTCCTCATGAAAGAATGCTTGGTTTAGCTCAGGATACCTATCTAGTTAAAGGAAAGTATTTAGTTTGCCAATTCACACTGAAAAAAAAAATCCTATTTTGGAGCTGAATGACTACTGCTGACTGGTATGGCTGACAATTCTATTCTAACTTTTTCTCTAACTTTTCTTTAATTTTCTAGTGCTTCATCACAAGTGATAATTTCCTCAAATATGAATCCTCTAAAAAGTAAGCTCCTGAATGATCACAATTTCCTTCCATAAATCCAGTAAATACAAATGAAAACTTTGGTTTCATGCACTTTTGGTCTAGGTCAAAAATAATTGTTACTCCCCATTTGTCCCACCCCCTTTGTGATTTGTTACTCAGTATAAGAAAGCAACTTTCCATCCTTTCCTCTCAGTTTGCCAGTAGATCTGAGGTTTTGTGACTTCTCTTTGTGTAGAAGGTTTTTGATCTAATTGTAACATGCACACCTGCTTCCTTCCTGGTATACAGATTTAGTATCATTCTCAAAAAATCGCTCCAATAGATTGTCTTCTAGTAATTTTATTTTGAAAAAGTGAACTGAATCAAGGTAAAGGGCATTTCTTTCTTTCTTATTCATTTCCAACATTTACCTGAAGAGACCTGTCACTTTTCAGATCATATTAACAATATATTAAGGAACTGCAGCAAGAGGAGGACTAGGGAATGGAGCAGGGGCCCTTGTGACAAGGGATACAGAGAAGGCAGAATTACCAAATGCCTTCTTTGCTTCAGTCTTCACTGCTAAGGGCAGCCCTCAGGAATCCCAGAGCCTGGACGTGAGGGAGAAAGTCTGGAGAAGGGAAGACTTTCCTTTGGTTGAGGAGGATAAGATTAGAGACCTTTTGGGCAGGCTAGACACCCACAAATCCATGGGCCCAGATGGGATGCACCCACGGGTACTGAGGGAGCTGGAGGATGTTGTTGTCAGGCTGCTCTCCATCATCTTTGAAAAGTCCTGGAGAACTGGAGAGGTACCTGAGGACTGGAAGAAAGCCAGTGTCACTCCAGTCTTCAAGAAGGGCAAAAAGGAGGACTTCCTTCTGTAGTTGCAGGCAACTCTAGGCCAGTCAGCCTCACCTCCATCCCTGGAAAGGGGATTGAACAGCTCATTCTAGATGTCATCTCCAAGCATATGGAGGAAAAACAGGTGATCGGGAGTAGTCAGCATGGATTCACTAAGGGGAAATTCTGCTTAACCAACCTGATAGCCTCCTCTGATGGAATGACTGACTGAGTAGACGAGGGGAGAGCAGTGGACGTTTTGTACCTTGAGTTCAGCAAGGCTTTTGACACTGTCTCCCATCACATCCTCCTAGAGAAGCTTGGGAAGTGTGAGTTAGATGAGTGGACAGTGAGGTGGCTTGAGAACTGGCTGAAGTGCAGAGCTCAGAGGGTCGTCATCAGTGGTGTGGAGTCTAGTTGGAGGCCTGTGACTAGTGGCATTCCCCAGGGCTCAGTCCTGGGTCCCATCCCATTTGACTTTTTCATCAATGACCTGGATGAGGGGACAGAGTGCCTCCTTAGCAAGTTTGTGGATCCTCCCAAGCTGGGAGGAGTGGCTGATACACCTGAGGGCTGTGCTGCCATTCAGAGAGACCTGGACAGGCTGGAGAGTTGAGTGGAGAGGAACCTCACGAAGTTCAACAAGGGCAAGTGCAGAGTCCTGCACCTAGGGAAAAATAACCCTAGGCACCAGGATAACCTGGGGGCTGACTTTGTGGAGGGCAGCTCTGCAGAGAAGGATCTGGGAGTGCTGGGGGATGACAGGTTGACCATGAGCCAGCAATGTGCCCTTGTGGCCAGGAAGGCCAATGGTATCCTGGGGTGCATTGGGAAAAGTGTTGCCAGCAGGTGGAGGGAGGTGATCCTGTTCCTCTACTCAGCCCTGGGGAGGCCTCATCTCGAGTCCTGTGTCCAGTTCTGGGATCCCCAGTACAAAAAGGGGACATGGAGCTACTGGAGAGAGTCCAGCGTAGGGCTATGAGGATGAACAGAGGTCTGGAGCATCTGCCCTATGAGGAACGGCTGTGAGAGCTGGGCCTCTTCAGCCTGGGGAAGAGAAGACTGAGGGGGGATCTTATCAAAGTGTACAAGTGCCTGAAAGGAGGGTGTCAAGGGGACGGGGTCAAACTCTTTTCAGTTGTCCCGTGTGACAGGACAAGAGGCAATGGGCAGAAATTGAAGCGCAGGAAGTTTTGCCTGAGCGTGAGGGGGAATTTCTTCCCCGTGAGAGTGACGGAGCCCTGGACCAGGTTTCCCGGAGAGGATGTGGAATCTCCTTCTCTGGAGCTCTTCAAGGCCCACCTAGATGCAATCCTAACGTGCTCTAACATGCTCTAGGTGAGCCTGCTTGAGCAGGGAGGTTGGACTAGATGATCTCCAGAGGTCCCTTCCAATCAGTAAGTATGATTTTATGATTCTGTGAATTATTTCATGAATATTTTAACCAATTGGGCACCAGTGTCTGGATTTTTTTCTAGATGTAAGTTTATTTTTACAGTTCTTGAAAGTCTCTGTCTGGCCGATTCTGTCCTAAGATATTTTAACTTTCATTCTGTTTTTTATCCATCTCTTAACAAAATCAGGCAGGTCCTGTAGAGATGTCCCTTTATATTCTCTAATATGCTTAAAAAAGAACTGTTTTCCAAGAATCTTTGGAGAAGCCATCTTACTTGAAAAGCAAACCTTTCACATTCTTTGGCACAACTACTTCTAATGTATGTGTCTATCTAACAAATAGAAAGACTTTTAAATGGAAAAAACCTTCAGTCTTCTCTGTGGTGGATTTTGTGATGTTAAGGTTGGAATTCATCTCAGGTTCTCCTCAGTTTTGCCAGAGTAATCTGGTGAACTATTCAGCTTTTCAAATGTATGTGTCCATTTTAAGCCACACTGATTAGCTTTCCAAACTCTATTGTCTATTAACTAGACCTCCAAGATCCCTTCTAATTATTTTAAGACAGATATATTATGCCAACTTAGATATAATAAGCTATTTTCCTCAGTTTCCAGCTGCCAGTATGGACGGATATTGATCTCTCATAAGTCTTGTGTGATAGTTACTAGCCCCATGGATATGTCTCAGATAACCTCTGACATCTTAAATGGCAATATACACCTGTAATTAGGCAGCTGAAATAAGTCCCCATTGTCTACTATGGGAAATTAGACACACTTAGACATTTATATCTTGGTGCTTAAAATATAGAACTGAATTTCACATCATTAACGGACATACCAAGTTAGGAAAATGTCTGCCTTGACCGGTATGCTGTCTCTGGTAATGAATAAGAGCAGATTCTTAGGCAGAGTATAAGAAGAGAGTAACTGATACTTCCCAAGAAGTATCTTCCCTAGAAATTTTTGTTCAGGGACTTCTTGAGCCAGAGACAGTATTTCGTATTTAGTCATCCTTTGTTATATTTTTCTTCTATGAAATTATCCATTTTTTTTGAGTCCATACAATCCTGACTGAAAAATCCTAGTTTAATAAGTCATTGTTTGTAAAGAATTTGTTCCTTACCTATGTCTGTTACCATTTTCTGCTCTTTTTCTGGTTCTTCTAAATCTGGTGATTTTAGAACTTAAAGATAGAGAACTCTCTTGCTACAAGGATTTAACTATGCAGCTAATTTTTGTTGCATCTATTTTGCTGCTATATGTTCACCAATACTGTGATACTGAATGAAGAGATAATTACAGGTCAATGGTCATGAAAGGATAAAAACTATATTATTCTAGCTCTCCATATAAGGCTTATTGCAGGGTCTAGTCTGGTATGCTTGAAATGTAGAAGAAGAATGTATAACCTTGGTCATTTCAAATCTTCAGCTACCAGTACCACACAGAAAACAGCTTAACCTTAAGAATTTTCATTTAAAAGAAAGGATTTGAACTAGACTGTCTATGGACATCAAGTTCATCTTGAAATTATCCCCCTCTTTATTGGTAAATGGTTTTTCTTTTAGAGGAAATACTGAAGAACAGAGGTAAGGATTTAAAATCTATTATACAGGAGTAGAGTCAGCTCCGAGTAGTGTGGAATCCTAGACAGATGAGATACTTTTAACATAAGAAGGCTCTAGTTAATACAAAACTTATTTAAATTGATCTATACAAATATATTTAGTACATCTATGTGTATGTAAGTTGTTAAATCTTGTAAATTGCTTTGTGTGACAATCTGACAAGGCCTGATATAGGTAGCTTGAGCTTTTTGTAGCTCCCCTTCAGCCTATGGTGCTAGGGAAGAAATGTGGTCTAGATTAATGTGTAGACTCCTAAGGCACTTATTCATAATCAAGTATTGACTGCCTTTAGAGTGAGTATCTTTATGATGATGGCTGGAACAGGGTGAGTTGAAGGAGGAAAGGGATTTGCTGCAGTTTCACATTATATTCCAAATACTTTGCCTCTAATGATGTGTTGCATCCTGTTATTGTTTTATATACTGCTTAATATTTTGTTATATCCTGTAACAGACACAGTATTTGTGAAACAGCAAAGCACTGTCGATTTTTTCCCCCTAAAAGCTTTCAAACAAATATTACCCAGAAGTCTTTTTTCTTGGGATCTCAAGTACAAGCTACACTTCCTTGCGGCTGTTGCATCTCCACAAAAGGGAAAGCACTACTGCTATCCTTTGACTCTGCTCTGAGGACTCCATTGGGCTTTTAATGTATAAATGATTAAAGCAATAAAAAGTCATTGCAACATTTAAAGCAATAATGTTGGCCCAGATGTAGTCTCCTGCTCAATGAATTCCTAAACTGCTGATTGTAGAGAGATGTGATCCATAGAGAGAGTCATTCTATACCTGCCACTTTCTTGGACTCATTCTCTGGGCTTTTAAGCCTACTTCTTTTCTGGTAGAAAAGCCTCCTCTGGATTTAAGGCATTCCCCAAAATTGGGAAGAGGAAGAAGAACACACAGAAAACAAGGTCTCTGAGGGTCATTCTTGCATGTCTATTCTCCCTGTTGCAATCTGACAAATGCAGCTCCTTGGTGAGGCTGGTTCTTGGATGTTCTATATGAACATGAAACACAATGAAAAGCTTCTTACTGTGTTTGATTTATTCTCCCTCTCCTGCCTTGGTTTGATTTTTCTACACAGATAAATGTTGTTGAAAGGGAAACAAACAATATGATAGTCATGACTCTCCATCTGGTCAATTAGAGCTGCTTCGAAGTTGCACCTCAGCCCTCAGATTCCTCTATCAGAAGAACCCAGCCCTGAAGCCTAGCTCTCCTTTTTCTTGTGTTTTTTTCAGGCTTCATTCAGCCTCTGACACTGTAAGAAATCATTCCTCCTTTCTATTCTGCCCTGGGCACCTTGTTTTATCTGTTCAACTTGACTAAAACCACAGCACAGCAAGGATCTTTTTCTCACTTCTATCATTAAATGGAACCGGAAGAAATATTTATAAATAATTAAATTATGTTAATTATTACAGCATAAACATATTAATATTTCAGGATTTTGACAATAACTGACAAATACAAGAACATTCACTGCAGAGGATTGTCTACCTGGATCCCTTACTACTATTGCACCCTCTAAATCACGAAAGTTTTTCAAACCTGATCAATTTTTTTCAAGACTTCTCTGAAGTGAAGACCCTGAAAATTCAAGCCATTCTGCTGAAATACCTAAACTCAAATTCAGGCATATGAATACTTTTGTCCACATGAGAGTCCCATTCAATCTCTGACTGAAATATTTTCATAACAGTCCCCCTAGACACAGGTATATGAGTTAGAAGAAGTTCTTAAAGAGAACTGATAGGTGTTCTTAGTCCTTTACAACAAAAAAAATATGTTTCCCTACTTGCTGATGATTGTAATTTAAATCAGGTACATAGTAATCATCTATACTGACATCAGTTGTCTGCTATGACAAGGGCTTTTCACTGACTGATGCATATCAAGGACATTTTGGATGATTGATGGCAAGAGCTACTGTGAGAACTTACTCTCCTGTCAAGTTTGGCAGAGATGAAAAGGAGAATTGCAAAACTTCCTCCTAGTTTTTAGCATTTAAAGGAAATGATCTCAGTCCTAGTAAAATGACCCTTGGCTCTCCAGCCCCTCTCTCTTTTGTTGCTTGTAACATATTCCCTCCGTAGACCTTCAATAAATCTACTGTGGTGCCCAGTGCTGACAAGTATCTTCTTCACAATTTTCCCCTCCAAAAGGTACATAGTAATGACACAGATTCCAAAAATCATCTAAAAAGAACGAGGAGGGCACCTAGCAGGTTTTGTCTGGATTTCCATATGTGCAAGTCCATATGTAGAGAGGGTTCTACCCCTAACTGCATGTGTGATTCTGGGATTCGGTGTCTTCACAACAAGAAAAAAAACAGAAAAGTATTGATTCAGAATAGAAACTCTCTGATAGAGTCAAGCAATGTTTCCAAAAGAGTTTCACACTGTTTTCAGAATTGCTTTCACTGTTTCTCATGGCCTGGCAGAGACATAATGGCAATGTGTCTTTGTGACAGCACATATAAAATTTCTAAAGACTGAATAAAACAAAGTGTATTAAAGAATAATAAGGATAAATAAAGAGTCTTATTTTATTTTTAGATGCAGGTGGCTGAATTAATGAAATTCCAGAGATGGTACTGGGTGCATAGCTTGGTCCTCGGTTACTCATTGGTTGAATACTAATTTCTATTAACAAGATCAGTGACCAAACAGATTATCTTGCATAGAATTAGGAAACTCTTAGGTAAACCAAGAACAATGGAGAAGGAGATGACAATACACAATTAAGTGAGGAAGTGACAGGCTGGATTGGCCAGTAAAGTGTGATGCAGTGTGATGAAAGCAGGAGGGACTTTGAAAGCAACAAAACAAGGCAGAAGGGTCCCTCCCCAAACATATGCACAGTAATAAGGAAGTGCCTGTTGGAAAGTATAATAGAAGAAGCCCACCTGGAGCTGAATCTGGCAAGGGATGTGAAGGGAAGAAAGAAGAGCTTATACAGGTATATCAGCAACAAAAGGAAGACTGGGTAAAATGTGAGCCTGCTGCTGAACCCATCTGCAGCCCCTTCTGTGCAGCAACTTTGATACAAAACTGGGAGCGGTGGTTGACAGACTGAATGATTTTGCTGCCATTCAGAGGGATCTCGACAGGTTGGAGAAATGGGCTGACAGGAACTTTATGAAGTCAATGGGAAATGCCAAGTCCCTTGGGACTCCCAAGGGATACTCCCAAGGGATACTCCCAAGTATCTTGGGAGGAATAACTCCACGTACCAGCACTGGATGGAGGTTGAGTGGCTAAAAAGCAGCTTTACAGAAAAGGACCTGGGAGTCCTGGAGAAAAAAAGCTTACCATGAACCAGCCATGTACCTTTGCAGTAAAGGAGTATAAGAGCGTCCTGGGCTGCATTAGGAAGAGTGTTGCCAGCAGGCTGAGGTCCCTCTACTCAGTCCTGGTGAGGTCACATCTGGAACGCTGTGTTTAGTTCTGGGCTCCCCAGTACAAGAAAGACATGGACATACTGGAGGGATTCCAGCAAAGGGCCATAAAAATGATTCAAGCATCTCTCATATAAGAAGTTGAGAGAGCTGGGGCTGTTCAACCTGGAGAAGAGAAGGTTCAGGGGAATCTCACTTAAACATAAGAAAACCTTCTTCTAACTGTAATGGAGTTCAAACCCAGGAACGGGTTATCCAGAAAGACTGTGAAGTCTCCATTCATGGAGACGTTGAAAAATCTGACTGGACATGATCTTGAGCAACTTGCTCTAGCTCACACTACTTTGAACAGGAGGTTTGACTAGACCATCTCCAGAGGTCCCTTCCAACTTCATCTGTCTGTAATTTGTGTCTGTTATGCCAACCATTCTGCCTAGTGGCATCTGCTCTGTTCCAGCAAATAATGCTGCTAGCCGTTTCGTCTAAACCCCACACTTCGAGCAATAGCACCTGTTCTTTGGTTATTTATGATATTTAATGAGAGTTCCTGTAGCATATGGGATTACTCAAGGGCCTTGTTGCTCAAAGGAGAATTCTTAATTCCTTCTTACCCCAAAGACCTTCATCTTCTATCACTGTGAGCTATTTCTTTAGGTTAGGGAGAATACATACGCAAGCACATTTAGACATAATTAATCATTCCTAATATTAACATATATCAAAATAATTAAATTTTCTGGATTTCTATGACATACTCCTTTTGAACAGAGATGCCACAAATATTATTATATAAAATCTTCAAACTGAAGAGATTTTGCACCTAGTATCTTTATTTTCTGTTACCTAGATGCCCCCTAAAAATCCCGCTTTTCCCCCTTCATTTCTGCTGATTTTCACTTTTAGCCTTAACCATCAGCCTTACACTTATACAATTCTTTCTCCTATAACTATTAATGGATATGTGGTTCATGGGACCGTTTTTGTGTGTTCATGGAACACAGTTTAGATCCTATGGAGTTCATTATATGTCAGATTCCTAAATATTATATTATTTTTATTTTCCAAAAGTTTGTGAATTTTCCTGCTTTAGGAGATAAATTAATTTTTTTAAAAATGTATGAGCATATAGGCTGAACATTTTTATTTTCCTAAATAGCCATAGTGATCCTCCACTTGTGAAAGAGACTCTCTGGATGATGCAGAAGCAATACAATAACTGTGCTGCTGTTCTGGGATCCCAGCATAGGAGGCTGTGCGAAGAATCATAGAATCAGTAAGGTTGGAAGGGACCTTTGGAGATCATCTAGTCCAACTCCCCACTCAGCAGGGGCACCTAGAGCATGTTAGACAGGGTTAAGAGGGAAGATCCTGTGTACTGCAATCAGTTGAGCATGACTAGTGCAGCTTAGGAATTACACCGTCTTATACCAGAGATAAGGAAGCTCCTGGACTCCAGGAGTGCAAGGTATTTAAACAACTCTATTTGCTTCGAGCAAGTTGCAATAGCAATGCAATTCCACGGTATGCTTTGCATGATCTCACTGTGCTGCTGATGAAACAGCCCCACTCACTCCTACTTCTCCCACCTCTTCCCCATCTTCCCAGCCATGACTGTGCTCCTTCTGCTACCCCACTTCAGCTCAGGGATTATGCAGCTGTGGGGTGAGGAAAGAAGCTTGCTGATCCAATGGAAAATATACACCCTGCTGTTTACACCACAGCCTTCACTTGTCATGCAGCCAAACTAGTGTCAGTGCCAGTGTCAATCTAAGGGAGAAGACAGGAAAGTATTACTGAGGGGAATAGCAGGAAACAGGAAGCCCTTTTTTTGCATCAGTCCACCTTAGATTAGTTTAACAATAAATCACGTCATACTTGAAAAATGAGATCTTCTTCCTGACTATATGACCTGAGATCCTGTATATCTTGAATACTGCTCTGACCCCAGCAAAGCTAGAACACGTTTTATGACTTAAGTGAAAGTAGAAGTGGTATATTACAATAAGAAGCTTTTGGGGACAAAGAGAGTGCTTTTGGTCTTTGTACAGCACCACACTCTATGATAGATGGGTTTGACAGACAGAAATGTCCCTAGGGGATAATACTGTTTATAAATGACCCTGTGTCATTTACACTTTCCTGAAGCAGTCCAAACTTTCACTGGTCAGTAACCCAGTCTTTCTGCTGATCCAGTGGGAGTGGAATTATCCTCTCCACTGTGTCTCCTGGATGCCTGTGGTCTCTGGATCTAAGAAACAGTGAATCCTATCTAAATATTACTATAATTTTTGATTTCCTTTTTCTTGAATAGAAGTACAGTGTGAGGTCTAGAGACCTGTGACAATGGCTATTCTCTCTATGACAACAGCAGTGGTGGGAGACACATGGGGAGGATTTTATTGCAGCAGTTCACTGAGGATTATATATATATATATAAAAATCTGCTTCCCATACTGTCAGTCTTTAAGTAGTAGGTAAATAAATATCATGTTTCCTGTCTGATTTGGTCCTCAGCATATGTTTAAGCTTTTTGCTTTACTGAATGAAGAAATAGAATCTCTAGCACTGAATCTTCTTTTCTCTCTTCTTCCCTCTCTCCGTCTCTGCCAGGTGTATTTGCAGGGCATTAATCTTTTTGGAAGATTGCTCAGAGGAAAGGTCTTGTATATAAAAAACTGAACTGGAATTTGTATAATTTAGATTTATTTAACAGCTCAAGGAAAGGCATCCCAACTTTTTTGACCCCAGGTCTTTATCTATAAATAGGAAATGGGATAATGAGGCTTATGTCTACATAAGCATGCTTTTTGGAGTTGTCTCATGCTTTAATTCTACCTACACAGCATTTTACTTCTAGAGGTAAGGATCTTCTGCTCAAACTTCAAGCATACTCAGAAGAGTTATGCCCATGTTCTGATCTGACTGGAAGACATTTGATTGCAACAAGGTGTCTCCAAGACCCAGCTAATTATATATGAGCTCCATGCAGTGCTAACAGTAGATCCACAGCATTTGTTGGGAGATGATTCTGTTCTAGTCTGGTCTGATCCACTTAAAGTGTTGACTGAGCAGGCAGAACTGGCATGCTCCTGTATGCCAGCTTTCCAGTTGGCATACCCAATGTGTTCTTATAGATCAGCACGGTGCAACACCAGTGTCGGTCAGTGCCACTGTATTACAAGTAGCATCTGCAAAGCAAACAGTAAGATGATCTTTGAGGAAAAATAACTTTTTTTTTTTTTTAGTCTACAAATGATTCTGAATTTCATAGGGTTCAGCTTCTGCTGTTGACCTCCTTCGTGTTTTTCTATTGAAGAGTATCTGGAACAATATTTTTCCTCTGTATCTCATAATAAAACACCACTTTATTCAGGTTGTTAAACAGAAACATTGTTCCTTCAATAAATTTCTTCTAGGCTGCAATACAATTCAATGTACATATGTAATCTCGGTGAAGTGGCAAGCTGTGGATTCCTGGTGGCTGATGGTCATTAGTTTGTGCCAGGAAGCCTGAAAATGAATCTTTCCTTGTAACACTTAACCGAGGAAAGGGTGTGTGATGGACATACTTGGAAGACAGACAGCTGAGGATAATGTTTTCTAAATGTTCCTAGAAAAGTCTTGAAAATCTAACTTAGTTCATTTATACTTTGCTGCCATGAATTATGTCCAATCTTTTTCAAATATCTTTCAGCCCTTATGAAGAAAGTATTCTTGTATCAAATGCTACTTGACTATTGCTCTTAAGGATTTCTCCCGAATCCTATTTATTTCCTCTTGAAATACTGTCATCAGGTCCTCCTTATCCTTTGGAGCATTTTAATTGGATGGCATCAAACATTGGTCAAATCACATCTTAGATTACAGCACTGAAAGGATTTGTGTGGAGTTAGATGGAACTGGAACTACTCATAGCTCATGCAATTTAGTAATCAGATAGATCTTCGAGAGTGGGGTCAAAATCTGTCTGTGGATTCAAATTTTGTAGTGGAAAACACACTAGTCATTGTTTTAGCAGAAGTAATGATTTCAGACAATAAGAAATTCAGATGTCATGTCAGCAATAAAGAACTAGTCATGAGGAACTCTTGCCTCAGAACAAAGCCTTCTTGTTAATACACAGTAATGGGTAAATCAATGTGGATATGGCTTTCTCACAGAAAATTAAAATTGCCTGTCAGAAATTTTTACTTTTTGAGTTAAATTAGGTTCTTAGGGGGGAAGAATGAGAAGTTCAGGCTTGGACCATGTTTTGTCTGTTTTGAAAACCAAAAAAGTGTGTGAAGAAAATCATTTTGGGAAGAAAGCAATTACTCTCCTATTAAAATACAAGTGATTTTAATAGAAAAATTCAATCATCATCTCTAATTAGAAGCTATTGAAGATAGAAGTTGCTTCAGTTCCATGTTGTTATATGTGTTGCTGGTAGGGATTTGGCTATTATTTAGCTTAAGGCTATTATTTAGCATTCTAAATTACATTTTAAGGGATTCATATTGATAGGTCATAGTGTTGAGAAGTACTGTTACAGTATTGAAGCTTACTTAAGACTTTCATGCTGTTCTTTTGTCCTCATGTGCTATTGCTAGTAGATATTTCAGCTTTGACTGTGTTTCAGATCCACTACTGAACAAAGATACTGAAGACAGGCAGGGAAACATAATAGGTATTGATGAGACTGTGTTGCGGTATATAAAGCTGTAGAGTCTTACACAATGTGTTTCAATGTGATGAAAGATAGATAAGCAGAGAGTTAATTAAGAGCCTTTTTCTCTCTGTCAGGATCAGAAATGATTATGAGAAGACTTCTGAAATGAGAAGTTACTACCCACTATCTGAATTTTCTGTAGCTTTCAGGAGAGTTGCTGCATGTCTCTGTTTAGCCTGTTATCAGCTTGTCTTACACAAATTGAAGCTTAACTCTTGAAATAAAGGAGCAGTAGTGAAGTTCAAGTGAAACATGGACTTACTGAAGAGAACTAGTACATCAGTGTCTATCTTTAGGTCAGCATTCAACTGACAAGCAGCAATGGTAAAAGAAGAGGGATTCATGGTCTGAAAGTGAAAATAAAATTAAAGGGGGAGGGGAAATCAGATGAGAAGTGGGAAAAAGAGCATTACATGAAAAATACTGGCTATGAAGCAACCCCAGATCTCAGCAATAAAAGTGCTCCCAGTATTAGAAAACAGGACCTAAAAATTATCTATTATTATTACAGTTACCCAAAATTGTGGTAATCCCCAAGTGGCATGCCAATCAGACCCCCAAACTGGCTTAGTATGTGAGTGGGGACTGCAATCAGCTTGCCCTTCCAGCTTTGCTGATGCAGATGAAAACACTATGCTTGCAGAGTACATATCTCTGTCTCCAAAGAAAGAATCAAAATGTACTGTGGTTGATGAATCGAGCTAGATTCACAGGAACACACAAGTCTTTCAAACATGGCAGTCTAAAGACACTGGGGTGGATTAGAGCAGTTACAGAGAGGCAAAACAGCATGCCCAGGTGGACCCAGCAGTAACAACGCATTTATGTAACCTCCCTACTGTTCCTTGTTCCACTACAGGTCTGTTGTGTATGACCTTGGAGGAGCTGTTTTATCTCTGTTTCTCTGACTTGCCTCTGCAAACAGGGAAATCTCTGTGGGTTTGCGAAAGTTTCTCATGCAGTGTGGCCTAACCTTTGTTGTCTCTATTTTCAGAGAGGTATTATTCTTGCCATCAGTAAAAGCCTCAGGTAGACATCAGTACCCCACTTAAAGAGAGGCTTTGCATTGGCTCTGTGTTCTCTCTCTATTCCACTGGTAGCCTTTATCCTTCAGAAAGAAAGAAAACAATCCATACATGCCAGAAAGACAAACGCAAAAACAAAACACTTCTATTTGCTTGGGTTAAATGTGTAGATCTTGAATTGGTCCATTTAAACATTACAATACCAAAACCAGTAATCAGCTCTTCTGGATAATTTTAGAAACTGTCTTTTGAAAAGCTAACAATGGTATAGTAGTGTGAGAGTAATGAGCAGTGACAAATTATTGTGCTATTTTCAAGGGAAACTGTTGGCATTAACTTGATGCAGGGTCTTTGTTACTTTCTGAATAAGAAGTGCAGTTAATATATTATACACCATGTGTCTTCCAACCCTACCCAGAACCTAATTACACTTTATGGAAAGTTAAGTAGGCAGTAAACTAAGTGGTATGGAAAATGCATACAGTAAAACTCCGTTGGCTGCAAACACTGAACAGTTGTTTTGTCCTTCTACTTTGGAGAACTTCGTAATTATACATTTAGTGCTACTGAGAGATCCACTGTGTAATTACACAGCTCAGCAATAATGGCACCAGTTACTGTGCAAATACAAGATGCAACAGGAGATTAAAACAAATGTAACAACAGCACCAGAGAAACAAGATAAGAATCAGTACTGGGTCCAGTTGTCACTCTTATTGAAAGAGAGAGTCTTATGGAAGTTAGTTCCTGGTTGTTTAGCTAGGAGGGAAGCGTTAGGATAGTAGCTCTGTTGCTGGCCCGAAGCAGACATGGCACTGTCCCAAAGCCTTTGAGGAAAATCAGACTAGTTCGGAAGGAGCTGTGCCATCAGTTGATGACGGGAGGGAATGCTAGGTCTATTCAGCCGCACAGCCAGTTTTATGACTCATGTTGCACTGGGAAGTGGGCTGTGGGAGGTGTAGGCCCTAGTATGGCTGGAACAAAATTTGTGCTTTAATGCTTTCCATTTTTCAATGGAAAAATTATAAAGATAAGCCCTTCTAAATGAGATTCCCACTGTTAAGTAAGCTGCATGAGGTGGAGCTGAAGCTACACCATATGAAGTGATGAGGAAAGCAGAATAGTTTATGGAAAAAAATGGATAATATTTCAGTTGAGTTATGGGGAAGTTCTTAAATCTGACCAAAATTCAGAGCCTATAGTCTGATATCCGAAGGTACATCCACATTGACTCTGATCTTTGCAGTAAAATAGATGCCAAGACCTGCCAGCTAGAGCTGAAAGCTTTCTCAGAGCTTAGCTACCATTTGCTACTACTATGTGCAGGCTACATGTCCTCTGCAATACCTTTCAAGAATGGAACAGAGATCATCTTTTTTATTTTGATGATAGAGTGGCCATAGTCATTCTCCTTTGCACCATAGCTTCCTCAGACTTCTACACTAGATGAATAATCCATGCACTGTGCTGATGGGAAAACCCAGCCCTAAGCTCATACCCTGTTGAGGAAGTACATCTCCATGTTTTTTATCTACCAGAAAGTATAATAAAAACCAAGCCTGCAGCTGTTCCACCCTTCCTTCTGAAATTGTGCTGAAGTCCAAAAATAAGTTAGATTTCACAGGATGGGAACCAAGCAGAAAATGAATACCTGGCTCCATAGCTCTGGGGTTACTGCACGGATTTGTGAGATGGGAAGCTGGAGTTCTTAGCCGTAGGAAATGCTGAAACACTGTTTTTCACTTGTGCTACCCTTTCTGAAGGGGTATCACCAGAAGAGATCTGTTTCAAACATTCTACCACTTGGTTTGAAGTTGTTTTTTGTAGTGCTATATGCAGGTTTTGAGGTCATTTATACATTTTGGGAATTACTTTTAAGATCTAGTGTCTCTGGCACGTGGGAGTAGAAACTACTGTCTCTCAGTAATGACTTACTGATTCAGATTAGTTGGACTAGATGAGGTCCCTTCCAACCTTACTGATTCTATGATTCTATGATAACACTCTGAGCATATTCTGCTAGTTCATTGTAATATAAATCTGAACATACACAGACTTTTGTCTAGAAACTCTAATGTATATTGCATTTCTAGGTCAAATTAGTTCTTCCAGTACCCCTGTGAAGGAGGTGAATAGTATTTTTTCAAGTCCAAATATTCTCCAAGTTGCTGTTTAGTTACTTAGATGTATTTATAGCCTTGAAAAGGATCCTGGAATCAGTTTTGTGAGGAATAAATCCCTATGTCAATTTTCCAGTGTTAATTTTCCAAATATTTGGTATTACAGACCTGTGGTAGTGCTTGCTAGCTCCAGGCTAGAGGCCGTGGTAGGTATGTTGCTGTAGTTCAGAGTTCAAGATAATGTATCTTGCTTTTCAGCAGCGCATTAATTGTTTAATTGTAGTTTCCTGTCTGGAGTTAGTTCGGATCTTGGGGGAGATAGAGTAGACTGTACACACAGAGCAAAATACTATGTAGGTGTATTCACAAAGTTGTGTGAATAACCTTAACTCTGTCGATGTCCTACACATACACCCCTACATATAAACAAAATGAAATCTTTACACATCCATAACATACCTTAATCAGATAGTCTGATAGTCTGTGTATTGTTATATTGTTTTATACTCAACAAGTTACTGCATAAACCAACTGTCAAATGCATATTCATTCAGTCAACAAATGCTTGGAAATTTATCTTTTCGTTGTCAGTTCTCCAATTTCCATTAAAGAGAATTTATCTGTTGTCTTCAATGGGAGTTTGACTAGGACTGTTCTTGAGTAGACAATATGTCTCTTAGACATTCCAAAAGTTAAGCAAGCCAAATGTGTCATTCCATTTCCAGAGATATATAAAATATTTTCAACTATATTTTACGTGTATTATCAATAGCTCACTTTAATGTTCGCTTTTCTCATTCTTACCTTCTTTATCTCAGTTGTAAAGATGGCAATATTCAGTGAATTCACCTCATTCATTTGATCTGAAGTCAGCACTGAACATGTCAAACTATTTATCTCCATCATTTGAAATATCTGGATATCTTATTTTCAGAAATGGTTACGCTATAAGACAAATTCAGACATCTAAATAGGGAGATAAACAGAATTTAGGTGCCAAGGGTTTGAGGAGATAGAATGTGCTAATCTAACCATTTACGTCTGTTCACACGTATCCTTGTCTCTCCTATTGACACCCCTTAGTAAATTAATTTGACTCACTAAACTGGAGAAGTTACCAAAGAAATGTGACTGAATCATTTACTTCCATATTAGTTTGTTGAATCAGCTCGAAGAACAGTCCAACAAAAAATAGTGTGAGTAGTTCAAACAGTTCAAATGAACCATGATCTGAAGATGCCTATTTCCCATATTGATTTTCGAAGGTAGTGCATGGGATGAATTCAGAAGTAAATGCCTCTGCTCATCCCAAACTAAGCAAGGTACATCTCACCCTAAGTATTTCTTGATTAAGTTCTTAGAATGACCTGGCCATGATTCTCAGACCATTTCAGATGTGCTGACAAGACCATATTCCTCAAAAAACAGATATGACCATGGCTTTCCTTTTAAACTCACCTGAAACAGGTTTATTCCTGGTTACAACAGCTGGGTTATTGGAGCTAGTGTGTGAGAGACCAAACTTTACTCCTTCTCTGGCACTCCTCTTCAGCTCTGGACCTGGCTTGTCCCCAGACAATACATTAATTGTTAAGGTATGTGCTGCAGGCAGGAAAGAAATAAACATATATTAAACTAAAAATCAATGAAATAACAGTAATAAAATTAAATTGCTTCTAAGGGAAAGATTAGGAAACTAGGAAACTTACCTGTGACTACTTTCCAGCTCCTGTATCAAGGACTCTTCCTTCCAGGATCCTCTTCCAAGGATACTTTTCTTTGCTTTTCTGTTTTATGTAACATATGGACAGTGCTGGAGATAGGGCCTGGAGCCCTTCCAACAGAGGGCTCATGTTCTGTGCAGGAACTTACGCTCTGTTTTTCTATTTCTCTAAACTTGAACGATTCTCTGCATAGTAAAACAATAACATTGGCAACAGTATCCCCTTCCCTCCCGGCTCCAAATCATCCATCTCCCAGGTATTAATTTGAGAGGTGGGAATTTGAAACTTTTCAGACTGAGGAGGGAACTGAATTCAGGTTCTCAACTTTTGATGACATGTGCTAATCACTAGGCATGTAGAAGCATTTTAGGAAAAAAAAAAAGAAAGAGAGAGGCATTCTTTCAAGATTTCATTAAAAATGATGATTACTGTCTTTGCTTCTGAAATTAGGGATGTTGTCAGGAGAGGACTGAGAGCTACCAATACTTCCTGGACAGAAACGCCTCCATGCCACCTGCATTCAGGAACTGGTTTTCAAGTATATCTGTTTCTTTCCAGCTAGATGTCTACAATGATAAGGTTAAGCAGAACTGCCCTGAATTTGAGATGTTTTGGAGTCTAGTTTTCCCCATGTGGATGTAACTCAAGAAGTTTTTGGAATTTGCTTCGTGGTACAGAAGCTAAACTTTAAGATTTCCCTACACCTTAAACTGGTCATAAAAATGACATGGCAGTATAAAACCTTGTATTTTATGTCTTACTCTGAAACTGATTTACTGTCAGACTATAGGAAAATCAGCTAACCTCTTTATGCCACAAAGGCAGCCACAAAACCTATAAAATTGGGCTAAGAAGTCTTATTCTTGCCATTTGATACAAGATGTTTTGAGATATACAAATGAGAAGTGTAGGAGCTTTACTCTTGTTACTATCTTGTAGGATAGCTGTTACTCTTGTTAGTTAAATAAAGTTGATGCACTAAAAGAATAGTAAAGATTATACCTTAAAGTACTAGATTTCATCTAGCATGTTTCATGAAGTGCTACATGTCCTTACTGTACCTGGAGAAAGGCGTTTTTTCATGCAGTATCCATTATTCTCTCAAGGATGGAAAGCAAAAATATGACAAAGAGGAGAAATAGGACAAATCTGGAAGAAACATGATTTATGTTTCCAAAGCCAGATGACTCATTTCAGTTTTTCATGCAATAAGTATCAACTGTTACCCACAAATCTCATATAAACTGATGCACAGAGCAGTTATATGGGTATCTCCTATAATAATCTCCTACTCTCCTGCTACAAAAACTACCATGAGAAAATTCTCCTCATCCCCATATTTTATTAAAAAGACATAATTAGCCCCAGCAAGCTGAGTTCCTTCTCTCTTGCCTCCCACTGCAATACCTGCCCTCTCCCTCTTTCACTTACCTGTGGGTCTGTCCATGGTTTGAAGAATCATACCTAGCTCCTCCATTTGTTTTTAAACCAGTCTGTTTCAATGCCAGGTCAGAAAAACAGTGGCAGTGGTTATGGATAATGAAAAGACTAGATTTTCCTAGTGAATGGTAAATCAGCAATATTACTTCTGATGTGGTTCAGCTAGCTCTGTGAAAGTTTCATTTCTGTGTACTTGCATGTTTTAAAGTGAAGATAGCAGGGAGAAGAAGGGGGTTGGAGGAATTAAAAAAAAAGAATAATGTAGTGGAGGTGTACAAATGATTTAGGGGGATAATGTTCCAAAGTCAGATGATTCATTTCAGTTAACCGTAGTGATCACAGTCTAAATGGCTGCGGACAATGGAGATAGAAATTCCACTAAAGCATATCACTGTTTATTCATAATAGCAATACTTAGACTCATGTTATGGCCAGCTGTAAAAGACATATAGAATAAATTCACCCTCACGCAGAGAGCCAGACACTTCTCCTCTGTCATGAGAACAGGCCATATTCCAGAACATGACCCAAAACAACACTTTCCCATGGAAATATCTATGGCTAGACTTCACCTTTAGTCCTGGGTCCCGCAAAACTTCACAAACTCAGTTTTTAATAACTCGATAAATAAAGCACATACATAAGCTTTTGTAAGAGTAAAATCTAACTGGGGGAAAGTCTGTGCACAAGACTTCCAGAAAAGTAAACTCAGAAACAGAGTCAGGAAATGTATTATCCCTCACTTTCTTCTGTTTCTCTACTGCACTTCCTTTGTTTTTCTCTTTTAGTAGAACAAATGGCAGTTAAAAAATGTGTGCTTAGATGCTCTATGATTCACCACAACAACAAAAGAAGAAAAGTAAAAGAAACATACTGTGGAAACAAGAATTTTGGAATAACAGATTTTTCTTAAGACATAACAATATCAGCTTTTCTTCAAGGCCTGCTGTGGGTACTAATGTTAACACCTCACTATCATCGTGTGGCAAAAAAGGGCTCTTCAGCTTTTTTCGTAACAGTTATAGAAATGAACGCTAATTTTGATCTGAAAGACAGAATATAGGAATATAGAAGAATAATAAAAATAAAGAGATTGATTCATTTACTAGTTTAGCCATCTATTTCCTCTGTAACCTTTGGCAGATCAATGAATTAATCCTCGCCCTAAGCATACAATACAAACTTGCAACAGCCTTTTAAATGCTTTAGAAGAAAAGCTGCAGAAACGTATTTAAAAAAGGGGGAGGGATGTTCGTCCATTCTTCTTACCTTTCGTGAGAGGAATGGAAAGCTGAAAGGAAATTAAAATTCATCAGTTATCATTTTGAAGTGAGGAGCTCCTAACATATGCTAAAACAATGCCATAGTAGGATGAACGGGTCTGTGGAGACTGACTGCTCAAGGCTGGTGTGTACACAGACCTTCAGTAATCCTTTGCATGAGCAACCACATGGTGGTTACATAAGTGTTGTGAATAGTTTTGGAAATATTGAGGCTGCTATTGGGGAGAAAAAGCAACTCATTCGATGTTTCATTTTAAAGATGGGTGGGGGAGGGAGGATAGGAACAATAAGATTTTTTAAAAAACTTGCTGTGTAAACAGTTGCACAGATAAAGGTATGAGAGGTATAATAAGTAAAGATCGTATACTTTATAACTTACATGTGGATTTTCTCTCATTCTCTTCCCCTGTGAGGAAGAAGAAGAAAAAGCAGAAGAATAGGAATGTAAGTTTAGTGGCTAGATAGGGTTTCAGCTGGAAATGAAGAAAGACCGAGGTTTGGGGCAAAGCTGACCTTTCAGAAGTCTGTTAAACAAGACAGTTGTGGAATACAAGCCCAGATGAAATGAAACCAGGAGAAAAGTTAACTCAAATTCCTGCAGCCAGCAAGATCTGTAGCTGAGGTTGGAAAAGGGTGACAAAGCTTCAGAAAAACTCACCTAAACCATGGCCTAATGCCTGGTGCCTCATCTTCACCAGCTTCTCAGGCAGGAGAGGGAGAAGGTGCCCACAACTGTTTTGCTGATTTGTATTCCACTCTCCACCACCTCCTGCACTGAAAGTCATAGTTCACCATCTGCTTTATGTGTCTAGAAGAATATGCACTGATCAGACAACAGTAGCTGTTTGTACCAAACTGTTTGTGGGTCCATTGTGTTATGCACACATCCGTCATTTGATGGGCTGGAAACAGATCTCTTCCTACGCATCCATAAACTACAATATGGCATCCCAAGAGGAAGGCTGGACACAAGCTTAGGATGTGACTCAGTGGGTGCCATTCTCAGCAGGCATAAATCAACCTGATTTCATTGACAGTCCAGCAGCTAAGAGAATCTAGTCCTATATTTTCAGCTTTCTAAATTTCCAGACTGGTTACTTTTCAAATGAGAACACTCTCTGTAACTTGGCAAGAAGCAAAGTCACGTTTTATCTCTTTCAAGAAAACACACGCTTAAACAATTCCATTTTGTTACTGTTTTCTCAAAGTCCTCATTCTTTTGTAAAGAGAGAGAACACAGTGCAAACAGATAGACAGAGATAAATTATTAATTACCCAGCCCTTTGCTGTTTTGCTACAGGCGACTGTCAGTGTGCTTGCTCAATCCACTCCTGCCTTTTCCTTGGCAAAGCATGAGCTGCAGATTCCTACTGCCTCCAAGGCCAGGCAGAGGAGGAAAGTTGTACTGCAGACTTGGAGCCAATTAGTGGGCAAGAGCATCTGAAGTTCCCTATCGACGTTGGCACTGAAAGGACATAGGGGCTAGTGTGGGTAACACATGACAAATTTGATACTCATGTCACTGTCACTTCTGGATTTTTTTTTTTTTTTTTTGGGGGGGGGGCTATGCTTCTAGTGCTAAACAAAAAGAGGGGAAGGAAGACCTCTTTAGCCATGAGGTGGAGTGGGATAGCCTGGCTTATGCCTGCACCTTTTAGGGCTATCCCACTCTTATGGATTTGTCCTGGAGAGAGACAAAGCAGACCAAAGAAAGACTCTGGAGAATTGTCAATAGCACTTGAGGAGACAATATATGTTGCAGATAGCTTAGCCCACTGTTAATCACAAGCTTTCAAAATTGTCCTGAGATTCCCAGCATTAGGGCTTGTTTTCCTGTGAGGTGCAGGACATAAGCAGTCAGGGGAATAGCAGAAATAGATAAGAATACTTCCTTCAGCATTCTCTCTGAGACACCTCTGTCATTCTGGGTGGAGACAGATGGTAGTACTTGTAGTGGTAAATAGAACAGGAGCAATGACCTTTCCCTGGTTGTGAGGCTAAATAGTACATCTTGATTGCATTCACACTACCTATTTGTTGTCCCTAGCACTCTTGTGTCCCATGTGTTAGCCCAAGGACAGATGCTTTATGCTTTTTTAATTTTTTCTTTCATTTAAACACTCTGAAATAATGTGAGAGCTGTGTAGCAGCATGTTAGAGTAGAGTTTTCATAGCACAGCACTGAATAGCATGTATTGCATGCACTGGGGTATATGAAGGAGTAAAGTCTGCTATGATAACGCTAAAGACCTGCACATGGCAGAAAGAGCTAATTTAAAGCAGACTCATTCATACTGAGTTTTACGAGTACTCTCTTGCGAGCTACTCAGAACTGTTTTCAAACTTGGCCTTGGTACAGCTAGTTGTAAAACTAGCTCGTCACTGCAGTGGCTTAAAGGACTTCAGAATGATGCTCCCATCCTGCTCAAATAACACAGGAGAGAACTAGGCTTGTCATATCTAAAAGAACCACCACCCTACCAAGAAGCCACTATGAACTAGTTCATAGGAGGTGTTGAAGGAGAGAAACTCCATGTGCTTTGCTCCTCCTGGGAAATGCATAACTTTTATTCTTCTCCTGAGAACAGACCTTCAGCCATCCTATGCAGCAGAGAAGATTTCACTCTAGGAAAGCAATGAAAAAAGAAAGAGATGGCACTCTTTATCCTAGTGGTTAGAAAAAATATTAGGAAATAGGAGATCTCTGTTCAGTTTTTTCCTCAGCCTGAGGAGTTCAAACTGGCATTTCTTACCTGTTGACAGTTTGTGTGAACATTGGCTGCACAGTGATTTCAGCAGGATGGACAACCAGTGCCATCACCCAGATTAGCCTGACTGTTGTCTAAAAAGTATGTGTTTCAAAAGTATATCGCCTTTCATCTGCCATGTTTAAATTCTGGGTACCATAATTGCAGTTTGTGAGAGGCATATTCCAGCACGTTAGTGTCAGGGAAATTCTGAAAATACCTATGAGATCTTCATCAGAGAAATGATTATTCTGAGATTTCTGTTTGGGCTTAGACCAGGGATGGAAAAGGAACATCTCTATTTCAAAGGACATTATGAGGATAAACTATCCATAAATCAATAGAAAATTTGCTGGTTAAACTTGCAGTTGACACAAGTTTGATAAGGCAGAAGAAGTGATGTAGAAATTAAATGTAGGAACAAGAAATCACATTACACTTGCAGAATTGGAGACTGACCAAAAGTAATAACTTGAAGGAAGACTTGGGAATTATGTTCAGATCACTGTGAGCTCTCAGTGTAATTCTGTGATCTGAAGGATTAAAACCATATCACATATATGAACAGGGTATCCCTTCAACTGTGGCTTCTATTCACACGGTAGTGATACTATAGAATACCTTGCCTGATTGTGGTGTCTGCTTCAAGATGGATGTGGAAACACTAGTGTTCAAAGACACCCCACTATAAATGATCCACAGATTTAACAGGTTAACAGGTGACCTTGCAACATGAAGCTAGACGAGCTTTAACTGTACAAAGAAAGAATTAGACGATGAAAGGAGGCTTCTTTTTAGTTTTTCCTGACAGAGACAAAACAGGATTCAGCACTTGAAAAATGAAATTGAACAAATTAAGACATAATCTCCTATTATCCAAAACATTGGAACATTTTATCCAATAATGTCTCTGTTGGTGTAAGGGACGCACTGTTCGCTGGAGCCTTTCAGTTGAAATTGGGTATCTATCAGAAAACGGATGCTTTAATTCAGCTACAGTTTGTATGGATCTGGTGGCCTCTTCTGGCCCTGGAATGAATTAATGTCATTCTAGATCTGTGAATACTCTGCTCTTTTCTGAGATGGTCAAGGAGAGCAGAAAGCCATACAAAGTTCTCAGTCTACTGATACTGCTTGCAGTTCACTGTTAAGGCTGTAATGAGAATCAAAGCTCATGCTTCAGGCCTTTAGCCAGTTGCCTTCATGATGAGGCATGATGAACATGGGCTGAGGAAAAGCTGGAAATTTAGGTTTTCAATAGAAAAAATAACTTCAGGCCGTTTACCTTGTCTATGCCTCCAAATTTCTATGTATTAACTATATATTTGTATTAAAGCTGTAACTAAATCTGTACTACAAGACTGTTGCTGTTAATATCAAAGGCCCAGAAAACTGGAGTGGTAAGGAACTTATGAACTCTTATTAGTGTGAAATGTGTTAAGTGTGTCAGACAGGAGAAAAAGCTAATTAATGGGCTATGTTGGGAAGGTCTAGTTAATGGGAAGTCAAATGCATAAAAGATAAGTCATCATCCTTTGTTAGGAGCCAAAACTTTTCTTCCACCTTTAAATCTTGTCTAACTGAGACCTTCCAAGTGCCATTAAGAAGCTAGTTTGGTCTACTTTTAGAGGCTCCCAAAATAAGGAGACTTCTCCACATTTCTATTCTTTTAACTATTAGAGTAGAACTTCAAAATCTACTTTATGAACAAACTTTCAGAAACAGATTGCACATTAATCTGAGGAAGAAAATAGGAGATGGAATTTAGTTAAACTCTCATATGTAAATCTCTTTATACACACACAAATATACATAAGTATCTAAATATATGTATTTAGATATGTTATATATTTAGAAAGAAGTATACATATAAATACTCACACGCATACACTTTCTCCAATACTTCTATGTACTTCTTTCTTTCTGCGACTGAGCTGAATTATTAGTGCTATGTTAATTCATCTGAACAATCTCATAGTAATCTAAGGTGATTGATCAAGGTGTGGAGTTGATAGGGTGTCAGCTGGTTAACTGGACTCTGATCTACTCACATCTAGCAAGCAACAAAAATCATTCTCCCTCCAAATTGTACCTTTTTTTTTTCTTTGTTTTTCTCTTACCTTTCCCTCTTGCCCATTCCGAAGCATCAAGGACCATCTTTCTCAGATGTGCCTGGCTTATGCGTGCAGATAGGAACTAATCTGGGACTCTCATTTCTCTCTCCAGCAAGATCAGCAGGAACGTCAGGGCCTGAAAAGGAGTTATATTCAACCAGAGTATGGGACTTGTTAGGATTACTTGAGTAACTCTCCTCAAAGCCATTCTGGGCTGTGGGCATTGATGGCACAGCTCTTCCTCCTGTTTTCTCCTGAAGGACACGGGGTAGTGCTCTGAGGCTAAGTGACTGGGCTCTGTATGGAAGTAAGTAGGTCCCTTCCAACCTTACTGATTCTGTGATTCTACGCAGTAGAAGATATTTGATGGCTTGCGACAGACATAGCTCAGGCAGCCAAACAGACTTTTCGCAAAGTGACACCACTCATTCCACTGTACGATTAGTGTATTTTAGCAGTTGGTGATTTTTCTGACGTTTAAAAATCACTTTTGTTTCTTTTTTATTTCACTCGTCATGACACCGGTTTCTCCCTTGCTCTTACTCTAATAAGCGCCCCTAGTCTTCAGGTATATGAAACTAAAGAATAGGAAAATTATATGAAAAGGTCAGATGTTTAAAATTTGCCTTACCATGAGTCACATCTTCATTTTAAAAACACACATTTCTCACCAAATTCATCACTCTCAAAGAGAATAAAACTCTGACCAACTGGGAATATACTGTTTTTCCCTGTTCTTAAAATACTATAAACAGAGCTGGCTTAGTCTTTCTGCCAGGGTTGGCTAGAGCTGAGGGGAAGAAGGTCCAGGAACATTTCCAATGTGCTTGCTGAGCCAGCCAGTGAGGAAAATGCCTGCTCCTTCCATCTTCTGGAAGAGAATAAGTTGAATTGCTGCTAAAATATGAAGAATGAAGTAAATACAATTTTTGGCTTTATTTCTTTTCCCTGCTCTTCTACAACTTTTCTATGGGTCTCAATGGCTGAATGGACTAAAGCTCATGTGTTTTGCTTAATCAGCAGCCAGGGTGATGTGGAGACAATCCACACAACCTCTGAGAGCTCTGAGCACTCAGCAGCAGGCTCAGATTTGACAAGTGAATTTTTTAATTTACTTCTTCCTGCAGCTGTTGGGGAGATTTTAATCTCTGGGTTTATGACACTGCTCCTGAGCCCAGAATTCACATGGAAGTTCAAAAAAAAATCAATGAATGAATTTAGTATCTCACAAAAAATACATACAAAAGAACACTTGGAGGTAGAAGTAAGATATAGCTCTGCCTTTCATTGTTGTATAAGCTCAGGTGGGTTACTCTGCCCCCAATTCCTCTGTTTTTATTTCATCTTTTATGTTTGTTCCAGTTCAAATTCCCTTAGGACAAAAACTATCTTTCTTGTTATGGTCATACTGTTCCTTGCACAACAGTAGCTTACTCTCAACATATATACTCTACACTTAGTAATATAAATAAAAAATTAAGTGACCATGCTATTAACATATTCTGCTTTATGTCAGGTTAAAGTGTGTTGTTTGTTGAGTCAAGTACTGTATTTTTCTTATAAAAGCTTTGTTATTTCAGAATCACTAATGATTATAGCTTAAATGACTAATCTCTGTGCTTCTTTCTGTCCTCTGATGAGCTTTTCTGAGGAAAATAACCTACTGTCCCTACCCCCTAGCGGATGTTATGTACCATCAAGAACAACATGCTTTTTGTTATAAGCAAGTACAGCTAGGTTTGGATAGTCTTTTAAGTATTTATATCACACAGGAATTAAAGAGGCTACTTTGGAGGTGATCCTGTTAGGACATGCCAGGGCACGCCTCCCCTAGGCAAAGGATAAAAGTGTGCACATTTATGCACTACGCCAGGTAAGCCAGCTCTAGAAACAGAAGAGAAACAACCAGGTAAGCATGGTCCTATGTCTAGTTTAGTGTTGCCGACAGACCAGGGTAGGCGTTCTGATGAATTCATTCCGCCCTGTTTGCAGGGTCCAACCAGATATCTCTACTAAGCACCGTGCAATATTACGTGGATGTTCCAGCTAGTCCAGCCATCTTGCATGCTGCACAGTACAGACACATCCAGAATGCAGCTCTAAAGATTGTGCGGTCTCATCGTTGAATCACAAGCCATTTATCTGGGTAGTTCAGGAAGGAAAATGTTCATCAATTGCTAGATTACTCAGCTATTTAAATACATGATAGGATCTTCTTAACTTGCTTTGAAGCATCAGGCATGAAAAAATGTGAAAAGCTGATTAATAGGTGAGAGAGATAGTGAAGTCATACTTCAAAAATACCTAGGTAGTGGTTTTGGAGATAGAAATGCTTCAAACTCCTCAGATTTCAAACATAGCTTCTCCTGGAATTACGAATTTCATGTTCGAATAAAAGAAATCAGGTGGAAAAGACATAATCACATTTTCCTACTAGCAGGCATCCCATGCTAAATAAGAATACTGACTACAAGACGACAAGGGTCATAAATTAGACCTGATAGAACACTATACGTAATGTGTGGAGTATGGAATTTTGTGTGGAGTATATTTATTGGAGTTGACCTGACAAAAGCCAGGTAAGAAAGAACAAAAGATCTCATTATTTTTGCCACATTTTGGAAGGCATGTGTCTCACTAAATGTAAATATCTGTAGTGAAAATGTTTACATCTGAACTAGTCACTCTCAACTCAGTGGAAATTATCAACTTGAGCAGAATATAGCTAGTGCAGAAGAAGATATTTAAACCAGTTCACATGATTCGCTATAGACAAGTCTATTTTATTTGTTCTTGGATTAGAAAAAGCAGCTGAGGATAATTAACTTGGGGGCAAACTTTTGTCTGCCTTGTGAAAGTTTAATGTTAGGAGGGGTAAATCCCATTAGCTGATTTATTATCTGATTTTCATGAGTGTGGCTCCATAGCTATCTATATTAGCAGAATATAACAGTGATAAAGGTGAGAGAAGAATAAGATTAACGATTCCTTAGATGAAAAGAAATATTCCTGTTTACACTTTCCTTTTATTGAGCAAGGATGGTGTGGAGGCTGTGAGAAGGTGCATGGAAGATGTACATACTGCGTTTATAGTAAGTGGCATGCAGCAGTTGCTAAAATACATAGAAGAAGGTGGAGTAGGGACTTTACTGGGATGAGATTGCAAATGGTGTTCCCACAGCTGCTCATGTTGTTTTCTAAAGCCTCATCTACTTTCCATTACCTCAGTAAAAGCTAGCTCAGGTATTCACCAGTACACACACTCAAGGTTGTGTCCATTTAATTTAGTTTCATTTTAAAATTTACAGATATTATGTTTAAAAGAGCCATTCAAGCAGCCAGATGCTGGAGGCCACAGGTCAGACTCAGTTCTCTCTAGCTCACAGTGCATAAACAATGGTAAAAGATGCAAAAAAAGAGTTCATTCTTCTACTGACAATGTGTTAACCAAAGACAGTTCCAGCTACTTCATTTGAGCCCCATTGCTATAGTGTCCAAGTACCTCCCAGCAATTCATGCTTGAGGACTACTTTGAAATATAAGGCACAGAGGCCTGATTCACCCCATTTAAGTTTCAGTGTTTAAACTCGTCACACAGTCACACTAACCTCTGCTGTCAACAGAAAGGATGGGGCATCTCTGCAGGACAGTTCCAAACATCTGGGATGTAAACACCTTCTGGAAGCTCCATCAGCTCTGCAAGATATCCAGTTCTTGCTTCAGTGTCTAACTTATGTAGGATGAATTTGGACCAGCAACAGTAGTGGAATCAGCACAAATAGTAAAATCGTTGCATAATCTACATTAAAAGCAAAATTCCCCAGATAAAACATCAGGGCCTGGACTACAAGGCTATCTACCTTCCTACTAGTTTGTTTTCTTTATTGGTATACAATGTTATCAGACACAATTAGTTCTCTTATTAAAATTAACAGGCCCTGTACACATGAGTACAGGGGTTAAGTATCTTAAAATCTTTTAATGAACTGCATTAAAATTTGTATGAACAGAATTAGATTGATCAGTGGCAAGATATCCATTTTTGAACAGTGAGCTGAAATCAGTAGTATACTGAAAGAGAAATGCCTGAATTTGATCCTGGGCTTCTAATGATTCAAAAAGATAAGTAAATTTATTTTTTTTTCCCCACATACAATATTAATGGTATTTTGGCTGGACACCTTTCACTTTTTGAAATCTTCAGTTCTAAAAAATCCATAAAAGCAGAAAGGCATTTTCCTCCTGCATGTAGTTAATAAATTCTGTGCCATCCTGACCCTTGCCAACCAAGTTACCGTTGCCTACCTGAGAAAATACTTTCCTTTCTGTAAGTACTGAAGATGAAAATCTGAGACTATCAAACACTTCTCAGGCTGTGGGGCTGATTGTAGAAATAGAGACCTAATCAGTCAATCTTTATTTTATCAATATTCTTGAGTCTGTCAGAAGAGGAAATTTAATACTTTAAATACTTCATACTTTAGTCCTTCAGAAGGGCTAAGTAAGGTGCTGAGTGGGACACAGTCAGGGCAACTGATAGGCAACATCTGATAAAAAGCTTTAAGTGGAATACACTACCTGAATCTGCTGCATATACTGTGATACTCCAGGAGAAAAAAATCATCTGGCAGTCTTCTATGTTTACAACTAAAGGTCATACATACTCTTTCTCCCAGCTTTGTCAGTGTGACAGCCTGCTACATTTCAGATGTAGCCTGATGTATGCTTCCAGCTGACATGAACCAGAACAACGATCAGAAGAAGCGGTCTGGCCCTGCTCTCATTCCAGCTGCTTATTCCTGCTCCCCACCATTCTTCACCTTGTGTTGGCACATGTGTTTGAGTGGCCGTTCAGTGGAAAAGACCAGGGGACTGATCAGACTGAAAAGTAACCTGTCCATCAAAAGAAAGGTTAACTTTCAGTCTTGCATAACTCAATTCTAGAAATGTCCCAACCTTGTCTATGCTGCAGTAGCTTCCTTTTCAGTGTAGAGATAAGATATGCCATGATTCTTTTTTCCTTAAGACATATATACATTTAGAAAGATGGATTGAAACTCAAGGTGACATTGTCCCCATCATGTCATTTGCTATGTTGCTCGCTGTTGCAGTACTATTATTGCTGTTTCTTAACATGTCAGATATTTGTTACTTCACTCCTGAGTGTAATACTTGATTTCTTGCAGGGTACTTTTTACCCCTCTTAAAAGCTGATCTGAGAATGAGAAACATTGATTATTTGTGTATTTCTGGTCTCAGCTTCAAATTAGCTGCCAGGCTTTGCATAACAAGACACAAATTATTCATGTGAGAAAACCAAGAAGTGATTTATTATCACGTCTGATTTCCAGCAAAGAACTTTCTTCAGATCACCCAGCATGGAGGCTTTCCTATTTTAAATAAGATAAATTACAATTGACATTGGAATTCAAAACATTGTTCCAACCTTGCTAGATCTTTTGGTCATATAGAAACTGAGCCCATGAATTACATTGACACCAACGTTCATTAACAGTGTTTCTGAGCCCAGCTTAAAAAGTCTGAAATCTTTTGCACAGACTCAGCCCTGTATCAAGAAATTTTGCTTGCTCCCTCCTACTGCACCATTACAGCACTTTCATTGCTTTGGAAAGACAACAATGGTCTTTGCTCCCTATTATTGAGATGATGGCTGCAGAGAGTTGGGAACTATTCTGAGGAGATAATTCATTTTTTACTGCTTTGTAGAAATAAATATCACAGGAAAGATTATGTTTTGGAATATGTATCTATCCAGAGGATGCGAACCTCTCCCTAACTTTGCACCATCTCTATGGGCTAACTGGACCCTGGGACAGGCACATAGGAAGAAGTATACTATTCTTTTAACCACATCCTCATTTTGGCTAGCAGGAAGCACAATTGCTAACTCAGAGCTGCAGAATGGGCACATTCAGGGGGGGAACATCATAATTTATTACTGATATAAGGCAAGAAAGAGGTTAATGAAATACCTACGCTTTTTTGTATGTCTCTTGGTTCTAAGAAAGATGATAACAGAAGGTTTCTTTAGGGGTATAGGAGTTACTCTCAATTATAACAAATGTTAAGGAGCACTCTTTAAAACAAATGAAGTTAAATTAAATCTGTTGAATGTCAAGCCTTGTACTGGAGCAGAAATGAAAGCTCTAAAGTAGTTCAGAAGAAAGTGAAGAAGCACAGAAAGAGAAACATATGGGGATGAAAGACTTGTGAGATAGAATTTTTCTCCTGAGTGATATCCCTCAATACCCTCACCTCTTCCAACTATCTTGATCTCTGCCGTGACAGACCTTCACGTGTTCCTTCTTTGAAAGCATGAGTAGAAAAAAAGGGCTTGATCATGTTTATCCTCATTTAGTGTCTCCACTTCTTGCTATGGATCCATGGGACAGCTTGCTCATGGATAAACTGATGCCCTCGATGTTTTAAAGGTTGGTAGAAAACCAATGGTTAAAACCTTTGACTCTTGAGGAAACTTCTCCAAGTTTAACTATGTCTATGAGATAGGGAAGGATAGAAATTAGGATGTGAAAAATTTGGTGGGTTCACATTCTTCAAATTTATGATGTCAGCTCAGATAGCACATTTGCAATGCATTATGCTTAAGAAAAGGGTCATTTCCAGGAAGCAGTCACCAAGTTTCTTAATATGAAATCATGAACACTGTTACAGGGATTTTTTTAGCAATGTTTGCCAAGCCCCACTGTTTGGCAGTGAGATTTCAAAATCAGACTCAGGACTAAGTCAGAATTTATATTTACTAAAATCAAAATTTAAATATAGGTAACTGCTACATGAGTACCTAAATGTCCATATGGCACTTAAAACCTTTTCAAAGCTTTGGAGCAAGGTCAGGAAGATAGGATTGCCATTAACTTTTATACTGTTTGGACAAAAAAAGAAGAGGTCTAAACATGGCCTAAAATGAATAAGAAAGTTGATATTAACTGTAATGAAAAGTGGATTTAAGCTATGCGTTCTCTTATAGTAGAGCCTGGATTTAGTTATGAGATGCTGTGGAAAATAGCACATAAACCAACCTAATATTATGGGGCTAGGAGAATGTAGATATAGCCATCTTCTTACAGGATTTATCTATCATCTTTCTCCCCTTTTCTGCTCTTACCCCTCTGGAAACATTGGTTCTTACATACCATAAAATCTTCTGTGCAGGGCTATCTCCCTACTCGCATCTGCCTACGTAGTACATGGCACATTTTATGAAATATCATAACCTGAGCACTAGAAGATAATAATTTCTGGAATGATAATAGCATTTCAATTAGGTTTTAAATTTCTTTGAAATCCTTAAAATGACAATATGTTCTATAAAGGAAAAAAATAGTATCTGTCAAATTGGTTTGAGATCCATGGCCATAAAGGCACACAGAGTCTGATACAGAGCCCCACTCAAATCTCTGAGTGCAAAACACCTAAACAGAACCTTGGAGATTAAATAGTTTTTGTGATTTCTGGCTGTAGGAGCTGTTTGATCCTGCTTGTATGGCCCATGGCCTCATTAAACTACACGTTGTACAAGTACACAGTGAAGATTAATTCCTGTTCCCAAGGGCTTCCAAGTTAAGTGCAAGAAAATCAGACAAGGAGTGACCTAGATGAAGGGACAGAGTGCCTCCTCAGCAAGTTTGCTGATGATCCCAAGCTAGGAGGAGTGACTGACACACCTGAGGACTGTGCTGCCATTCAGAGAGACCTGGACAGGCTGGAGAACTGGGCGGAGAGGAACCTCAGGAGGTTCAACAAGGGCAAGTGCAGAGTCCTGCACCTAGGGAAAAATAACCCCAGGCACCAGGACAAGCTGGGGGCTGACCTTGTGGAGGGCAGCTCTGCAGAGAAGGACCTGGGAGTTCTGGGGGATGACAAGCTGACCATGAGAGAACAATGTGCCGTTGTGGCCAAGAAGGCCAATGGTCCCCTGGGTGCATTGGGAGGAGTGTTGCCAGCAGATCAAGGGAAGTGATCCTGTTCCTCTACTCAGCCTTGCTGAGGCCTCATCTCAAGTCCTGTGTCCAGTTCTGGGCTCCCCAGGACAAGACACACACGGAGCTACTGGAGAGAGTCCAGTGCAGGGCTACGAGGATGATCAGAGGTCTGGAGCACCTGCCCTCTGAGGAACGGCTGCGAGAGCTGGGCCCGGATGCAACACCGTCTAATATGCTCTAGATGGCCCTACCTGAGCAGGGGGGGTTGGACTATAGGATCTCCAGAGGTCCCTTCCAACCTTACCGATTGTGTGAGTTAAATAAGCTCCAGTCAGCACCAAACTGGCCAGTCTCAGGGGGCACTGGTTTGAAATGCTTTCTAGAATGATACAGACACTCTCTTCTTTGAAAGACTGTTTTATCTGGAGTTATCAGGCATGGACATCCCCATTCAGAGACATTAGTTGCATTTTATACAAAATTTATCTACACATGAAGAAAGATAACATGGAAAATAAGGATGAGCTGATGCAAGTATTAAATGTAAAGTAAAAGAATGAGTGAAGATTATTACTGTTTTCAGACAACTCTAGAACTTCACTGAGATCTGGTCTGTTTGTGATACTTCTATCTCCAGTAAAACTCTTGATTCATTTTCAATTTGGAAAAAATGTTTAGAGTTCGTAAGTGGCAATATTTAATCACAGAATCAGTAAGGTTGGAAGGAACCTCTGGAGATCAGCTAGTCCAACCTCCCTGCTCTGCAGGGTTACCTAGAGCATCTTAGACAGGGTTGCATCCAGGCGCACCTTGAAGATCTCCAGAGAAGGAGACTCCACAACCTCTCTGGGCAACCTGGTCCAGGGCTCCGTCACTCTCACAGGGAAGAAATTCCCCCTCACGCTCAGGCAGAACTTCCTGTGCTTCAATTTCTGCCCATTGCCTCTTGTCCTGTCACATGGGACAATTGAAAAGAGTTTATCCCCGTCCCCTTGACACCCTCCCTTCAGGTACTTGTACACATTGATAAGATCCCCCCTCAGGTTTCTCTTCCCCAGGCTGAACAGGCCCAGCTCTCACAGCCGTTCCTCAGAGGGCAGGTGCTGCAACCCTCTGTTCATTCTTGGAGCCCTACACTGGACTCTCTCCAGTAGCTCCATGTGTGTCTTGTCCTAGGGAGCCCAGAACTGGACACAGGACTCGAGATGAGGCCTCAGCAAGGCTGAGTAGAAGAACAGGATCACTTCCCTTGATCTGCTGGCAACACTCCTCCCAATGCACCCAGGGGACCATTGGCCTTCTTGGCCACAACGGCACATTGCTGCCTCATGGTCAGCTTGTCATCCCCCAGCACTCCCAGGTCCTTCTCTGCAGAGCTGCTCTCCACAAGGTCAGCCCCCAGCTTGTCCTGGTGCCTGGGGTTATTTTTCCCTAGGTGCAGGACTCTGCACTTGCCCTTGTTGAACCTCCTGAGGTTCCTCTCTGCCCAGTATCAACCTGATGAAGCTGCAAAAATATCAATAATCCCTGACTCTTTCACCTGATTTCTAGAATAGAATTTCTAGTGCTTCTATGAGTGCATTTTATGTGGTAATTTGAAGGAGAGAGGTTGCAGATAGGAACTGGAGAAGATTAAGAGTACTTTTCCTTCAGAGTCAAGAATGAACTATGCTGATAAAATGACCAGAGTTTTGTCATATTATGCACCTAAAGTCTCAAACGTAAGATGACAGGAATGGACTATTCATCCCTGTTTGTTTTAAGCAACTAGCTTGGGTGTTCCCTTTAAAGTCAACATTGAAAGGGAAGTATGCTAGGTACTGTTTAACTCGCATGCTCTGAATTGCCTTCCCCAGGTGTCTACCTCTTTCTCCTGAATATATTAGGATTCTAGACTTCAAACTCAGCGTCTCAGTCTGCCACTGAAAATTTAGTCTGATATTACTGTTTTATAGACTTGAATGAAATCACTAGGCTCATCCAACTGGTAAAAGTTAAGCAGGTGCAGAAATGATGGCAGAATTAGGAGAATGGTGTTCTACTTCATGTTTTCAAGGGTTGCTGTTTTCTTACAAAGTGTCAACACACCTCAAAAAAGTAATATGTTTGAAAATGCTTGAAATACTTTTTACTACAGGAACAATATTTATAATTGAACTGCTGACTGACTTTGAATGAGGGATCAAGAGGCCATGATGATCACAGACCATTTCAGAGAGAACACATCCAAACACGTTCACACAGTGATGTTGCTCTATTTAATTCCTCAAATCTCAGAAATTATGAAAATTAAACAAATAAAAATCTTAGATGGCAAGTAGATCATTGTTCTTTTCTGCTCCACAGGGAACGACGGTGAACATCTGCAAGACATTACCCCCCACCAAGCAGAACAAAGCAGGTAATTATGAGAATACATATGAGGATAATTATACCAAACACAATTTCAGAAACACAAAAGGAGAAAATACAAGAAGGCTTGACAGAGCTGAAGTGCAAGATACCATTGTCCATGAGGAAGATTACAGAGTTCCTATACATTTTATGGAGTTATGTATGAGTTGCGCCAATAGAATAGCATGGGATTTGGCCCAAAGACGGTCCTATTAAAGGTATAGACATTGAAGAAGATGTCTGATGAGAAATCCATAAAAAGAGACTACAAATTTGAACTCTCTAAGAAAGGTCTTTTGTCTTTTTCTGGAGAAAAAAACACTGAAAATGATAGAATCACAGAATTGGTAAGGTTGGAAGGGACCTCTGGAGATCATCTAGTCCAACGCTGCTGCTCAAGCAGGGTCACCTAGAGTATCTTGGACAGGGTTGCATCCAGGCAGGCTTAGAAGATCTCCAGAGAAGGAGACTCCACAACCTCTCTGGGAAACCTGTGCCAGTGCTCTGTCACTCTCACAGGGAAGAATTTCCCCCTCACATTCAGGCAGAACTTCCTTTGGTTCAGTTTTTGCCCATTGCCTCATGTCCTGTCACATGGGACAACTGAAAAGAGTTTTTCCCCATTCCCTTGACATCCTCTGTTGCCGTCGCAACAATACCCAGAGTTAGGGTGAGGTCAGGAGCCCGCAACCCCGCCCGCCCCTGGGCCACACCACACTGACTCCCTAAGGAGGATGCGGCAAATGGCGTTTATTGCGTCGTTACAATTCCTTATATACGCGCTCGCACTGTCTTTTCCTGTCTTAGCCCTGCCTCGTCATGATGTCACATCCCGTGATCTTCCGCAACGCCCCGTTTCGCCTACCACAAGTCCCCCTCTCCATGCTACAATACAGTCGCTGTTTCTTGAATCATCATGAGACGTTGATACCCAGAGTGAGGACGCCGTAACTCATTAATTGTGCGCCGCAAGCTGCGTACACATGCGGCAAGGCCAGGGATGCCAATGCTGTAAGCGGGCTGCAGCCTTGTAATTCTCAAGCCAGGGTGAAAGCCCCAAAGCAAAGCTAAGCGTGCATAGCAACTCCCAATCCTTGTGAACTCGGCATCATTCTCTTTCCCGCGACGCTGTTCTCGTGATATCAGCCGGTCACAAGAACGTATTTCCTCCTCACGGAACCTGCGAAAGACACTTGAGAACTAAGGTTAGTATTATTGATGGACATCAGGACGTATCCACCGCGCTGGTACCCAGCGTATTGCCTCTCCCTTGCGGATCGCCGCGTATCCTCTTCCTCCTGTTATAAAGGTCCAATCATCCTCCCAGACCCCTGACTCAGGATCTCGAACCCTGACTGGAGGGCCGTCTTCCACCGCTGCCTTGGCCCAAAGTTTGTTGACCGGAACATTTCGATTTTCCCCGCGCACAAAATGATTCAGGCCAAATAGTGCGCGAGCTAAAAGGTTGGCCTGGAGGGGTAAGGGGACACGTTTCCCACCTATGCCCAATCCGTCCCCCTCCCCAAGCGCCCGTAAGCGTTGCTTCAGAACTTGATGGGCACGTTCGACTATGGCCTGACCTTGGCTGTTATATGGAATTCCCTGTTTTAATTGGATGCCCCATTTGTTGGCCCACTCCCGAGTACTGTGAGCAACAAATGCGGCTCCATTGTCTGTTTTGATGACCTCAGGAAGTCCCAAGACAGCGATTGTTGTTTCCCAAAGAGATCGTGTGGCCTTGGCGGTTGCTTTACGGTGACAGGTAGCCACAAGGTATGTGCTGGCCGTATCAATGGTGACGGCAAGCCACGCTTGCGGTTGAAAGGGCGCATACCAGGTAAAGTCAGTCTGCCAGATCTGGTTAGGCTCCAAGCCCCGGGGGTTAACACCCGCCCCCCACAAAGGGCTATGTTGACAGTATGGACAGGTGGCTACCACTGCTCTTGCGTCCGAGATAGAAATGTTACACGATTTGGCTAGTCCACGTGCACCTATGTGAAAGTGGTCATGGAGTGCGCGCGCGTCCTGAAGGGTGTACACCCTCATCGCGGCTTGGTCTGCCACTGCGTTGCCCCTTTGGTAGTATCCAGGGACATTGGAATGGCTCTTTACATGTAATATGGACACAGTACTTCCGCGATCCTGTAGATGGCGCTCAAGCATACAGGCAATATCCGTGCCCGCCCAGCCGGGCGTGGCCATGGAGGCCAGGAGCTTAAAGACAAACATAGAATCTGTGACAATGTTTACATGGCCCTCATACGGTAAGTTGAGAGCCAGGCACACGGCTTTAGCCTCCAAAAATTGTACTGATTGAGCGGTATCCTGGGCAGAAACAGACTGCCATTCATCCTTGCCTTGCCATACTACTACCGCTAGGCCCATTTGCGACGAGGCGTCTGTATCAGTTCCTGTCCTATCTCCCTCTCCTCCCGCTGTCCCCGTGTCTCTCCACATTTGTCTAATCAAGCATCCCGGTAACCAGTCGTCGGCCGACACTACTGGACGCCTGTCGAAGGGAGCCGATGGAAGCGAGGCGTCTGCCTCACTCTCAGGCTCTTCCAGGACAGGAGGCAATCCTCCGTCGCCCGGAGTGTAATGGGCGGCTCGCAACTCCTCCCAAGGATAACCAGGAGGTGTAGGATTACGCGTTTGCGGCGCTGCAGCCGACACGGGCTGCACCGGCAGAACTTGCGGCTCCAATGGGGACAAATGGTCCTCATCGGCGTTGTCAGCCACTCGCGTCACCGATTTGGATACCCCCGGCGAGTTCGAGGGGTCCCCCGTTTGGGTGCCCTGCGGCTGCGAGTCATACAGCAAGCCCCGTGCTGCCTGCCAAGTCTCCTGCTCCTCCTGCGCTTGGCGAAGCAGGGTAAGCACGACACCCCAAGCCTTAAGGCCTTTTCCCGAGTGGCCAGACATAGTCCGCTTTGCTAACACCTCGGAGCACCGAGGCCAATTTGACAAGATAAGAATGTCCGCAGGGCGCTGCACGGCACCCTCCGGGATTAGGCGTTCAACACACGCCGAAATTGCGCTCGACTTCACAGAAGTTCCCCATTCCTTCGCGCACGTTTGAATTACCTTAATCACTGCTTCCATCGTCTGGCGCCACCCCCGTCGCCCCGGCGACCACCCTCACCCAATCACGTCGGGGTCACCACTTTGTTGCCGTCGCAACAATACCCAGAGTTAGGGTGAGGTCAGGAGCCCGCAACCCCGCCCGCCCCTGGGCCACACCACACTGACTCCCTAGGGAGGATGCGGCAAATGGTGTTTATTGCGTCGTTATAATTCTTTATATACGCGCTCGCACTGTCTTTTCCTGTCTTAGCCCTGCCTCGTCAGGACGTCACATCCCGTGATCTTCCGCAGCGCCCCGTTTCACCTACCACAATCCTCCCTTCAGATACTTATACACATTGATAAGATCCCCCCGCAGTCTTCTCTTCCTAGGCTAAACAGACCCAGCTCTACACTGGTTCATGGAGTTATTTTCCCCTAGGTGTAGGACCCTGGGCTTGCCCTTGTTGAACCTCAGGAGGTTCCTCTCTGCCCAGCTCTCCAGCCTGTCCAAGTCTCTCTGAATGGCAGCACAGCCCTCTGATGTATCAGCCACTCCTCTCAGCTTGGGATCATCAGCAAACCTGCTGAGGAGGCACTCTGTCCCCTCATCCAGGTCAATGATGAAGAGGCTGAACAGGATGGGACCCAGGACTGAGCCCTGGGGGATGCCACTAGCCACAGGCTTCCAACTAGAGTCCACGCCACTGATGACAACCCTGTGAGCTCTGCCTTTCAGACAGTTCTCAATCCACCTTAGTTTACACAGTTTTTCTTGATTGTGAAACTTAATAAAAGATATTCCTTTATTGCTGAATTACAATTACAAAGTACAGTGCAATGCCGAAACAGTTTGGGTCTCTGTTTCGAATGCATCTGAGCAAGGTAACAGCAGAAAGCTGCTGATAGAATGCAGTTGACATCTGAAGCCTTTTGAAGGTCTCTGTGATATGAATACCTCAGCCTACTATACAGAAGAGAAGTACTGTTACAGTTTCAGCATAACCAGACACCCACAAGGTCCTGTGCATCACTGAGAATTGGCAGGTTTCATGAACTTTCTGAGGAGACATTGTGTACCCTATAAGAGAAGACTTTAAAGTCTTTAAAGACTTTAAAATCACTGAACGTATCTGAGAAGGAAGAACCTCTGTCTCCCTGGATGATCATCCTGACATCCTCCTTCATATGAATGTTAAGTGTTGGAAAAATCAACTTCAGGGCACACAAAAGCAAATAATACTGAACTAAAGAAAATGAATAAAAATGATATGTTAACAAGAGTGGCCAAGGGAGTAGCCTTGGGTTAAGAGACTGTTGCTCCCCCAGGTACAGGTGAGCTGACTAGTCTAATGATTCTTCTGTAAAAAGATATTGTAAGCAGAGCTGCTTGAAATTCCCTGCTAAATCCCCATAATCATAAAATATTGACTTCCTGAAATTTGTATTTCATTCGGGAATATAAATGTCAGTGTGAGGAAAAGATAGAGTTTCTCAACAAAAACATAAGTCACTCCAGAATTTAAAAAGGAGTCTGAGAAGTAAGGGTCTTCAAAATGGCCATGTATGAGATTAAAGTAGAAATTGGAATAATCTGGCTGAGAAAGCAAAGATTTCACCTACTTCTCTCTTGCTTCTAGTGGCTGTTCTCACACTGATTCTTAGAAGAGGCAGAAGAGTGTGTCTCAGTCTCTGGTTTCACTTGAAAAAGTGAGTGAAAAAATGTTTTCCACAATGTGGAATAATCATTTTGAAACATGAAAACACTCCTCATTGGATCAGAAAAATATTTACCACTTGTGCTGTATAGTAATACTGTCTTTCCTTCCCGGTAATCTTAAGAATCATTGTTCTGAAAATTGCAGTATATACAGTCGTGTATACACCACATTTCAAGCACAGGCTTGAGCCTATATTTGACCTTAAACTTGCCCCATACCTAAACTTGTCCCATACCTCCAATTCATAGATATAGGCAGCTATTCAGGCATGAGCTAGAAGTTACCTTCTGTGTTCATTGGAGTAGAAACCTTGGACACAAGCTACTCTTTAGTGAGGGCACAACCCTGTACTTACCCATAGCATGAAAAGGTTGCTGCTATTTGTTTCACCTACCCATACGATAATTTCATGCGACTGTGCAGTTCTTTCTACAAAAATATTGGCACAGGCTACCACAAGGATAGCTGGGATTTTTAAGCCATCTAATTTGTGCTGCCTTGTAGTAAATGTGGATGCAGCAACTATAGCATGCTCTCTGACATAACCAGTTCATTAACGGTGTGATCACGTGGTAAATAGACCATAGAAGTACACTAGACAGCATAATACTTTCAAAGTTAGACAAATCTTGAAAGGTTGCATAGAATTAGACCCCTCATCTGTGTTTTTAAGCTCGTAAAATAAGCTTGAATTTCAAATGGATTAACTTCTTCTCCAAATTGTTGACAGAAATAGAATGCTTCCTGCATGTCACCTTTTTCTGCCAAGTTTCTTAGTATTCTAGAGAACATTAAAATATTTTAAAGATACATCTTCTAGGTGTTACTTAGGATATGGAAAGTAACTTTTCTAATCACCTTGAGGAGAAGGATGCTGAAATGAACCCATTTCTGCCTGCTCTGACTCCTGTCCTAGTCTCCTGAATGTCACATTTCTGTATCTAAAAATCATAGACTGAAGATCATCTGACAAGCAGGCATATGCTTTTGTGTTTGGTAACTGCAGTGGATTATGTTTCAGCTACAGGCAAGATCACTTTCATTTATTTCTGAAGTTTTAATCATGCGAGGGGAGAAAAATGGCATTATTATGTAATACACTTCTCACTGTGACTAGTAGGAAAAGGGAATTAAAAACTCCAGAACAATCTTTCATTCACAAAGTTCTTGCTTGTGTTTCTGATTAACACATTAGTGCTAATTAAGTAACCAAGTTCAGCATGATGCATGGGAAATTAGCAGAATAATTCTAATCATTAGAATCAACATATTGGACTGAAAGTATATCTCAGTGTATGTGGATGCTTAACATGTTAGTGGAACATTATCAAAAAATCTAAGGAATATATTTACAAAATTAAAACTATATGTAGCAAAACTCCTTTGTTTGAATAAATGCACTTTGCACACATGTTAAAAAAATTATACTGAAGACTTATGACATACTGTGCAGAATAAAGCAATCATTTATAAAAATCCTCTTAGAAAAACAACACGTACAATGGCTCCTAATTTATTCCAAGGTAATTTAAACCATATGGCCCATATTACTATATTAATGTACTCTGTCTGTAAAACATACTTGCTTAAGTGTATGTTATATATATAGCATTTACTAGAGGAAAAATCTTCAAGCAACAATAAGCAATCTCAAAAAACTTCAAAATAGGTACAATCTTAAAAAAAAAAATACAGTGCCCTTCCACTGAAGGTAAGTATGTGGCTTATAATGGAAACTGCATCAAAATGTCTTTTCATCATTCTGGAAACTCAGATCTGCACCTGAAATTTAAAACTCAGTTACTTCTCAGCTGCAGGACATGAAACACTTCGCGTAACATCTACAAAGTATGTGAGAATGGCAAATAATGTAAACCAGACTAATGAGTTCTAGTGATTTGTTATAGGGCAATTTAAGAAGTTACCATCCCCAGCCGTCTGCTCTGCCCTTCTGCCAGAACTTACTGCCCCTAACCGAGTTGGCAAAATAAGTGGTATGTTTACTTCTTAGCCAAAATCATTTCTGGCAACCTCAAACTGCTATCAGATCAATTTTTCTAATGACACTTGTTGAAACTATAGTATCTGGGGGCTTTGATTCATGATCCCTGTTGCATTTAACAGGGGAGACTAGCAGTGTGGGTAAAGTGGGTCACCACTTCTAGCTGTGGAGATAAACTGTTCTGCTCATAAATAAGAGGCCTCAGGAGAAGCGAATGCAAATATGATAATTGGGAATTGCCTCATAAATTTTAGTGTAGTAGATTGCCACCATCTTTCTGTGAATCCAACTTAGCAGCAAATTGTGTTGTGATGACTGGAGCGTACTGACGTCTAGAGTAGGCGATGTGCTAGAATAAGATTTTCCAGTGCTTATAACACTACATTAATTTTACAAATCTCCCCCATCAGAAGTTTTCTCAAGCAAGTCACTTTGTGATCTGGAAATTCCCCTTTGGTGCTTAAAATGGGATTTAATGGGCAACCAAATTCAAAGAAATGATTGCCAGTGCTCTGAATGGGCCAGGAGCTCCCTGTGCATTGGGTGCTAGTGTCAGTAGGGATTAGCAGTGGCAACAGGGCCAGGTGGTTGCTCAGGAGCTGGGGTCAGGAGGGCCTATGGCCAGGCTAGGGTAAGGTGTTGTAGGACTAGAGCCCAGCATCAGCATGGCATTGTGGAGCAGGGACTGACCGCCCTACACTGGGCTGAAATGGGGCTGAACAGGGTTGGAGACACCCCAGAGGAGCCTGGACAAGGCCATCATGGCACATTAATGCCCTCAGACCTTAACAGTGATCCGAGCAGTCTATGCTCCATGGACATTAAAATTTCATCCTTGATTTTCCTTATCAGATAAAGAACTATTTCCACACACATCTAGAAGCAGCACAGACTAGGAAACATTCCCTGTTATGGTTGTCTGAGATTGTTAGATGAATTGGGGGAAAATACTGAAATTTCTAGTGCAGACCTGTGCTCTTAGTTGTGATCTGAACGTGCCTAGGAAATTCTGACATCATGGACTCCAACCTGCACCATGGTAATCTCATTCAAAATGAAGCCTGAGGAAGAGTTATTCTTCTGCATAAAAGGCATCTGATTAGACTACTCACAAAGTGGGAGACACCAATCGGTTCTCATTCCTCCTCCTTGGAAGAAGGTTTCATGAAATTCAAGCTGCCTATCCCATTGAAGTACTTGAAGCAGGGGGCCACAAAGCAGGTTGTAAGCAGACACTGGACACTTTTCTGAAAGCTATGCCCGACCACTACAGTCTTTGGACCAGAAGGATGGGGGGAAAAAAAAGAAAAAAAGAAAAAAAGAAAATATAATTCAGAAGGATTTGAGAGTATATGTTCTGATTTCCATTTCTTTGTCAGTTAAGGGATTTGGCCTATAGAAGGGCATCAGGATGTTTGTTGCCCACAGACAGAGTGACAAGCAACTCACTTGATTTCAGGAGTACCTGGCACTCAATACAGGTGCCTTTCAGCTACTCCTTCAAGGAGGAAACATAGAAGTCAAATGTAGTTATTCTGAGTCTTCTGGGTCCATGCATGGAGGTATGGATTCACCCCACTGAACGCTAGGCATAGTAGTGAGGAAATTTAAGACAGCAGCCTAACTGACCTCTAGAGGGTCATTCAAATGTTCAGTCAGATGAAACCTATCTTACTCTGTTGACAACAAAAAACAGCAAAGATAAATAGGCTTCTGAATTAGGCACTTCAAGTACCTAATGAAAATTAAGATGAATCTGAATCCTAATCTTCAGATACTGAAATGCTTAAATTAGAAGTACTTAATGAGGTGTTCTGATCTCCCCTTTTGCCTTCCAATGTCTCAGTTTTTCAACTGTAAAATAGAGATAATGCTATCCTGTCTTGCAAAAAAATGTTGAAGTTAATTCAAGACTTTGAAGACCAAGGACCATATAGTTTTAACTCACTTGGATAAGGGAAGTGGGCACAGCTCTCTAGAAGATAAGTGAGTAGCTCTGAGAAAGAAAAGATAAACCTTCAAGAGAAGCATTGGGATGAACAATGATCTCTTACTGTTAATCTCTTTTTTAGAGAAGCCAGACATCAGCCAGAACTGGGAGTTTTGATTTTTCTTAGTGTATGAACTATTTTCCAGGGCAAGCTGAAAAACACATCTGCTCATTCTGAATCAGGAAGTTTTAGCTCAGATACACATTTCTAACACTTCCATGCTAACTGCAGCATTATTTTTTGAGCTTGATTATGTGGAACTGTTTTCACTGATACTTGTGCTCTTTTTTATACCCTAATAATTCCGTCTTCCCTCTCTCTCTTTGGACAACAGATGACTTTCTTTATTGTTTTCTCTTACAAAATATTCTTGATCAAATTAGTCAGTGGGGTAATTTGAAATCACTCCTAGTTTCCACAGATATGTTCTCACAACACCTCTTATAGCTACAAGACATTGTGTCCACGAGTGGACAATAGCTGAGGTGGCGCTGGGAGAGTCTGGCTATGATGATAACAATTTATTCTACTGCAGTCATTCCCATCCATTTAGACAAAATAATTAGTCACTGCAAGATGAAGTCTTGACTAGCTTCTTCAGAAGTTTTTTGTCTCACCAGTATGTGTGGTTAGTGTTCATCTAACTTGACTGTTAGTATCAAAACATTAGATGTCCAGTCTGAGCTAGTCATCTGTTATTCGATAGTCAATGAAGAAAGAAGGTGTATTTATCTTAGCTACACATCTTAGAATGGGATGAACACTAGAGGTGTTTGTCTTTCCTAACTGATTATATAGGGAGCCTGTACCAGCTGTGGTAGGTGACATGGATTCCTCCCTATGTTTAGATACTGAATGCTAGGTCTGAGTTGAATGAGGAAAGACATCATGTTTACAGCTAGAAGATTTTCAAAGTATTTCTTATAAAATATCAGAGAATATATATATGCCAGGGAGACAAAACGCTTTACATCATGTGTCAGTGAATAGAGTTAATTTTACTGAGATTTCCCTGATTTGATTTTCATTTTAGAAATTTTGCTTGCAATGGAAGGGCAGGGCTACAGTGAGACAGTATTATACTTGGATCTTTTTAATTAAATGGCTCATTCCATAAAACACAAACACTTTACATAGAAATAAGTTAATTTAGTACACCTAATTAAGCATTATATATTGGACCACGCGTCAGTGGTTTGAGTTATATCAATGGACCATTTCCTTTATTGAGGCTGACAGTCCAAGTTCTTAAATATAATGATAAATGACTTCCCTTCAAGGGAATGATACTTCACCTTGGCAGTTCCCTGTCTTTTTTAATGCTTTAGAGACAGCTAGCCATGAGCAGTTTGTGAGCCTCCTAAACAAGCACTCTTCCATTTGGTTAGTTTCTATAGTCTATCTCCCACATCAAAGTCTTCAGGGTTGTCTGGAGGTGACCATACCTACCCTTAGAGTTTAATTTTTACAGTAAGAGGAGCTTACATTCAGGAGCACATTTGTATAACTATCACATCTCTTTCCAAGCTTCGCAGGTAATTTTGAAGACAATAAACAACTCTAACTTTGTGAGACACTCAGCTAGCTCCATTTAAGGTTGATGAACACACACATCTCTGGCCAGAATGGAATTTTACTAACTAAATAGTGATGAAGAAACACTTCTTTCTCCTTTCACTTTCCTTGATAATATGGAAGGATGTAGTTCTGCTTGATCCCATTGAATTCAGTAAAATTAATCTCTTTAGAAAAGTTAAGGCCATTTAGCTTGCTTAAAGAAACTTACTTGGATGCAGTCCAGCAAATGACAGTCTTAATCATAGTTTTCATTGAACTTGACCTTTCTCTTCCCTCCCCCCCCCTCCCCACCATGTGGTATGTTTTTTACTTTCCATGAAGATGTTAAACTTTCATGAAAGGTCTAAAGATAGAGCCACCATGCACAACTGGTACTTGATGATGTAATTTTGTTGCTGCATGTTTTATTTTTCTTTATAGGCTGGATCTTTGGCCATGTTATGTGCTATAGGACAACCAGATACAAGCCATTATGGATTGCTTATTAAAAGACTATGAAAGACTTGGAGAAACTGTTTATTATCTTATTACAGTATTTAGGACTATCATCTCTGCAACTGTCTTAGCAAATCACCTGGCTTCTTTGACTTTAACATTAGTTTTATCCTTTTGCTAATCACATTCCTCTTATCTGCTGTGGTTGTACAGTAAGAGCTCTAAGAGATCTCAGGCTGATGATGAGAATACGTGAATGGCTTGCTCCAGCTGACTAACAACTTAGTTTTACCTGAGATGCCCTGGATGTCCCAGGATGTCCTTTCAGAAAGACATGGGTCTCCCACATGTTGTATCCATTAGTCCTGTGGACATCTCAAGTGGCACTAGGTGCCTATGCTACGGCTGACCTGCTGGAAAGCAACTCTGCAGAGAAAGACCTGGGAGTCCTGGTGGACAACTAGATAATCATGAACTAACAATGTGCTGTTGTGGTCAAAAAGGCCAATGGTCTCCTGGGGTGCATTAGGAAGAGTGTTGCCAGCAGGTGGAAGGAGGTGATCCTGCCCCCCTACTCAGCCCTGCTGAGGCCTCGTCTCGAGTACTGTGTCCAGTTCTGGGCTCCCCAGTACAAGACACGCATGGACATACTGGAGAGAATCCAGTGTAGAGATAGGAAGATGATTAGATGACATATGCCCTATGAGGAAGGACTGCGAGAGCTGGGCCTAAGATTGAGAAGGGATCTTATCAACGTCTGTAAATATCTGAAGGGAGGGTGTCAAGAGGATGGGGCCTGATTCTTTTCAGTGGTGTCAAGCGACAGGACAAGGGGCAACAGGTAAAAACTGAATCACAAGAAGTTCCACCTAAATATAAAGAAGAATTTCTTCCCTGTGAGAGTGACAGAGCACTGGCACAGGTTGCCCAGAAAGGTTGTGGAGGCTCCTTCTCTGGAAATATTCAAAACCCACCTGGATGTGATCCTGTGCAACATGCTCTAGATGACTTGCTTGAGCAGGGGGGTTGGACTAGATGATCTCCAGAAGTCCCCTCCAACCTCAACCATTCATTATGTAACTCTGTGTGTATGTTCAGGCAACAGAATTGTGCTTGCGTTATTCCTTCTTTAGGTTTACCTGTGAAAAATTTTTAAAACAGTATCAAGAATGTAGTCACTTTCTACTTTCTAGACTATGGATTGCAAACAAGGGCTATGTTTATATACTTTTTACTCTTCTACTACTGAGTTGTGTCCTGATCTTCTGAGATCCAGTAAGGTATTACTTAAACAAAAGCTGTCCTCTGTAGTGTTGTTTGTATATATTACAGACATGGTCCCCAAGAAATTGTCAATATCTAGAGGAAACTACTCCTTATCCAGTTACTTCAGGAAGGACTTTAATCATCAAGATCACAGGCTCAAACATAGAACTTCCTATTATTGGTAGAAACAAACTCTGTTTTCCCTTACAGTGTATGAGACTGGGGCAAGACACTCAATTTCATATATGAGTAGTAGTATTTACTTTCTTAATTTGCTTGGATTTCAATGGGACTAGAGAATGCAGAGAAACGGTACTCCTACTGTTGGCTCCATCTGAAGATGTAACAGGATGTGTTATACTGTGAAGCAAGTTTTTCCTCACTTCCATGCTCCCTGCTACTGATTTGTTAAACTAAAGATGTGTTACTCTGAACAGCTGTACCATTTTGGGATGAACCATGTAGTTTCTTGCCAGAGTAATCTATACCTCTATCCATGTTATGGAAGGAAGCACAGTGTCCAAATCCACAGCAAAATTAGGGCAGGCTGTGCTTGCCAGCTTGGGGAGAGTTTGCCCATTATCCCATGTTATCAGCAGAGACAGGAGAAGCACTTGGCACACCCTGGTTGTATTGCTAAGTAGAATACAGATAACGTAATATGGAAATAGGCAGAGGGAGTGTCCGCCCAGCATTCAGGCCAGGAAAACGGCCTGCCATCCAAAGCTGCTGGATGCTGTAGCCCAGAATACAGTTACTGTAGGCAGTATAGAAAATACTGAAGACAGTTTAGAATCATCTTCAACTTTTTTCTTGCTGGACTGTCTTATGTCTGGAAAGGAAGTTTCAGGAGGTACAGTTTAACATTTCTTCCATTATTCCAGCTTTCAACAAAAACATCTCTGGAGGAGTTACTTAGAGTACTTCTGCTCTGAGAATAGCAATGGATTATACTTCCTGAATTAACAGGGGGACCAGTGGCTCAGGCACTAGTAGTACAGACATGGTAGCTAAGACAATTAGTTCTGCTGAGGATACATTAGCTCAGGAGCAGACATGTGCTAGTGGAGCTATACTGCCTTCAGAAGCTGAGCCAGGATTTCTGTGCTGCTCTGCACTGTGCTGCATGGTCAGGGCTCTTGCAAACATGATTTGCCACATGCTCTGGGCATGCCTTTGGCCAGCCAGAAACTGCTGATGCTGGCTTGTATGAAAGAACATCGATGCATTTTTGCAGGAAAGCTGGAATTAACTACCGCAAGGTTAAGTAAATTTTAAAGTAGCTTGGACTTGGTGCATTTTTTACTCTGTTTTAGTGTCTTGAAAGTGTCTGCGTCTGGAATAAATACAGTATTCTTAAATGAAGAATGAAGCAGGTGGGATACAGTTAAGGGACTACTTCACTCTTGACAGAAATTAAAGAAATGTGTACAGCATACACACACACTTACTCAGAGATTATGCATTTTACAAAAATATTTCTGTGTTTAAGGAAGAGATAATACATTATACGCAAATATCCCAGCCTCTTGAGAATAGTACTATAACCATATACACACATGTATGTATTACGGTTTGAAAGATCTTCTAAGAGCTGTTTTCTTAAATTAGACCATGGCTTCCATGCACAATTGGCAAGCATCCGATGTGTGAAATCAGCAGTCTGCAAGATCTAAGAGAAAAGGAAAGCTGAGACAAATTGAGTTCTGTTGGCCTCTCTAGTCTGATTAGTCCATGCTGTCACTGAAAGGAAAGCTGGATCTTTGGATGTCATTCTTCTGTTGTCTTACATGTCGACATTAGATATTTTTGCTTGTTCACATTAGTACTTTCTTGGAGTCATAATTAATTTATATCAGCAAAGACAATTTCCATTTGCAATGACAGTTCTTCAGTTCTCCCAGGCTTCTCAAATAATAATAAATTGTCTAAATAAGAAGCATTATTTCACTTCTGCTCCAATGTTTCACATTTTGAAGGTCCCTAAACCTATCCACTACTGCATGTTTAACAAATGAGAATTCAGATTGCCTGCTAGTCCTTACCCATATTCCTAATGTGGCTTGACTTTAGTGTTTTTTTTTCTCCTTGCAGTGATGTGCCAAACCATTGATCATAACAAGTTATATTTGGAGGCCTACATGTGCTCTTGCCAGGAGGATTAAAAGGGTGAACTTACAGTTTCCCAGTTGGATGGAAGAATTTATTTTTCATACTTGTGTGCACACACAAATGATTAAGAGAAAAAACATGTTTCTGTCCTCTTGACTACAGTCAAATCCAAAGATTAGTATCTCAAGTCCATTCTGTCAAATGCTGAAATAATTTTGTTTAGCATAATTACTCTGTCACTCATAGCTCATCTTAGATAGCTAATAAATGAGTCCTTGTCAGCAGAAAAGGTGAAGGAAAATGCAAATTGTTGTTCAGAAATGTTTTGTTGATGTTGCATTTAGGGTTTAACCAAAGCATTTACATTATTTTTTCTTGGATGTGCAACACTGGAAGTTCTGCATGCACAGATTCATTCATGTCATGCTCCACTACTGTTGGCTACTGTTATTACTACCATTTTATTTTCTGAAAAAACATTCTTAAAATGGGACTGCAGTTTGGCAGCTCTGTGAAATGAGCTCGAGAGTCTTGCACTCTCTTATCTATCTTTTCTGCATAGATAAGTGTCCACTTTCCCAGAGCCCAAATGATTGCAGCAGTTGGAATGATTAATAAGCTGATGACAGTCTCTCAATGAGATAACTAGTGGAATAACCTCAGGGAGTCAAAGATTTGCCTGCTCTGCAAAATGGACATATGATTGTAGGGTGAACAAGGATACTTATGCTAGTGGTATTGTTCATTGCATGGGTAACAATCGCTGTGAATACAGATGGTAAAGACATTTCAGTGCATCTTTTTCTTCATTTAATCATCTTTCTTTTCTTTTGGAATCTTTCCAACTTCCTCTTCTAGGAATAAGGAACCTTATACAGTCTACGTTGAAACCTGTGCCTCCTCATCATCACTGCTATTGTTACCTCTACTAGTTAGAGTAAAGCACAAGACACAGACGAGGTGCATTGTAGATAAAGCTTATGCTACCTTGTCATTGTCTTCTGATAGGTTTTTATAGATTCTCCAGGGTTTCAGCTTATCATCTGAAGTAGGTGGATTTATCATCTACCCAACCATTTCCAGCTTGCTCAGAAGCTAGGTAAAATGGGACTTGATATTCTCTGAAATGATTCCTTAGAGAGACAGTCCAATCTCCAGCTGTGTATCTAAGTCAAAGGATAGAAAACATAAAAATATGTAAGTGTAATTACAGAGAGAGGAAGAGAAGAAGACAGTATGTATAAGGAAAATAGAGTGAATGGTGGTTTCACGAAATGTGAGCAATTTTTGTATGTAAATAGGGAGGGAATAAGGATTTATTTGAGTAGAGCTTGGCCTCTGTCTACAGTTATTATTATTCAAGCAGAAGAGACAGACTCTTGTTCTAAATGGAGATGGAAAATTCAATGCTTTATCTAGCTGGGGTAACAAACACAACTCCACTCCATTCCTCTTCTTTTTCTCATCTTGCATTTAGTTATGGTTTAGGTCCATATTCTTTATATGAGTTGTGATGGAAATGTGCTTTACATATCACAAGATTTCAGCTACAGAGTGGCACTCACTCTCTGCATGAAGTGCAACATCACAACTTTTGCTTGGTATGGCTCTTGACATCTGTCTCATAGGCTCAGGCCTATGAAAGTTATCTGTCACAGGGAAAATGAATTTACCATAACATGAGGGCAGGAGTGAGAGCTAACAAGTGAGTTAAAACCTTTAACTACTTGCTGCATTTCAACCTTACACAGTTACATTAGTCTAGGTTTCCAGCTGTTTAGGAACCTCTGAAAAAAACAAAACAAACAAAAAACAAAATAAAACAAAACAAAACTGGCCTTTGCACTGAAAAACGCCAGTGTTTCAACTCCTGGATGTTCAAATGTCATGAATTTGCCTACAGATAAGACTGACAAGTTTGATTTAGAAATCATGAGAAAATATTTGTAGCATTCTTCATCTGCCTTATAGCTTTTTGACATTCCAAGTAAATTTTTATTACTTCCCTCAACTGGACTTGAAGCAGGGTTGGAAACTTTGTAGGTTCTTTTATTTTTTTCTCAATTAAAAACTGAGATTCTCATGTAACCACTGTTTTCATTAGTTAAGGTTTTAAATAAATCCTCAGAAGTCATAAAGTTCAAAATAAAAAACATAGAGGGGCAACATACAACTGGCACATACAACATAAAAGACAACAAAGTTCAAAAATGTCCTGTCCCAAAGGCATAGAAGGAGGAAGATGGGAGAAAAAAATGAAGAGTGTTTGCAATAGGACAGCTTAGTTACCCGGGAAGAAGACAGAAACAAGCATGGGTTAACATGTTACAAATCCTGATTTTAATAACTGAAAACTCTGCAGGTAGCTCATTTCTGCTTCACCTCTGAATGAATCAGGTCTAAATTGCTTATCCTTTCCAAAACTTGCCTGTCAAAGCCTGCTTGTTCAGCCACAGCTAAAGCTCTGTGATTATCCCCTATGGTACCCTTCAAGCTTTACCTCCCCTTGGCATCTGCAAACCCTGTTCTCCAAAACTCCAGTTGTGATTTGATGTCTCCTTGTCCTCTATGTTGCAGGGCCAAGATGACAAATAAAAGCTCATATGATCTGAACAGTAATTTCTCCAAATACATAAAGTGGGAAAGAAACTTGGTATATGGCAAACTGAAGGCATCTCTCTGCAGCTGGGGTTTACTGAATATACTTTAAAAATAAGCCCTTATGTATATATTTCTTATTCTTTATTAGTAATATTATTATTTAAGGTATACATAATTACAAGATATTTGGTTTCCTTTTATTCTAATATGTATACAACATTTTCCTCCATACATATAAAATATATCCTGTAAGCTATCTGATCTAGCTCTAGCAGTCTTTACCTAGTGTCGTTGTCGAAGGCAAAAAACAATAAAATGAAAGCAAAGTAGGTAGTAAATAGCAGTGAATATAGATTAAAATTGTAGAATATGGTTAAAGGAAATTAGAGTACATGAGAAAACTTGCATCTAGTAGTTAAGGACAATAATGTATACTAGAGATAAGGCTTCTGAAGATAGGTATAGTCTCATACTTGTTGGAAATGGGAAAACAGACAATAATAAAAGGTTAGGGAAGTTAAATAAAATATTTTTATTCATCAGTACATTCTTTTTCTTCATTCTAAAGCCTAATATGGGGGAAAAAAAGAGAGAGAGAACTTTGGGAAATATACAATACATGTAAGTGCTTTAGTGTACAAAATAAAATTATTTTCTAATACTAGGTATATTTATTGCTAGTAAAAGATTTTACAAAGTGTATTTACTTGTTCTGTAGAAATGCATAAAGACACTTTCTGTGTGCAGATTCAATTATATATAATACAATTCTCATTCTGAATAGAGTTAAGTTTCAGGAATTAGGCAACAATTGCATATATTTTAATTTTGCTCCTAATAGTATTTCTTTTTAAATTAAATTATTTTTCAATAAATCTTGCAGCTGTGGGGAAGTCAAGTGATAGAAAGCTAAAGCTGTGCCAATTCTGAAAAGGGGGGAGAGGGAAGACCCAGGGAATTACAGGCTTGCCAGTCTCAAATTTAGCCTAGGCAAAACAATGAAACAGCTGGTACGAGGCTTGACTAATAAGAAAATAAAGAAGAATATTATATCTAATAGCAAGCAATATGGAATTATGGAAAATAGATTTCCTCAAACTAATTTAGTACCTATTTAGATTAAAATGCCATTCAGATTGATGTAAATAATAGTCTTCATGTAATATACTGCACATAAGTTTCAGATTGAATTTAACCTGATATTGCAGAACAACTTATTTAAGTGTAGTAAATAGCACACAGCGAATGGATTGGACACGGTCTGGCTAGAAGGTGTCAGGCAGTCTAGAGGTTACACAGGGCTTGACTCTTGCCCCTTAGAGCCCAATGTTTTCAGTCGTGCTCTATATAAATTAAAAATCCCATAAAATTATAACTGATCCATATGGAGGAGACAGAAACATTGAAGATATAATAAATAATGAATGAGATGGAGAACTATATGGTTCTCTTAGTAAGTAAAGCATAAGTAAAGGCTTCCTATACTGAGATGGAAAATCCTGTATGTGGGAACAGCACGAAGGCTGCACTTCTTGGAGGAGCCTCAAACCTTGACGCAGTGGTTCAGAGAGACATTCACTGGAAGAGCTGTAGGAGACCCATAGCTGCATATTCCCCCCTCTCCATGTTCAGGCATCCTCCAGCTCCTCTGCTGGGGGATTCCTGGTAGTTCTCCCTACTTGTAGGTCAGCAACTTTCAGTCCAGGAAGCAGCAGGGCAAGTGGTGGCAGCGGTAGCCCCTGCAGCAGGCACTGCTATAACATGATCCTAAGGCGGGAAATGAAAACTAAACGCAGTAAAAGGTGAATTAGTCTTGCAGTTTTAAAAACAAAGTGTAACTGATCTTGCAACAACATATCAGTGGCCGCCATGAGTTCTCTGACAAGTCTGAATCAAGGTTGTCTGTAATTTAAACATCAAATTTACTTAAAGAACTTCTGCGTGTCCATGCTGTGTGGGAGGTTCGGCTAGCTTGTCACTATGGTACCTTCTGGCCTTATAAATATGAATCATAATGCCTTCCATATATTTCTTGAAGTCTGATGTCTGGGAAATTTAATTACATGAGATTTTCAGCTTTCCTTTAAAAACTAATAAATTGCATAAAAACAGAGCCAAGTCTAAGAAAGCAGGAGACAAATAATTCTATACTTTTTATTTTAAAGGGAATTTTATAACTTCTGAGCCAATCTTAAATTTTTTCTATGCTGTATATGCTTGGCAAACCACAGATACCCTTAGTTTTCTCCCTTTTCCATAGCAGCTCCCCCAGGCAGTAGTATCAATGTATTTTTGATGTGGCAGATTTATCTGTGGAAAGGCAAAACTCTGATTTTCAGTGTGATAATCTGTTTCTTCAGTTCAAACCAAAAAGCAAATTTTTGAAATTATCAGCTCTTGCCTCACTTTGCAGCTCCACTTGATGATACCAGGGAAAAATGTCTTTCCCACATTTTTCTATCACAGTGGGAGACTGCCACAAGTAAGACTTTGCTGTGTGTTTACCATCTTTTGGGTAAGTTTGTCTTGCAGTCATTTAGTAAAAGAAAGAGAAGTTCTGTGCTGAGCAGGAGGTGCCTGCAGACTCTTTAGCAGCCTAAATGCAAGCCTTTCATACCTCTAGGTTTAGTCTTCTAAACATGAGATTCCTGAAACAACAGAAATGAATCCCATAGTTAACTAAGTAGTGTGAAACTATTCAAGCAGAAATTAAATCTACCATGAGTGAAAACTCACTTAAAAATGAGGTTTATTTATAACATCACTGAAGCTAGATATCACTCTTAATTTTTTCACTATTTGTTATTTGGCATTGTTTGAGTTTGTTGTGTACTGGGAAACATGGGACCTTTCTTTTCCTGGAAGAATAGTGAGTATCCCTCTAAAGCCACTGACCGGCCTTGCTAGAACAATTCATGGCAGGGTTTGTTATTATTCCCCTCTTTAACAATTAGGATTCAAAATGAACTTCTCATGGAGGGTCAGCACAGAAGCAGCCCTGGTATTTCTTTTACCTTTTTCCTGCTTATTTTTCTCCTCAAAATGTAACAGGTAGATGACTAGTAGAAGAGCACAGCCTTTGTGTTGTACATGTAAGGCCATTAATTTGAGTCCTAGAGATGGATGGCTTTCCAATCCCCTTTCCTTTGTTGTACTGCATCTGTGATTACCCTGGAGAATAAAGAGAATGAAAAAGAAGGGAGCTCCCATACCTCTTTTCTTCATTACTCCAGGCACAGAGTATCATTATCAGCCTTAGAGTTGATATAGGAAGAGCCCTCAGGTTAGTCACAGAATAAGTGGTAAAATAGTAGCTAAGATTCCTTTTCGACCCTCCTTCTCCACCTAATATCACCCATATGGTTTATTTCAAATGACTAGCAGTGAACCTGGATTTGACAGTAAGCAGAATTTAAAAGTAAACTCTTAATAGTAATCTGTGCATTATATAATAAAGCCCCAGATCTCATATACCTTGGTTAGTACTAACATAAAAAATTCCATGTTCTGTATTATATACAATCTTGTAATCTCACCTTCTTATTATGCAAATTGATTAGTTAGAAAATTATTAAACATTAATAGCAGAAGAGTAGACATTCAATATGGGTAAGGATTTCTCCAGTGCCATGGGTTTTCTTTTTCTTTTACCTCTAATTAGCCCTCATCTTTAGCCTAGGTTAGGTGGTAGATTATTTTTTGTTCTAGGAATAAATAAAGAATTTCATTGCATCATCCTATTCTAAAATAATAAAAAAAGAGTTAAAAAATCAAGAAAAGTAAGTGAAATAGATCTTTCTGCAATCCTAATGATACGAGATTCAAAAGGATCGTAGATTAATACAAGGTGAAATACGAGCGGATATTTAGAAAATCTGCTAGAGAATAGCATGCTGATAGACAGTGATAGATAAATAATTTTACAGAGCAAAACATTTAGTTTTTTACCTGAAAGTACAATTTGGTAATGCATCATTAAGAACAAAGATCAGCATTAGTATAAAAATACTATTGCTTTGATATTATTGGCTGAACAGTACAGTATGCAAAGTGGCATGCAGTGTAGTTAAATTATGTACCTTATTACTAATGGGAAAGGACAGGATTTAACTCAGGCTTTAGACACGTGGTCTGAGCTAGCTGCCTTTGATTACTTTATAGTACTTTGAGAGAAACAGGCCTTTCAATTTGTTCAAATTGTCTCAGACACTTCTCACATGATGAGATGAATTGTATTTGGGAGTATTTTTTCCCTCTGTTTATGAAGGGAATCCACAGAGATATTAGTTGAGATTTGAACAACTAACTCTCAGACACCTAAATTGAGGCAGGTTAGTCTTCCACAAAATGACTAGCTGAAAATGGAAATACTTTTCCTTCAAAAATGGAAGCATTTAATAGATTTTTATCATCTAACATTTAATATCATTTTAGCATTTAGTAGATTTTAACAGAGTATGCACATGCTAACTCACGTTTCTGTTGGGAAAGTGTGATCAGCTGTATTATTAGCATTACTCTTAGTCTTTTGTTCCCATTCTCCCTGGTAGCCTGGATCCAGAAGAAATGCTACTAATATGAGCTAAGACTCCTGCTACTGCATTTTCCACTTGTGCCAATACTCCCGTGGAGGTGCGTTTGCAGAGCTTTAAGCCGATGATGAAATCAGGGGGAAAGACAACTTTTCCTCTGCCTGGGCAGAATGAGATTCTACCTGTGCAAGGGCTATTTATCCAGTTTATAATGGAGAAATAATACAAAATGCTAATCCATCCCTCTGGCCTCCCTCTCTCAGGATACCACTTCTGATGCCTCAAATTATGAGACCAGAATCTATGACATGTTTCTTACATAGTGACACTGCTTTGCGCAAATACTCCCCTTTAACCTGACCCATTTTCTTCGTTTCATATCATATTTTGAAAGCAGAATGTTATAAGCATGATCCTGCACTAGACAAGTCTTGGCTCTCAGTAGGTATCAGTGGTTGTTCAGTGATAGGCAAGATCAAATCCTTATTATTTCCTGGAAATCAAGCTAACTATAGATAGCCCCTCAGCTGTTTTCACATTGTGGTTTCATTGTTTCATGGGGTTTTATATGTTTTTTAAAGACATCAGAATGTGAGTTTCACCAGATGTGTTTCTTTGTTTGATATTTAAGCAGTAATGAGTAAATGTGAGCTGTGAAGCATGCAGCTAAAATGTCGCTTTAATTTGTTTTTAGGTTTCCTCGTGTAACACAGTATATTACCTCTCTTTCCCCTCCATACATGCCTTCTGTTCTACATTTTCAATACAAAACCATTACATACTCTTGCCTGATCACTTCCTTTTCACATGCAAACCCCTTTCCTTTTGCTATCTGTCACATTCTGCACCTGTATCAATAAATATATGTAAAGAGAATATGAGTTGTAGCCTGGAGAATATTTCTTTGATAGATACTTGTACTTGTCAGAAAAATTCTCTTTTTGCAAAATTATACTTTTTGTTTTAAGCCTTCAAGCCATCACACTGAGGGAAAGAGTTTTGCCCACCTCTGTTGTTTCCGATTCAACAGCTTCGTTATAAAAATATTGTCTACCAAAACAAATCCCAGCTTGGCTGAAATGGCCAGAACTGAGGCACACTTCTGCACTTGGAAAAGTGTCTCAGATTAGAAACACAAAAAGAAACAATACCAAAGTTCAGAGACTTTGCAGAGTTGGACAATGGAGTGGGTTGCAGACTGTAGGGAAAATAGGCTTTGCTAGTTGGATATAGGAGCATTGCTGATATTGAAGAGATGGCACATTGATTATAGGCTAGAGAAGCTGCTCTTCTTTTATTTCACATATGTTTTTAGTCAATAAGACAGTCTCTGGATCTTGCACATAGAGGTTTAAATTGAACAACTCCTATTTATGCAGTGACTGCAGCAGCAAATTCAGATTGTGTTGTTCTTGGTTTCAGTCTATTCTTTAAGATACAGAATATTTTCCAGATCTTTAAGTAAGCTAGTATTGTACAGTGGTAATTACAACAACAAAAGAAAAAAAAAACCAAGATCTTCATTCAGGTTAGGTACTTTTACAATATAGGCTTTGTTTCGTTTGCCACAAACAGGATAAATGTTGAAAATAGATCAGAGGGGTAGATCTGATGACCAGTGTTCCACTCCTCTTATACCCAAGTTATTCCTAAACCAAACAAAAATATATATTTGACAGTTCTTTTCGTTGCTTACCCAAACAGGGAGAAGAGCTACATCTAGACCTATGCAAAGACCTGACTGAGCTGTTTTCTGTGAAAGTCTCACTTCCAGCTGTCTGACAGGTCAAATTCTGCTGATTTCACAAATCCTCCCACTGAATTGACTTGTATCTTTCAGAGTAATACTTATTAGAGATGATCTGGTTGCAATATTTCAGAGATGGCATACTTGTAAAACTTTAGCATCTTATCATCTTTATGCTATGGGGAGCAGCTGAGAGGTCACAGACAGTAAAAATGCATAGTGGCTGCTGAGAGCATCATATGGGAGTGTGAGGAGTCGAGGTGGTGAAGAAGGATCAGGGCAGAAAGGAGCAGAAGCAGAGGACCACACTCTGGCCCATGAACCAGGGCCTCCAACAGCCTCTCTTCTTGGGCTTCTGGCACTACTGATCATTCCACTGTTTGAGAGGAGACAACTTCACAGATGTGCTTGAATGCTTTGGTTGATTAAAAGTAATTTTCTCACTTTGGTTGTTTTTCTGTTGAAGGAGATTGTAAGAGCCTTCTGTAACTGATTTCATTGCTTTTCTTCAAATCCTTAAGTAAGCTTGATGTCTACTAAAATGGAGAAAAAAGGCCTGGATTAGAATTTCAGCAATACCAATGGATATTTTTGCAGTAATAGGAAACAATTGAAAGACTCTCTCACTCACATTTCTGTGGTTTTGGAACAGCATTTGGTGGTTATGTGGGAAGTCTGCAGGGGGTAGTGATTTGGGCAGAACCAAAAATGGATTTTTCCTTTGTTTTCGGAAGAACAAACCCCCTCATTTTTCTGTTTGAGTCAAATCAAAATGTTTGATTAGATGCAGCATGATTTCTTTGATTTACTTTTGGATCTACATAGCTACTATGTTAATTGAACCCTTTAAATCTAGAATAGTTTATTAAAGAAAACTGCAGTTTAGAAACAAAAACTGGAAAAATTCCTTCCAGCAGTGCCAGAATGAATCTTTGAAATTTCTGTCTGTTCCTGATTATCCACTAAATTCAATCCAAAATTTCCTTCCAGAGCTCTCATCTTGAAAAGTTGCGTGTTCATATTCATCAATGAAATTCATCTATTTATGTCTTAGAAAGCCAAGGGAAGATGAACCGCAGCTATTAGGAAATCAGTACACGACAAGAGATACCTAAGTCACAACAGCCTGTATCTGACCCTTCCCACATCATCTGAGCTGCAATTATCAGCCTCAGTGGAAGGGAATACAAGCCTGAATTATTATTTCCATCTTTGGCTGGTAGCTGAAGAGATGTGGAAAAGCTTCATAGCAGCTGCTAGTTCTGCAGTTGCTTCCTGGAGGTGGAGATGTAGAGACCGGGACTTCCCAACAGCTCTAAATGTTGTGCTTGCTTTTGCATACATATTTTTTCTATATCTCCCTGAATTTTTTTATTTCCCTTTTTAATGATCCTATCAGTAAGGTAAATGAAGAAAATATAGCAAGAAACAATACAGAAATAATGAAGTTTTTAGATTCTTTTGCAAGGGATTTATTTCATTAGAGACTGGGGTAAAATATTTTTAATTTTCAGAAAGGGGAAAGTTATTATAGTTCTTGTTTCCAAGTAGACATATAAATTTTTCCATGAGCAAGAAAGAGGAAGTAGTAAACCCTAGCAAAGGATAAATGATTTAAAGTTTTGAACTGTGATGGACTGCTCCATGGTAACTGTGACCAGTGAAATGTGAATGCAAGAAGTTCTTTTTCACTGACTATTTTCATAGGAGTGCATAGAGATGAAACAGAATTGAGTAGGATTGACATAGTGGTCTACTGAATATTAAAACTACTTTGAAAAGCTGTGGGGAAATCTTGATCTAACTGAAGCTATTGGAAAGGTTTCTTTGTGACACAGTTGAGCCAGAATTTCATCTTCTAGAAGGCATAGGAGGCTGTTTACTTAATAAAAGATTTATTTTATTCTATAAATTCAATTTCAATGTAATATAATTTCTCCCTTCAATTCTATAGTAGAATCTGAAAAACGTCGGGAAAATCATATTCTATTTTCTTTTATCTTCTATTTGTTTTCTAGCATTATATGCTGAGATCTGGAAATGCTGAACATAGAAGTCAGATACAAAGCACTAGGGGACAAAAATGACTAGAGAATGTAATAATATCAGCAGCCTAAATCTGAGGTCTTTCATTCTCTCTCCCATTCTTTGTTGATGTATTTTAAGATCCTGAGGTGTTGTTATGAGCCTCAAATTTCTGGTCTCCCACCTATTAAAAGCTATAAGATTTCACCAAGGAGCTCTTTCAGTGCAAGCAAGCAAATTACTAACTCTATTTTGTTCTCAGGATGAATTCTTATTTCAGTCAGTGGAAATTCTCTGTGGGTGAGTCCTTAAAAAAGGCACTTTGGGACACAACCTATTTCAAGTAGCCACATATGGAGACTGCATCTAGTTCTCATTAGCTTATTGAGATTTGCAGTGCTTACATTAGTTTTGGCTACCTTACTGTCATAGTAATGCTATTAAAATAACTCTCTCTCCCACTCTCCTAGTTCTGATTACACCAAAATATACTGCTGGCGGTAATCACACCTTCCTTATTAAGGCCTCAATCAGTGCTTACCAGATGATTCCACATGGCAATTCAGTTAATCAAGTCTCGTGGAGAACTGAGCCAACAGGTCTGCTAAGAAGCCAGGGAAGCCCCATGGTCCCCTAATTCTCTAAAATATACACTGTTAGTGCCTCAGAAATAACCAGTTCTTCAAGCTTACTGGATACTCTAGGATTTCATAACCTTTTTCCTCCTTCCTTCCCTGACATAGGGATATGAACAACACATTTTGCAAGATAGTTAAAAAGGAATAAATTAAACAACGTGAGAAGCTGTGCATTTTTTTTAAGCTAATTCTTCAAATTTTGAAAGGACTGGTGTTCACTCTAACAAAAATGTCTTGTATTCTTTAATGCACATATGTGTTTGTGTACACAAATGACTGATTTTTTCTCATGTATGCATTCATTTCAGCTCTTTTAATCATCACCTTAAATGTCCTGCTTGTTTGTGGGTTGTATCCTGTTTCCCTCTCCCTTGGGGTAAAATATCGTTCTATTGAAAGAGAGGTCAAACTGTGATCAGGAGGAGCGTAATAACCTCACACATCAACATACATTTCTTCTTTCTTGACAAATGATCATCATTCCTCCTGAAAACTCCCTGCATCACATGATCCCCTTTGACCTTTAAGTCGATAAATAATACATTCTCACTAAAGTAATTGAACTACCCCATTTGGCTGCAAAATCTCTTATATGAGAAAGTGTGATACATGGGACAATGAAAAATGGCATTGTAGAGAGATTCTGGTCTCTCCTATAGCTTTGGATGAAGACAGATTCTGTTTTATTTTAATCTTTTTTTTTCTGACTACCCAATAACTTGATTTGAACTAAATCAAAACATCTGGCATTTCTGATGCCAAACCAGATAAGATTGTTTATTTTAGGGGTAATTTGGAAAAGTGACTCGAACAAAAAGGATTTTAAACTCAAGTGTGTTTAATCTTTTTTCTTGGGGGCTGTCTTATCATTGTTGTACATTCATAATTTGTGTTAACTGATAATAATATCTTAGTTCTTCTTCTTCTTCTACTTCTTTTCTTTTCCCCTGGAGATGGGAGCTGAACATCAGCTTTGATATATAAGGTCACAATAAAATTAACATCACCTATTCACATGTTAGAGGATACAGTCTTTATAGTGTTTCAGACAAATTTCTGTGTTTGGGGAGAGATTACAGGAAGCAATTACTGTGGAGTATTTAGAAGGATTAAGCAATCTAAGAGCACAATATTCTATACTTTAAAGTTGATAATAAGACACACCAAGATGCTAGCTGCTACTGTAGGGTTCCAACCTACTTTCAAAGTATTTGTTCCTACAGATAAGTGACCTTTTCTGTTTATTTGAAGAGCAGCATTAAGACCACAATAAATAAACTATACAAGGTGATTTTTTGTCTTCTAGTACTTTGGAGTTTTTTTTTTTTTTTTAGCTTTTTTCTTTCTGTAAAATGAAACCTAAATATAAAATCCTAGACTTTCTTATGGCTGTGTTTCAATGTCCTGACTGAATAACCACTAGATGCTTTAAACCTCAACTGCAAGTTAATAAAGTGTTTTGCCTGGAAATAATACATTATATTTCTTACAGAATAGTATGAGTAGTTCAGGAACATATAAATCATACAGAAACAGTCACAATGCAATCACAAAGTATTGTTTCATTATAGACTGTTGTGTTATAATTGAGCATTCCCTTATGAAAAATTATCACTATTTCTTTGCTTTCTAGGCTTTTTATTCTTTCCTTCCCCCCCCCCAAGTGAAATTGTACCTGAAAGCACTAAAACTCAAAGCTATCAGGAAATTGCCTTGAAACTGGAAACCTCCGGGAAATTGACTGGACATACTACACACAACATCTAAAGTATTATGTCCTGGTTCTGTTTCTTGGGATTTAGTGTTGATGATTTTTATTATACCTAGCTATAGATACATTGCTCTGAACACAGAGCTCTGACCAGCCCGGAGGACAATAATAATATTTGACGTATCAAGAGGAGTATTCCTTGCACAAAAGAGGTCAGTTGCTCTCCTTGTTGCGTGTTGTTGAAAAATATCTTTTAAAGAAAATCATTACAATAGTCCTCTCTGTGATGCCTACAGAGAAAACATCTACAAATATCTTACTGATATGCTCTTAACATGTGAGCTCCTGAAAGGGAGCTCTTCTTTTCATCTTCCATACAGCTATTATAGGGCAAAATCTTTCACCCAACAAAACTCCCAGTGCTCTGAGTGGTAACACTGATTGTAAAGGATGGAAATAAGATTTTATAAGACACTTCAAAACATACATTCCAGTTTCTGAGAGCTGCCCCTCATGTAATAAAGTTTTGCACTACTACACAGTCCTTTATTTGAGCCTTGCCAAACCTCTGTAGAGATACAAAGACTTACAACAGGACTGTAGCTCAGGTATTTGCCTTTCCTTTTACTGAGGATCAGTTCAGTACTTCTGCAGAAAACTTATAGGTCAGACATGGTCAGTTCCTCACGGTTGTCCGACTTTTACTGGTTTCAGGGCTGTAATACCTTCCAGATGGATTGCATTTCACCAGTTCTTTAGAGTTGGTCATAAAATCACATCTTTGGCTTTATTTTCTGCCTCTGCTTTTGCAATCTGCTACTTTGCCCTTTTTTACTGTACCTATGAATGGTAAAACTCTTCCTATAGCAATCACCAGATCTTCCCTCTCTGAATGCAATAGAAGGATTTACATAAGACCAGAGATCACCTTAGTAAGTGATAGTGAAAATGACCTTTTGTCCAAATCTGAAACAAAAGCACAGAGAAAAAGCTCATGGATGTCTCTATGCCAGTTCTCAGTAGTACCCTTCTGAAAAGGCATTGTCCCCATGGAGTGAAGTTTAATCTTCAGTGAAGAAAAAAGGAAAATATTATGTTAGGAGGTCAAGCAACAGTCATGCTTAGCACATGGTACTCACATGTTTGTAATAAGTTCTGTAAACTGTAAGGAAAGGATCACAATGACAATATACCTAGACATCAGGACACAGCTCTGGGATATTTCTGAGGAACCAGAAACATTGTCACCAGAATTTACCATAAAATATTCATTTTTGATATATTCCTGAGTATTGTGTTTTTCACATGGTGTTTTGAAAAGCAACTTCATTTTCAGATACAGAGAGTATTGTAAGGAGGATTGAGAACTGGCTGAAAGGCAGAGCTTAGAGGGTTGTCATCAGTGGCATGGAAACTAGTTGGAGGCCGGTGGCTAGTGGTGTCCTCCAGGGCTCAGGACTGGGTCCCATCCCGTTCAACTTCTTCATTAGTGACCTGGATGAGGGGACAGAGTGCCTCCTCAGCAAGTTTGTGGATGATACCAAGCTGGGAGGAGTGGCTGACACACCTGAGGGCTGTGCTGCCATTCAGAGAGACCTGGACAGGCTGGAGAGTTGGGCAGAGAGGAACCTCCTGAGGTTCAACAAAGGCAAGTGCAGAGTCCTGCGCCTAGGGAAAAATAACCCCAGGCACCAGGACAAGCTGGGGGCTGACCTTGTGGAGAGCAGCTCTGCAGAGCACTCGCTGGGGGATAACAGGTTGACCATGAGGCAGCAATGTGCCCTTATGGCCAAGAAGGCCAATGGTGTCCTGGAGTGCATTGGGAAGAGTGTTGCCAGCAGATCAAGGGAAGTGATCCTGTTCCTCTACTCAGCCTTGCTGAGGCCTCATCTCGAGTACTCTGTCCAGTTCTGGGATCTCCAGTCTAAGAGAGATGTGGAGCTACTGGAGAGTCCAGCATAGGGCTACAAGGATGATCAGAGGGCTGGAGCACCTGCCCTATGAAGAACGGCTGCGAGAGCTGGGCCTCTTCAGCCTGGCTGGGGAAGAGAAGACTGAGGGGGGATCTTATCAAAGTGTACAAGTACCTGAAGGGAGGGTGTCAAGGGGACAGGGACAAACTCTTCTCAGTTGTCCCGTGTGACAGGACCAGAGGCAATGGGCAGAATTTGAAGCACAGGAAGTTCCGCCTGAGCGTGAGGGGGAATTTCTTCCCTGTGAGAGTGATGGAGCACTGGACTAGGTTTCCCAGAGAGGTCGTGGAGTCTCCTTCTCTGGAGATCTTCAAGGTGCGCCTGGATGCAACCCTGTCTAACATGCTCTAGGTGAGCCTGCTTGAGCAGGGAGGTTGGACTAGATGATCTCCAAAGGTCCCTTCCATCCTTACTGATTCTACAAATATTCTCTCTTTCAACTATGTTTCAGTTAGATCATGTTTCATGGTAAACTGTGAAACATATTGCACCTGATGAAAATTGAAATATGATTCATATTCGAGTCCAAAAAATCAGTATCTCAACAGAGTTGTTTTTTCCCATAGGAGAAAAAGAACAAGCCAGTTAGAATAGAAATGGCCTATCATGGAGAAAACAGAACTATACAGGCATAAGTTTATATAGAGATATCCATTCATATGACTATTCATGTGACTATTTTTAATGAAAACGTTTCCTAAGCTTTGTAGTCAATGCCTATTTGTCAATGCCAACAGCATCTCTGGCTCCTTCCTCTCACAAATGTATAGACATATGTAAGCATATATTTATTTGTATTAGTATAGAACTGGATACAGCAAACTTCCATCATCATGGAAACAACACCTCCCCAACCCTATGGTCTTCAGTCTTTTCCAAGGAAATTCCTGGAATTTCTTCAGGGAATGTCATCATTCTTGAGCGCAAAAAACTTTTGAGAAATTGTTTGCCTCATGTAAAAAAAAAAGAGTTGGGGAGGGAGAGGAGTTCATCACAATAGGACAAAAGGGTGACTCCCTTTTAAGCACCCTCTACACACATTTCATGACTATTCTATTCTTTGGAGAAAAAAAGAATTTGAACCTTCCACTGCATAGAATACTTTGTAAATACTGATCTGATTAAAGAATTGTAATAGACATCTTAAATTAGTTTTCATAGATTATCTAGAGTTAAAAAAAGAGAAAAAAAAAGCATTCCATTAACACTCTTCACACTTTACAGTGTGAACAAGATAGAGCAAATATGCGCTGAAGACACAGTTCAAAAATACACGAAGAGGAGAAAAAGCAGACTGACAGAATGAACCAGGAAATGCAGCATTTGTAAGATAAAACACTCTGATCTTTAATTTTACTTGAGGGTTCAAAGTAACAGAACCAGCTCAGCTGGATGGATTCAGCCCTACCTGCATAATAACGAGACCTCTCACCTTTACATATTTATATTTGCAAGCACAGATGGGTTCTTCAGGGTGAAAAAACTCGTTGATGTCCTAATAGCTCCAAATCTTGATTTTTTATTTTTTATTCTTTTTTAAACAGATGAATAAGATTTCACCTTCTTGCCCTCTCCTACATACTAGCATCTATAGCACTTTTTACATTCAGAGCTATATTTGAACAAAATTAATGTTTCATCACTATAATGTAACAAGACAAAAATCAAGCTGGTAACATTATGTAAGATAAAAAGCACTTTGTAATACCTGCCAGTGAACAAAGAAAGAAAGAAAGCATTTCAGCTTTAACCGTTCCCTTTCTTTGGGCATCGTCACTTTAGCCTGGCTTTTTTAAAGAAAAGATGATCAGCTTCCTTACTGTGAATGAAACAGAACTGGTCAGTGAGGGCAGGATGAGAAGGTACAATTAAGTGCTGTGCAAATGAAGATTTTCACTGCAAAGCAAGGGGAAGTAAACAGGGAGCGCAGTAGGTATGGGAAGAGTGTGACAGAGAGAACAACAAAGGAGGAAGGCGACTGCGGAGGGAGCATGGACTGAGATGTTACATATTGCTCCTGCTGAGCTTTTAAAATCAGTACACAGGCATCTGCATAAACTGAAATCCAAAGACCCAGACTAAGTAACCACAGGTGCAAACGAAAACTTCGAGGAGCAGTTGCTTGTTGTGCATATGTCAATGATGGCTGTGTGTATATCATTCTAGTAGAGCTAGATACCTACAAAAATATTCCACATTTCAACATTGCAATGACAGAGGAATGAGAGTCATATGGTAATGTCTACCATGTGCTGATCCCTATTGCTTAGGTCCAATTAATACTTTTGTTTAATAGACCTCTAAAAGGATTTATGCATTTTATTCAGTACTTTCAGTACACAACTAAGATGCCCGTTTTCACAAAAGCCTGGAGCCAGATTCAGGCCCCTATTTGCTTTATATTTTTCTGATCTCTTGATTCTTTCATGTACAGAACCCAGCTCATGTACCCAGCTTCAATAAAATGACAGAAAATTGCTCTCATAGCTTTTCTCTAGCCAAGTGACTGGGGTGCTCAACTAGAGTGAGGGTGTAGGTTGCACCTCCTTCAAGATTTGACGGAATCGTATCCTGGGCCTCCTCCATCAAACTCCTAGGCTTTCTGCAAGAGGAATACAAGTAATGAAATTGCCATTCTTACCTATCACTGTATACACAAGGTTGAAGGGATGCATAGGTGTCCTAGAAACAATAGAAGAAAAGGCCTTCTCACTTCTGAGCTCAGATAAGTCTCTGAGTTATGTCTCTTGGGTTTAGGGTGATTAGGTACATTTACACAGTATACACCTCTCCATATGTATAGAGGAACATGCAAACAATTATTCTCTGCTCTGTGAAGGCAATTCTACAGCATCTCCAGCATTGTAGGCATATGTGCATTAGTAAGGCATGGGGTGGACTGTTGACATGCAAACATTATATTGTACCACTCTTGTCACACTCCCTAGCACACCCTCAGTGTGTGACAACTAGCTCTTTCCCAGAAGGAGCTTGGCATGGCTTGGGGGACAGCATAAGTCAGAGATTTTTCCCAGTAGTTAGTCAAGATGAGGTTAGCCTTTTCTTGGAGAAAATAAATGAGTTGGGCTTTATATTTGTCTTTGGGACCAGAAAATGGAGCCTTGTAGGCCAAGTCTGTGTTAGGTGGTAGTGCAGCCCTAGGGACAGTTTGTAGAGTGAAGCCACTGGAGCTGAGGACCTGGTGTAAATACTGTAAGTGTTTTGGGGGTTTTACTCAGGACTAGCTCTAGTTTGGTCACTGGAACCAGCCACCTGTTAGAGGTGAGAAAGCATTAGGTGTGCTTGTGCAGCTTACCTTCTGGTTTAGCCTGATCCAAAAGGCACCTCAAGACTGTTCAGTGTCAGGAACCTAAGCTTAGTGATTAGAAACAACTGTTACGACTAGTGTACAGCCAAAGCATGGTCATCTCCTGGTTACCTGACTTAGCTTGCTAATTCGGATGAATGAAGTCAAGATAACCAGGAGTAATTCTAAGCCTTTCCACCTACCCTGCCCACACATGGCTCCTTCATTAATGAAAAGAAGAAACTATGCCTAAGCTGGGAAGTATGGTAGGTGGTCTGAGTATGGGCCCCTTAATTCTCAGCCAATATAACTCAGCACTAGAAAACAGACATGTTTCAGTGGTTTATTCTATGTAGCTTTAAAGCATACTGAGGAAAAGTGGCAGTAAAAATATCCCTGAGAAGTTTTTTTTTTTTTTCCTAATAAAATATTTAGTTGATAGTAGATGTAAAGTCAGTGAGCCTCCAGTTAAAAGGAAATGCCTCCCCCCCCTTGGACTCTCTCCAGCTCACAAATCTCCATCTGCTAATTGGCCTTAATTCACAGGAGAAAAAAAAAAGAAAAAAAGGAAAGAAAGGAAAGAAAAAAAAGAAAGACTTAATAGAACATGGAAAATTCTGAAGTGATACACTGATCAATTTTCATATGTAAGCCAAAAATACTTTGTTTTAACCTGGAAAACTAAAGCTACTTGAACAAGTAGCTTTAAAAACTAAAATAAGAAGTTAGCAGGAGAATTAAAAAAAAAAGGAAAAGAGGGAGTATGTTAAAAAGTTAAAAACCATAACTAGTTAAAAAAATATAACTATCAGGTAATGAAATATTTTTTGCTCAGCAAATGTACATGTTGTAAAATAATCAAATTCAGTTCTCCCTCAACAATAGGAGCTGGTAAAAAAATGACACACAATATATTTTCCATACTTTCTTATTCTGCAGTTGATACCCTTTTTCTGTGTTAGAGAGGGTCCTTCTGCGTGAACACAAGCTGCCCTTTGAACCAAATCCCCCAGGTTTCTAGTTATAAAAAGTTCCCAATAAAAACAAAATATAGAAAAGCCCTTTAGGGACTTTTAAGTCAGAATGAAAACTGTACCTTCCCCTGCTTCAGATTTTTTCCACTCATTTTCTTTTTGTAGAAAGCCTAGCTTCATCAATAAAACTAAATGACAATAACACATTAGCCAAGACAATTCTGCTCAGAACCTCTCCTATTAACATACTAAACCTCATTCCCACAGAATTAAATGATTAAAAATAAACTAATTACTGAAAATTTAGCATCCTAAGTAACTGGTTCTAGCCACCTGGGTCACAGCTGCTATGGAAACTACTCAATTAATCAAAATAAGTTTTTTTTTTCTTTTTTTTCCTAATCAGTTAAGGAAAAAAGAGAAAGGAAGAGAAACCCATACACACTCGGTGGGAATAACCTTCGTTTTTGAAATAGTCCAGAGTGATGTTAATCAGTCCAAAATGTTAACATATGAATATTGCTATTGCAGAGAAGCTTATAATAAATTGATGAAATATTTTTATCCTCTTCTCTGGCCTCCTAGCACCATAAATGTGCATACATCTCATGCAGAAGTTTACCCTTTCTGCAGTATTTGGTGAAAATCACAGCAAAAGAATGAGAGCTTCAGCTGTCTCTTGCTCTCTTTGCATCACACTGGTGAAGAAAAATGAGCACTTCAGAGCTAATTTTCCAGCTACCCACAAACATCCCAGCCTATGCGCGAAAAGTTTGCGTAGACAAATCATAAGTTTGTTGACACATGGTCACAATATATGTGTGGGGAGGAGGGAAGTGTGTATGTGCAGAGACATGTTCTGCATTTGCTTGTGACTTGTGAATACATCTGCAGAAGACTAGGATTAGAATGGTAATTTAATACGGCCTAACATTTTCAAGAGAGATTAAGGAATTTGGGTAGTAAACTCCTCGCAGAGTCCTTGAAAAGCCAAATCTGAATGGCCTTCAGTTTACAAATGAAATGACTTTATTACTAAAAGTGATCTGTCAAGCCTTACCCTAGCTTTAGGTGTACCTGGAAAGAGTGATAGTGTAACACAGAAAAAAGTCAACATGAAATAAAATAAAAGCTGGATAACTAGAGTAGTCCAAATTTAAGTCTCAACAATAAACTGTGATAGAGTGGAAATATTTCTAACCATGTCCTGAATAAGGGACAGGTCTAACTTTATTCAATATTTTAACCTCTAATTTAAAAATAAATATAGCATTACTACTTTTAATCTTGGCAGGTGATACGTAATTTGGGAAAAAGGCCTGTATCAGTTAGTAACAGGAAAACCTGACAGATATATACTTGGTAAGCTGCACTTGTTAAAGTGCATAAAGCATAAATTATGCTTTAATAGAGCCAGGTACAAAATTTCATATCCAAGGCCAAGAAATGAGGTCCTCATCTACCAAACTTACAGAGAGAAGAGGTAGATAGAAAAGCAGGCCTGACATGGATTAATTTCACCCAGATTTAGCTGTCTGAAAATGTAGTTACTCTTTGTGAAAACAATACAGAGATATTCATCTCCCTGGGACAGTTCACGAATATGTTACAAACCCAGCCCAGAACTGAATACATCACCTTCTGAAAATATCTGTTTTTCTCTCTTTACTGTATAGATGAATCTTAACTTTTGAAACTATCTGTCTTTGGGTGGGGTGAGAATATGATCAGGGTGTATTCAGAGACAGGAGAAAAATCTGCCTTGACTGCGTCCCTCCAGTTCTTTCCTTTCTTCAACATCTTCTTTCAAACTTTTCTTTCTTTTTTTCTCTTTCTTGTTAAAAAAAAAAAAAAAAAAAAAAGCTTGAAGGATCACAGTGAACTAATAATTAAATACAAGTTCTCCTGTGAAACTGCAGCCAGAAAGGCTAATGTGATTCATAGCTGCCTAAGTCAGAAGATAATGAATAGGACTGGTACACAGAAGGATCTCTTTGTGTCTGTATAAAGCACTGGTGAGACGGGCATGGGAATACTGAAAGCAGGTCTGATCTTTACTGTTTTCAGAAGCATGCTGAAAAATTAGAGGGGATAAAGAGAATAACAATATCTCAATTCAAAGACTGGAGGAAATATTTTGTAGTAAAAGACTGAGAGTTCAATTTAGCTTGCAAAAAGACAGGTTGAGCAGAAATTTGGTAACAATGTGTAGCATGTCTACATGGAGGAAATACTAAAGGACTAGATGATGCATTAAATACTTTTGCTCTTTAGCTATATTGGAGCTTAAAACATGCAAATGGATCAGTGTATCACTTCTGTGTTTACCAGAGCTATTGAAAGCTGTGCAGGGCTGCCCTGTCTTAGGGTGGAACCGGCTTACTGAAAAAAGAAGATAACAACGTAAGACTGCTGATCTTGAGCAAAGTGGTATTACTGGTGATGTGTGTGATGATATTTCAAAAAGAGGTCCTGAGGACAAAGGAAGCAAGCTTCTGGTTTGGAAATAATAATTGATATTGTGATTTAGTTTGTCTCAACATCAAGGCTGATTCCTTTGGATATCATGAGAATTGAAACAAAGGGGTCCAAAAGGACAAATAGTCCATTTCATATTGATGTATTCATTTCCCCATCAGGAAGCTACTTGATCTAACTATGTAGCCAATAAATGTTAAGATGAAAAGTGCTCAGGAACATGCACGGAACAGTAGCAGCTTTTCAAATATTTATGCTTTCAGTCTTATTAAGCTTTTCTTTTTTTTCAAGTATCAAATAGCATGAGTCTGCATTAAAGAGGGACTTTCATGCCAGCAAAAATGTTCAGATGTATCAAACTGGAAACTTAAATACATTTACCTTTTGGATTATTTTTGTAATTTTCATACCTGACATTCCACTGGGATTAGTACATGTGCTGACCGGAGGTGGGTAATGGTCCCTCAAGGATATGCTTTGCTTTCTTCAAATAAATATAGGCATACATTAGCTGGAAAAGTGTCCCAGGAGAAATTTACTTCTGAGCCTGCCAACTGTATTTCAGCCAGGCACTATTATTACTTATTCGTATTATGGTAGTATGTAGGGTAGAATGAGCCTATCATTACTGTGGGCATTAGAAGACTATATAGCAATATAGAGTGTATCCTACAGGAAGTCTTTCAAAAAACTATAAGTACAGGAAAGGAATCAGTAGCTCAAAGAAGAAGCGAAGTGACTTGGCAAAGGTCACAGACCAAAAGCAGAGCCAGTGAGGGAGCTGGGGATCTGTTGATTCCCATTGGCCTAGGCTGTTCAACCACTCTAAAGAAGGATGTTTTCACATCCCAGATGGGTATAAATACAGGTAATATGTCCAGACTAACAGCTAATATAAATCAGCCTAACCCCACTGAAGTCAACAATGGCCTATTTAATTAAACCACCTATAATTATAATTTCTCATAAAGTTTGTCATCAGGATTCCTGAAATGAGCTTAAAAGAAATGGAATTAAAATAGAGACAGCAATCAAAATGAAATACCAATATAGTAGTAAAAAATAAAAATACTCTGAAAAACTTAGCGCAAACATGAGCTCCAGTTTAAAATAAGCTTGACTGATGAGGAAGGCTAGAAGGTGTCCCCACAGCCTCTAGGGGCCTTTGTTAACATAAGTGTCCAATTGATTCTTTTCTCATTTATTGCTCATCCCTTTTGTGCATACCGCTAAATCAGCCCTGCCAGATGTCACCTATCCCATGAGGATCTCAAAAATCCTAGAATGGTTTTGTTTCTTTCAGATGTTTAATACCATCATGGGGCAAGTATGTTTTTCCTATTTCTTCCAAAGTCCTTTTATGTCAAGCTACCAGCTCCTTGCTATACCTGGAGTTCAGTTTACCCCTAACACTGCTTTATTATCGCTGTTTTCTGTGGATTTCCAGGGATCAAAGTATAAACTACAGGCCTGTAGGCCAATGACTTGAGATCTTCCAGTTAGTAAGAACTCCAAAGACAATGCAACCCATTGTCTTCAGTACAGTGGGAAGCTCTGGGATAGCTTTTCACACAGGAAGCTCTTTCCTGCTCAGTTCTAGACCAGTTAAAGCTCTGAAACATAACTGAAATTACTTTAAAACTATTTTTCAGCTTCCCATGGAAGCTGGTTTTAATTTTGATTTTTAAAAAAGAAAAAGTTGCCTAAATAACAGAATAAGCTCCTCTCCTCTCCTCTCCTCTCCTCTCCTCTCCTCTCCTCTCCTCTCCTCTCCTTTCCTTTCCTTTCCTTTCCCTTTCCTTTCCTTTCCTTTCCTTTCCTTTCCTTTCCTTTTCTTTTCTTTTCTTTTCTTTTCTTTTCTTTTCTTTTCTTTTCTTTTCTTTTCTTTTCTTTTCTTTTCTTTTCTTTTCTTTTCTTTTCTTTTCTTTTCTTTTCTTTTCTTTTCTTCCTCTCACTAATCTAGGAGAGGCAAAATGATCAGTTGCACCCTAGGTACATGGAGGTAATTAAAGGTCAACAAGAAACTGTGCCATTTCCTAACGTAAAATATGCACAATACATCATCGTTAGCCATGGATCCAAGACATAGAGCTTCAAAAAACAGAGCCTACTGGATGTGTTGGAATGAAGGATTCCTAGGACACTGCAATATAGCAACACCTTCTGTTCTCTCTGCTAATACAAAACCAGTCCTTGCAAATGAATGAACCAAAACTTCCATGAATCCCCCAGTTGCTTGGTCTTATGCTCATTCTAGCATGAAACTGCTGGCCTTCCAGTATTTTCCCTCTGAGATTAGTCCACTGTTTAATTGATTTCACAGTTCAGACTAATACAGCATGAGGTAATGCTTGCAAAATGACTAAGCTTTGCATCATGATAGTACAGTGAGAGCTGGCACAGCACAATAAACAAAAAGAGAGGAAAATGTCAGGATAAAACATAGAAATGTCACAGAGGCCGCTTAACCCACATGCAGGGAGCTAAAAGGAAAAATCGCTGCCAACCCTGTTCCCACTCTAACTTTTGAGAGGTAAAAACTTATGGTGTCTTGCCAGCTCTGGCTAATTTGTAGTATCAGACCCTGAGAGAAGATGACAGCTGCAGACGGTGTGGAAGGAAAGCCACCTTGCAACACATTTTGTCAAGTTGCACTCTCTGGCACTGGCCCAGGGCCGGTATTGCTGGAGACATGATGAAGTGTGAAAAGTCCTGGCAGGCATTTTAGACAAATAAAAGATGGGAGGCAAGGGAAAATCAGGACCAAAAGAGATTAATATTTGTGAGGTTTATAGCAGAAGAGGGAAAGCAATAGGAAGTAACAAAATCCCCACAGGGAATTTAGTGCGACAGCAGCAGATTAAAAACAGGATGGACCTGAAGAGGAAGCTTATTTTTTCCAGCTGGACCTTCACCTGAGACCTGAGATCAGGTTGTGAGCACCAATCAGAAAAAATTAATAGGTAATAAGGAGTGAACTTGCAGGGCCCAAATATGAAAAGTTCAGCAAGATTGAGTGTGTAATGGGGGGAGCAAGTGGTGGAAGAGCTCAGGGTTTTCTAAGCTGGGACTGGTAATGGCAGAATGGCAATGTGAAACTCCACAAGCTGTATATATACCACACAAGATAACTAAAGTTGTGGTCCCAGGTGCATGCATTGGTTATACCCTATCTGCATGCTAAGGTCCGAGGTGCTGGGTATGCTTCCCCCATAAGATCTTGTTTCCTCATAAAGAAAAGCCTGCAGGTAGGGAGGAGTCCCAGAAGGACCATTGACTGGGGAGATCTGGATGATCAGAGTGACAGGACAAGCAGGAGAATGGGGCAAAGGCCCTGCAGGAAGGCTCTACTAGAGGCCAGACTTGCTACCTGCCTCCCCCAGGCAGATCTACTGGGGACTGGGGTCTGCTCTGATTTGCTGGCAACCTCCTCCGTCCTGTGTGAGCTGGGAATACTTTGGGGATTTGGTGGGAATAAGGGAAACTGCATCAGCCTGAAAGTAAACTGTTAGAGGAGGTCCCACAGGCAGCATGTTAATTCAAATTACAAAATTCACATGAAAATACTGGAAGTTATTCTTGGTTCTTGGCATACGGTAAATTCCTGGATTGTATTCCAGTGAAAATGCTAGACAATTTTTTTATGGCCAATTCTTTATACTGGATGTTTTAAAATATAGATGAATTTTGCTACTCATGGGCTTGTAACAGTTTTTAGAGGAAATATTTGCATTTTTAGTTGGTGCACATTTTTAAGAATAGATTTTGTCCAGTGAAATCAAAGAAATGACTAACTTTTTTTTCAAGATATTCTTCCCATTAACAGTGTATCCATTTCCTCATTGTATACCATACATCACTGATAGACCACAGAATAGTGGTTCCTAGCTGATGAGACAGAAGATTTCCTGGTGGAGCACAAGTCTCTAGTGAGATACAGATGTTTCAGTAGAGAAGACATAGAGAAATCAAGTAACTAAAACCTGCTTGTACTGTAAAGACCCAGGGAGACAGTGCCAGCACTTGACTCCAACAAATGAGAAGTTGGTACAAAAACTGTTACATGGCAAAACCAACAAGCGTCACCTGGGTAATTATCCCAGTCTCAGGACTCGTGACCTGAAGTCAGCAGCACAAATAAGGCACAGGCAGCCCTACAAGGAGGAAAGTGGGAGGGTAATAGGCCTTCCCAGTGCATGACGATTCTTCCGGCTTGTTGTTGACTCCAAACATGATGAATCCCCACCCTCTCTGCTTCATCTCAAAAATCTTATTCTTAGCAATTATCTTCATTTGTGTCTTTTATTTCTGTTACTTTTCAGGTCCTAAGTTGCATGGATTTAATCAAATATTACAATGCACCTATTTTCTCTCAGCCTCGTCTATCCACTACTGGCAGAGAGATGTGATCTCCAAACAAGTGTACTAGATAGAGAAGATAGACTGCATAGATGGGAAAGGAAATACAAGTCCTGTTGCCTCAGCAATATTGTTTTTGTTTCTTCTCTCTTCTTCAGCAGACTTTGCAGAGAGTTTGAACTATTAAGCCTGGCTGTAATAGCCTGATTCCACCCTGAATAATAGAGGAGTTTCAGGAGCACTGTGCAGAAAAACCTAAGCTCTTCCTCTGACCTCTGATGAGCTCACTAAGATGGCCTCAAAGTATGTGGAAGTTTTGCTTTAAGACTTTCCTTAAACTTAAGCTGCAGCTGCAATTTCTTGCCATGGGCTTTGAGTGAATACTGAGATGCGTTTTTACACAAAGACGGAAGATTTATCATGCCTTCGGGTATTCTGGATGGCTGTAAAGAATCTGTCTCAATATATGTTTCCTGGTATTTTAATTGCAGTGTTTTGCAATTCATTTCGGTTTGAAGTGCCACTGGCAGGAAAAAGACCTTTATTGCTAGGATGTTGTTGAACCAGTATAAGCATGAGGACTCTTGAGCTCTGCAACAAACTTAGCTCAAAGCTGAATGTCCTGGGAATCAAAAGGTAATATTCTATCTTTTTCAGCCTTTGGTGAGGGAATTAATGCTAAAGCAAGAAAGGTAGTTTTAGGAACTAGATTGAATGGGAATGTCTTCTGATGAAAACATACCTCTTCAGAAGGGAAGAGGCTAGGATGCCCTGTATGTCCTTGCTCATTCAATGCTTGAGTTAACATAACAGTTTTAAGACGATATTATCTTACAAGAGCACCTCTTCCTGGTCTTAAGAGGAGCATGAATCACAAGAGTTTCCCTCAGACAGCTTGACTTACGTGAAATAGTATATGGATGTTTGAGGAAACAGCTTTTATGACCATCTTCTCATGTTCTTCTCTTAGCTGGCCCAGAAAAAGAACAGGGAGAGTAAGAAGACATGCAAAACTGAACCACAATGAACAAAGTGTAATCACAATACCATATCAGGACATCTTTGCTGTTATCCTATTTAACACATAACACTTCATAAAACTCTTGCTATGGAGATATTTGAGTCTACTGCTTACGTTTGATAAAAGTTTGACCCTTATGTCTGTGCCGGACCCATCTGAAGCCTGAGAGGATGCCTTATATATGTATAGGAATGTTTGCATGGATCAACTAGCAGAATCAAGTACTGGTTTTCTCCTATTGTGCCATGGCCATTGCAATGGTGTTATAACAGCTATGCCTAGAAAAACGAGCCAAAAAAACAAGAGTCCAGTGAAGAGGAGAGATGACTAGAGTTTTGGTTGAAGCTTGAAGGCCTATTTTCATATCATTTTCACAAGCATCCTGTATGACCTCAGTGGCAAATCATTTTAATTTTTTGTGTCTCAGTTTCCCTTAAGTGAGAAGAAATAGATAATATTTTCCTTGATTAAGGACGTTGTGAATATAGAGATCTACAGTTCTACAAGTCCCCCTAACATCTCAGATTTAGATTTTTGTGGTTTTATTTTACAGAGAAAACCCTATGACATAGAAAGGCTTTGTCACCATATCTGGCACAGAGACGACAGTAGAGATTAATTAGGTGGAATCACAGAATCACACAGAATCACATCGAATAGTTGTTGTTGAAAGGCACCTCTGGAGATCATCTAGTCCAACTCCCCTGCTCAAGCGGGGGCACCTAGAGCATGTTAGACAGGATCGCATCCAGGTCGGTTTTGAATATCTCCAGAGAAGGAGACTCTGCAACCTCTCTGGGAAACCTGTTCCAGTGCTCTGTCATTCTCACGGTGAAAAAATTTCCTCATATTCAGGTGAAACTTCCTGTGATTCAATTTTTGCCCATTGCCTTTTGTCCTGTCACTTTGCACCAGGAAAACAGGGCTAAGACATCTCCTACTAGCTCCTAATAAATGGAGCTGGATCAAACAGCTGGATCAAGACACCATTGGGTGGTCAGGACAGGAGAAAGACAGGGAATAACAGCTTTTAGGCACTATGATTTCTTCTCTGTGTGATGAAGGGGTGTAATGGTGAGTAGGTGTGTAGAGTCCCTCCAGAAGTCTATGTCCATGAGCACTCCTCCACTTCCTGCTTTCTCACACAGCAGCTTCCCAGGGAATCTGCAGACAATCTGCCAACCACTACATTAGGGCATGCCCACAGGTACGTTAGTCTGTTTATTACCATGGCGCTGACATAGAGAGCAGGGGGATTTGACCACATATGTTTCTCCTTGTTATATATGAGGATTTCTCACATTTCAGAGGATGGGCTCTGATTTGTTAGCAGAGATGTTTGCTTTTGGGGTCATCCCAGGAAGACTTTCAAAATGGTGCACTGAGTATATCAACCAGGTGCTCAAATTATTTGAGTATTGTCTTATTGCTGTTATTGACATCTTTCCCATAACCATTCCCATACTGACATCTTCCCCACTTGTGTTCAGATCCAGTGCTTCCATATATAAAAGGGGGAATGAGTTTGCATTCATTTTCTTCGGACTCCTGCTGGACACATGCCTAGGCACACTGAAATCACAAAATGAGGATAGACTGTCACTTTGCCTTTTGTGTGCTTTTCTTTGATTTAATGGCTTTTCAAGACTAAATACCACTGAACCAAAAATGTGTACTATAGGCACCTGAACTCTCATTTAAGTGTGAGAGATGGTTTTATGGAATGGACATTTTTCTTTGAGATTCTCTTTTTGTTCCTTTTTTCACAGACTCTCCTGGTAGTACTAACTTAAGTAGCTCACAAGGGTGTTGTGCAGATTAATTAACAGCTAAGTATTATTAAGCAGACCGCAAACCTAATAAAGTTTGAGTTGAACTTTTGAACCTATGCTGTTCATGTGGGTTCTAAATTAGCTAAACGAGCTTACAGAGTATTGCTGTATCCAGATGAAACAACCAGGGTGAATTTAGGTATGTAAATGTAATTACTTGCCTTGGAATTTAGCCAAAATCATAGACAATGTACTATCCCTGCTCTTACAAAATAACTGTAGTTTTAAAACTATGGCATACTGTATAGTAAACTGCAGTAGTATACTTCTTGCATGAAAAATATGAAGGATATTTAAATTAGAGATAATTGAATTAAAGATGATTGAAGAAATATTTTTGAGGTTTTTGCAAATTTGTCTCAAAATAAAAACGTAAAATATTCTGAGAAGAACCAAACATGATTTTTTTCAAAACTGTTTTACTCGATTATAAAAATGGAAAAAATGTGAAGTTTTGTTTGACTTTTTAAAATCAAAAATAAACAGTATTTTAAGCTATATTTTAGATTAAAAAAAGAATAGTTTGACAAGAGAAATTTATCTGATAATAAGTAAATTCCACTGAAGAGGTAATGTCATATCCAAGAAGGTAACTTGATTTGTAAGAGACTGTTTCATCCATTGGCTATGTCTTTGTCCCTTGACCACAAAGGAAGTAGTGGTGAATTTATCTCAATTCATATTAGTCATCAAAATTACCTCTCTAGTCTTAGCTTATAGTATAAATTCCTTCTGTTGTCCATGGAGGGAGAGAAACAGCACCAGAGGTTTAGACACTGATGTCCATCTCCGTCAGCTTTAGAGATGAGCATATTGGACCAGGAGCCAAAGTCAAGCAGAATGAGCTTCTCCTTAAAGTGACCATATTGCTGATTTAAGCATCTTACTTATGTGTGTTTAGTTAGGCTAAATGAATCTGCTCCTTAGGATGTGATTATGTTAGAGAAAATGTGCTAGCACAAGGAAAATACATTATAGTTACTGGGATGTGAGCATACCTAGAACAGAAGCATTTTTACAGAGAAAGAACCCTCGTATGGTCAAATCCTACCACGAGACCTAGGAGATCTGAGTCTAATTCCCAGCTCTGTGGATTTTTTTCCAACTTTCCTTATCTCTCTGTGCTGTAATGTTATTACCTTTTGAGACTATAAATCTTCACATGAAGACTTACCTTTACTACCTCCACTTATCCTTTTTATTAAAAAAAGAAAAAAAGAAAAAAAGTTTACCATCCTGGGTTTCGATTCTCGTTTTATTGACTTTCCTAATCTGAACCATAACAATGGCATATTCAGAGCACCAAAAAGTTATTATCTTCTGGATGGAGGAGCCAGGAGCTATGCATTCACTTTATGAGTTCATCTATAATCCGGTGCATTTACAAACCTGATTCTTTAACATATATACCTAAATAAGGCTGTCAGGAACTTTGCACATCAGTGTTGTAAAAGCAGATCTAAACATTCAGTCTCCTGTGTATAAGCAGACAGATCTTTGCTCAGAAAGGCAAACAAGCTATGACTATTATTAGCATTTATTATTAGCTACTTTGAACTTAGCACACTCTCTTTTTATGTATGAGTTTGATGAGCTATTTGGCATTCATCTCAAGGGCCTTCTTCCAAAACATGCAATAAAAATGAAATGCATAACAACCTTTAAAACATCTCTTCTCTCCCATGCATATATCTTTGTCCAAAATCTTCTGTTTAAAGAAAATTAAAGCTCAGTTAATCTCCTTGAAATGCTATTGTGTAATAGTGTAGAATTTGAAAGTGTACAGTATTCAGATAACCACAGTTTATAAAGAAACCCTGATTGCTACTAATGCCAAGATGTTCTATAAATTGATTATTCAGTGAATTGAAGGTAAATAGTCCCATCTAGAACTTTTAATAAGTGTCCTGTGTTCCTGTGGAATGGAAATAGCCCTTTTTTCTTTGTCTGTCTTGCTGCATATGTGGTTCCCAGAAAACCATGCAAATACTCACAGAATTTTCCTTAGCACCTTAAAGTAAAGCAATTGTTGTGTCATTTTGTAAATGAAGAAATGAAACACAGATGAATTAAGTGAGTCAAAGTCAAAAAGGATTTTTTTTGTAGCTGAGGTGAAAATTGATACTCAAATTTCATTACTTCAAGCTACTGTTCAACGTATTATTTTTCTTTTTTAATTACTTTTATAAGGAAAACATTTTATTAACTATTTCCATTTTACTTTGTGTGTTTTAGGAATAGAGTAAGCTCAAAATATTTGATCATAACCAAATTCAAGTCAGGCACTTTCAGATATAATTTGCATCCTGAACTCAGAAGATTGGTGCATTTCTAGTCATTGAAGAAACTACACTACAGTAAGCCAAAAGGGAAAGGGAAAGGTAATACGGCAAATAGGAATCTTTCTATTCAGAAAATCCTCTTGAGTCTTCATAAGTTTTAATAACAAGTGAGAAATCAGTGACATTTGAGCTGGGAGATTGGCAAAACCTACCTAGCAGCCAGGTTTGTCTTTGGGGAATATTCACTTTCCTCTTAATAAGTGGAGATTCATGCCTATAAGCTTTCCTTAACAAGCTGAAGACATGCCTCTAAAAAAGAAAAAAAAAACAAAAAAGGAAAAAAAAAGAAGTTAAGCTTCGCTCTTTGCATGTCTTTACCATGCTGTTACACAGAGCAGCCTTCAAAAACACTGGTGCTTTTGAGCTGGTAGACCATTTTCTGCTACTTTGTATGAACATAGAAAAAGCCAAACTGGCTCAGTCCAGCAATCCATCCTTCTAGTATCCTGTTCCTTATAGTAACTAGTGTTAGTTGCTTACAGAAACACAGTAAGAAACAAGATGAGTGTTACATAGCATTTTTTGGCTTTTTGACATTTATTATGTTTAAGGACTTCTTGAATTGAGAGGTTTTATGTGGTCCATCCTGTTAAATAGGAACTCTCTTCCATGACTGCGTGAAATCTTCTTTAAAAGCTCATTGGTTCTTCTGAACAGTGTCAATAATTTTCAAAATTTAATACTTCCATTGCAAAACTAGTATTTCCATTTGTTTGCCTTTTTCACCCTGCTGCCTATGTGATGTGGTGACTGCTGTTTCTTCATTCTTTGTCATATTGTAGACATATATCATATGTCACAGAATTTTTTTCTTCTCTAGAGATTTATAGCTTGCTCACAGAAGTAATTTCCAAACTCCTCTGATTTCATAAAAGCAAGGAAACCTAGAGCTGTTCAAAATTTAATTTTCAATTTTGCTGAAAATGTTGGTTGCAATTCAAGAAAAACAAAATGATGTCTCTGTGGCTTTTGACTGGGAAGACTGTTGCCAAATTCACCTCTGCTTTTAGGGAGAAAGCAATGTTGAGTTTTCCAGGAAACGGCTAGGAAGTAAAGCAGATGTATTAGAAACTGAGCCCTGGCTCTGCACCTGCCCCAGCCCCGCAGCTCAGCTGGAAGGAAATATGTTGGTTTCACCTTCTGCTCCAAACTCTGTTTCTGCTGGAAAGGGAAGTTGAGGTGGGCTTTTTGGGTGGTGGTTGGCACCCTGGCAGCTCCTTCTGAAACAGACATTTTTTCCCCCTTCTGCCCTGGAAATCCCTTCACAAGGTAAGATTCTCACTTGTGAGTTTTCCTTATGGTTTTGGTATGACAAGCTTTTCACTCACCCAAACATTTTCAGTTTTTCCTGCCTCCCAGCTGTAAGCTCTGGTAAGGCCTGAAAGGAACAGTCCTAGTGCAGAATTTCTATCAATTGTATTTTAGACTATCATTTGTCAAGTGGAATTTTAAAGTGCCAAGTGATGGAGATTTATTTAATGACATTTTCTTTTCCCAGAGTGTCTTTGGTGATTTTCTTTCAAGCTCACTTTCATCCTTCCCTGCTAATTAAGACCTTTTGAGAGGAATATCAAAATTAAACTTCCTCTGATACCTCATTCTTTGTGAACCTCTCTGCCAAGGCTCAATGCCTTTAAATAAAATGTGATTCTCCTCTGAAAGTGAGTGTACAAAGTAATATGCGAGATTCATTATTATTTCCTTTTCTGCTACACTTCTACAGGTAGCTACTATCTAGCTACCTTTAAAATATACTAGCGTGTTAGAATACACTCAAAGGCTATACTTTGACTTCAGTAACTATGAATTGTTCCTGCAAAAATTAACAAGTCTCATTATGCTAGCTAATTACCTGAGTCTTGCCATATTTTTTCTTATCATAATTGAAGATTTTACATAACTCAGTGTGCTAATTTTTCTGGTTGATATTTATCTCAAACATTGTAAAATTTGAAGAGTGTCTCATATTTATTGTTGGAGGGGAAGGCGTGAAAGTCTTTAGCTGTGTAAAGTCTTAATTACACCTGTACAAACCCACTGAGCCCAGCTCTTAGTCAATACAGATTTTCCTTCATTTACACTTAAATTAAATTTATTTGGGTCAGAGCTGAAGATTTCACTAAGTAAATTAAACTTGCTGAAGAAAAGCCACATCTTCCCGCCTAGCCTGAGTTAAGGCAAGGTCAGATCTAGATGGGGATGCAGGGAGGAGCACATGAAGAATACATCCTGTGCAGTACCTGCCCACAAATATTGGATAGATTTTCTCTCCTCTCGTGAGGATGGAGCAGCAAGGAGATTCCATGTCAGATAACAGCTGTAGGATGCATAGGTAGAGGTTATACATGATTTTTTTCTCTTTTTTACACCACCAGAGTAACACTAATGGACCTTAAATAGATGTTCAAGGAGGACTTATTATGTTCAAATTAAAACCAAAGCAAGACCTTTATAAAAAGGGGTATGACTTTGCAAGGTGAACAGGACTGAAGGAGGTAATGATCTATTTCCCAGCTTCCAAAGTCAGCAGTCTCAGTGTAGGGCCTAAGATGTCACCATATTTACATAGTTCCCATTTCAAAAGGCTTTTCCTCTAACATCTTGGCATTGTAAACATAGTCTTGGGAGGACAGTTTAGTTTCCAAAAAGGAGGTCTGCAAAACTTTAGGACAAGATCCTAAATGTTTTTGGTGTAAAATATGTTAATATTTTGCTGTATTCTTAAGGATATTTTTACTGGCAATAACTTCTTCCAGTGTTATTTTCTTAATGATAACAGGTGTTGCTCATATACTGCCTACTTAGTGAATGCTCTTCTCTTGAGATCTCTGGTTGGCCCATGCAATTATCAGTCGGCATTTTCAATAGGAAATTATAACTTGGGGCCAAATTAACTTGCTTTCAGGAGTTGTGCTGTTATGGAATTATTAGATGATAATAGCATCATTAATGAGAGCCCTTGCTGAATACTGTGTTGTGTGAAGTTTATGTTGTGGTTTGATTCAAAAAGTTACCAAATGTTTGTGATAAGGTTGCAAGCTATACAGCATCACATGGGAAAACAGTCTTGTTTGGATCTAAGAGTGTTTCTGATTATATGAATTCTGAGTTCTGGACCACTTTCCACACCATCTGCAGCCAATCTGCATAGCCTGGGAAATTCAATCAGACATCTTGCCCATCTGTAAAACCAGAACTACTCCGTTACTGTTTCACCCTAATTAATGGGGTTTATTTCACTTGCTTCTTTGTTTACTGCTATTCCCGCTCTCTAAATCCTACTAGAAAGACTACAGAATAGATTCAGCGCCTGATTACAAACGCTTCTAAAAGTATTATAAAGTACGCAAAAAGAAATAATTTGACTTGGTAAATTCAGTATGTTAAATTGGGTGGATGTGGCAGATATAGGAGTGAATATAATTTGTAGTTCCAACCTTAAATAAATAACTGATTCCAAAAAGCTCTTTTAAACTTTCTATAAATTCACACAGTATACAGTTTTTCTAGTAAATGTGGTATTGTTGTTCAAAAAAAGTTACATTAAAATCAGTGTAAAAGATAAGAACAGGGTGTGGTAGTTGGAGACTAGACTGCCTGGATTGAAAGGATAAAACAGCCACAGAATATTAAGATCTGTGAATTAGGCTGCTGATTTATATTAACTAAATACAAAAGAGAAAGCTCTTCAGTCTGTTTGTCTAAGAGTAATCCACATTTTCTAGACTTCTCATTTTTATTAGAATAGAAGGCATGCAGAAGGAGGAAGAGTGTGAACATGGACTTGAGACATTTCCATAACCACTTCCTGAAAATGCTTTGAGTGACCCAGGCTTGCTCAGAAGCATCAATTCTCTTCTGAGCTGCTGCACAGACAGAATCAAAACCCAGCTGCTGCCGAGCTAATAAAAACCATGTTAACCAAATCACAGCAAATTTTTTTTTTTTTTGGGGGGGGGGGGGGGAGGGGGAAATATGCTTTTGCATTTGTAACCAAAGCTCAACTTCCTCTCCACATTACTCCATGTTTCAGCTGTTACAATTTCTGTCTGAGATCTTTGGTAGGACTTTTAAATCTGGAAATTTATTAAACTTAAAGAAAATCCTTACAGCAATATTGGAATCATAAAATCCTCCCCCAGCCCTTAAAAGCTTGTGGTTTAAAGGATAGTCTCTGGAGAGAGCAGGTCAGGTGTGGGCAGCTGACTTTTAAGGAGTGCTTTAGGCGGGGATTTCCTTATGTTCGTGTAAAGCCAGACAAAATCCTCTCGTGGGTCAGGCACCTGCCCAGGTGCACAGGGTTATGGGATGGGGTTGGTTTTGTGCCCTTCCAGATAAATGTAAGGTTTAAGCATCCACAGTTTTGGAAGGGACCTTTGGAGACTAGCAGCTAGCAAATACAATGTGTGACCAGCATGATCCTGATGTGACAACCTGAGCCAGACATAAAAAAGTGTGATTTTCAGTATGAGAGAGAAGCTGCAGCACATTCCCCTTTACATGTGCATGCTCACACTTGCTTTAGAGGCTTATTTTTGACTAAGCTCCATATTGTGGCTTCTGCAGAGCAAAGCCTTTAGAACAAAAGATGAATGGGTCTGATAGAGATTTTCAATGAGTCAATATATATATATATATATATATATATATACACACACACTGTTTTAATGAGTTCTTTCTTGGATTTGCAGTTTTTTAGGGTAGTTATTTTCTCTTACGAGTGTCTAGAAATTACTGAGCACTTTATGGTCACTGCCATCAACAACTAATGAATAAAAATGATGCTGATTATATCACTTGAACAAGATTGCTGAAAAGCTTTAATCACAACAATGTAACAGATTAATTAGAATGTCCAAAAAACAGAAACAATGTGTCTGAGTTTGAGTAGCTTGAGTGGGAATTTTTACAAGTATACAGAGAATTTTAATAACAAGGAAAATCAATTATATTTATAAAAGGTATAATAGTCATAAATACATAGTGAATCATAGTGCCAGCTCCAATACAATGCCTTGCATCAGTAAATCTCAAAGCACTTTTTAAAGGAAGCATTCATTAGCATCATAATGCAAACCAAATTAGTTTTGTTAATTTGCATTATTGCAAAGAGTTGTGTGATCAAGGTAAAAACGGAAACGTATAACTGTGCATGCAGGTGAGTCATTAATTTTTCTATTGGGCTGAAGGGAGAGAAGGGAATAATGGGAGCTGAAATGTTTTGCAAGCCTGAAGAAAAGGAAAAGATGAAAAAAAGAAAATATTCTGGTTTGATCTGGGTATGGTAGACTGCAGTGAATAAAAAGAGGGAGTTGAGATTTACCCAGTTTTAAATTGCCTGTAACATACTTCTAAAAGTTATAAGGTTGTATATGATTAAGCAATTGACTTCACACATGTGCAATGGAATAGTCTACCCTGTTTGCAGTAGTTTAATCACCTGGGGCCTGTGGAGTCCTGGTAAACCCATTTGCAAGATATCACAGAAGAAGCACTGGAGAAAAATCTGGGGAATGACAGTCCAGAGGGAATGCTTATTTTGTTTCCTGAAATGTGCTTAGATTTTTTTTTCAGTTTGACCTCAGGTTTCCTGTGTTTACCCACAGAACTACAGTGCATGTCTGTAGAACACATAGTGCCAAACTTGCCCTGGAACACCTTAATCAACTAGTGAAACCACTGTGTCACAGAGATGCCTCAGAGAGGTGTCTTGGGTATATTCTAGTCACAGGTTTTCCAAAGGAACATTTTTATACTGGAAAATGCTATGTCACTTCAATGGTTTGGGGAAAAACTTTCATTTGAGGATAGGGTTTTCTCTTTTTTTTTGATGACTTTTTCACTTTTAAATGATTTTATTTTATTTTATTTGGAAACTCCAGAATGTTGAAGCAAAAAAAAAAATGTTGGTTTTGTTGAAACAATGTATTTCAGCAAGTAAAAAATAACACTTCTTCCCTGAAATTTCCATTTCCAAGGTATTGTGAAATTCTCCCCCCCCCCCCCCCCCCCCCCCCCCAAATCTGGGAGAAAAACTGAATAGAAGATTGAAGATTTGTGGAATTTTCCATGAAGTTAGGATTCCAGTTTATTAACTCCCTGGTATATGCATCCAAGTGAGAAATTTAGAATTAATATATTCAGACAATTAAACTTCATTTTCTGATCATTAATTGCAAACAAACAGAGAGATTTAATTTAAGCATGGATTTGTCAGTACTTGCAATTGTGTGACCCATTGTGTAACCCACAGTTTTAGTGAACAGATCTTTGCCTAGGATTTGATTGTGGGCAGTTCATTTGAGCTCTTGATAACATATTCTCTGCCTAGCGATGTTCCCTGCTCCCAGGTTTAAATCCATTCCCACCCTCAGCAGATGTTTGTTTGTGACACCTGCTTTAAAGATGCTACAATGAATCTCTTTCCAAGTCACTTTGCCTGAAGGCATTGGCAGCTGTAATTCATGATCTCCTCATATAGCCTGGAGAAATCACTGAAAATATGTTAGGGATAAATAAGGACTGTGACCTGAAGAGTATATTTTAAATTAATTTAATAGGTAATATTTTATAGACTTTAACTTGTATTAAGAGAGTGTTTTTTTCCCCCTCGGCAGCTGTGTGTTTTGCTCTCTTGCTCTCTGTTATTTTCAGTCATAGAAACTGTGATTAAATTGTGATCCAAAAGAATGATGTCCTTTTGCATAGGTTTTTGACCACTTTCCATCTGGAAGTCTCAGGAAGACCTTCAGCATCTCCATCTGGTACAGCATTGAAGTTTTTGGAAAATGTAGATAGAGTAGGGAAAAAAGAGTTTATAGTGATCAGACTCATACAAAGACTGAGGAAACAGGAGATTTGAAAGCAGTCAGATAGTAAGGATCATTTCAAGAAAGATTAGGGAAACTCTTCAGACGTTTTTCAAAATCTATCCTCCAGATGCTCACTCCAATCTATCAGCATCCTCTGTTAACTTAAGCCAAATCCCTTTCATCAAAATCCTGCCTTGGCTAGCTCTTAGGAAAGCAAAGACAATAAATAGGGAGAAGGTGCAGAGACAAACACTGGCATGTGATCTGCCATATTGTTTAAGTGTTTGAACTTTCTCTAGATGTTTTTTCCTACGCCCCCTACTAGAATCCTAGATAATGCTTGGACAGACTGTGCTCCATAGACAGTTTGCAGAAAACCACCCGTCTTCGAAGGAGGAGGTAGTTTAAGTGGATGATGTGAGCTATGGGATGATGTGAGCAAGTGGCTGTGCCACTTGCCCTCACGGACAGATGACAGACCCCAGCTCTACTTGGCTTACAGCTATAGACACAGCCAGGGAGACCACATGTGTAATGAAACAGCTAATTTTTAATGCAGCTAGGTTTTTAGACACTCTTTTCGGGCCTTATCTCCTCATTCTGCAGAAAACAAGGTCTTTGAGACTTAGAAGGTCACTTTGGGGAAGGATTTACTGTGGGCTGGAGCACATGTTAAGGAGATGGCCTGAGTAAGTTGCTTGGCTTATTCCTGTCTTCAGGCATGGTTTTAAATGGTCTAAAATTGGTTCCTCCTGGGACATACAGGTGCCTGCAGGGACTGGATATTCTCTTCTTGAAGCCATTTTCAGTATGTAATGGACAGAGTCTCTGCTCTGTGTATGGGCTAATGTCATATATGTCTCCTTCATACACTCCCTTACTCCTGCTCTCCTTCAGCAGCACCAGGTCATGCAGCCCCGGCTGAATGAGATCAGTGAAGTGGCGTACTCACAGCATTTTTGCCATTTCACTGTTATCAATTACATGGGAGTGAATTTGCATACTTAATTCCATTGACTTTCTTTCCTAAGGGCTAGATACACAATGGTGCTGGGTGCCTCCCGAAAGGGAAAGAGCGTGCTCTGGGAAGCCAGTGGGAGGTGAAAGACCTCAGCATCTCTAAGAGTGGGCCCAGCATGGTGCAGAAAAAAGCACTGTTTCCTAGTAGTATATACCTAATTGTATTGAATTGTAGTACTATTTCTACAGTAAGATAAGTTAATGAACCTCAGCTGATTATGCCCTAGTTTAGTTAATAGTTCACATTATTATTTAAATGTGAAGCAGTAAGTATGCCAGCCTATAATTGTTTTTACTATTTCTCTTTTTTATTATAGTGCATCTGTAGTATGTGGTTTAATTATGTTTTACTCCATACTCTATATGTAAATGAAGGGAATGGTCTCTTTCTTTCTTTTCTTTCTTTCTTTTTTTTTTTTTCCTTACATGCAACAACAGTATTAGAGAGGATTAGCAGCTGGATGATGGAGGTCCAGGATTAGGAGACAGGAGAGATGCAGCAGGCAGTCTTTGAGTGACCCAGACCAAGCCATGTGGGCTGCGTTTCCGGAAGCGGGAGGCCAGAGTTCATCGCAGCAAGCAGCCCTCTGTCTTTTTGTGTGTGAGGTTCTTCTCTGCTGTTGAGGAGAACTGAAAGGCATGGTGTGAAGCAGAGATACAGCTGTGAAGTGGCTACAGATTTAGAAATTAATGAGTAGTTTTTCAGCCCTGCTAAGGGCCCAGAGTTCTCTTCCTGTTCTCTTCAGGGAAGTTGAAGCTGTAGAAAATCAGGCCACTGCTTTAGTTGCCTAAATAAAGATTTAGTCTCCTGGCTGTTATGAGCCTCAATTCCAGCACACCTATGAAAAGGATAATAGTCCTCCAGTAAAATATTGCTGCTGAGAAATGTCACAGTTGTTTCTGCATTGCAAATCGTATCAACTGGGAACCTACTTGGGAAGAGCAGAGAGGGAATGGAAACCTGCTTCCTGTTCAAGCCCACTCCTCTGCACTGGTGCTGGAGTGACGTGCTTAGCACGTATTCCTGTGATGGATAATTTCTGGCTCTTGAGCTATCAGGCAATAGCCTGCTATGTGTATTCTCATTTGCTGTTTGGGGGCCAGTGCTGCCCTATCTCTAACTAATAAGTGGTTTCAGCCAGCAGGCAAGTCTCTGATATTAATTTTTTTTCCTTGCTGTTTAAGCAAAAGAGTGGGTTAGTAATCTTGTGACTGGCCTATGGGAGAGCACATGCGCGGCAACGAGAGAGAAGGAGGTTGTAGAGCCATGCAAAGCGCGTGTGTGAGGGGACAGCTAAAGAACAGGGCCCTGTAAGACCACAAACATAGCTGAGAAAATAGGTCATGCAGGGCACTAGGGAGAAGGTGGAAGATAAATCCCTGACAATATTCGGGAGAACTTGTTGTCAATGCAGGTGATGCCAGAAAAAAGCAACAGTAATATCCTTCGGTCTCTCTTGGAACCTTTTTCTATAGGGATCCGGATGGATAGTTTCCAGTAGTACTCTGAACTTAGGCTGAAAAGAATCTTACAGCATTGTCCGTATCTTTAAACGTGGGGAGAATGTTCTCCATTGATTTTTATGTATTTTGAAGTTAATATACTGCATGTCACATAACTAATGGCTGCGTTATAATGAACGTACATAAGTGGGGGAAATAAAAGCTGAGAGATCAACCTTAATTAACTCTCCTTAAATGCCAGGTGCTTACGTATGGAACCATACTGGAGCAAAGGAGTACATGCTCATTACTACCGTTATCTAATAGAGTATATTTTTCCTCCTGGAAACGAAATCTATCTAATGAGTCTAAAATGGTATAAATATGCCTAGTGTAATAAATGAGCCACAAGGCAGACTGGGCTGGAAGACAATCTGTACTTCAGCTGTTTTACAGCATTTGCATCATGGGGAAGCTGATGATTTTTAGACTAACATTTTCACTGGCTGATTACATTCCTTGTTTTATTTTAAAACGGCTCATAACCCAAATCAGAAGATGATAGAAGGCTGATTGTTTTGCTTTCCCACTGATCTCACAAAATGCCTACTTGATCATAGACAAATGTTGTTATTATTCTTCATTTTATTCTTGTATGTTATCCAGTTGCAGGGAGAGTTTCATCCATGAAAAGGATCACAAGATTTAAAATCTTTCTTTTTAGCACTGTGATTCTTGTATTAGAAGTGTGGCCTCTGCCTAGAGCCATCTCCAGTTCGGCGCTCTCCGTGACCGGGCTCATCTGACCTGTTCTGCAGCACCAAATCTATCTGATCATGCAGAGGGAGTTTCAGAGGGCCCCGACAGCTATTGTCAAGAATCCAAGCTCCAATTGTGAAAGGATTTTATAAAGTCTGACATGAGAGCTCACACTGTGCTCCTGTCCCTACCTTGTCAGAACAGGCAATAGGCATCTGTCTCTATTTTGATCAGAGAACAGTAAATGCAAACCCAATGGTTACTGCTAACAGCCCTACCTGCTGCATAGAGATAGCTGTTTTCATTTGAAATTTTTTTGTTTTGCTTGTTTATTTTTGTTTCTTTTTTTTCCAGGAGGAAAATGAGAGCTCAGTGAAATAATCAAATACTTTTGTAGAAGGAAGGGAGGGAAAGAGTCCAGAGGATCAAGATTACAAGGCATTATTGTCCAGCAGAAAGAGATTTGCACACTACAGTAAAAGCATAAGAGAGATCTCTGCTTTGTCACAACAGAAAAGAAAACTACTTATTAAGAAGTTTGAAACCATCTTCTGAATTTGGATTGCCTCCATTTTTGATCTCTGTAACTAGGATGAGCACAGGGGTGCAGATTTTCCAAGGCTGGTTTTGTAGCTCTGGAGGAAACGTCTCAGATTGGGATATAGAAAAAGAACTCTCTGAAGAGAGAGTTGCTTTTTGGGAAACTTAGGTCATATTCTTGGAACTTAAAGACATTAAATGGAAATATAAGCAAAAGCAAATATCTTTCAGCACCTATTTCTACTGAAGCACAGTTATTTAGTCTGGATATAATAAAAGTGCTAAGGAAAAGGTGCCCTTTAATTGTTACTGCAGGGTTTTAAATTGACAAGCCTTAAAGGCTGAAGACTGAGTCTCTGATGTTAAAAAGCTTGAAAATAGGGAGCTCCACACAGTTCAAATAATTTCAGGTAATTGTAAGTAATCCGAATTGAGACTCAAGGCTTCAGGGTTTTACATAAGTGATTCACATTTAAAGAAGCTCTGAATAAACATGAATTCAGATTTTAGAAGCCTCACTGGGGTATTAGACACTTTCAATAAATTTTCATTAATCCTTTTGGGCTGATGCAAGAGAGGGCATGCCCACTCTGAAAGAGGCATCAGTCTATGGAAGAAGAAATTGCAAGAAGACTGGAAGGATAAAGGAAGATGCTGTAGTTATGCTTTTTGTATTAGTTTTACTCAGATCAAATTCTGCACTTTCTGTCAGGCCCAGGGCAATGAACAAGTCAAGGAGCATTATTTAATGAGCTGGTGTCAGCAGGAAGCTTGACCTTGGGGCTTTGTGGGGCTTGACCTACCAAATGTTACAGAGTTGCAAGTGAGGATGTAGAATGCCTCAATATCCACCTTGCAGAGCGTGATGCTCGTGAGCACTGTACGATTTGTGCAAACAGCCTGCCCGTAGCTCCTTAGCATTGAGATCAGGCAAAAACCTGGTGTTCAAACATCCTGACTGCTGTGTGATGCAAAACCTTTGGGTCTGAGGAAGCTTGATGAAGCAGAATCAGTGAGCCTTCAGGGAAAAACTACACCACAATTGTAACTCCATTTACAGAGATGACCATGAAAGCTTGTCAGTGGTTTAAAGTAGACACCTGTGGTTGGTTCCATCATCACAGTCACTTCTGGATTCTCTGTAGGAAATGACTTGACCTGTATAAAGAAGTATTTATCAACCCTTCATGCTCCTGTTGGGTTGGATACACAAGGCGACACAAGTGTTTGAAAGCTGGACCTCATTGCTGGTGCTGAAAGACTTTGCTTTGACACATCCGACTGCCAACCTCCAGCTCTGTATAAGGCACTGAGGGTTGCTACGACAACATACTAGGAGAGTTACTGTCTGTCTGTGAGGCAGAGATACGCATATTGGCTCAAAATGAGATGTGGGCTAATACTCATCCACTTAGTAAAATGATGTCTGAGAAGGGATTTGTGAGAGATCTATAAGAACGTAAGTGGTATGACAGAGTTAAACAGGGAGTGTGTGATCATGTTCTTTTCCAGTATGAGAATTAGCATCAAAGGAAACCTGCAGACAAAACCATCAGAAAGACTCTTCACACAACATGTAGTTAAGCTGTGGAATTCCTTGTCACAGGATGTCATGGATGCTGCACAATGAAATGAGTTCAAAACAGGATTGGACAATTAAGTGATGGTCAAGGAAACCAAAGACACCTCCTCTGTCTTAAAAAAAACTCCTGAGCTGCCAATTTCAAGAGGGTAAGAGGGTGTTTTTAGGGAAGTATTACCTACTTGTCCTATTTTTAAACTATCACATAAGCATCCATCTCTCGCCACTGTTTTCAACAGAATGTTAGACTAGAATGAACCTTTGCTCTCAGCTGGCTCTCACTTCCAACATAACTCCAAGAAAAAGCATGATTCTCAATGGTTTCTGATCCAGTAATTGAGATTCTGTCTGCTGGACTGTAGGATGGTGTAAACATCATCAGAGGATGGGGTTAGAATCATAGACTCATAGAATCAGTAAGGTTGGAAGGGACCTCTGGAGATCATCTAGTCCTACCTTCCTGCTCAGCAGGGTCACCTAGAGCATGGTAGACAGGGTTGCATCCAGGCAGGCCTTAAATATCCCCAGAGAAGGAGACTCCACAACCTCTCTGGGAAACCTGGTCCAGTGCCCCCGTTACTCTCACAGTGAAGAAATTCCCCCTCATGGTCAGGCGGAACTTCCTGTGCTTCAATTTCTGCCCACTGCCTCTTGTCCTGTCACACAGGACAATTGAAAAGAGTTTGTCCCCGTCCCCTTGACACCCTCCCTTCAGGTACTTGTACACATTGATAAGATCCCCCCTCAGGCTTCTCTTCCCCAGGCTGAAGAGGCCCAGCTCTCACAGCCGTTCCTCATAGGGCAGATGCTCCAGCCTTCTGATCATCTTTGTAGCCCTACGCCGGACTCTCTCCAGTAGCTTAGTTCCAGCTAACACACCACAGCTCAGCCAAGCAGCTCCATCTCACATGTCAGGTCCTAGAGTAGGAGAAGCACCACTTTAGTGATACGATGCATGATGCAAATGTAGGAAAGTCCTGTGCCCTGTGGGTAGATGCAACCATAGGAAATTCACAAATCTACATCTGAGCAAAGAAGTACCCGAGATCCTACAGGCTACATTTCATTCCTCTTGTAAGGTTTTTGTATTCATTGGTGCCCTCTTCTCTTCTCTTCAGGGCTATAGCAAGTTCTAATTTCATTCTTATACATCTTCATTTTTGAAACTATTTTATTTATTTTTATGTTTTTGCAAAGAGTTTAGTCTTTTCAAGTCTCCTAAGGATGACATCCACTTCTGAATCAGATGAAGAGCATATCAGGGACTCCCAGCACAGCAGCTACTTTAATTCAGTTCTTCACTTGAAGATAATTAAAATAACTGGGCTGGCAAGATGAATCAGGTGCCAAGGTGTTCAAATAAGGTAAGCTTGCTTTAGTGCCTGGAGGAAGAGATTCCAAAGCTTCTCTATTGAATCCAGGAAAAGAAATAAAACAAAACAAAACAAAACTAATTTTACTTCATGTTGAAGCTGTGTCTGTAAAAACAGCTTTGGATATGAAGTAGGGAGATTTTTTAATATGATTATGATTTTTTATTCACTGACAAATTAATAGTGTTCAAATTTTAAAATAGCAGATCGGTTCTGATCTTTTCTTAGGGAAAGAGAAAGGGAAGGAGAAAGGTGATTTGAGGGAATATTTAGATCTGAGGAATCACTGCTACATGCCATGGGGTTGAAAGGGATGTTAAAAGAAGGCTGGACTAGTGGGGATTAGCTGTGGGCATGGCTAAAGGTGGGGAATATCAAGAGAAAAATTGAAACTAATATTCGGCTGTGCCTGCTCTCCTTGTCTCCAAAGTTAGACAGTTTGATTTGAATAGCCACTGATATGGACCAAAGAATCACTAAAGTGCTTTAAATGAAGCCAAGAATTTAGAGAATACTTGGAGTCAATTACACGGTCTCTGTTTGAGGGGCAGCAATTTATTAAAATATGTTAACTCGATCTCTTGCAACTGTGTGGCCATAATCCAATGTTTTCCTTGTTTGCAGGCCTTAAATCAAATCTAGGCAGATTAAAAAAGCATTAAAGATTAACTGAACATATTTCTAGGTGGCTGCAATTTCTATAGTTACTACGATATGAATCAAGTGAAAAGGCATCTCCAGCGAATAGGGCAGGAAGTTTTCCAGTGAGTGGTCTTCCTACTGAATTATGCATACTGGCAAACAGTTTTAAAACAACTAATTTGTACTAAGAAATGGAATCAATAGAAGATTGTGAAATATTTGGATGGAAATTTGAGTCGGTGAGAAAGCAGTAAGACCAAAGGCATAGTTGGAGGAGCAATGGTTTGGAAGCTGGAATTCAATTGCAGCATTTCTCCTTGATGCACAAGTCGCTTCATGTGCTGCTATTTCTGAGTGAACATCCTGGAAGATGAAACAGGCATATTGAAGAGAGATGTTTTTGCATCACTGAATCAAAGAGTTTGAATGTTTCTTTCTTACCTAAAATGTGAAGACAAATCAGCAGTCTGGAGGCAGACTATTGCTCAGTATGTGTATTTTGCTATCCAGTTCACTTGTTTATGCATCTACTAAAATGTCATAAATCTAGAGTAAGCTAATTATTATTCTACAGCTTCTTGATATTCCAGTATCTTTCAGTATATCAGAGACACATCTGTTTTCTTAAAAAATTTCACACTTCATTTCAGAAGTTGCCAGCTTTCTGTGTATCCTCAAGGGCAATCTCATTACAGTTGTGGTTTCGTCTGTAATGTCAAGAACAGGAAATTTCCTTAGGATTCAAATGATGCTTATAAGGCAATTTCTACACATACTTTACTGGATGGCAAGGTTTATTTGCAGTATTTTTTTTTCCAAAAGAATCAAACAATGACTGTCATGTTAGCCATCAAAAAAACCCAGCCCTTGTTAAAGGACTGAGAATATGAAAAGAGCCTATGGCATGGAGTTGTTGTTTTCCCTCTGAAATCTAGTCTGAGCAATATTAAATCTCAGTTTTATTATTGTAACACACTTTAGAACTCTAGAAGCTCTTAATACTGCAAGGTGTTAATGCAGTGAGAGTAACCCTGTGTAGTACAATAGTAAAACACAAAAATAAATTTGCAACTCATGTGTGTATTAAAATTTCATTCTCAGAAGAAGAAAGGGGAGTTTATCCTCATGTCCTGATCAAAATCCAGCTAAATTACATAAATACAACTACTATAGTGTACTGACTTTGCTAAAACAATCTTTGTTTCAGCTCTGTATCTGTGGTAATTTGGGGTGTCTGTGTTTGTGTGAATGTTATACCACATCTCTGCATAACATACACATTTGCTTTTAAGCCTGAAAGTAAAATAGTTTTATAGCTTGTTGGCCAGGGGTGCACAGGCTTTATGTGGTTATATTGGATTGCAGTACTTGCACCATTTTATTTTGATGTATTTATAAGAAGAGAGGACTTCCTTCACCCTTGACACTTGTCTTCATTCTATGAATTGTCTTTAAATCCTTGTGGAAATCTAGGCTTTAGAAATGATAATCTCCTTCCTCTAAATCAGTTCTCTCAACATTTCCAAAAGTTTTAGTCTTGCCAGATGAAGCATATTGCTGAGCTTCTGCTCGACTGTGGTTTTCCATTCTTTGGAATTTGGTGTCAGCATGTCAGGATTTCTGAAGAGACATAGAATAATTTTGGGGTGATTGTAACTGATATGCTTTTAAAACTTTTTTTGGCCTGTAACTAGGACCTGCTGTGCATGTAACATTCTGGCATCCAAGGGCCACAGATGAGAGGGGATTCTATTTTCCTTTAATTCCCTCGTTCTGAGGATGCTTGTTGTGCACTATTGGCCCTTGCACAGAATAGAAGTAGTCTGAATATAGGCACAAATGTAACAATGGGGATGATTTTTACCACTTAACTTAAACTTCTTTAAGCATCAACTCTAATGTCATTCCCACCAATTAAAAATAGGAGCTTATATTCCTTTTATATTTGATGGACAGTCACATACCTCCTAGTCACTTGTGTGAAATAGTGATACATTGCTAGGCTGTAGATTTGTTTCTTTGTGCAAAATATTGTATTTGGTTAACTAGGCCTTTCATAAATGTTAAGCACATGTTCTGAAGCGAGGAGGGAGCCAAAAAGATAGAAAACATAAAAAGTAAAATGAAAAGTGAAAATTTCAGAAGTTCTACTTTCAGAGTCTTAATTATGAACAACATCCTGATGAAAATTACACAAATATGGAAGTGATCAGAGATGCAGTGAAACATAAAAATGGGATTGAAAAAAAACTCCATTCTTCCTACTCCCAAGATTTCATTGTGTAAGGTGTAATTGATATTTTGATTTTTTTTTTAATGTTCTAGTGATATTTAAGATTGGCCATTTGAGGACAGAATTTGGCTTTCATTACAGAAATTTCTTGTTATTTTAAATAGATAAAACAGATTAAACTTCTCTAAAGAAAACTAAAGTTCTTCTGTCTATTAGAGCCCTGTTCCCAACTTCCATGCTAGATATTTTCTGCATTCCTATTTCATCCTGAGGATCATAGTATACATTCTTTTCAAATAAACTCACCTACTAGAGAATAAATTATCTATTTAAAAGCCATACCAATCTCTTGCTATTCCCTCCCATTACCATGCTGTTCTCCATTTAGTTTTTAACTTATATTCACCCATCAGCATCGTTTATTGGATATGGGTGCAGGAACAAGTGGTTGACAGGCTTAGGGCAGCTGAATAATGAAAGGATAATGAAATTACAGTCTAAGAGATGCCCTGATCCTAATCAACTCAAGCAAAAAGTTTCCTGAGGTAACAGGTAATAATAGGCCTGATACAGAAAAAACTTGATAAAATTGCATGACCTGGTTATTTGAGGTTCAGATTAGATTGTTTTATTGATTCTTATCCTGGTGTTAAAATTTTATAATAAATGAATTATACAAATTACTTGATTACATATTATAGGAAGGAAAATCTATGAAATATGATATGATGCCAAACAATTTAAAAATCTATGAATGTCACTTAATGATAAACAAAATATAAGGGTCACACGCTTGGAAAATAGAGAACTTTAGAGGAGAAACTATTTCATTTTTTTGAGAGATATGTTCTTTTCCACTTACATGGATTCTCATTGTATTGATACCTGTTTTGGCAGTTTTATGTAACCCAGATATCTCTTTTACATGCAACATAAAATACTTTATCTTGTGACTTTCTAGTCTTGTATGTAAATAGCTCTTTAAACTCTTATAATTAGTATGTATTAGTATGTAGGTATTTCAGATTACTGATCCACAAAGGTGTGTATATCTTCCTTTTCCTTTCTTTCTCTTTACAAGTCTCTGGCACTGCATGGGGGTCAACAATATAATGGAAATTTTCAAATAATTTCCATACCTGTTATGTACCAGTGAAACACTGATGGGTCCTTTATGGGTCAAATATGAAGAACTTTGCATGTGGAAAAGATATTTCAAATCTCTAGAAAGCAGCCAAATTAAAACAGCTTTCCCTGGGATCATGTGAAGCCATGACTGCAAACCATGCTTTTCTGTTGAAGTTTCAAGCCCATATCTTCTCCTACTGAGCCATTAGAAGTACTTTAAAAAGCTTGCAAAAATCTTGTAATAATAAAACAAAATTTCTGCAACCTCAAAAGAAACACAACTGTTTACATTCATGTTTCTGAAAGCCATCTGACAGCTGTTTGAGAACAAATTATTTTGTTCTTGAGGATTAAATTTATAAGCTTCTGGTAATAAGCTTTAGGAATGGAACTATAGGTGTGATATTAACTTCAGGCACCAATACAGATCATATATAAAAACTGAAGACCAGGTGGTGGCCCCTCAAAATACCAACTTTCCATAGATCTTTATGGTGCAATGTTTTAATAATGTAAGACACATGACTCTGCAGAATCAGGACCTATATATTTTTATTTGAAAGAAATGTGTCTCAGAATTATGTGCTTATCGCATGTGTTTCCACTCCATTGTTCAAGGTGATATGCAACTGAGTGCTTTCATCCTGATTCAGGATGATTCCTTCTCTCCTTTTTCTTTTCTCACTCTGAACATTAAAATCACTCACAGGTGAGGAGTCTTGTTTTCCAAACTTTATTCTGCAAAAGAAAAACATGTTTTCCTAACAACTCATCTGTGAGAAGTCATGAGTCAGAAAGGTCAAAGAGCTCTACTAAACTGAAAGGAGCATAAATAAGAATGTATCCAGATACCTATCTTTCTAAGCTTCACTGATTAGTAGTCCACAATCCTTACTGAATTTTATTGGCTAACATCCTCATATGGAAACAAGAGAGAATAATTCTGTCCTACCTAGGAGAAATTGAAGAGTTGGGTAGAAGCAGGCTGTAACTTGATAAACACCTCAAACCCATATGAGTTATCAGCACCCCTTGAAGCACTGTTTTGCTTTATGATCTGTCCCCAGCTGTGCACTCCTGCTGCTTCCCATGTATTAGGGCAGAAGTATGAGTCAGCTTTTCCAGCTGATTTGATGGAAAACTAGCTCCACTCCATTCTTCCACCCAAAATTTCCATCAAGTCTCCTCATTTATCCAACGCATCTTGAAGTCTATGTGATGTCCCACAGGGAATGGAAAATAACACACAGCTGAGGATGCAGAGTGAGGAGAGAGGAGAGGAGAAGGTAACTCCCTCTTTTGGCAACAGTCTGCAGTCACACTGGTTTAGGTACACTGTGAAACTCCACAGATACTCCCTGCCTGAACCAAGATGCAATCCCAGTTCCCTCAAATCCCATATCCTCTCTGTTAGTTTATTTATTTATTTATTTATTTTTAGTTTCCTGAGGGTTTCGGTTGGATATGAAGGATGGTTCAGTGATCTGCATACTTCTTGAAGACAAGAACTAATGCTTGATTTTTCTATTAGCTTTCCATGAATTTACTTCTGCCCCTGCATTCCTGTCCTCCAAGCACACCACTTTGCTGCCTCGTGGAGCTGTCATAAAGACACGTACGGCGAGGGCTGCTTGGTGTTCATATACTGTGGGGTATGGGAGTTCACAGGTGTTGGACATCCATATTTAACCTTCAGGGGGTCTTGTTTGGCAGCATGAAGGATCAAGTTAAAATGTAAATCCGTAGACTAAGACCCAACCCTGGTTATTGTAATACATTCTTTGTTGTTTTCTTATGAAAACAAATAGAATGGCTGAAAAACAATGTCTGTAATCAAGGGAGAGAATCCAACTCTAACAGCTAGGTAAACAAAGCAATGGTAACTAATTCTTTAAATAAAACTACATCAACAACAGTGTAATATATATCTTTTTTCCTTTAGAGAGACAGATACTAAGCCTCTGGGTTACTTCCCCTTTCTGTATTACTTTCTGCTGGATCTGAGCTTGTTAAATATTTCTGGGCAGCAACATCAGGTTTCAGCAGAGCTCATCAGCTGGTGAGGTGCTGGTTGCCTCCTCTTCCTCTGCCTTGTTTTGTTCCCCACCCTCTTCAGTCTCTTCTTTTTGTTGGTATTCAGCCCTCTGCTTGCCCTTCTGGTGGCTCCTGTAAGCCCTGTCCTGCATGGCTTCTTGCCTTGCTCTGGTAGCTGCTCAGGCCATCCAGCTGCTCTGAAAGTAGTTCTTGTTATTTTGTATCTCAAGAAATACAAGTGTAGCATGGAGAACATAAGAAAGTTTATTAGCTCACTGGACAACTCCAAGCAGTTTCTTTTATTTTCTGTCCTCACAGGGAGAACTCGTATATATCTCCTCTTCATGTTAGGGTCTCATGTAATTTGCATCTCACTAGTGGAATTTGTTGTCCTCAGCTTAGGGTGATCACTCACCCCATGCATATCCAGAGTTAGTTAGCCTCGACTTCTATATACCAGAATTATTCTGGTTATTACCAGAATCTTTCCTCCACTTTACAACCTCCTTTTTAACAGAAATTAATCTTACCCAAAATAATTCATGCAATCTATGGCCCATCTATCAGTCCTTTTCTTTTCTCTCCTCATAGCTCTATCAGAGGCTGATAAATTGCTCTTCTATCTTTGGAACCCTTCCCGTTTCTTGGGGTGGAGTGAGGGTACAGAAGGGTTTTGTTTTACCTGCTGGCCTTGGCTACCTGGCCACATTTGACAATTATTGTTATTCCTATATCTCAAAGCCATCTCCACTTTTTCCATCTGCTCCCATCATACTCCTATATATAAAGCAGTGCGTTTTAACCAAGGCAACCTGTGGCCAGGTAGTAGTGCATTGTTCATAGCCCCAAAATAGGACATGAAAATAATTGACCTTCCATGAATAATAAAGTGAGAGCAGTACCAAGATATCCTGATTCTTATTCATGCACTTTAAGCACCAGTCTGCCCTCATTACTCTAAAATCACTCAAGGTATTACATGATAAATGTTTATTAAACAAAATGTAGCTCATCGTCTGGTCATACGTTACCTAGCTTGTAGATAATAATTGTCAAAAATGACAAAGAGGCAGATGGGAAACATGCAGGTACTGTAGGTATTTATTTGTGTAACTTTCAGTAGATAATGAAATTAAATAATTATGAATATGCAATTTTGTTAATCACTAAATATATTTACATAATCCCTTTTTTCGCAGTGATTACAGGATTTCTGAGGCAAGACTTACTTTGAAGCAGCATGTTATTTATCTCTTCATTTGATATTTAATTTTTCAGCATAGATGGGCTTTATTTCTGATTTTCTCTTGCATATGCAATCATTTCTTTTCCTAAGCAGCACTGTTCAAAGCTGAGAGTCAATCTGAGGATTTAGTTTTACTCCATGTACCGAAGTTTTAAGCTTTATGCAAAATTATTTCCTATCAGTATGGAATATCCCTGCACACTCTTAAAATAAATTGGCAGTTTTTGAGAGCTTCTGCAGTTTACAAGAGTTGACAGAGTAAAGAAACACAGTAAAAATGGTAGTGCTTTGTTCTCCTTCACACCTGTGTTTGTAGTGTTGACACATTGTCTTTGAGCTCTTGAAGAGTGTTGGGCAAATAACTTGTAATGATTCACTCCATGAATATTGCCTACTTTTTGTATTGACAGGTAGATTTTAGAGCTCAGGTATCTTCAAAAAATGTTTAAATATCCTGAAAAATGGTGCTTTCTGCCTTCAGTAAGACTAATCTCATGCCTGAAATTAAACATGTGCTTAAAGCACCTTGTTGCAGCTGAGCAGACCAGCAGTGGCAGACCACCTGGCTCGAGAGAGTGGTGCAGTACACAGAAACTCTTTGTAACCACCTTAACTTAATGATCATATAGCAGTATAGTAATGAACGTGCTGTGATTCTTCTCTGCACAGACACTCGGGATGATGTGGTTGGTATTGAGTACTTCAAACAAGAAAACAGCTTTAGAAATATTTACTCACAGGAAAGTTTTTTCTGCCTCCCTGCTAGTTTTGATTCCTTGAGGAATCAAAAATTCTTCTCTAATATTGTAACCAGAGGCTGGGCTATCTATATAAGTGTTTCACTAATGCTTGGCCACCATGTCACTACACAACAGGGAGCTCTGCAGTCGCTCGTGAATGCCACTGTGGTGATAACATAGCTGCTGCCCCACAATATGATAATAATGGGGCAGTTGTGGCAACAACAGCTTCCTTAGTGTACTTTTCCCCTGATGAATTTATACAGGAGTGATAAGAATGTATATTTTTCTTGTAGGAAAAAGTGTTTCATGTTGTAGGAATGCTTTTAATTTTGTTTCTTATAGCTGTTCCAGTTGAAAGGTGAACTAGTCATGCATCCCTGTCTTTGTTCATCGAGGCCTTTTTATGTTCAAGTGTTAGGTTTATACTATTGACTTTTAATGGGAGTAGTTAGTGAGAGTTGCATCTCTAGGCAACAGATTTCTCCAAAACCCTGATTCTGTTTTAATTTATAGAGGTTTGTTCATGTCAAGGGAATAATTCCAGTTTACCCTATGGTAACTTTAATCAGTATTTATTCTTTAGTGTTTCATAAACCTCCGTTTTGTGAAGCTACTTCAGCGATTAATGCAAATACTGAAGAAGTCCTAAACTGCGATTTTTGCTTGTCTATCTGTTTGAGCTTTATTTTTTTTTCTCCCCAGACAAAAGCAATGTTAAATTTTCAAGGACATTGTTCTCTTTCTATACTTAGAATGCTTAAAAGCAAATGTAAAGAACTAGAGATCTCACAAGGAAAACATGGATATATTCAGCTGTTTTTCAAGCTACAAATAGGACAAATCTCTGTCTGAAGTCTCCTCTGTCAGCCATGCTCCTGCTATTACACTCTTTTCTATTATGATTAATAACTTCTGAAATCTGAAACCAAATCAGCTGCACAATAATAAACTTGATATCAATTTTATAGGTCACAAATAACCATCTAATACGGTAACCTCTAAATGTTTCAGACCGATGTGGGACCACATACTTGCAGAGAGCAACGATTGGGTAATTTCATGAAAAATAAAGATCATATTCAGGGAAAAGACTCTGAAAGCTGAATGTATCAAGCATTAAGGAAACAAGAGAGTGGAAAGCAGAGCCAGAGAAGGAAAGCATGTTTCACAAAGATGATTGGTTTTCATGCCATGAACTGTCTTCAGTCTTTAAAATACGTCTATGCATTTGGAATGTATCCAAATGATGAATAATTCCTCCTGGGCAGGAATAATAAGAACAGTTAGAGAGCATGGTAAGACCAGAAATGGTCAATCTGATGACTAGTAAGGAAAGATTAAGCAAAAGAATTTGCTTTGAGATTAGGTATAAGGTGATCTGGCTAAATTACAGTAAATACTGCTGTCAAAAACTACAAAAGTTTACATTTTCTGAGGATCTGCACCATCATACAAACGTATATGAAGATATTTAGAAAAAGGAAAGTATTGTATGTTCCGTGTCCAGCTTGCAAAATTACGAGATTAGTAAGAGTCTGAGCTTTCTTTTTATTTAAGAAAACTAAATTTTGGAGGTCACTTTTGTAGAACTTGAAAGGCTTCAAAATGTGACCCAAGTAAAGCTGACAGACTCAGAAATGAGAAGAGAAATAGTCCCTTTTTTCCTAATTTACACTTAAGCTTATGACTGTGAAGCCAGCAGTATGTTTTTTTGAGGTCTACCTTTCAACTCTTCAGCACTTTGGGCTTGCAAGACTTTGTAGGGAAAAGAAAGACATTCCTTTTTACCTCTTACTAATGAATTATCAGAAGGAGCCTGATGACCAAAGTCTGTATCTAGAGGGCCCATGTTCACCTTGAGTTTGCAGCAGTCAAACCCAACAGGTCATATATTTTTGCCACTGGTAAAATGCAAGACAATCCAACATCTAAGAAAAACAGTGAATAACCCTTAAAGATACTTTCAGACTTACGCTATGATTCAACCTCAAACTCCTGGCCAAAACGCTAATGTGTTATGTGCTAATATGGGAAAAAACAAAGAGACCAAATATTGGAGAACTAAGATTATTCTTCTACTTTCAGCCCTGCTTGTAGCACCTAAAGAATAAAGGATCCTATTTAGTTTGAGAGTCCTTTTTTGACAAGCTTTGTGCATACACTTTAGTGAGGAACTGCCCAAATTGCGAAGGTATGTGTGGAAGCTTCATGTCTACAGATCAAGTGGTTTTTGGGCACACATTGTGGGAGATACCTCCTGGTTTGTGTTGGCTCTGGTAGGTGCAAGACTCAAGAAAGAGGTAGAGGGAGTCTCTGTCGACCCTGTTACTGCCTGCTGGGCCTTCTGGTATAGCTCAAGAGGTGGCAGCTGCTGGGATTTTGTGACTCTGGAAGAAAGGAGCTTGGTTTGCATGAAGAGTGCCTGTGAGCAGCAGCACTATTATGTGAAATGGACAAGGGAAATCACAGAATCAAAGACGACTTTGGTTTGGAAGAGGCCTCTATAGGCCATCTGGTCCAATCTCCTGCTCAAAGCAGGATCCAACTAGGTCAGATTGCTCAGGGCTTTGTCCAACCCCATTTTGAATATCTCCAAGGATGGAGTTTCCACAATCTCTCTGAACAATTAGTTACAGTGTTTGACCACTTTTGTTTTGAATTTGTTCTTCTCTTTTCCTAACATCTAAACAGAATTTTCCATGACCCAGCTAGTGTCTGTTGCTTCTTGTCATATCACTGTGCAACTCTAAGAAGAGTTTGGCTCCATCTTTTCTATATCCTTCCATTAGATTGTTGAAGATAGTAATAAGATCTCCCCTTAGTCTTCTCTCTTAAGGATGGAAAAACACAATTCTCTCAGGTTTTTTTATATGACCTTCACTGGATTTGCTTCCTCGAGTGGGTGTCTGTATTGTACCGAAGAATCACTTCTCTTGACCTGCTTCCCCGTATGCACTTAGCCACCTTTGCTACAAAGGCTCACAGTTGGTTCATGTTCATCTTCCTATCCACCCAGATCCCCAGACCCTACTCTGCAAAGCTGCTTTCTAGGTGGATGACTTCCATCCTGTATCATCTCATGGAGTCATTCCATCCCCGAGGCAGGACTTTGCACTTGTAAGGAAGGGGAAGATGGCTTAAACACCAGTGTTACCAGCTATCTTTTCCTTCACCAAGAGAGGCACTTTGGAACATGCCCACATAACACTAGTGGAAAAGGACTTTGGTCTGTAGTAGTATAGTAAGGGAGTCCTTGCACAGGAAGCTTCAGGAACACAAGCACTTCTTGCAAAGTAGTCTGACAGTTTATTTGCAGCCTGAACTAGGTCATAACAGGTATGGCTAGGTGCGGATTAACAGCACAGTGGCAGGTCATGTTAAGTATGACAGTCATAGATGAGGCCATACGGTTTACTGTAATGTTATAAAAACATCTTCTGATCAAAAGCTGCATGTGAACATCTATGGTTGCATATTGGATCAGAACACTATCATGGGAGAATTTTATTTGAGGGTTTGTGTTAGACTTTAAGTTATAGAAAGAAGGTCATAAACCCTCTCCTGCAATATCCTGACTTTTCAACTGAAACTCCAACCTATATGCAGACAGCCATATTCATTTTTCATTCATTACTGTAGCTAATAATAGTAACCACATAATTCAATCAATCTGAAATGAAATGATTCGAAAAGATATGTAATTTCAGATAAAATGGTTCCTTTTGAAAATATATAGCTTGGGTTTTTTTATTATTTTATAAAAATATTACCAAATACAAAGTACATTTAGGAACAGGAAACTTTTTTTTTATTATTATTAAGCTCTTAAATTAAAGCTGAATCTTCTTTTATTTTTCTCCAGAGAATTTTTAAGTATTTGTTTTTTTGCATTTCTGCTGAACTATTTGATAAATTAAACTTATCCATGACACATTTCCTTTTATCCAATTCCACAGTTTTAAGCAACTAAAAAGCACTGGCTGAAGCATCTCACCCAGTTATAGCAAAAAAAAAAAAAGAGGACTATTCTACATAATCCCTACATTTCTCTGTACCTTTGATAACTGAGACTCCATTGCATAAAATAAGGTATTGGGGATGACACTGAGGCCTTTGCAGTAACAAAAGAAGGCTGAGGACATGTTTTACACCATGCAAGCAGAGAAATTCAAGCTGGCTCTTCATGTGCTGAAATTCAAAGCTGTGGGAGGCATGCTGTTGAGATATCAAACATGTTTTGAAAACAATATTTTCATGTTCATATTGTTCCTTGGCTCTGACAACATGATTATACCACTTCTGAAGATGAGCTGCTAAGCACAAAGCTTTGCTGTGTGAACATATTCACACATATGGGTTGCTGATAGCTGAGGAAGTCTGCATCATACTCCATAGTTCACTGTAAAAGGAGTCACCTAGCCTTTATGGTAAGCAAAGAAACTCAGCCAGCCTTTTCTATCCCCAATATCTCTAATTTCAAGTCCAAGACTTAACAGCAAAAGCTGAATACCTGATAAAAGCCTTTTATATTCTTAGAAGAGGAGGAGAGAACTTGCCTGATTAAATGTAACATTTCTATGCAGTCTATGCATTAGAACTAGTTACTGTAAGGTAACTATATTCTCAAATGAGAGATCTAGGCATTCCTAGACATAGTTGAGCCTAATGTAAGCATCTAAAATAGGCCAGAAGAACTCACCTATTTTTCTCCTGTGAGTATAAGGGGAATCCTGGATGTCAAAAACAGCCACCTACTCTGAAGGTGTCTAAATGCTTGACTGCCACCCATATAAATATTTCTGGATTTGATGAATGATCTAAAGTTGTGGGTCTAACATTTCAGCATTTTTTCTGAAACTTTCCTCAGCTTGTTGTTTGGTGCCACATGATTTTTCACGGTTAACTCTCCTCTAAAAAAATATCAGGCCAATATATCTGCTTATTGAACATCAGTTTTCAGAGCACCCTTGTTTCCACCTGAAACTTACTCCATGTTTTGCACTAGGATCTTTACAAAAGATGATGAAAGCCTGATTTATGCATTCGTAGAACTAGGCTAAGATGATTGTGAATGGCCTCCCCTCTTCCTTCGTTAATCAGCAACAGATTGTGCAGAATATGCAGCTGCTGAGGTGCTGATCTGGACTCCTCCCAAGCAACATATCATGTTCAATCATATTCTCCTACACAGTGGCCCTTTGCCCTCTCAATTGCTTGTACCTTCTTCAGCTGTCCTTTGAATGCAGCTCAAATACTTCCTTTTCTGGCATGCACTAGCATTTTATGTGTTGAGCACTTGTAGAGTTGTATCTTCGATTTATGACTCAGTTTTTATGAGTTTCAGAAGGTTCTTGCACTGAGACTTCCACCACAACAAAAGCTTTGATGTTTGTTTGTAAAGTTCACTGAAAACTCCCGTTATTTATAGAATGACACTTTCTTCTGCCTGTTCTGCTTAGAATGGCTGTTCTGCTTGAACTGAGGGCTGGTTCATTTGTTTAACTTCTTCCTACTGTGAAGTCAGAATTTCTCTACAGATGAAGTTTGCTTCACTGTAGGACACTTAAGTAAATAAATAAACTAGTAAGTTTAACCAGTAAAATTAGGCAGCTGAGAAGGATAAAGGCCCTTGAGATACAGGTGGGAATGTGATTCAAGGAAGTCTGGATTCCTGGATTCTGCTTCTGGCTCTACCACTGATTTGCTGCTTAATCTTTCACATCTGGTGTAAATAAGTCTAAGTTCAGCTTAGCCAGTGTCAATTCACACCAGCTAAGATTCACACCTCTATGTATATTTACAGAAACCTTGTGGGTTAAATTCTCAAATGGCGCAGAGATCACTGTTTGATGTACAGAAGATTACAGCCAACCTTTCTCCTGCATTCAGTAAAGGTTTGAAGCCAAATACCCGGAATTCCAAGAAGTGATCCTATCACTGCTTTCCATCTCCTCTCTTTACCAAACTTTATCCATTTTCCAAAAATATATGAGATACCATTTATACTTAATGTAAAACCAAACAAAACCTACTGCCCATGCTTCTTCTACATAACATCTGACATGTTATTGGGAGGACAAAGAAGGAGAAAAAAAGAAGATGATAGTGTGAATAATGTATCCACTAGCATCTGAAGATTCTCAGAATGCATTTTTAAAACCTATTAACTTAACTTAAAGAAAAAAGAAGAAAGAAGAAAGAAGAAAGAAGAAAGAAGAAAGAAGAAAGAAAAAAGAAAAAAGAAAAAAGAAAAAAGAAATGCCTGTATCAGTGTGATGGGTTGAGGAAACCACCTTCCTCTACTGCTTCAAGTTGGCTGCCCTATATGCATTCAGGAGAGTATGCAGGGGACAAGAGAAGCTAGAGGAGTTTCTCTGAATTCATTCCAAAGCAACTCAGAGCAGGATTCACCTTACCCAGATGTAATTTCTTTAGAAGAGCCCCTGCTATTAATAAACATTTAAAAAAGGGAAAACAAAAGTGCTTCATGGCTTCAAGACCACAGACCTCAGATGGAGTCTTTGATATGTAACTGCTTAAGGGTGATTCCCCCAAGATTGTAAAGCTGATAGACCTTAGGTATTTTAGTGAAGCACTGCTTGAAAATACAGTGGTTGCAATCTTCACCAAGATGTAATTACACTAGCCTGGCAGTAAAAAGGGAATTAAAGAGTCTTTGGGACAGAAGCTGCAATTTTTCCTCCTGTTTACTTGCACTTTGAATGATACACACAAGGAGATTGACTTTGGGCACTGGAAAACTGTAGGAGCCCAGACGCAGCTATTTTCCTGCCCTGTTGTTTTAGACAGGATAGATAGCCAATAAAGAGAAATAGAGAAGTGCTTAGCAGTTGCTTCCTCTTCCACATGTCTGAAGAGCAGGTTTTTGAGCGACCCTTATGTATATAAAATGTCAGGATTTTCACTGATTGATCTCAAAATGCTTTACAGAATTCAACATCAGTTGATCTGTCCTGTTTTCCACCTGAGGAGACTGAGGCACAGAGCAGCAATGAACATACATGAATTTTGTGGAAGAGCCACTGTCTGCTAAGATCCATACCACTTCTCCAGTGCAGGCATGTAATCTGTTCTGTTAGCTAGGACCTGACTCAATGCCAAGTGAAATCAGCACTAAATCCTTCCATTGGCTTCAATGGTAGCAGATTAGGTCCTTAATGGGTATGTGAATTACAAGAGAGTGAAATGTATTGGCTTTAAGGAGTGGTTTTATTGTGTTCTTTTCCAAAGACTTCTATTTTATCAGAAGAGCGAAGAATTGGTGGGCTGGGTATTTTAAATACAGCTTTTAGCTTGTCATTGATACACTTTAAAAGAGAGCTGTGAGCTGAAATTTTTATTCTTCTCTCCTCTAACCTCCTTTTTCTTTTTTTCTTACAAAGAAAGTTGTAAAGTATACTTGAGTAGACATAGTTTGAGGGTTTTTTTTCTATATATATTCTTGGTGTATATGGTTTTGACCATTATTTTTGATTACCTGTTCTGGCATGACTGAGATTTCCTGTAATATTTCTAATATTTCTTTTTCGTCCTTGGGGAAATTTTATGTCTGCTTTTAACATTTGTCCTTTATTTTTATTTTGTGAAAACTAAGGCAGGAATTAATTTCATATTGTAGCCATATCTATTTCTTTGGTTAATAATATCTTACATTTACAATATCCTATTCTATAATCTCCTTGGCTAACCTCTTTGCCCTAATACATTTCTATTGCTTCTTTCCCCCCCTCTCATGCTACTTTACTTTTAGCCTTTATGCTGAATTTCCCTCTCTTTTCTCTACCCTTTCTCTTCTCTCTTTTCCATAATCCACATTTATGTTTCAATTTGGTTCTTTCCTAACCTTGATTACTTTGTAAAAAGCATTTTTCATTCACTTCAGTATCCCTTTTCATTTATGGTGTATTTACTGTGTAGGTAGCATACCCATATACAACAGTGCTTGAGGCATGCATGAATGTTACTTTGAACGCCTTCCAATTTCCCTCACTCAGCCCTTTCCCTTTACCATTCTATTTCTTTCAATTTTACCCAACACTTGAATTCTAACAAAGCTTGCTCTGCTCAAATTGAACACCTATAGTTTTTCTCCTGTGTAGGATTGTTTTCTCCCTCATTAGAAACATAATTAGATTATCTTTCTATTTCCCCTGCTTTGTGCATTTGTATGCTGTCTTGAGCAACTACTCAAAAGGGCATGAGTGAAAGTTTCTTTTTGCTTTTGTTCCTCTATTTTATATATAAAAAATATTTCCTTACATTTTTGCCTTTTGTTCTCTTGGGAGTCATTTCTTTTTCTCACGGATGCACACTTTTCCCTACTTTGTCTGCTCACTCCATCTGCCTTTTATCTTTTCTCCCCTTCTATTTTGATGTTCCCTTTGAAAGTTTGGCCACTGCAATGTGACCTGTGTTTTAACACGTATGCCTTCCCTCCATTAGCCTAGCCTGTCAATAGTGAGAACGAAAGGTTTCAAGGGGGTACCCTGCTGCTAGGAGTAAATTGTTGGGCTCACAAGAAGCGTGAAAAGTCTTTTCTCTGCTTAGACAAAGCCTTGACCACCTCTGTAGGCCCCTCAGTTCCACTCCTCACAGCCCGGTCCAGTGTGTCCTTGGGCAACTAATGGTATTGTATGCCTAAATTTCAGGATGATCAATCAGAGACATCTCTGACACATTAGAAGTAGACTGGATGAAGTAGAAGTTCTCAAGTCTCTCATCTTGGTTCTACCCCCCCCTTACACTGCAGCTATGTCCTTAATGTAGCTAGTCCTAAAAGATATATCTAGCTGGTGTATTCCCCCTTGGGAGAGGTCTAGCAAGTTGTCTTTAGGGTGCCTCCTAGGACATTCTGCAAGGATGTTCTTACAAGCCACAGTGCAGGAGGAAGGATGTATCAGGACAGGATGCTGGTACTTTAAGCCTGTGTGGGGCAGATTATTACATGGCCAGAGGAGGGCTGATCACTCAGGGCTTGTCCGGACAGCAAAGGTAAGGACAAAATTTAGTCTGAAAGTAATCTGTATAACCCTACATTTATTACATGTCCATGAGGTGAAGGAATGCAGAGTGACCTGGGCTCTTTATGTTCATGCCCAAGCCTACTTTATGATAACTTCCATACCTAACAGGGCTGCAGAGCTGCACCTGAGTCACAGGCTTTCAGGGACATCTCTTGCATTACTGCAAGCTGTTTGTCAGCCTTTCTACCGCTCTGCCCCAAATAAGACAAGTCTTTTGTATCTCTAATTTCTAGGAGTGCTAAGACATCCACCTGCTCTGGCTAGTTCAGATGCCAGCTCCAGCCAGTGTTCCAACCTGTCCAAACAAAGACCTTTATCCTTGGTATTGCTGTTCCAGGCCTGCAAGAAACTCACTGGCTTGGATTTATAAATATTACAGAGTACTACAATAAATTGACGCTCAAAATCAGAAGTTTGGCTCTCACAGTACTCGAGAAGTCAGCACCCCATATACAAGTAATTTTCTCCTAAGATATTTTAATTCACAAAATATTACATCTTGTCTTTATTGCAGATCTTAGACTTATTCTCACATAGGTATATAATCCTCAGTCTCCCAGTACTTAATCCTGTAGTCTATCTCTTTGCCCAAAATACCTTGCCAGGAAACAGAAGAGAACATAAAACAAAATATAAAGACAGCCAGGAATCTATACCTTTTAAAACCTCAAATCAGACCCATCTGTGGCATGGTTAAACACAGCAATTTGATATAAAACACATACATGTTACCTACACTCATCATTTTCTTGAAAAATATTTAATAGAAGCCTTTATTGTTTTTCTGAGGACTTTAAAACATTAGATCTCAAAAAAAAAAACTAAAAGAAAATTACAAATTACTGCAGTTAATTTGTAATAAAGATAAATTATTGATAATGACAGAGTAAATGAGAGAGTGTGGAAGTCTTATTTGAATCTTCTGCAGCACTTAATCTTTCAGAGATGCAATTCAGTAGATAGTAAGCATCACAGCCTAGCAGGAATAGAAGCCTTATTTTTTTAGATTGATTCCCTAATCTACAATTTGGGTCTAAGTCTGGTTTCAATTCAGTATTGAGCATGTGTAGCTCTACTGAAATATACTGAGCTAAATGGTGTCAGGTCCGAATTATATCAGCTTATAACTGAGATTCTGCAGTTCTTCAAGTGAAAGTAAAACTTCAAAAACCGCAGTGATAACAATCTAATTTTATATAAATGTTGGTAAGAAAAGAATCCAACCGATAATCAGTCAAAATCAAAAAGCTCATCCCTTACCACTTGTCTTAAAGAATTAAGATTTTTTCTGACACAAAGGAAACTTGATTTGTATTTCCTTGAAGGAAGAAGTCAAGACATTTTACAATTAATTTTCATAGATCAACAAATCATACAAAACTGTTTTTTTGACTACAGACGTTTTTCAATTTCTCATGAATACTGAGAATGGAAATGAAAGAGGAAAATATACGGGACTCTCATATTTCTTTACTGAAACCTAACGAAAAAAACAGATGGGAAATGCTAACCTTTCAGCTGGAAAAAATAATAGTTTTGAATGTTATGACTTTATATTTGCAGAGAGACATTTGAAGGGTTTTGTTCATGATCTGGTTTCAGGAGATTATTATACTACTATCAGGATATGAAGAGATAGGGTCTTTTGTTTATAGGTTAGTAGACATAAGGTCCTTTAGCTTTACTCACTGCAAAAAAAATCTGTTATAGCATGTGTATGCTGTTTTGCACACTTGAGGGTCAGATTTTTTGATTTAACTCAGGGTCAAAAACTCAAGAACACTATTAGAAAGATGTTTTCAGAAAAGTTTATCTGTCATTCAGGAACCTGAATACAAGACATTTTCAAAAAAGTCAAGAATTGGCATTATCATGGTAAGGGCAAAAAGGTTTTCCCATAAATAGAAACCAAAGGTGAAGTTATTTGAGAACCTTCTAGCTTCCCTTTCTTTCCCTGTGTGCCTAGAAGCAAAGAGAGTGCTTTAGGCATCATACATTTTATATTTTATTTTTTCAGAACTTCTTCAGAAATTTGAAAGTATCTGATCTTATACATGCATATGTATGTGTACAGCTGAGATCTTTTTTTGATAGATTGCTTTTAATCAAGAAAACTGCTAAATAGAATGGTAAGTAAATGAAAGAGGACAACATTTTCTGAAGCACTGCTTTCCTCATTGAGTCCAGACAGACTGTTGTCTGTTCTTTCCAGCAAACAGAGCAGTTACGTCAGAGGTTAGTGCTACCTGGAATAAAAATGCAATAGAAAAGGACACAGAGAGAGGAAAAATCTATTCCTTATACCATAGAAGGAAACGAGACAAAGTAATTAAAAATGAGCAGAAAGAGAGACAGAAAGCTAGACTGTGACATCATTATTTATGTTGGTAGAGCAGCTTATTCAATAAATATTCTTTTCTTTTTGATGTAGAGCAATCTTCTTTTGTTATTTTTACTGCTAGAGCACAGAGGATTCCTCGTTACAGCCTAAGATTCACAAGGTCCTTGCACTGTGATTAATAGAAGATACTTGTTAAATTTTGAAGAGTCTCTTATGGCACTCTTCCCCTGTTCTGCTTCATGACTAAGATAGCTAGTCAGCATCTGCCGGTGAGGGATGACTCCACACTGCCAAGTCCCAAACACGCTTTCCCTCTGCAGCTTCGTGTAGCAGTGCCTTGCTGCTCCTTGGCATTCCTGATCAAGATGTGGGACCAGCAGGAGTGTGTAGGATTACCACTCCTCAGTTAACGGGATGCCAGTGGAATCAACATGAATTCACTCTCTTAATGCTAGATAGAGCTAGGTAAGATAAAAGCAAGTGAATTTCTTACGTTGAATTGCCAGACATGGATATCAAGTTAGTGTATATTATCAAACAAGCAAAAGTATATTTTTATAATTAGCTTTGATTTTGATTTTCCAGTTGTGTGCTTTCCTTTTAGTAGATGATCCAGTCAAATAAAATTCTAAGACGCATTGCTACCATAGACAGAATTCTAGTCTCTAACAAACCCCACTTTTTCCCAAAGTGAATTCTGACCTGAAGTGAGCCACCTTTTTAAATTTCTCTAATTCCTAAGGAATGGAAATCACTTAGGTTGAAAGAAATATCTAGAGGTTGGCTAGTTCAAGCAGCTCAAAGCAGATCTAACTTCTAACTTATATCAGATTACTCAGGTCTTGCTCAGTTGAGCTTGGAAAACCTCCAAAGATGGAGATCCCATAGCCTCTCTGGACAACCTGGTATAGTGTTTAAGCAGTCTTACTGTGAATTTATTTTTCTCTACATCTAGCTGGTATTTTCCTTGCTGCAATCTCTGAGAAGAGTCTGTCTTTATCTTATATCTTCTCCATAATATTGAAGACAGCAGTGAGATATCATCCCAACTTTTTCTTCCTCAGACTGAAGAAATCCAGATCCCTCTGCTCCCTCTTGCCTCTCAGATGCTTCAGCCTCCCAATGATCAGAGTGATCCTGCACTGGACTTACTTCAGATTATCATTTTTTTCTCATGTACTGAGTAGTTCACAAATGGTAGAGTGCAGAAGAGGGGAGAATAACCACTTCCCTCAACCTGCTCACTATGATCTTGCTAATGAAGCCAAGATGTGTTTGTCCTTCTTTGCTCCAAGGGCACACTGCTGACTCCTTTCATCACAATTTTGTTAAGTCTAAATTACTCAACCCCATATTCTTGATTATTGATTTAATTAGGAAAAAAGCTTACTTTTAATTCCTGACATCTAAACTCATACTTATCTGACACAGCTTTCTATTAAAAAAAAAAAAAAAAAAAAAAAAAAAAAAGAAAAGAGGCCATATCCAAAAGAGTGAATGTTGCTTACATTAATGCTTTACATGCTATGAACAACAGCATTCACACTACATGAACATCTCTCTTCCTGGCAGACATATTCTGCATCATTTTCAAGTATGCATGAGTTTAAGTACATAGTTTTTCATAAAATGTTATTTATACAAACATTTAATCGGGAACAGGAGCTGTGATACATTAACTAATTTCTCCTGGATATTCAACACAGTGAAGGATAAACAGCATGGAGATAATGTTGTGTCTAGCTTAGAGAATTTGTAAATACATTTTTTTTTGACCTGGGAACTCCATGAACTCTCCTACAACACTCCAAAGAGCTTACTGTCTATTGTAAGACACTACATTCAGAAAGAAATGTAATACAGTGTTTTGAAGCCTGGTAAAAAATCTGTGCCATACAAATACCCAGAGACATAACCATTGCCATATTTTGTAATATAGGAGACTCTTAAGGAGGATTTTAACAAAGATGAAAAGACACTTGGAAACAGTTCCTGAGATGTTACTCACAACAGAGGAGGGGCAGAATGAGTTAAGTAAAAAGTTGCTTGTTTGAAATGTGAGTAGACAATGCAGGAGGTGAAAAAAAGAGAGATGGATGTCTAAATATAAAACAAGGAATGGTATATAGTAAAGGCCTCTCAGTGTTGCCTTGGTTTGACATGATAGAGAAAAGGTAACCAGGAGAGGGATTTAATAAGAGGCGTCTCATGGTAAAAGCAGAAATAGCTTCTGTGGCAATTTCTAGATGGAGATATCAAGGTAAGGTCATATTTATTATAGCTGGATGAAAGTCTATATTATAAGAAGGATAAGAGCTTGAATCCAGAATTCTGCTAGCTACTTGCCAGTGAGTTGCTCTGAACTGGAAACTGAACAGTGAAAGGATTGCCCAGAGATCAGCACCTTGCTGATGTGGTGACCTCCTTTTGGTGCCACAGCAGGCTCCTCAGATAGAGCACCAGACCTTTATGCAGATGCACCAGCCTAAGCAGAACAGATTGCTTGGATGGTATTTCGCTGAGCAATATAGTTATACCCAGAGGCCCAGCCATAAAGAATGGCGATATGTAGTTTGCACTCAAGCTGTGGGTAACATTTGTAGAAATTATTTTCGGCTGATGTTGAAAGAGGATTAAACTCCATGGGGTGCTTCAAGAGGAAAATAGACAAAATGGTGACTATAAGGGAAAAACAAGCAAACATAAAAGAACCCCTAAAAACTCAGAAGTTAAACTGATCACTTTTTAAGAAAAGAGAAAGAGATCAAACATGCACCAGGCGTCAGGCTTGAAGTTTCTTTTGAAAAAAAAGAAACACTGTGGTATCCCCCACCAAAAGGAAAATGAAGGAGATTTTTTTTGAGAATTTTGATTCTTTGAAATGAAGTCAGCTGAGGGAGCTAGATCAAACACAAATAGTTTAGATTCTGAAATAGATTGGGAATTCTGATAAAGTGGTTGATATGATAAAGTGGTTGATATAAATAAAGGAACTTGAGAGAGCAGTTATTTAAAAAGTCACAGGAACCAAGGAAAAGGAGAAATCTTAAGATTTAATAACTTCTTAAATACATGTCATAAAGCTTCCTCAGAATTCAAAATGTATGAATGACCCTATAAAGAGGTATTATGAATTATGAATTTACCTGAAATAACAGAAACTAGGAGTTGTATTACAAGATATGTACTGAGAAACCAGAAATTGTTAAAATAAAATTGGGGAGGAAAAAACATCTATTATACAGTTTTTTAAATAAAACACCAAAAATAAAGCAGACAAATTGCAGTGGAAAAGATATTTATTTTTTGTTACAGTGTATGCCAGAGATCCCAAAATATGTAAGGTCAGAAAGAAAGAACTAGAATAATGTGTACTAAAGGCAGTATTTCTGGAACAAATGTTGTGAGGAATGATTAGCATGGATTTTGTCCAGCATCTGGAAAATGCTTATGAAATGCTTGTTTTAGAAACATTGCTATGCAGATGGTGGTGTTTTAGACCCATTCAGCCCTTCTCCTTCTGTTCTGATTTAGTCAGAACTCGCACTAAAATTGATCAGTGAATGGGTCACTTTTACTTTAGTCTTTGGTCAAGCAGTCTGTTCTTGCTTTCTTTCTCATTCATATGTAGCTTAAAGGATAACAGTATTCCCAGATGAGTTTTAAATTGGATTTTTCATCTGAAGAAAGTAGCTGGTCATTCACTAAAATAACAATAAAAGATTATCAGTGTCTGTGATGGCTGAAGCTGATACGAATGACTAAGAGCAGAGAGTTTCTCAGGTTTCCTGTTGTTTTGTGTGCTCCACTCAGCACAACACTACCGTACTACTCTGACAAATTTCCAATCTGTGGCATTCAAAGCAGGCTTGTATAATATACAGTCCAGGGCTTGATGAGGGGCCAATTCTATTAATTGCAGGATAACTTCAATGAGATCAATATATATTTGAGAATATAAAATTTAACAGTAAGAGGAATTTGGATTGAGGGTGGGTGGAAATGAATCTACTGAGAAATAATGTCAATCTTAAAATAAAGACGGAGGGAAATTAAAACGTGAATTGTTTTATTTTGACACTTGTAAGTGTCTCGTATTAAGTGAAATATTTTATCATGGAAACATCAGAATGTTACTCGCAACATTTCCTTGAGAAAATCTGTCAATTCGTTAGTCATAAACATGCATTATTATTTGATTTAAGATTTTAAATATTTTTTAAGTATAGACAAAAGGGGAATTTAAATATAGACAAAAGGGAAATTAAAGGAATTATTTAAAATCTTCAAAATCATTTTATTTTTAGGCAAAAAAACTGAAATTTTCTTTTGATTGAAAATCAAAAAAATCCTCAGCTCTACTCAAAGAATTTTTGTTTTCAGTGGTTTTTTTCCTTATTACAAGTACTAATCTCAAAATTTATTTTTTATTATGAGATTACTATGAGATAGAATTAAAAAAAATAGAATCATAGAATCAGTAAGGTTGGAAGGGACCTCTGGAGATCATCTAGTCCAACCCCCCTGCTCAGCAGGGTCACCTAGAGCATGGTAGACAGGGTTGCATCCAGGCGCACCTTGAAGATCTCAAGAGAAGAAGACTCCACAACCTCTCTGGGCAACCTACTCCAGTGCTCCGTCACTCTCACAGGGAAGAAATTCCCCCTCACGCTCAGGCGGAACTTCCTGTGCTTCAATTTCTGCCCACTGCCTCTTGTCCTGTCACATGGGACAACTGAAAAGAATTTGGCACTGTCCCCTCGACACCCTCCCTTCAGATACTTATAGACATTGGTAAGATCCCCCCTCAGTCTTCTCTTCCCCAGGCTGAAGAGGCCCAGCTCGCGCAGCCGTTCCTCATAGGGCAGGTGCTCCAGCCCTCTGATCATCTTCATAGCCCTATGATGGATTCTCTCCAGTAGCTCCATGTGTGTCTTGTCCTGGGGAGCCCAGAACTGGACACAGGACTCGAGGCCTCCCCAGGGCTGAGGAGAGGGACAGGATCACGTCCCTCCACCTGCTGGCAACAGTCTTCCTAATGCACCCCAGGAGACCATTGGTCTTCTTGGCCACAGGGGCTCATTGCTGGCTCATGGTCAACTTGTCATCCACCAGCACTCCCAGGTCCTTCTCTGCAGAGCTGCTCTCCACAAGGTCAGCCCCCAGCTTATACTGGTGCCTAGGGTTATTTCTCCCTAGGTGCAGCACTCTGCACTTGCCCTTACTGAACCTCCTGAGGTTCCTCTCCGCCCAGCTCTCCAGCCTGTCCAGGTCTCTCTGAATGGCAGCACAGCCCTCAGGTGTGTCAGCCACTCCTCCCAGCTTGGGATCATCCACAAACTTGCTGAGGAGGCACTCCGTCCCCCCATCCAGGTCACTGATGAAGAAGTTGAACGGGATGGGACCCAGTACAGAGCCCTGCAGGACGCCACTAGCCACAGGCCTCCAACTGGACTCCGTGCCACTGATGACGGTCCTGTGAGCTCTGCCTTTCAGCCAGTTCTCAAGCCACCTCACTGTCCACTCGTCTAACCCACACTTCCTGAGCTTCTCTAGGAGGATGTTATGGGAGACAGTGTCAAAAGCCTTGCTGAAGTCAAGGCACACAATGTCCACTGCTCTCCCCTCCTCTACCCAGCCAGTCATTCCAGCTCAGAAGGCTATCAGGTTGATTAAGCAGAATTTCCCCTTGGTGAATCCATGCTGATTACTCCTGATCACCTGTTTTTCCTCTGTATGCCTTGAGATGACATCCAGAATGAGCTGTTCCATCACCATTCCAGGCATGGAGGTGAGGCTGACCGACCTATAGTTGCCTGGGTGCTCCTTCTTGCCCTTCTTGAAGACTGGAGTGACATTGGCTTTCTTCCAGTCCTCAAACACCTCTCCAGTTCTCCAGGACCTTTCAAAGATGATGGAGCGTGACCTGGCAACAACATCCTTCAGCTCCCTCAGTACTTGTGGGTGCATCCCATCCGGGCCCATGGATTTGTGGATGTCTAGCCTGCCCAGAAGGTCTCTAATCTTATCCTCCTCAACCAAAGGGAAGTCTTCCCTTTTCTGGACCCTCTCCCTCACATCCAGGCTACAGGATTCCTGAGGGCTGCCCTTAGCAGTGAAGACTGAAGCAAAGGCGGCATTCAGTACTTCTGCCTTCTCTGCATCCCTTGTCACCAGGGCCCCTGCCCCATTCAGGAGAGGGCCCACATTTTCCCAAGTCCTCCTCTTGCTGCTGATGTATTTGAAGCCCTTCCTGTTTTCCTTGACAGCCCTTGCTAGACTCAATTCCAACTGGGCCTTAGCCTTCCTCACCGCGTCTCTACATACCCTGACTGCATTCCTATAATTCTCCCAAGCAGCCTGTCCCCTCTTCCACTTTCTGTCTACTTTCTTCTTCTGTCTGAATTTGGCCAGGAGCTCCTTGCTCACCCATGCAGGTCTCCTGCCCATTTTGCTGCACTTCTTACTCATAGGGATGCACCACTCTTGAGCTTGAAGGAAGTGATGTTTGAATATTGGCCAGCTCTCCTGGACCCCCCTTCCTTCTAGGGCCTTAACCCATGAGACTCCACCAAGCAGGTCTCTGAAGAGCCCAACGTCCGCTCTCCTGAAGTCCGGGGTTGGAGTCCTGCTTGTTGCCTTAGTTCTTTCCTGCAGGATCCTGAACTCCACCATCTCATGGTCACTGCAGCCAAGGCTGCCCCCAACCTGAGATGAAGCGTGAAGAGTTGGAGTTAAAAATCTTTCAACATATCAGATTCACTAATCCATTGATGTATATTTGGATGTATCTGCTCATCACGTATGCAAATTCTTAAACTTACCGAAGCAAAGAATGACAAGATGATTGTCTTTCAGAAATGGTTTATTGCATTACAGTCAGGCAACCAAGGCACAAGGTAGTCCAAAGTCATTTAGTCAGTCAGGAGCAGACCTCAATTCTTTTACTGGTAGTTTTGTTCACTAAACCTTAATGTCAAGACTAGAGGAAAAAAAAAACAATATTTTTCAATGGCTGTGATGTTTCCCACATATTTATAGAGGAAAGTAATAACTTGTTGATCTGTTGAAAGAGAAAACTTTTGCCACATATCTTCCCAAAACATCTCCAATCAGAGGTTAAAAGATGCCCAGAGAAATATTTTTTTTCTTTTTCTTTAGAAACAGTTCTTCAAAATAATGTAATGGAAGAGGAATTGGGGTTTGTTCTTTTCTCAGAGAGATCTCCTTTGGGTTACACCTCCATGTGAAGACATTTACTTTAGTTCTGATTGGGATACCAAGGACAATACAGTGTCTAAAGAAGCAAATAATATATTCTGAGCCTTAGCAAAGCTAAGTGGCACAAAGAAGACACATATTAATATATGGGTACTGTTCTGGGGTTTACACATGACCCTGTGCCATCCTGGGTGGGTGCAAGAGCAGTCCAGGAGGCTCTGTTAACCAGCAGGCAGGAATGCTCCATGCAGATCTGCACAAGCCTCAACTTGGCAGTGAGGGAGATATGTCAGAAACCTATAAAATGAGAGTCATGGAGCAGGCCGAAAGGTGACCATTATTCACTTTCTCTTCTAATACAATAACGGGAGGGATTTAAATGGAACGAGCAGGGGGTTTGTTTGGAAAATCAAAACAATGTGATACTTCACATAACTTGTGAAACTGAGAATATTGTGGATGATAAAAAATTCATATACATTAAAAATGAACTTAACAAAAATAAGGAAGAAAATCTCCAGAAAAAAAAAAAAAAAAAAAAAAAAAAAAAGACATTGCCATGTGCTGAAGATTACTACAGGCTTGAAGATACTGCTTAACTATCTCATAATCTCCTGTGTTGACCATTCCTAGAGCAGGTTGCTGGGATAATCAGATCTTTGTCCTAATTTATGGACGTTCTTACAACTTTATGGTCTTTGCTGATGGAAAGGAATAAAATGTTGACAATAAAATAGCTGATAGGAATAGGGACATGAGGAAGAACCAAAGACCATGCAAGGTAAATTCACAATAGATATAGGAAATATTCTCCTCACAAGGCATTGACAATGCAGCCATTGTCAAAATAAGTTGTTGAGATGGGGAATTTAGCAATTTCAAAAATAAGTTTAGATATGAAGAATATAGGAATAGCAAGAATAACCATGACTAAAGATTCTCTTCAATCGTGGACTTCAGGGTTTAGAACAATCACAACCTATTAAAGAATGTAAAGGAAACTGACGTGGTCCAGATTATATCATCTTTCACAGTGAAGGTTGTTAAAGCTTCCTTTGAAACTTCTGGTAGTGGACAGATCTTTTGGAATCAGGGGACTTGCTTTCTCAGTATGGTGAATTCTTTGTTCCTATAACCTTATTTCTGACAGTACACACTCTAAAGAAACTGAATGGAAAGGTATTAAAGTTAAAAAGAGCAGAAATTGTGGGCTAAGATCTAAACAGTGTATAAATATTTGAAGGAACAGTAGCAGCTGTTGGAGTTGATTTTTTGGGGGGGGGGCAAGGGGGAACATTTAGAGCAAAACTCATTTCTTGACTGGTTGTCTAAGAGTTACAGCCTTCCCTCTATGGTGCATTTAAGCTCTGTCTACTAATAGTTAAAAAAGACTCTGAAAATTTCAGAACTTTTATTCCTATGATTCTTCAGGTAAAGAAATTCACTTAAAATGATCCTTGCCTGCGGAAAAAGGATCATTATTTTTGATCACTCAACATTTTTTTGGCAAAAGCATCATCAAAAAATTCTTGACTATCTCTAGTTCCTTCAGTGTTTATTTTTCTCAGAGCTCCCCAGCAGTTCATCAGCTCTTATAAATGAACATGCCTGACCTTTACAGTGCCTGCCTGCTCATGTAAGATGTTAGCAGAATGATTATCATGGCAGTTTCAGCTTGAAGAGAGGATCCGCATCCATCATTCCCTGCTGTGTCAGAAGAATCTTCCAGTGGCACAACCCACTGAACTGAAACTTGAACTGTTGAAAACAGGGCGGGCATGTTTGTGCCAAGGTGTTTCTTCTGTAGAGACAATCCTTCAGCACCTAACGTTGCCCCTCCAGGTGGCTTATATTGCACTGGCAGAATACAGCCCCCAAGTGGTGCAGGACAAGAAGACCTTGTCACTTGACTATTGCAGCATGTTCTTTTTTTTTGTGAATACAAAAATAAAATTCAGACTTTACATAAAAAAATCTCAGAATTGCTTAAAAATAAAAATAAGATTGAGGAACATGCTTCATAATGATACATGTAGATATATCCTGTCCTTTGCATCTCATTTGGTAAGAACATGAGACTGAACATATCAGATTGGATTAGAGGTCCACCTAACCCAAAATCCTATCACTGTAAGTACTCACTGTTGACTACCTACAAAAGCATGTAAGAGTAAGGCCAACATGCAGTGACCTTGGCTTAGAGTACTCTCTTATTTGCTGGAGGCATGTTCCTGTCTTTTATCTTCTTTCCCATTTTTCTTTTTATGAAAAAAAGCTTTCATGGGAAAAGAATAAAGAATATGACTAAGCTGATCATAAGATTTGAAATGTCTATTGCTAAAAATATGATCTATTCTTATTTTTACATTAGCCTTAGAGAATCCATCTTCCTCCTTTTTTTTTTTTTCTTTTTTTATCTTTTAGATTTTTTTTTCTTTTGGAACTGACCCAGTTTTTAAATCCATGTCAAAGAGCTGGTGGTTTGTAAAAGAATCCATGCAGTACACTATAAATCAATTCAGGCTGTGTGTAACTGATGAGGATAGATAGTGCGACATCAGTATCATCTCACCATTGAAGTAGTTAACCCGATATAGATCTTTCTCAAGTATGTTGTTTCATGTGATAGCAACGAAATGAAAAGTCTGAGCTTTTGATGATGGTTGATACTCTTTTGTCTTATATCCATGCATCCTTCATCAAAAGCTTGGGGCCCCATTTCTGGGGCAACTTAGGAGTTTATATGTCTTGCTATTCAGCAAAACATTGAAGCACATGTTTATGTATTCCTGGAGTCAGAAAGAGGTAAGCACATGCTTATCCTTATTTGCTAAATGGGAATATTTGAACATGAATTTAAAATTAATCCTGTGCTTCAAAACTTTGTCTGATTGGATATGAATGAAACTGCAGGAAAACCATGAAAACGGAAACTATCCTTACATATATTTTTCCCTCTGTGGGCACCAACGTACACCAATTAAGCAATTCTTGTATCTGTATGGTGATGAAATTTATTTTGAGAATGAAAATCAGCAATGACAAGCTTGATGAAGTGCTTCAGAAGTGCTGAAAAATCCCATTTTGATTTTTTCAGAAGAATGTTTTGATTTTTCATTTCAAAATGACTTATGGGAATAAAATGAAAACATGAATGTTTTGATTAGCCCCAAATGATTTTTTGAAATATTTTGTCATAGGAAATTTTGACTTTTTTGTTTCAATATGCTTCTGAATATAAAGAAAAAAGTTCAGAACTTTTGGAATTTGCCGAAGAAATCTGTCCTTGATCGTGTCTGTTAAAGATGCCAGAACAGAATATGGGATAAAGGAGAAAAGTGATTTCAAAAAAAAAGTTTTTAATATTTGAGAAGGAACATATTTTCCCAAATATTTTTTCTTTCATACTAGAGGAATTTTAATACCTTCACTTTAAGCTTCCAATTTATTCTACTCAAGTGAGAAAAAGAAATATCCCACTTCCTTTCTTAAAATACAAAAATTAGAAAAAGCTTTTTTTCTAATGTAAATGAAGTTTAAAATACAAGGATTAGAGTTAAAACTGTAATCTTCACAGACCATGATGAAAAACTGCACAAAAATCTCAGCTTTATAAAAAAAAAAAAGAATGAAACAATCAATACTAGTTTTTCCAACTGTCTCTGCAGTGATAAAGAACACACAAAAGCCCACAAGAGCCTGAGCCCAAAAGCAAAGAATTGAAGTTGTGCTTGGTTGCACTATTATTCTATAGATAAAAGGGAAAAAGTCTCTTCAGGTCTTTTAACCTGAAGGATACAGACAAAGAGGAAGATATGAAACTGAAACCCACATAAGAAAGGAAACATCGATTGCTAATTTTAGATTTTATTAATGTGGTTGTTACATATACGCATTGTACCATTGCCTCAAATTACCTATCAAATCCTGACTGTGTTACAGTCTGTACAATCTGAACCTGAGTAAAGACATGATGTACAACAGTATACAAAACTGATTTCTTTGCAGTACAATAGTCAGAATTTAATTCTTATAAAACTCTCTGAGCTTCCTTCATTTATGTTTTTTTCAGTCAGTCATCTTTTTCAAGTGGAACACTTATTTAAATATCTCCCATAAAAATTCACAGCTAAGTGAGCTGAAGGAAAATAATAAATAGCTATCATGTACTCTCTGTATAAACCTTCATTTTTGATAGGACTATTGGGAGGGCTAATCATAATTATATGATTCACATGGCTTAGTGAGTGCAACCTATTCAAAAAGGCACAACATAAAAAGAAACAGCAGAAAGCAAACCCCTACTTAACATTACAGCTTTTCTTAAAATCACTTATGAATCAAAAATGTTTGTCAGCAGGGTGTTTTCCTTTCATCTGAGCTGGTTTATATAATTCGAGACAAAAGTATTGTTCTTATTTCCAAGGCTGGTGATTTTCAAGCCTAACTCTGAGAATTCCACAGGAGAATGGGATCTTTCAAAAAAGATCCCCTTGACAGACTTCTTCGAGGGACTGTGGCTTCCTTTATAGCATCTATATGTAAAACCATAAAAGAGAGGATAGAGGGAGAGGACACAGAAGAGAGGACATAGGAAGAATTTAGGTGACTAGAAGCATTGAGTCAACTTGTTGACTGTATAGGAACTAGGAGAAAAGAACTTGATAGGTGGCTGGAGGAGCAAGACCGTATTGGACTCACCAAGGGAAAACTGCTCTGCTGTCTATAAAAAGATAAATAGGAATGGATGATATGAGTCAAATCCTTCATTATGCAGAATTCAGTGGATTAAAGGGACTTTTGGCTTGCTGAGCTTCTGAATTCATACTTGTATGCGTGAGTGAGTTCCAGGGATGGAAAATTCAGACTATGAGATGGAAATCTGCATAGGGAAGGATACCTTTATATTCACCAAAAAATATATTAAAAGGAGGGGAAAACACTCCAGCTCATGCTAAGATGATATTCACACGAAACTTCCTGAAGCAACTCACACTGGATCTGTGCATATGAAAAAATGTAATCTGAGCCAAAACAAATTGAGGAGCAAAACTCCAACCCAGATTTGGGGGCCTTCCTTGGCATCACTCATATTTCTTTATGTCCACTACTCACATTAATGCAAGATAACACTGGTCAGCCTGGATATCCTTGGATAACAAAGTCATCCCTGTATGGCATTGCAAGCAAGCTCGTGTTTTTACATTATGTGCCTGAAGTGATATTCTTTTTTTTTTTTTTTTAATCCTTCTCTTTTTTTTTTTTTTTTTTTTTTTTTCTGCAAGAGCTTCTTATGACTATTCATTCTGTCACTTGGAGTTCATCTCCAACTGGCTCTTGAAAACATCATGAAATTGTGCTATAAAAAGCCCTGATTAGTAATACCTAGTCCTGTTTCAATTTTGGCATTAATCTTCCCTAATTCTTATCTTAAACAGCTGACTCTTTTTTTTTTGACCATGGTACATTGGAAGGAATTGAAATCCTCTTGTTTTACCTGTCCAGGATCTAATATAGCAGAGGAGTATATGACACAATACAGAGCATTTACAATTGATTAAACACTGGAGCAAATTCCACCTCAACTCCATGTCCAGAAATTCCATTACAATTAGGTATTGGACCGAATCTCTGAAGCTGTATGTTTTAGAGGCTTTATGATTGAAATGTGTATAATTCAGGTTAGAGGTCAGATAAAATTCAGAGATGGTGAATTTCAGTCATTATTTTGAGGTTAAAAATTGGGTCAGCAAGCTGTAAGACTTGGACACAATAAGTCCTTCACTCATTCTATAACTGAACAAATGCAAACATAAAAAGATTAACTTGGATATACAGAAACAGGAAAATAATTCATTTTTATAGGATTTTTTCCCTGTTTTCCTATGGAGTTCGAGTTTTTTTTTTACCTGAAGTTTCAAAATTTGCAGCTGATGTATCAGTTCAAGACTTTGGGTTTTTTTTTTTTGACTGATTCAAACATTTCAAAAGATAAAAAGGTACAAAATTAAAGGGATGACAAAGGTTAAAATGTAATAGTAATTCCATAGCGATGACATGCACCACACTGGCAAGTATGGGTCCAGATGGAGCAGCCCAGAGAAGAGGGGTTTGCTCTAGGGCGCTCCTCAAGAGCAAACAACCCCAGGTGCATCATGGCATCATGGCTAGTGGCTGGTACCACCACAGTTGCTGCAGTCTGGGGGCACATCTCTAAGGACTCCATAATTGCCAAGCCAGGCAAATGAGAAGTGACACCACAGACTCACACCGTAGACATCTCAGCTGTGGTGCCATTCCCCACAGAGTGACCTGCTAATGGGTGTGTTGCTGTTGGGGCTGAGAACAAGGTGACCTCTTGATGTGCACACCGTTACGAACTGGAGCTATGGCAGCCTTGCTGTGGCTGTGGGCTGGCATTTTCCTGACTGGGTATAAAACTCCCATTACAGTGAGGGGGACCTCTTTATCAGTGGGGAAGGGAAGAGGGGGAAAAATATGGGAAGATAGTGAGGAGAGCACATTGTAGGGGGGAGGAAGGGGGAAGTGCACCACCACGATATGGGAGTGCCTCAAGTGGCCTCCAGTCGCCCCTTGTAGATGACACGTCTCCCATAGCGTAGACGCAGGAGTTGCATTTAGCTTATCTTTCAACAGCGTTGTAGCTCTGCAGAAATGAAACATACCGGAATGAAAGAAATGAAAAAGAAACAAAATTCATACTTAAAAATACCCGGTGTAGTTTCTTGCTATATTGCCTTAAATGGTGTCTTTACTAATTCACAGTAAATTTACAGTCACTCAGAAACATTCTTGCAACACAAAGTAAGTGCAGCAGTGATATCTGGTATAGAATACATGACTCACTTTGTAACTGTCAAAGAAGATTTCTTCCAGACTTTCTGCAAAGCATCAAGTACCTCAGACAATTTGGTGCCATGGGCAGTGACAACTCTACCTCTCGATTTGTTAAGATAAAGTGACAGTGTCATACTGTCCACCACTGTAACATACTGGGCATGTTAAATGTTGCAAACTTTTTCCAGCAAAACACACAAAAAGAAATATAAAAAGCAAATGAGTGAATCCTTTATAACTGTCTATCTACCATTTTCAATACTTTTAGGATACACATTTGAAAAGATATGTATTAAAGAAAGTTTTAGATTACCCATGTTTTTGTTTGAAAGTTGTCTTCTTTTGTGCTGATAAATATCCTTCACATTTTTTAAAATGCTGTCATAGTCTAAGTTATAACACATTGATTTTAATCTATGTAGTGTTTAATGTTTGTATCTATATCTACCATATAGATATAATGTTTCTAAAAGACTTTGAAGATAAGAGAATGACAATGGACTACAACAGAACTGGAGCATGTTATACATGTTTGATATCTTAGAGAATTTTCCATTCTATCTGTGTTTGAGCAAAATAGAACAAAGAAAATATCTCATGAGTAATAAAAGTTTTAATGGCTTGTCACTAGTCATACAGGAATCATATCTGTGAATCATCAGTTGGCATTATTTTTCTGCACTGAAATTCTGCTAGTTATGGATAGAAATGAGTAATGAGACTATCTAATGAAAGACAAAAGAGAATCAGTTAAAGGACTCTAAATATCTTCCCATATTTAAAATGAACTTTCAATCCAGCTATGGTAGCAAAGTCTTAGGCCCTATTCTTAGATTCCAGAAAGCCTTATAGGCCATTGAAAGACTAATATAATTCTCAACAGCAGGATCAGAACCCATCTAACCCTATTCTTACCCTCCTCTTTCATTGCCTGTAAAGAAGGAAGATGGAGATCAAGTCTAACTGCAAGATTCTCTCCTTAGTTAGATTTCACAAATAGCAAGACTGACACTTTGGTGATTTTGGGTAAGGATGAGGAAGGTAGGGATGCGCAATAAGGAGGCAAGAGAATGTAAAGGATCTGAATGTAGCAGGTGGCCCTGCTTTATACAAAGATAGATGCTATGTCTGAATGCAATGGCAAATTAATCAAAAATCTGAATTAAATACCTAAATAGTGATCTATCATTGTCGTACATGCTACATCTGGAACAGGATCCTATAGACACTTTTCTAATCAATATCACTTAAGTCAAGAATGAAATGCAGCTGTCCCTGTATAGAACGTAGTAAAATGTTTTTCTCAACAACAATACATACCATTACTTTATGCAGTGCTTTCAACACTTCCCAAGAAATGCATTTATTGTAATACAGTTGAAAGTTTTCTGAGCCCAGCGAAACTTGAATTAAACTTGAGTTCTAGAAACTGTAAAGTATTTTTTAAGTACTTGGTTTTGATCAGAGTTCACAGTGAATATGGAGTGTAAGGGGGTGAAAAATGAAAATCCTTGTAACCTTGAAAAGCTAGAATTTAATTATTACAACTATTTTTTAAAAGTATCTTTGGAATTTGTTGAATTAACAAAAGAGATATAGCTGAAGATACAGTAAAAATAGCAAGTACATAGCAGAGATATTTTAATAAAAGTCTTGTAAAAAGCAGCTTATAAATGATCAAGTGCTACATTTTAGGCATATATCTTAATATATTAGGTGAATTTGGTGCTCACAGCACGGCAGTGATTGACACACCAGAAATCAGGCCAGTCTGTGGCATTGTAAAGTCCTCCATATTCTATCTCTAACACTGATAAACCAAGGAGTTTTATGTGTGAGATGGATACTTCTGATTTTCAGCCATAGACTCCAAGCTGATACACCCTGATATCATGATAACATGCTTACGATTAAGTGCACTTCCTGGGTGAAAGGTTATGAATATCACGCTGTTGCACAAGGGAAGATGAGACAAGTCCACATGCATGAAGACTGATTTGTGCACTTTGTGCACAACACATTGTGCACACACATTACTGGACAGTATTTATCAAGTATATAAACGAATAGCATATGCTGTAATGTTTTGCTTATTTTTCTCTTGTATAAACCAAAATCTGAAAAATAAGAAGTGAAGGAAAGAGAGGTGGTTTTTATATCAATAGCAGTCATTTCCCATCAGATCTTCTCATAACACCAATATCAAAGCTTGGCAGATGCAAGGGTTTGGCATGTGGAAGGCTGTGAGACCAACAGCACCTGAACTGTACTATGGAAACACAAGGGAAAACTACCATGGAGACTCTGGAAAACCAGTCCTACAGCAATTTAGGTGAAATGGTAGAGAGCTGCAAATTGCAGACTATGCTAAGGCACAGAGGTACTCAGGCACTGTGCAATACTGCTGACCAAAGAACTCTGTTTTGTCTGCAGTTTATATGATTCAAATAAACAGCAAAAGAAACTCCTCTAGGCCTTGATGCAGTAAAGTGCTTATACCTGAATTCTGATGTCAGTAACAGAGAGCTCTCAGCCGCTGCTTATTATCCTGCAGGTGGAGGGGACAGCCCCCAGAGCTCAGCTCTGCGAGATGATTGTGTTGGCACTCTTAGTCCCTCCAACCTCAGTGTAAACAGAGAATAGGCCAGCAAACTACTTATGCCTGAGGGCAATAATTAGAAGCTCGGGGCAGTGGTTTCTTACTCTGCACCATCACAGTCCTCATGAGCTGAACTGTCCTTTGCAGTTTGACAGATTTATCACAAGAGAAGGGCTAGCAGGAAGAACTTGTGGATATTTTCAAACTGCATACTGTAGACATCTAACTGTCTAATGGATCAGTCCCTCCTGGGACTTAGATGGAGATTTGGCCCTACTGTACTAAGCTATCTCTGTATCATGATGCATTCTAAAAAGGAACCAGAGTACTGAATTTTGAAAACAATGTTTCTGAAATATTTTGAAACCCTATATTTAGACCTCTCAGGAACTCATTAGCCCACAATGATGGCATCAGATGATATTAGCTGCTTTTAAAGGTTAAGGTTGCTGTAGGCTTGGTCGTCAGCTTTTTCTGAAAAAGCTCAGAGACAGAAAGAATTTAGATAGTCTGAAATTGCCTAATTCCATTTCGACAGTAAAGATCTTAAGAAATACATTAGTAAACTTGTTGGACAGTTTAAAGTTGGGAATGTCACCCATGGAATTTGTTTTTTGTGACCTGGATTCTGAGAAGGTGCATCAGTTGAATCTGCTTCTTCCTAAAGACAGACTGTTTTTTCTGCAATCCTTTGTCTTGATTTTTATGTAACATCTAAAGAGAACATAGAATGCCACTTAGAATGTATTATCTTCCTGGAAGGTGCTTTTGCTGAGAAGGGACAATGGGGAGACTTGTCCTCTTAGGAGTGTGTGACTTTTCGTTAAGTCAGCATTCATCTCTGTGGGAAATCCATTTTTTTCCTATTACTTCCAGACTGTCAAATAGGAGGGTATGGTGACAATTTGGCACTGTTTTATGGGTCTAGCTGCAGGCAAACTGCAAACACCTATTATCTTGGAAGGAAAACAGCTCTCTTGTACATCCATTAGGTATGTCAACAGCCTTCATTATAAGATTCCAATGGAGACCATAGGAACTTGTCTAGCTCACTGCCATCTATAAAGAAAGGTTGGATACTTTAAACATAGCATTAGAACTTGATCTGGGGGAAAGACACACTTTTAGTAAGCACCATTATATTGATCTTACCAAGTAATCTCTCTGCATCTTAGAAACTGGCTCAGTTCTGATACATAAAGAAATGAAGGTAGCACAGCAGGACCCAGACAGCATTTTTAGTGCCTCAGAAATAACATTTCTTGCAGTACAAACTGTTTGCAAAATCCAGTTATTGAGATGTTCTCTGTGTGTTTGTTCAAACAAGTTAATTCCCAAGGAAGCAGAAGAGGGAAAATAGATTTTCTTGGTTTTATTTCTATCCTGAAACAGCACATAAAAAGACAGGAAGAATCTCAGAAAAGGTGTAATCCTAGCATTTTAAACCCATACAATAAGTTTGAGTCATTCATTGCATTTACTTTTGATAATATCTAAATATCTCATTTTAGTTGAGCCTTTTGAAAAAAATATTTTTACTCTACAGTAACTATAGTAATATCTAAAAAAATTATTCTATAGTTATTCTACATATTTGAGACAAAAAGTCATTTAGAACAGACAAATAAAAATATTTCATGTGAAATTGTCCAAAAAGGAATTTTTGATAAAACAGGATAGATTTTATCAAGAAGAGGAATTCATTAACAAACACCATTTCATTTGAAGTTTTTCAGTTATGACAAAGTAAAATCTCTTAATGGGACAGCTCTATATCATCTCTGCTTATGATTGTCAAGTTAGGAATTGAAATGTGTGTTGAAACTTTCAAGAATCTAATAATTTCCTTTAACTTCCTGATAAAGATATAGCTTTTCAAGAAAATTCCCTTTGTATCTTGTTGTGAAGTAGGGATCCATTTAATACATGCAAATTAACTGCAAATTAGGGGAAACTGAACATTTAAGAATTATTTCACTTTGTTGGGCTGGCAACAGTCTCTTGGGCATAATGCAACATGGTGACAGGTACAGTCAGGTGAAATATGTGGATTTTTCTATATATTCCTTTGCTTAGACTACTCTTAGGTATGTGCCAGCTTCTAGCACTGTAACTTATACTGTCCTTAGATAAGTGAAATTTTTGGCCCCAGAACTCAAACAGCAAAAGGATTGCTTGCAAATTAGTAGATTCAGCTACTATAGAGTTCTGGATGTACTTAGGAAGCAAATGCAGTCAAGATTGAGCATAATCCAGACAATTCTGGGGCTAAATTGATGATAATCACTGGCTTTTACCGAGTATATAATGGCTGCTATATTCACCTCCACATTGCACTACACTTTTGTAAGAGTGTGTCATTTTGTAAAGTGTTTTGGAATAAACTGAACATAACCAGTATTATGTGAAATAATACCCTCTTCCTTGCAGCTGTATCTAACCACAAAACCTCATCTACTATCCCATCTATTATCCCATTTAAGCCATGAAAACTAAAGATAAGAAAGCCCTTACCTCATCCCATCATGCTGAGGAAGTTAGAATTGGGGGTTGAGATCTCATCTGAACACTTCCTACATGGAATTGCATGAAACTTGATGTGTCCTGCTCAGAAATAGAAAGTACAGGAACAAACCTGGAAGGACTTAAGCCTGTGATGCTAATAAATGTACAGACATGATTCTCAACAGGATCTTCCAAGTGTTTTTGCTCCTAGCAATAATATGGATAGAAATCATAAATGAGCTGATATGCAGTGCTGCAATGACAAAAATGAAAGCTGCAGCCAAAGGACCGTGAAAAGAGTGTCTGGGCAAATATCTGTCTAAGCCTTTATCCAAACATTTTCAGCTGAGAACAGTAATCTCTGGAAGTACATGGAGGGCCCCTGTATGATCTGATAGGGTCACTGTGTACAACCCCTGTTTTTTGATTGCTTCATGGGACACTGGAAGGTGGCCAGGACTCATCACCCACAAACAAGACCAGAGAATAGATCTTGGTACTTCACGCATGATAAAGACTTAGCACTATGTATATGCTCGAGGAAGGGGAACCTCCACTAAGATATAACAGAGTCATAAACTCAGCTTAAGTTTCTAAAGTGTTCACAGAACATCACACACAAACCTTTTGCTTGAAGAAGAGCTGGATCTGGAGAATCAAAAACAACCTTCTGAAAATGGAGACCATTCTAAGCAGAAAGGAGTATCAGCTCAAACCTGTTGCCAGTTTTTCACCAACACAAACAACAGCAACTGTTTTTCTTTCACAGGAAATAATGTAGTGATCAACAGATGCAGTCAAAAATAACTCTAGAAGGACAGAGAATTCCACATCTCTCTAGCAAATATTTCTCACAATTCAATAAAATTATACTTATTAATGAATACTTCTACAATTGCTTAAATAGTTCAGTCCTGTTGCTCTTTCAGCTACTTCAAAGAAACCTTAGAGAAAAGTTATATACCAGAGGGAATGGATAGTTTTTATTCATATCTTGTTGAATTTCTTCACTGTCACGGTAGCTAAAAAAAGGAATACGCATCAATCAAAGAATAGAGAGGTTAAATAATTAAACCTCTTTCAAAGGAAAAATTACTCATCAGCAAGTTTACTATTTCACATTAAAAAATACCATATTTGAAGTCACACTGAAATGTGACTGTATTCCAGTAATTGATCATACTGACAAATTTCACCAGAAAATAGGCAACAGTTCATAGTCCTCATAAAGAATGGCAAACTGTTGGTAAGTTCTTCATATGAATAAGCTGAGACGCATGTGATGCTTCCTTGAAATCCATGGAGGCTGGTCTCTGTAGCTACAAAATGTTCTCATACCTAAAGGAATGAAAGATGATTCTGTTTTTAACGTAAAGATTTTTCAAAGCTGATCTCAGGATGTACAGCACTTTGCTCTGTATTATACCAGTTATTAAGACTTATTTGGTACTATGGAATTCTTGGCTAATTTGTCCTGCAGTTATGACCTCTTTTTGACATGTTCTGTTTGACTCACAAATGTCCAAAAACCCTCTTAAGATAAAATGCATTAGTTCAAACATCTGTTCTGGGTACCTGTTGGAAGGAATCCTTCGATTCATTGTGTAGTAGTACTTCAGGTGTCCACTTGATCCTGACTGGGGATCATTTACAAAGGAATAGTCAGAGGGATGAGCATTTAGAAAAAAAGTATTCATTAACATACAGTAACCACTGCCTGGAGACATGTTGTCTGGGCATAGTTTTGCTGCCCACCTTCCTGTTCACCTCCTCCACATTCTTTGGAAAACTACTGAGTCTGTGAAAGCTCTTGAACTTGTAGACTGACTGGATCGGGAAGGTGTCTGGACCACATATTAAAAATACTCTTTTCTAAAGCACAGAGAACGCATGCATGACCTATAATGCAACAAACGCACCAATGACAGAGATTTTTCGAACTCCTCACAAGGCTAGAATACTCCAGTCACTGTAAGATGAGTAACTTTGCTTTAAGGGTTCGTATGTGACCTCCTTCACATAATTCATTCATCAATATTTAAGGTCATAATTTTCATGCAAAAATAAAAATAAAAAAGGAGCCATATGTTATCCCATTGGGATTAGAGCAAGTTTCCCCAGATTATGATCAAATATCTCCTGACAGAAACAATATCCCATTCTAAGAGTAACTGGCAAGCGTAGGGCCAGTGTATTAGCACACACTGTCTCCACGGTGTGTGCTAATGTGCCAGTTAAACAAACTTTCCCAGACACTCTGTGATCATCATCCCTTCTATGGATGCCTAGGAAAGGAGTGTTGAAGTGACTTTCTAGCCCTAAGCACGGTATCCACATAAATAATAAACCCTTATCTGGGCATTTAAGCATAGATGATTGCTATGAATGAATAATTACATGTTAGGAATTATATCCAGGGGCTCTGAAATTACTCTAGTTCTGAGCAAACCATTTCCTGTGTTTTTACTGGTTCTCTACTGATGTGCAATCCTGAAATATAAGATGAACACCCTTTGAGGTTCAGCTATTGTTAAAAACACTAAGATTTCAGAGAAGAGTGACCTTTTATTGTTCGCCCCTCTGCATCATTTTCTTATCAAACACACTTTTGTAACTGTGAGCAAAGTATGAATGCTTTTAAAGAAATCTTGGAATCTTAGTCCTCAAGTATTGCTCAGTGATCAAAGACTGCTCCAAAATCAAATACTAGTTTCATTGGGATAATTATATTTTAATTATATTGTTTACCTCATCACATTTTACTATTTTAAATGGTATCATCTGCACTGTCAGTGGAATTTTTTGATGATTTGGTCCTGCTACCAAGAAAAGAGTTGGATGAATAATGATTTTTTTTTTTGTTCATTGACAAAAAAAATTTGGATGAAAACAAATTCCAATAATTTCAATTATGTTAAAAAAATAAAAGTCTTTTTTAAATCTTTTTGAATTCTTTTTGTTTTTTCTTTTTCAAATATATCAACATGACAGTGAATTTCTCAAACTAAATCGACAGGGAAAATGTTATCCACAAGTTCTTTCCAGCTGTACTTTTTATTAAAGTAGGGTGGTACTGGAATTTGGGTAGTACTGGAGGGGTACACTTTTTTAAAATGTTCAGATTAAAAATACATAAGACAAACTAGAAAAAAATATTCAGTAAAAGCCCAGAATCAAGACGTTTTGTAGTTGTGTTCAGTGCAAATGGCTTTTAATCATTTATAGTTTGATCAAGGTTTTTCAGCATCTGGATTGTAGGTTCATGAACGTCACCTGGGAGTTTCTATTACTCACTGAAATGTTATTACAAGCTATAGCAAAAACAGTCAAGCTCTTTCCTTCCTATTACCTTGAAGGTATTTTTTCAAAACACATTCAAATAAATTATGTGGCTTTGTAATTATTAGCATTGGTATTGTCTCACTTCTATAATAAATGAAAAAAATTCAAAATATTTTTGAATTAGCAATTGAAAAAACTTTAAAAATATTGCTTTAAGTGCCCAAACAGATAACAATACTTCAGGCAGTTTTCCACCAGCTTAAATTGCATTTATGTCTCTGAGCCTAATATTTCCAACTGGCTGGCTGCCTCTGAAAGCCTGCAGCCAGCAAGAGGTACCAATGCTTAGGTGGAATTTAGGTTTAATCAAGGCCTTTGGGGGCGAAGTACTGGTCATAAATTAGAGTAAAAGCATCCTTCATTTGCTTTGTTCTTTTTCTTTTTTGTTGTAACACCTCAGGACTGTTCTATTCTCCCAGCCATGCCCATGGTGCTGAACCAAGGTTTTCAGTGCTAAATGCATTTCCTCACAGAACAGGTAGAATTCTCCTTTGTAAAAGTCTTTTTTTCTTTCTTTCCTTTTTTTTTTTTTTTTTTTTTTATGTTACCCATTTGGTTTTCAGAATATCTCTATTCCAGGAAAGGTGAACATTTGAGTTCCAAAACTTTTCTATGATTTGTGAAATGAGCAATCCTCACATTTTGCCCAAGGGCATCTTCATATACTGCAAGTTTTGCAAATGCCTGAGTGATCTGCAGGTGGTGGAAATTAAGAATCTTTTATATCGACTCTTGTAGACTGAATAATCTCATCCTACTGGCCCATGAGTGGGTGTAATGGAGTCAGACCTGGTATTACTTGAGTGCTCAGAAGCTCTGCCATCTTGTGCTTTACCTTTCCCTATCGTATGCTTTCCTGTTACTTGTTTTCCTTGCTACCTATATCTCAACTAATTTTAGGATTCCCATCAAGACTGTGATCATTCATTGCTTATTGTAGCTAGTGTTAGTGGTTGTGTTTCTGAAAGCCTGGGAATCTTAGCTGATGGCAATTCTGAAAATATGCATACATACATTGCATATTTGTGTGTCTCGGTGTGTCTAGACACATTATGAGTATCAAGATAACATGTAAGTCATATATTTAGACTTACACCTCTTTAGCAGTTCCTCAGACTTTGGCAATCATGTGCTGGTTTCCTATTTCCCTTTTTTTTTTTTTTTTTTTTTTTTATTCTTCAATTTCCTTTGTCTCATTTGGGAAAATTTAATAACATCTACAAGGTTATTTTTATAATCAGGAGAATAAATATCCCCACCCTTCTCCCCATCTAGAAAATACACTATAAGGTCCAGAATAAATATTTAGTTGTCATTTAGAAATATTATTTTTAGAATTCAAGCTTTATCAAGGTGTTATCTACAAGAAATACCTTTTCTTTTTTCTTTTTCTTTTTCTTTTTTTTTTTTTTTTTTTTTTTTTTTGTATCTTAAACATCAGCTGAAATTTCTACCCTTCATATATATACATTGTAAATATCTAGATTTTATGCACAGCTTACAGAAGAGGTAAAGTGCGGGAGACAATCATCTCCAAGGCCAGCGCATGCTGAACCCTGATAAGCTTCTCAGCACTTGATACTAGTTCAAGACCAGCTTAGGGTATCACCTTCCAATTCTCTTTGCTATTTCATAGAAATATATAGTTATTACAAAAGAAAAGGTATTTTCAATTCAATTTGCCCTTTTTTGCTTTCTGTATCACCAGTTCACCACATAAGCATTGAAGTCAGATCTCACTGGCAGGACTACCTGAAAGGGAGAGGGAGACTCTTTTACTAGAAAGAAAACATTGCTGTTCAGTGCAGAAAATCTGCAGCCAATCTCATTGTGTGCAGCGGATAAATAGAGTGCATTAATGTCTGCTACTTTTCCATAGAAAAGCTATTTCAAAAGATCACAGTCAAGCCAAATCTCTGACATTATCATAATAAATCAGTTATCACCTAGGGCCATTCCTCCATGCAAACCTTCCTTTCTTCCCTTACTGTAATTTAAATTATGTTAGATACAACATAAATGAGAACTCATTGCCAGGCACCAATATTCTGCAAATTATACAAAACCATCTTTCACACCTCATCATTGGGGAGTTCTCAGTCATGAATACAATTCTTAATAAGTTCCCTAAAATGCACTTTACACCCTAAGAGAGTGTAAATTACATATGTGTAAACATTATTTTCAGCATATGATGATTACTTATTAGTGAACATAGGAGGAGATTATATGTATATTCTAGTAGACAAAGAAGGCTCTGCAAGTGCAGAAGAATAGAAGAAGGAAAATATGATAATTGTTGCAAATAATAAACAGAATCTTTATTACCATTTGAGCTGGTGAGAGGGCACAGCGCATGCAAATAAATTCAAATATAATAAATAAAACAGTGAATTTTTAAAAGATATAAATAAGTGAACAGGAAATATAATTATTTACAGTGAGATAGCATCATGATGACAAAAAACAAGCATAGTAATTTCATACCTGTTACCTTTGGTAGTACTAAAGAGTTCTCCTTTCTCACTATTGGGCTTTGATCTTGTAAGTATTGCCATGCCCTGGTGCTAATACAGACCCAAGGACTACAAAAGTGGCTGCACTGTCACACTTCTGTGCATATCCTCAAGTGTTCAGCTATACTGTGAACACTCAAACGTTGTCAAGCTACAAAGCAGTAGACCTGTATATTCAGCAGGTCTTTCTACATGAAAAAAGGAAAGGAAAAAAAAAGTAATGATGAATCTAGGACTTCTGAGTCACATAGTGAAGCAAGACTGGGTCAGGTATACGGCTACCTTGATAAAACTCAGTCACGTGTTCTGGCAGGGTAGTAAGTACTTGGACTCCGTGGCTGTGAGAAGGAAGCCAGCAGGGGTTATTTGGGCTGGCATCGTTGGCTTGCTCTGTGATGCATGCCAACACTATTTCTGTCCCACAGTTTAGATGCGAAGACTGATAAGGCTCTGTAGCCAATTCCCATCTGCAAAGAGCTCCTGGCCTATTCCATGTTTCAATTCCATAGTTATGTGGTATTTGTGGTTTTGTGGCACACAGCTACATGAGGATTTTAGCATGCAGCTGCTGGAGTTATCAGTTGCCCATCTCTGAAGCCGAAATCTATTCTAGATAACAGAAAACAACCAGAAAAAACTATTGTTGCATTAATTATGAAGAAGCTCTTGGATGAGTACGACACTCATGTTTTACATTTTATCATTTAGCTATTGTATACATCACATGTATTTACATGAATTTGCTGCCTTCTGTCTTCTCTAGCACTCGTTTACGATATCGTGGTGCTTAGGACAGCAGTTCTCATACTAATTCAATTATAAATAGTTTTTAACCCTATTAAATAGTTAAATGTGCATTACCTCTATAGAATTATCAGTCAAAAGTTTGATGCTAAATTTGAATTGCTGTCTGTGAGAAATGTTGACGTTTCACCATGACCTCTGATTTAAAGAGTTTGATAGTTACTGGTTTAGACCTTTCTTTCATAACTTCTTGCATCTTTTATCTCAATGCATAAAACTGAGATATAGAAAGCTGAGAGCAAGAGTTCCTCTTAGATCTAATTATCATTGCATCAGACAGCAATGTTATAGCATTGGATGAGAAACTGAGGAAGAACTGTCTTGCAATGAATAATTAGTTTAAACCCACATGCTGAAGTATGATGTTATCATGATAAACTATACTTACAACTATTATTTTCCTAACAGTGACTTTCACCAGATTAAACTTCAGATTTACCAAAAGCAATATACATAAATCATAAGCATCCTTGCTAATCAAGCTGGTGCTAGAGACCATGCAGTTTATCTAACCTTGCAGTAAAAATGAGCAGCTGTCCATGCAAACTAGTATTTCTCTACTAGCTGATGGTAGAATCCATTTGATCCTAATTTAGCTGCTTAGCTTTGTTATTGCCTCACTGAAATGCAAATGCTGAATCTTAGAGGTGGTATTCCCCACCTCTAAGATAGATATTCCCACATACTAAACATTGAATTTCCAAGTGTTAACAGAGTAGGTGACTCAGAAGAACTGCAGAGGGATATCAAGTTTTCGTTATCTGTAAGAGCAGTAGCTCCCTCCATTAACTGTAGAAGGAATAACTATAGAAAAAAATCATCAGAGGCTGAACCAGGTTGAACTAGCCTGCCTGATTTAGGAGCCCGTCTTTTCGCAGGGGCAGAGAATCAGTAGCAAACAGTAAGCACCTCCATCCAAGAAATGTTTTCTCTCTCTGTATCTTCCTGTTCCTCAGAATGGCAAAGTTTTCCTGTATGTCCTGGGTCAGGGTTAATAGACCTATGCAGATGTCTTGATATCACAGGGTCTCACAGATAGGACTGGATGCTTAAATTTAGGCTGCTCTACATATTTATTAGAGAATTATGATGAAGTTCTCTGCCATCTTCTGCAACATGTTACAAGCAGTGGGAGATCACAGACTCTAGGCTTTAGTCAGCTACAGTCTTCTGGATGGAGACATTCCATGTCCTCTACTGAAATGAGCCAAACATGCAAAAATTACAGGATTAGGACAGGTTTTAAATGCAGATTATTAGTTAATCTTTCTCCTGGAAGAGCGATTCTAAGATCCCAGGTGTCATATACTTTTTAAATGCATGAAAGCCCTTATATTTCAAGGATTTGGGTTGCCAGCTCCATTTCTAATCTCCTTCTCAAGAGCATACCCTAACTGCTAAGCTGTAGACAGCCCCTTTTGTAAGAAAAGTCAGTTACTTGAATGAATCCTAGTTAAGCCTTGGTTGAGTAATGATGTAGAGTTCTCTTTATTGTTACCCTATATATTTAAGACAAGCCACTCTATATCTTTTGAAAAATAAAGGTGTTGCACTGCAGGAAAATGTTGTAAAACAATATGGAATATCTTCCCTCCTGTAGGTGACTCTCCATGAAACCCCCCCCAAAACTTCAGGAACTTTAAACTTCAATGAGTTAGTTTACAATACCCTTTCCTGTAAAGAGGTGATATCATTATTGCCCTTTTTGATCATGGAAGTTGTTTCCTTTTTCATGAATTACTCTGTGCTTCCTTTAATAGTTTGCATATTAATTACTGTACTATAAATTTTCCCCTTTTTCACACTTCTGAAGTATCTGAGTAAAATATAGTTGTATTCTGCCATCAATACTAGTTGAATTCTCATCTTAGGTTTATTTACTCTATCTCTTTCAAGAATGACAGAATAATCTTTGCAGAAGGAGAGCATAGGAATATGAAACATGTCCTGCTATTACCATGTTTATAAGGAAAACCTAATGGACCATATGCTTTTCAACTGGTCTTGAATCAGTCCCACAGTAAATGTCATTTGTTTTACACAGGTTCTACAGTATTCAGCAGACTATCTTGCCACCTTTAAAGACAGCTAAGAAAATTGACTACATTTACCATTTTTCTCTCATAATCAGACTGTGTGCAGAGGTTTGTTCTGAATGTTGTTCATAAACATTCAGAGCATTTTATATAAATTATGTTAAGTATACTGTGTACCCTATTCCTTAAATGGTACCTTTGGGATACTCTGAGGCTTGAAGATAAGGATGGAGACCATAAATCTAATTTCATAACTTTAGGAAAGCAGTACACAGAATCAAGAACATGCTGCAGTGGTTTCACTGTAGCCAGCATTCCTGAGGAGACAGGCTTCAGTGCTCTGGGCCAGTCTGGAAAGCTTCCTCTCTGGTTACCCTGCTATATTGCAGTATAGATGCTGTAAATGTATGAAATACTGAGGGCATGTTTGGCAGGATAAAACAGGTTATTCTAGACAGCTGATACTGTTAGAAAGTGCTACTCATGAATGCAAGTAGGTGAGTAAAAATAGATTGTATCACGGCGCATGTGATTCAGTTCCACTCCTGTGTTGAATAGGCTCAAACTTTGAACCATGTGGGTTAGGATGATTTGGTTGTACATATCGATGGATAGTTAGGATTATGTGTAAGCTTTTTGCAATTAACATTTTAATCCGTTATCCCTGAACATGTTCCCTCATAGGTGCCTACAGATACCAACTACAGCTAGAAAGACAATGGGTTCTTGCATGGTTCCAGGTGGTCAGTGATACGAGTGCAGTTTCTCATTGCTGTTTATTAAATATGTCTTTTTGGGAAAGAATATTGCAAGTATAATAGAACAGGGTAACCTCTTGCAGGCGAGGTTATAATACCTTTTGGATAACTGACTCAAATGTGTCAGAGAGGTACAGAAGAATGAGAACATCTGTCCATCCTCTATCCATCTATATAAGAAGGCACAGTCTACCATGGCCCATGGTGTGATTTCAGTTCTGGGATTGTGTGAGAAATATTTTGTTGTATAAAGAATATTAGCTTTATTCAGATTAGTTTGTTTTTCTCAGAAATGTAACTTTTGATGCTAGAATGTAGTAGGGCTATAATCAGTATGGGCAGGGTAAATTTCCTTGTTTTTAGTAACAATGTTAAAGGAGAAAAGAGACTTATTTTTTTCCTCATGAAGCATTCCTGATTTTAGTTAGGATCAATACCCATTGCTTATGATTCTGGAATATGTAGTTGTATTTAAAGCTATTTTTCTTGATATTTTAATATTTAATTTTTCTTTCTAAATAAATGATTTTTTACCTCATAGTTCAATATTTATTTGAGACATGTATTCATGTTTCTATGTGTTTTTTTTTTTTTTGTTGTTTTATTTCTTAAATCAGTGCTATTTATAAAATGCTGATCTGGAAAGAATGCTAGGTAGTTTTTGAATATTTGTTTATTTATTTGTCATTCTGGTGTTGGGCACATTTGTTAAAATCAAATAACCTGCAGAACAAAATCTCTAGCTGGAGTATTTGAGTTTCCTTAAAAGAGTTACAAAATATAGTATGAGCTAAACCCTCTTTAAAAATCTGCTTCTTTCAAAACAGCTTTCTCCTTTTTCCCTATAAACATCTGCATCCTATATTTGCTGTAACTGATATTTCTCACCTGTATTCAGCCCCCTGATACAGTCAATTTGATTTAAAGATTTACCACTCCTGCTAGATTCTTAAAGTTAGAATGGCCTTCTAGAATATTTATAAAACTTAAATGGAAAGCATTTAAGTGGAAGTGGACAAAAATAAAACATGCGGTTTTAATAAGTACATGTTGAAATAATTACCAGATATGGGTCTAGACTGTGTTAGGAAAGGTAAAGATACCTTCTAGTTCTACCCACCCTCTATCTGAGTATGTCAAAATTCTTTTATAACTGTTAATTAGCTTGGCTTCCCAGCCTAAAGAAAGTAAGTATCATTATCTTAATTTTGCATTTAGATGAGATCCTTTTTTATATTTAAAGGCCTCTGGAAAAAATGATCTCACAGACAAATGCAGCACACTTTTAATAAACACAGCAGCGAAGTAACAACACCACAGTATAGTGAAGTTCCCAGATTATAACTACCATATGTAGTCTGGCATAACAATAATTAGAAAGACTCTAACTTTTTATGATCTGAAAACCTGTGGTTGGAACTCATCAGTTAGGGAAAATCAATATTGTATTACTTAAATCTTTGTGTCAGATTCTCAGCTAGTGAAAACCGCCTCTGTTGACAGTAGTGCTGATTTACACCAGCTGGGAAGGCCATGGGACACACTCTGGGTTTTGCTAGCTGGGTGTCTAACTGAAGACCCTTCTGCTTGCATTGCACAAACCAAGAAAATGTTACAAACTGATATTTTCCTGTAACCTTGCTTTACAACTGCTAATGTTCTTTGCCAGTGCCCTAAGCACTTGAGCTAAGGAGATTCTCCCTTACCTTGTACTATTACAGGCAACACAAACTAAAGAGCAGTCCTGAATACTTTCTGCTCAGTCACTGATCTATAATATTTCTTCATGAGATTCTGGGCATTTATCTCATTGCTGTTTGGGATATAGAACTACTACTTAACCTTGTCTCATGGTGGGCTTCTTTCAGGACTAGCTCAGCTGCAAAGTATCGTCTTGGCCCAGACAGGATATCAAACTACGCCCTGTTCATGCTTGCAAGATGCTAATGATCAAAATGGAGCGTGGCAGCCATTCCCAGGGGCAGTGACAGATGGCCTACCATTCATATTCTTTTCTGGAGATTATTCCTACTACTGCTGCAGTAGTATTAGAGTCAGCTGACGTGCTAATCAAATGGTCTGAGTGATGTCTGTGTAATAAATTCATGTGTAGCTTCCTCTGCAGATATCCGTATTTCATGCAGCTGTGTCATTGGCCTCCATCATCTCACATTTCTTGTTTTCCAGTCTGACTGTGGACTGTGTAGTTTACTGTATCCTTCCTCTCATCAAGGATTATCTTTATCATCAAGAAATAAAAGAGAAAAAAAGAGAGATTAGTTAGAAAAATATTTTTGAAAAATTTGAAGTAGTTGGAAAAAAGGACTGGCACTACTGTATGAAATAAAAACCCATAACAGGATAAGGATGCTCAAAGCATTGAGTATATGAGGGTACTATTCATTGGAAAGTGTATCTGATGAGTTGCTTTCTGTCTCTGGTCTGGAGAGGACCTGATACAATACTACAAAACAGCACTTGGCTCTACTCTACTGCTCACCTTGCACAAGACAACACTTTTTCACAGGCAGTCTACAGCAGCTCCTTGCTGTGTTGTTGAAAATGGTAGCTATCATAGCTATATTTCCTATCAACTCATATTTCTGTAGATCTGAGCAGAGGCCTTTGTCCTGAGTGGGTGGAAGAGACTGAGACAAGTATAAGCTTTTGAACTTTAAAAAGCACTTGGATTTGTGAATATGCACTCTTTGAACCAAAACTCTATATTATTATCATCTACATTCAGACTGGTTTATGAGTTTGCCCTATTTTATAGAGAAATGACATAAGATGTCAGCTTTACATATTTTATTTAAATGTAGGATACAGGGAAAGCCTAAAAGAAGTGGATAATGTTTGGAAGAGTGAGTATTTTACAGCTTTTAGAGAATATTATCCTTTTTAAAATAATCTCTTCAATATTTATCCAGAGAAATATTCACACACTATTTTTAACATCATTTTTCCAGTGAGGTTTTTTGATCTTTGACTGAAGCTTTAAAGCATTTGTATAAGACTAATGCTAAACAATAAACAAAACAGCATGTCCTCTTTAATGAGCAGCTCTTCTCTAAAAATTACACCACCATATTAAGTAGATTTTGTCTTCATAAGTGTTCAGAATCATATCTGGTGAAGCTAATGGGAAATGATGCTTTCTCTGCTTTCTACTTCTGACAATGCCACCATAACAAATCTACTGAAATATTGTGATGAAGAGAGTAATACAAGAGCCCATATATTAAATAGAATGATGAGTCTGGTAAGCCCTTATTTATGCTTACCCTGAACACTACTATCAGAACTTCTTGGCAGAGTTAAAAATGCAGGACAATGGCATCCATATAAACTTACTGAAAAGTAAGGAATACTTGAGGTTTTCAGGTCTACATCATAGCTGGTCTACAGAAATTTCTGTATGGGTGATGAGATTTGGTATAACTCAGATTAGCTATTGAATTTCAGGTTGAATTTGCAGAACTGTCAGGTAAGAATACAAAACATTTTTTGTCCCATCTCCTCTGCAGGTTTTACTTACAGTTTGACTTTTATATATTCAAAGTTAAAATCAGCCAATATTTGAAAGCTGTAAGATCATGAACACAGGCACTTTCAAATTTGTAGTGAACTTCAGTCTATTTTATATGCCGTGTAAAAGAGATTTCTGTGGACATTCCGTAACTCCAAAAATAACTTTATCACATAACAAGTCCAAAACCAACAAGGCATTGCTATAAAAAGATCCAGATATAGGGAGACTGGGAAATACTAATACTATTAAACAAGGCCCTGGTGAGTACTAATCTACAAGAATGTATATTCTTCTAGTCATCCATATTTGAGAAAGATCTCAAGCTGAAATGGGTGCAGAAAATGCTACTCAGTTGATCAATCTATGTATAGAAGGAAAGAAGAATTTGATTTATCCTAGAAAAATAAAACTGAAAATGAATAAAGACCAAATTAATTTTCTTGTTTCTAAATACACCAATGTGTAAGCAGGAAGTAGGAAAATCTTTTACTACTGAATAAAATGGTTCAAATGCTATTTTCTAGCACCTAAGAAACCAAGAGATTAAATGAAGAAGGGAGATGAGCATTTCCAGGGTATGAGTAATCTCATCTAAGACCAGAATGGGCTTCTGAAAGACAGAGCCAATGAAGACTTAGACTTAGTTCAGTCATCTTAGCTAGGTACCTAAATATAATGAGACAAATCCAGACCATTGTTAGAACAACAACAAATGACTATAACAATAAAATATTATTTGATCTCTATCCACAGCGCATGTTCTGTCAAGACGAATTATAAAATGAGATTATATGACAAGGATCCTAGGATGATCTCATGTCTTCATTGCCCCTAAAACCAAGGAAAGGATTTGCGGATTCGTTTCTTTACTCCAGGGATTCCCAAACGTATTTTGCTCATTTTCCACTGGTGACTGTAATGGAAGCCACCAATATTTTAATGTATACATAAGAAAATTCAAATTGCTTTTCTGACAGAATCTGTATATCATTTTTGGCACTTTTCTAAACTTTTTTTCTGATCCTGTAATTTGCTGCAGCATCATGACAATATGGATCTTCTTGGTGAAGTAAGAAGAAACATCTTGTTGTGATAGCTCTGAAATGTACTAACATAGAGAAGACCCTGCTCTCTTCAGCTTCTGAACTGCCATGTTTCCTAAAATAAGCATGGAGCAGAAGGCAGTGATGTACATTCATATTTGTCAGTTAATTTAACTTTCATCTTGTGTGGAGCAGCTAATTCTGGGCACCATTTCCAGGCACAAAAAGACAAGAATGTGATCAGGAATCTCTGACTGGATTCACCAAGGGGAAATCAGGCTTAACCAATCTGATAGCATTCAAGGATGAGAGGATGGCTTGACAGATGAGGACAGAGCAGTGGACATTGTGTACCTTGACTTCAGCAGGGCTTTCAACACTTTCTCCCATAACATCCTAATACGTAAGCTCAGGAAGTGTGGGCTAAACAAGTGGACAGTGAGGTGGCTGAGAACCGACTGAATGGCAGAGCTCAGAGGGCTGTGATGAGCAGTTCAGTCTAGTTGGAGGCCTGTGACTAGTGGAGTTCCCCAGGGCTCAGTACTGGGTCTTGTTCAACTTCTTCATTAGTGACCTAGATGAAAGGACAGAGGGCATCTGCAGGAAATTTGCTGACAATATCAAATTGGGAGGAGTGGCTGATACACCTGAGGGCTGTGCTGCCTTTCAGAGAGACCTGGACAGGCTGGAGACAAGAAGGTGAACATCAGGGTTCTGCACCTAGGGAGAAATAACCCTAGCCACCAGTGCAGGCTGGAGAACAGTTCTGTAGAGAAGGACCTGGGAGTTTTGATGGACAACAAGTTGATCGTGAGCCAGCAATGTGTCCTTGTGGCCAAGAAGGCCAATGGTATCCTGGGGTGTATTAAGAAGAGTGTTGCCAGCAGGTGGAGGGAGGTGATCCTGCCCCTCTACTCAGTCCTCGTAAGGGTTCATCTGGAGTACTGCATCCAGTTCTGGCCTCCTCAGTATGAAGCTATTGGAATGATTAAAACAGTTAAAGGATTGGATATGAGAGAAGGTTGCGAGAGCTGGGCCTGTTTAGCCTGGAGAAGAAAAGACTGAGAGATGTCAATGTGTATAAATATCTGAAGAGAGGATGTAAAGAAGATTGGCCCAGAGTCTCTTTGGTGGTGGGTACTCAGTGACAGAATGAGAGGCAATGGGCACAAATTAAGACACAGGAAATTCCACTTGAACTTCTTTGCTGTGAGAGTGATTGAACACTGGAACAGGTTGCCCAGAGAGTTTGTGGAGTCTCCATCCTTGGAGATGTTCAAAATCAGACTGACCATGGGCCCAGGCAGTCTGTTCTAAGTCACTCTGCTTAAGTAGCTGGCTTGGACCAGATGATCTCCAGTCATCCTTTCCAACTCTGGCTATTCTATGATTCTGTGTTTCCTTATTCTCACGGGGAGAATTGGTATTTGCAGATGCGTAACTTATAAAAATGATATGTGATTTCAGAATAAATCAGAAACATAAATTTAAATTTTGACTTTAACTGTAGCATGCATGTTGTGTAAATGTGGTTTGCATAAGGAAAAGGTATAAAAAGATTGAGAAAGAAATGCACACAGTTTCACTTTCCATTCTGTAACGGTAGCTGTAGACATAAACAATGACATATGCAAACATGCAAGAATTTTGCTCTCCACTTCCGCTTATCTAAAAATAATAAAACAACAACTAGCAATAGCCTAGAGCTATATAATAATTCTGGATAGTGTGAAAGTACAAAAATTTAAAAATGACATTTCAGAAGCCAGATTTACTGGTAAGCGTAAAAAGTCAGGTGAATCCTGGAGCAAGCCAGAAAAGAAAGCTGTTTGGAAAATATCTATCTATATGATAGTTTTAAAATAATAATTGTATTATATTATACATTACATTTTAGATATTTGTAATCTAAAAAATGCCACTGATGCATACATACTGATTGTTTGTTTATCAGAGGATCCAGCCAATTCTCCAGAACAAATGACAACAAAAAAAATCTGTTGAAGAATTAGCTTCTTCTTCAACTCAATATCTGCATCCTTATGAAGGCTACATCTATAAGAAGCTGATCTGTCTTCCTTAATTGTATATGCCACTTCATTTCTGATGAAGATACTCATTTTTTCACTGTATTATATTTATCCTGCTAAAGGGTCAAAGTAGTTAATAGAGTTGTCCAGTGAAACAGTGAAAGAAATCATCATCTAGATCTCATTGAAATTCATGGGAAGCTTTCTTCTGACATAGGGAAATAAGAGTCAGATTCAAACTGATCTTTCATTGCTCTCTATGTAACCAATATTTATTCTAAAATGAGAATTCATCTTTACTTCCTGCTCATATATATCCTAACCAGCATAGATTTGATATAATAGGTTGAGAGTTCCTTAGAGTCACAAAACAATATAGGAAGCCTCTCTAATCAACTGTGGTGGAAAGGATGAAGTGAACTAAATTTTTATTTATCATCCTGGTATGAGCTGGGGCTTTAGGACTGTATCAACACCAAAAAAATCTACAGAGGCTTGAGTTAGACCAACATGTAGTGAACACCTATACTATGTAACCATTGGTATGGTCCTTGATGTGGTTTTGGTTCAAGGCAACAATCACTGTCCTAGCCTATGCCCAAGCAGAGTCCAGGCAAGACCAAGCAATCCCACCCTTTCCTTGCTGGTCCTATAAATTTTAATTTGTGAACAACTTTGGGAGTGAGTGACAAAGCAGGATCTGGCCACTCAAAGATTTCTCCATGCTAAGAAAACCCCGACATCTCCATTAGGTAGTTTCCCAGGGGCTTTGTGTTGGCTGAGAAATGTGAAGCAACCAGTAGAAGGCGATGATGATTTAGCTTTCTATATTAAAAAATATCAACTTGGACAATGATTGAGACAGCTCTCAAGAGAAAATAGCACAGAAGCTGCCTAATCTCAATGTGAATCCAAATTCAAAGTGTGCTTTCAAGTGAGTCAGCAACATGTGTTTGAATAACACTCATATTCATGTGTCCCTTTGAAATGGGATACGAATGCAGTTCACATGCATATATGACAAGTAAACAATCCAACATCTCTGAAAAATAATATCCTGAATCTCTCAATGCAGATCTATGAATTTATTAAACTAAAGCAGATACCATATTTTAAAATTGCTTCATTCTTAGAATTTTAAATCAGAGCTGTTGAAGTACAGTTGGAGTCTCTTCCAAATATCATTTTCAATATTTCTCCCTTCTTATTTTCTGTAATGCAAAGTCAGTGCTTGGATAAAAGACAATTTAAAAATTTTAGTCAAAAAAGGGGTGGGGGATTTAATTATGCAGTGAATTTTATCAAAAATATGCCACAGATGTTCCTCTAAAAACACACAACTTTAAATTAGCATTTTCTGCAAATAAATGTGATTCATCTTCAGCTCCAGGTCTTCGATAAATTTTGTCATTTCTTACATGGTAATCAGTCACAATTTTAATTAGAAGTTGTCATTCACCCCTACATACCACATCTCTGACAGAGATCAAGTATGATTTTGTACAGCTGCTACCCTGATTCTCCTGTCATCTTTGGCCTGACTTTGAATTGCTTCCTCTTTTTTCTCTCGTTTTTAGATAATCCTGCTTCTTCTTCTTCTCACCCCCACTGAGCTGTCAAGAGTTTCAATGCTGTGATATAGAATCATTGCCTCTGTAAGACTGAAAAAAAGAGCCCTACTTGCACTGGATTCTGATCAAAGAGAATCATTTATAGGGTAGATGCAGCAGAAACCTCAGGGAGATTTTTTTTAGCAGCAGGACCATGTGAAATGGGAAAGACAAAGCACCAGACTTTCAAACCCTTTTTAAACTTATAACTACATGATTAAAGTTTTTATTTTATAATGTTTGCCTTTTTTCTTTTCTTTTTTTTTTTTCCTTTTTCTTTTTCTTGGTGTCATTCTACTCAAATGCTACATCAAAACGGGGTCAGGCACATTCAAGTAATTTGGTGAGTGGAAATGGAAAGGCTTAGAAATTTAAGTTTTACAGCTCTCCTTTTGACCCTTTGTGAGGAATAAAAAAAGAGAGGAGAGGAGAGGAGAGGAGAGGAGAGGAGAGGAGAGGAGAGGAGAGGAGAGGAGAGGAGAGGAGAGGAGAGGAGAGGAGAGGAGAGGAGAGGAGGAGCTGTGAATATTTCACAGAGAGATAAAGTACGTAAGGAGAAAACAGAAGTTACCACGTTGAGATGATAAGAATGGGTGAGGACTTTTTGCACCATTTTCCATTCACATTTCTGTCATTCTAAAAGGAATGTATTTATATTGTGCCACTTACACTTACCATCCTTGTCATGACTGTGAAGCAGGGGAATGTTAATGCTGAGGCTGCGAAAAGCATCCTCTCTTTCCCACCTCTAAGCTTTTCTATAGGTCGATTTGCTCATGGCTGTTGGTGTCACTACTACTCTACTAGTTGGTGAGGCCAGTTGCCACTGGTGGGCCCGGTCAGCCATTAAAATGAGGGGAGGCTGACAGAGGGCAAAAAATTAGAGTTCATGACTTTTTTTCGTGCTTTTGACACAATGTTCACATTCCAGTGGATATATCTTATGTCAAAGATTGTAATGAATGCAGAAAGTGGCCTGGTCTGAACCTCTTCTTCAGCTAGGGATAAATAATAAATATGAAAATTGAAAAATTCTAGGTAACTTTCTTCCAATTTTTACAGAGTCATTTTGACATTTTTGGGGGGATGCAGCAGTGCACAAGTAGCTAGACCTCTGCAGAAGAGGTCTACAGCTATATTTTTTCCCCTGTATTTCACCCATTGAAGATGATAGCACTGTGGGAGACTGGAACGTGCTGATACTCTGCCCTGAATTTTTAACTATTTTGGATAAAACAGATATAGGGACAGCAGAACTGAGACTAAACCCTCACTGTTGCAAGTGATTATCTCATAATACCCTTAAATTACAAATCGAATCTCAGCTTAAAAGCAGCTACACTTTGTCCCACAAGCCAAATGATCCAAAATCCTACCGAAACTTGAAGCACAGCATCCATCCTATACCAGTACAGAAAGATAGCTTTTACTTTCACTTCTATACAGCTATTTTCAATGTTTATTGGGCTACTGTCTACCTTGAGACAGGATAGCTGAATAGCCCTGTGCTTGGGTGAAGTAAAGGTGCATTAGTTGTCTTTTCTGTGAGACTAACATGAAGGAAGGTTTATAATTCTAATTCACTGATGGGAGTTTGATTCTCAGCCTCTAGCTGTTAATCCTCAGGGATGAACAGTTAGGATAGCGTCTTCATATCTGAACATAAAAGCAATATCAGTCTGTTATACATTCCTCATGCCTAAAGAGCCTCCGAAAATGCTGTAGAAAAGGGGCGGATATCAATGTGCCAGAGTTTCTGAAGCAACCAGTTAAATTCTTAGACTCATCCTAACTCACTTGAACTACAATGCTACAGTAAAAATAGTGGTGATAGACCTTTCCTTCTAGTACGTACAGCAGTCATCTACCTCAGAATAACAGGAGATGAAACCACAGCTTTGACATCTCACGTGAGTATCCAGGCCAGCAGGCTACAGGGAACTAAAAATGCCCAAGGCTTCCTGCTAAATTTGGGCTACTGCGCAAGATATATTGGTGAAGCTAGAAAGGAGATAGATAGGAGGAAGTCTGAGCTGTAGCTGAGTGGCTACGTGTGCAGAGAGAAGTTTATTCTGTTTATACAGTTTTCTGCAGAAAAATAGTTATCTACAATTTGAAAGTGTCCCGAAGAGCAGAAACAGGACAGCCACACTTTACCTTTCTTCAAGAGCACCCTGCTTGTACGCCATATCCCTAAGGACCAGCCACAGTTTCAGGCTTTGATTCTCAGCCTCCCACAGATGCCTGAACTCACACTGGAGATGTAGCTGCAGCCACATCCTGGTGTTTCTTGTCTGTTTTCAATGTTCCAGCACTCAGCATCTCAGCCACTGTGAATCTCAGTCTTGGAGGCAAACTTTCCTGTTGAATGTTGAAGAAATATCTGACTTGGCAAAGTGAACTTTCACTACTAGGTGTGGATATTCTTGTATTGAATATAATGACCTTGAAATCCTCTAGGTAGAGTTCTATACAAAGGCATGGCAGCATGCTGAATTTACCTCACAGGATATACAGTACTTCTTTAAGGATATGAGTCTAGTTATCACTGACCTCCTTCCTTAGTTGAGATGACTGAATTATGAGATTTTCTTTTATATATATATATAAATACACACACACACACACATATATATACTGTCATGCACCCTGCACTATCACTGCACCTTTATGTTGGCAACGTGAGCAAATTCAGCCTTTTATTTTCCCTCTGCTACGACACACACAAAATGCAACAGTATCTTTCAGTCTTTCCTGATTAAAGTTGAATTGTTCATCTCTACGAACCTTCCAGTCCCTTTTCCAAACAGGTGTAGTAATTTTATTTTTATCACTTATGAGTAATATTCTTTAGACTTTTGATAAAAAAATAGATGTCTTCAGCAATGCTGTGGAATTCACTACATATCTCTGCTTATCCTAATAGCCTATGTTAAAGAATGCTTCTCTTTTATATATTTTATCATATCTATTCATGTGTTTTTCTAAGTTCAGACAGGTAAAGTAGATACAAAATTAGCATTCTCTCAGACACTGAAGACTACGAACAAGCTACTCAAAATGTATGTAAAACACAGTAAGTGTAAACAGTAAGTGAACAAAAAACCTGGTCAAATTTAATAAAACCAATGTAATTAGTCAGTTTTTAATTTAATCTTTGGACTTCAGCCTCTGAGAGGGTATCTGTGTTCATTAATTGAGCACATGCTTAATTTTAGGTATGTGAATACACTTCTGTGACACTTAAGTATGTACATGTTTTCCTGAATTGCGAGCCAATTTCTGAACCAAGATCTCGAAGATGATACTATGACTATTATCAGCCTGGAAATCAAATGTTTGTTTCAGTTTGAATGTAGAATATTTTAACTGTAGTTTACAAATGGTTCTCCCTGGCTGCAGTCTGTATTTAACACATCAGAACTGCGGCTAGGATCTCTTGCTAGATATTTCATATATTTTACATGGCAAGATTTTTGTGTTTAACTAAGCCGTTATGGACTCATGACTAAATATTTATCTCATGAGTTTAATGATCACTGGATTATCCACATAGTAATAAGACCAGATATTTAGAGACTTTTCTAAATAACCTGTGAAGGTCTGTCAATTTACAAATTAAAGTAATCTTTAAAAAGTATGTAAAGCTCTTTATACAGCTTCTAGAGCTTATTTTTCTTTTTAAGATGTTCTATGTATACTAGAAAGGCTACAAATTCCTCCCTTGGATTACTCAGACCTTGAACTGGACATTGCAATAAAATTTCCTATTATTCAATTGCAGTCTCTCTGCTTTGCTATGCCTTGGCTAGCATACAAAATTTCCAGTGAAGAAACAGATGCATAATTTCACAAAATGTCTCACACTTTAAGCTACTTCTAATTTCAAACTACTTTCATATTTTGTAGTGTCATAAACAACCTGAATGCTAATGACTTGGATTTTAGTCATTCCAAACCTCACAAGAAAAAGGAGGAAAAAAATTGCCTGGGAGTGCTGGGGGATGACAAGTTGTCCGTGAGCCAGCAATGAGCCCTTGTGGCCAAGAAGGCCAATGGTCTCCTGGGGTGCGTTGGGAGGAGTGTTGCCAGCAGGTGGAGGGAGGTGATCCTGCCCCTCTCCTCAGCCCTGCGGAGGCCTCATCTTGAGTCCTGTGTCCAGTTCTGGGCTGCCCAGGACAAGACACACATGGAGCTACAGGAGAGAGTCCAGCATAGGGCTACAAAGACGATCAGAGGGCCGGAGCACCTGCCCTCTGAGGAACGGCTGTGAGAGCTGGACCTCTTCAGCCTGGGGAAGAGAAGACTGGGGCGGGGGATGGGGGGAATCTTATCAATGTGTACAAGTACCTGAAGGGAGGGTGTCAAGGGGATGGGGACAAACTCTTTTCAAATGTCCTGTGTGACAGGACAAGAAGCAATGGGCAGAAACTGAACCACAGGAAGTTCCACCTGAGCATGAGGGGGAATTTCTTCCCTGTGAGAGTGACGGAGCACTGGACCAGGCTGCCCAGAGAGGTTGTGGAGTCTCCTTCTCTGGAGATCTTCAAGGCCTGCCTGGATGCAGCCCTGTCTAACATGACCCTGCTGAGCAGGGGGGGTGGACTAGATGACCTCCAGAGGTCCCTTCCAACCTTACTGATTCTATGATTCTATGATTCTTCTTGGTACAAACTAGAAAAGGGTAGCCCACAGGCTTTACATAGTTTTGATTGTTCCCTTTATTTCACCTCTTTGAGAAGATAATTTCATCTCTGATTGATCCACAAATACCGTCAGTCCCATGGAATTACTCATATGTTAATAATTTATAGTAGTCAACATGTTTATTATTTATGCAAGAAAAACAGTCAGGATCTCTACTGAGAATAAGCATCTTAAATCCATGCAAAGAAATTGCATTTAGTCTTAGTCCTTTTTATACAGAGTAAATTCAATTTCTTTTCAGAATAGAAACAAAAGGCCTGCCTGCATCTTGACTTCATCTGGTTCCCAAATCACATTTTCTTGCTTTTATATGAACTATAAAGATTCTTTAGCTGAAGAAATAGGAGAAAATTTACCCAAGCAAAATTCATGCTCTGCATTATGCTCTACATTATTAATATTTCACTACTACATATGTAAATAAAAATTGTAGAAACAAATTATCATTTCCCACTTTTTTACTGTTTCACTGGGGGCATTCCACATCTTTGACTCAGAGTAAAATAAATGTACATGCCTCCTCTGCAAATAGCTTCACTTGAGCTGGTCACCCTCGGCTCCCTTTGTAATTGCAGAGAGACAGTGTCACTGCTTGGGCAATTCAATGCAGCTAAGGTAGATGTCTGCAATAGATCAGATGAATCATCCCCTAAAAAACTCGTTTCTCCTTGTTGATGACATGGAAAGTTGGGAAGACTGATTCAGACACAGGTATCTACTGTGTAAAGTTAGGCCAGTCAAATCTAAGTCTAGAAACCTACTCAAAATGCTGCCAACATGAAACAGAGAAACTTGATTCTGGTGTATTCATCTTATGGTTAATACACTGGTTGAACTAAAGATACTTGGATTCCTGTCCTACATTTGGAAGAGTTTTCTAGTGTCAATGTGGGAAAAAATACTTTAGCTCAAAACCTTGCTAGTAGATAATCCTATTATTTGTTTTGTCTATTTAAATTATATTCTCTTTCAGTCAGTCTTGGTTGGGGCCAGTGCATTCTACCATATTATAAATATAGACAAGGGAACAGTGTATCGGTTTACATAATTAAACTTGGAGTATAAAATCAAGCACCTTAAGCTGTATTCAGCACTTCATGCTGCACTGACATAGTTTTTAGAACCCACAGATACATGCTATTCTTGCTCCTCAGTTTCATTTTAGAAGGCTTCCATAGCACACAAAGATACATTCTTGTACTCATTTATAGTTCCATTTAGTTATGTTGAAGTGTCAACCAACCACACTAGAAAATCCTTTTTCTTCTATTGACTCGTTAATTTAGATCCTTCTATTTTTTGTTGGTTTTTTACTTTTGTTTTTTTTTTTTTTTTTCCTGAATACTATTTCAAGTAATGATAATTCAACCCTGCTGAATAATCCGGATTTATGATGAAATTCTAACTTACACTTCACAAATAAAACCCTACCATGTAATCATTCCTGGTTTGGGTAACAGCAAAATTATTATGTCAGTGGAGATATTTGCTCATAAATTATTGGAATAAAAAATATTACAGCTTTCTGTTTATACATTATAAAAAAAATTATTTCTGTATCCAGAAGTATGTGTATATATTTTTTTCGTCTTTCTGTCAGGCTGGTAATCCCCTAGACATCGAGTCAGCAAGAAAATCATTTCAGTGATGTCCATAAATTTTCAGAAAGTTTTCTGAATTAAATTGATAATAACAGCATGTTATAGGTGGAATAAATTTTCTGTAAAGATATTTGCCTTTTAATCCGAGATTCAGAATGAAAATTGTTGGCTTTTTTTCCCCCTAGTTATCAGATTCCACATCATCACAAAGTTGTAGAAGGCTTATAGTTATAAATGTTCTTCTCTAAAGTATATGAAATTTAAGTCTTCACAAGTCTGTCCTGTCTTATGATTATGAACTAATTTCTGCAGCTCAGACAATATTACTGTGTGTTAAATAGACTTCCTGCCTAAGTTGCCTACCAGCCTTCACTTACAGTTTGCTGCCATATCTACAAAAAGCAGAGTTTTGTGCAGGGTAATAATACTCCATATTAAAATAACTGATGTAGCTGGAAAAAAGGCAAGTCTGTGGCAAGAAAACTGTTCTTCAAGGCTCAGTGTTCCTGAAAGCCTTTTTGTTTGTTTTTCCAACTTTATTAGTTGGCCCAATAAAATTATTTTCTCTTTTTGCAGACAATGCCTTGCTCATATCTCTTGAATACCAGAGCTGTGACCACATGGACTCTCTAGGTGCCAGGAGATACCTGAGCCAAGAGAGGCCACAGCTCAGCAGAACAATCTGCATCCTCACAAGGCTGGTCCTGGAGCACAGACGTTCACCCTGGCGAGTCCACTCGTAGGTGTCTCAATTGCTCACTGGCATGTCCAGCTGCACCCTGGATGCATATATTTGTGCGTGTGTGTGTGTGTGCACGTACACACCATATCTGGGTCCACAGAGAGCAGGATTGGTCCTGGAAGGAGCTGAGCGCATTCAATTTCCTCTGAAGCTGAACGGAGCTGAGGGTCTAGCTCTGCCCGTGGACTGAGATGTGAGCAATAAATTCCAGGTTCACAGGGTTTCTATCACCTTTTTCTATTAGCACTCCAATTATTCCCATAAGGAACAGTAACAGCAAATAAAAATGCCTTGCACTGGGTTTCCTTCCCAAGTGTAGAAGGGTTTGTTCTGTAAACCAGGTAAGGTTGCTGCGCAAATGAAGCATATATTTAAAGTCCTATTAATTGCACCAAAGTCCCATATCAAATGTTTTTTTGAACTGAGATCCTCCTCTGGATGACTAGATATTAATGACAAAGGAAACAAAGTAGCAAAAGTCAAAGTAGCTTCCAGACAGCTGAGCTTTAGACAAAGTATATCCCAGCTGAGCCCTCCTTCTTGTACTAGTGAGATGACAATAATTTCTTTCCATAAATTCATCGTCATGCATTTGCAAGCATACAGGGCTTCTTTAATTGCCACAGAAACCTTCTGTCTCCTTTAATTCATTTTGTTCTATTGTACTGTTTTTAATAATTTCAGTAATGGAGAATGTAGATGTGGCTCAAACCCAAAATCGACATGCAAACATGATCAATAGCAAACTGCCCATGATGCCTCTGGCTTAACTACCTGCACTGTTAGCCATCCACTTCACCGAGAGTTAGAGGGTCCTGTCTTGTTCAAATTGCTGTATTGAACAAGCAGAAAAAACCCTCTCTCACCTCAAAGAAACAAAAGATGGAAGCAGAGAAAGAAGGAAGGAGGGAAGGGAAAGAAAATGAAAAGAAAGAAAGAAAGAATTCTACTGTTAAAAACGCATTGTGTGAATGAGTGTCTTTTTAGATGTATCATTCTCAGAGAGTGTTACAGAAATACACTCCCACATCAGGATACTTTGTCCAATGATTCAGTGGAAATTATCTTTTATTATCGATTAATTATCTCTTCTGTCCACATTTTGTCCTTTGCACAGATAGCTATTAAAAAAATGTATTTTATGTATCTGGCTGTATTTAGATATTTAGATCAAGAAATTTTTCACAAATACACTTTCTAATTTTTAGAAAGGTGATAATATTTAGTGGAGGTTTTTTTGCAATTTCTTATTTATATATAAGAATGATGTTCATACTGTGTCTCTCAGTTCTGTGATTTTACTTCCCCATAAAAATTTTCAAGGAGCATAAAACTCCTAACTTTCATTGCATACCCTCAGGACACTTTTAAAGAGTTCTATGTACAATCGCTCATGTCTAGACATTACTTAGTTATGTCAAGTTTAATTCTTTATAAAGTGTTAGTGAGATCTGCCAGATCTTCCTCATAGCTCCAGAGCAAATATTGGAAGAGGAAGCATGACTTTCTCCATGTTTTTTTAAGACATGATCTTAATACAAACAACATAGGATACAAGGAAACACCTCCCTGTCCACAGTCAGTGTTAGCTCAGGCAGACTTCTGCGGTACCATGGCTTCTTCAGCTCCGGGTCAGACCTGGTTCCTACCTCCAAGCACAGAGAAAGCTCACAGATTTATCTGTATCCATCCATGTAGATGTGACATTAATTGTTAGCTTGTTAATGTGAGAGATACGTTGCAATAGCTGTTCCTAGTGTTGATTACTGGTACCTGTTTATATCTACATACTACATACAATGTGTTATCAAAATAAAAAGCCTCTCTTTGTGGGCTGGACCAACTAGGGTCAAAGGGATTGATCTCAATCCCTTGAGCCATCTAGACATCACAAATGCAATTCTGGTGCCTGCTCACTTCTCCACTGCTCTGGTTACCTCATCTGTTCTGGACTGTCATGTGGTCACATTTTAGTGCAATAAGTGTCTGCCATCTCTGCTAAATTTTTGGCATACCATGAGAGAAACTGGGTTCAAACTGCAGTGCTTAATGGGGCTGAGAAACCTAACTTCTCAGTACTTGGCAGCAGCAAAAGGGAGACATTGTTTCACAACCCTTTGAGATAAATATAAATATAGACCTCCTATTTAAACACTAATTAGTTCATCAGAGACCTGCTGGAATGAAAGAAATAAGAGTAAAATATATTTTTTGCGTGTCTACAAATATCATAGGAAGACAGAGATCATTTTATTATTGAGAAACCTTCTGAGGTTTTGAGCTTTGTACTTTCAAACTGTATTTAAATATATTCCTCTGTTATTTGCAAGGTTTTCTATGTCTTTTCTGTTTCTTGTCTAATAGAATCAAAGTCTCTTGTCAGATTTCTGATTCACTGAAAGGCCTTTCACACACTGCTGTATCATTAAGAACCTTCATTGTGCAACTTTGAGAGACGGTATTGTGTTAAGAATGTTCTGCTTATTAGATGGTCTTGTAGAAGTTTGGAGCTAATCATCTGGATGACTTGTTGACACTATAAATTTGTGATGAAATTTGAGGTTTATTGTGGCCAGTTGCTTTACCATGCCAACAGCACAGGCTGCCTTTCTTTACCTTGCTTGCCTTAAATTTGGGTATCCCAACAAAGCTAGAGGATCTGAACTATGTGTATTATTTAAAATGGAAATCAACACTGTTGTTGGTTTCAAAGCATGATCAAGAGGTAATTCATACAAGCATTTTTATATTGCTTATTTAATCATCCGTGCTTTCACTCTCTGGGTTCTGTACTGCAAATCTCCAGTATAACTCTCTAGGAATTTAACTAGCAGTCAGAGCAAAAGAAAGGGATTTAACTCTGAAGTTTCCCTCCAGACTTTTCTCACTAGCTTGCTGTTTAAGTTTGGAATAATTGCATAATTTTCAGTCCTAATAGCTGTCTTACTGTCTTTGGGACTACTTCTTTTAGTTTTCACTGTAAAACATTTTTAACTTGACTCCAGGAAGCATTAGTGCTTCCTACATCACTAAGAATTTTTTGCACTTCTTTAAAATATCATTTCCCCATTTCAGTTTCAATATTAGGAAAAATATATTTCATTAAGTACACATGACTCCTGTTTTGTTGAACTTCAAATAAATAAAATATATGAATTCATTTAATCATTACGATACTTTTTAAATTCAAACTCTTGTTCTAGATATTTCTGGTCTTATATACAATGCAGCATAATTCAAACACTTTTTTCACACTACCTTGAAGCTACAAACAGCAACAATGTGTGAGTCAAAGAAAATGAAGCAAATTTCAACTTTTTAATGATAGGTAAATCTCTCTTCTCATGTGTTTCACCCTTGAGAAGACAGAGGAAGCTACTTCTATTAGTGCATCTAGACTAATTTAATGCTCAGAGTCAATTTATCATTTTTTTTGCTCATAAACAAATAAAGGAATAATAAAGAATGAAGATTGATGAATTTAAATCTGTTAAGAGATTAAACTTAAACAGACTCTAATTCCAAAAAATGTTGCATGTCTTGTAGGTAGAACAGAAGCTTTCACTTCATTTTATTTCAAGGAGAGCTGAGACACAACAAACAATTTGCTTATCTTCTCCTTAGGGTAAGATTCGAACTAGCGAGGACTGTGCTTCTTAAAGAAGTTGTTTAGAAATGCTTGACTTCTCACTGGTAAGAAAAATGAAGGTAAAACTAATGAGGGAAAAATTAGATTTTCAACTAGCTAAAACATTTTTATAAGAAGAGTGTCTAATTTGTGTTGCAAGTGGTTTTGACTGTAAGATGTTGTTGTGATTCCTCCAGGGACAGATCCCCAATAACTTGACTTTTTATCTCATGGAAGGAGACCATCTAACCAATAAGCATATGCTCCAAAGAGAAGGTACCATTCTACCTAAAACACTTCCATCCTTTAAAATGGCAATATCCAGAGAAAAGTCTAAAGAATTCAGAAAGATCTGTGCAGTGTTACATCACCAAGTTATTTTTCTGTTAAAAGAGTTTATATAGATAATACTATAAACTTCAGCATGAAGACCTTTTGTGCTATAATGACACTTCCAACCCCCCATCTGTCCTTCACCGTTTATATGATACTGACTAAACACTGTATGGCTGCATGTCTTTTCTGAAATATCTCTTGTCTGTATCAAAATCACAGAATCATAGAATCACAGAATCGGTAAGGTTGGAAGGGACTTCTGGAGATCATCTAGTCCAACCTCCCCGCTCAGCAGGGTCACCTAGAGCATGGTAGACAGGGTTGCATGCAGGCAGGCCTTGAAGATCTCCAGAGAAGGAGACTCCACAACCTCTCTGGGCAGCCTGGTCCAGTGCTCCGTCACTCTCAGTGCTTCCCCTTTCCCTTCGTCACAGGGAAGAAATTCCCCATCACAGTCAGGCGGAACTTCCTGGGCTTCAATTTCTGCCTGTTGCCTCTTGTTCTGTCTCACGGGACAACTGAAAAGAGTTTGTCCCCGTCCCCTTGACACCCTCCCTTCAGGTACTTGTACACATTGATAAGATTCCCCCCACCCCCCACCCTTGGTCTTCTCTTCCCCAGGCTGAACAGGCCCAGCTCTCGCAGCCATTCCTCATAGGGCAGGTGCTCCAGCCCTCCGATCATCTTCGTAGCCCTGTGCTGGACTCTCTCCAGTAGCTCCATGTGTGTCTTGTCCTGGGGAGCCCAGAACTGGACACAGGACTCGAGATGAGGCCTCCGCAGGGCTGAGGAGAGGGGCAGGATCACCTCCCTCCACCTGCTGGCAACACTCTTCCCAATGCACCCCAGGAGACCATTGGCCTTCTTGGCCACAAGTACACATTGCTGGCTCATGGTCAACTTGTCATCCCCCAGCACTCCCAGGTCCTGCTCTGCAGAGCTGCTCTCCACAAGGTCAGCCCCCAGCCTGCACTGGTGCCTAGGGTTATTTCTCCCTAGCTGCAGGACTCTGCACTTGCCCTGAGGTTCCTCTCTGCCCAGCTCTCCAGCCTGTCCAGGTCTCTCAGAATGGCAGCACAGCCCACTGGTGTGTCAGCCACTCCTCCCAATGTGGGATCACCCGCAAACTTGCTGAGGAGTCACTCCATCCCCTCATCCAGGTCATTGATGAAGAAGTTGAACAGGATGGGACCCAGGACTAAGCCCTGTGGGATGCCACTAGCCACAGGCCTCCAACTAGACTCCACGCCACTGATGATGACCCTGTGAGCTCTGCCTTTCAGCCAGTTCTCAAGCCACCTCACTGTCCACTCGTCTAACCCACACTTCCTGAGCTTCTCTAGGAGCATGTTATGGAAGACAGTGTCAAACGTCCACTGCTCTCCCCTCATCTACCCAGCCAGTCATTCCATCAGAGAAGGCTATCAGATTGGTTAAGTAGGATTTCCCCTTGGTAGTAGCCATGCTGGCTACTCTTGATCACATTCTTCTCCTCCATATGTCTGGAGATGACATCCAGAATGAGCTGTTCCATCACCTTTCCAGGGATGGAGATGGGGCTGACCGGCCTAGAATTGACTGGGTGCTCCTCTTTGCCCTTTTTGAAGACTGGAGTGGCATTGGCTTTCTTCCAGTCCTCAGACACCTCTCTAGGACCTCTCAGTTCTCTAGGACCTGTCAAAGATGATGGAGCGTGACCTGGCAACAACATCCTCCAGGTCCCTCAGTACCCGTGGGTGCATCCCGTCCGGGCCCACGGATTTGTGAACATCAAGCTTGCCCAGAAGATTTCTAATCCTATCCTCTTCAACTAAAGGAAAGTCTTCCTTTCTCCAGATTTTCTCTGTTGTCTCCACACTCTGGGATTCTTTAAGGACAATCTTAACAGTAAAGACTGAAGCAAAGAAGGTATTCAGTAACTGTGCCTTCTCTGGATCCTTTGTCAGTAGGGCCCCTGCCCCATTCAATGCACATTCCATGTGGGCCATTGTGGGCTCACATTTTCCCGAGTCTTCCTCTTGCTACTGATGTATTTGAAGAAGCCCTTCCTGTTGTCTTGACATCCCTTGCCAGACTAAATTTCAAACGGGCCTCAGCCTTTCTCTAGCATCTCTAGCTACTCTGACAGCGTTCTTACAATCCTCCCAAGTAGCCTGTCCCGTCTTCCAACTTTTATGTATTTTCTTCTTCTGTTGGAGGTATCTCACAGAATTTCCTATTAGTTCTAACAATTGTGTTATTCACAAATATATTTGTTTGAAAATATGCATGATTTTTTTTTTCCTTGTAACAGAGCAATAATCACATTGCTTGCATGGCAAACATAATCTAACAAGTTCAAAACATAGTCGCCTCATATCTTATAATCTTTTATGATAAATATGCTCTAAGGATTTGGTAGGAGAACAAAGTTATTTTCCAGGATCCTCATTTGTGACATATTTTTTCAGCAACTCTTTTGTTTCTCTGTATATGAGATATGAAGCTCCCTATTCAGATTTCCATATCAATGAGTTTCACAGAAGTTTGCTGGGGTGTGTTCTGCATTACTGTGCATCTGCATTTTAGTATTTCATTGGACCTCCCAACTGATGTCATGGAAACTGCTAAAAGGCTTTGTGATATAACAACCACACACTTCTAAGACTTTTCTGATCACATTTTTATACAATAGGATTAACTGATCCAGAAATTACTGGATAAATTTTCACAGGAACTCAAGGCAAGATTCACTCTTAAGTTAGGTGGCCAAAGAGAAATAAAGCTGCTCCTGAAGGTAGCTAATTGCTTTTTATTGTATTGCCACTCTCCAGGCCAAATAGCCAATTCCCATCTATAGCCACTGCAATACTTTGGGATGATAGGCGTTCATCCTGAATGATGTATCTGGCTTTTAGCCTGACCTGTGCAGACGGCTGTTGCAGGCCAGAAAAACATTTTTGTGTCTGCTAATGTTTTTCTATCTCCCTTTTCTCTGCTACTCTGCAGTTACTCACTCATTTACCAAAATGTCATAAATTCTTTTTCTGAAGAGGCCTAGGATGTGGAAGCACTCTTTCTTATTTCAACACCCAAACTGGGAGCCATGTACTTATTAGGCCCATGAAACATTAGGGATAGTGCACCAAAATGAGAAGGAGTTGTCGATACCAAGCTTTACTGAAAACAGGAATGACTTACTGTGTTCTCCAGCGCTACCATAAGCAATTGTGCCAACAGTCAAAAGAGATTTGTAATAGTCTGTCACTAGATGACCAAACACTGCCCAAAGTAAATGAGTACAGCATTCTGGCACTATCAGTAGCATAATACAGATATCTCTAGATCCATAGGAGGACCAAGAAATCATGTAGCTAATTAAAATTAGAAGATCATCCACTATATACATATTCATGCAAGGGTTAGTAAAACTGTCCTAGGTATTTTAAGAGATCTTGTCAAATAATTTAACCCCAAAATATTACTTGCTGTAAGTGCAGCAAGTATTGTAAATCAGAACTTTAATTAAATGTTATGGTATGTTCTTAAAAAAGAAAGGAAATCAGTTTTAGTATCTACCTTTGCATACTGTGGAAACTGTGCCTGCAATGAAAACACGGCACTATTACACTAACATGTAAGGACAAAACAGATGAATCATAGAATCGATAAGGTTGGAAGGGACCTCTGGAGATCATCTAGTCTGGTCCCCCAAACTAAAAGGATAAGCTTCCATGTTGCCCAGAAAATGTGGCTGGAGATCTCAAAAATGGAGGTGGCATCAAGACAAGCTCTAGGTTTAACTAGACCCAAAAATGGTCATAGAGAAAGTGGATGGTCTCACAACTAGGTGGTAGTAATAAAGTCTTACATTCACTCTACATAAATGAATGCACTCATCTCTACATATGAAGCAACTAGAGTGTGTGAGAGGATTTTTAAGTCCTATGGACCTCTCAGCTTTCTTTCAGAATCCTTCAGCTGACTTTACTGAAGACAAGCATGGTGATTTGCTTTCTGAACACGTTTTCTCCATCTACTCATCTGCTGCACTACCCACTCCTTCATGTAGATGCCGACCTAATGAACTCAAATTTCCATTTAAGTTCTTTCCATCTAATCAAGGTGCCCCTACGATGGTCCCTCTCTTTCTTTGCAACAACCTTTTATGGTTTGCCACAGCCAGCATGTTCCTGTCAAATCTGCCCTTATATATATACTAAACTCTTTTTAAAAGGATCTAGTGGGGGAAAAACAAACAAACAAACAAACAAAAAAATCAAATAACCTCCCCCCACTTCTACTCTCTCACTCTCTCTTCTGTTTCTTTGCTTTTCAGTAGCTGTTAACTTTAAAATCAAGATGAGCTGGAGGAGGCCAGTCCTGCATGTCACAAAGTGAGTCTATCATTTTGAGATAATCCAATATTGCCTATTTATGGAGTCTGAGATTCAGCTTGAATTGAAAGTTGTCTAGTATTCAGAGAGTTTCAGGATTTTGACAGTTGCCCTAGGAGAGATTAATCACAATAGGAGTTTGTGAGGGCTAGATATCTAATTTAGAGATGGCTGGGAACGTTCTGCAGATGAACAAAAAAAAGACAGTTTAAACAACTAATGTCTTTCACATGCCTAAATCTAGATGAACAGCAGATGCTGATGTTGACTAAGGGCTGAGGATCAGTAAGATGGAGGGATTGATACTTAATCACTTATAAACTCCAGATGGCTAATTTACGGAAGATGAAATCAGGCTTTAGAGGGTAATCACACCACCTTACTTTAGATACATAATTTAGGAGTCAAAATTAGAAAGCTGGTCTTTCTATATTCCCTCTGTAGCCAACAGGGAGACACAGGTCTTTTAGAAGAGGAATCGAAGTTAGACTTCTGCTCTGCATGCTAGAGAAGTATGCTCCTGTCTGTTGACTTTAGAAGGTATGGATGATGATTGTTCTTCTAACTAAAGTGATTGGATGCCTAAATATAAACTGTACAAAATTAATCTTCCCCAAGTTACAAAGGCTTGCATATACATGGGCATAGCCTCAGAACCAAAATCCAGAAGACCATAAACAAAGCACTTTCTTGAGAGGCTGCCTGAACATGCAAGATTGCATTGTGTAATCCAACAGAAATCAGTATTCATTAACTCTAGGATGTTGTAAACACACAGAAATGTTTGTTTGGTGAGATCTGAAGAGGTTCCAAAGTCCATAAGAGGAATTAGATAATAAAAATCAAGGAAAATGCACCAGTTCATTTGTAAAATGCAAGGTTTTTTTGTTTGTTTGTTTTTGTTGTTTGTTTGTTTTTTCCTGTCAGGTGCACAGGCAAAAGCTAGCTTTAGGTAGTTTTAATTGACATGCACAGTATTCATGAAATAGATAATCCATACAAATGTTGACCTTAACAGTATGAAACAGTGCAATATTAACATAAGGATGTCCTTTATTCATTTTTTTATTATTTATATCAGAGGAATTGCTGATGAACAAATATCTTTTCTGCCCATGTTCCTATTTAATATATAGTTATTATAGGCCATGAAAGGAATATAAAAATCCTTAGAGTTTTAGTGTGTTAGAGTATCAAGGGAGTACAGGATTGTGTTACATAAAGCACAAGTCTTTAAGTAGTATTGTCACTTATACTGCCAAAAATATAAATGGTAATAATTATCGATTCACACCTTTGGTTTAAGCTTTTGAGAAATGAAACTGATTTCCTTCATCCTGTCCTGAAGAAGTCTGGTGTGTGACCCTTCTCCCCAAAGTGACTCCAGCAGCATAAAAATGCAAAGCAGATGCTAAAAGAAACACTTTGAATGTTTCTGAAATCAACATCAGGATGTTCATACTGGACCACTGCCTGTCCTCTGTCAAAGATTGAACTAGATATTATATAATTACTGCCATTGTGGTAGGTACATTTTGATAAGTAGTATATGTATTTTCAGGTGACATTAGAAGAAAGAAGAGGTAGAGCCCAGTTCTATAACTTCTGAGCACTCATTAAACTGAAGTGGAGCTTTAGATTGTGAGATTTTTTAATTTATTTGCTTAATCTGACTTTAGTTGTGTCCAAATCTTCTTGAAAATACAGCATAAGAGTAAGAAATCAGATATTGGAAGGGTGAATGAATGAAGGGTGAACTACTTCCTTGGTTAATTAACCAAATTTAATTTTTGTATGAAGGCACAGTGTGAACCTCATGTGAAATTATCACTTCATTTTATGACCATATACTTCAGGAGATGGTACAGCATGTGTGAAGCTGATCTGAAAACTTCACACGGTCAATGTGATAATGTTGTGAAGACACAGTTTTATAATTATCTGAGTGAACAAATATAGTCTTTCTGCATCATTCACAATGACAAGAACACAGTTCATCATAACAAGAATAATAGCAACAACAGTTCTGACATCTAATGCAGCTAATGGTTTATATTGCCATTTTTGATGTTAGATACAGCAACATGATTAGTTATATTACCAAGATAAATACTGTAGTCATTCTTTTATTGGATTTAGGTCCCAAAGCAAGGACACACATCTGTAAAACTCATTTTGGGGGAAGAAGACTAGTAGAAGAGGTGCAGTGATAAATGATGGTTCATTGCCATATGATGTTGAGTGATGCTACAAAGAATACGTGTATTTCTTAAGAAGAAAAAGTGTATAATAAGTGTTTATTTTGGGATGAAAGTAGCTTGTCATAGAAAAGACCACAAATCTTGAGGTCATTTCTCTCTCTCAAAAAAAAAATCCATAAGAAAATAATTAATTTGGAATACCAAGCCACGTTTTAGGCATCGATCTTTAAGCATTCACCTTCAAGTCACCATAATTCTGCAAGGATTGAAGTCACAATTCATTTTTCAACCTTCTGAGGTGCACTCATCAGAATTGTTGCAGTATGTATAATTGTTTTATTATAGCTGCCATCTCCATTGTGCCTTCTTCTAGCATCCAACACAGCTGGCAGCAGTCAGACCCTGACCCTTTGTTTTGTATACTATTTCAGATTCTAATTCCTCCTACTCTTTTTTTACATCTCACTAGATTTCACCACTTCTTCCCTGTGTGATATCACTTGCTCAGTCCTAACCACACGGCAAGAGTCATGTGTGTGCATCTCTCCTTTGACTCTGTTTTTTTTCTCGACCTTTACTTTGCAAGGGCTTTTGTCAAGCTACAGCATACATATCTTTACGTTCATACATGAGCTCGGTTATCTTCATCATTAAGAAGACTTGCATTACTGTTTAATATTCTATGAATAAATAATATGTTTTTATAGGCTGAAATGAGAAAGATCCAGGAATATTATTATATAGGCCTTATTTCCATATAACTAGTGTGTGACAGATAATGTATGGAATCCTCTCTCACCTTCCTTATTAAAGATACAAGAGTGTTTCCACTTTCTGCTTACTTTGTAAATCTTTCAGTATCAACAATTTCTTCTATTCTGAAACATCTTAATAAATAAAAAGAAAAAAAAAATCTTCTGTGAAAGAGATGATTATTTTAACACTCAGAAGGAGTAGTCCCCTAGGAACCATGAGTTCTCATCTTGAATCTGGGGAAAAATGCATACCACTAAGTTCTTCCGCACAGTTTCCTCAGCCACAGGTATCCACAAATGGTTATTTACACCTGTTTCTAGTGATTAAGCATCTATCTTCTTAGTGCTTTTTTTTTTTTTTTTTTTTTTTTTTTTTTAGATCTCCCTTCTGATTCTGAAACATCAAAACCTCAAAACCGGGGTCTATCACGTTTCATTTATGTGACCAATAAAGATGCTGAATGTGGGAGAGCAGTTGCCCTATGCTCTCTATGTAGTCAGCTGAGCTGAGCACTACCTGTGCAGTCAAAAAACAATTCCTAATACCTCAAGTAGGCATGATGAATCTAAGCCTTGGCTGAATCTAAATAGTCCTATAAACAGTATATACAGTATATACTGTTTTTAGTTTTATATATCCTTTATTGGATCTGATCCATTGCTGATTACAGAAATCATAATCTCATGAAAAGTCCCATTCAGGATGGTTGTCATACATTATTGTTGTAGCCGGACAGAAAGTGAACGGTGAGCAGAGCAGAACTGAATGAAAGTGATGGTATTATAGTAGAAAGCAAACTGATCTTTTTTCAAGTATTTGGGTAGGAGCTGTGGAATCGGATAGAGAGAAAAGCCTTCCAAAATAGACAAGTCTTCCTAAATAGTTTATCCAAATCTAGCAATACAAATCTAAGTGGAAACTTTTAGACCCTTCTAATAACATGGATACATTAGCATAGTAACACATACTGATGGCTGATATACTCCAAAAGCACCTGCTAACTGAACATCTTCTATGGAATCTCCCTCTCACATGGCACTTTGTTTTTTTAACTATTATGTCTTTTTCAATCTGTATATAAAATGGTCTAAGCTACAGAAGATGAGCTAAAATTATGATTTTTAAAATGTTTTTTTACAGCTGGAAATTGCTGTTATATTTTCATGGTCTTTTTCTGAAGAGAAGATAATGCATTCCCATCTCTTGCTATATGTTAGATATTTCTTTTTATTTTTGTTTTTAAGCAGAGAATATACTACAATCAAAAGAACTAAAATCATTTTCTGACCAAGAGATATACATTGGAGAGATCTTTTACAAAATCAAATCAGGTTTACGAAGTACTATTCAGATTATAGACTTGTACTCCTCTAGGAGAAAAAAATAGAAATTATTTTTCTTTACAATATTTATTTTTCTAAATAACAATTCTAAAGCAAAACGGTAATTTATGTGCAGAACTAAATAGTTCTTTTTCCCTCAAGTAGAAAAATTTTGTCAGACTCTGCTGTTAACATGCATGTCATGCTGTTAAATATTAGCTGATGAAATGTATGACATAACTAGACTAGGTCTTATTCTGAGTGGATTTTTTCCCTTGAAAAAATAAATTTTCTGGCTTTGGAGTGGGTTTAAACTGTCAAGAACAACAATAACCTGGCAGTGAGGCATCCTGTGAGGCAATCTGAGAGTTCTCGAAAGAGATTATCAAAGATCTAGGTATCAGAGAATCACAGAATGGTTGAGGTTGGAAGGGACCTCTGGAGATCATCTAGTCCAACCTCCCTGCTCAGCAGGGTCACCTAGAGCATGGTAGACAGGGTTGCATCCAGGCGCACCTTGAAGATCTCCAGAGAAGGAGACTCCACAACCTCTCTGGGCAACCTACTCCAGTGCTCTGTCACTCTCACAGCAAAGAAATTCCTTCTCATATTCACGAGGAACTTCCTGTGCTTCAGTTTCTGCCCATTGCCTCTTGTCCTGTCACACGGGGCAACTGAAAAGAGTTTGGCCTTGTTCCCTTGACACCCTCCCTCCAGGTACTTATACACATTGATAAGATCCCCCCTCAGTCTTCTCTTCCCCAGGCTAAACAGGCCCAGCTCTCACAGCCGTTCCTCATAGGGCAGGTGCTCCAGCCCTCTAAACGTCTTTCTAACCCTATATTAGACTCTCTGCAGTAGCTCCATGTGTGTCTTGTCCTGGGGAGCCCAGAACTGGACACAGGACTCAAGACGAGGCCTCCGCAGGGCTGAGGAGAGGGGCAGGATCACCTCCCTCCACCTGCTGGCAACACTCCTCCCAACGCACCCCAGGAGACCATTGGCCTTCTTGTCCACAAGGGCACATTGCTGGCTCATGGTCAACTTGTCATCCCCCAGCACTCCCAGGTCCTTCTCTGCAGAGCTGCTCTCCAGGAGGCCAGCCCCCAGCTTGTCCTGGTGCCTAGGGTTATTTCTTCCTAGCTGCAGAACCCTGCACTTGCCCTTGTTGAATCTCCTGAGGTTCCTCTCTGCCCAGCTCTCCAGCCTGTCCAGGTCTCTCTGAATGGCAGCACAGCCCTCTGGTGTGTCAGCCACTTGTCAGCAGACTTCCTGCAGATGCCCTCTGTCCCTTCATCCAGGTCACTGATGAAGAAGCTGAAAAAGACTGGACCCAGTACTGAGCCCTGGGGGACTCCATCAGTCACAGACCTCCAACTAGACTGAACTGTTCATCATGACCCTCTGAGCTCTGCCATTCAGCCAGTTCTGAATCCACCTCACTGGCCACTCGTCTAATCCACACTTCCCGAGCTTATCTAGAAGGATGTTATGGGAGACGGTGTCAAAAGCCTTGCTGAAGTCAAGGGACATGGCGTCCACTGCTCTCCCCTCATCTACCCAGACAGTCATTCCAGCACAGAAGGCTATCAGATGGTTAAGCAGGACTTCCCTTTGGTGAATCCATGCTGATTACTCCTGATCACCTTCTTTTCCTCCATATGTCTGGAGATGACATCCAGAATGAGCTGTTCAATCACCTTTCCAGGCATGGAGGTGAGGCTGACTGGCCAGTAGTTGCCTGGGTGTTCCTTCTTGCCCTTTTTTGAAGACTGGAGTGACATTAGCTTTCTTCCAGTCCTCAGGTACCTCTCCAGTTCTCCATGATCTTTCAAAGATGATGGAGAGGAGCCTAGAGATATCATCCACCAGCTCCCTCAGCACTCGTGTGCACATCCTACCAGGGCCCATGGATCTGTGGATGTTAAATTTGCCTAAATGATCTCAAACATTGATCCTCCTCAACTAAGGGATAGTCTTCCTTTCTCCAGATTTTCTCTCCCATCTTCAGACTCTGGCATTCTTGAGGGCCAATCCTAACAGTAAAGACTGAAGCAAAGAAGACATTCAGTAACTCTGCCTTCTCTGGATCCTGCGTCATCAGGGCACCCACTCCATTCAGCAGTAAGCCCCACTCCATTCAGCAGTAAGCCCACATTTTCCTTAGTCTTCCTTTTGCTACTGATATAGCTGAAGAAATCCTTCTTGTTGTCCTTGACATCCTTTGCCAGATTTAATTCCAAATGGGCCTTAGCCTCTCCTTGTTGACTTCTCTACTGCCTTTGCCAAAAAGTTATCACCAATGCTCTGCAAGAGCCTCCTGGATTGTTTGTGCCTAGCTGTGTTGTCCTTCCAGCAGATATCAGGATGGTTGAAGTCTCCCAGGAAAACCAGGGCCTGTGATCATGAGGCTACTTCCAGCTGTCTGTAGAAGGCTTCATTGACTTCCTCTTTCTGATCAGGTGGCCTGAAGTAGACACCCACAACAGTATAACCCATGTCATCCTGCCCTTTAATCCTTACCTGTAAGTTCTTGACTTGCTCTTCATCTACCCTTAGGCAGAGCTCAATACATTCTATTTGCTCTTTCACCTCGTTTTCCCGGTCTGACTTTCCTATAAAGCACATAGTCGTTCCTGACAACATTCCAGTCATGAGAGCTATCCCACCATGCCTCTATAATTGCAATGAGATCATGGCCCTGTGACTGCACACAGATCTCCTGTTCCTCCTGTTTATTCCCCAAGCTGTGTGCATTGACATACAGGCATTTCAGAGAGATAGTTGTGCATACAAGTTTCCCCAGAGCAGGGCAAGGGAAAATGTCATGTCTCATATGCATTTCCCCAGCTGCAGGCACCCACTGGAGGCATCCTGATGTGAGCCATGTTTTGCTGACTACCTTGTCTTTACAATTCTTCCCTGTCCCCATCCTTCCTAGCTTAAATCTCTTTACCAGGTTGACCAACCTGTTGTATCACTGTCTTGATAGCATCTTAATTCTTCCCATCAGGTTTGGGATATGGACATCTATATTAAGGGCCACTGAAACGTGTCAGGAGAGAGGGAGAAACTATAATTTACTGCCCAGACACAAAACTGCTCATTTCCAAAGTTTTTTTTCTGAAATGATGTGTATGTAGCATCACAGAACCAGCTCTAGAACATGAAGTAGAAATGCCTTATCATATTAAGCACTATACACAAACAGACAGCTGCAAACATACACACACACACATGCACTCACAGACTTACCATGGCTAAATGATAGCATCTGCAATGCTAACACATGAAAGCAATTGGAAACATCATTTCCATTGTTATTATAAGAGTAACAACTTCCTTGAGCACAGGGAAGGATGGCATAGATCCACTATTACCCCATGTAGCTTAGTTAAGTAGCAGAGACTAGGAGATCAACAAGGAATAGTCTCAATTCAGAGCCAGCAAAAAATCTTGTAATTTCTCAGCATTGCATGCAACTGGAATCATGAGCATTGATATTTTTAAGACCTTCACTTTCATGCTCTGGGGCAAGGTTAAGAACACCATGATCCTTTATCTGTCCCAAGTGCCTACAGTAATAACTCCTAAATTCCAGAGATGACCATTGATGAACATGATGTCACTAACACAGGTCACACAGCCATCTTGTTCAACAGAAGCAATGACTAGGGGCCTTGTCAAAGAAAGCTGATTCTAGACACAAATTTACCATAGATACTCCCTGTTGCACCCACATAATTCTGGGCACCTGTCTTCGGTCTATGTATGCTTGCAACTGCAATGTAGGACTTGGATACTCTACCAAAGGAATTCACTCAACTATAGTATGGGATCTGAAGGGAATGGCAAGGGGAGCTACTTTGATTTCACAGGTTTAAGGGATGGTACGGTCCCTGTCAGAAAGTAAAAAGATTTTTACTCTGAGTTGAAATCAGTCTCAATATTAATGAGGTAATGCTAGTTGTTTGCCTCACTAGTTATGACTCTGAAGACAAAGGATGGGTGGTAGCCTTGTAGGACAAATGTTTGTTTAGAAAAATGCCCCACCAAATTCCCAACCACAGCAAGAGAGAAGTGTTTGATTAAGGAAGGCAATAATAAAGATCAAGATCAGAGCAGCACCCCCATGACAGTCAGGTAAGAACATCTGTCTGAAACTGTCTTTTACAGGAGAATTTATGAAACATTGCTTAATACAGATGTTTCAGCAGAATAGCAGAGTAACTGTTTCAGGAAGAAATAGAGTCTAGTAATCCATTGGAAGAAGCTGAAGATTTGGGCAAAGCTGTCTTAAATTTAAGTTGGTACTAAACTCTGATGCATATCTAATAAAATAGATTCCAGGATGACCTATTCTTGTCTTTATGCAGCAAAAACTGAGTGAATTGTTTGAGTGAACAAACTGATGCCAAACTAAATCAGATGACCATAGGTCAGTTTGTATAAATGCTTGGACAGATGAGGAAAAAGCTGTGAAGCAGATCTGTCCTTCCCCTTTCTTTCCCTATCTGAAGGATTTTCTCCTGATTTGAGGGCTGTTGTTGTGGGAGCATAAAACTAGTGTGTGCATGGAGACACAAGGTGTGTGAACCACAGAACTTTTCCCAGCACTTGCTGAGGTGTTCTAGCACAATGATGAAAGGCCTCTAGTGTGTTGAAATTTATATAGCTACAGAAAATGCAAGACTTTACTAACAAGCCTTCATGTAAGTAATTCTAAAACTACTTGTAGTTTGCAAGTCAATATGATTGTAGGCTCATACTTAGACTATATAAAGAATTATAGTATACACCCCATTAAAAATATTTTTTACTGAAAAACTGTGTAATTAACTGCAATCACTTTTTCCGTGTATAACTCCTATGACTATGCCATCAAAGCTTTAATCTTCCTTCTTTTCCTCTCTTCTCTCTCATTTCTTTTCTTTTATGGATGGAGTAGCAGTTAAGTAACATTTAAATTCTATAGACATCATTATATTAATATTGAATTCACATTACTATAGAAAAAGAGCAAGACTCAAGTGTGATTCTTTTAGGAAGAAATGCAACATTTTTCTCTCCTTAGCCAAAATCTATCAGCCTTGTTGCAATCTCTAGAGACTCTCAGCAACAGATGTGATATGACTGATGGCGGGCAAAAATCTATGAAAGACAGAGTCCAAACTGTGGCTGGAGAATGAGAACAGATAAATCAGGGCACAGGTCTAGACAGGGCATGAGCTTGTCCTACGAGGCCCTATAAGTCTCAAGAGACTCTGGAAACAAGCGTGTAAACACCTGTTTCAAGCATCATTTAAGGAGATACTTGTCTATAAATGGGAAATCAATGTAATTGTATGAGAAGATCACCCTTATGCAGATTTGCTTTCAGGGAGATTAAAATAAGCAAATCTCATATTTCAACAGAAATGTACATGCCTGAACTGTCAAATGCTACTTAATAAGAGAATTATACTGGATTTTATTTTACTTAGGTTCTATTTTACAAAGAACAGTCTCTCCCTCTTCTTTTAAGGCAAACCACTTGCTTTGGGGATATCAGTTTGGATTCAGCATTAGTTCTAATTGACATAGTTTTAATTATTTCACTTGAGTCTTATCATAAGACCTCCACATATGATATAATTGGTTATATGTGGTAGACTCCATACATGCTATAATCCTTGTGCTGACATGGCAGACAAGGGAATAAAGAGAGAAGCTTGCTTTTTGACCTTAGACACATGACATATGTCAGCTGAATGGAAAGGTTATGCAGCAACACACTTACATGATTGAGGTGTCCTATTTGTTTTCTGTTTAATTCTCTTTCTATTAATTTTCAAAATTTGTCAATATTTTATCCACAAAAGAGACACTCGGAAAATCAGTCAGTTGCAAGAAGGTATGTGAGCTTAAGAAAAAAAAAGAAAAACAGAAGGAAAGAAGATTAAAAGCGTGAACATAGTAATGCAAAAAGAATGGAAAACAGTTGGGGGAAAAAATGACTTTGGTCATATAATTCATTTCATGAGGTGTGCCGTACATTATGGGGAGGAGCACAAATCCTCAGTTTGGAACACCAGTTGTGAGAGGACAACTTCACACTATGTTTATCACTAGGAATTGCATACTATCTCACCGCAGATATCACATCTGCAAAATAGGCAAAAAGAGAGACTTTGAACCTCTGCAAAATGGGCAGAAAGAGGAACTCTGAACTTCCACAAAATAGGCAGAGGAAGGAATTATGCAATGTCATCGAAACTGGGCTAAGTGCAGAGACTCGTACAGTTTGGCCAACTGACTAGACCTGCTCTTGTGCAATTCCCTGGTCAATTACCAGCTAAGCATTTTGACTCTGAGTACAAACACCAACACAAATGTAAAAAATAGGAGCCTGAGAGACAAACTCCTTGGAACTCTACTGCAAGGCAGCAGGCTACGTGACAGGATCTCCCCTTAGGGTGGGACGCCACTTAAGGTTACGCCTTACACTCAGTGAATAGACATAAATGTGATTTTTAATCTATACTAAGAGCTAGCTAGCTAATGATGCAGTAAGTACTTGTGTGAATACCTTGCTATCAATAAATTCTATAATAGTAACCATCCTGTGTGGTGAGTGTAATTCCACCTGTGATAGCTGTTATATCAATTAGTTGCAGAATCTGATTAGTGGCAGCAAGATCAATGGCTTATTGGCACCAAAGAAATGTGGGGAAAGCAGTATTGGGAATGTATATGGCAGTTATTACAAGAACGAGATGTTTGGGTGTTTCACGTGGATGCCCACACTACAGAGTCCACAGAAACAGCAAAATGGAGTGCACATGTAGACCAATTGGCTCACATCCATCGCCTCGCCATCACAGCCCCAGAGGAAGAGGCGTTAGCAAAGCGGGCTCATGCTAAAGCTGGCCACGCTGGGCGAAATGCTGCCATTGCAGGGGGAAAAGCATGGGGTCTGCTATTGAGCTAAGCATTAGTGCAGCAAGTCATTGATCAGTGCTCCGTTTGTCAGATGCTGAAGGAACGGAAAGTGTTATCTCAACCATTGGGGCAGATCAAGCGAGGAACCACGGTGGGGGGAAGTCTGACAACTTGATTATATGGGTCCATTGAAGGAACATCGACGACAGCGATATGCTTGTGTAGCAGTAGACACCTGTTCTGGGCTGGCTGTCATCATTCCTAGCCGCCATAGTAATGCTTTTACAACTATTCGGTGCTTGAACGCCATTGAGTTGTACTATGGCACCCCTATTGAAATACAATCGGATAATGGTTCACATTTCAAAAATAAAGCAATGCAGCAGTGGGCAGAAGAGCGGGGAATTACATGGATGTGGCACCTCCCTTATCATCCCCAGGGAGCTGGCCTGGTAGAACGGATAAACGGACTGCTACAGGAACAGCTCCAGAGATTGGGAGGAGGCTCCTTTCAGGGCTGGGTAGACCACCTTCCAGAGGCTGTTCGTATCTTAAACAACAGGCTTGTTGCCGGCAGCACCATGCCACTGTTATTGATGAAACAAGGCCAGATACGGGCTGTACGCACAGCAACAAATGTAGCATCTGTGAAGCAGGGCGCACAGTTCCGAGCCACCAGTGGGCAAGGTGGGTATATTGTCCACAACACATAGGACTGGAGTATCGGTAGTGGGGAGGTAACATGGTTACGCACCGACGTTCATCTGTATGTGAACAATACTCAACCAGCATGCCTGTGGGTGTTGCAACTAAGTTCAGCATTACTTAGTAAGAGTATCGTACTGTTGAATCTCATACAAACAAACCTGAAATCGCCTCTGTTGTTAGGTCTCAAAAATACTACATCGCGCCCAATCTTGGTACCACCTGCTCCATGGGTTAATGTGTATTATGTCCACAGCATAACACCAAGTCCGCCACCATCAACTTGGTTTGCAGGAGCTCGTGTCTGGTACTAACCCCCTTTAGAGCCGGTACCACTTCTGGTGGAAAAACTTGCAGCTGGTGATTCGCATGCGGTAATCATTGTCATTCAGGGTGAGCAACAGTGGAAGCGAGTATCAACTGAGCACCTTAGGTGAAGAGAGTAGTCAGGGACAGAAGAATGTTGTCTTCCCCTCCCCCTCTTATTTTCCCAGGTATGCCTGGACCGTACCTCAGCCACAACAATGTCTGGGTGACTCTAGCCAACGTCACAGGACAAGATCACCTGTGCTAAGTACTGTTACTCCACAGAACCTGTTCTCTACCTGCTTGGTTGGCGCACCATTGACGGCAGAAGAATTGGTAGTCCTATGTAACACCACGCTCAGCAGCGGCCAGTCTCTTTGTACGCGGTGGAACGGCTCCTGGGATAGCTGGCTATAGCGAGTAGGCGTATCACCTGCGTTACTACCGCAAGAACTGCAGTTGCTAGGATCTTTGTCTGCTACTTACTGCACTATGTTTAACTATACTGGGAAAAATCAGTCCGAAGTCTGGTGGGTGAATAGTACCAAGGCCATCTGCCAAAATGCCACTGCTTGGTGTAACATCACCAAGTGGACAATGTCCTTTAATTCCCATTTACAATTGTCCAGAGGCCTCTTCCTCCTTTGTGGGGACAGAGCTTGGGCTGGAATCCCCGAGGCCATAACAGGGGGGCCTTGTATGTTGGGTTGGTTAACCTTATTAAACTCCAATATTACAGTGTTGCATCAGAGATCATTAAACAGCATAACTGGGAGTGCCATGACATACATCAGTTTACATCCGGTTATAATTCGGATGTCACATTTTGGAATGCTGGACGGCGAATTGCTTCATCTTTGCTAGTACCAGGAGTTGCAAGTGCTCGAGCATTAGCTACGCTAAATAAACTTGGCTGCTGGTTAAGTAAATTTAGTAACGCCACCAGTAGTGCTTTAGCGGGCTTGCTGACTGATATGGACTCCATAAGACAAGCTACATTGCAGAATCGTGCTGCCATTGATTTTCTATTGGTAGTCCATGGTCATGGCTGTCAAGATGTTAAAGGCATGTGTTGTATGAATTTAAGTGATCATTCGCAATCCATTCATGCAAAGATTCAAGAACTACAACATTTAACAAAGCAACTGCAAGTTAGTGATGAGTGGAATCCTTTTGGGATGTGGACGTGGGGATGGCCTTGGCTACAGAAATTATTGCTTTTTTGCTGCTTACTATTTGTAATTTTCCTTTCTATTTCCTGATATATCCCTTGTATGCTATCGTTATTATGTTCTATTACGGACTCCCTTTTACAACACCATGTTGTTCGTGTGATGGAATATAGACGTGTTCCAACAACGGATCATGTGGTGGCATGCATCCGTACTGTGTGATACTTCATGGGAATGGTCCATGTTGCAACTTTTGTATCTGTACTACCTGATACTTGGTCAGAATAGTCTAGTGTTGTAACTTTTTAGTGCCTAGAACAATACCGCTGTGTTAAGCGGGATACAAATAAGTAACTAACAAGGTCTTGGAAATCTGTGAGAAAGAACAGCGGTTGGTCACATAGATTCTGTGGCTTCCAGCCACAGAATTACCATGAGAAGCAGTCAACATGAAGGTCAGAAGCTGAAGGGTAGTGAAATAGCGACCCTCAAAGTCAAATGTGGCCCCCGAAATAAGTCTGCACGCGTGCGCAGTGTCATAGCCCAGTTATGCAACCGGGGAGGAGTTGGGCTAGACTCCCTGCACTTCTTGGCCCCATGTGCCAGGGCTCCCGCCTCCCGCAAGTAATCATAAATGCCGGAGTTTTCTGAAGGAGAGAGAGGCTGCTACACAACAGAGGACCACGTTGCCTCCTCGGGGACGCCCAAAAAGATTGTGCCTGCCGACTCTCTCCCTCACCATGCAGACGATCGGGACAAGCATTGAGGTGGTCCTTCTCGAGATTACCATCGGGTCGGTCTGTTTGTAAGTATCTACTAATAAACTGCTTGCTACTGAAGAGTGTTTGTGTGTGTGTGTGTTTGTGCTGGCTTGCCAAACCGGATGTTTGGCCCCCGGGAATCTAACTAGAACATGATCTCAGGAAAAAATCAACATAGTGGAGTTTTTCTCAGGGTGTTTTAAGAGAAGACAACCATGAAGCTGTAATAAATTCATTTGCTTCTGGATCAATTAAATTTAAAGCTGTTGATGGATAGTAGTAGGTACAGAAGGAGAAGCAGTTAGAGAGTGAAATCGTCAAATAATGAAGTTGAATGGATTTGAAGTAAGAATTAATTCACTCATGGGAAAGTGCTTCTTAATTCTGATGAGAAAGCACCTAGAGATAAAGATTCTGGTCTTTACCACTTCTTTCCTTTGACCCCTACTGCCAGTACCTAGGCTTATTTTCCATTTTATAGGGTTAGAGATAATGCAAAATCTGAGCTTTAAGAGTTTTTATTCTCAAAGAAAAGAAGAAAGAATCTGCCTGCAAAATCTGTTTGCTTACCAAACAAGTCTGATGTACTTGCTCAACTAACCATGGAAGTAGTTAATGCTTATTTCCTAATAGCAGCTAAATAAAGCCAAGGACAACACTCAGCTGAACAGCAGTTGTAAGAAAGTTAACCAGAACAAAGAATTAAATCCAGATTAATTTTGGTTAATTCTATAGCACTTTGCTTGCCTTTTTCTTGCCTGAACTTCAAAGATTTCCAAGCAGTATTATAACACACGAATCTCTGTTACTCAGCAATTTCATCTCCCATACATGTTTTTGAAAATCCTTATTTTGGTTCCAAAGGGATAGATTTGATGCAAACAAAGAAAGTAACTCTTCAGGAGATGCCAGATATGTTCATCTAAACCATTGGGAGCTGCACAGAAACAGAAGGGAAAAACCTCTGAGTCCCTTGCTCCCAGGAGCATTACTCCATTTTATCTGAGTTAAGGAAGATCATGTTTAATGCTTGAAGGGCCAATGGCCCTTTCTGCTAGATTCCTTCTAGTAGAGAGCAGAGGTGGACAAACTGCAGTACTTTATACAAGCCTTCAGGCAGGAGGCTATGTGAGAGGTGGAAAAGAGCCATATGGCTGTGCTAGGTGCACTGGAGCCTGGTTGGAGTAACAAGAACAAGGCAGAGGTGAGGCAAGGCAAGCGGATATATTATTATATCTTTTTCTCTGACATATAAAGAATTCAGCTTAAATCTGTATCTCACTCCTAATTTTACTCAGGGTGTGAGCTGACCTGAGTGCACTGCAGATGATCAGAAAGTTAGGGGTGAAGAATGAGGTCCATTTACAAGCTAACTTGACATCAAAAAAAATTACAGCCTTTAGAAGAAATAGCATTTTTCTATTCAGATAGAGTCTATGTAACTCATACTAAAAAAAAGGTCAGTCTTTTTCATACTTATGTGATTGATTTTGATAATGCATGATTTCAGTGTTGAGACTCAAGCCTCAGTGAATAGTTTGAAATCTGAGAGCATCACTGGCATAAAGGATGCTGAAAAAATATTGAGTAAGCCCTTGTTCATAGCTGTGAAAGTCCAAGGCCCATTGCCTACAAGTAAACTGGTTTACGATGCATGAATGCCTGTCTACATGCAACGAGATACTTCCCAAATAAATGACAGGACTTGGGACATAGGGTGTAAAATAAGAAAAACAAGGCACTGAGGGATTACTGACATTTTGCTGTTACTTACTGTTATGCAAAGAAATTTGTTTACAGGAAAAGAGGAAAAATTAATTTACATAAAACTCAGAAATTTTTGGTACTATAAAACAAACTTTAAGTGTAGAGAAAGAATTATTACTAGTCCAGAACTAATTATTAGAGAAAGAAAAACAGATGATATGTAAATGGAAAAAATATTTTAATATATTAACAATATTACAAATAAAAAAAAACAATGATATATTTAAATATGATAAAACAAAATTCTTAGTTTCTACTTTTCCTGAAGAATAGAACACAGAAGGCCCGATGCACAGAGCTGCCAGCAAGCAGCCCCAGCGGGCTGGGGCAGCGCGGGCTCTTCAGCGCCGGCTGTACGGCTGTTTGGAGCGGCGCTGTAGCCGCCCGCGGCCCGGCCTTCGCTCTGGCCCCGTCTGGCCTGAGCGCCTGCTGCTCGCGGGAGCCTGGGAGCTGGCCGACGATGCTGCCTGTCTGCTGGTGCTGGCGCTGGCCGTCCCCGACTGCGTGCTGGAGGCTGCAGGAGAGGCAGGAAGGTCAGCAGCACGGCCCCTTGCGCCCAGGCCAGGAGAGGCCAGAGCGCGGGCTGCCCGGCGAGGAGAGAGCCTCTGCCAAGCGCAGCCTGAGCAGCCGCAGGCGGGCCTTGTCTGGCTCCTGCCTCTGGCCTGGGGGCGCCTGCATGCACCCGGGGTCTCCTCTTACCGGTGCCCAGCCCCGCACAGTCGTCACACTCCCAGGTGGCTGTGGAGGGCCTCAAGGCGGAGCAGCGGCGGTGCGTGCCCTTGGCAGCACAGGAGGAGCAGAGCAGCAGCTGCCACGGCCTGGGAAAGCAAAGGGGTGGGTGGCCAGAGGGGCAGCCAGGGCTGGCAGGGACACCAGGGAGGCAGCCAAGGGCAGAGGGAGGTGAGCAGGAGGCTACCCGGCAGAGCTCCCCCAGCTGGCACCACCTGAGCAACAAGAGGCCTTGCTCCCGCAGCCCTGCAGGGTGGCAAGAGCCTGGGCACAGCCCCAGGCCAACCCTCCGCTCCTTGGTGTGCCACTAGCCCAGAGCTAGCAGGAGATGATGCCTCCTGGCCTGGGAGCTCGGCACTGCCGTGGCAAAGCCCTCTCCCTCTCTCTCTCCTTCCTGCCCTGCAGGCCGTCCATCCCCCTTCCAAAGACCTTCCGAGATGGTGCCAGGCTGCCACAAAGGCACCTGCTGCCACGTGGGCAGGGGGGAAACTGCTGCTTGGCTGACTTACCCCTCTTCCGCTGCCTCCTCTCGGCCGCGCGCACAAAGACACCGGCTGGCATCGCATCGCCCGTGCCTCTCGTAGAGCTCCTCAAAAGCTCCCTCTGCCTCCCACGTGGGTTGTCTGCCGGGCAGAAGCCAAGCAAGGGCATGAGCCTCCCCGGCCCCTTCGGCCCGTGCCCTTCTTCTCTCTCGTGGCCACAGGGCAAGGGCAGAAGAGAACCAACCTGAGGGGCACTCGGATGCCCACGGAAGACATTTCCCACAGGAAAGCCTCCCTGTCTTGGCACTGCGGGCACTGGAAGCAGAAGAAGCCTGCCCCAAGAGCCTGTCGCTGCAAGAGAGCCCCAGGCAGCGTGAGTGGGCCACTGCCTGCTGCTGGCCACCTGCCGTGCCCAAGGGGCGCGGGAAGGGCCTCCTACCTGGACGCAGCCACGGTGGAACCACGCGTGCTTACACGCGGGGCACACCAGCGTGTGGTGGGAGAGCTTTCCCTCCACGGGCTCCAGACAGATGAGGCAGGAGGTCTCCCCATCCTGGTGCGCCTGCACTTGTTGCTCCGGGCGATGTGCCCGGCAGAAGGACCTGGGCGCAACACGGAAGCGCTGGGCAAGGTCGGGACGTGCGGAGTCGCCCCGCCTTTCTCGACAAGACTACCCCAAAGGCAGCAGAGGCTGGTTGCTCCCCGGGCAACACGCGCGAGTCTCTCTTCCCATCCCTTTCCCACTTCCCCTGCATCTGCCACTCGAGGGGCGCGGCAGGTTCTGCCAGAGGCCTGCACATCCTGCCTCTCACGGGGGCTCCGGCGCCCTCTCGCCCAGCTGGGCACCTTGCCTGTGCGGAGGAGGCCTGACCAAGACGCCGGCTTGGCAGCCCGCAGCCCGGCAGGCATCCCCAGCTCCCAGGGCACCCACAGCAAGGCACTGCCAGCGCATGGCTGGTGGCAGACCCTCCTGCTCTGCTCCGGCACCCAGGGCAGGGGAAACGGTGGCAGAAAGGAGCCCTCCACGCCCCGGCGCTGGCTCTGGCAGGGCTCTGGCAGGGGCACCTCCGGGCAGAGCACGCAGCTGCTTTGTCCGCTTGGCCGGCGCCGGCAGGAGGCCGACTGAGGCCAAGGCAGCCCAGCACGAGGCTCCCCAGCTCTTACCTGTACTGCCCAAAGAACTGCGAGACGCAGCCGTCTTCGCAGCCGCACGGGAAGTGGAAGCTGCGCTTGCAGCCCTTCTGATGGCAGCAAATGGTGGCCCCGCGCTCACCACAGACGTAGCACAGCTGGAAAGAGAACAGCAGACCCTCATCAGCCCCACGTGCTCGCGGCCCCCCAAGGCCTGCCCCACACCTTTGCCAAGGCTGCGGGCGTCGGGGCACCGCGGCCTCACGACCTGCACAGCCGCCTCCAGCACTGGGCTTCTGCCTTCTGCCGGAGCCTCTCTGGAGCTCCTGCGACTCACACAACTGCCCGCGATTTCCTTCCCGGGGTCCAGGCTGAGCTTGCACAAACCCCCACCCCTACGAGCTCCTCACCTTCCGACTTGCCCGCTTCACCACCCGCCTGATCTCTGCCGGAAGAAACTCGTCGGCTCCCGTCTCAGACGCGCGTCTCACGGGGAGCCCGCCGGCAAGATACTGAAAAACAGAAAGCTCCCAGCGCTCATTCAGTCCTGCAGGCATGGCGCATTGCTAGCGGATGGTGCTGAGACACCGGCGAGAGGTCCAGGGCAGGCCACGCTCCGGTGCCTGGGGCTGGGTGACCTGCAGTGCTGCTGGGCCTCGGAGCTGCTGCACAACAAGCAGCGCAAAGGCCTGGAGAACTGGGCTGTGCTGTGGGCAGGGAAGGCCCTGGCGGCGAGCGCCCGGGCGAGGGGCTGGGGAGCACTCCCGCAGGCAGCGCTGGGCTGCTGGGCCTTCCTGAGCTGAGCCCCTGCCATGCTGGGGCAGACCTGGAGAGCCCGAGCAGCACGCAGCAAAGGGTCCCCAGCAAGCGCAGGAGTTGTTGAGGAGGAGGTGACTCCCCCCAGAGCTCTTGGGATGGGATTTCCCACAGCCACAAACCCCGCCCCCTCCCCACGCCCCACGCTGCCCACGTGGCCATGGAGATTACAAGGTGCTGGGCAGGGGCACCAGGCGGGAGCTGGAGGCATCTCCCGGGAGACTCACCAGGCAATTCTCATGGGCACAGAGTCCACCATTCCGGCGTTTCTCGCCGTACTTATCCGCGTCGGAATCGGCCCGGCGACACAGCACGCAGGCTGCAGGGGCAGAGCAAAGGCCGCAAGCACTGAGCATCTCTCTGGGGCCTGCACAAGTGTCCTGGAGGGCTTCCCCTGGCAGGGCCCGCTCTTTCCCGGCTCTCCAAATGCCCTCCTGGTGCTGCCTGCATCCCCCACGGCTCCGCGACAGCCCCACGCTGACCCAGAGGAGGCTCCTGCACTGGCCCCAGGGGTTCCCACGCACGACCTGCCCCCTCGCCTTCCCCTTGCCTCTCCCGGCCCCTCTCGCCCCTTCCCAGCACAGACCGTTCCTCCCTGCATGCCTCTGCAGCCTAGCACGTCCCTCCCCGCGCCCCCGGCCTCGTGCGCAGCACAGGAGCTCGGGGTCCCTCTGCTCTCACCCTCCTCCCTGGCGTCGGGCGCCTTGCGCTTCATGGCGCACACGAGACGGCTCGACAGCGAGTGCTCCGGAAAAGATCTGTCCCGGCGGCGCCGGGGTCTCCACTCCAGGCACTCCTTCGCCGACCCTGGGGGAGCAGCGGGGCCAGGGTGACTCTGCAGCCCAGCCCAGTCCAGCCCAGCCCCAGCGGCCATGACGTGGGGCCCCGCTCCTGCCGCTGCGGCAGCCCCACGCGAGCCCCTTCCTGCCCGGTCCTGCAGAGCTCCCCCACCCGGGCCCCGGCGCTGCCTCTCGCCGCCTGCCGCAGGGGCCACGCCGGGGCAGGCCCCAGGGCAGCGGGGCCACGGCCCGGGAGCTCCACAGGGCTGGAGCAGCACCCTGGGCCTGGCCGTGCGCGCGGCGGCGCCACCTCCCCTGCCCGCACCTGTCCCCTGCTCAGAGGCGCCGCCTCCAGCCTGGGGCTGCCCGCGCCCCGCAGCCCTTTTTGTACCGCCGGGGCCACCCACGTCACCCACCGCTACTGTGACAGGGCACCACCACCGGCGTGACACTGACCCCCACTGTGACATGCTGCTGCCACTCCCAGGCGGGACAAAAGGCTGGAACCAAAAGCCTTGGCCAGCCCCCCAGGCGGGAGGTACCTGCCACTTCTGCCCTTGCCTCAGCCCTCTCCTCACACTGCTGAAATCCAGGTTGGACAAAGAAGCCGTTAGGGGCCTCTTCCTGAAAATCCAGCCACAACTAGTTCCTCCCGTGACCGGCCTCATGCCCACGTTTGGCCACTCAGGGAGTTCCTGGGGAGAAGCAGGCACACAAAACTGCCTGTTTCCCACAAGTTCTCGTTCTGCCCTGAGCGGCAACCCTTCAATGAGGAGGCGGCAAAGGAAACACCTCTGCCCAAACGACTCCACCGGTTTGGCCTGCACAGCTCTGATTCTGGCTTTCTCTTCAGGTGCATGTTTCCCAAAAAGGTCGTGCCTCGCTCTCTCACACGTTCCCTCTGCCCGTTGTTCTGGGTGCGCCGATTGCCTCTTGCAAATCCTCTCCGCGGTTACTTGGGTTTGCTCTTGTTGCCCTGGACATTTCAAGCTGAGGCTGGAACATTTGCTAGGAGGAAGACAAGCGGGACCAGCTCAAGGGGGCTCTCCCCACAACGCACGAGGAAGCTCTTCTGTAGCCCAGCATTGGTCCATCTAGGCCAAAGCGTCAAGAATGAGAGTAAAAGAAGAGGACGACAGTTCAACACGGGTTTCCACACAGGGCTCACTTTCGAACCCCTCTCTACCTCCTCCTTCCCCTGCTGCTCTGGCTCTGAAGGCTGCGAGGTTCAGTCTGGAGGTGGTGAAGTGGAGGGCATTACCGCGTCCTGGAGGCAGCACCTGGAGTCCTTGGACAGCATGCACTTCGATGTCCATGCTGATAGATTTCTTCCTCACGCGAGGACCCCTTGGCCTCCTCTTTCTATGTTTGCCAACACCCTCTTGCCCCTTGTGCACTCTTCCACATTGACTACGTGCGGTGCATTTTACGCATGCGAGATACTGCTTTGTTCTCTTGGTTCTCCCTGGAAATGTTCTCTTTTCTTTCTCTTTCTCTCTCTCTTTTTTTTTTTTTTTTTTTTCTTCCCCAGATTCAGGCCTCTGTATTTCTTTTGCTGCCGCCTGGGCATCTTCTGTATAGCAGTGGTGCCTCCCATAACAGCCCATGCCCCATCCCTTGTCACCCCATGCCTGCACTCCGCTGCAGCATCTGCTGTCTCCACCTCACAAGTAGTCTGCTATTGTACCAGGCCTAGACTAGGCCCAAGGGCTAGAGGGGTGAATGGGGCTGCACCCCTTAAAAATAGACAGAAAAAAGAAAAAAGAAAAAAGTCAGCCAAAGCCACAGGAAACCCAAACTAGAGGTAGTCCTGAGGAGGATCAGGAGGTTAGCTGGTAAGCCAGAGGACCTGGCAAGGCACCATCCCTACTTGTCATGGCACCAAGCCTGTGGCCTTTGGGAAGAACGTCCTAAAGGCTGCAGGAGTACTGCCGCACATCCCCAGTGGCAGTGGAGGGGAGTGGCGAGACAAAGAAGCTGGAACATGCCTGAGGGCTAAGGGCTCGGCACCCGACCGAGGAGGCCACCAAGTAGCCCCTGCGCAAAGGCTGCCACACGGGAAGAGGAGAGCCATCCTGTGAGCCCGGCAGTCCGGCCCCCGCATCTGAGCCCAGAATGATCCAAGAGGCCGTTTCGGCAATGGCCAGGGCCTCCACCCAAGGTGTTAATCAACACACCCAAGCACCCAGCTTGTGCCCAGGCTGAATGCAGGCACAGCAGGAGGTGCCAGGGGAATCTTCAGGAACGGAGAGTGGTTGTGACCATGAGTCCGATGCTTTCATAGAATCATAGAATCAATAATGTTGGAAGGGACCTCTGGAGATCATCTAGTAGAACCTAGTTCAGCAGGGGCTCAGCAGGGTCACCTAGAGCATGTTAGACAGGGTTGCGTCCAGGCGGGCCTTGAAGATCTCCAGAGAAGGAGACTCCACAACCTCTCTGGGCAGCCTGGTCCAGTGCTCTGCCACTCTCACAGTGAAGAAATTCCCCCTCACGGTCAGGCGGAACTTCCTGTGCTTCAGTTTCTGCCCATTGCCTCTTGTCCTGTCTCACGGGGCAACTGAAAAGAGTTTGTCCCCATCTCCTTGACACCCTCCCTCCAGGTACTTATACACATTGATAAGATTCCCCCCACCCCCCGCCCTTGGTCTTCTCTTCCCCAGGCTGAAGAGGACCAGCTCGTGCAGCCGTTCCTCATAGGGCAGGTGCTCCAGCCCTCTGATCATCTTCGTAGCCCTGTGCTGGACTCTCTGCAGTAGCTCCATGTGTGTCTTGTCCTGGGGAGCCCAGAACTGGACACAGGACTCGAGATGAGGCCTCCGCAGGGCTGAGGAGAGGGGCAGGATCACCTCCCTCCACCTGCTGGCAACACTCCTCCCAGCGCACCCCAGGAGACTCTCCATTGGCCTTCTTGGCCACAAGGGCACATTGCTGGCTCATGGTCAACTTGTCATCCCCCAGCACTCCCAGGTCCTTCTCTGCAGAGCTGCTCTCCAGGAGGTCAGCCCCCAGCTTGTCCTGGTGCCTAGGGTTATTTTTCCCTAAGTGCAGGACCCTGGGCTTGCCCTTGTTGAACCTCCTGAGATTCCTCTATACCCAACTCTCCAGCCTGTCCAGGTCTCTCTGAATGGCAGCACAGCCCACTGGTGTGTCAGCCACTCCTCCCAGCTTGGCATCATCTGCAAACTTGCTGAGGAGTCACTCCGTCCCCTCATCCAGGTTATTGATGAAAAAGTTGAACAGGATGGGACCCAGGACTGAGCCCTGGGGGACGCCACTAGCCACAGGCCTCCAACTAGACTCCACGCCACCGATGACGACCCTGTGAGCTCTGCCTTTCAGCCAGTTCTCAAGCCACCTCACTGTCCACTCGTCTAACCCACCCTTCCCGAGCTTCTCTGGGAGGACGTTATGGGAGACAGTGTCAAAAGCCTTGCTGAAGTCAAGGTTTATGCCAGCGATGAGGAGTTCCTAAAATCACAGAACACTTGGGCTTGGATGGCACGTCTGCAGGCCATGTGGTCCCAAGCAGCCTGCTCAGGCAGGCTCTGCTAGAGCAGCTTGCCTGGCACCAGGGCCAGTCGGCTTGTCAAGGTCTCCAAGGATGGAGACTCCACCACCTCTCGAGGAAGCCTGTTCCAACGTTCCAGCACCCTCACAAGCAGGAAGTGTTTTTCAAGCTTCAGTTGGAATTTCCTGCCTGCCACTTTGAGCCCTTTGCCTCTCGCCTGCTCACAGAGCACCTTGAGAGGAGGGCCTCCGTCTTCTTTACACCCTCCTATCAGATACTTTCAACATTGAGGGCAACTCCCCCTCCCCCCAGAGCCAGAGCAGGAGCCGGAGCCGGAGCCGGAGCCAGAGTCTTCCCTTCTCCAAGCAAAACAATCCCACCTCTCTCACAGGCTCTGCAGTCAGGGACCTGGTCTGCAGTTGGTGCACTGCCACCGGTCAGTCCAATTGTCTCATCAATGCAGAGACCAGTGGTGAGTTCTTGGGCCACCCCGGCAACTACGGAGCTCTGCGCCCTGGGCACCCACAGTGTGTACCGCAGCTCTAGGGCAATTTTCTCTCTCCCAAAGGGGGTTTTCATTCGTCGATCTCGCCTGCAGCTTCACAAATGCCACCGCTCTTGCCACAGGACTAGAACTCAATTCTCTTTATTGACAGGCAGGCAGGGGGTGGTTGGTTCCCACTGGCAGGAAGGCAGCATCCCCCTGCCCAGTGCATCCGGAGGGATGACCCAGGCTGGGCGCTCGCAGCAGGCCTCACGGGGCTCCCTCTGGCAGGGGCTGGGCAGCGCTGGCATCCCTTGGGCCCGATGCACAGAGCTGCCAGCAAGCAGCCCCAGCGGGCTGGGGCAGCGCGGGCTCTTCAGCGCCTGATACTTGATACCTGATACTTGGTCAGAATAGTCTAGTGTTGTAACTTTTTAGTGCCTAGAACAATACCGCTGTGTTAAGCGGGATACAAATAAGTAACTAACAAGGTCTTGGAAATCTGTGAGAAAGAACAGCGGTTGGTCACATAGATTCTGTGGCTTCCAGCCACAGAATTACCATGAGAAGCAGTCAACATGAAGGTCAGAAGCTGAAGGGTAGTGAAATAGCGACCCTCAAAGTCAAATGTGGCCCCCGAAATAAGTCTGCATGCGTGCGCAGTGTCATAGCCCAGTTATGCAACCGGGGAGGAGTTGGGCTAGACTCCCTGCACTTCTTGGCCCCATGTGCCAGGGCTCCCGCCTCCCGCAAGTAATCATAAATGCCGGAGTTTTCTGAAGGAGAGGGAGGCTGCTACACAACAGAGGACCACGTTGCCTCCTCGGGGACGCCCAAAAAGATTGTGCCTGCCGACTCTCTCCCTCACCATGCAGACGATCGGGACAAGCATTGAGGTGGTCCTTCTCGAGATTACCATCGGGTCGGTCTGTTTGTAAGTATCTACTAATAAACTGCTTGCTACTGAAGAGTGTTTGTGTGTGTGTGTGTTTGTGCTGGCTTGCCAAACCGGATGTTTGGCCCCCGGGAATCTAACTAGAACATGATCTCAGGAAAAAATCAACATAGTGGAGTTTTTCTCAGGGTGTTTTAAGAGAAGACAACCATGAAGCTGTAATAAATTCATTTGCTTCTGGATCAATTAAATTTAAAGCTGTTGATGGATAGTAGTAGGTACAGAAGGAGAAGCAGTTAGAGAGTGAAATCGTCAAATAATGAAGTTGAATGGATTTGAAGTAAGAATTAATTCACTCATGGGAAAGTGCTTCTTAATTCTGATGAGAAAGCACCTAGAGATAAAGATTCTGGTCTTTACCACTTCTTTCCTTTGACCCCTACTGCCAGTACCTAGGCTTATTTTCCATTTTATAGGGTTAGAGATAATGCAAAATCTGAGCTTTAAGAGTTTTTATTCTCAAAGAAAAGAAGAAAGAATCTGCCTGCAAAATCTGTTTGCTTACCAAACAAGTCTGATGTACTTGCTCAACTAACCATGGAAGTAGTTAATGCTTATTTCCTAATAGCAGCTAAATAAAGCCAAGGACAACACCCAGCTGAACAGCAGTTGTAAGAAAGTTAACCAGAACAAAGAATTAAATCCAGATTAATTTTGGTTAATTCTATAGCACTTTGCTTGCCTTTTTCTTGCCTGAACTTCAAAGATTTCCAAGCAGTATTATAACACACGCATCTCTGTTACTCAGCAATTTTATCTCCCATACATGTTTTTGAAAATCCTTATTTTGGTTCCAAAGGGATAGATTTGATGCAAACAAAGAAAGTAACTCTTCAGGAGATGCCAGATATGTTCATCTAAACCATTGGGAGCTGCACAGAAACAGAAGGGAAAAACCTCTGAGTCCCTTGCTCCCAGGAGCATTACTCCGTTTTATCTGAGTTAAGGAAGATCATGTTTAATGCTTGAAGGGCCAATGGCCCTTTCTGCTAGATTCCTTCTAGTAGAGAGCAGAGGTGGACAAACTGCAGTACCTTATACAAGCCTTCAGGCAGGAGGCTATGTGAGAGGTGGAAAAGAGCCATATGGCTGTGCTAGGTGCACTGGAGCCTGGTTGGAGTAACAAGAACAAGGCAGAGGTGAGGCAAGGCAAGCGGATATATTATTATATCTTTTTCTCTGACATATAAAGAATTCAGCTTAAATCTGTATCTCACTCCTAATTTTACTCAGGGTGTGAGCTGACCTGAGTGCACTGCAGATGATCAGAAAGTTAGGGGTGAAGAATGAGGTCCATTTACAAGCTAACTTGACATCAAAAAAAATTACAGCCTTTAGAAGAAATAGCATTTTTCTATTCAGATAGAGTCTATGTAACTCATACTAAAAAAAAGGTCAGTCTTTTTCATACTTATGTGATTGATTTTGATAATGCATGATTTCAGTGTTGAGACTCAAGCCTCAGTGAATAGTTTGAAATCTGAGAGCATCACTGGCATAAAGGATGCTGAAAAAATATTGAGTAAGCCCTTGTTCATAGCTGTGAAAGTCCAAGGCCCATTGCCTACAAGTAAACTGGTTTACGATGCATGAATGCCTGTCTACATGCAACGAGATACTTCCCAAATAAATGACAGGACTTGGGACATAGGGTGTAAAATAAGAAAAACAAGGCACTGAGGGATTACTGACATTTTGCTGTTACTGACTGTTATACAAAGAAATTTGTTTACAGGAAAAGAGGAAAAATTAATTTACATAAAACTCAGAAATCTTTGGTACTATAAAACAAACTTTAAGTGTAGAGAAAGAATTATTACTAGTCCAGAACTAATTATTAGAGAAAGAAAAACAGATGATATGTAAATGGAAAAAATATTTTAATATATTAACAATATTACAAATAAAAAAAAACAATGATATATTTAAATATGATAAAACAAAATTCTTAGTTTCTACTTTTCCTGAAGAATAGAACACAGAAGGCCCGATGCACAGAGCTGCCAGCAAGCAGCCCCAGCGGGCTGGGGCAGCGCGGGCTCTTCAGCGCCGGCTGTACGGCTGTTTGGAGCGGCGCTGTAGCCGCCCGCGGCCCGGCCTTCGCTCTGGCCCCGTCTGGCCTGAGCGCCTGCTGCTCGCGGGAGCCTGGGAGCTGGCCGACGATGCTGCCTGTCTGCTGGTGCTGGCGCTGGCCGTCCCCGACTGCGTGCTGGAGGCTGCAGGAGAGGCAGGAAGGTCAGCAGCACGGCCCCTTGCGCCCAGGCCAGGAGAGGCCAGAGCGCGGGCTGCCCGGCGAGGAGAGAGCCTCTGCCAAGCGCAGCCTGAGCATCCGCAGGCGGGCCTTGTCTGGCTCCTGCCTCTGGCCTGGGGGCGCCTGCATGCACCCGGGGTCTCCTCTTACTGGTGCCCAGCCCCGCACAGTCGTCACACTCCCAGGTGGCTGTGGAGGGCCTCAAGGCGGAGCAGCGGCGGTGCGTGCCCTTGGCAGCACAGGAGGAGCAGAGCAGCAGCTGCCACGGCCTGGGAAAGCAAAGGGGTGGGTGGCCAGAGGGGCAGCCAGGGCTGGCAGGGACACCAGGGAGGCAGCCAAGGGCAGAGGGAGGTGAGCAGGAGGCTACCCGGCAGAGCTCCCCCAGCTGGCACCACCTGAGCAACAAGAGGCCTTGCTCCCGCAGCCCTGCAGGGTGGCAAGAGCCTGGGCACAGCCCCAGGCCAACCCTCCGCTCCTTGGTGTGCCACTAGCCCAGAGCTAGCAGGAGATGATGCCTCCTGGCCTGGGAGCTCGGCACTGCCGTGGCAAAGCCCTCTCCCTCTCTCTCTCCTTCCTGCCCTGCAGGCCGTCCATCCCCCTTCCAAAGACCTTCCGAGATGGTGCCAGGCTGCCACAAAGGCACCTGCTGCCACGTGGGCAGGGGGGAAACTGCTGCTTGGCTGACTTACCCCTCTTCCGCTGCCTCCTCTCGGCCGCGCGCACAAAGACACCGGCTGGCATCGCATCGCCCGTGCCTCTCGTAGAGCTCCTCAAAAGCTCCCTCTGCCTCCCACGTGGGTTGTCTGCCGGGCAGAAGCCAAGCAAGGGCATGAGCCTCCCCGGCCCCTTCGGCCTGTGCCCTTCTTCTCTCTCGTGGCCACAGGGCAAGGGCAGAAGAGAACCAACCTGAGGGGCACTCGGATGCCCACGGAAGACATTTCCCACAGGAAAGCCTCCCTGTCTTGGCACTGCGGGCACTGGAAGCAGAAGAAGCCTGCCCCAAGAGCCTGTCGCTGCAAGAGAGCCCCAGGCAGCGTGAGTGGGCCACTGCCCGCTGCTGGCCACCTGCTGTGCCCAAGGGGCGCGGGAAGGGCCTCCTACCTGGACGCAGCCACGGTGGAACCACGCGTGCTTACATGCGGGGCACACCAGCGTGTGGTGGGAGAGCTTTCCCTCCACGGGCTCCAGACAGATGAGGCAGGAGGTCTCCCCATCCTGGTGCGCCTGCACTTGTTGCTCCGGGCGATGTGCCCGGCAGAAGGACCTGGGCGCAACACGGAAGCGCTGGGCAAGGTCGGGACGTGCGGAGTCGCCCCGCCTTTCTCGACAAGACTACCCCAAAGGCGGCAGAGGCTGGTTGCTCCCCGGGCAACACGCGCGAGTCTCTCTTCCCATCCCTTTCCCACTTCCCCTGCATCTGCCACTCGAGGGGCGCGGCAGGTTCTGCCAGAGGCCTGCACATCCTGCCTCTCACGGGGGCTCCGGCGCCCTCTCGCCCAGCTGGGCACCTTGCCTGTGCGGAGGAGGCCTGACCAAGACGCCGGCTTGGCAGCCCGCAGCCCGGCAGGCATCCCCAGCTCCCAGGGCACCCACAGCAAGGCACTGCCAGCGCATGGCTGGTGGCAGACCCTCCCGCTCTGCTCCGGCACCCAGGGCAGGGGAAACGGTGGCAGAAAGGAGCCCTCCACGCCCCGGCGCTGGCTCTGGCAGGGCTCTGGCAGGGGCACCGCCGGGCAGAGCACGCAGCTGCTTTGTCCGCTTGGCCGGCGCCGGCAGGAGGCCGACTGAGGCCAAGGCAGCCCAGCACGAGGCTCCCCAGCTCTTACCTGTACTGCCCAAAGAACTGCGAGACGCAGCCGTCTTCGCAGCCGCACGGGAAGTGGAAGCTGCGCTTGCAGCCCTTCTGATGGCAGCAAATGGTGGCCCCGCGCTCACCACAGACGTAGCACAGCTGGAAAGAGAACAGCAGACCCTCATCAGCCCCACGTGCTCGCGGCCCCCCAAGGCCTGCCCCACACCTTTGCCAAGGCTGCGGGCGTGGGGGCACCGCGGCCTCACGACCTGCACAGCCGCCTCCAGCACTGGGCTTCTGCCTTCTGCCGGAGCCTCTCTGGAGCTCCTGCGACTCACACAACTGCCCGCGATTTCCTTCCCGGGGTCCAGGCTGAGCTTGCACAAACCCCCACCCCTACGAGCTCCTCACCTTCCGACTTGCCCGCTTCACCACCCGCCTGATCTCTGCCGGAAGAAACTCGTCGGCTCCCGTCTCAGACGCGCGTCTCACGGGGAGCCCGCCGGCAAGATACTGAAAAACAGAAAGCTCCCAGCGCTCATTCAGTCCTGCAGGCATGGCGCATTGCTAGCGGATGGTGCTGAGACACCGGCGAGAGGTCCAGGGCAGGCCACGCTCCGGTGCCTGGGGCTGGGTGACCTGCAGTGCTGCTGGGCCTCGGAGCTGCTGCACAACAAGCAGCGCAAAGGCCTGGAGAACTGGGCTGTGCTGTGGGCAGGGAAGGCCCTGGCGGCGAGCGCCCGGGCGAGGGGCTGGGGAGCACTCCCGCAGGCAGCGCTGGGCTGCTGGGCCTTCCTGAGCTGAGCCCCTGCCATGCTGGGGCAGACCTGGAGAGCCCGAGCAGCACGCAGCAAAGGGTCCCCAGCAAGCGCAGGAGTTGTTGAGGAGGAGGTGACACCCCCCAGAGCTCTTGGGATGGGATTTCCCACAGCCACAAACCCCGCCCCCTCCCCACGCCCCACGCTGCCCACGTGGCCATGGAGATTACAAGGTGCTGGGCAGGGGCACCAGGCGGGAGCTGGAGGCGTCTCCCGGGAGACTCACCAGGCAATTCTCATGGGCACAGAGTCCACCATTCCGGCGTTTCTCGCCGTACTTATCCGCGTCGGAATCGGCCCGGCGACACAGCACGCAGGCTGCAGGGGCAGAGCAAAGGCCGCAAGCACTGAGCATCTCTCTGGGGCCTGCACAAGTGTCCTGGAGGGCTTCCCCTGGCAGGGCCCGCTCTTTCCCGGCTCTCCAAATGCCCTCCTGGTGCTGCCTGCATCCCCCACGGCTCCGCGACAGCCCCACGCTGACCCAGAGGAGGCTCCTGCACTGGCCCCAGGGGTTCCCACGCACGACCTGCCCCCTCGCCTTCCCCTTGCCTCTCCCGGCCCCTCTCGCCCCTTCCCAGCACAGACCGTTCCTCCCTGCATGCCTCTGCAGCCTAGCACGTCCCTCCCCGCGCCCCCGGCCTCGTGCGCAGCACAGGAGCTCGGGGTCCCTCTGCTCTCACCCTCCTCCCTGGCGTCGGGCGCCTTGCGCTTCATGGCGCACACGAGGCGGCTCGACAGCGAGTGCTCCGGAAAAGATCTGTCCCGGCGGCGCCGGGGTCTCCACTCCAGGCACTCCTTCGCCGACCCTGGGGGAGCAGCGGGGCCAGGGTGACTCTGCAGCCCAGCCCAGTCCAGCCCAGCCCCAGCGGCCGCGACGTGGGGCCCCGCTCCTGCCGCTGCGGCAGCCCCGCGCGAGCCCCTTCCTGCCTGGCTCCTGCAGAGCTCCCCCACCCGGGCCCCGGCGCTGCCTCTCACCGCCTGCCGCAGGGGCCGCGCCGGGGCAGGCCCCAGGGCAGCGGGGCCACGGCCCGGGAGCTCCACAGGGCTGGAGCAGCACCCTGGGCCTGGCCGTGCGCGGGGCGGCGCCACCTCCCCTGCCCGCACCTGTCCCGTGCTCAGAGGCGCCGCCTCCAGCCTGGGGCTGCCCGCGCCCCGCAGCCCTTTTTGTATTGCCGGACCGGCCCGTGTCACCCACCGCTACTGTGACAGGGCACCACCACCGGCGTGACACTGACCCCCACTGTGACATGCTGCTGCCACTCCCAGGCGGGACAAAAGGCTGGAACCAAAAGCCTTGGCCAGCCCCCCAGGCGGGAGGTACCTGCCACTTCTGCCCTTGCCTCAGCCCTCTCCTCACACTGCTGAAATCCAGGTTGGACAAAGAAGCCGTTAGGGGCCTCTTCCTGAAAATCCAGCCACAACTAGTTCCTCCCGTGACCGGCCTCATGCCCACGTTTGGCCACTCAGGGAGTTCCTGGGGAGAAGCAGGCACACAAAACTGCCTGTTTCCCACAAGTTCTCGTTCTGCCCTGAGCGGCAACCCTTCAATGAGGAGGCGGCAAAGGAAACACCTCTGCCCAAACGACTCCACCGGTTTGGCCTGCACAGCTCTGATTCTGGCTTTCTCTTCAGGTGCATGTTTCCCAAAAAGGTCGTGCCTCGCTCTCTCACACGTTCCCTCTGCCCGTTGTTCTGGGTGCGCCGATCGCCTCTTGCAAATCCTCTCCGCGGTTACTTAGGTTTGCTCTTGTTGCCCTGGACATTTCAAGCTGAGGCTGGAACATTTGCTAGGAGGAAGACAAGCGGGACCAGCTCAAGGGGGCTCTCCCCACAACGCACGAGGAAGCTCTTCTGTAGCCCAGCATTGGTCCATCTAGGCCAAAGCGTCAAGAATGAGAGTAAAAGAAGAGGACGACAGTTCAACACGGGTTTCCACACAGGGCTCACTTTCGAACCCCTCTCTACCTCCTCCTTCCCCTGCTGCTCTGGCTCTGAAGGCTGCGAGGTTCAGTCTGGAGGTGGTGAAGTGGAGGGCATTACCGCGTCCTGGAGGCAGCACCTGGAGTCCTTGGACAGCATGCACTTCGATGTCCATGCTGATAGATTTCTTCCTCACGCGAGGACCCCTTGGCCTCCTCTTTCTATGTTTGCCAACACCCTCTTGCCCCTTGTGCACTCTTCCACATTGACTACGTGCGGTGCATTTTACGCATGCGAGATACTGCTTTGTTCTCTTGGTTCTCCCTGGAAATGTTCTCTTTTCTTTCTCTTTTTCTTTCTCTTTCTCTCTCTCTCTCTTTTTTTTTTTTTTTTTTTTTTTTTTTTTCTTCCCCAGATTCAGGCCTCTGTATTTCTTTTGCTGCCGCCTGGGCATCTTCTGTATAGCAGTGGTGCCTCCCATAACAGCCCATGCCCCATCCCTTGTCACCCCATGCCTGCACTCCGCTGCAGCATCTGCTGTCTCCACCTCACAAGTAGTCTGCTATTGTACCAGGCCTAGACTAGGCCCAAGGGCTAGAGGGGTGAATGGGGCTGCACCCCTTAAAAATAGACAGAAAAAGGAAAAAAGAAAAAAGTAAGCCAAAGACACAGGAAACCCAAACTAGAGGTAGTCCTGAGGAGGATCAGGAGGTTAGCTGGTAAGCCAGAGGACCTGGCAAGGCACCATCCCTACTTGTCATGGCACCAAGCCTGTGGCCTTTGGGAAGAACGTCCTAAAGGCTGCAGGAGTACTGCCGCACATCCCCAGTGGCAGTGGAGGGGAGTGGCGAGACAAAGAAGCTGGAACATGCCTGAGGGCTAAGGGCTCGGCACCCGACCGAGGAGGCCACCAAGTAGCCCCTGCGCAAAGGCTGCCACACGGGAAGAGGAGAGCCATCCTGTGAGCCCGGCAGTCCGGCCCCCGCATCTGAGCCCAGAATGATCCAAGAGGCCGTTTCGGCAATGGCCAGGGCCTCCACCCAAGGTGTTAATCAACACACCCAAGCACCCAGCTTGTGCCCAGGCTGAATGCAGGCACAGCAGGAGGTGCCAGGGGAATCTTCAGGAACGGAGAGTGGTTGTGACCATGAGTCCGATGCTTTCATAGAATCATAGAATCAGTAAGGTTGGAAGGGACCTCTGGAGATCATCTAGTAGAACCTAGTTCAGCAGGGGCTCAGCAGGGTCACCTAGAGCATGTTAGACAGGGTTGCGTCCAGGCGGGCCTTGAAGATCTCCAGAGAAGGAGACTCCACAACCTCTCTGGGCAGCCTGGTCCAGTGCTCTGCCACTCTCACAGTGAAGAAATTCCCCCTCACGGTCAGGCGGAACTTCCTGTGGTTCAGTTTCTGCCCATTGCCTCTTGTCCTGTCTCACGGGGCAACTGAAAAGAGTTTGTCCCCATCTCCTTGACATCCTCCCTCCAGGTACTTATACACATTGATAAGATTCCCCCCACCCCCCGCCCTTGGTCTTCTCTTCCCCAGGCTGAAGAGGACCAGCTCGCGCAGCCGTTCCTCATAGGGCAGGTGCTCCAGCCCTCTGATCATCTTCGTAGCCCTGTGCTGGACTCTCTGCAGTAGCTCCATGTGTGTCTTGTCCTGGGGAGCCCAGAACTGGACACAGGACTCGAGATGAGGCCTCCGCAGGGCTGAGGAGAGGGGCAGGATCACCTCCCTCCACCTGCTGGCAACACTCCTCCCAGCGCACCCCAGGAGACTCTCCATTGGCCTTCTTGGCCACAAGGGCACATTGCTGGCTCATGGTCAACTTGTCATCCCCCAGCACTCCCAGGTCCTTCTCTGCAGAGCTGCTCTCCAGGAGGTCAGCCCCCAGCTTGTCCTGGTGCCTAGGGTTATTTTTCCCTAAGTGCAGGACCCTGGGCTTGCCCTTGTTGAACCTCCTGAGATTCCTCTCCGCCCAACTCTCCAGCCTGTCCAGGTCTCTCTGAATGGCAGCACAGCCCACTGGTGTGTCAGCCACTCCTCCCAGCTTGGCATCATCTGCAAACTTGCTGAGGAGGCACTCCGTCCCCTCATCCAGGTTATTGATGAAGAAATTGAACAGGATGGGACCCAGGACTGAGCCCTGGGGGACGCCACTAGCCACAGGCCTCCAACTAGACTCCACGCCACCGATGACGACCCTGTGAGCTCTGCCTTTCAGCCAGTTCTCAAGCCACCTCACTGTCCACTCGTCTAACCCACCCTTCCCGAGCTTCTCTGGGAGGACGTTATGGGAGACAGTGTCAAAAGCCTTGCTGAAGTCAAGGTTTGTGCCAGCGATGAGGAGTTCCTAAAATCACAGAACACTTGGGCTTGGATGGCACGTCTGCAGGCCATGTGGTCCCAAGCAGCCTGCTCAGGCAGGCTCTGCTAGAGCAGCTTGCCTGGCACCAGGGCCAGTCGGCTTGTCAAGGTCTCCAAGGATGGAGACTCCACCACCTCTCGAGGAAGCCTGTTCCAACGTTCCAGCACCCTCACAAGCAGGAAGTGTTTTCCAAGCTTCAGTTGGAATTTCCTGCCTGCCACTTTGAGCCCTTTGCCTCTCGCCTGCTCACAGCACCTTGAGAGGAGGGCCTCCGTCTTCTTTACACCCTCCCATCAGATACTTTCAACATTGAGGGCAACTCCCCCTCCCCCCGGAGCCAGAGCAGGAGCCGGAGCCGGAGCCGGAGCCAGAGTCTTCCCTTCTCCAAGCAAAACAATCCCACCTCTCTCACAGGCTCTGCAGTCAGGGACCTGGTCTGCAGTTGGTGCACTGCCACCGGTCAGTCCAATTGTCTCATCAATGCAGAGACCAGTGGTGAGTTCTTGGGCCACCCCGGCAACTACGGAGCTCTGCGCCCTGGGCACCCACAGTGTGTACCGCAGCTCTAGGGCAATTTTCTCTCTCCCAAAGGGGGTTTTCATCCATCGATCTCGCCTGCAACTTCACAAATGCCACCGCTCTTGCCACAGGACTAGAACTCAATTCTCTTTATTGACAGGCAGGCAGGGGGTGGTTGGTTCCCACTGGCAGGAAGGCAGCATCCCCCTGCCCAGTGCATCCGGAGGGATGACCCAGGCTGGGCGCTCGCAGCAGGCCTCACGGGGCTCCCTCTGGCAGGGGCTGGGCAGCGCTGGCATCCCTTGGGCCCGATGCACAGAGCTGCCAGCAAGCAGCCCCAGCGGGCTGGGGCAGCGCGGGCTCTTCAGCGCCGGCTGTACGGCTGTTTGGAGCGGCGCTGTAGCCGCCCGCGGCCCGGCCTTCGCTCTGGCCCCGTCTGGCCTGAGCGCCTGCTGCTCGCGGGAGCCTGGGAGCTGGCCGACGATGCTGCCTGTCTGCTGGTGCTGGCGCTGGCCGTCCCCGACTGCGTGCTGGAGGCTGCAGGAGAGGCAGGAAGGTCAGCAGCACGGCCCCTTGCGCCCAGGCCAGGAGAGGCCAGAGCGCGGGCTGCCCGGCGAGGAGAGAGCCTCTGCCAAGCGCAGCCTGAGCATCCGCAGGCGGGCCTTGTCTGGCTCCTGCCTCTGGCCTGGGGGCGCCTGCATGCACCCGGGGTCTCCTCTTACTGGTGCCCAGCCCCGCACAGTCGTCACACTCCCAGGTGGCTGTGGAGGGCCTCAAGGCGGAGCAGCGGCGGTGCGTGCCCTTGGCAGCACAGGAGGAGCAGAGCAGCAGCTGCCACGGCCTGGGAAAGCAAAGGGGTGGGTGGCCAGAGGGGCAGCCAGGGCTGGCAGGGACACCAGGGAGGCAGCCAAGGGCAGAGGGAGGTGAGCAGGAGGCTACCCGGCAGAGCTCCCCCAGCTGGCACCACCTGAGCAACAAGAGGCCTTGCTCCCGCAGCCCTGCAGGGTGGCAAGAGCCTGGGCACAGCCCCAGGCCAACCCTCCGCTCCTTGGTGTGCCACTAGCCCAGAGCTAGCAGGAGATGATGCCTCCTGGCCTGGGAGCTCGGCACTGCCGTGGCAAAGCCCTCTCCCTCTCTCTCTCCTTCCTGCCCTGCAGGCCGTCCATCCCCCTTCCAAAGACCTTCCGAGATGGTGCCAGGCTGCTACAAAGGCACCTGCTGCCACGTGGGCAGGGGGGAAACTGCTGCTTGGCTGACTTACCCCTCTTCCGCTGCCTCCTCTTGGCCGCGCGCACAAAGACACCGGCTGGCATCGCATCGCCCGTGCCTCTCGTAGAGCTCCTCAAAAGCTCCCTCTGCCTCCCACGTGGGTTGTCTGCCGGGCAGAAGCCAAGCAAGGGCATGAGTCTCCCTGGCCCCTTCGGCCCGTGCCCTTCTTCTCTCTCGTGGCCACAGGGCAAGGGCAGAAGAGAACCAACCTGAGGGGCACTCGGATGCCCACGGAAGACATTTCCCACAGGAAAGCCTCCCTGTCTTGGCACTGCGGGCACTGGAAGCAGAAGAAGCCTGCCCCAAGAGCCTGTCGCTGCAAGAGAGCCCCAGGCAGCGTGAGTGGGCCACTGCCCGCTGCTGGCCACCTGCCGTGCCCAAGGGGCGCGGGAAGGGCCTCCTACCTGGACGCAGCCACGGTGGAACCACGCGTGCTTACACGCGGGGCACACCAGCGTGTGGTGGGAGAGCTTTCCCTCCACGGGCTCCAGACAGATGAGGCAGGAGGTCTCCCCATCCTGGTGCGCCTGCACTTGTTGCTCCGGGCGATGTGCCCGGCAGAAGGACCTGGGCGCAACACGGAAGCGCTGGGCAAGGTCGGGACGTGCGGAGTCGCCCCGCCTTTCTCGACAAGACTACCCCAAAGGCGGCAGAGGCTGGTTGCTCCCCGGGCAACACGCGCGAGTCTCTCTTCCCATCCCTTTCCCACTTCCCCTGCATCTGCCACTCGAGGGGCGCGGCAGGTTCTGCCAGAGGCCTGCACATCCTGCCTCTCACGGGGGCTCCGGCGCCCTCTCGCCCAGCTGGGCACCTTGCCTGTGCGGAGGAGACCTGACCAAGACGCCGGCTTGGCAGCCCGCAGCCCGGCAGGCATCCCCAGCTCCCAGGGCACCCACAGCAAGACACTGCCAGTGCATGGCTGGTGGCAGACCCTCCCGCTCTGCTCCGGCACCCAGGGCAGGGGAAACGGTGGCAGAAAGGAGCCCTCCACGACCCAGCGCTGGCTCTGGCAGGGCTCTGGCAGGGGCACCGCCGGGCAGAGCACGCAGCTGCTTTGTCCGCTTGGCCGGCGCCGGCAGGAGGCCGACTGAGACCAAGGCAGCCCAGCACGAGGCTCCCCAGCTCTTACCTGTACTGCCCAAAGAACTGCGAGACGCAGCCGTCTTCGCAGCCGCACGGGAAGTGGAAGCTGCGCTTGCAGCCCTTCTGATGGCAGCAAATGGTGGCCCCGCGCTCACCACAGACGTAGCACAGCTGGAAAGAGAACAGCAGACCCTCATCAGCCCCACGTGCTCACGGTCCCCCAAGGCCTGCCCCACACCTTTGCCAAGGCTGCGGGCGTGGGGGCACCGCGGCCTCACGACCTGCACAGCCGCCTCCAGCACTGGGCTTCTGCCTTCTGCCGGAGCCTCTCTGGAGCTCCTGCGACTCACACAACTGCCCGCGATTTCCTTCCCGGGGTCCAGGCTGAGCTTGCACAAACCCCCACCCCTACGAGCTCCTCACCTTCCGACTTGCCCGCTTCACCACCCGCCTGATCTCTGCCGGAAGAAACTCGTCGGCTCCCGTCTCAGACGCGCGTCTCACGGGGAGCCCGCCGGCAAGATACTGAAAAACAGAAAGCTCCCAGCGCTCATTCAGTCCTGCAGGCATGGCGCATTGCTAGCGGATGGTGCTGAGACACCGGCGAGAGGTCCAGGGCAGGCCACGCTCCGGTGCCTGGGGCTGGGTGACCTGCAGTGCTGCTGGGCCTCGGAGCTGCTGCACAACAAGCAGCGCAAAGGCCTGGAGAACTGGGCTGTGCTGTGGGCAGGGAAGGCCCTGGCGGCGAGCGCCCGGGCGAGGGGCTGGGGAGCACTCCAGCAGGCAGCGCTGGGCTGCTGGGCCTTCCTGAGCTGAGCCCCTGCCATGCTGGGGCAGACCTGGAGAGCCCGAGCAGCACGCAGCAAAGGGTCCCCAGCAAGCGCAGGAGTTGTTGAGGAGGAGGTGACTCCCCCCAGAGCTCTTGGGATGGGATTTCCCACAGCCACAAACCCCGCCCCCTCCCCACGCCCCACGCTGCCCACGTGGCCATGGAGATTACAAGGTGCTGGGCAGGGGCACCAGGCGGGAGCTGGAGGCGTCTCCCGGGAGACTCACCAGGCAATTCTCATGGGCACAGAGTCCACCATTCCGGCGTTTCTCGCCGTACTTATCCGCGTCGGAATCGGCCCGGCGACACAGCACGCAGGCTGCAGGGGCAGAGCAAAGGCCGCAAGCACTGAGCATCTCTCTGGGGCCTGCACAAGTGTCCTGGAGGGCTTCCCCTGGCAGGGCCCGCTCTTTCCCGGCTCTCCAAATGCCCTCCTGGTGCTGCCTGCATCCCCCACGGCTCCGCGACAGCCCCACGCTGACCCAGAGGAGGCTCCTGCACTGGCCCCAGGGGTTCCCACGCACGACCTGCCCCCTCGCCTTCCCCTTGCCTCTCCCGGCCCCTCTCGCCCCTTCCCAGCACAGACCGTTCCTCCCTGCATGCCTCTGCAGCCTAGCACGTCCCTCCCCGCGCCCCCGGCCTCGTGCGCAGCACAGGAGCTCGGGGTCCCTCTGCTCTCACCCTCCTCCCTGGCGTCGGGCGCCTTGCGCTTCATGGCGCACACGAGACGGCTCGACAGCGAGTGCTCCGGAAAAGATCTGTCCCGGCGGCGCCGGGGTCTCCACTCCAGGCACTCCTTCGCCGACCCTGGGGGAGCAGCGGGGCCAGGGTGACTCTGCAGCCCAGCCCAGTCCAGCCCAGCCCCAGCGGCCGCGACGTGGGGCCCCGCTCCTGCCGCTGCGGCAGCCCCACGCGAGCCCCTTCCTGCCCGGTCCTGCAGAGCTCCCCCACCCAGGCCCCGGCGCTGCCTCTCACCGCCTGCCGCAGGGGCCGCGCCGGGGCAGGCCCCAGGGCAGCGGGGCCACGGCCCGGGAGCTCCACAGGGCTGGAGCAGCACCCTGGGCCTGGCCGTGCGCGCAGCGGCGCCACCTCCCCTGCCCGCACCTGTCCCCTGCTCAGAGGCGCCGCCTCCAGCCTGGGGCTGCCCGCGCCCCGCAGCCCTTTTTGTACCGCCGGGGCCACCCACGTCACCCACCGCTACTGTGACAGGGCACCACCACCGGCGTGACACTGACCCCCACTGTGACATGCTGCTGCCACTCCCAGGCGGGACAAAAGGCTGGAACCAAAAGCCTTGGCCAGCCCCCCAGGCGGGAGGTACCTGCCACTTCTGCCCTTGCCTCAGCCCTCTCCTCACACTGCTGAAATCCAGGTTGGACAAAGAAGCCGTTAGGGGCCTCTTCCTGAAAATCCAGCCACAACTAGTTCCTCCCGTGACCGGCCTCATGCCCACGTTTGGCCACTCAGGGAGTTCCTGGGGAGAAGCAGGCACACAAAACTGCCTGTTTCCCACAAGTTCTCGTTCTGCCCTGAGCGGCAACCCTTCAATGAGGAGGCGGCAAAGGAAACACCTCTGCCCAAACGACTCCACCGGTTTGGCCTGCACAGCTCTGATTCTGGCTTTCTCTTCAGGTGCATGTTTCCCAAAAAGGTCGTGCCTCGCTCTCTCACACGTTCCCTCTGCCCGTTGTTCTGGGTGCGCCGATCGCCTCTTGCAAATCCTCTCCGCGGTTACTTAGGTTTGCTCTTGTTGCCCTGGACATTTCAAGCTGAGGCTGGAACATTTGCTAGGAGGAAGACAAGCGGGACCAGCTCAAGGGGGCTCTCCCCACAACGCACGAGGAAGCTCTTCTGTAGCCCAGCATTGGTCCATCTAGGCCAAAGCGTCAAGAATGAGAGTAAAAGAAGAGGACGACAGTTCAACACGGGTTTCCACACAGGGCTCACTTTCGAACCCCTCTCTACCTCCTCCTTCCCCTGCTGCTCTGGCTCTGAAGGCTGCGAGGTTCAGTCTGGAGGTGGTGAAGTGGAGGGCATTACCGCGTCCTGGAGGCAGCACCTGGAGTCCTTGGACAGCATGCACTTCGATGTCCATGCTGATAGATTTCTTCCTCACGCGAGGACCCCTTGGCCTCCTCTTTCTATGTTTGCCAACACCCTCTTGCCCCTTGTGCACTCTTCCACATTGACTACGTGCGGTGCATTTTACGCATGCGAGATACTGCTTTGTTCTCTTGGTTCTCCCTGGAAATGTTCTCTTTTCTTTCTCTTTCTCTCTCTCTTTTTTTTTTTTTTTTTATTTTTTCTTCCCCAGATTCAGGCCTCTGTATTTCTTTTGCTGCCGCCTGGGCATCTTCTGTATAGCAGTGGTGCCTCCCATAACAGCCCATGCCCCATCCCTTGTCACCCCATGCCTGCACTCCGCTGCAGCATCTGCTGTCTCCACCTCACAAGTAGTCTGCTATTGTACCAGGCCTAGACTAGGCCCAAGGGCTAGAGGGGTGAATGGGGCTGCACCCCTTAAAAATAGACAGAAAAAGGAAAAAAGAAAAAAGTCAGCCAAAGCCACAGGAAACCCAAACTAGAGGTAGTCCTGAGGAGGATCAGGAGGTTAGCTGGTAAGCCAGAGGACCTGGCAAGGCACCATCCCTACTTGTCATGGCACCAAGCCTGTGGCCTTTGGGAAGAACGTCCTAAAGGCTGCAGGAGTACTGCCGCACATCCCCAGTGGCAGTGGAGGGGAGTGGCGAGACAAAGAAGCTGGAACATGCCTGAGGGCTAAGGGCTCGGCACCCGACCGAGGAGGCCACCAAGTAGCCCCTGCGCAAAGGCTGCCACACGGGAAGAGGAGAGCCATCCTGTGAGCCCGGCAGTCCGGCCCCCGCATCTGAGCCCAGAATGATCCAAGAGGCCGTTTCGGCAATGGCCAGGGCCTCCACCCAAGGTGTTAATCAACACACCCAAGCACCCAGCTTGTGCCCAGGCTGAATGCAGGCACAGCAGGAGGTGCCAGGGGAATCTTCAGGAACGGAGAGTGGTTGTGACCATGAGTCCGATGCTTTCATAGAATCATAGAATCAATAATGTTGGAAGGGACCTCTGGAGATCATCTAGTAGAACCTAGTTCAGCAGGGGCTCAGCAGGGTCACCTAGAGCATGTTAGACAGGGTTGCGTCCAGGCGGGCCTTGAAGATCTCCAGAGAAGGAGACTCCACAACCTCTCTGGGCAGCCTGGTCCAGTGCTCTGCCACTCTCACAGTGAAGAAATTCCCCCTCACGGTCAGGCGGAACTTCCTGTGCTTCAGTTTCTGCCCATTGCCTCTTGTCCTGTCTCACGGGGCAACTGAAAAGAGTTTGTCCCCATCTCCTTGACACCCTCCCTCCAGGTACTTATACACATTGATAAGATTCCCCCCACCCCCCGCCCTTGGTCTTCTCTTCCCCAGGCTGAAGAGGACCAGCTCGCGCAGCCGTTCCTCATAGGGCAGGTGCTCCAGCCCTCTGATCATCTTCGTAGCCCTGTGCTGGACTCTCTGCAGTAGCTCCATGTGTGTCTTGTCCTGGGGAGCCCAGAACTGGACACAGGACTCGAGATGAGGCCTCCGCAGGGCTGAGGAGAGGGGCAGGATCACCTCCCTCCACCTGCTGGCAACACTCCTCCCAGCGCACCTCAGGAGACTCTCCATTGGCCTTCTTGGCCACAAGGGCACATTGCTGGCTCATGGTCAACTTGTCATCCCCCAGCACTCCCAGGTCCTTCTCTGCAGAGCTGCTCTCCAGGAGGTCAGCCCCCAGCTTGTCCTGGTGCCTAGGGTTATTTTTCCCTAAGTGCAGGACCCTGGGCTTGCCCTTGTTGAACCTCCTGAGATTCCTCTCCGCCCAACTCTCCAGCCTGTCCAGGTCTCTCTGAATGGCAGCACAGCCCACTGGTGTGTCAGCCACTCCTCCCAGCTTGGCATCATCTGCAAACTTGCTGAGGAGTCACTCCGTCCCCTCATCCAGGTTATTGATGAAAAAGTTGAACAGGATGGGACCCAGGACTGAGCCCTGGGGGACGCCACTAGCCACAGGCCTCCAACTAGACTCCACGCCACCGATGACGACCCTGTGAGCTCTGCCTTTCAGCCAGTTCTCAAGCCACCTCACTGTCCACTCGTCTAACCCACCCTTCCCGAGCTTCTCTGGGAGGACGTTATGGGAGACAGTGTCAAAAGCCTTGCTGAAGTCAAGGTTTGTGCCAGCGATGAGGAGTTCCTAAAATCACAGAACACTTGGGCTTGGATGGCACGTCTGCAGGCCATGTGGTCCCAAGCAGCCTGCTCAGGCAGGCTCTGCTAGAGCAGCTTGCCTGGCACCAGGGCCAGTCGGCTTGTCAAGGTCTCCAAGGATGGAGACTCCACCACCTCTCGAGGAAGCCTGTTCCAACATTCCAGCACCCTCACAAGCAGGAAGTGTTTTTCAAGCTTCAGTTGGAATTTCCTGCCTGCCACTTTGAGCCCTTTGCCTCTCACCTGCTCACAGAGCACCTTGAGAGGAGGGCCTCCGTCTTCTTTACACCCTCCTATCAGATACTTTCAACATTGAGGGCAATTCCCCCTCCCCCCAGAGCCAGAGCAGGAGCCGGAGCCGGAGCCGGAGCCAGAGTCTTCCCTTCTCCAAGCAAAACAATCCCACCTCTCTCACAGGCTCTGCAGTCAGGGACCTGGTCTGCAGTTGGTGCACTGCCACCGGTCAGTCCAATTGTCTCATCAATGCAGAGACCAGTGGTGAGTTCTTGGGCCACCCCGGCAACTACGGAGCTCTGCGCCCTGGGCACCCACAGTGTGTACCGCAGCTCTAGGGCAATTTTCTCTCTCCCAAAGGGGGTTTTCATCCGTCGATCTCGCCTGCAACTTCACAAATGCCACCGCTCTTGCCACAGGACTAGAACTCAATTCTCTTTATTGACAGGCAGGCAGGGGGTGGTTGGTTCCCACTGGCAGGAAGGCAGCATCCCCCTGCCCAGTGCATCCGGAGGGATGACCCAGGCTGGGCGCTCGCAGCAGGCCTCACGGGGCTCCCTCTGGCAGGGGCTGGGCAGCGCTGGCATCCCTTGGGCCCGATGCACAGAGCTGCCAGCAAGCAGCCCCAGCGGGCTGGGGCAGCGCGGGCTCTTCAGCGCCGGCTGTACGGCTGTTTGGAGCGGCGCTGTAGCCGCCCGCAGCCCGGCCTTCGCTCTGGCCCCATCTGGCCTGAGCGCCTGCTGCTCGCGGGAGCCTGGGAGCTGGCCGACGATGCTGCCTGTCTGCTGGTGCTGGCGCTGGCCGTCCCCGACTGCGTGCTGGAGGCTGCAGGAGAGGCAGGAAGGTCAGCAGCACGGCCCCTTGCGCCCAGGCCAGGAGAGGCCAGAGCGCGGGCTGCCCGGCGAGGAGAGAGCCTCTGCCAAGCGCAGCCTGAGCAGCCGCAGGCGGGCCTTGTCTGGCTCCTGCCTCTGGCCTAGGGGCGCCTGCATGCACCCGGGGTCTCCTCTTACTGGTGCCCAGCCCCGCACAGTCGTCACATTCCCAGGTGGCTGTGGAGGGCCTCAAGGCGGAGCAGCGGCGGTGCGTGCCCTTGGCAGCACAGGAGGAGCAGAGCAGCAGCTGCCACGGCCTGGGAAAGCAAAGGGGTATTTTTTTCCTGAAATTCTCCCCACGACCCTCCACTTCCTGGTCTGCATTTATTTCACTACCCTCTGGAGTTCTTCTTTATAGTTGTGGTGTCTCCCGTGTGCCCTACCCCTATTCTTCATCCTCTGGAAGCTGTCCATCTACCTTCCTGTCTCCTTTTACATCTTGTGTCGCAGTCTTTATCATCTTATACATGTGTCCTCTGTGTTCATTTTTTCCCCACCTTTTTAAATTTTTTTTATCATGTCTGCCCTGTATTTGCCTACACTCTGTATCATTATTTTAGAATTTTTATTATATCTTTGCAGATAGAATAACTGTGGTACTATTATCTATATAAAAGCTGTGTATTGCTACACCAGACAAAGATAACAAAAGTAAAATAAAGTAGACATAAACCCCTCATCAACTGCAGAAATTGCTGTAATATCTATACTGAGGAAAACAATACTGTAGGCAGAGAAACAAAAGTTCGAAGAGAACAGGCCTGACAATCCTCAGCTATGAGGCCCTGTAAACTCAGTACTAATTTTTCGGCTTTGTTATAGCCTGTTAACAATTTGTAGCAATACCATATTACAGGGCTACATGTTTACATTCAGGACATGGTTTTCTCTGTGTAAATCCTTAATACATATTCTCACAACGAGATTTTGGAGTACACAGAACCAAAGCAGGTAACCCCATTCATGCCAGTTTTTGTCAGTCTCAAGATTTGCCTCTGGAATCATGTATAGTCTCCCTTTCTATAATTCTGTTCCCAGCTCAGTTGAGTGTCTCGTTCTATGTAATGAAGTGTGCCTATCACCCCCTCTCTGGAAAGCTGCACAACTATTCAGCAGGCTCTAACAGAGGCTAAGTGACCAGGCTGAACAACAGGCAACATCATCCTGTATAGATTACAGGTCATAGCTATTAATAAGTGGAAGTATAGGATAGCAAATTTTAAGGCAATATAATATGGTACATATAGATATTGACCTGTGTAACTTTCAGTTTTAGTATATGCTAGTATTTGACAATATGCATAGTGACTTAATGGTACTTTTTATTACAAGCAGCATTGTCTAATGAATGAATATTTAATGAGCTTCCATTAAGCTTAGAAATGCCCTGTTTTAAACCATTAGATTATTACTTTAATAAGGTATTTTCTATTGCAGAGGAATTAAAGCAAACACAGTGTTTCTTTGAAGTCTGAAGACTGCTTAAGGCACAATGAAAAGAAAGCAGAATTATTAATTCAAAGAAATGTGAAACCTAGTCTAGGTAAGAAACTTACAGAGAAAAAGCTTTGAGATATATGTATGTATGTATGTATGTATATGTGTATATATATGAGTGTGTGTATGTTTTCTTTTTTTTCCTAGTAGTATTTGCTCTATTTGGAAACAAGCAATTTATATTGCCAAGATAAGAGCTTTGACTTTTACTAATGAATGTGAAGTAGATGGTCAACCGTTACCTGCACTGTTAGGTTAATCTCTTTGCTCTGGCATTTGGAATGGATGGGAATTAGTGAAAAATCATAGAATATGGGAGTAGTAGTGAAAAATTTCTCTACAATTTGCTTATACTGCTTAGTCTTTTATTCTAGGATACTTAATGGCTCAGTTTGGGGAGAGGAAAAAAAAAACAAGACCAAACTGCCCCCAAAAAACTGCTACAATACTTAAGGCATTAGAAGCTGAGAGCTTGTGAAATCTGGCTTTGTAGCTGCCAAATAATGTGTGATAGGAGGGAGAGTTATTGTAGGAATTATTTAAGAGAAAGATTTAGATGCCTAAAGAGATGAGTAATCATCTCATGGGATCTTTAAAGGCACTTGAATCATGGAAATTCAAACATAAGTCTGTGTATTCACTGTGTATATGCTTCCCTACATTCTTATCCAATTAGAGAAATGACTCTCCAATAAGAAGAATCAAAAGAATTAGAAACAAAATTATGACCATGGGTACTTTTATTGAACAACTTCTGATTTATCTACAGACCAATAATTATAGGTCTAATTCAGAGGTCATAGAACTTGGTGAAATACTTTCTACTGACTTAATAGACTTTATATCAGGTTTTCATAATTATAGTAAGTCATTCTGAATGAAGAATTCATCTTAGAGAATTATAATGTTTTTATGGATAATTTACTAATAGAAAATTGGCACAAATTATAAATTGTTTACTATAAGTTATTCACCCAATTATATTGCATCTATACTGAGAAACAGAGGACTTATACATTTAATAATTAGGTATTCCATATAATCATTAGCAATATGATGAAACAGGTTTATCATGAAGACTATCAGTAGAAGGATTCACTGTGAAGTATTTCAGAGAGTCCTATTTGATTTCAAGTCACTGAGCAATAAATAAAGAATGGCTGAAGGCTGGCACTTTTCTAAAATCAAGATCAGTAAAGGAAATGCTGTATTACAGAAGGGATATTTTTAATACATTCCTCTTCTCTTAGCTTATGTTGCAGAAGCTATGTCAGTGTGATTATTCTTTTAAGAACTATGGAATGAGAAGAGAGAAATGCAGAAAATTTAGGTGTAGGACCTACCTCTGAGATATTCTATTCTCATAATTTCCCAGAGGGAGGAAAATTCTAAACCTAATGATGTCAGGGCTTAAATTTTTGTTGAAATTAAAGAGGTTAAGATTTCATCCCTTTAGCAGTCCCTGTATTTTCAGTGTGAGCCTAATATACTTGCATTTCTCTACATCTGGCTTGATCTCAGTTAAAACAAAACACAAAACCCCTTGGTTAGGATCAGTTATGCCCAATACACAGAAATAATCCACACTGGAATGAAGAGAGCAGGCAATTCCTTCTAAGTCTAGGAATGATCATTTCCCTTCTTTTATTTTTGCTGTGTGTGCAGTTCTCTACGTGTGCATGCCTGTGTAAGTGTAGGTTTCTCTGTGGACTGCTCAGTGTGCACTGCTGTTTTTGTGTGCATCTGTGTGATGTGTGTGTGCATAGCTTCATGCGTTCATGGCTCTGTGCGAGTTCCTGGTTCCTGGTGTGTGCATGCGTGCACATGTGTACTCATGGCTCTCCCTGTGCTCTGGGCAAAGGAGGCAGGAGGCATCTTCATTGGTTAAAGTTTGTGCAAAATGCAAACTTTCTGTTTGTTAGTTTCCAAACTGAACACAATGTAACTGTTTCATTGTGGCTTATCCCACCTTAGTGATCTGAAGAGTTGTGTGTAAATGAGCATGAGGTAATTCAGTCTTAATGCTGCATTAGTCCTGGGCAGAAATGCAAGGAAGTTTCTGTTATAGAATTTAATACTGTGGTAAGGAGGTTATTGGAATACACTGCATGGATTGTTTTATTGCAGTTATTTCACATACTTCAAATCAGCACCCCCAGGATTGTATCGTTATCATTTTCAGTCTTGGAAAAATACCATTCCTATGCGTGTAAATGCTTATATGTGGAAATAAAATAGTTAAAATGGAAATTAAGAAATTTGGTGTTGATATGTGAAATGTGAGGGGAAAAAGTTCTTATACAATGCTATCCGACTCCATTTTTCTGCATGTGGAATTGTGTATGTGTATGAGTGCATGGACATATGTATTCATAGTCATGTCAGAAACAAGGCTAGTGAGCTATGAAGAAAAGGCATAAATCTCATGACAGACCTTGAGGATGTAAGTAACAGGCATGCCTCTCAGTGTTAGTGTTGTCTGCTATTCATCAGATCATTGTTCATCATGAACAAACTTGTAGGTCTCAGTCTTGCAGAGATATATGAACCAAATTAATCTAACATGCAGTAACATCCTGCACACTTAAAATAAATTCATTGTATGCCTAGCATGACATAGTACCTAAATCTTTGCAATATTCATTTGTAAACTTCTCACTCCCTGAAGGGGAAAGCTATGACTTAGCATGATTTTGCACTGCATCTGTGATAACACAGTCACAATTCTGGATGGGGTTTTCAGATGCTCAGAATACCAAGGAGGAAAACAGAAAGGGAAGAACGTAAACCTAATGCTCCAAGAAAAGTCCTAACTAGCTCTCATAGTTGTGCAGTTTACTGCCTCTCTGTGTACTTGGGTCTGACAAAGACTACCCCATTAAGAGATGGAGTCAATTCTGTCCAGTCCTCTGCACTTACCTGCGCTGTCATCACTTGCCTGTGTAGCAAAGGAGAACACCATTTAGCTAACAGTTGCTCTCTTCTCTCTGAGGGATCTGGCAGTGTGGGCAGCTCAAGCAGGAGACTAATGAGACTTCTCATGCACCATTACTCCTGAGCGGGCATGTGGAAGGACTCACAGCTGAGCCTGTAATTAATAAAGTAGCAGACTGAAGCAGACCTGTGAGAGATAAGGAATCATTCCTGAGAAGGAAGCAGAAGGCCTACAGTGGGATCCACCACAGTGATGGAGAGACGTTACCGTTGCTCACTAATGGGTAACAATTACAGCTGGAAGAATTGCTGGGAACAGCACTCCCCAGCTGCTGCCACACATCTGTTATGTTGAGTGGCCTCTAACCTTTTCCCTGAGGATCTTGCAGCTGCCAAGAAAAAGCCAAGCTCTGTCTCTCAAAAGCTATGAGGCAAGATGCACACACACTTGTTAAATTTACATTATTTAGTAAGGAACTGAAGAGGAAGAAGAGATATGGGAGCTCTGAAAGCCGTGATTAGAAAAGAAACACATGGAAATGAGAAAAGAAAAAGGTAACCTCAGGTAATCAGTGCTCACCATTGCAGTTGTACTGTCAGTGAAAAGTGAATTTCAGATTGCTCTCACCAGCAGACCTCTAAACTACACAGATTGCTTTCTTGTAAGGACATGACCTTGAGCAAGCTTAGCGCAAGCTCTGCAATCACCTTGAAAACCTGAGTGTGTTCAGTTTCCTAAAACAGGCCTAAGCTCCTTTTCCAACCTTCTTGTCGTCAGGATGAGTCATGCCTGGTTCAAAAGAAACACATGGCAGTGACTTCGCAAACTCAGCAGCAGAAGATAATACACTGAAGCTAAGCTGAATAGCAAGGACAGAAGGAAGCTGCTCAAAGATCCCAGTGAGCTTGAGGTCCTATGCTGTTATTCATCTTTCACTGAAGAGAAGACACGAAAGTCATCTTAATATTGAGCCTTTTGGTTGGCTATTTTAAGTTGACCAGATCTGGAAAACAGCCTATAACGCTAGGGAGTAATTGCTTCGTATTTACTCAAACAGAAGCAGACTCTTTAAGGCATTGCAGAAGAGCAGCTCCCTCAATACCCTGATGATTTTAATGATTTTCCGGAAAACATAGATGTAGAAGACTCGTGTGCAAAGTGAACTCAAGAATTATTTCTTTTACATTATTACTTACTGGCTCTACAAAAAGGTGAAGGCCAAGTTATGTTGGTCTTTGCAAAAGCATCCCACTTATCTACAAAAAAGTATGACCACAGGGAAAACAGCTGAGCTTCAGTTCATTACAAATGTGTTCAGAGTTCAGTGACTCACAAAATGGCTGAGATAAATGTGAGCCTGGAACCATCATGGAGTCTTCTTTACTCTTTTGATGATTCCAGATTAAATCACCACTGTCAAAAAGAAAAAGAATTTGCAGATAAACATAAAAAAATTAGTCTCTGAAAATCAGCCTGGATTCCTTCTGGTCCTGATACTACAAGATTTTGGTTTTGAATTGTTCAAGACTTGATTAGGAGCACAATTCATGTATCCTCACCTGTATGTACCCTCTCACAAGGGTAGAAAGAAATATAGTTCTAAATATAACATAAAATCAAATGCTGTTTTTACATTATTTTTTTTTCTTTTTTTGGGACAATTTAAATTTCCACTTCCTGCAGTGGAATGCAAGGATAAATGGGAAACTCCAGCACTGCAACAAATGAGAAGATTAATAAGCATGTATATTAACTATTTTCATTGTAAATAATGTACTCTGCATGTTGATGCATTCTACTGGTGACTTTTACTTTAATCAGTACCTGCACAACCACAGAAGTTCTTTGTACAATTTCAAGCATGTGACAAATGATTAAACAGACAGGAAATTTCACCATTTCTCTTACTATTTCTTAGAGCCTTCTTTTGATTAAAAATCATTATATTGTCCAAGAAGAATTCAGCTGCACCCAAAAAACTGCTGTGAAGTAAATGAGTTTATGTGGACCAGAGTTCACTTTGTGAGGGTGCAGATAACATGAAAAAACTCTTATAGGGCAGGAAATGCAGTTCTTGGCTTTTAGGACTAGCTGTATGAATCAGTGTTGCTAGGCAGACTGACATCAGACTTGGATCGGAGCGGGGTAGGAACCGCAGTTCTCATGAGAATTGTTAGTTTAAAAGAAAAAATAATAAAAGGTCAACACAAAAGCCAGACAGAAGCTCCTAGTAGAACTTTATTGATTTACAAACCAAGCATACTGGCTACTGTGCATTCGTTTCCTAAGAATCTGTTGATTATGGTTCATAGTCACCAGGTTCAGTTCAGTTACATAATGTTTGCCCTCTTGTACAGTGGCTACTGATTTTTTCATTTCCTCCAAACACAACAGTTTTGAGTTACTTAGTATTACAGAGGAGTTTCCACTGCTCCACACTCACAAGAAATATTTTATTAGATTGTAAATGAAGTTATCTTATTCTCTGAGGTTATTTTCTACAGCAGTTTCATTTCTCCCTTCTTCTGTCTTCTTTTTTATTTTGTTTTTATTGGCTGCTAAAGGGTAAAATGTAAAACAGACTGTCAGTGAAAGGAACTAAAAACAAATATACCTTTAATGTACTGGGAGAGAAGAATTAAATTGTGCTTCCACCTCCTTTATCTAATAACTCATACAATGTGAAATGAAACAGAGTAAGCTCTTTTATTATTTAAGCTCCTAGCAATGTAGTTATAGTTAAAGGTGTTTCACATTTCCCATTATAAATACTCATTTTCACAGCTTTACAGAATGTCATAAAAATTCACTCTTGATTGAAACTTACTCAATAAGGTCATAACCAAAGAACAACTTCAGAGATAACACTGGGCAAAATCTAGCTGCTGAAGAGTGAAGTAATCTGCTCAAGAAAGCCGAATTATCTGGAAATCTGACTCCCAGAATTGTATTAATAATCAAAATACTGATGTGTTAAAACAGAATCTGTTGTGACACATTTACTGGGCTCTTCTGTGCTTAGTTGCACAGATCAGCAATGCATTGTCAATAGATCACATATGTCAAATGCATAAGTTTTTTTAGGACATGGAAGGAAAGTTTGAAATATATGCAGAAATAGGGAGGGAGGAAGAAGAGTGAGAACTATGAATGTGACTGCATCAGTGACATGGAGATGCACAACCCCTACTAAAGCCTCTTGAATCCCAGCTTCCCTTCTATTTAGCTATCCAGGTAAGTCCCCAACCAGGCAATGCCCTTTCTCTCGTACTATTTTCAATGTCATTTTTGAAAGCATCACCTGTAAGTGATCTTTCTCTAGTGAAAGTTTCACACTTTAAAGGAAATAAATTATCTCATTGCCTTCAAAAGCCATATTCAGATACTGAAATTTAGGCAAATTCTGCACTTAATGATTTACTTTTAGGTGATTCATCTGGGAAACTAACATACAGCCTTGCACTCTGTTGTGCCTTGTGCTGTACACACACATAACAAAAATACAATCCCTTCTCCAAGGAGCTTGTTTGTTGTTCTCAGGTAGCTTGTCTCCCCAGATCTCATTCTCCTTCAGGTCCAAGCCTGTCTAAACACTTTTTCTTGATATCACTATTTTTTTCCTAGAGCATTTTTTTTAGTGAATAGGGTCAATTTCATGGGAAAAACTGATTTAAGGATCTTCCCCTGCTTCTGCTTCAAGCAAATAGTGCTGTAAAGCAAAATTATGTCTCTTTCTCTATATATAATGTATCTACATACTTATGTAGTGGGAATCTGTCCATTTTGTTAAAGTCTTCCTTTTTATAAAGTGTGCTAAAGTGTGGGATGTAATTCCTACTCAAATCCAGAATTAAAGAATTGTTGAAGTTCCACCTCTTCGGTCTATCCTCACATAATATCACTGCTATGGTGACAGTTAATGTCACTGCAACAGTGATGCAGGATGTGAGTAACCTATGATCTACCCCTTGCTCTCATTCAGAGTGTCTCTATATATCAAGTGTGTGCCTAACTACTGGATTCTGTCATCCGTTCTCTCTCTGCCTCAAGAAATACTTAATTCCTTATACATTGTGGAACAGGTGAAAAGAAGAAATTGAGGATATATAATCCAGAATAATCTGGTTAAGGAACTAGATTAGGGCATAGCAGGTTCAGATTCAATTCTTTCCAACACAAAAAGATGATAAAGTTGAGAGACTATATTTCTTAAGGAACAGCTGTAGTTTCTGTGTTTCTTTGTTTTTGCACTGAGTTTGTGGATTTACTTGGATACAATAACTTTCTTTCTTGCTGGGGTTTGATGAACTTCTAGGCTGAAATCAGGTGTCACCTGCAGAACTAGAACAGGTTTTCTCTTTTAAACCTTTTTCCAAAAGTCAATGTCAGAGTACAGTGGACAATTATCATACTTGCATGAGAGCTTGTGTTTTCAAAAATGTTTAACTTGGGTATATGGATTTCACTTTCAAAAAGGCTTTTAACATGTAGAAACTGAAGAAGATTTTTCAGGGCTTAAGTAACAGGTACCTACATTCTATCACTTTTCTTTGGGATTTTGATGTCTACCTATGCCAGTTAAATTGTCATCTATCATTATTCTGATGTAATGTATTATCACCTAAGCCCTGACAACTGTCAATGCACAGCTCCCTGATAAATCCAAGGTGAAATGAACTCCAGCTAATTCCCATTCTTTGCCACTAAGACTAGCATCCAGGGCAACCCTCACAGCTTGGGTGACTTATAGCAACTCAAATAGCAACTGAGACCAAAGCTGAGGAAAAGTTGCAAAATAAAGGTTTGTTTTTTTTTTACTAATCTAATTTCACATGTCTTTAGGAAGAATGAAGTCCACATTGTTGGCTTTGGTTTTGGTTTCCTTGCCCCCCCCTTTTTTTTCCCCCTATCTAGTTGATAGAACATCAAGATGAAGTATTGCCATGGGGTATGTGGCAAAAAGAAGGAATACTCAGTGATTCATGCCTTCTTTTAAGGTTCAGTGATTTCATTAAAGCCCCCCCCCAAGTCTTATTTTCCAAGCACAGTCATCTTAATTATAGGCATAAACTATAACTTTAAAAATCCTCCTTTCCGATAATATTCACTGACTTCTTACATGAAAACAAAGTGCGCTAGCCTCTAAAGAGCACAGACTGTAAAACAATTGCATTCACTCTTATTAAAATGGCAGTCATTTGCTGCAAAAGTACAATTTGTGGTGGCAGAAGAAAGTAATTTGTTAAATAAGATATTCATCCAACTATTCATAATGCAATTTAATCAGTAGATTGTATGCAGAGTTTAAATATAAAATGTCCAAAATTATCACAGTGAATTATTAACAGCTGATATCTTGGGGAAGGGAGAAGTATAATCCATATTTACAGTGCTAGGAGAAAGTGAAAGGGGAAAAGATAGATTAGATCAACTACAGTGCCACATTTTTCATTCTCTAAAAACTTTCTCATCTTCCTGCTGAGATCAGAGCTTAGTGTCCTAAAAAGCTTTTGAGCAGTGGACAGACTAAACAGTGCAGTCTTCTTGGTACCACTGCAAGCCTGTTTGTCTTGCATATGTGTTCAGATTGGCTTATTTTTTCAAGTTCTTAGCTCCAGCCTGCAACTGATAACCCACTTTTAAGACTTTCCTTGGCACATAATGGTAAGTTCAGGTTAACTGGCAAGGGTTAATCCACAGGCAGCATCTAAACTACACTCAATTAGAGACATAGTCAGCTATTTCAAGTCATGCTAACGGTATAAACGTCTCATGCTTATGTTGCCTGTAGCAACATCTCTTAGCTGAAATAGCTAGATTCCAATTATGTGTTTATTGTTGTGATAAGTAACTATTCCTAATCTGATTATCCAAGGTTTTGTGAAAAAAAATGTGAAATTTCATTTGCGAAAAAAGACGTTTCTGCCAAATGATTCATCTCACTGTAAAGTGTGTACCTATACACTTGATATAGATCAAATAAATCTTGGCCTAATGTCTTTTCTTCTCCTCTGACTTTCAAAAAGTTAAGGGTGTTTATAACTTAAGGTGAGTGGTTGCACTGTAGGTGTGTAAGGTCATCCCAGACAGATCTCAGCATCACTTTCCAAAGGCAATAGTATTTTTAAAAATGCGTAGAGACTCAGATACCATTACTTTAGTGACACGTAGAGTGGTGACCACTCAAGTGACTTCCTGGGAATGCCATCAAAAATGTTGCATCCATTGTGTTTCTATCAGTAATACAAATCAGTCATCAACCCCCTAAGTAGAGGTACCCCAGAAGTTCCAGCAACTGTGGAAGATACATGCAAAGAGGTAGACTGAACATGATCCTGAAGTGCCTAACTCATTTATGAATTGAATTTAAGCACCTAAATGCCATTAGAAATCTGGCAAAAAGGAATCTGGATCACACTACATTGAGTAGAGCAGAGTTCAAATACCTTTGAGTATCGAGGTCTCTTTGTTATTGTTTTGTCTTATGAACGTCCCTAACTGCCCCCTCTCCTTGTCTAGAGATGATATCCGTCTGTTTCATTTCATGAGCACTTTTAGTTGAGTTCTCTGTATCAATATCTGACCCATAGGAACCTCCAATCTGCTCTCATGCTGCCTTGATTTACTCTGATGTGGGAAAGAGGATTGAGCACTGAGCACTGTAAACAAAGAGAGAATAAGAAAGGGTCAAACAGACCTGTGGTACAAGGCATAGCTTTGCTTGAAACACCTTCCTTGCTAGTATAGTTGAACTACCATAACCATATTGAACACTGGAGCTAAATGCTGATCTGAACTTCAAGGATGCTTTCTGTGCCGTGACATAAGTAGAACTACATCCTCAAACAAAGTGTTGCAGACATTAAATAAGGTTGGATTTGATTATGATTTTTTCTTGATCAAATCTTGTCCCCAATGATCATTGTTCTAATTTAATTAGCATATCTGCAGTGGCCCAGAAATTGTTTCTGATACATACCTCCATGAGGCAAAAGGTAATACCCACTGATAATTAACTCTCTAGGATTTGTGAGCTGAAGAACTTCCAGATCTGAGCTGGATCTGAATATTTTGCAGGAAAATTGGTTTCTATATTCTTTCCTCCTTAGTTCTGGCTCCACAAATACCTAGGTGCATATTACACTTTGTATCTGCAGCCTGAAATAGCTTATTTCTATAAAACATCAGCAACCTTCAGCTGAAGGGTTGCCTTCAATACATTGTTAATCAATAAGCATATGGTTAATCAGTGAAAAAGTTTCTCAAAATTTCCCATTAATGAGGTCCTTATGATGGCAAAACTGTCTGACTACATCTCCACTGTTAAATAAAGCTGGGCCAAGGAGTGATCTCAAGAACTGAAATTCTGATTATCAACACTATTCACATATGAGTTTACTCTTTGGCACAACTTTGACCATCTAAACTAGCATCCTCCCAGCTAATATCTAGGCATGGTTTGAGGGACAGCATACATGAACAGTTATTCCTAATAGGCATCAGGTTTAGGATCCTGCATCAGCTATACACAGGCTAAGAGTGCTGCCACCCACTAACCAGGCCAGCCAATGAGGAAATGCTCTGAACCCACTCACTGACAGGTTCTCGAAGAAGATGGGCCAGGAAACACCTAGAGTGAAGATAAATAGCTATTTTGGCTTATCCTAGCTCTTAAAAGTGCAAATATGTTCTGTCACCTAAGAAAGATATAACTTCATCATCAACAACTACAAGGCGTATTAACTCTACACTTGCTGCAAATATGGAAAGCTACAGTTAAGCAAGATTTGGTCAGATCTTATATATACATGTTATTGCAGAGGTATCAAGTGATATTCTCTTAATTGTCAATAATTTCTAAAAGGCTATCCAAATTGAGAACTGGAGAATCCCTAAGCCTGTTTTACTTAGCTACATAGTCTTTGAGGTTTATCAGACACTAAACCAGAAGTAAAATTTTGTTAAAATTATTTCCTTTAGTGTTCAATTCTCAAAATTTCCGCAGTAAGCTAAGACCATAAAACCTATTGACTTTTTATAAAGCATTGTATTTTGGTTCTTTTGAAAATATTATTCAACTACTGTTACTGGTCAACCTACAGCACACACATTTTCTAGTAGCTTGGCGAAGGCTTACCAGATTGTATTGAAAGACATTTTCTGCCCTGTGGTCCCCTCATTTGTTCATATATCTCTTGCTCCACAAAAACATATGCTTTCTTACTCTTTCTTGGACAAAATTTGCTGGAGGCTACTCAGGCAGTCCCAATGGCTTATGAGATGAAAAATTCATGTATGCTGCATTTCCCTGTTTTTCAAAATCTGGCACTTTTTATATGTGTGCAGGAAATTTTCCTGAAGCATATTTAGCAGTTTTGCAGAGTTCTAGTGCTACCTGCATATGTAAGCAATTTTTCTAACATATGGTAGGTGGAAGGAAACCTTTAGAAGTACTTTGTCTTTCACTCCAGCCATTTTTAATAGCCTGTAGAGATTTGCAGATTTTTTTTTTTTGAAATCTGTAACAGACAAAATATAATTTTACAAAACAGAAAGCAATGCCAAACAGCCATAATATGCTCTTCCCATATTTTTGTGTGGCTTCTAGCACATACCAGACTGTAATGCACAGGATTAAAGGCTTATAATATATCTTGCTCACTGAGATTCTCAGTTTATTGTAAAAATTACAATATTAATTCTATGCTTGGTTAAAAGTAGCACAAATAATAAGAACTTACTATATTATGGGAGAAGAAAGTATATCAATTGCATTTACTAATCTATTATGCCTCAGAACTTGTCCTTATGTAAAGAAAACCTTTCACCTACTTCCCTGCTAGTCCCAGGTCTATGGCTCCAATTCTCCATTGTATGACACTCATTTTATTCTAAAGTATCAGGACCAGTAGTGCCTGGTGCCCACCTGCTTGGAGTAGGGGCTGAACATGCCTGCACCCACCTAAAGGCTCCTGCATGCTCTGTATGTCCTTGACAAACTCTGGGGCAAAGTGGCTTCACTGAAGTTTATGCTGATAAACAATAATGGATAGTTATGCCAATAAGCAGTAGCAGATACCAAGGAGGAGTACAGTTACTGAACTTGCTTGTCTCCTGTAACCTCATTGGGAATACAAAGTAAAGGAAAATTCAGCACAGAGTACAATGTACAGCCCTCTGAGCCTTCAGTAGCCAGTGCCACACTTCAAAATCTAATTTTCCGGCACCAGAGAAATCTGTTTATTTATTAATAAAAGAATGTCATGTTTTACCATTATGCAAAAGTGGATTAATTGTGGCAGAGAATAAAAGAGATTCATAGTAAAGCAAAGGCAGTGTAACATGTTTCTGTGGCAGCCCATAGGTGCTATAGATTTCCTGAATAAAAACATCTTTGAGGGAGAATGGAAGTTCAGTGATGCCACTGAATATAGTGATACCTTCTTTACGTGGAAATGTTTTATCTTCCAAAATCAATATTGTATTCAGTTCTCCTAAATCAGATATACAGGTAACATGTTAGCCTCCTAAATAGAGATTATAATTAAGTTTCCTCTGAGCTTTCATGTATTCATAATCACAAGACAGCAATAATTTATTTGGCATAGAAAACAAAATGACAAGATAACCAGAGAGATGCCTAGACAATTGCTTATTTTTTTTTTTATTGCTGGGAACTTAATGCTTGATAAATGAATTAGTAAAATATTCAAAATTGCTCTGTGTGTGATTATAGAGTGGAGCTGTCTGAAGTGACTTATGCTGGTATGTCTGATAGTTCCTAACTGTTATAAAAATATAGCTCATTGGGTTAGATTTACTAACACTTTGCATCAGCCCAGCAGCCAAAAATAGCACTAATAACTTAAGTGCTGGTGTTATACTGGTACAAAATAAATGCACTATTTAAGAAGATAAATCAACTTCATAGATTTTTGAAAGCATTGTGAAAATCTAACAATTGATTTTTTTCCCAATTTGTTAAAGACTTTCTGTACACTGTGCTTCAAAATAATCCCTCCAGTGTGTTCAGGTAATTGCATGTGCTTGTTGGAGGTGCCTACCCTCACAGAAAAACAAAAGGATTACTGATGAACCATTGCATCTGTTACTTGCATCACAGTTTCACCGATGAACCATTGCATTTGCAACTTGCGTCACAGTTTCTGTCTTATTTTGTTAAGATACCTTTAATTCTGGCATTCAAATTTATGCTTACGCAACAGTAATAATCCCTTTCTGAACCACTTCAGGACCCTTCTGTTGATTCTTACTTCAGTTCAAGTATCCATTCTCTAAATTGTGGTGCTCCTTTATCTATTAAAATAGCTACATTTACCTATTTTTGTTCTTCCTTTTTACTAAAATCAGATGTGGAAAATACATAACTATCCCAAGCTTCTTTGCTTAATCCTACTCTAAACCTTTTTTAATGGTTCTCAATGGTCTTAGCTAGACATTATTCTTCTGAGGTATGAGGCTGAAGAGAAGAATTACCCTGGAGAAGAGAAGACTGAGAGGGGATCTTATCAATGTGTATAAGTACCTGAAGGGAGGGTGTCAAGGGGATGGGGACAAACTCTTTTCAGTGATGCCATGTGACAAAACAAGAGGCAACAAACTGAAACACGGGAAGTTCCACCAGAAAATAAGGAAGAACTTCTTCCCTGTGAGAGTGACAGAGCACTGGATGAGGTTGCCCAGGGAGGTTGTGGAGTCTCCTTCCCTGGAGATCTTCAAGGCCCGCCTAGATGTGATGCTGTCTAACATGCTCTAGGTGACCCTGCTTGATTTGGGGGGGGGGGGGGAGAGGGTTGGACTAGATAATCTCCAGAGGTCCCTTCCAACCTCAACCATTCAGTGATTCTGTGATTCTGTGAAGAATGTTCTTTTCATGAACACCTCTATATAGCTGAATATCCCTATCTTAATCAATTAATTAGTCATTTCTTGATCTAATTTATCTTTTCCTCCTCTTAATTTCACTCTCTAAGACCTGGGAAAAAATATGGATGATCAGCTCTGCCTTACAACTGCCAATCATCTTGGAGGTAAAATGTTTCCTGATGAATGACATTTATGAAAAATAGTAGAAAATGGTAGAAATAAAAATGTCAAAGGAGCTGAAATGTTAGGGAAAACTTCAGAAGAAAGCACAGAAAATAGTGATGAAGTTCCAGGTCAGAATAGTAAAATTTCCAGAGTGGAATTTTCAGTGTACTGCAAAGGTTACAAAGATCAGCTAGAAACTAATGCAAAGGAAAAGATGATCTTCACTTTGAAATGTTGTAAGAGTCATCTGAAGTAAAAATTTTTGTGTGTTCTGCTTTCCAGTGGGAAGAAAAAATCACAGAAGGTAGTGATACGTAAGACAAGAAAGTCTTAGATACAAGAGTTAATTCTAGCAAAAAGTTCATGCTTGTAAGCTAAATATTGTATTTTACAATTTAGAAATACAGACAAGGGCAGGCATGTTTCCCCAATGTCCGGCAGTTGATTTCTTCATTTTCAATAGCAGTAAACAAAGTTTGGAAAGCACACTCAGAGATTTCCGATTTTGTAAAAATAAAAGGCTGTTGCTATTTAGAGGTAATCAGAATGCTTGTATAAAAATGAAAGAAGAAAATCTCTTCATAAAATAAAATCTCTGATTACATGTTTGATTTTATATAAAATATTCTATCATTAAAAGATCAATTAAAGGATTATTTTTGTTTGCTTTGTTCTATATAATGCAATAAACAACTGCTGAGATTGATTAATAACCCAAACAAAGATGAAATATTGGATCAATCTCAAAATATTTTTATTACATAGCAGTAAAGATTAATCCTACTATATAGCATATACTACTAAGAAGGGAGAAAAAGAAAAGAAGATGATCATTCTACTTGCGCTTGCGTAGAGCAGGATTCAAATATCTGAATTAATTTCTCCATTTAGTTTAAACTAGATATGAAAATTTTGTACATATAGTGAATATAAGTAGACTGGCTGTCTGAAAAGGTAATGTATCTAGTCTTTTGTAAGCACCTCTCATAAGACATATCATGTTCTGGAGATGCCTTATCTCCCTCACTGAGAGAGCCTGGACAGCTAGGTCAAAACAGATACACATTTAAGATGACTGAAGTCAGTATAATGTTGAAGTGCCCCTTTCACTCCAAGCACATGGGTTTATTCCTATCCCACTGAGATAAAAAGATTTAAGTAGCAACTGACCATCACTATACTTTCATCTTCTTTGGAGAACAACTCTATTATTTAATGTAAAAATACACTTAAAATATCAAATAGTTTCTTATTCTGGCCTGCTTTTTCTACTTTCATAATAATTCACTGTTTCAGATGATACTGCAAGAGCTATCTTTCCTCTTGAACAAGGCTTTTGTAGCCCGGCTTTGGTAGCTTCTGCCTTGGATGTTCTGAGGTAAGTAAATGTCCCAGAAGTTATACCTGTGGAAGGGAGTAAAGACACTTGAGTACCCCTTTTCTTTTCCACTCTGTCACTATCGCACAAATTCTTTTTACTCTAAACTTCCTAGTCTACTCATTCCCCCGTAACTGACAGGTAAACCCAAAGCAAAGTTTAGAACAGTCTCATGTTTGATTTATGCTGCATAGACTGGTAAGGACATAGGTGATACTGCATTTTGATCTTTTACATGGTTTGATTATCATCCAGAATGCATGATAACTGCACAGTTTAAAAGGCAGCTGGTAATTCAAGGCAGCAAACATGAAGTGAGGGCTGAGGAGAGCCTAAGCATGAAGTGAAGGTGTCCTTTCCAAGTCTCTACGGTGTAAACTGAGTCAGTTAATCTCAGCAAATGAACTGAACTGTTTTGTAGAAAGCAAACAAAACCCTTTCTTTTTTGCTAGACTTGCTGAGAAAGACTGAACTGAGCATTCTGTCTCTGACCAGGTAGGTTTGGGTACTCTGACCTGGCATGACCCTACTTTTCTTGAGGGAATATAGAATTCTCCTATGGCTGAGTTTTTCTTGAAATGAAGCTAATGGTACTCCCCTATATCACTGGGTGTTGTGGTGTTCAATATAAATGTTGTGAGAGGCCATACAAATGTACAAAATAATGAGAAAGTATTTCATATTTGCAAAACTTTTTGAAATCCATATCTTAAAGAAAGCAAAGGCTTCTGGATTTTCCTATTGTATGCATTTTGTTTTTTCAGTATTAGGCCAATACCAATTAGCAATGAAGATGTAGAGCATCTAAATAAAATGGGGCTTTAAAAGGATAGTCTAATGTAAATCAAATTCCATGAAAGTTTTGATGTAGCTGATTCACCTTAGATTTATTCTGCTCCAGCTCCGTTTAAACTCATCATTGTATTGAGCCTAGAAATATTGTATCATCTAGAAAAGGCAACTGAAAAACTGACAATCTCAGCTGCACATTGGTGCTATTTACCCTTACTTCTGTGAACCTATAGCTCTTTACATCAATGACTGATCAGTGACATAAATCTTAATGTAATTTCTCAATCTCCACTTGGAGAAAAAATGACAGTTATAATTTGCTGTACTGTTTTTAGGTCATAAAAATTAAATATTACAATGGAAACTTGGAACACACAGCTGTAGTTGCACATGCCAGCTGACAAATGTGCACCAACTTTGACAGAGGAGCAAAATCTCTTATAACAGTTATGATGATGTTAAATGGGAGGTGAATTTTGTCTTCAGAAATTTCCTTGTTATGGTATTTAAATAAAGAAGATCTAGAAATGAAGAAACCTGATCTGACAACCAGTTCCTGTCCCTCTCTCATTTAGGAGATACAGACAGACTTGTATGTTTCCTCTGTGGTAAAGAAAACGGACAGAAGATTTGTACAGACAACAGTAGGACAAAAAAGAATGCAAAGGTCACAGAAGCTGGGTTATAAACCACGATTGCAGAGAAGTCATAGAATTAAGTTTAATTAAAAAAAGGAATCTATCTCAGTTGCCTCCGTAATAAGGCGCAATCCCCAAAATAAACTGAATTATCTTCTGTGAGTGAAATTTAATCACATAATCGTAGAACTACAGAATGGTTGAGGTTGGAAGGGACCTCTGGAAATCGTTTAGTCCAACCCTCCTGCTCAAGCTGGGTCACATAGAGCATGTTAGACAGGGCTGCATCCAGGCAGGCCTTGAAGATCTCCAAAGACGGAGACTCCACAACCTCTCTGGGCAACCTGGTCCAGGGCTCCGTCACTCTCACAGTGAAGAAATTTCCCCTCACGCTCAGGCAGAACTTCCTGTTCTTCAATTTCTACCCATTGCTTCTTGTCTTGTCACATGGCACCACTGAAAAGTGTTTGTCCCCATCTCCTTGACACTCTCCCTTAAGGTATTTGTAGATATTGATAAGATCCCCCTTCAGTCTTCTCTTCCCCAGGCTAAAGAGGCCCAGGTCTTGCAGCCATTCCTCATAAGAGAAATGCTCCAGTCCTCTAATCATCTTTGTACCCCTACACTGAATTATCTCCAGTAGCTTCATGTGTGTCTTGTCCTGGGGAGCCCAGAACTGGACACAGGACTCAAGACGAGGCCTCCCCAGGGCTGAGTAGAGGGGCAGGATCACCTCCCTCCACCTGCTGGCAACACTCCTCCCAACGCACCCCAGGAGACCATTGGCCTTCTTGGCCACAAGGGCACATTGCTGGCTCATGGTCAGCTTGTCATCCCCCAGCACTCCCAGGTCCTTCTCTGCAGAGCTGCTCTCCAGGAGGTCAGCGCCCAGCTTGTATTGGTGCCTAGGGTTATTTTTCCCTAAGTGCAGGACCCTGGGCTTGCCCTTGTTGAACCTCCTGAGGTTCCTCTCTGCCCAGCTCTCCAGCCTGTCCAGGTCTCTCTGAATGGCAGCACAGCCCTCTGGTGTGTCAGCCACTCCTCCCAGCTTGGGATCATCTGCAAACTTGCTGAGGAGGCACTCTGTCCCTTCATCCAGATCATTGATGAGTAAATTGAACATGAATAAGTTAATGACACAGCTTGGACAAACAAAAGGCTATTCAACAGCCAAAAGGACTGCTTGGCCACTTCTGCACCTTAATCTAACAATTTAAGAGTATGTCTGTTCCAAGAGCTAAACAGGCAAAAAACTGATAACATTTTTTTTCTAAGTGCACTGACAAGTCAAGGGAAGCAGTAGGAGTAAACACACTCCTCTCAGAGGAATCTGTCCATTAAGTTAGCTTACTGACCTCATGAAGCCACATCTGTATGTGTGTATGTGGCTTATATCACATCACACCTACACCATCATATGATGTAGTAAGTCTCCCAGGCAATTCTAAAAACCTAACCTGTGGCCACAGACCTCCTCACTTTGTTAAATGACAACAGTTTACAAATTGTTATCACATGTTGCAGTAGTACTTAAGTGAACCCCATTGCAGTATCTTAAACAGATGGTACTGAAACACAGCTACATGAAATGGCTTTTGCTTTAAAAGTGAATGGCAGAGGTTACACTGTTCACATGCACCGGGCTGTCGTGAAGATTTCACATCCAGAATTTTACTTGGGAAGAATATAGCAGTGCTTTCAGGAAAATAATGGCATTTTGAATGAAGCAATGGCGTTGAACTGATATCACAGAATCACTGAATCATAGAATTGGTAAGATTGGAAGGGACCTCTGGAGATCATCTAGTCCAACCCCCATCCCCATGTAGGGTCACCTAGAGCATGTTAGACAGGGTTGCATCCAGGTGGGCTTTGAATATCTCCAGAGAAGGAGACTCCACAACCTCTTTGGGCAACCTCATCCAGTGCTGTCACCAGAACATACATGGTAGGTTTTTTCCTCCTACTCTCTTCCAGTAGTTTCCCACTTCTAGTCTGTCCACAGACTTTTTCTAGGATAACTAAGCAAAACAAGAGTCAGTAGTCTCAAATTGCAATGCTGGGATTTGAACTGTCATGTGAAAATTAAGCAGTTTGAAAATCTAAAAAGTTTGAAATCCACATTATCTACATGAAATTCACAAATAAAGTGAGCTCCCTGTAGTCCTGTGCTTCAAATGATATCCAAAGATATCCATCAGCTCTGGGATTCAGTGAGAGGTAATTATCAGCCTTCCTGAGAGTTATGCTTGATTTGGAGCCGATAACTTACTGCCCTATAATGTTAATACTATAAAATACTCAATCTATCCTGCACTAGCCTCCAAAGAAAGTTTCATTTTATGTGTGGAGTAAAAGATTTCTGTGCACTTTGCTTTCTTTCTCTACTACTGTGCCAAAACTACAGGAAAAAATATGACTGCTTGTTAAGCAGTGTAGAAATCTCTGTTTAACAGGAATGGATGCATACGTGACATTGAAAGAGAAGACTTGGATTTGACAACAGAAGAAGGCTGTGTATTATCGAATACTGCCATTCACCAGCAAAGTTCCTCTGGTTCTGCACTGCTCTAATGGCAGTGATTGTAGCTTCTGCAAGCAAGAGGGAGAGACACTTGAGGTATGAAATAACTGCATAATGGCAATCTGAAATCTGATCATGAAATCCTTCTTCATTTCTACCTTGTCCTCATTTCTACTTTGTCCTCATTTCTGTTGTCCTGAGGGGGTTGTCTGCTAAAGCTGGTGGGGGAGGAGGAAGGGGTTCACCTGAATGACTCCTACCAATTTGAAATCTTTTACATTCTACTTTGGTAATTCAGTGCCAAAGATCGATCTGCTAATGAAAAGACGGACTTTCTAGACGTTATGGATACTGTTTAAATATGTGGGATACAAGTAGATGTATCACTTTGACTACAAATTCCATGTCAAATAACACAATACTGCTTGATTTGGAGCTTTCCTGCAAATGTATGCTTATTTAAGATCTTTAATATGGAATGGCATCTTACAAAACAACTTTATGATGAACTTGTTTTCAGCTGAATGCTGTAAGAGTACTTTATATCCTGTAGTAAATCTCCTCAAGCAGAGCAAAACCAAGCAATAAATAATATATTCTGGTTTAGATACCTTAAGGTCTATTTTATACTATTTTTAGTTATATTATTATTATGCTTAAAGATCCTATTTTGTATTCCTCTGTGGCAGTACAGTGAAGATAGATAATAGAAAGATAATCTGTCCTTCAGAGAACTTCCAACGAATGAACAGAAGAAACTGGTAGGAAGCATAGATATATACAGAAAGGGTATAAACTATCAGTGAAAGACTGATGAGTGTGCAATTAAGATTTAAGCACTATTGAGATTAGGATTAATTTTCTCCTGCCTTTATTCTCAATACCAGTTGCTGAAGTGTTCTATTTTCACTTCATATTTATGCTCTTGCAAAACTCTGCCCTGGTCTCTCTCCTGTGGACATTTCCACTGAATACTATAAAACTCTCTGCACTTTCTCTTTGTCCAGGCTGATGTTGCCTTTCTACTTAGACTGTTTATAAGCAGATATTTCTCACATTTATTCCCAGTCAAACAAAAAAAAAAAAAAAAGAAACTAAGGAAAAAACTGCGAGGCAAGGTTTTGTAATATCTGCCACTGCTTGTAGTAAAAGAGCTCAGGACTTGAGGTATCAACTGTATCTTTAGTGAAGAATCTGCCCACTTATGCATATTTCACTGTGGCAAGGCAATCTGCTATTGTGAACGTAGTGTGTGTGAAGCCTCAGGAGCCAAGGCTATACGGGTTTTATCTCTTCTTTCCAGTAACTCAGAAGAATAGAGGATCAAAACTCTGTGCTTTATTTAATTGTATCTGAGATAGTAAATTCAATGTAACGTAGTGTTGTATAGGCCAACTATTTGCCTAATGAGAGAAGTGGAGCCTGAGGGAACAATGGAAATGAGACAAGAATGGATAGCCCATAAAAATGCATATTAGCAAAGTTTAAATCTAATATTTTAAAGGTATTTTAAATTTATAATTTCCTGATTATAGTTCTGTTCCTTTTCTTGATCTACCTAGTGTATTTTCTGGTGCCAGATTCTTTGCCTGTTTCATTTCAATAAGGAAGGAGCCCTTGTGTCCCAGTTTTCCTGTGCTCCTAGGATTACACATTTCCTGTGCAATACTAACAATAGGATTTATCCCCTTCTGGTGAGCAATGAGCTAACACTTCTTCTCTTCAGGTGTACATGACTAAATAAGAGAGCTCAAAATCATCCCCATGTGCTTTTGTCTCCCTAAAGACTACATGCTTGTAAAAACATTTCTCTAAATCTCCCAGTCTTGGTTTCCCCAACCCATTCAATAGTTTTCGGTTCTAATGCCCAGACTTTCAAAAAGCCCAAGAACAACGTGACCTTCTGCAAATCATCAAGATTATTTTTCCTAATTATTTTCTTTTATTTAAGTTGGATCCACTTTCATCAAGATTATTTTTCCTAATTATTTTCTTTTATTTAAGTTGGATCCACTTCCTTACCTCTCTTCCACCCATCAAGGGCTTTCATTTTAAAGGAAATTATTGAAGCTTCGGAAGAAACATAACCATGGTGAGTATTGGTAAACCCCATATAAACTGAGGCATCATACTAGCTAGAAGCAGTACATACTCAGATTCCTCATGGAGGCACTTGGAGGGATAGCTTGGCAAGGAGAACTGAGGAACTAACATGCCTCGTGAGAACCTAACCCAGGTGCAGGCACTGCTAGTGTTGCCAGACCCTTTGTTCAATCTTACTGATATCAAACACCCTACCTCCTAAGCATCCAATTCACTCTGGACACACTTCACATTACACTTCAAGGTTAACCAACAGACATCGGAACACAAAATTATTCATACTAATGCTTAATCTAAGCCCAGTTAGGATTCACTCTGCTATTTTACTTACAAAAAAACCCTCACAGATTACTTACATCACATGTAACTATTTACAAAGCTTGGCATAATTATGAATGTTCAGTTTTTGAAATAGCTAGCAGATAGAAGCATTAAATCTCTTCCCCTAGCTGAAGAAACTTGAAGAAAAATTTCCAGCTTCTACTCATTAGAGCTTTTTTACTTTTGATGTGATACATAAATATGTGCAGCTCAAAGTAATGAATTGAGTGATAAGCTGCCTGAAATTTAAGGGCTGAACAATGCTGAGCATCCATCAGAAAACTCAGGCAAGCTACCTTCACTTCAGGTTTGACTGCTACTTTAGCTGCACTGTGCAAAAAACCATACTCAGTTATGTGAAAATAAATCTGCAACCAAAACTTGATTTGTTCAAAATAAAGTAAAGCCGAAGAACTTACTAATGTCACTTTAAACACAGTGAGGAATGAAAATATCATTTTCTGAACTTTCAGAAAAATTCATTTTGATTCAAAACCTGCAGTTTTCAGAAATCCTCAACTATGAAAACATTAGCTTGCCCGGGGAGAAATATTAATGCTCTTGATGACTCCGCTGTCCATTATATTCCCTCATAAATCCTCATTCAATATCTACTCTAACTTAGATGTCTGAAAGTTAAATAGTCACCTTGTGCTTCAGTTATAAGCAAATACCTCCAGATGGTAGTTCATCTAATTTTAAGGTAGGCATATGTGGTAAATCAGAAGAATCTCCCTCTGGAAGTACCATTTTTTTCCCCCATTGACAATGCAGGAAGTGCATAAGTAGCTCAGACTTATAGGTAGGTGAGTATAAATAAGTCAACATCCAGACCAGAGCTAATGCTGGTTCCAGCCTTTTCTCTTACCTCTTGTCTTTCTCCTTTTTTTTTTTTTTTTTTTTTTTCTCTCTCTTTTCTTGGCCTTGCCTTACCTTCCCTTGCACCCCTTTTTTTCCTGAAAAAGGGTAATTTTAATTATTTTGCTATAATTTTTCATTGCTATATAAACACATATTTCAGAGAATATCAGAACAAAAACTTTGTCTGCAGATCAGCAAGCATCCCGCACAGCACTTTGTGATGAATCATATTGTATCAAACCTCCGGAGCAATTACCATAGCATGGAGTCAGAGCAGACTCTCTGCTCAGTGCCACTGGTGTGTGGGGGGAAATGCTGTGTGCGAACCTTTCAGCTGACAATCCTTGATCTGCAAAATACCTGCTGATCAAAGATGTTTGAATTTAACAGCAGAGTCGTGGGCCATACTTTATGTACTTTTTGGACATACATTACTCCAAAGACAACCGACAGATGAGGCTGCTATAACTTTTATTGGGTGCAGAGGGATCCTCGAGGCCTGTTTTCCTGATGGAAGATGCTTCCCAGCCAGACACGGCAATACATCATTGTCTCATCTCTTCCAAGTGCTTATTGCTCTAGGAAATATTTTTCTTCTGCTTAATTAAACATCATTATGATCACTGAGACAATAACTCTCTTTAAGATAAGAGAGCAAGTTTATGCTCTCTTATCCTTCTCTACACCTTCCAAGTCGTATCTATTCATACAATATTTCAGACTGAATTTGTATTTCAGTGTTCCCAGCTTTTACGGTCTCATGTCTTCCTAGACTAGCAATGTAATCATAACTGTCTACCTCCTGGTATTTATTATTAATACGAATATAATGAAGTGGGTGATTAAGCAGTCACTGGTTACTCCTGTAATCACCAGACCAGCCCCCTAAGGAAACTGAGTTCAGTAACATGTCACTGGAATGATAAAATCTTAATGAGTCATCAATGAGATGCATAATTGTGAGGCTCAGCAGAGTTCAAGTCTTGTTTATCATAAAAATAAAGGAGATGGAGCTGGGTGAGGAAAAATAGCACAAAATGGAGGCACTCCAAATGCTGTATGTGCTAGCTCTGTTGGATCTGTGACAAATAACACCTGCTAGGTATCTGTCCCTCATTTTAGCATGGTAGCTGCAAAATCTTTGTTCTAGTATGCAGTACCATTTTCATACACTCAACCCTGCCTGACATCTACATTAATTCAGATCATGTTAGAGATGGGATGGCCTCCTCCCTGTCTGCTCCCCTAAGCTCACCTCCTCATCCTCCTTTCATGAAGAGTGTCTGAGATAGGAAATGATTTACAGAAAAAGAGTTTCCAAACCCTCTGGCATCTTGGATCTGCTTATACAAGCTTGTCCTGATTAATTCAAAATTCTTCTTGTTCTAATAATCCTCTCATTTCAAAGCCTCTTTGTAGTTTCCTTCCTACCTTTTGCTGGCATGCAAACGAGCAACCTCAGGTATGGATGTTTAACTTTTTTGTTCTCCGCTGTTTCAAAATCTTATAGGTTTGGGGAGCTGTGATATGCTCTGGCTTTTTCTTCTCTTAATCTGTATTCTTCATGCTATTAATAATTCATTTTCTGAAGAAGGGAGAAAAAAAAGAAATTACTCAAAGCCCTGTTAGACATAAAGAAGTGACAACTCTTCCAGAAGAAAGACTGCAGGTCAAGTTCAGACCTGGGAAAAGCGGCTGCAACTCTATTGAACTACTTCCAAATTATTCATAACGTCAAGGCAATATGTCAGCTAGTCAATAATGTATCCTACTCCACTCTTCAATTAACCTTTTTATTCTTAAGCATTTAGCTTGGTAAGTCATGCAAATGAATTTTTTGAGAAGGTAATAAACAGTGAGTCACAAGAATCAGCAGATGGATGATCAAGTGTTTAGTTTTATGGTTTATTATTTATTAAAACTGTTTTTGATGCATTATTGAAGCATTAACATTAATCTCTTTTTTTGGGGCGGGAAATTATTATTAGGATAACTTTTTATCCTGCATATGACATCATCTAAGGTACATTACTTTCTTGAGTAATCTGGTATTTCAGTACTTCATGCTCTCAAAGTGCAGCTGTTATTCCAATTTTACAAGTAAGGAATTGATGCAAAGATAAAAGTAGGGAGAAATTCAGGGACCTAAACCTACATGTCTAATACTATCTCAGATGCTTTCAGATGCCCAAAACATCAGTAAAGGACCAGCAAACATGACACCGGACCTACAAGAGGCAGAAGTCAGGTTAGCTATCCTAGAGTCTCTGGAGTGGCACTAAATGTCTGTGCGTAGACATCTTAATTGCTCCCACATAGCTGAGTGACTGCATTTAGTTATTTTTCTAATAACAGCTGATGCTTGATAACTCTGTGTGTATGTGTGTGTGCACATGCGTGCACATGCATTCATGGTGTTCCCTTGCAGCAGGCATGGAGGGTGTTTCTGCTTAACTAATGGGCTAAGGTCATCCCCACAAAATTTTCATGGAAGTCAGATAAAACATGATAACCTGCTCAGTGGCTCACCCATTATAACTAGCTATGGAGAGAAAGGAAGTCAATAACAGAATGTCAAATCCAGCTTTACTAATACCAAGCTTTATTATCCTAAATCTGACCAATGCCTCTGTTCTGCCAAGTAAAATAAATACTATATGATTACCACACTCATAAAGGCTTTACTTACAGGGAATAACCACTCAATCATTTAAAACTTTCTTCTTGCGACACTATTATGGACTTTTCTTCTATTGCAACCCTGATAGCTGAGATCAGAAACCTACTTTGATTTATGGTGACAGACAGCAGTTGGTATAGATCCAAAACGCCTGTGTGAACTGGCAGATTCCTCTCTCTGTTTACAGTCTCCCAGTTATTTAGAGTACACGTGGTCTTGGAAACTGATACATAGATAACATACCTTTGTGTATATTTCTTCTGATGGGTTCAGCCCTAGAATTTATGAATAAAGATGAGTGACTGTGCAATTCCCTTTTACAAAATATATATCTACTGAACAAGAGGAAAAAATAAGCAGTTGCTGTTCTCTATGAATATTGTTGATCAGTTGCATGAATTATGCATGTATCCTTCCCAGGTCCAGTGTCCTCTAGCATTTCTTCAGCAGTAGCTCAATATTTTCTACCACTTTGATAAATCATTCAACAGAAAAAGGGTAAATCTTGATTCCTGAGCCACTGGCTTGTTGAACAGCTTGCTTTTACATTCCATAGCTGAAAGTCTGATATCTATGTCTTTAAAGTCCACCAAGGTCACAGGGACATCAGAGTTGTGAAGTACGGTTTCAGTCTCTTGGATGCTAGAAATGGCTTGAAACTCTGAAGGAGAAATTCTGCTCCACTAGAGGCACAAGTTTGTTATCTTTTTCTTTACAAATAATGATAATAATGGTGTCCCAGGTTGCTGGTGTTTCTTTCTTTAAAGAGAATTAGTGGTCAGATAGTAGTCACTGAATATCTCTGACATCCACCATTTAGTGAAAAATAATATAAGCCTTTCTTTTCAAGTACAAATCTATTTTAGATATTTCTTCTGTATATATTGTAAGAAAGATTATGTAGGACTGTTGGCTAAGTTCTACAGTTCATAGATTATGGATTAACTAAATAATACTTTAGACAAAAATAGTACGCTTTCCTTTGAAAATGAATGATTACAAGCTATAACTGAACAGACAGATCATTCCTACTGCCATATAACACAACTTCTGTTTGAAAACAGAGAAATGAATTATTAATTGCTAAGATAACCAATTTTTATAAGATTATCTTGATTGGGTTATCTTCAAGGGAAAAAAAAAAGAAATTTGTCATTTCCAGAACAGCTTTACACATATAAGTTTGATAGTTCCCAAAGCTAGCCAAAATAATGAAATAAACATTCTAACTATATATTGACCTTTTAAATGAATTCTCTCTGTCCATATTGGAAATCCTTCTGGTTTGTTTTTCATCTGATACTCTAAGAAGCAAGTTTAATATCAGAAAGATGGTTTGTAGAATATTCAAAACAAATGGCATTCAAATACAAAGCCATGAGCATTCATGGCAGACGTAACTGGAAAGCTCACATCGTTTCCATTAGGGAACAAGCCTTGTAACCCATACATCTATTCAAACAAGTGCTTGAATATCAAACAGTCTCAAAGAACTTTTGGCAGATGTGGTGACAAAATACTCATAAAAACTCTCTAACAAATATATCTGACTAATATAAAAGATTTCCAAATCATGAAGAACATAAGGATACAATCTGCACTTCAAAATATTTATGCAATGTGCAATGTGTCAAGAAACAAAAATCAACATCAGAACTATAATTTTTCCCCTGGGACCATTTTGATAAATATGGGTAGAAGCAGGAAACAATGCACAGGAATAAAATTAGCAAACAAAAAATTAATGGCTGCAAATAATGTGGAAGAAAATATGCCACCTATCCTTCACCTAACAGAATGGAAATAAGAAATGAGAGGAAGGCTCTCCTACTCCTCAATGCTAGAAATGAAGTAGGTAACAAACTCAAATTTCTTGTAAGCCTTCACTCTATTTCTAACACTTACCCTGCAGTAAAGATATCAGACTAACTCCCCAGTGTTGAAGCTTCCACTGTGCCCTCACACCAGCAAAGCAGTCCTGCAGGTATCATGTATCTCATACATTTGAGAAACTATTCTACTACTGCTGCTATCTTTGTTATGATTTTGTCTTGGTGCTCATTTCCTATTTTTATATCCAGCTGGGGAAAGAGCTTGACACACACACACCTTCTCAATACATTACACAGCTGCTTGTTAGTACACAGCAGGGAGCTGATCATAAAGAATCCCAGTTCTGTTCTTGGCTCTCAGGGGGATGTATGATGTGCACAGCCTGGGGAGCTGAATTGTCCAGACTGATGCAGTTATCCTAAAAAGCAAGATGGAAAAGGAGATAAATTGGGGTCTGACTTATTAGCCCATTAGCTCTGAATCCTTGGTCTATCTCTGTGCAAACTCTCTGTTATATCATTTTAAGCTCACTAGCTTCCTCTAAACTACCTTCTGTGTTAGGCTTATGACCTTACTCAATAATAATAGCAGAGAAATAGAGATTTTAGCAGTCGTTAGGAGTGAGATTTGTTTTCTTCTTTCCTATTTCTGTGGAATATGAGTATTTGCTGAAAGCCTCTTTCTTCCTCTTTGTTCCTTTTGTTTTGTTTGTTTTTTGTTTGTTTGTTTGTTTTTTCCTAACACGAGGTTTGCCTGTTTGCAAGAATGGCATCTTTCACATAGTGGCAGATCTATCATGAAATTAAAATTCCACAGATGTAGTTTGAGAATATATTTTCCTTTGTATCTGAATGTTGCACAAAACTCTGCTCTGACGTCATCAGGATCTGTTACTGAAGCACTGAGCATATGACTAACAAGGAGGACAAAGTGCAGTAATTTTCCTTTCAGAGGAGTACAAAAGAGAAACAGTCCAATGGAAAAACCTGTCAAAAGAGCAATTATTCTCTTCTTATTCTTCCCTTGTCAGTTCCTCAAGTCACTTTAAAACACTTTGATTGTGCTCAAAGTTTTCATTCAGGAGGCTTGTGTTTTGCTGTTACCAAAAGATTTCAAGGACAGACTTGAATTTCTGTTTAAAACTGAGTTCTGCAGTGCTACTAAATATGACAGTTCGATTGCACTGCACCAGTGCACTAGTCTCTGTTACTCACACAAGAGGATGGCAGAGCTGTAAGTCCAGCCTGCTGCTCACATGTCAGCAGGGTATGCCTTCACACCATGTAGCAGTTGCCTTATCCATAAAACCAGTAAATAAATCATCACAACTTTTTTCAAGACATTTTTGCCAGAAATCTATGCAGAAGGAAGATAAAATGTGGACATAATGTTGCTAAAAAGAAAATGCACAAGAAAATGTATCCAGAAAAAGAGTCCAGAGTGCCAAACGTATTCAGTTAATTTAATGGCTGTGTTAACCGATTTGTCTTTAAAACACAGGTGGATTAGCAGAAGCACTTGACCCTGGCCTAGCTATTCTCAGTCTATGCAATAAGATTGAGACTTTAGAAAGAACCTGTGGAAGTGAGGGATTCATTGCATCTGCCTTTGCCATCTGAGACTAAGTGTTTACTTAAGATAGTCATCTGTAGTCGGTGGAAACAGGCACTCATGGACATTGAATCTTCATATCGCATCTATGATACTCATGCTACCCAGGAACTGCTTTGTTTGGTTGGTTTTGGTACAAATGGTTTAATTAATGGCATGATGTAATTTTATGAGTGAAAAAGGTGTCTTTGCTCTGCATGGAAGGATATTAGCCATCAGTTTTGTGTTCCACTCCAGCCCATATATTTCAGTTTGAGGAAAGAATATCTATTCTTTAATATCAACAACTATTTGAAATCTCCTATACTTGCCGTTCAGAGCAAGAGTAGCTTGACTGATAGCCCATTAGATCAACAGTGCAAGATGATTTTACCGTTGAAAAAAACATTTCTACTGTTGAAAATAATTTATTTACTCTGTTGAAACACTTGTTTGAACAATAAAGAAAAACAAATACCCCTTACTTTCAGAGAAAATGTGATCCTACACTATCCTTTTACTGAAGCTCAAATTCCAGTGAAATTTAGGTTTAGAAAAGAAAATTGGAAATGGCGTAGGACATTAACACAAAAGTGTTTGTAAAACTACAAGTGAAAAGGAACTTCGAATGGTACTATCCTGAATGTCAATGTAACTGACTCAGTGAACCATGTCCTCAGTTTATTCCTCTTGTGGTAGTGAACACATAGCAACATTGAAGAAAGCATCTGTCAATTCAGATATGGGAATCTAGCAAGATCTAGCTGTCACTTTTTTGGCCTTTTCGTTCATGTGTACTTCTACAACGAACATCAATCAAGTCATTTTTTGTTTAGGAAGCACTTTCTATGCAAAACACATCACAAAGTGCCAGAGAATGAAAGAAAGGGAACAGGAATATTGATGATAAATTAAATAGTCAGAAGAGTAGTGTGAGAAAGCATTGAAATACTTAGCTGAAGACAGAAGTCTTTAATTTTAATTTAACTGCTCAGAGACATGTTAAAGGGGAACATAAGGGCACTGAGCTGTTCAGGTGTACTTCTATGGTTATGAATCCAGGTTACAAGGCTGGGGATGGAGCCTTCCTGCGTTTGGGCTCGTGTGAGAAGGGCACAGAAGATGCACTTAGAGAAGCAATTCTGACTTCTGCTTATGGTGTGAGCACAAATGCATGGAACAAGTGAGAGATCAGAGCCATGCCCCAAAGGAACTGGAGAACCCAGGGCTTGTAAAATGTTCTCTTCCATCCCTTCTCCTCCTTCATTCTTTAACAGTCTATCCAGCCACAGTGTGTAATTGATGTCCAAATGTAGTAAAATGCCACTGTGTGCTTTGCCTGTTCCAGAATCCTGAAAAGCAGGTGAATTGCTACTGCTGTTGAATGGCTATCCCTTCCTTATTCCCAGACTTTGACACAACAGTAACCTTTCTGCCTTTTTTTTTCTTCTTCTCAGCAAACACTGAGCTTCTACTGCTGATTAAATACTTTACAGGAAACATGGAGAAGTTGGAGGCTGGAGAAATAGGCAAATCATCGGGCATAGTTTTGAAGCAACCAATCTGTTATATATGTGCAGTAGCTCTTTGAGCAGCTTGCTTCTTGTCTGAGTGAGGACAACCTGGGAAAAACTGTAGCAGGAGATAGCTGCCACCAATAGTGCTCCTAATGTACCATGTGTTTAATGGGACATGGGCAGAAACTGCCTTAAAAGAGCTTTCTGTTAGGCAAAATGATTGTCTAAACTCTCTGGTAAATACACAGACTGATTCAGACCATCTGGGTCATGATCATAGACAAAAATATACAAAAGAAAACTCCAATAGAATCTAATTCACAAAAATCTGGGTTTTTTTGTTTGAATAATAGCTTTTTCAGATTTCTTGAGGCTGTCATTCAGGATTCCCACATGAAGTGAGTCCAAATTCTTTACAAAAACAAAACAAACAAAATTTGGTCTATACCCCTAACACATTTTCACAAGTAAATTCATAGTTTTAGAGCATTTGGGGATGTCAAACCCTACTAAAAGAGAAAGCAATTCCCAAGCAAATAAAGTGTATTTTTAACAAGGTGAATGAATGGCTAAGGAAAGCAATGACCTGTTAATTTCTGAAATCCTTAAATCAAATGTTAATTGGAAACTTACTTTCTTCCCTACACTGGAATGAAAAGAAACTTCTTAACTGAGCTGTGTAAAGGACTCAGTCAAAAGGAGCAGCCTTTTTTCCTCTTCTTCTTCTTTCACCTTTGTCTTTCTTATTCTCTCTCGCTCTCTTTTGCTTTCCACTGGGTTCTGAGTGGACCTCAGAAATTTTACTGTCAAAACTGTTGTCAAAATCCATATACCTCTGTAAAATATTTTGGCTCACTGAAGTCTCATTGAAATGTTCATGCCATTCGGTTTTAAGAATAGGGCACCACAGCTCATGTTTCGCATAAAACAAACCTACACACCTCATTAGGAAATTTGTCAAAAAATTACCGACAACTGCCGGCGGTGCTTCAAAGTGCGACGTCACACGCGTGGCACTCATCCACAGCACATTCTTGCTTAAAGCTAAAATGGAGTCCCACGTTTATCATTTTTCTGCAGGGCTGCATGCAGTTAGTCATACATGCCACAGACACAGAGCTTATGTTTGACACACAGTTGGGTGCAGGCAAGTGTTAGCCATGGGATCTCTTCTTTCCAGGTATTTCTTGGCTCTTACTGGCAAATAGAAAGACCCAAACTCCTTCCCTCAGCTGCAAAACACACAGGTACGTGTGCAGCCATGCATTCATGCACACACCCTACTCCCTGAGTCCTGAGTTTGCACCAATGCCCCCTTTTGTATTATTACTATTATCAATAGTTGAGTTAAATAAAAAATTATCTTTCTCTGCATGAGAAGCTATTCTGAGCCTGAAGAAAATGGATCAAATTGTATTTTCAATTAGGAAGAATTGAAGATGGATTTCTTAATATATTCAAGGAGCTGAGAATTTTAACCAAAATGGCTCTTTCTCAAAAGCATATGCAGTTTCAAAAATTATGAAAAAAAAAGATCGAGTTAAGAAGTTCTAGCTCTAGTCTTAAGCACAGATTTTAACAAAGCAATCAGTGATAGTAGCCTGCACATCACAGTTTCTCAGGTTTGTACTTTTTTACTTCTAGATCAGAATCAAGAGAGGTGCAGGAGAGTCATTTTCTCCTTATAATTCTTTTTAAGGATGACATACTATATATTTGGAGATTTTGTTATTAGTATGAAATATGACTGGCAATGTCAGTAATGCATGTTCTTTTCTTTCAAACATGTCACAGGTGAATACTCTCTTTTTGTTGCCATGATACAAAAATTGTGTCCTTTGAATACAGAGTGGGAACCTTCGAAACAGCTAGTTTCTCTACATATAGCTATTAAGCACGTTATGCCATAGTGTACACAGTTCAAGCTTAATTTGGTGGCACACTTGGACAATAAGGTTATTTGGCAGGAAAGTACAAGACAAAGACATCCTCTTACAGAATTACCTATGGCACTTGACAATGCCACTCTCATGTGAGAATGACAAGGTCATTCTGAACATGATAGCTTCTCATCTGAGCACTCCCTCATACACTGCAGAAAAACTAGAAGCTAAGCCAGCTCAGACGCCTCTGTTGGCTGCCCAAGGTAAACCCAGACTGCTGTTAAAAGATGAATGAGAATTTTCACAGCCCTTTCCTTTAACTAAGTTATCTGAGCACAACCTTCACCCAGCTCAACAAAACTCAGAAGAGGGTGTCTCTCTGTGGATTAAGAACAGTAAACTTTGCCAGGTTAGGAAGATGAGGAAACCAGTCAATCTTCTTTCTTCCACTGAGGACAAAAAAAAAATGTCAGAAAACCTTGCTCCAGCTCATTGATTGATTGATAGGAATATATGTTATGGATGCAAGCTTCAAAACCATACACACGTTGCCTTTTCATGATGCACTTAAGGTCTGAAAAGCATCTTTTCAGTACAGCACAGCTTTGGCAGAGACCTTAACTGTAGAAGCGGTGTAATTCAGCAAAACTTTTTTTTGTTAGTATAGCTACATCATGGCTGGAAAAGTCATGAACAAGCAAAAGCAAGGCTTCTCTCAGCATAGTTGTATGTGCACCCAGGATTTTGCCAGGATAACTAAGAACATTTTAGGCTGCGGGGCTTCTTCTGCTCTGCTCTCTGAGTGATGTGATTTTGTTGTTAGTCTTTCTGTGGTGACCATCACACTTGCTGGTGGAGGGGACGGTAGGACCTGGCATGGAAGGGCTGCTGTGATTGTCCTTGATGTCCCAAGGCTGCCCACAAGATCCTGATTCCAGCCTGTGCTGCAGGGACACCTCCTCTGCTCATGTAGCAGCTGTTGAACTTCTCTGTGATTTGCAGCAGAACATGCAAAGATAACCCCCACCCTGTTCTGGTTTCCTGGACAGTAAATTATGGTGATCCTGTAGCTGCAGTATAAAATGGCTGAGTTGCCTCTGTTGGGAGGGTGAAGGGAGAGTCAGACTCCTTAAAAGGAGAGACAAGACTTTTGATTCTCATAACAGTTCACTGGGATGCAGATACCTAATTGATCTTGGCACTTTTGCACTTTTTAACCTGCATGCCCAAATCTTCTCCCTGTAGAACAAGTGAATTTCAACAGAGCTTGAAACCAGTCTGTGTCAGAGAAGCATTCAATTGATTTTTGTGCATTTACCTGCTTGAATACAAAGGATCTCTGATATATGGTTGAAATAAAGGTACCAGTAAGAGCCCCGTAGCCTTTGGACAGGAGAAACCCTGTGAAGCCCTGAGACAGCGTGGAAGCTGGCTGACCTCTCACTCCTTTTGAGCTGGTCCTTGGATGTGTGACAGCTGCAGTGCTGTTATTCAGGATGCTCTGTGCTTCTATGCCGAAGGTTTTTCCTAGGATGTGTCAGTTCCACAAACAGAGACTTTCAGCAAATGAGGACAAGTGTCAACAGTACTTAGCCTTAGCAATGCAAGGAATGCTATGAAATTCAATATTCCAACATATAGCAACACAACTATATAGCTGGTCTATAACTGCCTTTTATTTGTCACACCAATTAGCTGAAATAGTTTCTCCACATCACTAATACGTATTTAGCTGAAAATACTGTGAGAGATCCACAGTCTCTGTCTTGAATAAAATCCTATATATTGTGATAGGCAGAACAAGGACAAGCTGTGCCATATTCATCTGCATCTTAATCGAGCTCTGGAATAACAGGAGGCTTAATTTTATTATTGTAGCCATCTATTAGTAATTTCAGTAGGAAAGAGAAAGCAACAGAGAGATTTTCAATAACTTCTCTCTTCTTCCTCAATACCAGAAGTCCTGCCAACAAAGCTGAGGCTTTTATATGGGTTGTGTTTGCTGTGTCTATTTTCAAAACAAGTGGGTTTGGGAGCTAGAGCTGGCTCAGCTGAGATGCTGTGGTCCTTAAAGGGGCTTGTTTCGTGCAATTATCTTTAAAAATCTGGACACTAAAAAACTCAGCCACATTTTCAGGCTTATATGCACTACTTTTTCTTTCCTTATTTTTGTAGCATTTATTATTACCTTCCTCTAGAGGTTTCTTAAGAGGGAGGCAGAAGTATTTTACTCTTCAAAAGAAATAGGTTGGAAAATTCAATAGTGCTTCATGTCTCTTACCAAGCGCAGTAATTACACAAGCTACAGCAAATATTTAAAGAAAAGAAATATTTTTTTTTCTCACTGCTGGATTTGTTGATAATAATAAAAGGGTAAGGAGATATGAAAAAGCTTGAAATGAGAAATATGGGTAATGAAATTGAAAAATGAATTAGCACACAATTGTCTTCCCACAGGATGTCTCCTTTATTTAAAGAGAGAGTCTTCCAGCTTTTTTGGGAAAGTTTAAATGTGTGTGTGTGTGTGTGTGTGTGTGTATGGTTTAAGTACTTCCTTTACCTAAAAAAAAACCATAAAAAATGATGTTGAAGTTGAAGGAATATCCTGGTTCTTTCAGTCTTAGTTCCCAAGAAAAAAGAATATCTTTGATGTATTACCCTTTGTAAATAAGAGGAATGTAATTTAAATTGTTTTTTTTTTAATTTCTTTTATTTAAAAATGTCCCAGACACTAGCAGAAAGTTATCCAGCATTTTGAAAAGTGAGAATACAAACTGATTGTATTGAGGATGGATTTGTATAATTTTTTACTTTTTGATATGTTATTATCTATTTGCCCTCAAAGAATGGTCCTTTGCTGAAAGCAGTATTTTTATTTATTTTCAACTTAAGGCATTAGGTCAGAAAGTAGCTTAAGCCCAATGCACCTGCTGACCCTCCCACCTCATGAGATTGCTGCTCATAACTGGATTGCCAGTGTTTGAGTTACCTGTAGGCAGTCCACTTTCAGGTTTACCTTAAATCCTACTCTCTTCTGTGGCAGGACAAAGCGGGACTGCAAGGACAGAGGTGGGAAGGGCGGTCCCAGTCGGACATCCCCCCTGCGCTGGGGTATTCGTATGTCTGAGCCTGCACTAGGTGCCAGCCCCTCTCCAGTGTCTGATGCTGGAGTCTCCTCAACAGTCTCAAAGACCTGAAAACGCACAAGAACTCAGAAATGTCCTCAAGTGAGGACTAAAGTCCTCAAAGGGAGTACAGCTGCTGCCATCTCTATTTTCCTCTCTACCTCTCTGTATTTAAGGCTGTATTAGCATTGAGGAATTCCACTTATGTGAAGTGACAGATTAGCTGGGGATGGAAAGACAAGAGTGTACTGGTTCTTTTTTGACAAATCTTTAAGTACTTTAGTCCTCTGGGCACCCACCTAGACTTCATTTAACAGTTTCTTCATCAATGCTTCATTGACTTTGTTTAATGTTCTCTCTAATTGGCATAGATGTTAGAACATTTTTCCTAATACTTGCTTTTAATATCTCCTTTTTTCCTTGTTTTAGATCATTACTCCTGATATAACTACCTTAAATATTTCCCCTCACTCTTTCATATTATTTCCTCTGAATGTATTTTTTTTGTCAGCAGTTATCGTAGTGCTTTCCTCTTATCTTTTCTGTGAGCAGCATTAAGTTTCTAATGCAAAGGATAATTAGAAATTTTCTGTCTCAGTGCAATTTACCTCTGCCTGAGAATGGCTTTATTTAATCTCTGGCAATATGCATCTTATTTTGTTTTTATATGAAACATCTTAAGTGGAACATTTTTAACATTCAAAACGTGTCCATTAAAAAAAATGAAGAAATCTAAATCCGGGCTGCTCAATCTTAAATTTGTATTAAGAAAAATGTGACAGGTAATAGAAACAAACACATAATCATGTTCTGCTGTAGAAAGAACTAACACACATCAGCTGAGCATTTATACAGGTTGGAAGTTGTAAAACTGTGGCAAACAGTGGAGTCATTCACTCTAAGAAAAAAAAGAAGTAAAAGAGATTTGCAATGCAGGAGTCTCACAGATACCAGATTATTTCTCTTTACAAGACTGTAAATCTGTATCAGAGATCAGAATCTGTGTCTGTGGAAACATAGCTGGACTCCCTTTCTGTAGTATAACACAGCTATGAGGGTGAGTGCAGTTCTCATTGCTGTCAGACATGTAGGTGATTTTCACCCTTAATACTAGGCAGCTTCAGCAGTTGCCTTTTTTCATATGTGCTCAACATTCAGAAGTCTCACAAATCACAAGGATAAAATAATTGGTCTAACCCTAGCAGAAGAGCTATCTTTCACTTCAGTGAGATTTCTAGGTACAGTTAAGCTTCTGTTTTTTGCCATTTCTTCAAGATAATTGTTAATGGCAAAAAAAAAAAAAAATGGGGACAGGAGGGAGGGCCTTAACTGCATGCAGAAGCTGAATCCTTTTCTGACTTTCTGCAAAGTGCAGAACTCAGAATGCAGTCCTCTGCTCCTTATCTGGACACTGCTTCTCTTGTCTAAAGCAATTATCGTTTTAATTTTTGATAGAAAAACACACACAAGATTGCAATTGTCAGTTATTCAGCTGCTTGGTTGCTGCTTTCCCCCCTTTTTTTCTTTTTTAGATCTTCAAAAACTGATAGCAAATGGGGAGCAACTTATATTTGTCTCTTAAAAAAGCAAGTGTCTCCTGATCCTTATTTCATTCTTCCCTCAAAACAGCCCAGTGCAGTGAGAAGCACTATCTACTTTCTCTGAACATGGAGCTGCACTTCAGTGGCTCAAATTTCTTGCCCACTGTCACTTGGTCCCAATACACCAGGCGTTGTCAGATGCAAGCACAGTCTTGCATTCAAGGGTTGTGATTCAGTCTCTGCTTCATCAAGACAGAATTTAGCATGCCAGAAAAGTACCAGTGGGAGCAGGACGGTGCTGCCTCTCAAAGATTCTGCTGCATTTGCTTTGTCAGCTGTATTTCTCTTCTCTGCGAGGCACTCGATGCGAGTGATGCGAGGCTCTGCGAGTGCTGGTGGCACTCGATGGTGATGGGGTGGGCACGCGCTGCTGCAGCTTTCACGGTCTTATCTGCTAGGTGTGCGCCTCAGTCCCATCGGATGGCATCCTGAAACGAGACCGGGGAGTGCACCATCCCATAGGGAAAATACCAGTATGTGCGAGCAAGGATGCCTCCGGGGCACTCCGGTAGGGATCTCAGGGTAGGAGAGAGAAGAATCAGCAATGACCCAGCTGTGTGGCTCTGAGGTGCTGTCCAAGGCCTGACTCTGGGGCACTGATCACTAATTGTCAGGCTACATCATGCTTCTTTCCCTTCTTGATGTTGACTGGAAATCATTCAGGGGAGACTTATAAAAGCCAAAGGAAATATATGTTGACTCTGGGAAAGGCAACACAGAGCAATTGCTCAGAACCTGCCATTTAAAATGTTTCTTAGGCTATTTTTAATGCTCCTGCATTTCTGAGGTGAATGGTGGTGGTGCATGTGTGTGTTGGGGGAGGAGAATATTATAAGGTGTTTGTATCTACCGGTAATTGAAACTGGTTATAATGCTCATTGGGGCCTAAATAAGGAGGAAGAGGATGATCATCAGGACATTTATAATTGATGGAGCTGCGTTAAGCATTATAAAGTAATTCTAATAATAAAACATTTCAGATCTTCTATCAATCATCCTTCTCATTCACCTTTTATTTTCTGATCCCCACATGCGCTAATCATATGGTCTGAACCAGTTCCCTTGCCGTTTCTGTTGCACACTACCAACTGTCGTTGTTGAGCATGGACCTTATGAGCAGAAAAACCACAACACTAAATGCAGCACAGCTTGGAATAAATAGGTTATTCAGGGATTCTGAGACACACTCATCTTCTCAGTTCTTTTTGCATGTGGTTCTACTGCATTTGCCCATTAATGAATGAGAAAACTGCATTTCAAAAGAGAACATTTTCTAATTAAAACTCCGTTACGGGTAAGAATGGGTTTTCTAGATATCTTTCAAGGTATGAACTTTGTGTACATTGATGTGCATGTGAATAAGCAGAACTCTAAAAAAAACCCTGTGATTGCATATTCTCTTTCGATCCAAAATGAGAAAAGAAAAAAGAAGCAAAATTTCAATCATTGAGAAAAATATACAAAGACCTTTTCAGAGACAAAAGGGTTTTCACAAAAAAGCTAAAAATTTGGATTTATATTTTTTTTTTAATTTTTTTCATATTTTATATTTTTTAATATAACTGGTCATTTTGAATGAAAATACAAAATTCTACATGAAAAAGAGAAAAGAGGAAGCTTCTTATTTTCATAAAAATGTTTTAAGGTCACTTTTTTTAAAGAACTTTTAGATATTTATAAAAACATCTAAATAGACTTGGACATAGACTCAGAAATTTGTTAAAGGAGTTTTGCTAAACATTTTCTGTCTTGCTGTGTTCCTAAGACCTACCACTAGCAAGCAGCAAGAGTTCCCTGAAAAACAGGCAAATCCTTTGAGAGAAGGACTGAGACCAGCTCTGTGCTTCGTGTTGACCATTGAGCAATCACTGAACAGCAGTGGCTTTCAACAGACCCAGAGCCCACTGAAGTTTATGAAAAACTGCCCAGTTTATTTCAGCTAACTCTGATCAGAACACATGCTACAAGGCAAAAATAAACAATGGGTAAAATTAAAGAATAAAAAAGTAAATAAGAATTATAAAAGCCTGTCATTTTTCCAACTTTGACAAAGTAGTCAGAGCTTAAAGAGTTTCCATATTCCTTCAGAAAATAATTCATGCCAAAATTTCGGTGTAAAAGATGATCTAACAAATAAAAAAATTTCCCAGCCAATATCAAAACCAAAAATATCTTCACTAAAGTCAATTTGACCAAAATCTGAATATCTAGTTTTGAGTCAGCTTAGCAATAAAATGAGCTTGCTGGTAAAGATCTGTCCTAGTTCTCTTACTCTTCCCTACTTTTCCTCTGGTGCTAAGAAGCAATAGGCACTACTATACAACAGGCGTCAGAAATTATGTCTTGTTTTTAAACTAATTCAGAGGAAAGCATTACAGCTTCATTTAACAAACAGAAGCAAACTGCTTCGCTTTTTTAAATCAATAATTCATGAAAATTGTTAGTGTATTGACTTTTTATCCTGTCTTCAGATGAAAATTGTTTCTTCTACTGTTAACAGACAGGACAAAAAGAAAAAGTGCTCTGAATTTTCGTGTTGAAAAACTGATAAAAATTAACATAGGCTAGATATTATTATGAATGTCAGGGATGAACTTCCTTGTCACTTTGTACAGTGACTTGTTATTCCAGTTGCCGCATCAAATCTGTCCTGAACAACCTGAGCCATCCTAGGGGCAGCCAGTTTCTTCTAGCCCTCTGTGGAAGTGATGGCAAAGTGCTGTATTACACTATCCCATCGTGTTTCTCCCTGAGCTGAGGAGACTCCCTGGGCAAATCTAGACAAGTCATACCATCTTCTGTACTTGGTGGTACATGGGAGTAGTGTGACCAGTGTGACTGCTACCTTTCATGGACAAAGTGACCTGTCAGGATCTCTCTTTCCTGGGAGGTTTATTCCCTCCTGGCATGCTGTCCTTTCAGATTTCCTTCAAACCAAACCTAGGCTGCATTATTAATTTCATTTTCTAAAGGGAAGGTATGGAAGCTTCCAATGTCACTTCTTCCCAAACAGAGACAACTTAATCCTTGCCTTTTTGCTTCTTGGTCCCCATTAGGCCAGAAGAGCAGGCACCATTAATAAGGGAACCAGTTATAGCAAATAGGCTTATTTTAAATGCAAATGTTGTACTGTCCTGAAGGAAGTAGCAGCATCTACTATGCTGAGGTCCAGGAGTTCTTAGTTTATATCCTGGCTGGCCAGTAAGCTTCTAATCAATTTGTTTCATCATCAAATATTGCTTTTTCAACCTCCTACAGTATTTTTCTAGGAGCATGTTTGTCAGGGCAAAGACTGTCTGTATGGCACCCACATGAAGGGCCCTGATCACAATGACTAGTTTAAAACAAATAAAAACATGTAAGAGCAGTCTATGATTGTCTTAATTTCAATATATGTCACTCAGAAATGTTGTAGTACATTCAAATATAATTGCTAGAACTTAAGGAATTCTTCATGTAATCAAATATTCAAGTGATGGTTCCATCCTCTGGAAGAGTTTGAAGCCAGTATTTTGTTTCTCATTAGCAGTAGACAGATCACATTTATTTTAGAACTTGGCTTTCTGCCATTCCCTTACCCTGCATTTCTCTCTGGATCTGGTTGTAGGAATGTGTGCAAGGTCCAAATACCTGCTGTTACATTTATACATACTAACAAAAATTGGAGCATACGCAGTGATAAATAACCACATGAAAATTAAACCAAATCACATGTTCATAGGGATTCTTTCTTAATTTATTATGAAATGAAATATCTCACTAGCTAGATTAACTAGGTGAAGCACATTCCTTGGGTTCAATTTCAATTGCATTTTGAGAGAAATTGAAAAAAAAACATTTTTTTGCTGGCATATGGCTTTCAAACCAGCTCAGAATTGCAATGAGCACAGAGTAAAGCAGCCTACCTGTGAGATGCTACCAGATTCGGGATCTGACCTGCGAAGGTGCGATTGTAGATGAACAGTGTATGACTTTTAAAAAGTTAGTAGCCTCTCTTCCCTGCTGCCCATGAAATCGGTTTAGAAAGCTGTAACTGAAATTTTTGTTGCCATCTCCTGACACATTGCATTCATGGAAAGCGTGCATATTACCATTCCATAAAGACTATAATGAGAAAGCCCTATTTGTCCAGGGACACTGAACAACGCCTTACTGCAACAATATCTGCCCACAGGGTAATTCTACATCTTTTTTTTGTACATAAGTATAACCACTGGAGACAAAGGGATAAACCACAGTTGGATCATACCCTAATCAACATGTAGTTCCATCGCAACACTAGCAGTATGTGAAGTCAGGTCATTTCACCCAAATTTCATTTTGGAAAATCTTTTGATGGAGCTTTTTATGAAGGGGACAAAATAGTCATGATATCCAAATTATCAGTGTATTTGATTTTTCATTTTGAAATTACTGCTTTTCACTTTGTTTTATTATTCCAAGTTATATGTACTGCAATATCAGGTAGCTTTTCAGAGTCACAATCAAAACAAAAAAAACCCCTTCAGTTTTGTTGACAGGAAACATTTCAAAACAGGACAAAAAACGCTTCATTTGTTCTTGGAAAACTTTCAAATGTGTTTCAGTTTGGAAGAAAGCCAAATCTTAAAATCCTAAAATCCTTTGCAAAACCCAAGAGCCATTGTCTGCAATTACAGCGCTGCTACTCGGGATTACATTCCCCCACCAGCATGATCTCGGCGTCTAGAACTGTCACCTGAGTCTCAGCACTGGCACTGGCTATTGTATTAATTTCCTTGGTGAGTGAAACTAGTCATTTGCCCTCTGTCTATTTCAGCTTTCTAATCTATAAAAAGGGAATAAATGATACTGACCTTCTTTGGTAAATGTTTGGAGATGTGTAGATGAGAAGGGTGCGGCATTCATCTTCTGTCAGTCTCTCCAATGATTTTGCAATGCAAATGGAACGCAATAAAATGGCCTCAGACAGGAACAAGATTTGCCAAAAAAAAAAAAAAAAAAAAAAAAAAAAAAAAAAAAAAAACATGGTCTCTGGAAACCGAAACTGGCAGAATGAAAATAATCAAAACATCTTTAAAAAAATGGAAGATGATCCCGAGTTTCAGGGTGAACTCTGTCTGCCACAGCTCTGAATTTTAGGGTCATAAGTGAACCTTAGTGCCTCACTTCAGCTTTAGAGCTCTTTATTTCTAGATATGCATGAAACATCACCTTCAGTGGAAAAGTAACTAAAATAGAACCGTTGAGCAAAAACGTGAAGAGGACTTATTTGCCCTTCTCATGATACAAGAACTAAGATACTTTCAAACAAATTTTTAGGTAGCAGGCTAAAAGCAAGCCAAAAGAAACATTTTTTAAACACAGCAAAAATAAACGTGAAACTCATCGCCACAGGATGTTGTGGAGATGAAAAATACAAACAGGCTTTAAAAAGTATTGGAGTTCTTCGTGAAGAACAGGTCCAACAGAGACTATCAAATAGAATGGTCCAGAAGCAGCTTCTGGCTCAGGAAGTCAGTAAATCTCCAATCATTTCGTTATCCTTTTTTAAAGTCATTTCTTAATCATCCTTTACTGTCTGTCCCACGTGAAGCTATTTGCACCTTTGGTCTAACCCGGTTGTCACTCATACGTAAAGTTCAGAGCAGTCTTTTTTTTTCTTTCTTTTTTTCTTTTTTTTTTTTTTTAAGGAAATAGAATTTCCTAAAGCAACATGATCAGCAAAAGACAAAATCAGGTTTAAAAGGACACAGGAGTTTCTCATGATAGGCAGTGGCACAGTATGCTATGTCTGTACAGTACCTATGAATAGTTTCCTTATTTTTATAGTCACAGTAAGGTACAGTATGTGTCACCTCTGAAGTTTAATGAAGCCGGCATTCCAGGAAATGAAAGGAAAAAGGTGGACTGTAAAAGTGTATCTTTAAAGATGCCTCAGGCAACTACTCTTTTCCAATAGGGAAATTGAATTTCTTAGTTTATAAGTTCATTAAAGATATACCCACAATATTATACTTTGTAAACATGTTATCTTAAATAATGATAAATCATCCCATAAGTATAGGAGCAGTTATTTAATCTTTGGGGACAAAAAGAGTGTATTGAGACTTGGGGGGGAACAATTGTTTTCCCCTGTGGGTTATGGGGATCTTAGGGAACAAGAATGAGTTCTTGTAGTGTTTTATTTTTATGGATCTGAAAGGTGATGGATTGCTTTTGTTTTAGCTGTTTTATGAAGAAAAAGATATTTTCCATCTAGTGTGCCCTGTTTGGAAGAAACTGTGATCAAATTGTGCAAAGTCACTCTCCTGTCTTCCTTACACCCTTTCCTTGGAATTCACTTTTGTTGTCCTATCAGTGGAAAGCCTTATTGTGCAAGAGCGATGGAAGTGATGACCTTTGCTTGAAAGTCAGGGCACCCAAGCTGAGCTTGCTCAAGTCTCAACATCAGCTGACTGCTGATCCAGATGGCAATGTCATCCAGTACCCAGCCAGGAGCTCCTGGTTATGTGCCAGCCCTTGTACGATCACAGAAAAAGAGTTTAAAGGGGTTTCTTTGCTTCACATAAAGGCAGAGCAAGATAATTTATATATCACATCTACTGGAAATAGCCATCAGATAACTACCAGGACACAGATCATAATGTGTTTCCCAGTTTTAAAGAACACATTTTTTTTAAATAGTCAAACCCTCTGGAGGCCTGTCAAAAGCAGACAGACCTTTTATCTACTTGCTCCTTTAGGAAGAGATGCTTTAGCAGGAAATTTCACACTAAGGTATACCAGGCTCTAGTCTGTCTTAGGATAGACTTTACTACCCATGTTATTCAGATTCACTTCATCCAATGACATAGTTTACATGTTTTCACTCTCATTTCTACTCACCTTCATCCTAAGATATTATTAGGAATTCATTATAAGATTTTTAAAAATATGCTACTTTTTGGTTTATACCCTCAGATCTGAAATATTTCTGTCAGCACTGAACCCTCAATTATATCAGCAGAGCTTCTGACATTTTCAAGGTGAATTCGGTATTGAAGCACATGAACGTTATAAACAGTTGTTACTTTACCAGTCAAAGCATACTCTGGGATTTATGACACTTCCCATGTATATTGCTTCCCTTGTGAGATGTCTTTTGGTGGGTTGTTTTCTTTTTCAATTCTGCCTATATCCCCACTGTTCCAATGTTTATAGAATATTCCTAAAACCTTCAATGGCTTTACCATATTTCATATGTTTCTTCTATTTAAAACAAATTATTCAACTATTTTGTAAGTTTACGATCTTCGAAACAGAATCCATACATGATGCATCAACATTACAGGAAACAGATTTATCAAGTGATTTTTTTCCAGCATCCCTCCATCCTTCACATAAACTCCTCATTTTAGGGGATCCAGTGTTACAAGTGGTTTATACTAGTCTAGTGACTGCAAAAACACAGAGTTAGTAATTCATCAACTGGTTGCAACTGAATTATTTACAATTATCTAACTGTACTGCAGAAACCAGAGGTTGTGTAGCTGTTAACCACCGTCAAATTTACTCTTTTGATCCACATCCTCCTCCTGACCAACTTTTGGCTTCTGAGACAAGCTGGAATGACAGAGACCAGCTGCCATGCAAAGAGCAATAAGTCACCTAGGTTTCAAAGCTGGCATTGAATCAGTAAAAACAGTAAACTAGGCTTTAGAAATGCTTCCTCTAGTCAGAGACATTTCTAGTTTGTCACTGCTTCTTTCATACAATATCAGTTTCACAGATGAACACCAGAGATGCCCACTGATGTGAATCATCTGCCGTGGAAAAATAGCCAAATATAAAAAGAACAATGAATTAAGCTATTCCACTTTCTTGCAAAGTACAAGTGGAACAAAATGGATTTCTTTTTCTTTGGTTCTTAGAAAAAGGTAACAGTTTTAGGTCTCATCTAAACTTGTAGTTCAGCTTAAAGATTATCATCTCTCACAGAAGGACAGTTTCTGTGTTTCTTACCTCTTATACTCAGCCAAAGAAATTGAAAATCACTCGTAGAATTGTCCCTGAATGAAGACCAATTCTGAAAGCATTGTAAGCCACAGACATCTGATGAGATTGGGAGCACTTCTGTGAACTGAGCTTCCACAGAATAATTCTCAGAAATAACGACAAGTTAATGACCTATTTTTCATGAAAAGGAATATTGCAGGAAGTTGAACTTTTTATATGCTCCTCCAAATCAAATATGATGTGTCTCTTGTTGTCTTGGAGAGACCTTGCATCTATGAAATGAGAGGAAAATTATCCACAGCTATTATTTATATGGGCTGAACATCTACTGAGAATCCACATCGTCTTGCACCAGTTGGGCTATGCTATTGCTTCAGTATAGCTTGATTGCTTTTGAGGTTACAAAGTCAATCAAACTCATCAAACTCACTCTATACTTCTAGATGTAAAATAGGAGTGATTTCTGCACAGCAAGACAGGTTCCTCAAAGCTCTTTTCAAAGTGTTGTATTCCACAGTGGTCATTCTGAGGCTGTCTCAACTGAGGATATATTAGCAATAGTCAGGAATAATCAGACGACTGTTTCACTTAGATCCAGGGTATTATCTGAAGCAAAGTCATAAATGCAGTGAATTTTTAAAGAAAATATTATTTGATAGAAGATAAAAAAGGGATGAAGTGCTTTATTCAAGGTCATTCTGAAGGAAAACAATGACACTAAAAAGAAGCCATGACTCCTGGCTGAAGGGCCATTATTTTTCCTTAGGGTTGCGAGCTGCCCAGTGCTCTTAAGTAACGCATCTCTGCATTGCAGACTGCAAAACATTCCTAATGTGGATGCTGCTATGATGATAAAACTGTTCTGTTGTATTAGGACAGTAAACCTTCCTCCATGCAAGTGTAGGTAAACTAAACACAATTCTGTTGCTGTGGTCAGAGTTTTCTCTTCTGACCCACCTGTATTTATTTTCAAGCTCTCTCATGCCCTAGCTGAACCCACCAAAGAGATGTGCACAAGCTGGATTCAGAGCTTGCTAAGATAGCTTGCAGTGTATCTTGGAGATGTTCCTTGGGCATTGACAAAGGCACCTGGAGCTCCTTTTACACATCTTTGCATGTAATTTACCACATCCCATCATTCCCTGTGAATCCATAGAGGTTTTTCAGTGTTACGCGTGACCTCAGGGATCCACATTTAGAGGAGGGATGTTGTATCATTCTCCACAAAACTACTTAGACACTGGTCTGAGGTTGGACTAAGGGAAAGCAGTCAAAAGCTAAAGGAGCTACACAGCCAAGTAAGTTAACTGACAGGATGAAGCTGGTTGCTACGGAGAATATTCATAGGCCAAGGAGGAAATAACAGCCAGTGAGAAACTGGACGTATCAGAGAAAATTAAAAAAAAAAAAAAAAAAAAAAAGCAACTGACAATTTTGCAAAAAGTTATTTGCTTGAATCACCTGTGCCCATGGAGAACAAGTGTGCCAGCGCTGCTAATGAATTCTTTTCGAGGTTAAGTTGGAGAGGTTTAGAGAGGAAGTACAAGAATGATTACAGTTCTGGAAAATAATTCTCTACTCAAGGACCTCAGTCTCTTTAGCTTAACAAAGAGAAGATGATGAAGATGACTTATGCCTATTAGAACTTATATATGGAAGAAAAGTCTGATGAGAGATAAACTATGATGTCTGTGCTATACAGAATGTTATACTAGATGACAACAGCCTTGGAACCACTAGCGTTAAGGGCTTGCTCTAAAAGGTTGTGGCCCAGAAAATAATGGGGAAAATATATCTACTTTGGGTACCCAGTATATGCAGAAAAGCACTTGCATGATGCATTATTATTAGTCTGAGGAGAAGAATTTACCTTCAGGCCCCAGCTGAACTGAGCATCCATTTCACCGTGAATTGACCTAAAAGTGCCTGGGCATGGTGCTGCTCATGCTGCAGTATTGCATACTGTGGCTTCAAAAAGTGTCATGGCTGAGCAGCAGACCTCTGAAATTGAGTGGCCCTTGAGAGGAGAGTGTGATCATGTCATGCCTGTAACTACACAGCGGCTTTAATCCATGCTCTAGTATGCTGATCTGAGCAGTCAGTAGCATTCCTGGATGTGTAACCTGTCTTAACCAAGAAAAACTCATATTCCTGGCCAGGCATCAGTGATTTTTCTGTTACCTCTGTTACTGCTTGGTTAAGAGGAGGCTCTGCACCTGCTTCTTGAAGCAGAATCCAACAGCATTGCTCTGGCTCCTCTGTTCTCTCGCTTTCGCTGCACTGTATTTTGGCCAAGCCTACATCTACTTAGCGCAGCTCATCTCTTTTCTGCTCAGAGCTCTTTACACCTCTCCTATCTGCACAAGGACAGACACGGCTCTTCAGCTCTCTGGCTTTTACAGAATTTGAGGTACCTCTTAATATCTATTTTATAATTTTCCTTATCCCAGCTAAAAATGGTTGACCTATGGAATATATCTTCCTCATCTGTCCCCATCCTTTGTATCTGTATTTGACATTCCTATGACACCCCACTGCTTTCAGAAAGAGAATAACCTTAAATTCAAGATTTCCATTAATAATAAATCTAATCAAATCTAAATAAAACTAGTCTAAATACTATGATATATTAGTATGTACATTTAAATTAATAATTATATGTATTATATAAATTTATACTACACTACACTATACCACAATATAATAACAAATTCCTCGCAGAAGAAGGTCTTCTTGAGGGGAAGAGAAGAAATTGGGGAGAAGCATTTGAATAAATTATAGATTAAAAGGGTAATAACAAATGGACTGCAGTGGCTGAGAGCATGGGAATTTGCATTTTTACAAGGATTTATTATGCTTACTGTATCTGTGTTAGTAAAAGCTGCAATTGCCTGAGCAAAACTTTTTTTTTCAGCTGACATAGCACTCAGACATTTTTTCTCTCTTTTTGCTAAAGAAAGGAGAGGCTTTTTATGAATTAGTGTACTGCAAAGCTAAGTTTTATATTACCTATAAACTAAGGCAGTAAAAAAAGTCACATAATTTTAACCTTGAAAGGCAATAGGGATGTGATGGATGTGTAAAAACTTAATGCCCTCCAGCGGCTGGTTAAGCGGTCAGTGTTGATGACTGGGAGTTTGCATCAGTCTCATAGTACTAGTATATTTTCATTGTATTTTCTTCCAGGTGGATGTCTGAAGTTTAGGCTGCATTTCCAAAGCAGTAAGACCAAGCAACTGCTCTACCGATGAGAAGACAAGCAGATTCCAACTGAAGCCTTTTGGGTGACTTTGAAGGTCAACTGGATACTGAGCACTTCACGCATCAGAGGCTTTTCATGTTTTAAGGATCTTGCAGCCAAGCTGATTCAGTGTGGAAGAGGAAGCATTTGTGCCCAGCAGCTGGCAAGTGTTACATTTCCCCCTGAGACCTTGAGGTGTTCATGAGCATACAGAACCTGTCTAAATAAAGTTGATGTCATGAGCTGTAGTTGTAGGATGAGTATATAAGATAATAGTGTCTTTGCTATGAGAAGAGTTATGACTTTTACAGTACTTCACTGCTGTGTTCCAGAAATACATTGAATAAGTCATTCACTACTAAAAGAAAATGATATTCAAATAGATTTTAATGTAAAATCCCATTTCAGTCAATGGCAATTTGACTGACTAATCAGTCTAAGGGCTGAAGAGGTCTGAGTGGGCCAAAAAAATTCCCCTTCTTTTTATCTATTATATATCTGTTATATATCTGTTATATATCTGTTTTTATTTGTTATAGATCAAAGCAAATATGCTTAAAATACAGGCTTCTTGTTTGAACAGAGTAAATAAGGTAGTCTCATATGCATGCTTTCTGACAAAAGTCATGCAGATGTTTCACTTTTTAAAACTGTTTTGCTGCTATGCAAAACAAAGATCATCAACTACACTTGAGCTAGTTATTTTGGATACCCAGCTATCACTCATTTTTCCAGGACATCCATTTTTCTCTGAATTCTTCCCAGTCCTGATGTAAAACATTTTCTTTTGTTTTCTCTGTTTGACTGTAACAACTTTGACAATTAAAGATGTTATAGTAAAAAGTCCATACTCTGCGTGTGTGTGTGCGCGCGCGCGCGTATGTGCGTGTGTATGCATGTGTGTGTGCGTGCAGTACTTTCAATTCCTATGTAATAAGAGCTTCTGTATAAATGTAAATATAAGTCATGGTCTTATTTGAACTGAAACCCTTTGTTGTTGCCTTTTTGACAGCACGAGCAGTACGAACAGCAATTGCCAGAATGAAATGGCATGATAAAGCCTAGTCTTTACTAATTCTTCAACACCCAGGCTTTCTTCAACATATTTAAGAACCTGTTGTTGAGTTCAGTCTTCAAAGTGAAAAATAAAAAAGGCAAAGTTTTGGTTAGAATAAGCTTTCAAAAGCAGCCAGTGGGTATATGGTTTTGAGTTGCAGTTCCAGAAATGAAATAGGCACATCTGAGTCTAACTCTCACTAGGAGACAGAAAAAAGTGGGCTACTTTTCATTCCCAGACCTATGTCTAGCTGTTTTTTCCTGCTGGCAGTTTTCCATAGGCAAAAAGTTCATTATCTGCAAAATGTTCTGCTAAGTTCTTTGGAATTTCATGGACTGATAAACATTTTCCCAAACAGTGTGTTTTGCCACAGAGTCTGGGCTCATGTTTCTAACCTGGTGTTTTATATAAGACACACAAACAGATCTTCCTTTTCTGTGAAATTTCATAGCATATTATTTAAATTCCAAATAAAATGTAACACAAACAATTCTTTATGCAAAGAATTTCTATTATATACTACTTTTACTAAGAAAGAAAAACAAGGTACTAGTGCATGTAAGTCCACTGATTCTTGCTTTTACCAGACATAAACTCCCATTTTTACTCAAATAAATCATGTTACTAATGTCTGAACTTGAAATTTATATTATTTGGATTTTTGGTTATCATCAGGCTTCAGAGATGTCAATGTAACATTCAAACAAGTGAAAAGAACCGGAGCTGCTAAAACTTGCACTACCAGTTTTAGAGTTTAAAAAGTCTAGCTAAGGTCAAGCTGAAAAGGAAGAGGACTTTAATCTGCTCAGTAGTAGGTCAAATTGTAAAAAGTTGGTGCTGTTTCTTTTTTATTTTGTGAGCTAGTTCCCTGTATTTCTTCCTGACTTCCTGCTTTTTGGCACATGGCTTACTGGACCCAAACCAGAGATTCCCACTGTTTGAGAACAAAGAGCTCCTATAGTCATGAGGAGGATGGAAATTTGCCATTTCCATTGTGTGCTACTAGCTTGGCAAGCTGGTTTGATGATACAAGCTATTCCCAGCATAATCCATCTAGTTGTCTTTCCCTAAAGGAGGAAAAAAAAAAAAAAAAAAAAAAAAAAAAAAAAAAAAAAAAACACTTTCATTAGAGGCCAAAAATGATATATGCCACTGGGATCACAGGACTTTTTCTTTTCATTGATGACTAAAGTATCAGTGCCAAGAGTCAAAGTGTTTCTGAAGAAAGTGATTGTCACTGTGGCTGTGCATGCAAGCTGATATCCATTTTCAGCTTTTGACCCTTTCATTCGAACTTTGGATTTTATTACCAACAAAAGAACAAATATTATTGCATAATATAAATGACATTAAATCAATTAAGTCTCATCCAAGAACTCCTGGCTCTTCTTTCTTTCTATACTCTGTTTTTAAGAAGCAAAAGAAGTGAATACATCACCCATCTATTGCAATAAGGCAAAAACACAGGAAGAAGCTAGAGTAGTTTGAAAATATTAACAATGATGTAGAAATGCCGGGGGGAGATCTGAGATCCACTGCAGCATAAAGATCCATATATTGTTCCAGAGGTACCTTGCATGTTGTTTATCTCTAACATCTAGTAAACTTAAGGAAAACTCAGGAAACCTTTGCTAAAAACAAAGGGATTAATTCAACACTCATTCCACCGCATAAAAAAGTTTGATTTAGTGTGTGAAGTGGATGCTATATTCCCTTTTAAAATATTGCATGATTCTAGTACTGACATAACACCCAGATTGGGTCCCATCTCCAGTCAGGACAGAAAGAGTGCAATTCAGAGAAGGATACTAAAAAATAGACCAAGTCCATAACGATTCTTCTCCAGACCTATTCCCCAAATGCCGGGTCTCCTGCAACTTAGACTTTCAGCAGCCTACACATAATGACCATTTCAACCATCCTGTCTTATTTTTGATGCCTCACCCAACTTCCCTCTGCTACTATCAGTTCCTTTTGAAGGACAGTTAACGCAGTAGGAACATTATTTTCAAAATCCCTTACATGAACTTTTGCAATCTTCATGCCAGCTTGTCTTTTATGGGTCTATTTTGTTGGTATTATTCTTAGAAACCATGAATAGAATTCCATTACCACAATATGGATGTCTACATCTGAGCTAGCCATTAGTGGGCACCCTTAAGGAGCAACTCATCTCATCTGTCTTTTTTAGACATTAACTCTAGGATAAAAATACTCACATTCTAATGACATGCTTATTTCTCTCCTTTGGTCCTGAAGAGACCAAAGATATACAGAATTTGGGGGGTGAGGGTGCATGTATGTGCTTTTATATACACATATACGTATGTTTAAGTAAACATATAGCTACAAAGGCAACCAAAGATCAAATATAGGCACATGTGTAATGAATGGATCAAAGTAGAATAGCTCTTGAGTTCAGGTCAGTAAAACAGAACATAACTGTTTTTCCTTTACTACTTTTTTCTGCAATTGAAAAAACAATTTTTTCTATAGAAATTTTCATGTTTACATAAGAGTCAAAATTAAAAATTTTAAGCAGAAACCAAAGAAATTGAGCCAAAAATATCATGTGACATGTTTCATGAGAGATATCATTTGCTCTCCTTTCTAGTTTTTATTTTGGATCTGGATTGACTACACTATCTTCTATGTGGCATTACCAGTGCTCTTTCAAGGGGAGAAAAAAGTTGTATAACTTGGACCTCTTCCCTGAGCAGGCAGTAGAAACTCATCTCAATGAATTTATTCCCTAAGTATTTTGTTCAGTGTAACTTGAACTGCAGAAACAGTTTCTAGCGGCTAATTGAACATTTTACAGTTGGTGAACAACATGTAAAGTAGCTCTGAGCCCTACATGATGATCTTTGTATTTCTACAGTGCTCAGTTGTCCTCCAGCCTTTTATATATAAATATCAGTTTCTAATTCATTTCCATTTTTTAATTCACGATAATTCTGAATAAAGATGTACTATTCCGGACCTATAATAGCAATGGAAGACTACCCATATTTTTTCCTCATTCTCGTTAGTATATCTCATTATTATTGCTGTATACCGAGAAGAGATCTTCACTGAGCTGGCCTGAGTAAAGACCCCTGTTTTTGTAACATAGTATGGAGTTAACCAACAAAAATGGAAACCTTGCAGAGAATGTCACTATCTGCATTGCATTAATATCTTGCTTCAAGAGTAAATACAATGTTTGCTCTATTTGCAGTAATCCAAAAAGAAAAACACCCCTGATGCATCTAGGGAATAAATAATTAATTCTTTGTAACTTATCAGTTAAAAGTATTTCTAATTAAAAACCCTAGAGTTTTTTCCTTTTCCTCTTTGCAGAAGCCAGTAGAGGGTAGGAGTTATGATAATGAAATGTAAAAGCCTTATCTTTGGCATTTTTTATTGCAGCAACATATATTGCTTGTTAATTGCAGCAGAATATTTTGGGAGCAGTGCTTTCTTCATCTTCAAGTTGTTCCTTTGTAATATACCCCAGAGAAATATAACAGAGGAAGAAGTAAATAACGAGTTACAGTTCTAGATGAAGAAGATACCTTTGGCTCTTCCACAGAGCTATTAAAAGCCCTACATCTTTAATTTTTTTTCTTGAACCAATATGCAGCCATCCACAGAACTGCCTGGTGCTAGGTGTTAATTTAAAAATTAATTTAAGCTTCAAACTGCTGCCATCACTTTTTCATATTACACCAGCAGGCAAGTATACAGCCAATACAGATTTTATTAAATTCATTCTCTGTTTAACAAAACAAAAGGAACCAAAAATAACACCAAGAACCCTGGCTCTTTCAATGCCCAATGTTGACAGATATTTTTTGTTCCAGGAAGAAATGCTTATGGAATTATGTCAAAATGTCAAAGAAATGAGATTATGACCCAATCTTTGTTTATATGTGTAAGGAGCTTTGTGTTAAAAAAGGAAGATAATTTAGACTGATAAAATTATAAGGAATAATCAGAGACCTATTTTTCCCTCTCTCTGTTCCTATCTTACTGACAGGAAGCCCAAATGGGAGATCAAGTTAGGTTTGTACAATTTTTGATGGGGTAATCTATGGATGGAACTATACTTCCAGGTAATATAAGAATTTTAAGGAACCCATATGCCTTCTGCATGCAGCAGGTGTTTCACAAAGAGGCTTATTAGCACATCTTTGGATGGCTTTGCAATGCAGCCTCAGGGAGCTTTAGGCTACCAAACAGTGGGTGAAATACTCTCCTTTTTTATTACTCCTTTTATATTGTAATGCTGCGTGCCTTCACCAAGTGATGTCTTTATATCCATATTGACCTTGACAAAGATCATCTAGGAAGTAGATTATTCAAATATAACAAAATCATATGTATTCTATTGCTTTGTAATCTTTTTTTATTTTCCATGAAAAGTAAATTTTTTCAAACAACTGCCTCAGTATTTTTCTGAATTCACTTCCTGTAACCCTTCCTTTCCTTTCTCTCTCTCTCTCTCTCTCCCCTTAATTCTGAATTATTAACTAAAAGACAGATGCCTAGCTTTATGCTAAAATGCATTATTCAAAAAGAAAAGGAGGAAGAGGAAGAGGAAAAACAAAAGTAAAAAATATAAACATTAAAAATTAAAAAAAAATAAAGGGAAAGGGAAGAGGAAAAGCAAAAAAGGAAAGGGAAAGGGAAAGGGAAAGGGTAGGGGAAAGGGAAAGGTAAGGGGAAGGGGAAAAGTAAGGGGAAAGGGAAAGAGAAAAAGAAAAGGAAAAGGAAAGGGAAAGGGAAGGGGAAGGGAAAACGGGAAAGGGAAAGTGGGAAAGAGAAAGGTTGCCACTGCAACCTGATATATTATTACTGTTGTTTGTTACTGTTATATAACATATCTAAGGATCAAAACTGGAATTAAGACCTTTCAGAGTAGATGCTCTAAAGGCATAATACATGTCTATCCATCTTCTCGACCTCCAGAGGACAATTCGTCCTATGTACTATAGACATTTATCTATTTGTAAACTCATCTTTATTAGCTCAGTTGTTTAGAGCATGGTGCTAATAATGCCAAGGTCATGAGTTCAGTCCCTATAAGGGCCACTCACTTGAGGGTTGGACTAGATAATCTCCAGAGGTCCCTTCCAATCTTACCGATTCTATGAGCAAAAAGCAAGCAAGAAAGGCTTAGCAGCATAGCATGACAATGGGAGGAGTGGCTGACACACCAGAGGGCTGTGCTGCCATTCAGAGAGACCTGGACAGGCTGGAGAGCTGGGCAGAGAGGAACTCATGAGGTTCAACAAGGGCAAGTGCAGAGTCCTGCACCTAGGGAAAAATAACCCTAGGCACCAGTACAAGCTGGGCGCTGACCTTGTGGAGAGCAGCTCTGCAGAGAAGTGCTGGTGGATGACAAGCTGACCATAAGCCAGCAATGTGCCCTTGTGGCCAAGAGGGCCAATGGTCTCCTGGGGTGCATTGGGAAGAGTGTTGCCAGCAGGTGGAGGGAGGTGATCCTGCCCCTCTCCTCAGGCCTGTGGAGGCCTCATCTTGAGTGCTGTGTCCAGTTCTGGGATCCCCAGGACAAGATACACGTGGAGCTACTGGAGAGAGTCCAGCGTAGGGCTGTGAGGATGATCAGAGGGCTGGAGCACCTGCCCTATGAGGAACGGCTGCGAGAGCTGGGCCTCTTCAGCCTGGGGAAGAGAAGACTGAGGGGGGATCTGATCAATGTGTACAAGTACCTGAAGGGAGGGTGTCAAGGGGACGGGGACAAACTCTTTTCAGTTGTCCCTTGTGACAGGACAAGAAGCAATGGGCAGAAATTGAAGAACAGGAAGTTCTGCCTGAGCGTGAGGGGGAATTTCTTCCCTGTGAGAGTGGCAGAGCACTGGCACAGGTTGCCCAGAGAGGTTGTGGAGTCTCCTTCTCTGGAGATCTTCAAGGCCCGCCTGGATGCAACCCTGTCTAACATGCTCTATGAGACCCTGCTGAGCAGGGGGGTTGGCCTAGCTGATCTCCAGAGGTCCCGTCTTACCTTACTGATTCAATGATTCTATGATTTATTGCATTCTGGAGTTGCATAATGTTCCCCATTGACTTTACAGAGAACCCAGGTTGCTGACAGTTTCATAGTTAAAATTAGGTTAGATGGGCCTCACCTGAAATGAATGCCACCTGAAATGGGCCATATTCAAATCAAATCAAATGTTATGCATCTAGTTAAGCTATAAAGTCTACTGTGGGGTTTACTATCAAAACATCAGTGAATAATTTAGACTATCTACTCTCCCTATGGAGTCAAGAGAAGTACAATAACTGAGAAGTGTTTGCAGATGCCTGTTGTAGGTGATTTGAATAGGGCTCAACGTTAACATGTGGCTATATTATGTAGAAGGCCCAAAATACCACATTAATGCAGGAATCCTGGGATGAAGAGAGGTTTTAGTCACAACATATTTTCAGGTCAGACAGAGGTAGCCGAAAAGGTTAAATGTGCCCTAGTGTCTTCCCTAGTATCTCGGAGGATACTCCAGAGACTATTACAGAGCAGCTGAATTAGGTGCCTGTCTAAATTGCCCTCTCATTTAACTACAGTAGGAGCTTACAAAAGATTAGTCTCACTAGGCTAACCCCAACCTTCTGAATACTGTTTGTGTAAAAGGCTGGACAGAGTCTTGATCTCAGTGGGAGAGCTGTTTCATGCCATCATTTTGTGTCAGGTGTGCAGAAATATGTCTGTAGTTTCCCTCACTATTCACTCTTCTCTCACAGGAAATCTCCATCTTCGTATGCCTGCTATATTTGTTCAGAGCATGCAGCTTTACAAGTCCCGGGTCTTTGGATGGTACTAACGTATATAATCCCATTCACAGATAATGTCTCTATCTCTAAACATGCCCAAATTAGAAGTTTTTGTAGACCTACAAAATATGGCTGGAAATCTTGTTAAAACTGTTTTTCTCAACAAAATCTTATGGTTCCTGGCCAGGCTTCACTGGTAGCTATGACCTTAATGTCCTTGCATTAGGACTTTGATCAGTTCAAAGCAATTCTACCTAGTAAATGTTTTTACCTTTCAGCCCATACGACATTGTTAGAATCTGAAGAGCAGACCTGGCATTGGTTTGTACCCAGGGAAGTATGTGGCAGGGATGAGGAGTCAATGGGGATGGCTATGCCTCATCTAGCTCCCCAGTCGGCAACTTCAGCTGACGTAGAGAGAGAATTGGTCTATGGCAGATGAGCCGCGAGCTGTTTGTGACCTACCAGCTCACAACCAAGCCTGAACTTCAGGCAACAGCTCTACATACTGCCCATTAATCCAGAGGGCCTTTAGTGGTAAGTATAAATTCTTTAGGAATGCTATTTCAAAAATACATTAAGTCACACAGCTAAATGATCAAAAGAGAAAGAAATATCAGTTATATTTGTATATGGAACTTTAACTGAGTGCTTTTATGAATGGTCATTATAAAACTGTTGCTAATAACACACTCATCTACTTCTTCATAAAAAAGGCAAGAGAACATCAAGCTGCTTTTCCTGCAGCTTTCTATATGTAGCATCTAGAAATTGTGTGCACAGTATCTTTACATTAACTGACAAGTTAATTTCCCTGGATCAGAAACATCTATAAATAACAATAGTAACTAGGCTACCACTTTATAGCCCATTTATCCTTTCAGCAGAGTAATCCAATAAACCAGAAGGACTCAAGAATTTCTTAATCTTTTAAAACACAAATTACTGATTTCTTTTTAATGGACAAGATTTGGAGTTAAAGAAAGGGAGGAGTTAAGAGATGAAAACTATATAGTTTAGAATATTAGAAAATTTCAAGAATCCTAATTTAGCTCTCCTTCTTTTATCACTTAATTTTTTTCTTTGATTATTTCAGGAGACAATAATAACAATCATCGTTCAAAGTTTAAAGAAAATTTCCCCTTTGCCTTCAGTGGCCTATTGAATTATTATTCCAGAGAGGAATATAGCTATTTTAATATGACTGTTAGTCTAATGATTATTGTTCAAATTACCTATTCTCCAATAATATTTTTCCACTTCACAGTTAGTGATATAGAGTTAAAATAAAGTTTAAATAAGTTTAGGAAGAATTCCTGTTTCTCTCTTCTCTTCTCTTCTCTTCTCTTCTCTTCTCTTCTCTTCTCTTCTCAAGGAGACAAAACCTCTGAAACAGAAAATAGGGATGAATGAAATGAAATGAGGAAAGAACTGGTCCTTTCTATGAACTCCAAAGTGAATCTGAATTGAGATGCCTACATGTTTTGGACAGTATAGGTGGAATTAATTTCATCTAGATTTATGCATCTATAGTTTAGACAACTATTTCAAGATATCCACTAGCCTCTCTGGTTCTTTCTATAATCATATAATCTTTGAAGGAAACAGATGCACATTTTGGGTACAGTCTGTCTGAAGTACTTATACATAGATATTAGGGGGAAATGAATCATACCCTTAAAATAGCCATTTTTTTCTACTTATAAAGAAAACCTACTGTGGCTACTTCAGATGGAGACATCTACATTCTATCAAGTGAATTCTCCCTCAAGCGTCATTCTTCATTCTATCCAACATAGCATATGATTTTGGAAGGATAAGATTAAACATTTTTAAGCTCAGTTGAATTAAGATACTGTACCCCTCAAGGAAGATCATTCTTAGAAGATTTTAAATTCAATATCTAAATTCCAAACTTTCAGATAACACGAATGTTTACCTTTTGTCTTAGGTGTTTGCAGAATAATTAAGTTTCTTGCTTCATGAATGAAGAAGATGGCTTTCCTAAGTAGACTAAAAAGATCTGCTGTTCTACTGCAAAGGCTTTTTATTCCTCTTTTTCATATCTATTGACAGTATTACTGATGTATATGACAATTCTAATGAAAAAAAAGAGAGAGAAAGAAAGAAAGAGAGAGTAGTAGATGGTCTTTTGTTCTAATACGCAGTCATAGCCTGTGAGAACTGAGCTACTGATTCAGGCCAAGACATTCTCTCTGTTGGCCACATATTTCATGCATGTAATTGCAGTGTTCATAGTCCAAAAGGAATATAACAAAAGGCATGTCTAACATTTAATATGTTGCAGCCACAGCAGTGGAAATAGTTAATAAATGTAACATGCATAGTGTTTGAGGCCAGCTAAATGAAGTTTCTGCCTAACACAGGGCATAGAATTATACTCACTAATTCCTGTGATGGTCCAGGCAATTTCTGGGTGACCTGAAGCATGTCTCTTAGAAAGACTCAAAGGCTTTTCTTGGGTCAGAGGTTTCAAGTGATGGAGAATGCACCATATCCCTAGGCAAGTTGTCCTAACAGCTAATTACCTTTGCTGTAACCTTAAACTTTTTACAGGGTATTTCTACTTTGATTGTATCGAGCTTAAACTTTCAGGTATTGAATTGTATTGAATTGAAACCTGTCTGACAGATTAAAGAGCCCTGTACTGTTAGAAGTTATCTCTCTGTGTAGATACTTGTAAAACTGATTAAGTCACTTCTTAACCTCTTTTTATCATATTATTCTGATAGTACTCAAAGAAAAGAAAAAAGGAGTAAAGGAGGTCACATTTTACAACTAGGTGCATTTGGACAGCTTTTGTTGAAGAAAATCAGTGCCACAGTTGTGTACACCTGTAGAAGAAACATGCCCATTAGTGATTTGTAGGGTATGGTTTTCAGAAAATTCTGTGAACATTAGATGAGCATCCTACTGTTTTTGTTGATGCCAGCTAAGTAGATACCACATGCCCTCTGCTGGGGGTAGCATTACTGCTGGCTGAATCAAATGCAGAGCAGTCTTCCTAGCCAAAGGAAAGATGCAATCTGCATTGATTTTTAAAGATAAAGAACTAACAGTGGGATTAATACTGTCCATTTTCTCTCCTATCATAAAGGCCAATTTTAGCACCTCTTCTAAGCTATTTAAAGATCACTTTCTTTCTTTCTTTATGATTATTTCAGGTCAAAGAGGTTTAACTTTTGAAATCGCACCACAGTGAACTGTCTGGCTTTTTCTGTTATTGATTAAAAAGTAATGCTTGGTTAGTAAGCATCCCAGGAAAGCTGTAACACTTTCAAGTTACAGCTGTAAACATTCATCTAATAAATTAAATTAAAGGTAGTCACTACTGGGACTGGTACACATGTATCAAGTTATCTCGGCTTATCTGTCTTTAGGAACGGTCCTAATGGTTCGTGGCAGCAGCGATTCTGTTCTCCTCACCCTGAAGGTTAGATCATTAGAAAGATGGGTTATTTCTGAACCACTTTCTGTCCTAATCAGCATTTCACGTGGATCTGTTGCCAGTGCAGCCATCTGATTCACAGGAACTCACTACGTTTTTTAAATGGCTCAAACCAATTCAAAGAAAATGAGTCTGAGAAGGGTGTAGAAGTTGTTACTTATGCATCATCTAGTCATTGCTAATGGTACAGCTAGTTCAGGCTCCCAGTTCAACCAGAGCACATCCTAGCTTACATTACTGAGACCTATGTAATTTAAAGCCTTAGTGGTAAGAGCCACTCCCTCTGTTATTGAGTTTTTCTCTAAGAGCCTTATGGTCACTTGAAGAGGAGAGTACCCTGAATCTGAGAAAGTATGTAAACTGATAAAATAAAAAAGTAGGTGTAAATTGTAAATATGGTAAAATTGCTGAGTTGGATAAAACGAGGATACTTTGGAAGGATACTCACAAGGGACTTGGCTGTCCCAAAGCATTTCCACAAGGCAGGAGAGAAGAGGAGATGAGGTGCACATCTGGGGGCATCCAGATGCTTACATGCACTTTTTGGTCAGCTTCATCTCACTTTAGGTGACTTTAGGTGCTTGAGACAACTATGTGGGAAGTGTTACTGCTTTAGGCTCCCTCTGCTGCCTGTGGAGGCAAAGAGGAACCCAGCACCAAACTTTCCAGCATGTGCAAAAATATAAAGCAGAAGCTTCTGCTTGCATCACTGCTTTACCACAGAAACACCTTTTATTCCCACTTGAAGTAATTTTTAATTATGTTAAGTATGTTAGCTTCAAATGCACTGTTTTCAGTCCCTTCCTGATGAAGTAGGGATCATTTAAAAATTTAGCTGATGTGGACTATTTCCTTCCTAGCCCATACCACATAACTATAAACAAGTACAATCCTCAGTGCCAGCTCTACACAGCTGCATACTTGCTTTTGCTGATAAAATTGAAAAGCCTTTCAAATGCTCATAGTATGAGTGTGAGAGTAAACATGCAGGAGAACAGTCCTTTTCTCACAGAAAACTGTGAAACTGTTCCCTTCCAGAGGTACTGCATCACCTGTATTACTACAAAGCAAGAAAATGCACAGCCACCTGAAAGCATGCAGATTTGCTGCTCGTCTGTGCTAATTCTTTACTTTCTGGACATGGATTATCCAATCCACTAAGTAACAAGGACTTAATAGAGACTTGAACACTGAGCAGGCACCATATGTGTTTATATCTTACATCCATGATTATCTGTGGCTGGGGTATCTGGTGCTGTGGAGCAAGACAACTCTTTCCCGTCATCCTTTTGTGTGACTGTGTGTAAAAATGTATATGGATCTATACACATGCGTTTAACTATACGCACACCCATATCTGTGTGTGTATATTCATAGACATTCGTGTTTGTATAAGTATTCATTATGTAAAAGCTTGTGAGAGGTCAAGATGTTCCATTATCTCATTCTACGCAGGCTACAGTGAAAGCAATCATTAAAAAAAAAAAAAAAAAAAAAAAAAAAAAAAAAAAAAAGGAGAAAGAGAAAGCATGAAGAAATCCCCACTCTCTCTCCTCCATTTCATGGCTGGCATTCTCAAAGCCTGTTACCCAAATCCTGCAGCTCTCTGCAGTGACCAGGGAGGGCTAGAAGGAAACACAAGAGAAATGTAACATTTCAGCAGCCCATCTGGGTTGGAGAACTCGGGGTGAGCAGATGCTGCTTCTGCAGGAATTTGTAGGGTACTGATGCCAGAATGGGCTACGTACGCAGACACTTGCAGAGTATGTGCTTGTATTAGCAAGGTTGTGGTGGAACAGTTCATAGGTTATGGTTAGATACTGCAAATTACCTCACTCCCCGCTTGCTATTTGAAAGGAAGATTCATCCTCACTCTTAACCTGCCTAGTTCCTCCATGAAAATCCCTTTTTATTTGGATTTTGTGACAGGGAGTGGGGTTTTGCACTAAAAGCTCTTACTTTTCTGATGTCTCCTCACATAAATGATGTGAGATCAAGCAACTTCAAAAATATTAGGTCTGTTATGAAGCTTATGTATCAGTTTTTCATAAGCCACTGCACTGGATAAAGCAACTGACTGTTTGTTCTTCTGTGGAGTGCTGAGTTTCACTCTTCCAGTGATAATGTGATTTTTTTTTTTCCAGATACCAAGGAATATTCCAATTTGCTGCTTGTGCTTTAATCATAGTTACTCCAAAATATCATGTAGCATACCCATGATGAAAGATTTAACTATTTGGTACCTTTGAGATGATTTCTCATTTTATATTATTTTTTCTCCCACTATCAGCACTATAAAAGCTAAAAAATGTCATTTCTCATCTCTGTTGCCAACAAAATGCTCAGTGCAACATTTATGGAAGTGCTTCATTTATGTAACTATGCTAATTTTTCTTTGTCATCTTCCTCTTTATGCTAAAATGCAGAAGCTTAATTAATTAAGGCTTGTAAGGGGCTTAATTGTGCTGGCTGCACATATTATAGAAATGTAGCAAGTTCATCTCCCATAAAATATGAAAAGGTGGAGGTCGGGTAAAAGATACCCTTTAAAAAAAATTCATTGTTTTTTAGTGGATGGGCATGTTGCATAATATCATTCTGATGTCATTGCTCACAACAAATAATGAGAAAACTACTGGCACTGTCTTACTCCAATTAGTTTTTCCCTTTGCTTTGGCCTCCCTAGGGCTAATACATCTCTATCTGTTTTAAAAATATGCTGTAGCATTCAGTCCTCAATGTATTCAGGTGCACCTTAAGCCAATATTCCCTTTGAATTATTGTACGATGTGTTGGAAGTGCTTTTGTGTCGAGAAAAGCTTGAACTGATGGATTGCAGCTCCATCTATAGTCTCCAGGCCAGGGTGGTTGTGATTCCCAGAAGCTGGGAGTGTATCTGCCAGGGAAGGATCGCTATATCTTTGCCCCATTTTTAGTGCATTGACTATCCAGAAAAGGTAAAAGTTTGAATGACTGAAGTGTTTACTGCCTCCCACTGTTTGTGTTGCCCCAGTGCTAGAGATACTTGGAATGCATTTGGGCTGAGCTCCTCCTAAGGACTTCAGCTTAGACCCTGCCTGTGCATTCTGACAAGCTGAAGTAAGTGTCACCACATATTACTCTTCCAAGCTGTACACAGTGTCAGCTGAGGAATAACTTCATTCCTTATTACATGAGAGACAGTCATCTTCAGTGATCTCAATTTAATGAACCAATATCTTCACATTATTTTCCTAAGTGTCCATTACTGATCACTGTCTGAAACAAGATAGAGATTAAAAAAAATAAGTCTGACTCAGTATGGCACTCTTTCAATCTGATCTCATGAAAAGTTGCAGTAAAATCCTCCACTATTCTTGCATTAAAATGGGATAGTAAAATCTGGTGCCAGTTTTGTCTATGTACAATTTTTTAATTTCTGGATATTCTAACAACTATACTATTGTGTCAGCCTTTTAATGCTGAAAGGCTTTGAGATCTTCATTTAATGTCTACTGTCCAATACGGAGGCTGAAAACTTACAATGGAAGTTACTGATTCAAATAATGAAATTATATTCTAAAAATAAAAATAAAATCAATGAAAAGGAAAAATATTACATTTGTCTGATTGTTTCCTTCCAAACAGTAGAGAAGAAGAGCAATTTCAAAACTAATGTGTGTCACTCAGGCTCAGTGCTGTTGTTATTTTTTAACCTGTTGTCATCAGAATTTGCTTTCTGTGGGAACATGCCAGGCCTTTCCAGAGTATTTCCCATTGGTAAAGCTGAAGTCAAATTACAGACTTCAAAGAACAAAACTAAGACTAATACTATTTTTACAAGCAGCTACTAGCTCATTCCAAATAAATAATAAAATATAGTACAGTAATCCATATCTTTTTGAGCTGTAAAAGTGACACTGCAGAGGTTTTGACTATAACCACAGACAATAAAATCTTTGCACCAGTCTCGTAAAGGGCACTTAGCTACTTGCTTCACTTGTAGAGGCTTCCCTCAAATTTGATACTGCTTTCATAGAAGAACTCTCAAAGGAAGGTTTTCTGGTAAAGTTAAAGTTGTTTCAAAAGTAACCATGTCATGGGGTCTGTTTCAGTGTCTTTCCTCTGAATTACATTGTTTAAGGGGGAGTAAAAGAAAAGGACGGATAGCCTTCTGGCTCTTAAGGTCTTCCTACAAAGGACTGTGCCCAAACTGAATGCCCATAGAGGTGGAAGTAGGCAAGACAGACTTCCTGTTGAGCCACCACTTAAATAGCTACTCTTCTAAAAATGAGAGCTGTTTGATGACCAGGGCAGCATATTTTCTGAGCTTATGCTCAGTTTGAGAATTGGAAATTTCTGTAATATAATGTCAGGTTTTCCAGTAAGGGTAGTTTGGAAAACAGCATGGTATGTCATGTGTCAGACCTACTTCCACGCACAAATCCTGTCTGCATCATAGGCACAGAAAACCTGATAAATCCCAGAAGTGCTGGACTTTCCATGCATGCACAATATCCATTTTTCCAGATGCTTCGCTTTTCAGGCCATGGAATCTCATGTATTCTTTGCAGTCAGAGAAAAGATGAAATGTGAATAGCAGTATTATCATTCAACTCTGCCATACTACCTATGTCCAAATTGGGACATGGCTTTATTTGAACCATAACAGGATGGCACCATGCATAAGCCCTATACTGCTTCCAGCATCCCCTGCAGAACAGATGAGATCCTACTTACCACCTCTCCTGCAGCATCAGAATAGATGACCCTTGAAACTGAGGCTAAAACTATAAATCTGTTAGGACAATAAATCTCAGAGGGAGATACAAAGCAGTGTGGATTACTCACAGGAGATCAGGACACTTTGTTCAAGGTTACTTTATTGGAATAGTAAATAAAAGCTGTTATCTGATGGTGTTATGGGTAGTGTAAGTGAAACGAATCAGGTGCTTCACACCGAGCACTCTCATAAACATTCATAGCCAACAAAACACACCTTCAGTGAACAACACTGTACAGCACTCTCACCATGAGCAATGATCCCTTCTGGAAAGCATCTGCGATGTGGAGGCATTTTGTTGTTCACACTGTACCCAGATTCCAGAAAAATGTGACTGGCTTAATTCTTGATGCTTAATTCTTTAGAGTGAGCTCTTTATTCATTATATACTTCTGTAAACATGTTTCATGAGAAGTAAAAGAGATGGGGCATGCATAATATTTCTTGCTCCTATCCTCCTCTACCTCTGCAGCTCTTTTCCTTGTCTGCAGAGTGCCTCTAACAGAGCGCTCCCGTATTTTCCCGGTCCATACCCACTTCTTTTGATGTGCCAAATGAGCAAGTCACAGCTTGTTTTCTGATAAATCCAGAGCAGTTCATATGTTGATGGGCAAGCAAGCACATCTGTATGTGTGGCATACAGCTGGCTACTGGCCAGCCAGCTGCTGTCAGCCAGCATGGGAGGTACCCGAGCTCTCCAAGGACATAGTTCTGTGCAGGTATAACTGTTCTACGCAGTTACCAATATTCACAAACCTTATAGGAGCACAATAACTTTTGAGACTTTCACCACTCTGAGAAATTTGATGGAAATTAGACAATACATTTAACAATTATGAGGCTAACAATCATACAACAGGATTGCATAAGCCTTTTCCCTACAGTGGAAAGTAATACCACGTATTAAAAATTCTCAGACCTTTGGGATGCTGTTCCCACCTTATCTTGACGGCATCCTTCACATCTTCATTCTGCCTTTTGTCGTTAATGCAGACATACCAGATCTGGTAGTTTAAAACTGCTAGGCACATTTGTGTGGGCTGCGTAGGCCAGATCTGAATGAATTCCCATAGATATTATAGTCCAAAGAGTTAATAAAAGTGTGATTCTGGGATCTGTCACGCATATTATTTGGCCCTGATGTGATATCAATCATTAAGCCTTAAAGGGCCTAAAACTAGCTTGCCTTTATCCTGTGCCACACTACCACATGGATTTTCATTAGGAGATTTTGAATTAGATCCTTTGTGTCAAAAGACAAGGCAAGAGAGTACCTCTTCTGAAGAGTGCTCTTCTTCTACTTTCATCCAAAACAAAACATATTCTGGGTAGGCAATAAAGTGTGGGAGACTGGCAGAAACCTTTGTGAAGCTTCGCATAATGACAATGAAACAGTAGTTTTTCTAGGTATTTAACTGTGTCCCAATAACATTGATACTGATGGAATTTTATTGCAACCATCTGCAGTATCAAGTTCCCTGAAATTTGATTAAGTTTTTATATATATTCAGAATATAAATGTTATGTGTGTGTATATATATATAAATATATATGAAGTTATGTTACATATTATTATTTTATATATATAATATATAGTGTTTGTTATATATATATAGTGAATATAACTATTACGTATGCTATATGTAAATATAAATAAATATATAAGAAGATGGAGGTATTGGGTCTGGTAACAAACACAATCTGCTTTAAAAGCAAATCAACTCAAAAGCTTCAGTTAGATTTAGAATGCATAAACACCCTCGATATCCTAACACATATCAACACTGTCAATTAACAAGCAAATTAGTTGCTGAATGCCAAGTTCTTCTGGTTTGTGATAGAATTACAAGAACAGCAACTTTTGAATGTGTTATTCTTTGTGTTCATATTATAGTAGATTCTCTACACTCCTTGAGTATACACAAAGCCTCCTCTGAGTGTCTGGAAATCCAAAAACAATTTGCACACTAGGGATAAATGGGATCTTCCTCTTCCCTTATTTCAGCTGCCCTAAAGTTAGTGAATGAGTATTAACTAGGATTTGTCTGAAGCAGCTGAAGAACAACAGGCATCTCCAGGTGGAAACTGTTCTCGCATACTCGATACGTGTCTTAGGATGGATGAATCACTATTTGGAGATACCTCACTCTTCACTGGTTATAGAAGAGATTTGTTTGCACTAAAGGTCCACCCTTCAATTGCCTAACAAAGTGAACTGAATCAGTAGAAAGGGGATGATTCAGAGACATCAAAAAGGAAATTTTCAGGTAGCTAGTTAATTTGATTTTCTAGGACACACAGTAAATAATATAATATCTTCTCTTTTTGCATGAATTCAATGCCAATTTTACATCATTTTTTATTTTATGTTTGTTATTATGAACAAAAATGCAAAATAAAAAAATATCTATCACACACACCCCCTTTTCTCCAAAGTACCTCACAGTATCCTGTAGTATTGATGAAGAGCAGAGAAATGGTCTGTGCCAACGATCTGTCATTTTTATCAAATTTCTGTGCAAGACTGGAGGGCAGAAGAACAGCGGGTAGAGTCTAATGACCTTCCATATCAGATTTTCTTTTCTCTGGGCACTAAAATTGATTTGCCTTAGCTTGGTATGTCAAGTTCCAAAGCTAGGCCAGAAAGAGTAGATGAGAGCAGTGAGACTTAGGGCAGCTGACACGGCTGCCTACAGAGACTATAATAAAACAATCTAGCAGTTCTAATATTTTGGTACAACAGAATAAAATCATGTTTTTATATTGAGGTGAGTATTATCTGTCCTTCTGACAGATACTCTGATATTTAATGCAGGGCTTCCCACACTGTGAGGATGGGCTACAGAACTGCAGAGCTGCAATGACGTTAAATCACAGTATCTTCTCTTTAGCAAATGCGTTGTTTATAGAGTGGCTCCATTCAGCCATGGAGAACTCCCTGCCATTAGCAGAATTAATTTTAGCCTCTATGTTCAGATTATTTGCAAGTAGCTATCCCACTGCATGGAGCTCTCCCACCTTCCTTTTCCTTTCTCTCCCATTCCTGCTCTTTATACGTTGGCATTCAGGTAAAGAGTAGACCTGAGGGCAGTGGCTTGCACATACCACAAGGCATGGAGGGAAGATTGTCAGCCCTGTAAAACCTTTTGGTTTCTCTGTTGGGCCCCCATAATTGTCTTCCTACTTTTTCCATCATTTGTCAGTACCACTTGTCTTTTCAGTCAGAACGTTTGATATTAGGTTGAAGCCTTTGGATAGCTTACCCTTCTTCTGCGTAAACTGATCTTATAGTACCTGGACACTTGGGTTGCATGGGCCATGCTATCCTGACCTTTAAACAATAAAAACTAGCTTCCAAAATTGATGGTGAAATGGCAAAAAGAACAAGTTCCATCTTCAATCTGGCTCCCAGAAGTAATTGCAGTGACTTTTCTGCACTAAACTGGAAGCCAGGAAAAGCTTCTTAACCATACCTGAGCTAGGAAATACAATAACACCTGTTTTTCCCTGAATGTCATGGTCGAGGGATAAAAATACTCCTTTTCCCTAGCAAAGTCTGGTTTTCCTTTAGCTTAATCTAATGTCGAAAAAAGTGCTCAACTAAAACTGAAAATTAAAAGCAATGTGGGAGGGAAAACCTGTCCTGAAGTTTTTATTCTCTGTCAGAAAAGAGTAAGGTATGCTAAGGAAAGGTTATAATTTAAGATGTTTAGAGAAGTAGTAACAAATGACAATAGCTAATTGAAAATGCTTAAATGAGTGTATTGAATACTGAAGGCCAGATAATAAAAATCTTTAGCCACCTTATTTCCATTGACTAACCAAAAAAATATTTACGTATTTTAGTAACTATAGGAACAATGTCGTATCCCTGTGTCCTCCCACTGCAGATAAATGATCATTCAAAGAACAGCTTTTTTATAGAGCTGAATCTTTCCTCGTTCTGGCCAATTTTTTTTGATTGAAGCTTATTTTCCTTCACCTAAGCTTTCTCCACAAAAAGCCTTTTGTTGCAGGAAGTTTTATTAACATTTGAGCATGCCTAAGAGTTCCGAGAGAATAAACTTATGGCTTGCTGGGAGGAATCCAGCCCATGTTTTCACTGTAAGCCATGAGACAGCAACTCCCTGCTACCATTTTTTACAGTCAGGAGCTCATTTTTGACAGACAAAAATGCCTTTTACCCAAGTTAAACCCTGAATACTCTGCACTACTAAGCTGAGTTGAAAATCAGCAGAGAGGCAAATATATGGAGGCAATGATTTCTCTATTAGTTTCTCCACTCTGAGAGTCACTTTAATTAATCAAAACTACTTCAGGTGTACACCTAGATGCACGCAGTATTGTGGTAGTTACTGAAACTGGAGTATGCAATGTTTTTAATGCAGGACAGGCATCCACGCAATGGGGCTGCTGCCTCCTGGGCTTGCTGCTGCCCCTGCTCTGGGTGTGGAGCTTGACCAGCACATGCTCTGCAGGCCTGTTGGGATCACTGAACCACACTGTCTTTGGGTCTGATCTCTGGAGTGATATTCCAGTATTTTGGACTATTCTCATTTCTGGAGGGATAGAGAAAAGAACTGGACCTTTCATTCATAAATATCCCTATAAATTTCCAGGGCTGTAGCAAAAATAGAAGTGTGAAGGCATCATGGCAAGCAAGGACAGACATGCCAAGCTGGGGAGCAATAGAGTGGAATTGAGCCTTGGGTGCTAGTGTTGCTCTCTGCAACCCCGGCAGTTCCCTCAGACAACGTGAAATTACTTATAGCAGAATGAAGCAGCTGTCCTCACTCTTTGGCTCTCCTGGACACTTTTATTTGAATTCCCTATGGACATACAAGTCAACATAGATCATGACACCTTTGTAAGTTAGATGTTAGGAATATAGTCACACACCCGAGCTAAATGCACTAAAACAGGATTACCAAGGCACCAGTTTGAAATTATTTTCTGTAAGCCAAGCAAGAGATTTCAGTATACTACTAAGTGTATGAACCTAAGGGCAGCACATCAGATTAAAATGAAACTTAAAAATTTGAAGAGAATTGTGTTTCTAGTCTGATTCTGTGGAATTAGTTTGACATTGTCTTTTCACTCTCACAAAGCTCTTTTCTCCTTTATCACAGTGAGGTCTTTCTACCGTTCACATTAGCAGCTTTACATGAGCCTTCATAATTGTTTCTTATAAAATACGTTTATTTCTATCATCCTGTTTAATGATGTGCTACATTGTTTATAAGATAATGCAATGAACCCACATTGAACTCATTCTATTATCCCATAAGTAATGCAATAAGCTGCCTAACAGGACAATTAAATCAAGTGATTTCAGGTTAATGTTATTAGACAGTGTTCAAGAACATGCAACTTTTGTTTTGGGGATTGGCTTACCCTCTTAAATATTAAAAAATGTACTTTGCTAATGTTTTTGTTTGTATTCCCTAAGGTAATAATCACATTATTCATTGCTGAGAACTAGAAATATTATAGCAGCTTCCAAATGGAGGAGCGACTTAGTGTAGCCTCTAGTAACTTGTGACAAAGCAATGGATTTAATAACCTTGGAGAACTCCTTAGGGTATTATGCAGCAGTGTTCGAAGCTTTGAAGAAAAAGACATTTCATTAAACACAGACAGTAGAAAATCAAATACATGAAAGAAACATAAAGGTTAAATACATTTTGTGTTTAAAAAAACTTCTCAAGCAGTTCAGCCTACATATTATATTTGAGCTGAACCTTTGAAAGAGGTCTTAATGAATATTTTTTTAGACAGTATTACCTTTTTCTTTACTTATTTTTTTTGATTTACCCAAAAAATGTAATTCAAATATGCAGCCCCACACAGAATTTCATTAGGAACATTCCAGTGAAATTAAATCTCTATTGTGCATCTTAAGTCTGTTCTAATGACTACTGCTCTGCTGAGTATGTAATTTAAAGTCTCTTGTTAATAGATGAGGTACTGAACACCAAAATCTAGCTCTTCCAAACCTCACAGTCAGAGAGCTATCTTGCTTACAGCCAGAGAAATCTGCTTCCAATTGGATTTCCATGGAACAGTACCAACATTTAACAACTCCTAGAATAATCCCATTTGAATATAACTCTATCATTTCAAAAGGGGCCTATTAGTTGATATGTCTCTTTCTTTAGGTTCTCAGAAAGAGTTATGATTTCCAAAATTAAGTGTAAGTATGGACTTTTTACCTAGATTCAGATTTTCAAGAGATGGCTAAATAAGACCCTGATAATCAAATACATAAAAGAAACATAATAGAGAAATCCAGTTTGCTGTTAAGGAAAAAAAAAGAATCCTGTTGTTCTTTTGAACCGAAAGAAATAAAAACAAATGTTGAGAAAATGGAAAGCATTGGGATTGCTAATTTTGAAACATTTCAAAACTAAATTTGGTTATATTTATTTTTGTAGGTGGAAAATATCATCTCAGGGAAGATATTTTACTGTGCCTAAAACACTAAATATATATGTTTAGATATTTGTTCACTATCAAACATAAAACCAATTATTTGCTGAACTAATGATAAAACTAATTTTTTAAAGAAATCTCCTCCTCCCCATACAGAGAACTATGGCTTCATGTCTTCGTGCTGAACTCTTTCGAAATCCCAGCCCATAATCTTCTAAATAATCTTCTAAAAAGGTGACAGGATTTTTCGACAATATTGAACACTCTATTGAACCTTCTATTGCAACATTTGGGAAATTAAAGTAATCCAACATTTTTGAAAAAAAAAATGCCTACTGTTTAATGGCTACAGAGGAATTTAGAATCCTAAATTTTTCTTTTTTTTCTTTTACATAATCTCAAAGATGAAATTCATGATGAAATGACCACTTTTCCCATGTATTTTATCAGCTAAACACTCACTGCTTTTAAGTACTAGTATAACTACAGCTGCTTGAACTATGTATCACAAACCGTATTTGTTGTAATTTCTACTTTATTTCATCAAGCGGATTGTTTGTAGAAAATGCCTCATTTCTGAAAGTCTGATTGCTTTTTCATAAGTCTTTGCTATATAGTTCGAGTAAATAGTTTTCAACCTGCTGCATGGATATTTCATGAACAGCAGGAATACTTCATATTTATACATTTTTTACATGTTCAAAGCACTGAACAGAAATTAATTAAGTAGGACAGAATTTTCAAAAGTGTCTAAAGGAATTAACTCCCTGGCACCCCTTGAAATCAACTGGAGTAAGCAGTTATCCCCCTGGGAATGTGGAAATTTCATTTGCAATCATAGTAAGTCCTCACTGATGGTATCTACTACTCACCATTTCAGGTACAAACTAGTTGAAATACATGCGTAAGTAAAAGTCCCAAGATCAGATTCAGTAAAAGGTACAGGTAGGTCTTAAAACTGAAAGGTTTCCCTCTAGTTATAAGCATGAGAGTTACATTATATCTCTTGACAAAATGATGTCACAGCCATTAAAGAGTGGGGATAAAGCTATTTGCAATGTCTGAGTTTAGCCAAATAGAGCTAACTCGTTAGGTTTCTCCAGTAGCTGAAGAGAGACTTAGACACAGCAAGGGTGAACCTTTCTTGGGTTCTCCGAATGGGGGGATGCACTGCTTCATGGTCATGTGAAATTTCTAGATCTTATTTCAGAATATTACATCCCATACAAAGAATGACTGAAATTAAAAGAAATTGGAGGTTAGACAAAGAAGATGATAAAGCGATGCAAAGCAAAGCATCTCAGGTTAACCTAACAGTATTTTTTCTTTTGTTTTTGTTTAGTATTGTTGCTGAACAATCTGAAAAACATTTTTGACTCAACTCTACGTAGTATTTCCCACATCCCAATTTTTTTCTTTTTATTTCACTAGGCCTGGAAAGCATTATTATACTCAGCTGTATTTGACTTTAAACTGAGCTACTTCAGTAGGGTGACTTTATTATTAATAGTTGTTTAAAAATTACAGCTCCTTTATAATATATGGACTACCTCCTTGAGAATCACATCTAAGTTGCTTTTTTCTTCTTTTTCCCCCCTTTTTGAGATGTCTGTCCCAGGCTTAATCAACTAGCTCATTCTAAAATGTAATTTACATCACTCAAATGGCTCTGAATTACATTGTACTTATAGAAGCACAGTGAAATGGGAAATGCAAATTTGAATTCATGTAAATTTTTAAAAGTGAACACTAATCCTTCTGGGACTCTGGATTTGACAAAAAAATTATATGAATGATATATGCTCAGTAAAAGCAGTGCTGATAAGGAGCCCCATCCTGATCGGTTTTGAGCATGTGAACAGCAAAAGCCTGATTTTCAGATATTTTCATGCTCCACCTCAGACAGGGATGAAGAGAAAAGTGATGAAGGTGACTCTGAGTTGCCTTTTTACTCCCTACATTGCTGGCCTAGATATCTCAGATTCAAATGAAAGCACCATCTTTCCAGCTGCTATTTCCACACCCTCTTTTCTCATTATTTGTATGCTCTAGACACCAAGGTTAGCTACAGAAGGATGCCACATGGCCACAATCCTGGTCACCCCTCTCACTAGAAGCCAGGGGCACATCCTATGGACATCGCTCACAAAATGTGCAGACAAGGCCTTCTACCCCAAGAGCTCTGCAACCAGGATTTATTACTCTATTTAAAGGCCTCTTCATGTTATAAGAATGACCTTTGCATAGGCTGGGCTGAGGTCCTATCGAATTACAGTCATTATGGACAAAATGACTGCAGGTTATATTAAATCAGTACTTCCAAAAGCTATTACAGCCACCGAGCAAGGCACTAGAAAGACCTCTGCTGGGATTCTAGATACAATTCTCATCCCTCCATATTCAGGAAGGACTGAAAAAGAAGCGAAAATGACCAGAAAGAACCTGACTGAAAGATGAAAACGGCTTACCTTGTTCAGCACAGCCAACTGGAAGCTCAGAGTTTTGTTTGCTTTCCTTTCAGAAATACCTTGGCAAAGGTAAGCACTAGGAGTAAAACGCTATTTAAGCCAATAAAGTTGGCCAAAGTTGTGTAACTTCTACACAACAGACTGGAACTAACTTTAGGTAAGAAATATGAAAATGAGTAGTATAAAGAATTTTTGAGGATCCTTTCAAAAGAAGATATGAAAGCAAAAGTTCTGCCAGCTTGTGGGAAAGGAATATTTGATATCTGACATGGTAGCCTGTGACATCAGGGAATGAGCAACGATGATCCAGAAGATCTGTTCTAGTCTGTTATTGCTGGGGTCTCTCAAAAGAAAGAAAAGAAATTAGAATATTATAAAGCAGGTTTCTTTTTTTTTCTTTTTTTTTTTTTCTTTTTTTTTTTTTTTTTTTTGAAGATAAGCAAGTGTATCATTTGGGGTTGTTTCCTGCTAACTCTACAATTACACTGTATTTATTTGCATTGAAAGTCCAAGGATGTTTGCTATGACGGGAATTAAGGAAATAGGAACATCTCACAGATTGTTAGCGCTGGGATTTGAATATGTCATTACCATACTTCTTAATTATTTCTCGATCTATCTGCATAATGAAAAATGGAAGAGTTTCTTTTCAATAATAGCAACTATAAAACTGTACCTGTCACTCCTCCACGGGGACTTTACTGTTCTAAAGACTAAAGGCTGAAATTTTAGAAATAGCTAATAAAATATAGAATGAAAAACTAAACAAGATAAGAGTGCAACATAGGTTCTCTTCAGAGATATTCATGATTTATACAGGGGTAACACTATATAATAATTAACAATAATTAACATTACCAATAATTTTATCATTACCAATATTTTTAACTTTAATTTCTTGACACATAAATGAAAAAGAGTATAGAAACCTATATCTTTGCAGCTAAAATGTCTAAGTGACTGAACAAGTATCTTGGTGATCTTGCTCTTGTTTTACTACTAATAGTAAAACAATAGTACATAGTAATGCCTGACCTGAAAAGGTTGTGAAGGTTTGTACATTCTACTAGTACTTTATTCTAGCCTCACTTAGACGGAAGAAACCTTTTATTGATTGCATATCTGTCTTGTTTGAAGATCATCAGCCAGGACATTACACACATTCCCAGGCTTTAACAGAAGAAAATTCATTTTTTGGTGTTTGGTAGAAATGAGGCACAGACAGGCAGAAATCAAAACATAAACTATCAATTATATTAACTCTCCAGATATATATGTAATTTTATACTTAGCACCTGAATAACTAGGATGAGTAGATTTGTGCTTGCATTATTGTGGTGGGCACCTGCCCTATGAGGAACGGCTGTGAGAGCTGGGCCTGTTTAGCCTGGGCAAGAGAAGCCTGAGGGGGGATCTTATCAATGTGTACAAGTACCTGAAGGGAGGGTGTCAAGGGGACGAGGACAAACTCTTTTCAGTTGTCCTGTGTGACAGGACAAGAGGCAATGTGCAGAAACTGAAGCACAAGAAGTTCCACCTGACCATGAGGAGGAATTTCTTCCCTGTGAGAGTGACGAAGCCCTGGACCAGGTTGCCCAGAGAGGTTGTGGAGTCTCCTTCTGTGGAGCTATTGAAGGCCCACCTGGATGCAACGCTGTCTAACATGCTCTATGTGACCCTGCTGAGCAGGGAGGTTGGACTAGACGATCTCAGGAGGTCCCTTCCAAGCTTACCAATTCTATGACTCTATGATTTCAGGCAGAAGGATCCTATATGATACTCAGCAAATGCCCCTGGGAATAGTCACAGTCCCTGCAGTCACCCTACGTACAGCCAAGCTAGCTCCGGACGAGTGCCATACCAACGCCATACAAAGGCAGCAGCCTGCATGGTGAAAACAGAGCAGCAGTGTCGCTGTAAAATACATTTGAAGCAATTAGTCTGACCACTCAACTCTGTAGCCATTTGGGCTTTGTAGCCCAAATAGAGTGCTGTGCTAATTTGACTATGCTCCCTCCAGTTTTGGATCTGACTAAGGAAACAGCACTGCGTGCTGCACACATATCCCCGTGGTTCTCCATCTGTGACACAGTTATAGTGCTTCCCTCCTTCACCGAACGGTTTTGCGGGTAAATGGGCATGAGGTGCACAGTGAGCGAGTAATGACAGCTATGGGAATAATCTAAATGGGCGGGAGAACTGCTGGACCACAGGCAGTGACCTCAGAAACCCGCATGGGTCTCCAAATAACGGCTACTGGCCATTATCACCTGTCATTCATTTGCTGGATTGCAAATTATTTCCTCCTCAAAACAAAATGGTTAACAACTTAGCTGCTTGGCCATGTGTCTGTAGCCAATGAGAGGATTTTTTCCCTCATTACTTCATGTTATAGACCAGCTAGGAAAGAAGGAGGAAGGAGAGCAGCTGGGATAATAAGGATATTCATTACACCTGCATAAACAAATATTTCAGAACACTCAAAATTTACCAAATCCACTCCTGAAGAATGGAGAAGATGGTCAACTTCAACTACTGAGCAGCATCAGGAATATTAACAGATTAAAATTATCTCAGTCACCCAATAAAAAGGGTCAGAATGAGCCCCAAAGAGAAGGCTAAGCAATTCCTAAAATAATTTCTCTGGTAATTAGAGCAAGCGAGTTCTCATTTATTGGTACAAATGTACTGGGTACATAGTTCAAAGAGTTTTGCAGCCTGGTGTTTGCCAGCTGGGAGAGCACACACCCAGAAGCAGTTATATTTTTAGTCTCTGTTTCATGATTTAGAAGAGTTATGTGCAAATCTGAAGCACATAACTACCCATAAATAAAAAGTATCTTAGCCTTCCCTGCATGTCACACTCTCTCTTCTTGTTTTGACTGAATTCTGGTCACAATAACCACATTCTACAATTATTTATAATTTTCTCTGTGTGAGTTTCTCTTGTTTCCCTGTCCTGTGACTTTAGAAATGCTAATACTTAGATAAAAAAAAAACCTGCATGATGAAAGAATAAGAAAGAGAGAGTCTCTGTATATCCTAAAAGCTAAATAAATACTAGCAAATAAGACAGGATTAGGACATGGCTTAACTGTTGACTGGGGATCATGCATAATACTTCAAGGTGGGGTGACACTCACGCTGATGAACACTCTTCTAGCCAATGCATAGGAGAAGTCAGGGAATAGCCAACTGCCTAGCTAGCAGTTTGGATGAAACCACTCTGCTTTGGAAAGAGATTTGAGCCACGTGGACACAAATCAGCGCAAGCCATTTGGCCCAAGGTCAGAGCACAGTCCTCAGCCTCTTTCAGCTGCTAGTACAGATGCAGCCACTGCAGCTAGTGTAGCATCACTGAAGACCTGCAGGTTTTCTTGTCTCAGATGGATGAAAGACGCTTAGCTGATTCTAGATCCACAGCACCTACAAAAATAAAAGCTTCCCAGTTTATCTGTCTTTCTTTGCTGTTGTATGGTATTAATAGGATTCCTATCAACTCACACTTGAAGGTTGCTTCTGAACAGGTGACCAGAGAGTGGTGAGTACAGCATTCATGCCTGATTCCAAATTAGGATGTGATTTCAGAAAGCACTGGTTTTCCCCACGCCCTTGTCTAGGTTTCCAAGGAAAGGAAGGTGCCATAAGGTAGAAGAATGACACATTGTGGAGGTGCCTATCTCTGTGCATCAACTACAGAGGCCTAGAGCCTAGTTAAGTCTAGATGAACCAGTGTATGGTTAAAGTGAGATGACACAAATCCCACTACAAAAATAAAAGCTTCCCAGTTTATCTGTCTTTCTTTGCTGTTGTATGGTATTAATAGGATTCCTATCAACTCACACTTGAAGGTTGCTTCTGAACAGGTGACCAGAGAGTGGTGAGTACAGCATTCATGCCTGATTCCAAATTAGGATGTGATTTCAGAAAGCACTGGTTTTCCCCACGCCCTTGTCTAGGTTTCCAAGGAAAGGAAGGTGCCATAAGGTAGAAGAATGACACATTGTGGAGGTGCCTATCTCTGTGCATCAACTACAGAGGCCTAGAGCCTAGTTAAGTCTAGATGAACCAGTGTATGGTTAAAGTGAGATGACACAAATCCCACTCCGATTTGATTTGCATATTAAGCTGACTCTTCACCGAGTGTAAGGATTCAATAGGCACAGACACATCCTGACTCCTGCACAGATGATCTCCTTCAAATGAGACTTATTAAACAATCTGAGGATCTCTATTTCTTGAGGAGCACTGGATATGTGCAAAAATACTGGCAAGAGGAATATCAGACCACAAACAATTCTCCAGGATATCTGTATCCATCAACATTTCTAAATGGAGAAGAAAATGCTTAGGAAAAAAAATGAAAAAAAATTATTGCTTGACCTCCATGGAAAACAAAAATGTTCTGATTGTCAGAGTCTCAACTTGTCTTAAACTTGTTCAGTACTCCAGATTAAATAAATCTGAAGGAGATTACACTTCTCTTCTAGGTTTTATAGAGAAAGGTATATTTAAAAGATGTATTTTAAGTAAGGGAGTGTAGTAATACAACCAAACTGAGAGAAGTACTGCAATAAAATAAAATGTAACAGGAAAGCAATTAGCATATAAAAATAAATGTGAGAAAAAAATGAATAATCTAGCCTAAAAAACAGAGAAGATAGACACAGAAATCATTCTACCAATTAAAAAATGATTAGATTCTCCATGCAAGTGGTTTTCCTTAGATGAATTTTTCTGTTTTAGTGCAAAGTCTCCTTATTAACAGAAATAGCAATGATTATTACAAGTAATAGTAATAAATGTATAAGTAATTTCTTATCTATTGTGGATTATCCTATTGTGTACAAAAAGGAAAAACAAAGGGGAAAAAACATTAAAACAATGAATCTACTGCGAATATATTATGTGAGAACATAAATATTTTCTAATTCATGCTACGTCTAAAACAACAACACTATTAAATGTAATTTAACCCCACTTCATAGATCCTATAGCTCTATAAGAAAACTATAGATTTTTCAGTGAAATCCCTTTGAAACAAGTTGAGGATGATTCAAAGTAATTAACGAAACGGTGCCTGTATTTGACTTTTCAACGCATTTCTGCAATGGGGCAATATATTCTTTTGGAATATTTTTTCTATGTACAAATCAACAGAAGAGTCCAGAGTGCAGTCCTCACTTGGTGTAAGTTGCTGTATAAAATTATCCCAGTTTACCTCAGCCAACGAATCACCCTATGGTGTGGTTTTAATTAAGAAAGAATATATTGAAATTTTATCTAAAGCTTAACTGCCCTCTTCAGAATTCTTTTGTCCAGACGAGACAGCCTACAGCATCATGATATACTTTCTTGTGAAATTTTTAATATTTCCTGTTTCAGGTCTAGTCAGAAGAAAATTTGAATTTCTCTTAGTAGATTGACAATTTGAATTACAATGAAAACAGCAGTGGAGGGGGAAGAAAAACATAAATTGGAAGGAGTTGCCTATCTGGCAATCAAGTACAGATGTCTTTTATTTTTCTTCTGTAAAATGTGTTTGACATGGAAATCAATAAGATAATAAATGCAAAAGCCGTTTTTCCAACCACACAAATAGTGCTTATACAACAACTTATATGACGCTATTAGGATCCGACTTAGAATAGAATTTCACTGCAAACTGTTTTGTAAAGCACTATATATATATAATATTATCTAGTTCTTTGATGATACTTTCCTGTAATTGTCTTCATTACACTGAAATAAAGTGGAGCAGCATTACTGTGCCCATTTTCCAAATAGTGAAAAAGAGCCAGGGTGGAAAAATCAATTTATCAAACATCATGCAGTAAAACAGTGGCAGGGTTATTAGCAGAACTAAAATTCTCAAGGTCCTGATGCATTATAGTGTTCCTCAAAACATGTCACTAAGACAGACTACTGCAAATCCTACATGCTACCACTAGGTCTTTCACAGCATAGCACAGCAAATTCAGAGTATTGTCTGCTACCTTGAAAGATTTAAGCAGGTGTGGATTATATTAGGTATATCTACACACAAAAAAAACTCAAAGCATGAGAGCAAGGTCCTTTTTCATAGAGGAATACAATGTGGCTATGAGAGTACATCTTTTAAGGAGATGGAAATATCTAGAGGTTGGTCCAAGATGGGATATGTTTAAAGCATATATTAAATTGAGGTCAGAGCCCTAGGTGTTTCCCAGTCAAATTGCTACATTCCTGATCCTAACCCATAACTTCTTAAAACTTATGCTGACCTTCCTTGCTTTATTCTACCATGCAATAGCAGTGGGAGATTATCACAGTTCTGATGCAGGCTGGGAAGCTGTTCCATATAGCTGCCAGGGCTGCCCAGACTTGCTTCCTCAAGCAGAAGGAAGAAGGAAATTCTTTCTGGAGTTTCAGCTTCAGGAAAACACCAGTCCTCCCTTACATACCTGGGTTGCAGAATAGCATCAGCACCCAGTGGTAGCTAGTGGCACAGGTGTCTAGCAAAAATCACAGCCTGCCTCTCATAGCGAGGCGAAGGAAAATTCATGTCCCATCAAGGCTACTATCCTGTTCAACTTTTTCATCAACGACCTGGATGAGGGGACAGAGTACCTCCTCAACAAGTTTGCAGATGATCCCAAGCTGGGAGGAGTGGCTGACACACCCAAGGGCTGTGCTGCCATTCAGAGAGACCGGGACAGGCTGGAGAGTTGGGCGGAGAGGAACCTCAGGAGGTTCAACAAGGGCAAGTGCAGAGTCCTGCCCCTAGGGAGAAATAACCCTGGGCACCAATACAAGCTGGGGACTGTTCTTGTGGAGAGCAGCTCTGCAGAGGAGGACCTGGGAATGCTGGTGGATGACAAGCTGACCATGAGCCAGCAATGTGCCCTTGTGGCCAGGAAGGCCAATGGTCTCCTGGACTGCATTGAAAGCAGTGTTGCCAGCAGGTGCAGGGAGGTGATCCTGCCCTTCTGCTCAGCCCTGGTGAGACCTCATGTCAAGTCCTGTATCCAGTTCTGGGATCCCCAGGACAAGACACACATGGAGCTACTGGAGAGAGTCCAGCACAGGGCTACGAAGATGACCAGAGGGCCGGAGCACCTGCCCTATGAGGAACGGCTGCGAGAGCTGGGCCTGTTCAGCCTGGGGAAGAGAAGACTGAGGGGGGATCTTATCAATGTGTACAAGTACCTGAAGGGAGGGTGTCAAGGGGACGAGGACAAACTCTTTTCAGTTGTCCCGTGTGACAGGACAAGAGGCAATGGGCAGAAGTTGAAGCACAGGAAGTTCCGCCTGACTGTGAGGGGGAATTTCTTCTCTGTGAGAGTGACAGAGCCCTGGACCAGGTTGCCCAGAGAGGTTGTGGAGTCTCCTTCTGTGGAGCTCTTCAAGGCCCGCCTGGATGCAACCCTGTCTAACATGCTCTAGGTGACCCAGCTTGAACAGGGGGTTGGACTAGATGATCTCCAGAGGTCCCTTCCAACCTTACTGATTCTATGGTTCTATTCTATGCTAGTAGGTATGTCTTCTCAGATGAACCTCTTGAAGGTGGACAGAGCAGCAATGGTAGTTCGATGGCTGAAGTTCCACAGAGACCAGCAGCTGCCAGAAGCATTACTGCTTTGTAGCTGGAAGCCAAGGTGCTCTCCTTTGGCACTAGTCAGCACTATTGAATATGCAGACTGCAGTCTACAGAGACAAAATTTAAAAATCATTCCAAATCAACATGCAGTTTTCCCCCAGACTAGAGAGAAGGTTAGAGAAAATAAATCACATGAAACCAGTGCTAGTCAGATCACTTAATGCATGACTGGCAAGTATGTAGAAATTACAATGTGAGGAAAGGGAGCCTGACTAGACTGGAATGGATATTATAGCAGGCACAGGTCAGGAAATGCAAGATAAGGAAATATATAACACAGTCCTTTAATACGAGCATTAAATGTAGGATGATCCCCTTTAACTGGCATTGTGTCAGCTCCTTTCAAGGCCCCTTCAAGACCGTTTCAAAGGGATTTAGCGACCCTTCTTTTAAAATAAGGTGCAATAAGGAATATGAGTACCTAAATAATAAGGTACTTCAACACCCTAATAATTTTAATCCTCTTTCCAACGGAACAAAATCCATACCTCTCTACTAGGTACCTTAGCTCATCAATGCATAGAGCTGTAGGGCATCAAATGGGAAGCACTCTGTAAATGAGGAAGCCTAGGCCAGCCAAAAGGGGTTATCATGGGGCAGAGATTTGTTACAGCATCTGTCTCTCAGGTAGCCAGGTCATATTTCTCTCCATGAATCAGGGGTCATTCCTACAGCAGAAGCTTTTCTCCTTTCTGTTGGAGTACAGAGCTTGACTCACTTTCATTTCAAAACACAGAAGATAAAGGTGGCTATAGCATCCCTCTCTAATACAGTAGTCACTGGTTACAGAACTTAATCAGGAAACAGAAGATCTGGATTTAATGTCAGTTTACGCCTAAGGCTGTTAAAACCGTCATTCAGCAGAGTACCTGAAATACTGGCCAGATCCTTGCTCTAGAGGCTCCTTCTGCATTTTAGTCAGTGACAATTAATGTCAGTACAGTTATAGACCTGAGATTAAAGCCCAACCTCTCTCCAATGAGTGCCTTAATCAGCAGGTTAGTGAGTCATGTACCCATCTGAGCTCCCTTGGCATGACTTGTGGTACCCAGGGGACATTAGAAGTAAGGTCTCCAGAGTTCAGCTGCTAGTGAGAGGTAATAGCTGAATGGGTTTTCCAGGACTAAATTTTGGAACATATACAGCTGAATTCTGCTTGGAAGTCTTATTTTTGGTACCTAAATCATATTTTGAACCTGACCTTTTTTTAAGAAGTATAGCATCATTAGTCTCTGTGTTTTATTCTAACTGTCAGGAGGAATTAATTGTAATCCATTTGCTGAAGTTCACTTCTATAGAATCTAAATCTAATTATAACTCTGAAGTTCACTCCATCCCATTATCAGAGTATAAAGGCCTTACAGAGTCAATGCAAAAGGAACATGTTTTCAGCAAATCCCTTTTCCCCTGTTACTGAGAAATGGAAGGTAGCTGCTATTCATATTGATTTGAGGATTTCCTAAAGTTCCTCTAACACTGAGTTTCTTGTAGAGCGTGGACATGAAAATAAAATGTGGGCTTTTGGAATGACTAATTTGATATCCATGAATTTTCATGTCAGACTTGTGTGAATAAAACTCAGCTATCGCTGCTGCAAGTGTCTCAGATGATAGTAAAATACCAATAGATATTTCTTCTCCTTAAAGGTTGATGTAACCTCATGGCAACACCCATTAATACCTTGATTTTCTCCAATAACTTTTCTTCAGTGACTTCAAAGCACCTGCTACTTCTGACCAGCCCTGTGAGAGAAGCAGCGGATTTATATGAGAGACTCTTCACAAGTAATGAGTATATGTTGTGAAAAGCAATGAACATGAAAGAAAGCACAATGTTACACAACAGTTTACGAGAGGCTTTAAAAAGACTTGGTTATCCTGTTGAATTCTGTACAAGTCTATTGAGAGAAAGTGCTTGATCCAGCCTCTGAGCCTTTCAGTGAAAGACAAGGGATTCCCATGAAATAAATGTGTAATGCCCCCAAATGCCAGTTATTTCAGTGTAAGTGAAACACTAGCAGCAGTTCAGTAGTGTTCCTCAGATGCAAATGAAGGCTGAGTCCTTCTGACAATAAGTTCCCCAGTGAGTTTACAGTGGCAATGGTGAGAAAAAATATCATTTTGCTTGTCTTTTGACCACATCTGACATAGTATCAATATGATAAAATAAGCAGGGCCCCCTGCAGTGGTATTCTTTTCTCTGCAGACTCACTTTTCAGCATGCATCTTTTCAAAACACTTTGTTCTGGTTCATAGCAATCTGAGTATGAAACTCAAGCATCTCAGGTATCTAAAACTACAAACAGTGCCTTGTAAGAATTTTCCCAATAAAAGCTGTGAATCAGAATCACTTATGATCATGAAAATGTGAAGAAATTTCATTTAATTTCACTATATATCCTACAACTCAAAAAGGAAGTCATACTATTGATACTTGAATAACCACCTGAACTGCAGACATCAGTCCAAAGGAGCAGGTTTCAGGAGCTACTGCTTGACCTGAAGTATTGGAAAAATTCTAAACTTTTCTGGAAGAAGGGATGGAACATTTAAAATCTGAAACCAAATGGGACAGACGTTTTTCTATGCATAATGCCATTGCTTAACTAATTTCAAGCTGAAGATCTGCTCCACTGCATGTATTCACCCGTTGTTTGTGACTTCTCGTCAATGACCTGGTCTGCAAATCTTTGTGAAAAATATTATAGTATTCCAGAAAATGTGACCATGATAGCCATACAAGGGGTTAAATAATCAGGTGCTATATATTGCTTCTGATGTTTTATGATGAAATGAGGAAGCAGTCACAATGCTCTGAATTTCTGATCACTTTTTCCTGCATAGGAATCAGAGGACCTACTAGGACCTGTTCTCTATGGAACTTAACGAGTACAGCCACATTGACTTAGGCTGACCTGCACCGAGTCACATAATCAAAACATAGGATCATTGTCTGCAGTAGATTTTGTTAGTTGAAGAGAAGGAAAATTGTATTACTACTTGTGACCAAATTACATGAGGTAATGACCTTAATTTCATAGCACAGGAAGCTCAGTGTTTTAGCCTATATTATTATTATTTTCATCATTAACAGCTACGGAAAGATCAAATGAAACCATTCACAAATGAAAAAAAATAAAGAAATCACTCTTTTTAAAGAGAAAAAGATAATTTAAATTATTTGAAACAAATTCATCTTCCTAATAGCTGTGTGAATAAGTATGAATGTTTTGTTTTAATGCAGAAGCACCAAAGGAGTATGAACTGACCAGTAGGGCAATATAGTTAAAGCTTTTCATATGTACTTATAGGATTTCCCATGAAAAATAACCTGAGAGGTTACTGTGGATAACTTGGCAAGTGTACTAAAACAGAGTAAAATCTGCAGAGCCAAGATATTCAAATACAGTATAAAGCATTAATGGATAGTGTAATTCTGTAGTAGTGAATTCGACTGTGGTTACCTAACATTAGGAAAAATCTAAGTGAGATTACAAAACTCACCACGGTGCAAAATAAAAGGCTATAGACAGAGCATAAATAGAGGTTGGAATTGCTTAGCTGGGTAAGGAGGTGAGTTTTAGGAGATTTTACTATCAAAATTATGAAGGACATGCTGCACATGGAATAGTAGAGTTAAATTAAATTGGAAGTGAATTTGGAATAAAAAAGAATATACATCTATATGCAATCTGTATTCTGCAATTTGGGTTTTATTGTTGAAGGAGGTATGTGATTTAAATACTGTGGCAGAAATTTTAAAGGGTTGGATAATTTTATGGCCACTAATAACATTTGTCATTATGTATGTTGCCATAATGATAAGGATAATCAACTCTCATACTATAGAGCATAAAGTTATCATCTGTGGGGATCAGGGAGATTTTTTTCTAGCTATTAGGGGTCCATTAATGAATTTCCTCATTCATTTTCGCTAGTCAGTCTGGTGACGCACCCTCCAACCTAAATAGGTCAATTCTTAGCTTCAAAGAAATTTCGTTGGACTGGCCAGGAGTGATGTTTGATTAGGTGAGTGTGTATCCAACTCCTTTTTGTAAATCCTCCTTTTGGGAATAAGGGAGGTTACTTTACCATAAATCAAGGAATGACGAAAAGGATGTCACTAAAATTAATTTAGCAGAGTGGCTAATATGCTTGTCTGCATGAATTTGTTTAACATATTAAATGTGCCTTTTGCCTTGAACTGAGAGGGGGAGCTGCACATAGACAGTATTGATCAGTTTGTGTTGCTCCAAGAGAATCACCTTAATTGGGCAGTGCCAGCGGCAGGAGAAAATTATCTTGAATCAATAACTTACTGGCAATAAGAGTTTGATGGTGGAAGGATAATGTGAACTGACAAAAGCTTAAGACATTATTTTGATAACAAGTTTTATGGTAGTGCTTCAGGAACTGTTAGGAATTGAAAACATGGCCCCAGATGAAGAGGTGGTGAAAAATAGTAAGATATTTCACTACCTCATGCTGAACCTTTCTTTCAGTATAATACATAAGGTTTTACATCAAAATATTGCTATACTGCACCTAATTCATTATATTCTGTGTTTAGAAGAATTTTTGGCTTCATCATCCCTTGATGATTCAGCTAGATCCATATAATTCTGAAAAGAAGTTTTTCAGACTTGTAGCAGATAATTCTTTCACTAATAAATTTGATAATTGGAGGTGGAAGGAATTGATTTCCTGAAAGTAAAATTTTTGAGTAGCTTAAATCTAAAGTGTGGGATGAAGTGAATTTCCAAGGGAAGAAAAAAAAAAAAAGCTATTTTCTCATCTCTTTTTAATTTCTCTATTTAAGTTGATATTAATAATTTTAAATTAATTTTTGAAAGACTGAACATGCATATAGCAATAAAAAAAGAGAAAAAGATTACAAAGTAACAAAAGTTACAGAGCTCAGAATAGAATTGATTTCTGCATCTCAAAGAACTTAAAGGTAGACTTTACTGGTACTAGATATTAAGTAAGCCCTTTGTAAGCAATCATATGGTTTGAAGTTTTAACTTAATTGAACTTGAGCTTCAGACTCTTGGCCATCTCAAGCTTTAAAAATGTGTGAAAAAAAAGATGACAGGGCTTAATGTGAATCACTTTTTTGAATTAGATTTCATAACTCACTTCCCCTCCCTCTTTTTTTTCAAACAGATTAACAAAGTTTGAAAAAGATATGCAGCATTTGATATTCTTGGCTCCAACTCTGTCTACTGATGAATGTGTGGAGAAAAAAGACAAACTTTCATAGCAGCAGCAGAACCTGCAGCTTCCTCTGACTTGACTTTTGAAAATCAGTCATCACTTTAATGAGATCCTGAATATGAATATGGGCTCTGCAGGTGTAATCCACTCCCCTTTCACTTCCATATTAACTTACCACTTCCCCTCCTCCCTTGAGATATATTGAGTTTCTATTTCCCCTTAATCCTACTCTCTTTCTCCAATCTTGGTGATCTCAGCACTACCAAAGTACAGCTCCATTCGTATATACATAGCTATAGCTGTTCAGGTTCCCCTCTGAAAAAGGCTGGTTGTTCATTCGTCTGCTCCACTGAATTTTCTATAGCTGCAACAATAGAAATTTTCTGCACAAATTTTGCTTCTTACATTCCTGTTAAATGTTTGTAGAAGAATTGAATTCAGCTCCAGTCTCATGCGATGAGAGAGCAGAACCCAGAATGTATACATTGCATCCATCCTTCCCATACAGCCAAATGCAGCAGCCTGGAGGCCAAGACTCAGCAGGTCACATTTGGCCTGTGAATACTTCTCCCCATGATGAAACAGCTATCTGAATACTGAAATGACTTTCAGGCTACAGAGACATGCTGCATTTTGCAAGGAAGATGTGATTGTTTTGACTACATATAGTGTATCCAGCTTGGCTTTCAGCTATCATGTGGTTTCCTGCAGGTCTTGCATCATCTCCTCCAGCCCAGTGTGGATGTCTTGAATACCCTACGGATTTCCAAACCACACCAGGGACCTGGCACAGAGCATCACAGAGAGAGCAAGAACGATTGGCACCCAAAGTTCAGCAAGGGTCAGGCTCGATGCATGTACCCCTTCTATGAGTTTCTATGATCACTGATCCTAGGAGAGCCACTACACCCACAAAGCAGACAAAACCAGAGTGGAAAAATATACCTGTGCCTCTTAGACGTGCCCTGCGAGGGGCGTCACCTGCTGGCTTTTAGACCCAAGGAGGAGAAGGATATGAGAGCTCTGAATAAAGATTTACTTATGGCAAATAATAATAGCAGGAAAAAGCTAACACAAAGCCAAGGTTAACTGAAACATATAATTAAACTTCACATTTGCTTTAATAAAATACAATATTGACTTTGCTCTTTAAAGTAGATTAGGTTGTTGACATTACAGCAGTACAATAAACAAACTGCTAAGCCTTTTACTAGCAGAACAGAAAATTAAAGCTGGTTATGACAAGCCAAATAAAATGAGTTTATTCAGGACTGTATAAACCATCAATAAGAATTTCTAATCACTCGCCTCCAAAAAGCTAGATTATTTGATCCGCAACAAAACTGGGGCTGTGTCAGCAAGTTGGATGCAAATCAAACAACATTCAGACATCTCAAAAATTCTGAAAGTATGTGCCTGGAATACAAACGAAGGCCAGAAATTCAGTGAGGCCATCTTAGGGCTGTGGAAAAATGAATTAAAGCTGTTTTTTACACTGAGATGTGGTTATTGAAACAGAAGTCTTTCATCAGCATGGTATATTACAGCTAAAACGTCACTCCTAGCTTTCTAGTCTTATTTTCTAAGTATGTTATTTTTACAAAGACTTTTCTTTGTTTGATGCATGCATTTTATATACAGTACAAAGCTAAATTGTTCATTTTGATGCTTTATCACATAGTATTACCTTTTAATACAAAACCACATGGTTGCTGAAAAAGTCTACTGTAATTTAGGGCTTGCCAAGCACAATAGTGCGCTTTGATGCATGTATTTTATATACAGAGTCTGATTGTAATGCTTGTGATCAATAAAGATGTTCACTCAGGCATGGAGTGAATTTGTGAGCTATTAATATTTTATTATCTAGTTCCCTAAATCATAGTCCACTCCTGCCTCCATAAAATGCATTTTCTAGATTTATTCATATGTATAAAAAAGGATTAAGAGCAAAATAAAAATAACATTAAAACATGTAATTCCAAGATAATTCCAACAAATATAATGCAGAGATTCAGATGCAGCAAAAAAATATTTCCTTACATTTACTTGAATCCAGATTTGGCCAGAGTTATTCATAATGTATGATGAAGGTTGAAGGGTTCATCCATTTGCAAGAGACATCCCTATTTTTCACTCCGCAACAATTTATTTTAAAAGGACCAAGCTTAAGCACTTGCTAAAGCTTTCCTTATTTAGGTCTGCATTTGAGCATCAGCAGATGGTTTACTGATTTTTTTATATAGATAGGGATATAGATAGACAGATATAATTAATATATATATATATTATATCTATATATAACATATATGCACTGAAAGAAAATTTTGAAGAAAGCATGCTGCCTTAGTCTTCCTCTTAATTGTGAATATGACAGGCATATGGAAGATATAGAAGCTTCAGAAATTTCTGTTGCTTAATGACTCCTTTCCATGTTACTATGTGAGACAGAGCTGAGAATAAGGCAGATATATGGCCAAATGATCTTTTGACTACAGTATGCGAAGGGGTGACAGAATACTAAATGAAGAAGAAAAATAAGGCAGGGATGTAATGTGGAAAATTAAATATGGCTAAAGGGAGATTGTGTCAGATTAGCTTGCTAAATTATTTTTTTCCAGACAAAAAGATTGAGGTGCATCTTAAGCCCTTGAATGTGAGTGATTCCTTTGATTCAGTACAAAAAGGAAAATTATTTTAATTGGAGAAAGAAGAAATTGTAAAGAGGTTGGAGGACAGGTTAAAGTGCAAAAGGCAATTGGTTGTGCAAATGACAATTAGTTGTCTCCAAAAGGGGGAAATGTTAATCCGGAGGAAGGTTACCAGTAGAGTTCAAACTTTAGACTTGACTCCTCCTTTAAATGACCATTATTGATCATGATACGAAGCCAAGGAATGTAAGAATATCTTAGAGTGGGAAGATATTTTTTTAGATAAAAATCATATCTCACAGGAGAAAAATGGATGATAATATGAACTGGACTAATTAGAACTTTTTTTGTGACCTGAGGGCTCACCACCCAAGGATGGACACACCAGGCACTGTGAACTACAAGAGTGATGTTATTAGGGAAATCCTGCTTAACCAATCTGATAGCCTTCTCTGATGGAATGACTGTCCGGGTAGATGAGGGGAGAGCAGTGGACGTTGTGTACCTTGACTTCAGCAAGGCTTTTGACACTGTCTCCCATCACATCCTCCTAGAGAAGCCTAGGAAGTGTGAGTGAGACGAGTGGACAGTGATGTGGCTTGAGAACTGGCTGAAAGGCAGAGCTCAGAGGGTCATCATCAGTGGCGTGGTGTCGAGTTGGAGGCCTGTGGCTAGTGGCGTCCCCCAGGGCTCAGTCCTGGGTACCATCCTGTTCAACTTACTCATCAGTGACCTGGGTGAGGGGACAGAGTGCCTCCTCAGCAAGGTAGCTGATGATCCCAAACTGGGAGGAGTGGCTGATACACCTGAGGCTTGTGCTGCCATTCAGAGAGGCCTGGGGAAGAGAAGACTGAGGGGGGATCTCATCAATGTGTACAAGTACCTGAAGGGAGGGTGTCAAGGGGACAGCGACAAACTCTTTTCATTTGCCCCGTAAGACAGGACAAGAGGCACTGGGCAGAAATTGAAGCACAGGAAGTTCCACGTGACCGTGAGGAGGAATTTCTTCCCTGTAAGAGTGATGGAGCACTGGCACAGGTTGCCTAGAAAGGTTGTGGAGTCTCCTTCTGTGGAGCTATTGAAGGCCCACCTGGCTGCAACCCTGTCTAAGATGCTCCAGGTGACCCTCCTGAGCAGGGAGGTTGGACTGGATGATCTCCAGAGGTCTCTTACAACCTTACCGATTCTATGATTATATAGAAAGACACAGGGTCTTTCATCCAAGGGTGTATCATAAAATCACAGAATCAGCCCCCAGCTTGTACTGGTGCCTGGGGTTATTTTTCCCTAGGTGCAGGACTCTGCACCTGCCCTTGTTGAACCTCAGGAGGTTCCTCTCCACCCAGCTCTCCAGTATGTCCAGGTGTCTCTGAACGGCAGCACAGCCCTCAGGTGTATCAGCCACTCCTCCCAGCTTGGGATCATCGGCAAACATGCTGAGGAGGCACTCTGTCCCCTCATCCAGGTCATTGATGAAGAAGTTGAACAGGATGGGACCCAGGACTGAGCCCTGGGGGACGCCACTAGCCACAGGCCTCCAACTCGACACCATGCCACCGATGACGACCCTCTGAGCTCTGCCTTTCAGACAGTTCTCAAGCCACATCACTGTCCACTCGTCTCACTCACACTTCCTGAGCTTCTCTAGGAGGATGTGATGGGAGACAGTGTCAAAAGCCTTGCTGAAGTCAAGGTACACAATGTCCACTGCTCTCCCCTCATCTACCCGGACAGTCATTCCATCAGAGAAGGCTATCAGGTTGGTTAAGCAGGATTTCCCCTTGGTGAATCCATGCTGACTACTCCTGATCACTTTCTTCTCCTCCATACGCCTGGAGAGGACATCCAGAATGAGCTGTTCCATCACCTTTCCAGGGATGGAGGTGAGGCTGACCGGCCTAGAGTTGCCTGAGTGCTCCTCTTTGCCCTTTTTGAAGACTGGAGTGACACTGGCTTTCTTCCCACCCTCAGACACCTCTCCAGTTCTCCATGATCTTTCCAAGATAATGGAGAGTGGTCTGGCAACAACATCTGCCAGCTGCCTCAGGACCCGTGGGTGCATCCCATCCAGGCCCATGGATTTGTGGATGTCTAGCCTGCCCAGAAGGTCTCTAATCCTTTCCTCCTCAACCAAAGGAAAGTCTTCCCTTCTCTGGACTTTCTCCCTCACGTCCAGGCTGCAGGATTCCTGGTGGCTGCCCTTAGCAGTGAAGACTGAAGCAAAGGCGGCATTCAGTAATTCTGCCTTCTCTGTATCCCTTGTCACCAGGGCCCCCGCCCCATTCAGGAGCGGGACCACATTTTCCCTAGTCCTCCTCTTGCTGCTGATGTATTTGAAGAAGCCCTTCCTGTTGTCCTTGACATCCCTTGCCAGACTCAATTCCAGCTGGGCCTTAGCCTTCCTCGCAGCATCCCTGCATACTCTGACTGCATTCCTATAATCCTCCCAAGTAGCCTGTCCCCTCTTCCACATTCTGTGTACTTTATTCTTCTGTCTGAATTTCACCAAGAGCACCTTGCTCACCCATGAAGATCTCCTGCTCCCTTTGCTGGACTTCTTTCTCCTTGGGATGTACCGCTCTTGAGCTTGGAGGAAGTGATGTTTGAATATTGGCCAGCTCTCCTGGACCCACCTTCCTTCTAGGGCCTTAACCCATGAGACTCCACCAAGCAGGTCTCTGAAGAGCCCAAAGTCCACTCTCCTGAAGTCCAGGGTTGCAGTCCTGCTTGTTGCCTTACTTCTTTCCTTCAGGATCCTGAGCTCCACCATCTCATGGTCACTGCAGCCAACGTTGCCCCCAACCTTCACATCTCTAACCAGTCCCTCTGTTGGTAAGGACAAGATCCAGCAGGACACCCTTCCTCACAGGCTCCTCCACCATTTGTGACAAGCTATCATCAATGCATTGCAGGAGCCTCCTGGACTGCTTGTGCCTTGCTGTGTAGTCCCTCCAGCAGACGTCAGGGTGGTTGAAGTCTCCCATGAGAACCAGGGCCTGTGATCATGAGGCTACCTCCAGCTGTCTATAGAAGGCCTCAACAACTTTCTCTTCCTGGTCAGGTGGCCTATAGTAGACATCCACAACAGTGTCCCTGGTCTAGCCTGCCCTTTGATCTTTACCCATAAGCTCTCAACTGCCTCCTCCTCCTCCACCCCTAGGCAGAACTCGATGTATTCCAGTTGCTCTCTCACATAAAGAGCAACTCCACCACCTCGCCTTCCTGGCCGGTCTCTCCTAAAAAGCACATATTCATCCGTGGCAGCATTCCAGTCATGTGAGCTATCCTACCATGTCTCTGTGATTGCAATGAGATCATGGCCCTGCGACCGCACACAGATCTCCGGCTCCTCCTGTTTGTTCCCCATGCTGCGTGCATTGGTGTACAGGCATTTCAAAGACGTGGTCATGCCTGCAGGTTTCTCAGGAAGGGTGTACGGGGGTCCCCCATACCCATGTCCCAAACACACATCGCCAACTGCATGCACCTGTTGGAGGCCCCCCAACCCAACTTGTGTTTTGTTGTCTGGTCTATCAGCCAAAGAATTTCCTGTAGAGAAAGGGTATTTTTATAGCATTATAAAGATCATCATTGCTGAGAATTCAACTAGCGTTCAAGAAAATGCAATTTTGAACCCTGCTTGATCAAGCCTAACAAATTCATTGGAAGTAGGGAGATCCTCATCTCGTAATAGATTATAGGACCTCATTTTGTTTATCTTAGTAGAGAAAAAGTTGACCAGCAAAGTAAGTATCAGTGGATGGAAATAACTGTCAGCTCAGGAACAAGTAGAAATAAATAGGCCATGAATACACTTATACCTAAAATCAGAGGGATGCTAGGCTTCATGTTCTAGAAAAGCCTTTCAGTAGAGCAATAGAAACACATGTCTTCACTAACACAAACAAGGCTCCTCAACAGCAATTATGTTTTGCCCATCACATCAGGCAGGTGGAGCTGATGATTCAGAACAGCTCTTTGTATGTTACTATATCAAGTAAAAGCTAAGGGAAAAAAACCCACAAGGCTACAATAACAGCCATCAAGTGACTACAGTGGTAGGCAGTAAATTGGGAGAGGTGGAAATATTCTATCCCCATAGTAAAACAACAACAGAGACATCTGGGTTTTCTTAGTTTACTCCTGAGGGTAACTGCAGGAGGAGCTGACCACATATACTGCAAGGTGGAGTCCCAATTTGCTTATTATAATTGTATATTTAGTCCGCTGTTCAAGTACAGTTCCAAGACTGATACAGACTTCTCTGCAGTCCAACCACTGCTTTTGTGGCCATTAACATCTATAAGATCTCTCTCTGGAGAGATATCCATTCAGACTAACTCTGCACCCTTATCTCTTAGTATCTGCCTTGAAGGGGCTTAGATTCAAGTTTGGGAGCTCATGCAAAAGCCTGCAAAATCAGTAAAAATTCTCCTATTAAAATTGAAAGTAGAGTGGAAAAAGTTAGCTCACTGACTTTGCTGAAGTTAATTACCCAAATAAATAAGTTTAGACCATCCCCATGGTTTAGTTCTTGGACTAAATGACAGCTGTACCTCTTAGAAAACATTGTTAACAGTTTAACAAAACTGACATACAGAGAGTTAGAAAATATATTTAAAGAGAAAAGCCCAGTGTGTCCCACTATGAGTGAAATATGTTTCCATCATTCATTGCTGTTGTTTTCTTAAAATGTTGTTGGGTCTAAGGTGGATGCTGGCATCAAAACATATGTCAAAATATGTAGGGGTTTCATCTATGTGTTACATATTGTTTGGGATTGATTTCTTTTTACATCCAGCTGTGTTTGTGTTTGGGAGCAATGTTTGAAATCAAGGGTCATCTCTGCAGGCAACTGTGCTGGGAAAAATTAACTGGCATAGTAAACAGAGCATTTGAGTAGAATACCATTCACAGCTGAAAAGGAATACTGTAGACTGGTTAAAACAGTGGGGCAGAATGTCATAATCTGAAAATATTTAGTAATAGAACATTTGATAAAAGGACTGTTTTCCTTAGAAGATTACTGAGTAATATGTTTATGTTTTAAAATTAAGCTATTCTCCCACACTGCATTTTTAACAAACTCCACCAAGGCATTGACCAGGGAGAGTGAATCTTAAAATATGAACTCTTTTTCACCTTAAGCCTCTAGTGCTCTAAGAACATTCATTAGTTTGGCTTTCCCACTGCTTGTAGAGCTTATTGAATGCTAGCAATTTAGAGGTAGAGTGTGACTTAGACTACACGTCATTAGAAAAGACTAGAAAGGTCACCTCTCCCATTTGGTCTAGACTCCAGATATGAAGAAGAAAAGCTTTTGGTCCCAAACTCTAACAGAACTCAATTCCAGTTGCTAAGTTATACGTTAAAAGTGTGTGCATAGGTCCATATCAGCTTTCTGGTTTCCACACAAATCAATGTCCAGTCAGCAAGGACTTAAGCAAACTCGGATCCATCCAAAAGAACAGCAAGTGGGAATTTCCACTGTACCCGCCTGCGACATGTGACAACTGGCCCTTCTGGCTGCTCTTCCCCATTTTCTCTCTTTCCCACGTGGGAAGGAAGAATGTAGCTGCTAGAAGACTGGCTCCCTGTCCTTCCTGTGCCCATCAAGACCAGCATAATGTTTGGAGGCGATTTACTGCAGCCATAGTCCAGCGGCAAACAGCTACTCCAGAGGCAAGAAAAGAGATTCGTCTTCTTCTGTGACCAGCTGCTTCCTGGAACTAGTCTTCGTGTCATGCAACCGTATGTTCTGCTAGTACCTAAAGGCATACATTAGCCCCTAAATTGATGGCTGAATTTGCAAACTGTTGTATATTATCTGCTTGCAGATGTATAGATCATGAAGGAGCTCACAGTGGTTTTGATTTCTATGTATTGCAATGCATGTTAAAATGTGTTTTTATTTTGTGTTTATGAAAGAAGGCCATGCTTTAACCTTCCTTTTTTGGGAAGTAAAATAACAACAAAGGAGAGATTATTTGTTTTCACACACTTGGCATGGAAATGACTGTGGTTGGTCACACTCAAAGACTGTTTGCTTCAGATGGCTGTCTCCTGCAGAGACCATAATTGCTGGGTTTTTTAAAAAATGAGGGAAAAAAAAAAGAGGTTACTGAAAGGAGATGTGGGAGAATGCAATACATATAACGATCTTTTCTTAGACACTGAGGAAAAGATTTCTGTATTTCTTCTGGTTCTCTTTCTTTTAAATATTATTCACTATAATTGGAATTATTTATATGCTTATAATTTTCCTATTTCTTTTCTTTTCTTTTTTTTTTTTTTTTTTGCAAACCATGGTCCACGTTGCAGTGTGAATGGGAATCAAGGAGCCTGGCAAATCTGGCATACTTTTATACCTTACAGTGAGTGAGTGAGTAATAGGCCTATTTTAAGAATATGCTGCAGGTTATGACAAATTGTACAACAAAAGTGCCTTTTTTCCATTGATTAAAATGACTTTTGATGTTATGTTCAGATGCAGACCTTTACTCAGCTGATATCTACATTTACTCAGACAAAACCCATTTCTTTTGACAATGAACTATATAGTTTCTTTGTCTTTTGTTTCAAATTGTTACATGAAAACAAAAATGTCAATGGTAGGTCTGATCTGTCTGCCAGTTACTTAAAATTATTCTTTGAAACCTAGCAATTCTACTTGAGAATTAGATCAATGGCCAACTCTTCTAGCCCTAGTAGTAGCCAAGTGTGGGTACTTCTGGGAAATGAGCAAAAAGACTAAATTAACAGCTATAAAAGATGAAAAAAAAAAAAAAAAAAGGTTCTGATTACAGTGTGACTGAATTTCAACTTGAAGTGTGAGAGTTCATCTATCTTCCAAGTTGAGAGGCTTTTTAATTCATTTGAAAAAAATCTAATAATATATGTAAATATTCTTCCTAGACCTATAGAAGGCCAGTTCATCTTCTACCCCCAGTAAACATGCAGCTTTTGTGATAGGCTATGACTACGCATTTCATGGGATTCATGGAATTTCATATGGAAAAGCATGTCTCTAACCAATATCTGCTCCACTGGGTACATGTTACATGTATCAGTTTATGGAAACTGCAAATAACAAATATCACTTAATCTATTTTTTAATGGATAAGGCTTAATCCAGAAAGATGCAAATCAACTTGATTCTAGTCCAGGAAAGCATTTATACACAATCTTAAATCAGTGATTTCCAGCCATTGTCACTGATAGTCACTTCAAAAATATCACATCTGTGATAATAAATGCTATGTAGTACTTATGATCTCACATTTGTTTGCTACCCTCTTTGCTACTCTAAGGCCTCTTTTACTCCCTTAAGGTCCTTTAGAAGTCACCCACAGATTTCTAAATGTTTTTGGTGCCACAGGCTGAAAAACACTATTAAATGTATTAAATGAGGCAAATGTGCCTGCTTAGAAATATTTATGTGTTTTATCTGGACAGCTTTTTCTACTGCAAACCATTCAGAACATTTAGCTGATGCATTTCAGAATCTGATATAATAAAGCCCTACTATATTTTGTGTGTACAGGAATTGCCACAATTATGTATGATATCATGCATACTATTTTATTTTATGTGCTTATTTTTACAAATAGAGAAGAACAATCTTTGATTCAAGGTTTAATCATTGTCTTTATGTCAATATTTGAAAAAGAGTTTAAACCCCTAGTATAAATTGCTAATATATTTCTGTTAAAGAGAATTGAGAGAGAGAGAGATTTGAGATTTATATGTATTCTATCCTTTTTTTTTTTTTTTTTTTTATCTGAGGTGGCTGATGACTACTGTCCAGGTAGCTTTTTCTATTCATTAACAGTGTGTTGATTGAATATCATTTACTGCTTCCTAAGGAAGACTCTGGAGAGATTAATTTTAATTTATTTGTTTTAACCAACCTTGCTTCATAAATGCCTAGTTCACAACTTTGTGGTGCATAAAAGAGGTCTGGACTCCTGTTCACAGCAGTTCTAAACTTCTGAACAGTATAGGGAAACTCCAAGATTTGTTACCTATGTTAAAAAAAAAACAAAAAAAGAACAGTTTTTATTCTCCTCCCCCTCCCCCCCCCCCAGCTGGAAGGGGCAAAGAGAATACAACAGAAAAATGTCTGAAATGTTATTCAGTTTATCCAAAACACAAACATGAATTGTAGGATTTTGAAAAGTATTCAGTGTTGGCCTAAACATTCTTGGCTCCCATAAAAATGCATGGTAAATTGCCTGTTGACTTCAACAACAAATGGTTTTAAAAAACCCACCTCTGGCTTTCTTTGTAATATGATAGAGTTACAGCTATTTCACACTATATAGTCTCCCAAATTCCTGGATTATTCATAATGAGTTTTGCTATTCAGAAGCCAAAAACATGGCTAGGCCCCAGAAAAAAGGGAATTTTGCTTTCTAAATTTAGAGGTGATCGTGCTGTTATTGTTAACTACTTCATGAATATGAAAGTAGAGCTCAGTTTTTTGTAGATCTTCATTTTTTTTTCCAAAAGACTGTATTGCTGTAATTATATGCCTCGTTACAGGCAGTCTTATTAAACCATTTCCCTCCATGTCTATCCCTGTGTTTCTGCCAAGGTGCTATGCACACAGCTTTCCATGCTTTAAAGCATCTGGTTAAAATGATTCTATCTTCACTTCTCTGTATGCTTAGCTAACTCTTCTGGAGAAAGGAACTGTATTTCATAGAGTGATTGTCCCCAAGGTGGGGCATACATAATGCAACCAAATAAACCATTTTCCCTACAGAACATTGATGCTGGCCTGCTTGTGCATAACAGTTGAAAAGACGAAAAAGAATTGGCTCTGACTCTATTCTTGGCAATGTTTGCATCCATAACTGTTTAGATCCAAGTGCTAATCTTTGTCTATGCATGTAGTATCTGGAAAGTAAAAAGTAAATACAACTCGTTGACCTTGATATAATTGACATCAGTTATACATACCTCTCTTAATGGTTCAGTGCCTTCCAGATTTACATTAATTTCCAATGAAGGAGGAATCCAGTCTTTAAATTTCTTCACATTTTGGTGTGTTTGAAAGATAGAACAATTACTAGAAATAAAAAGAATGTTGAATTTTCCTCCTGAGAAAGCAACATAACACACTTACTTAGTTACAAGGGGTTTGAAATTTCTGATAAACAAACCTGAACTGAACTTAGGGTCAAAGACTAGCTTGAACATAAGGAGAGTGATTTCACTGGACTCCCTTTACAGCCAATGGAGTACTGTGCAAAGAACAATTTACTTTAGAAGTTCAAATTTATGTGTTTTGAATTATCTTCCTAGAGGGTCCCAGTCTTTTGACTATGAGGAAACCAAACATCCTGAGGCTAATGTTAGTATTTTAAAGGTGTTTTTAGTTCTGTTCTGTGTAGGAAAGCATCCATTACTGTCTGGATTCATAGTCCTGAGCCTGCTGGAGGTAGGTGCCTTCATCAGCCAACACGCCTGGCACGTAAGACCTGTCGAATTAAGTGCAGTGATGGCAGTGATCACATGGCTTGTGCGAAATTATCTGAGGAATTTAAACCAAAACCTGACAAGTAAGTGGCAATACCAGCATTCAGTACAGCTTTCTGAGTCTTTGTAAGCAGGAGAGAGACCTAAGCACCCACAGGAGTGCTCTAAACCTCAGACCTGTTGGTAAGAGCTTGTGATATGTGCAAGCCCAGCTGAGGACACGTACCATCACACTGCACCTGGAGGCAAGCTAGGCAGGCAGACACTTCGCTAGGTATTGTTAAGGCTTCAGCACTTTCAAGGCTAGTTTTAAATCATTTTAAGTGCTTATCAGAGTCACAGAGCACCAAATCCTTTATGGACCTTTGCTTTCTAAAGCAGAGTCTCAATGTATCTTCCCTAAGGGGGAAATTTCAATAACAGAATAACAGGTAGACAAATTATGACTAATCTGAGATGAAGTCCCAGGGAATACAAAACAGAGTATAGTTTTCACATGTACTAACAAGTCAAGTGAATTCTACAGGGGATTACCTCAGCTAGTAGCTTACTTTAAAGCTTCACAAATTCCTTGCTCTCACTAGGGCCCTATTTTGCGTGAATCAACAACAGTTAGCTAACATGCAATTTAACCATCCCCAGTCCCTCACTGAAGACAAGCCCTTAAAAGTAGAAGGACATAAGAACTGCAATAACTTAGGCTCATATTTTTAAACATAGACCTTTTAAAATGCCCAATTCACTTTGATTATGCTTCGGCCTGCATATTTGTATGCCTGAAGACTTTTTGAAATGTGGCACTTTTGGAACTTTTACCTCAAGAGGGATCTGAAATATGGGAACCAATTCTAGCTCTAATTTAAAACTGATTCTGGCAAATATTTGGTTTCAGCTTGTGCCCCTATGTGACGCTTCCTATATCTTTTGTGATATTTCCTGCCTTACAACCTCTATTGTAAATTGATTCACTTAAGTATCTCAGTTCCAATAATTCTCCCTCAATGAAGGGTCATTTGAGGTCACAGCAAAAAAAGGACTTTTGCTGCTCCTACATGTGACAGACTCCCCTCACTTTTATGTGCTGTTCTCTGGGAAGATCCCCCAGCAAATGTGCTTCAAGACAACACTGGCTTCTGGTTTTGTTCACGTCAATCCAACTGTCTTTGTGCTTACAACAGTAAAAACAAGCATAGGTTGCAGAAGTTCGTTTCTTTCTTTCATATTAGGGGCAGTGGGCTGCTGACTTACACCACCACTTAGCCAATTCCATTTCACACTTTAGGACTGCCTAAAGTATGAATTTACCAAGAATTAACCCTCATGAAATAACCAAGAAGACAAAAATGGTGTATGTAGTCCTAAATGAAACCTTTCATCACTTTTGAAGCCCTCACAGGTACAGAATGACATAAAATTCCACTGAGGAAGCTCACCGACAGGCCATTGGTTGCTGAAACCCCAGAGTAGATAACAAAAAGTATTTCTGGTCCGTTCTGATAGCTGTCATTTAAGCATTTTCAAAAAATATGACGTCATTGGATTAAATGTCCTTCTCAGATTTCATGCAGAATTTTCTCTTTCTCAGTCTATTCATCCTGTTTCATAACCAGTTCCTGCCATCCTCTAGAACCCTTTTAATTGGGCTTTTCTTGAGGACCCAATGGAAATTATTCAAGCCAGACCATAAATGTACCCATTTTGTGAATATATGCTCAATATCCTGCAAGGTTAGCATTAGAATGATCAATGACTTGTGCATTCAGATTCAATAACTAGCTCAAGTAAGAAATTAAAATTATGGCCACCTCTACAATGAGTCATTTATCTCATTAACTTCACATAAAAAAAAACCTTAAGGGAGGAGTTAAATTTTCAGATACACTGGCTCAATTTCTCTCCCTTACTGATGCAAAAGGGAGGAGGGAATCATCTCAGCTCTCAGAGAGTATGGGCCATACTAAACACTTCTGAAAGTCTCAGCTCTAGCTCAGTACTCGGATTCCAGCTTCTTCATTGCCAGCATCCAAGCAGAAGTCACTGTTTATCTGATTACTTCAAAAAGAGTCTGACACGTTCACATCACAGCACGCAGTTCTGGTTATCCTATATTATAAGTACACTACACCTTAAAAAAAGTCTTTAAAAGGGGGATGATATGACTAAAAAGTCTATAAATAGAAAAATATTGTGGAGGTGACTGGGGAATGATTATTTTTTGTTGTTTCCTAGAATATAGGAAGAGACTCAAAGAACCAGTAAGACAACATGTTTAAACCAAGTTTTCCTTACAGGACATAGTAAAAATGTCAAACTCACTGCCAGAGGATATTGTGAAAAACAAAGTAAAAGAGGAGGAAAGTGAATAGACAATTTCTCCTAAGACACATACAACCATTTTTTTTTTAAATGATGAGACAGATGCAACTTCCTGCTCAAAATGTCCTTAATTTAATGATTATCAGGATTGGTAGACTTTACTGGGGCAGGATGATCCTCTACATACCATGTTGTTCTATTTTTTCTTTTAGTATCTTTTAGTGACTCAATGTGACAGCTTTATATGCTTATGACACATGAAATTTTTTACTTCCTTTGTTTACAAAAGTCTTCCTTTTGTAAGAAGGTCATGATGCAACTGCCCAGAGGCAGATGGAGAAAAACAGAATTGCTTTAAAATAGCTTGGAATACATTTGTGAGGTGGAAGTACAAGTCCTTTCTCATAAGCAAACATAAACTTTAGTGGCTTGTAGATCAATGCCTGCATCATTTAAAATGTGTATTTGCTTATAACAAGCATCTGCCCTGAAATTTGCTTCATAAATTCTTCTCTTCTAAATTTCCTGTGCACTCTGTTCTTTGAAGTTTTCCAGGCCATCAAAAAACTCAGTAAATTTGTTTTGATTTTCTCTCATACTGTCAGAAATTAATGAAAATATGAGCAGATGTTTTAAGATACAAACTTGAGACCTAGACAGCATTGGCTTTCTACATAGTTTATTTTCCACTGTTGGGGAAGGCTGATCTTGCTAGAGAGGTTATTAGTCACCAGGGACACACTTAATGCTGACAAGGGGGTTATGGAGAATATAAGCCTGTGACAGAAGCTGCTCTAATGTTTTGTAGTTTGAGCTGAAGAGGAGCACGATCATAATTGAAAGTTCTTTGTTTAACCTCAGTCAAGATAGTGTCAAATAAATCAAAAATCATTAGGACTTCTGCACCCAGAGAGAGAGCATGTTGTGTCTACACAAGTCCAGAAAGAACCCTTCATCTCTGTTGTTTTTAAGTATTTGAGCTTCTAATATTTTTATAATTATATAGCCTAGGAGTTGATTTCTTTTCTCAGTATTTGTGATCCTAATTAAGCTTCGTATTTATTATTAACATAGCAGCCTGTTTCGTATGGGGGGAACAATCTCCTGAGTGTCTGTTCCGTTGTGCTGTGACACCCGAAGCCTCAACCCTGGCTAATTACAGAGGCCTGCCTGTGCTCCGTTAGGATTTTGCCCTGTTTAATCCCCTTTTGCTTTTACAGGCTGGGAATGGTTTCTTTCCCTGGTATTTGAAGTTCAAATTAAGTCTTATGTTTATTAGTAAGAATATCATCTCATAAGAGAAATACAAGCCCTCTGAGAAAGATCAGAGAGTGTTCTGCACTGCAGAAGCTATCAAGGGATTCCCCATAATGTGGAGGGAGTCAGGTCAGCAGCAGTAGCATAGACAGAGTTAGTTTTATGGTAAACAAACAAGAAGCATATCTGCAAATAATATCCAAAGACCACAACAAAAGTCTGAAGCTTAGAGAGGTGCTCTCTGTTGTACTTCTGAGCTTTGATAAGACTGCCAAAGAAACTGGAAGGTCTGAGCGTAAGCTATCCGTAAACTAAATGATCGTGACTTTACAATTTGTGCATCATGGTAGAAGGGGAAAGGGGCAGCAGGGTGAGTGGCAATGACTATGAAGCCAGGAGGAGAGAATGGTTTTCATCCTCTTCTGTTGAGTTCGCGAAAGCATCATCCCTTCTCACCACCGTGACTGCTGTCAGAGGCTCCATCGAGCCCTAAGGACAGACCATTGCAGTATGAACAAATCAGCAGAGCTGTTCTGACAGCCAGACCTTTATATATAACTTCTTCGCACATGCATCCCTTACAATTTTTAACCAAGACTAATATAGAAAAGGCTGAATGAAGCAGTACCCTACAGTGGTGAACATGAACTTGTATTGACAACCTGAGCTCTGTCACTGCTTTTGTCACAGGCTCACTTTATGGCCATACATAGAATTATACTAGTGGTTTCTTATCTAAGCTTTTCTTACTGCTTTTCTTTCTAGTGTCTTTGCCCTGATTCTTCATCTTGTTCTAATCAAATTCATTCTGCTGCTGACTCCATACCTGCCTCTGATATGTAGCTGACTCTGTATCTGCTCACAGCTCGAAGACATCAGCTTAAATGCAGTAATGAGACAGGACTGCAAAAATAGCACATTTTCTATGAAGAATCTTTTCCCGCAGGTATCAAGCTTCAGCTTTTTTTTTTTTTTTTTTTTTTAACAGCAATAATATCATCCTCAGCCCTGTGAACACCTGCTTGCTTTGCAGTCTGGATTCATTCATCTTTAATAAAATCGAAATAAATGCAAAAAATTTCTTCAGCCACCTGAATAGAAGGACAACATGAAACAGGTTGCAATCCTCTGCTGTCTAGACTGGTAGAGTTTCAGATAAACTCATGATGGCACCAAAACTGAGTCACTTTAATTTTCAAAATGCAGATAATGGTCTCAGATGCAGAGAACAAAGGTAGGGTGACCAGTGAGGCTATGGAAATGAAAATATCCATGTCGGATGTAGGCACAACACTCAGTTAACTCTGTCACCTCTTAAGCGTAACCAGCCTCTGGCCCAGTGTTATAAGTCTGGTTGCAGGGAGATTTAATTAGATCTACTGAATCTGAAGAAAAATTTTATGACTGGAGCGAAACAGATGCAGTTCATACAGCATGTGAGTGAATGGTGAATTGCCCATTGCAGGAGGTTAGTCTGGCTTGAGCAAAATGCAAGGCTGAAAGGCTTTTGAACAAAACAAAAGAGCACCTAAATGAAGGAAAATGAGATAAGTACATCAATGATTTAACAAAAGTAGGCCGTGCCAAACTAACGCGACAGCTTTCCTTGATAAGCTAACTGATCTTCCAGACAAAGAAATGCAGGAGATCTAATCTACCTGGAATTCAGTAAAGCATTTAATATGGTGCCGCATGGGATGTTATTAATTAAGGTAGATGAAATGGGAATTAGTGGAAGAACTAGAAGGTGGGAACTAGCCGGGTAAAAGAGACAGTGTAATAGGTTGTTTCAAGAGGAAATTGTCAGACTGGAGAGAGGCTGCCTATGGACTCCTGCAGATACCAGTTTTGGAAACAGTTGTATAGGTGAAATTTGATGATGCAACAGAACAGATTAACAGAGGGTTCATCTACATCATCTTTGTACAGAAAAATGGAAGCATGCCCTGCTCTCATTTTAAGCTGATAACAGAATGTGAGCCAAATTCGATTCAAATCTGTGTAACAACATAACTGCAGCTCTGATATCCTAAATGCCCTCATTGAGAGACTTGTACCCATGAGCTGAACCTCAAGGCTTTTGAAAGGATCTGGCTCACATCCAGTTGATTTGGAGTACAGGTAGACCAAGTCCACAAAAGATTACATAGATGACCACAGGAGAATAATAAAAGTATAATACAGAAAGAGAAGGATGACCTGTAGATTGGAGTAAGAGAAACAGAATACAAGGAACTTGAAGTCTAGAAAGATTACTTTCTCCTAGAAGTTGGAGGTTCTTATGAGGAAGTGAGAAACCTAGATTCGTTAATTGATTATAGGATGAAAATGAGCCACAAACATGATGCAACAATAAAAATACCCTCCTAAAATATTTCAAATAGAGCTATATTATTGTGCAAAGCTCTAACAAGATTGAACTGCATACTATGTTCAATTACATTCACAGGAGGTAAAGAAAATTGAGTACAGAATGCTGCAGGGGATACTAGGAGCATTATGAATTCTTGGGGAAACCTTCTTCTTGCGGAAATTTTTTTTGTAGCTCCATTACATGTATGACCATGTCCTTACCATACCTTACTCGCTACACTGTTAACTCAGTATTCTGTGTAACGAGTGGAGATGTGCTTTGCCTCCTCCCAGATGAAGATGATACTTGACAACATAAGCATTTCTCCTTTGTTTCAGGAGAAAGTCACAAGATTTGATTTAAGCAACAGGAATAAAAGAGAAGGACTCATACAATGAAACACTAATCTCAGCTGGGAAGAGGTAAATGACTTCCATGCGGTAATTTAAAAATCTCTTCCTTACTGTTTTTCAGTTGTTAGCCATTGCCTCCCAACTGGGCCTATGCCTGACTGTGTACTAATTGAACCAACGAGCATTGGGAAGATGGGTCAAAGAGCCAAAGCCTTGGCTTGGGCCTTGGTCCATGATACAGGGAAGTCATGCTTGTTCTGCTTAGCATCTGGATAGTGAAATACTTATTTAAGGCAGAGGGCAAGGTTAGCACATGAACAATTTGTTTTAACTGGCCAGAAATACATTTTGGCTGTAATTCTTTTTAAACAACTTCCTATGTTCACAGCAGTGGGATTCTGGAAGATCCATTTATAGAAGAGCTTGTATGATACCCTTTACAGTCAATACCAGAGAACAGTCTCAGTAGTGGTGGTCTTCAAGATCTTTCAAGGTCTTTGTTCTTACCTTGAAAGAATTAGAGAAAACTCTGTAATAATCTGTAGTTTAGATCATAATATATGAGCCAGAAAAAAAGTGCAAAACACAGTTTGACTTCTGGTTCCCAGGTGGAGTTTGCAGAACTGGTATTCAGAGCAACCATCTGATCTCATCAGATATGGAAGCCATCAAGAGATGATAAACATGGAGTCCCATAGTGCCATTTTTCCAGTTACAATTTACAACTGAACAGCAGTTAATGCCAAGCTGAATAAAATGCTGCCATTTGATTTACTGGCGTCCTGATGTGTTGACTTGAGGAAATGTGTGAGGCTGGCACACACTCCCCCCAGTCAAGAGAGTCATCCAGACCTATTGTTAAGATGTTGATAAGTATAATGGCTCAGAGGGTGAATCAGAAAAGGGAATTTAGAAGAGATGATGGACTAAAGGCTCAGCTGTGTAGCAGCCAGTGGCATGATGAAGTTGTGCATATGTACAGTTTCCAAAAGCACTTGGTGCATGTTATCAGCTCAGCAAACTCATATGATCAGATATGAATGTTTAGCCAGCTTCATTCTGCCTGCCAGATGGGTTTGTCCATAGCTTCTGATTTCTGCACAGCAATCTGGTTTTGTGCATTTGTTTTCTCTTAAGAATATACCTTCAGGAAACAGTCATTTTTTACTTAAATTTTCAAAAGCACGAAGTGTTGATGCAAAACAGCTTTCAACATTTTCGGTATAAATATAAACACGGTAAAGGTGAATGGAGAGGATTTACTATAGCATTTTTATTTGTATTTAATAAATATTTCTCATAAAGATAATGTTCACATTACTTGAATAATATAATTGCTTGAATGAGATAGTAAAATAAGAGGAACCATTAATGATGATCACAGTAGAGTTTTACTTTAGTACTCCTATTGAATTTATAGAATGAGGGAATAGCTGTTGAGTACACCCTTAGAAATCAGAGTGATACTAGCTTTTGAATTGTGTCAGGACCAGAGGATGTACTGTGCAGTTGACACCTTCTGTACTTCTTGCTGGTTGATGGAGGATTTTTTAAAACACGAGTGTCACTGATTTTTTTTTCTTTTAAGTCTTTTCATTCATTTCAGTGAGCAGTAGGTAAGGCTGCTAAAATAAATGGATGTCAGCAGACATATAAATGATGCCTTAGCTAATGAGCCCTTTGTGTCTCAGTGAATAGAAGTGTCTTTTATCATTTCAGCAGCTGATGTGGACACAGGTGAAGAGCTGCATTATAAGCTGCAACATTCAGGAGAGCAAGTGGATAGAAACATTATTTTGCCTTGTTCTTTGAAATGAACCTTGCAGTAAATAAGCTTAATAGATATGTATACACACACACACAAACTCACACGTAAATAAATATATATACACAGATAAATAATAACACTATTAGGAAACTAGAGATTATTTTATCAGGTTAGATCTCACTTTATATTTTAAGACCTAACCGGATCATCAGATCATCCATTTTGGCCTTCAGGATATCAAATGACATGTCTTTCAACCTGTTACCCTTTATTGAGTCTAATTATACAGATACATCACAAAAGAATAATCAAGACATAGTAAATAAAGAGGACAATACTATTTGTATATCAATCAGAGGTATCTGGCCAATATCAATAGCATGCACAAATCCTAGCAATAGTTTTAAAATTTGAGTTATGTTTTTATTCATCTTCTCTTCTACATTCTTTATAAGTGGTTTCCTCTTACTGAGTCAACTGGTCCTGTAAAAGAGCTAGAGAACATCTGGCAAATGCCAGGGGTAGCCCCTTCTAAACCAAACAGATGGAACAACACAGATGCTGTGTTGTGGGACAGTCCTCCAACGAATGGGCACAATCAAAAGTCACCCTGAGAGGCACTGACATATGAACTTCTTGGCACTGACACATGAACAGCTACTCAAGGAGGAGTCTAGGACACAAGCAGGTAGAGAGAAAGGATATAAAGGGATCTAAAGAAAGTTGAGAAACAATATATTGGATAACAGCAAAGACATGCTGAATCTGGGGGACAGCTAATAGGATGGAGGAAGCCTTTGAGACTGGATGAAAATTTACATGGACGTTGTAACCCATTATAGCCAAAAGGGCCATTTAATTGTGATGAATAGCCAGAAGATTTTGAGTAATACTTTGTCCTATGGAAGTTAATCAACAGCCGAGGGGAGTGGCACATAGAAATGATGATTATTTTAGTTGTTTAATGTGAGATGGATGGCTGACTGAGATGGCACACAGCTCCACAGCAGCACCGGGTAATTTCTCATTCTATTGCCTAATTATATACCACAGTCACACTTATATCTCAGTCACACTTCATGTTACCTATAGTTATCTGTAATCCAAGTTGCAAGAACCCAAAATAAATGTTAAAGTTTTTGTACTTTACTATTGAATATACTTCAGAATAGGATATATCTGATTGCCAAGTGGAGAGAAAACAGCACCTATTCTGGAGCACTCTTACCATATATCTTAACAAAAGATCTGTATCAGCATAAAATTTTGCCCTTGTCTGTCTATTGAATCTTCTCAATCCTTTTCACTTGCACAGGATGAAAGGAATTCTTCTTGAGGCAACAGCAGATCTCTGATCATAAAAATGACAAAATATTAGTAATTCAATCCATTGTGTGATATAGAAACATAACTTTTGCTCTAGATTTCAGTGAAAATGAATATATTAGAAATTGTGGTTATCAGCAGGCTGTTTATGACCGGAAATATTTTCTTATAACTTAGTGCTCCTTATATCTTCAGATTAGATACTTGTAAAATAGGCCATTACACGTAATAAAAAGCATTTAATGAAACCTTAATCTGGAGGACAGTGAATTCAACAGACTTAACTTTGATACTGACAAATGCCTCAGAAGAGATGATTTGCATGGAAACCACTGGGGTCTCATTTTAGTTCCTGTAACAAACCAGAACAGTGATTTTATCGTTTCAAAGTCATTTATATTAGCCTGGAGCTACATGACACAATGGCAATGCTTAGGAATGTAGCAGTACGTCATCTGCATAAGTGGCATAACTTTCACTGCTGTGATAATCGTTCTCAGAGCCTATAACATACACATAAGCCTTCTTCAATAGGAAAAAAAGTGTAATCGATCTATTACTTCCCAGAAAGGGTTATTATCATGTACCACATGATTATTCAGGTGGAAAAATGAAGGCACACTGGAAAGTATAGCTTACCAATTGGTTCATCTTTTGCCTACTTTGCAGTAGGCAAGAATTTTCTACTGCTATTTTTCACAGTTACCTACAACATCCAACTAACAGACAGGTACAATGCACTAACAAATTTGTGCCGGGCAATTCTCTTCATTGCAGGAAAGAATGATCTGTAGGATCTAATTAATATTCCAAACTGAAAACATTATATGACTTGGAAAGACTTTGGATTCAAATTTTTATTTGAAGACTGTTGTAGGACAGTCAAACAAAGTGACTTAGCTATAGACACCAGTAAGAAACAAAGAGGATATAAAGGAAAATCAATGCTAATGCTAATGTATAGCCAAAAACTGGAAAGATCAATAAATACACTGTGATGTTAATACTATGGGGTTATATTTATTGGCTATCTAGACATCTGAAAAAGAAAGCATACAAATGCTTAACCCCTCCGTTATAAGGATTTATGCTTTAAGTTCCTCCTTGCAAAAATCTATTGCAGTAAACTACCTATTTACTTAAAAACACATCCTAAGGAAGGGATATATTTCTTATATAAGTCATTCCTAACTGCCACAAAAACTGAAATTAGGTTTTAAGGCCATGACAAAAGTTTTCAAAAATATCTTAATTCTGTTGTCAACAGCTATTTAGATGAGATTTTCTAAAGTTATTTGAGGGTCTTAATGCTACAGTTTTATGGGAGCCAAGAGCTTCTTGACATACTTCAGGTTCTGAGCTTTGTCCTAGCTAGGTCTTTCCTGGAGTGGGACAACTAGAGATCTTCCCAGTAAAATCTGCTGGTTGGTTAGAGACCACTCCAGAAGGCAATTTTAGTAGGACTGAGCTATAACTCACTCACCCTGAATGACTCACTAACACATATGTGGGCAGGTTTGCTGCTTAAGACAGCCTCTGCATGAAGGAGATGGATAAGCCAAAGTAACACCGATCAGGAGGGAGTGATATGTCAGCAGTGTTATCAGAGGAATGTTCCCCATCCATCCACGTGTGTAATTTGCTTGGCTCCAGCAATTAGTCGTTTTTCATATGCACAGCTCCACAGTATTTACTTGGAATGAAATCCTGCTTTTAGAACCTCTTATCATCAGTCACAGCCTCTGCACACTGACTTCAGAACTTTTTTTGAGATTTCAATCCTCTGTTGATTTTTATTAGGAATTGGACCCTTGTCTGATGCACTGAAAACTCATCATTACAGCTTTTCTTAAGTATTTTCTTAAAGAGACATTGCTCGATGTGGAGTCTCCTTCTCTGGAGAGATTCAAGGCCCGCCTGGACGCAACCCTGTCTAACATGCTCTAGTGACCCTGCTTGAGCAGTGGGGTTGGACTAGACGATCTCCAGAGGTCCCTTCCAACCTTACTGATTCTATGATTCTATGACTGATTGTTAACACACCAAAAGTGCTTTGGCAAATGTCTAACACACAAGTGGCATGTCAGGAAAACAAACTGAGAAATTTTAAAATCATATTTTTATCCTAGCTTAAAGATAGAAAGAAACTGGCATCATGTGAACCATTGACACTGAAGGAAAATGACAGCTGATTCTCAGACCCACAACAGACCCTGGAACGGAGCTTGAGAATTTGTACGTTCAAGTATTAATACTATTTACATTATTATATAAAATCATGTGTTATTCAGCAGCTGTAAAACATTAAGGGATATTTTGCAATATTCACTGAGACCAAGCTGTTTGGAAGCCAAATGGCGTTGTACCTGAATAAGACTCAAATTTGGACGGCTAATTATATTCCTGTAATTCTGCAATATTTGCCCTGAGTGCCCATGCAATTGAAGTTCAGTACTTACTTACATTAAAGGGGTTTCATTTTGCCAGTGAAGGGCATTCAGGCTACTGAATATTTTGCTTCAGATAGGATTTACTTTCTGTGTCCTTTCCCAGTTCCCCGCAGTTTGCCTCCCGCTGATGAAAGATCTTTCCCCAGCAAAGGTATTTTTCCCTGAGTGTGAAATTGATTCTAGCAGACAACAGAGTGTGTCAATCACTTCCCACTTTTGTCATCTTCAAAGACTCCTCTTTTCCTTATTTAAATTGTATTTTCATAATTGAAAACTGCTTTCAGATGCCTTAATGAATTCCTACACTTTATTAAAGGCTGAAAGCAGACAAAATACTGTAGCTTTCAGATTAAATGCACTTCTATAAGGAAGCTTTAGCAAAAGCTTCAGCAACGACAGCAACAAATTCTCTGTATTAATACTTGCCCACTAAAGAAGCAAATCAGAGTAGTAGAAATGGCATTCCCCACCAGCTCCTGCAAGCAAAATAAGTATTAAATTATATATTGACCTTGTATTTGTAAAGCTTCTGAATTCCTAGAGTTGCCACCAATCTCTAAGTAGCTACTGTGACCCACTGAGCAGCTGAGATTTTTACGCTTTCCAGCTGATACAGTGCTGCCTCTTCCTTTGTAGCGTCTCTTTAAAAGGATAAGTCTGAACCTAGAAAACATAAATGCTGATGGTAAAATATACTGTGTAATCTCTATTAGCCATCCACATTTAATCTTATGATAGTAAGTAGAGAGAGCCATAAACTGCTTTTGTATGATGATATCCCCCATCACAAGGACTTGAAATGCAGACTTGATAAATACAGCTGGACTATTAAACCATCTGAAGCTTTACATTTGAGAGACTCTAGTGCAAAAGTCTACTGAAATCTGTGTCATTTACCCATGTAGTTTACTTGAAAATAGTTTACTTTTGCGATCTTTTTTGTACAAGACTGTGAACCAGTTTCTTCATATTATAAAAATAAGTAGTAGTATCCAGACTTGGAAATAAGTAGCTTTTAAATCTTAATATTATTTCATGTGACAGTTTTATTTTTTGACAATGTTGGCATGTATTTTTTGACAACTGGTATGTACTGGTGGGCTTCAACGTATGGCTAAAAGCCAGTATCTCCTGTATTAAAATCGGTCAGACTGATTTACTGGGCCCAGTTATGTATCTATTCATTCAAATGCAAATCTGGAATAACTCTCCTATAACAGTGAAGTTACTCCAGTTTTATCCTGGTATGCATGATGTCAGATACAGGACTGTTGTGTTTATATGTGTAAATCCTCCCCTCCTCCTTATGCTCTTATTGAGCTGGATTCAGATTTCACTTTGACTGTTTTTGTAGTCTTATGGGCAGCTATACTGTAGCTGAGTCCTTTTGCACGGTAGACCTGAACAGTGCATAAAGCTCCAAAGGAAGAGAGGGGAGGATGAGAACCGTGCGTGCATGAGTAGAAGGGACGTAAGACATAAGATGTGATTTTGAGGGAAAGTATCCACTGGTCACTTGTAGCTAGCTTGTAATCCCCTGACACACAACAGAATTACATCTGAGTTTGTAATCTAGACCCATGTAAATGTAGACCTCAAACACCATAGTCTTCACAAGACTTCTCTCTTGTTTAAATTATCTGAGCAGAAATCACAACCATACACTGTGCCCCAGCTCTGCAAAACTGAGAATACTAGCAGTTATTTATCTCACCGGATTGTCATAGATGCATAATGATGCGATAAAAAATGTCTGAGCACTATGGTGCAAAGCGAGCTAGTACTATACTCAGTATTTGGGGGAAGAAAATAAGTGATTAATTTTTCGGATAAGGCAATGTATATTTGAGCTGAGACATCTCTGGTATGAGACATTTGAATGATCTGTGTTGAGGCTGCTGAGCGATGATATTGCTGTTATTTGAGGCCATTGATAAAGAAAAAGGGAAGTGAACTAGTACTACATTAGTGAAAAGTAGTTTTGTCTACATTATTTGTCCCCAATGGTAAATGCTTAAATACTTATTTTTATTCTGAAAAAAAAAATACTGCAAAATAGAGCTTCCCTAACAATTTTATTTTATTTAAAGATTATATTCTGGCACCAAAGAAATGTATATAGACATGAACGTATATATAGACATGTCTATATGTATATAAACATGAACCTGCTACAGACAGGATGGTGAACACAAACAGGACAAGAAAGGTTATAATGAGAAAAAGCTTTGGAATAAACGAGTGCAGAAAACTGAAGCAGTAACAAACTACCAGATTTTTGGGGGGACTGATGTGCATTGATTTATGTATAAGACACTATTACTTGCCCCTCTACAGAAGAAAAGTTATGAGTTGCAAGACTTGTAGCTTTATTAGGGTAATACAGATAAGATTTTTTTTTTCCTATTCATAGAAGCTTGAGGAAGCTAAGGCAAATAGAAAGAAATAGCTGTTAATATCATTAAAGCTTTTCACAGTCACTTATAGATGACTAAAAGCCTCTGGATGGAACAAAATTTTGGATCTTACTACAACATAGCAAATGACATAGTGGATTACACTAATATCAGTATTTTATCTTGAGCAGATGTCTAATTCAGATACCTTGAATATGCAAATAATCAGACCTACACAAATTCTTCCTAATCCCAAAGTAGTTATTGGTAGCTATAATTGTAAATGCAGATCTCTTTACACATTTATCCTTCAATTATCAGAGAAACCTTATGGAGCTACATGAGCTATTAAAATTCACTGGACCTTTTTGAATAATCTTAGCTATTGCTTTACTTACTTTTCATTGTATGGTAGGTGTACTCCTTCTTGTGTGTTGAAAAAGATTAGAGAAATTTTATCAGTGAACAAAAAAGGAACACAACGCAACAAAATCAAACATCTTTTCATATACTGTCCTTATATCAACAATGAGGTCTATTTACGTTACATACGTAAATATGTATACGTGTATATGTGGAGATATATGTATGTATATGTACGTACTGTACCAATATATGCCTACTCTATGCATGTATACAGAGAGAAAGCATTGGTTTGTTTTAAGAAAATAAAATTAGAAATAAAAGGCCTATCAATGAAATTCCCGTATTTACTCCTTTTTTTTTTTTTTTTTTTTTACATTATAGTGGGAACATAAAGCTACTGAGCTGATAAAATTATTTGAATCATCTTTTGTCCCTAAATGAAGAAATAAAGCTAACTATGCAATGTCTCATCATTGACTTTTAATCTGCATCTTTTCTTCCAATAAATGTATTCCATTTGATTTTCTAAATCAGCAGAATAAAAGAGGACTTATCTTAACTGCTATCCAATTTTAAGGCTATGCTTAGATGAAGATAACATTGTTTTAGTATTCTTGGATGCATCGTCAGCAAACTCCCAAAAAAGGCCTCAGGCATTTGGAGACAGATTCTCTTCTCACTTACACCACTGCAAATTCCATTCATGAAAAATAATTGAAAGGGGAATGTAGCCCTTTGAGTGTAAATCCAGTTTATGAAAGGCTGTTAAACCTGACAATATGAATTCACTTTAAGATGAAACTCATTAGATGCTATTTCAACCTGATATGAACTATTTATAAATTAGGTTTTATCTCTTTGTGTTTTATTGCTTATTTTAGAAAATTTCATTTTAATATGGATAGATACTCTAAGAGGCTTTCATTCAGAGCAAGACAAGGCAGTCATGTCTGCATTCCCTCTGCAATTCTCTGCAGAATAAGTTTAAGAAACGTCAAGAAGACACATAAGTACTGATTCATTCTCTGAGAAAATAAGATCAAATGTGAAATTATCTCAGTCTGTTATTTGTTCAGTTCCACACAGACTCTGGTATTAAATCAAATTATCTTCAAAGATGTTTTTTGGGAGGTTGAATGCATTGTGTCTAGTTTTAGACAAGGACTGCAACCTTTAGGTGTCTAAGGTTAAACTGCTTTCCTTTAGCAGAGGGAGAGGGACAGGTACCTGCTTGAGATGCTAGTTCAATCTATTTTAGGTATATATTCTAGAAGGGCATGCACTGCCTGCAAGAGGTTTCTGTTTCTCTTGACTGTTTATTCAACGTGCAGAGAGAGCTGCTTTAGAATACAAACCTTACTAAAGTTAAATGAGATTAATCCAGCTGTTGATATTTTTTGTCGCATAAACTCCCAGTCTGCAGCAATTCGGAATTCCATCAGAAATTCAGAATTCATCTTGAAGAAACCAAATCGTCTCTACCCAAACTCTTCTTTAGCTGACATGTGCGTGATTACAAAGACAAGACATTAGAAAGCAAATGAAAATGGCTTTAAAAAAGATCCTGAAGATTTCTAAGTTAGTCTTAGAGTTAATTTATTTTTTCTCCAGAGCCTGATTTTTCAAAGAGGCTTTCTAACAGGGTTAATAAATGGAATTGACAGGACCTCCCAGCCACAATTTCCTAGTAGTCAGATGTTGGGGGATTTGCCTAGTCTTTCCATTTTGTTCTATTTGCATATTTTAGCACAAAATAATGAGAAATTGAGATCATTTTGGATAATTGACCTGGTAATATAGTAGATTCAGAAAGACTAAGGATCCATTCCGTATTATTTTATCACTATCTCAAATCATGAATCTAACACAGACCTTGTTTGTTTGGTTTTTTTTCCTTTTCCTGTAGTCAATTCATTTGCCACTAATAGCAGGCAGAACACAAAAACTGATGGAAAAGAGTGTGTGAGGAGATTTATCTGCCTATAATTCATGTCAGTGAAGCACACTAAAGGCTCAAGAGCTTCTCTTAAAGGCAGATACAATTGTATGTGTAATAGTGTAATTGACCACACATTTACCCTTGTTTAATAAAATTTGGACAGATACAGAATAGCACATTTGACTGAAAGCACACAGTGAAGTAATTACATTGAAGAGACTAAATGTAAGTCAGAACCGGGAAGTAATGAATACAGAGTATTTAATTATACTATAAGCAAACGCATCAAAGCCTGACGAGAATGTGAAGGTGAACATTGGGTGATTCAGCAGGACAGTAAATTACAAATGGAAAGCATAGGGGATGCACAGCTTTCCAATAGTGTGAGAGAAGGATTTTTATCAGTGTAAGCTGATAAAATATTTGGGATTAAAACTGTACCTGAGATCAACCTCTCCATATATTATATATTCTACATTTATCCACAGTCTTACCATATAAAAACATTGTCTCTGACATTACTGGAATATGACATACTTCTTTTGCTTATCATTTAGTAAAATGATGCTGTTTTTCAAGATACTATTGCTCTGTAGTGTTTGTTTTTTGCTAAGTCAAGATTTAGCCAGTCTGAATTCCACTTAAGCCCCTATGCTTAGTATTTCTATTCTAAAAAAATCCTATTTTTCTAGTTTTCAGGATTTGTTGGTCAAAGTGGACACTTCAGCTCAAGTGGAATTTTAACTTGGTAAAGTTCATTTTTGGTGTCCCAGGATCTTCATCAGGTGAAGCGCCCTACTGCAAAACAAAGCAAAATTAATATTACCCAAAAGCAAATCCCAAGACAAAACAAATCAGATCTCAAAAGTTTAACACTGGGCACTGGTCTTGCTGACTCTCATGTGAGAACAGAAAAGATATTTTTGAGTCATTGCTCTGCCCCACTGATCATTTTCCCTTATGAATCTGAGTCATATATTTTTTTCTATCTTTAGGCCCAAGTACAGAAGCATAAGGGATGAAGGAGGAAAGGGGAAGATGGGACTGCAGATGATACGTCCAGAGGGATGCGTCAAGAGTAACCTACCCAGGATAACATATCAGAAAAAATAAAAAGAGAAAGATTGAATAACACAGAAAGGATGAACATTTCTGTGGAGTAAGTACTAACAGGAGTTTAGAGTTAGGCTACAATCTCATTTTTGAGTTAATCTTTGATTTAGATCTCTCTTTTGCCTTACTTATCTAAGCTTTGTCTAAATCTATCTGCAATTGGCTGTGGAGTATTTCCCAAAATCTCTACTGATAATACCAAAACCTTGCTCATGCCTTAGTTTTAGGTTCAGTATCTGTACCTTTACATCTCTTAAGTCTTTTCAAAATACTGCTGCTAAATTAATGTTTCTCTTTACTTTTTTGCCTTTAGAGTTGGTTAGGAAGGGTAGAGGGAGAAGAGGAAAAACAATTCCCCATCACTTTTCTTTTCCAGTTGTCCCTTGCATCTTCTTACAGATTCTCACATATTGTCCCACACTTCTCACAGATTTTGATCTGCTCTGATGACAATTTTCTGTTGCAACAAATCTGACCCAAAATGTAAGACTAAGCTACCTATTCTCTGTTTTAAGGCATGGGACTCATAAACCTCAGCAGATCTGAGTTCTGCTCCCCAGTTCGGCTGCTGACCTGCTGTGTATCTTCAGGATAGTCACCTCAATGAACTGAACCTGTTTTGCTAGTCTGTCCTCCCTATATGGACTGAAAACCATCTACAGCAGGGACCTGCAGTAAATGCTCTAGGTGTACCTTATGGATCTCTAGAAGACACTTAATTGTACTAAAAACAAGCTAATGGGAGATGCTTCCTCAGCTGCTTATATTGAATTACCCATTCAGCACCTTATTCTGTTATCTTGTTTCTGGGAGTTCTGAGTTCTCATTTTCAGCCCCAATTTCCCTGAGAGCCCTGGTTCAGAGGAGATGGAGTAATTAATTGTTTAGTAGCTGGCAGAAGTTTTCTACATCCAAACAATGATGTCTGGGTGCATTTTTCTGAGCTGTCCTCTGTCAATAACATTATAAACAGTATTCTGTGAAAGTTAAACCCATTCTCTTCAGATTAATCCTGTTTGGGTTTTGTCCTGTTGTGGAGTCTCTGCTTCCAAAAAGAAGGTATTTCTCTGGTTGCAAATACCAACTTGGAAGAGAACAGACACTTTGACTTAGGGCAATAATGAAATATCTCATTTTTCCTCCAGATAAAATCCATCAAATGTGTTGTTTTCTCCTAGTAATTAATTTAATTATTATGGTAAAATGTTTATGAAAATGTATACTTTGCTAGGAGGTTTAATGGTTTAAGAGTTACTTTCTAGAGGTTATTGTAAATATACATCCAGTAACATTCTTTCCTTTATAAACAATATTGATTTCAGCCTCTCACTGTGTTAAACTGTTCCAAATCCTTTTCTTCTTCTTTTTTTCAGTAATATAATAACTGTTAAGACTTTCATAAAAGCAAATAGAAGCAAAACATAACCTACTCTTAAAAAGTTAGGACCTTTGTATAGACTTAGCAGCCTGAGGCATTATGACCGATCATATTATGAGAAGAGTAAGTACTGGGAAAGGAAAGGGACTGTGGAATCGCAAGTTAAAGTATCAAAGTATCCAAAAATAGTTCTGGAAAGGGGATCTTTACATCTTTTGTAAATTCTAGCATTTTTTTTGACCCTGCAGTGCCTCTGTGATCCCTTCATAATAAAAGTTGTGGTAAAGGGTAAAAGACATAGCATAATTGTTCTATTTTCTTTTGTAGGATTATCTAGATTGCAAGAAGTTACTTACAGATACCATTGTGCAGAGGTATCTCAGCTGGATAATTAATGATGTTACTGGATAAATAGCTACAGTTAATCAAAGCTAAGTTTGCAGATAGTTTGAGGAGGGAAAGCAGTAAGAAGAGTTAAATTTATCAGATGTATGATCTAGGTTAAGCTATTTCAGCTACCTCCGTCTCCAACATGAAAGTCTGAACAGCAACTAACTGATGAAGCTTGGCATGTCAGAGCTGAAGCATACGACCTCCGACAGCACGGCTAAACCTGCTCTGAATGTGTGTGGGCTGTGGGGAGAGATTTACAGGTATTACAAGATTAGGAGCCAACTACAGGCAAATTAAGAAACTCAGTTTATCCTGTATGGCTCAGAAGGCAAGGATAATTTTGAGATGAGAATCAGAGTAAGGGATGGGAAAACAAGAATCTGTATCTCTTCTTGGTCATTTATGATGTGTCAACAGACCAGTTCCTAGCAACTAAAAATATTTTGTATTGACTCAGATATTAGTCACCTGGATGTAGTAGAAAACATGAAGTTTTTTACCTGAACTGCCAACATGTTCTGACTTTGTTTTGTTTTTCTTGGATCCTGCATAGCCCATCAGGCTAGACTGTAGATTAATTTCTGCTGAAATTCATAATTTATTCCAAATTTTTCTCCAGGTATTGGTCACATAACTGTGGCTAATGTTAGAATTAAGGATTACAAGGAAAGGATTGAGCTGTTGATTTTAGGTCTGTGTCTGATATTTTCAGCAGTGAACAACATTAACTTTGTCTCCAGAAAGCACAGGACTTGCAAAAGTAGTTATAATTAGAAATATTAAAGGTCAGTGTTAGAGTTAGGCTTTGAAGAAGAAATATTGAAGGGCTGAATCTATGACATTTAGGATATATGTTAAAAATAGGTATATCAAAATAAAATATAAGCCTGTAATAAGAGCTCGTCTCACTTGAGGTTAACAACTTATTCTTAGGTTTTCTGCAGACAGTAGTCATCTATTTCTGGACAAGCTTAGGCTTTGGACCCCAAAATTGAAGATCGATGTATTGGCCTGGTTGAGACTACTTTCACAAGGCTCGATGGCTTGTTGTAGCTGAGATCTCTGTTTTGTGCTGGGTTTATGCTAAAAGTATTATCCACTTGGCTACTCTTAGTTTCTAAGTCTGGTGGGGGGAGCTACTTAATGCAGCCTTTGCTTCAGTCTTCACTGCTAAGGGCAGCCCTCAGGAATCCCAGAGCCTGGAAACAAAAGAGAAAGTCAAGAGAAAGGAAGATTTTCCCTTGGTCAAGTAGGATGAAGTTAGAGATCTTTTAGTCAAATTCGGTCCTTATGGGCCAGAAGCACTGAAGGAGCTGAGATGTTGTTGCTAGGCCACTCTCCATCATCTTTGAAAAGGCATGGAGAAATGGAGAGGTGCCTGAGGACTGGAAGAAAGCCAGTGTCACTCCAGTCTTCAAAAAGGGCAAGAAGGAGGACCCAGGCAACTACAGGCTGCTCAGCCTCACCTCCATCCCTGGAAAGCTGATGGAACAGCTCATTCTGGATGTCATCTCCAGGCATACAGAGGAAAAGAAGGTGATCAGGAGTAGTCAGCATGGATTTACCAAAGGGAAATCCTGCTTAACCAATCTGATAGCCTTCTCTGATAGCATGACAGGCTGGGTGGATGAGGGCAGAGCAGTGGACACTGTGTACCTTGACTTCAGCAAGGCTTTTGACTCTGTCTCCCATAACATCCTCCTGGATAAGCTCAGGAAGTGTGGGTGAGACAAGTGGACAGTGAGGTGGCTTGAGAATTGTCTGAAAGGCAGAGCTCAGAGGGTCGTCATCAGTGGCGTGGAGTCCAGTTGGAGGCCTGTGGCTAGCGGTGTCCCCCAGGGCTCAGTCCTGGGCCCCATCCTGTTCAACTTATTCATCAATGACCTGGATGAGGGGACAGAGTGCCTCCTCAGCAAGGTAGCTGATGATCCCAAACTGGGAGGAGTGGCTGATACACCTGAGGGTTGTGCTGCCATTCAGAGAGACCTGGACAGACTGGAGAGCTGGGCAGAGAGGAACTTCAGCAAAGGCAATTGCAGCATCCTGCACCTAGGGAGAAATAACCTCATGCTCCAGGCTGGGGTCTGACCTTGTGGAAAGCAGCTCTGCAGAGAAGGACCGGGAGTCCTAGTGGACAACAAGTTCACCATAAACCAGCAATATGCTGTTGTAGCTAAGAAGGCCAATGGTCTCCTGGGGTGCATTAGGAAGAGTGTGGCCAGCAGATCAAGGGATGAGATCTTGCTACTATACTCAGCCCTGGTGAGGCCACATGTGGAGTACTGTGTCCAAGTTTGAGCTCCCCAGTACAAAGGAGACACTGAGCTACTGGAGAAAGTCCAATGTATAGCTATGAAAATGATCAGACGAATGGAGCATCTGCCCTATGAGGAGAGGAAAGGATGGGGCGGGATTCTTTTCAGTAGTCAAGTGACAGGACAAGAGGCAATGGGCACACAATGAAACACAGGAAGTTCCACCTGAATATGAGGAAAAACTTCTTTCCTATGAGAGTGAGAGTGCTGGAACAGTTTGCCCAGAGAGGTTGTGGAGTCTCCTTCTATGGAGATATTCAAAAACCCACCTGGATTCGATCCCATCTAACGTGTTCTAGATGCTTGAACTAGATTATCTCCTGAGGTCCCATCCAACCTCAACCATTCTGTGATAGAAGAGATGAAAAAAATGAAAAAAATGAACTATTTCTCAGTCCTCCATTGTCCATTGGTAAAAAATGAGGGTTGGTTTTAGCTGAGAACTCTGGCTTGTCTTTAGTCTTCCTGCAAGCACAGAGATGTCTTCCTATATCCAGGGATACCTTAGGGTGAGATTTAGAAATAAGACTCTATTGTTTATAGATAGTGCTAGAAAGAAAACTGATCTATGCTGAAATTTATTGACATATCTGAATAGTGGCTTTAAAAGTACATTTAATAGGGATTGCCTTTTGCGTGGCCTTTGTCTTTGTGTGAGATTATGGACTCCTTGGGATACAGTCCGGAACCTTATCATCAAAAATGATAGGTCCTGCTTTTCCATCCTTCACTTGTGATCTCTCTCAGAGCACTCTTGTTCCACTCCTCATGCCTTTGCCTTATAGTAGTCTTCATCCTCTTCTGTGAAGTAATTTGTCTCATTCATCAAGAAAGAATAATTATCCAGTTTTTGGCTATGTTAGTATTCTGTCAGATTTCTGAAGATCTAACAGATCCAGCATAAGTGACAGAGCCAGCACAAGACTATGAGAAGAGTTCATGACCAGGAGCAGCAATGGAGAACAAAACTGAAAGAGGAACAGGCACTTCCTCCTCACCTATGGCAGTAAGCTGTTAATGTCAGTTGTTACGGAGCTATTGGGCTACAATGAAGATTTGTATTAGGGCTGAGCATGAATGAATTGATGTGGAAAAAAAATCAGGAATTAAATTAACTAATGCATCCTACATGCTCCACAGTTCCTTCAGTTGAAGGCTGCTGTCTGGAAAACATTTCTTCTCATGCTATGAGTTTTTCTGCTATTTTGGATAGCCTCTCCCAACCCTCCCCACTATTTTCTTGGATAAGAAAAAATAGTGCCCTTCTGCACATTTGATTAAAGTCATTTTTTCTTCTTTTCTTAAAATTCAAGGGGAAGGAGAAGAGATTTTTATTGCCCAAGGCATCATTGGAACAATAATGCTGAAATTTGTATTTATAGCCACTAATTATTTTTCTCTAAAACAATCTCAGTCTAATTAAATAGCTCAGGAAGTCATGGGCAAAGAATGTCTATTTCAATCTTGCTACCTAGGCAGGTCCATCAAGTGTCCAATACTGCTGAAACATATGATTGACTCCCTTGTTTCTTTTTACATCTAGGATGAGAGGCTGTATATTCAGTCAGCGCAGTGGTGTGGCTATTCCCCAGCTCTGTCAACCTTACAAGATGCAGGAAGGTATCCTTCAGGTTGCAGCCAAAGCACATAGTTTACCAGAATCTGGTACTCTAAGAGATCTTGTTTTTTGGTCTGCTCTTTGGATTGAATGCAGCCTCACTTCCGTATGATTTGTCACACTAACTGTGCCTTCCCCCTCCCAGCATATGATAGATCAATGTTTCTTTCTCATGTTGCTGGGTCTGTTCACATAGTGACAGCTCCATTATGGAATATATTAGAAATCTAATATGCTGTGATCCAGCAGGTTTTGAAGCTGTGTAATGTTGGAGATGTTGCTTCACTGAGATTTTTAATCTACAGTTATATGGTGAGTGGAGAAGCTGGTGTGGTGGTAAAGCCTCGTTACCAAAAGTCTGTCACAAATACAATTCAGAAAACAATCCTCTGTTTGAAAAATGTATTTTGAATCACCGCAGGGAACTTGCTAATAATTTGAAATAATTGTGTGGCCTGAATGTTAACCAAATCCAGATTAATAAAACTTAGAGTTTTGTATAATTTGCTGTAACAGTCTTCCCAACTGCTTTTTGAAGAAGTCCTCTGAAATCACTGTTCATCTGCTCCATCTGAAACCAGGATCATGCTTACTGTGTATTCAAAGGTCGTGCAAAACTATTCACATGTTTTTTACACTGCCGAAGCTGCTACTTCTACTTTGTAAAAGAAAAGAAAAGCCCCAGTGGGACTTTTTCTTAGTTACAGGGATACGTCAATCCTCCTGCTCCTTTTCCAAATCTCCAAGATGAAGGATGTGAAGAAAAAAAACACAAAGTAAATCAGTCTGCTATGCAGAGTAGCAGAAAGCAAGAAATTGATATATTCTTGGACTGAAAAGAATCTTCCACTCTCCCATATAGTTTATTATAGAATTATCACTTTCATTACATCTCACACTGCTGTATTTCAGCTACATGTAATGAAAAGTCTCTTGTGGAGGAACTGAATGCTGCATTTCTCAAATTCATTTCCAACAAAGAACCTAAATGTTGGTATACTTGTTTCAGGATAAGTGCACATCCTGAGTTTATATTTGGACACATGACAGGATATTTTATATGTCCAGTTACATGTCACGATGTGGATCTATATGTACAAAGAGCACTCATGATGTATGGGTAGCCCTATCAAAAAATTCAGTGCTAAAAATTCATCATTTCAAAATCGAGACATGTAAAATCACTTGCAACTTTAGAAATTCTTCACTGTATATTTCTAAATATTATCCCGTTTCCATTACACAGAAGTAATACATACAATTAGTTGCATTGACTTATCTAAAAAGGTCATCAACAGTACCCAAAATGGATAAATACATGGAGCAGTGGGTGCAGGGGATTTGTGGCATGGTCCCTGGGATTCCCTTACTTCTCTCCCCTGTGGCAGGAGACACACATTCACATGTACATTGAGTTTACCAGGCTACAGTCCATTTTATGCATTGCCAAACCTTCTTGTTGATGCTCTAGCTGCAATTTTCCTACTACTTTTTAACTTATTCCCTTCTATCCAAAGCTCTGCTTCATCTCAGGACCTCCTCAATCCTCCCTCTCCTGGCTCAACTCAAACTGGACATCCATTGCTCCAGGTGAAGGATGCCTTATGGGGTGATCCTGGTTCTCTCCTTGTGCCATGTTACATCTCCAGGTTGAGCATAACCAGAGAGCTTCTACCAGCTCCTTGGCTGCAGGAGCAGGAGACGATATCAAAGTATTCTGCTCTTTTCACCCCTGATTTATTTTTTACAGTTTTGACCTTATGACTCTCACCCAACCTCATTCACTGTTCCTCAGAATTATTTAATTCTCCTTAGACTCTTTCCTGCAGCCCCCTTCTTTTGGTTTCATTACAGAGAGGCTGATGTTTTTCCCAAGGAAGATATCTAAAATGAACAGTGACCGTAAATGAATGTTTAGGGATCTGTAAAACATCAGCAAGCATATTTGATAGATCCTCTAATACTGTCTCATCTTCCAACTATCTTCAGCTCATGAGAGTTTCCAAACTGGATTTTTTTTTAGTGTTTTGTAATCTTTCAAGAATTTCATTTTCATGTATTTGTTCAGTCTGCAATTAAACTCATGTAAATTTTGGCTGTACACAGCATGCTTTCGTAGGGAGTTCCACAATGCTAGTAGTATTTTGTGTGAAATTGCTTCTTTTTATTTGCTTGAAAATAACACCAATATCATTTTTTTGCTGATATCTAGTTCTTATATTTGAAGAGAATGTGAATAAGTAAGTGAGTTATATCTCCCCTCTCCATACCATTCACAATTTTAGAGAAGTTTATCATATCTCCTCTGAAGTTTCCATTTTGAAGACTAAAATCTAGTCTACACAGTTGCTACTTGTAGAGAGGTGTTCCATATCTTTTATACTTGTTGCCCTTCTCTAAACCTTTTCCTATTCTCCTTTTCAAGATGAGGCGAATAGCACTGCGCACAATGCTCCAAGTCTCTGCAAAACAGAATTGAACTATCCACATCAACAGCTACCACCTTGTTCAAAGAATCTTTGTGACCTGTCATGGAAGAGATAGATGGTCTCACCTGGAGACTTTCTTTTTTGTCTTGATTTTATTGCTCTTTTGTACCTTTTAGTTCTCACTATGGCAAAGGCCTTCAAACAAGGGGTCATAGCTTCAAAAGATGGAGAGTCTAGAAATGTAAATGGAAGTGAGGTTGAAAGCCCAGATGTACGAATTGCAACAGAGTTGTGATCTCAGAAACTTCTATGTTATAAAAAAAAAAAAAAAAAAAAAAAAAAAGAAGAAGACTGAAAATGCCTCAGTCTTTACATAGTCATCATCATCAAAACAAAGTGTAAGTGGACAAAAATGTGTGAAGGCAAAGGGGTAAAACTCACTGGGGACTGTGACTTTAGAGTCCCTCGTTAGAACTGTTTGAGCATTCTTTACAAGACCAAAAGCAATAAAATCTCAAAGGCACCTATAGTCCATTAGCACTAAGCAAAAATTAGTCTGAGGGACTGGTCACATAAATAGAGATTTCTGAAAGAGGAAAGAAAACAATGAAAATGAGTCACAAGATACATTTCTGGTCAGAGAATGTTTTCAGCTGTTTTGTTGTTGTTGTTGTTTATTTGTTTGTGTCTCAGTTACCACATTCTGCATCAGGAATCATCTACCCTATTCACATTTCCACCTATGCAGTTTCCACAGTGGGAGAAGGGAATTTTCTACAGAATCCAAAATGATATTTGTTTTTGACTCTTGTTGAAATTATGTCAGAAATGCTAAATATGTGTCGGGACTCACTATCCTAAGTAAAATGATCATCTTTTATTCTTCATACAGCATTCTTCCTAACCTCAACATGCATGAGGTATTGCGCATTGCACACCAATGAGCCCTCTCCTGCAAGCAGGCACAGGTTTGACAGTATGCATATAAAAAAGCCCCCTTAACCACTGTAGTTATTCACACATTTATCTAATGCATGTGTAAGCACATATGCAGAGTAAAGATGGCTGTCATTTATTTTCTAATTTCAAAGTCACAGCCTAAACACTGGGAAAAGAGATTTCAGAAGCTTAATTTTCACATTATGAATTGTTTTATATTTTCCTATTCTGAAGAGGAATAGAGAAAATGTTTTAGCTTGGGTGGGAGCTGAAATCCGCCTGTGACTGGGAAATAACATTGCACTGCCTTACCACCAGCATAACTTCCCTAGAGCCTGTTATTGGATCTGAGAGCAGAGTCTGAGTTGATAGGATTGTACTATACAAAATGACAAACATCACTTGCTTAGCAACCGTATAGCCCTCTTAGTTACATCTAATGCTGAAACAAAATCTAATTCTCACTTTCCCACCCCTCAAGCAAGTATGCACTTTGCCTTGTATCTGACCTGTGGAGGCAAAGGTCTCTCTCTCTTGTCAGTTTTTCTATCATGCCAGATTTCTTCCCATGATCTTCATCTTGCAATCCAATTCATCAAAAAGGAGCAGGCAAGATGTAGAAATAAATGTACTATTTGGCTTTGGGTCCCACCTGGAAAAAGGCTAAGAAAGGTTGAAACATAGGATTTCCACTACCAGGGTTTTCACTTCAGGTCTGAATGCAGCTGAGGGAAGGGATGAACCATTCATTCAACCCTACCCATGACGTATCCCACCGTAAATCAGAGATATCGCCACAGTGTTAGTGGAGCAAAACCCAGGAATGTAAGAGAAGGCTCAGATATGTGGGATGTAAATTGCTCACCTCTGATGAGCACTGTATTCATTTGAATGATTTTAAATGGGTGTGTAAGTGTTCTCACACATGTTGAACCTGTATGAAAAATTAAATAACTCCCAAAGGATTCTTCTCATATTACATTCTGAAATTGAACTTAACCTGAACAGAATTTAAATACCTTGGGACATAGTTCATCTTAGTATGATTTTAATTTTCATACAGAACCATAAAAGCTAAAGAGAAGTGCGTGATATAGTCATTTTGTACAGAGCCTCATCTAGGGTGTGTACCAAATTCACTATTCCTAACATTATTCCACAGACTTCCATCAGACATAAGTCTGGTCTGGTGTTTTCAAATGATTCAAATACACTTATTTTTTAGATTCCTGACAGTGATGCATAATCAAATCACCATTTTCTATCTTTTGGCACAGTGGATATAGTTAAATCTATTTGTTCTTTTGTCACATAACCACGGAAAGGAGATTGTTCTGAACTTTCTTATTTGATGCTCTCTGTAAGTACTTTATGTCAGTGTTTGGATTTGATCGCTGAAGCCTTAAATAGGAGATTACTACTACTTCCTCCTCCTGATCTATAATTTCATGTGTCTGTCTGTCATTTTGCTCGCTAAGCCTACCGGATTTTCAGTCTTTACGCTATTATTGATTTGGTGAAATACCTCTTGGTACAGTGCATCTGTGGCATACAGTGTATTTCCCCTTGATCTAAAATTTGTTCCATTTTAAGCACAACTTGTTATTCTATTGCATATTTAAACCATGAATGTGTTTTTGGTAATTTCATTTAACTTTTGTGCTTCAGTTCTTATGCTCTAGGAGCTTTGTAAAACTGAAGTGAATTTTTTTCCGAGTAAAGTTTTGAAGTTACTGAATGAGTTTGTGAATTTGTGAAATTAGAAGCTTGGAAAGATCAAGTTATAACAAAGATATTTCCTGCCCACAGAAACGCAAGAGTGTCTCTGCTTCTCTCAGTTCTCCTTCAATGCCTTAATTCAAACTCAGCAGAGCTGATGGCAAATTTGTTCCACATGGCCATTTCCTTGGTATTTAATATACAAATCACTTTCTTTTGCTGCTTCCAACCATTTTTACTATGTTCTATTGGCAAGCATTTCTTCGATTACATGGAGTAAAGAGGAGAAAATAAAAAAAAAGAGAAAAAAAGAAGAGAAAAGAGAAGGGTGAGGGAGATTTTAGGTGAGCTGGAATATTTTAAAGCAGATCATAATTACTGTCTCAGAGGTAGCTCAAACTTTGCTAATCTGAATAAGAAGGGGCATAAGATGCTCAGACTTACCTCTGAGCCTCTTTTCCAGGGTATGAAGACATACAAAGAACTTTCTGTTGTGACCTTAAGGGCTACTTTGGAAAAGTACAATAGGGGGATCAGTATGCGAGTGAGTGCAATCTGAACAGCTTGCAGAGCATAAAACCTCTTGAATTCATAGTCTAAAGCTCATCAGGTAACAAGGATTAAACACAAAGTAAGAACTGTGGTCTGTTGAAAGAACTTAACCCATTTGTATTCTCGCTCTTTGACATTTATGTTCTTTCCTCTTCCATCACCTCTTGAGAAGATGATATGGCTTCAGGAACTGGGTTTCCTCCTTTATTTAGCTAACTTTCTGAGATAGCTTCAAACATACAGGTGCTATTTCATTTCTAAAGTACTTAATTATACAGTGGGTTACTCTGAGGTTATGCACAATTATTTTCTTGAGCTGCAAACCAAGTATATTATAATTTATATCTTTAAAAGAATGATCCAATGTCTGCTACCAATAACATGATAAGATGGGTCTTTGATTCTGATCTTCTAAAAAGTAAGCTTTTATTTAGAAATTTTATTTTATTTAGAAATTGTTTTAACAGGTATTTTAGAAACTTTTTATGTATACAACACATTTTGGAGGGGGAATGAGGTTTACTGCTAATTTTTAGAGGAAGACAAATCAAAAGTGAATAAAAAGTAAAAAAAAAAAAAAAAAAAGATCTAGATAGTCTTCTTTAACCTCAGAGTATTGTTAGTCTAAGTTTTTGTTTGTTTGTTTGTTTGTTTGTTTTTTGTGTGTGACAGAAATAATAATAGATCCAAATCTGAAGAGCTCTGATGTCAGTTGACAATTGATTTCAGATGGTTTAAGATGACAGCAAGTCTATGAATGTTAAATACAGCTTTTAATTTAAGATTTTATGGATCATGCAGATGAGCCATTTTGGCCCCACTACATTACCATCATCACAGGAGTGCCCTCATTTTGATAAGGAAGAGGTAAAGAATCTTATTCAGCTGGAAAAGAAGTAGTAATTTGTCAAGAACTGAGGGTTGGAATGAACTCAAAAATTCCAAATTGGGAAAATCTGAAGCTTCAAAATGTGGCTTTATTCAACACTGAAATAGGACTATGACAGTTTGAAATTTCAGTGTGAGAAAAAGAGACTGACTTACTTGAAAACAGCTGATGGCACAGTTGTTTTGGGAATCTGTTCAAGAAATACATATGTGAAGTTCATGTCCTTTCTATCACTGATGGAAAGCATGGACTAAGCTCCCAGGACTGAGTTATCCAGACAGTCATCTTCTTAGCTCAGTGAATAATCCACTTGTTTACAAGAACTGAAGGAGCTTTTAAAAGAAAAGGAGATCAACCCAGATCAGCTAGTAACTGGAGCATCTCAATCTAGTCAGAATGAGGATTTGACCTGGGCTTTTTGCTTCTTGAGGGGGAATGTTATAGCTACAGGGCTCTTCCGAGTAACAGACATCCCTGCCGTTTATATCAAACTCCCACTCCTGTTTTATTGTGTATGCCATATCAGAAAGCCAAGGAACCATGAAGAAACTGCTCAAGCATTTTCATCAGCAAATGAGTCAGTCCAAGGGCACCTAAGATCTCTGTTCTTAACCACACACTCAGTATTACTATGTCCAAACTTTAAAAAGTAGTAATGCAAAAATAATTGTCACCATCATCATCTTAAGGTGGGATCCAAAAGCAAAAAATTAAGAACAAGTTTGCAAAACAGATAGTAGGGGGGGGGTTTCTAATCTCTACCTGTCCGCTTTTATATAGATTCTTCCTCTCCTGGGCACAACCCAGAAAGTGTTTTTGGCTCCTGTATTACAGTTTCCTCTGGCTGGAGGAGAATGACATTTCCAGCTCTTTCATTCAAGCCATCAGTCAAGTGATCATTCAGTCAGCCCATGCCCAGCATTTCTTTATGGATTTCCCTGATCCCACAGCTGCACTCTTTTCCCATCTCAGCTGACATATCTCTTTCCTCTTGCAGTAGTTCCTACAGCTTTTTAGCCTTTTTAACTGGTCTAAGTAGAGGAACAAATCATAGGAGACCTTTCTTCTAGATATCTTCTCTCCTCTTTCCCTAGTCTCCAGGATAAAGATATAAAGACCACAGAGAAAGCTAGCTCTGTTAATTAGAGAGGAGGAGAGAGGAAAAAATGTAGATGGCATCTTTTTGCCCTGGAACCCCCACAAACATCCAGAAACAGTACTTTATATTTCTCTGCACTCTCAGATTCCTCTTTTCACAGTGAAGATAGTGGATCATCAGGGAAATCTATTAAAAAACATGTAATTTGACAGAATATTCAGGTTTAGCTCAGTTGGTTAGTGTGTGGTGCTGCTAATGCCAAGGTAGCGGGTTCAACCCCCATATGCGCTACGCTGAGGGTTAGACTAGATGATCTCCAGAGGTCCCTTCCAACCTTACCATTCTATGATACAACTTATGTGAAGAGCAATGGATTTCCACTTTACACTGCTGACACGTGGTTACCGGTTCATGGAGGTACCCAGACTGTCCTTAGCACTGTAGCGATCAAGGCATTGCCTTTATGGTTTTCATTCCTTTTGGATTCAATCTAATGCAAGCAAGCCATGTAGATTAGCTTCTGCCTAGTCCTTTCCTTCAGCCTTAACTCTTGGCCAAGCAGGAGCCTGAATAACATGTTATGGACAGCCTTAGATATTGCTCCTTCAGCTCCTTAGTGCATGAGCAGCTATTAGGTTGCAGCTATTTGAGATGGATTTTTCATGCTTCATAACTACAGAAAAAAGGGGAAAGCAGCAGAAGATTGGTGCATTTCCCTTGATCTGAAATAGTAAAGTTATTGCAATGCTCTTCCCCATGGGACCGAAGTCTGGTGCTAATGAACCTGGTCCAAGTTACCTTAACAAGCAATGACATAGATGGTGTCAGTGACCTTACCATTGGTCAGGCCTTTGCTGAGAGGCACATTTCACATTAAGTTAAGAAATAACAGTGGTAAATTATTCAGCATCTTCTCCAGAAGCCCTTGTTCTCAGAGTGTAATCTTTAAAGAAAGACCAATAGCACCCAGCTTACATTCTTCATCAAGACTTGCTATGGGACCTTCAATTCTTACTCCAATAGTTTGTGTGAAGTAGAATATAAAGAGAAAATGAGGGTGCTGTCAAATGCAAGTTACAGATCCCTCCCAAGACAGGATGGCAGTCACCTTATTAGAAGATTTAATTATATTTCCTGGAACTAGGCCAGACCAACCATTAGGTTTAATATTTTCCAGTATTCTCAAATATGCCATGAGATCTTTCACAATCAAAGATACTTATGCCTTCTCAAAACTCAGAAGTGCCAAAGTAGAGCCTAGGCAGGTTGTATCTGACCAGCACGGGTAGAGGCAGTGCTCTCACAAAGTTAGCAACATTCTTTTCTCTCTATTTGAAAAGTGATGAAAGATTTCTGAGGTATCCTCTGCTTTTGCCACTGCATTGTCAGCACCATACAAAGTCATATGATGGAGGTGTATTGTGTAAAGGATTATATGACCAAAAACAGGTAAGACAAATTAAGGCAGCTTCCTGGAGGAGGTAACAAATTTATGGTCCAATTGACTACATCTAAGCTCTAGAAAGCCAGACTAAATGCTTACTAAAGAGTGATCACAGAGTTTGAGATAGTCATTACTGCTGGAGAGGAACAGGCACCCATCACCTCCATCAACACTCCCATTCTTTATGTTCTCCCGTGGCAGCAGTGTAGACCATCTGATTCTGGAAGGATCTTCCACCGGTTTTCCATCTCCCCATTTCTGTGGCAAGAAGTACACTGGCCTCGACTCCTTCAATCTTTGTAATGGCAAAGTTTAGCTTTCCTACAACGGGAGACACATTACAGTGCATATAGGCTGAACCAGGACATACTCTTTGTAGAGCAACTCAGCACCTCTAACCCAAACTATCAAGTGCAGCTCAACAGCAAATCAGAGGCCAGACAGTGCACCAGCTGCACTATGCACATGGGGTCATGGAGCAGGATGGAAGCCATGCAAACAAATCTCAAAAGTATTTGAGGAAAGTCTGTTGGAGAAGAGCCATGAGGTACACACCAGCTGTAGAAGATTCATGCTCAATGCAGGAAATCTGAAAGGATTGTGATAGTGTTCTGAGCTGCTTTATTTTATTGACTATAACTGCATAGCCCTAGGGCTGCTTTAAGGGTCATTCTGTTGTGGGAGCAATAGGGCCTGAAGTGCCTGTTCCAGTGCAGTGATCTGACAGCAATGAGAGGAATTCAATTTTGCATGAATAACACAACATTCTTTTGCCGTCTTTTTTAAATCTGTTGAGTAAACCTAAAAGGAATACTTTATATGCATAAAACTCTCCAAGTTGCAACACTGTACCCCCACCTACGAGTCTTCTCTCAGTTTCTCTTTTATCTGATTCCAGATGTGCTTTTGCTGCAGAAAACCTGAGGCAAATGATACACATTACTTTGATGGGATATCTAGTCAAATGACATGAATGGTGCTCTTAGGAATGTGTAAGCCTTTTTACGAAAATTTCTGGTGTCTTTATGAGTGTGAATGCACACCTAATCATGGCAACCGTGAGATTATTGTCCAGCTTGCCCCATATTATTACAGCGGGACTTGTAGCAGTGCAAAGTACTAAAACAAGACTGTCCTTTTCCCACTTAAAAGTCTACGTCCTTATGGATTTTAGCTATTTTATGATTGTAATGACTATATTTATTGCTGAAATGCACTTAGGGAAAGATTTCATTGACACTGCTGGTAGACAGATGTGGTAATCAGATAAAGTAGTTTTTAAAGTGTAACTGATCTGTGGCAACCTAGCTCTTTGCCATATGAGTACAAGGGGAGAAATTTTCCCTGGGCCAGAGAAATAGGACCAAGAAGATGCACTGTTTAAGTCTAGTCAGACCTATATGTCATGCTGAAGTGAGGATGGAGACTTGCTGTTAGATCAACAGGAATTCTGTTTTCAAGATAGAAAAAAAAAATCTTCTGATTAGAGGCCAAGTATGCGACCTGGTCCTCCTTTACACTCTGTGACAGGTTTTCTGAGTGACCTTGGGCAAATTTTTTAAAGTCACATTTGTAGAGGAGTTGAGACACTTCATTACATACATATGCACTAACTTTAACCCCAGAAATCACACTTCATGATCATCTGCATCTTTAGGCTTCTAAATAGCTTTTGAAATCTTAATGTTTTGTGACTCTGTTCACCATCTGTTAAATGATGATGAACAATTTTCTCCCATCTTTTCTTGGTTAATAAGGCTATAAGCAAGTAAGCTCATCTCTTTGGTATTCTGGGTTGAACTGAGACAAGTAGGTAAATTCTACATGATGCAAACCAGTTCTAAACTACTCTCTTTACTTACCTTAACCTTAAATTACACCAGGGTTTTTCAGAAACTTGTTCTTTACTGTATCTTTGTCCACTGCTAGTTCAGTAGCCTGAATTAGGGCCTCAGGAACCTGTAAATTAATAATAGAATTACTATGCTTGAATTAATTCATAAGTATTCTGTGGGCAGGGATGGAAAATTCTCCAATTGCTTACTATCACACAGTAACCATAATAATAGTAATAGCAATTAAATATATGCCAGGTCGACAGATTCTAGCTGAATAAATGGCATGTGTGGATACTTGAATTTGCAATGCTTGGACTGGGTCTGACAGCAGCTGTGCTCTAGAGAAAGGGATTTCCATTTGCTTGAGGAGGCATGAAAGGAATTTTTCTTTTCTTGTAAGGATGTTTGGTATGAAGATCTCTTACACTGATAGAACTGAAGTGTCTTTATGTTAGTTAAAGGAAAAAATAAAATATCCTTACCTGAAACAGTACAAAGAGCAGGATGGCATAGACCTGAACATAGCACTGTGGCTGTATAAAGGAGTCTTAAGATAAGTTTAAATTACATTTGCATCCACTTCAAGACCCTCATAAGGAAGATGACTGAAAATGACAACTAACCACTCTGGTTTAGAGTATATTACACTCATTTTGCCCAGGTGAAAGTGATAGCTGACAAGGCAATGGTAGCTCAATGTCCACAGCAACAGAGAATCGGGCTGATGGTATCAAAATATTTCAACATGCTGGTCTCCAGTTGGCTGAGTTGTGAGCTGTGCCTGGCTGGAGACAGGGGGGAATCAAAGAACATGTCTGCACTGTGTAACAGGGAGAGATAAGAAGATCCATAAGGAACTGCCCCAGACACTAACACCTATAGCAGATGCATTTTAGCTGCACATTGGCTAGTCATCAAAGTTAAGAAGCAGGCCTAATTATATTAAGCATAGTGTCTGCTTCTAGAAACAGAACTATCTGTCGTACAATGTTTATCTTTTTGTACCATGCCACTTCCAGTAGAAGAGACATATTTAGTACAGACATATTCAAAGACAGACATTGTTTATAATGAAGGGACCTAGAGGCCAGGTAGGTCATGCATCAAGTAGGAGATTTCTAACTGGTGGACAGTGTTGAGGGCTTCTCTGTTTTTTAATTTGATGTGCTTCCGAATAAATGCCAACATTTTTGAGAATTCCTGAAAAAAATTGCTTTAACAAAAACTGGGAGCTAAATCAGTCAGAAGGAAAGATGTACAGAAGACAGAGTCAGACTGTTTTCAGTGGTGCCCAGGACAGGGTAAGTGGTTATGGATATAGATGGAAACACAGGAAGTGCGGTCTAAATCTAAGGAAAAATGTTTTATTATGAAGCTGACTGAGACTGGAACAGGTTACCTAGAGAACTTGTGGAGTCTCCACAACTGGAGATACTCAAAGCCCAACTGGACATGGTCCTGGGCAGCCTGCTCTGGGTGACCCTGCTCTGGGCTGGACTAGATAATATTATAAAGGCCCCCTTCAACCTCAACCATTCTGTAATCCTGTGATTCTGTGATTCTGAGCAGCTGATTTCATGCAGTCAGCCAGAGAGAAATCATTTGTGATTTTCTCAGTGGAAAGCAGAAAATTCTGATCATATTTTAAAGCCTGCTACTGTTAGGAGCTGCTCTCTGACAGTTTTTACCTTCTAGTAATTTCTCACGGGCTTCAAAACTTCAGAGAAGTCCGGAGAATATTCTCATGCACTTCACTGAAACAAAAGTTTTATTTCAATAATGCCAGAATGATGATGGCGCATGAGACCTGGGGGACACCACTAGTCACAGGTCTCCAACTAGACTCCATGCCACTGATGACGACCCTCTGAGCGCTGCCTTTCAGCCAGTTCTCAAGCCACCTCACTGTCCACTCGTCTAACCCACACTTCCTGAGCTTATCCAGGAGGATGTTATGGGAGACAGGGTCAAAAGCCTTGCTGAAGTCAAGGTACACAGCATCCACTGCTCTGCCCTCATCCACCCAGCCAGTCATGCCATCAGAGAAGGCTATCAGGTTGGTTAAGTAGGATTTCCCCTTGGTAAATCCATGCTGACTACTCCTGATCACCTTCTTTTCTTCCATGTGTCTGGAGATGACATCCAGAATGAGCTGTTTCATCACCTTGCCAGGGATGGAGGTGAGGCTGACCAGCCTGTAGTTGCCTGCATCCTCCTTTTTGCCCTTCTTGAAGACTGGAGTGACACTGGCTTTCTTCCAGTCCTCAGGCACCTCTCCATTTCTCCAGGACTTTTCAGAGATGATGGAGAATGGCCTGGCAACAACATCCTTCAGCTCCCTCAGGACCCGTGGGTGCATCCCATCTGGGCCCATGGATTTGTGGATGTCTAGCCTGCCCAGAAGGTCTCTAATCCTATCCTCCTCAACCAAAGGAAACTCTTCTCTGAACTTTCTCCCTCACGTCCAGGCTGCAGGATTCCTGAGGGCTGCCCTTAGCAGTGAAGACTGAAGCAAAGAAGGCATTCAGTAATTCTGCCTTCTCTGCATCCCTTGTCACCAGGGCCCCCGCCCCATTCAGGAGCAGGCCCACATTTTCCCTAGTCCTCCTCTTGCTGCTGATATATTTGAAGAAGAATATAAGGGTTTACTTCCAAGAGAGTAAAATCTACACATCACAATAATTGTCCTCCCTGAGCAATGAAGCTTGAAAGCATTCATTGCCAGATTTTCACTTAAAGATATTGCTGGTATTATTGACCTGATGGCATTAATAGGGCCATAAAATTAAATGAAATACCAAAAACAAAACTACAACTGTAATTAAGGCAATGTTGCTCTTGTGAGATCAGAATATAATTTTATAGCTTGAAAATGAACTGATACTCCATTTCTAAGTCAGTGTTTGTTAGTGCTAATATGAGTCCCTAAGAATCTGTCTCACAACAAGAAAAGAAACTTCAGAGTAGGAGCAATTTTTCAGAGAGAGATAAAAGTGAGATCAGAATTCAGAATGGCTATTTGGCTATTTTCTAAAAGTGCCTTTTTTTTTTTAATCTTCCTTATGAGCAATGGAGAATAATTGAAAAGGGCAGAAACTCACAGAAAAACTATTATTAAGGAGAAGACATAGTTCTTCTCCTTAGCCTTAGGTTCTTTATCTGATAATATTTGTTAAATACTGTACCTCCCTTTGTTGTTCATCATTTCCATTTTCTTTAATGCAAAGGAAGCAACTTTCAATGGAAAGATTGAAATTTTAGCTTGGAAAGGATAAATAAATGATTAAACTCCATTTTTGGATTAATTTTTTCAATCCAAAACCCTTGTTAAATAAAGATTCATCTCTCTGTGGTTTTGCTTTTTTTCTACTGTCTTATTCCAAGCAATGTCCATGCTAAGTACATGACATTTCATACCAGTTTTTGATAACATCACTCAAAGACTCTTTAAAAAGTCCCACCACACATAGTAACACTGTTCAACTAATAAGACATTGTACAGTAGTGAGTGAGGGGATCTTGACTGAACTCTTACAATAAAAGTTTCCGAAAGTTTCCCAAACCCTCTGAAAAGTGAAATCTTAGTTTTTTGTTAAAAACTTTACAAAAATAAATTTGTTTTAGTATAAATTATAAACTGAGCAAACAAGGTTCTCCACTGCTTTGGGGAACTCAGTCAGCTAGCTTGCATGACTCAAATACTTGGGAAGCCACAAATAATATAAGACCATGTTCAGTCTGCAGAAAATAGTGGAAAAGAGATTGGTGCAGAATGTTCCAATACCATATGGCATATTTTCTGCTGGTATGCAGAACATTTTAACTCCAAGGAATTTGTAATTATATTCAACTAATTAGCTCCATTTATTTTTTACCAGACTATCCTTTCTGTTAAAAGGAAAGGAAATTCAATCTCCATCCACTGTGATTATCATTTTTATGATATATGTAATTGTTGGGAGAGGAAAAGTGATTTAAAAGGCTACCTAATAAATACATATGCAACATATATCAAGGGAGGGGAGGGAGAAGAAATTCCAAAGCCACTTTTGTTAAAATTTTCAGTTTCTGATAGGTAAACTTTGTCCAGTTATCCCCTGCATTTTCTTTTAGAGTCATCAGAGGGCTAAGGTACTTGCAAAGATAGCAGCTCCTCAAAGAGCCAAGATGTGAATGAGGTTGTGAGTAGCCTCCTTCCCATCTGCTTTTCCACTGCTGTTGACAACGTTCGAGGTCGCTGTTGTTTGCGTGTGTGTTGATGCAACTGTTAATCATCAGGTGCTTTTCCCCCCAACCCCCCCCCCCCCCCCCATTGCACTGACAAGAGACACTTCTTTTCCCCAAAAGGATCAGGGAGCATCTGACCCACCTGGCTTTCTTATTCTCTCTAAGTGATTCGTTGAGTATTTCAGTTGCATTCGTGGACCCCAAACTGGCCTGATGTTGTCATTTCAAGATATGTTGTTCAAAATTAACACATCATTCAGATGAATCTCATTCATTGTGGGATACAGCATACCAGTTCCCTGGGTTTCCTAGCATGAAGGGAAGGAAAGTTAATAATGCAATGGGAAAAGGACCTCCACCAAGACAGAGCATGGGTGTAGGGTTTATTATGGCCCACACAAGTTTCTATTTCCTAGATTTAAACAAATCTTAAGTGAGGAAAAGAACCTTGTGGTGGCTCTGTGGGATTGAATGTCAGGCATATTGAGGATTATAAACCAGATTCCCTGTGTGGTGCCACCACTGTGGGAGAAAAGGCAGACAGCTTTCTGTTCCCTTGGCCATGGAGTTGCTTGATAGCACACCATTTCCTAATTGTCTACAGCAAGGTAATGAATGTTCTTTCAGCCTTGGGATTGTGACATCTGCATTAATGGAATAAATATAGAACCCTCCATGTCAGACTTCCCTGGTAAGTACTAAAAAAAAATCAGTTTTATAGTGTATGTGAGTATTCATTTTTGTTCTTTTATTCCTGCTTGTTACTATTTCTCATGGATTAAGTACAATGTGGCTCCTATTTTTAAAAACAGTGAGGTCTGAGGGATAGTGTTTCCAGTTTGGGCAGCCATCTTACATGAAGAAAACTGAGGTTAGTGGTCTTTTGAACATATCCTCTCATCTTGTCTCACCTAATTAAGGCACTTAAAAGTTAGACATTTACTTTTGAGATTGGTACCCTAGGCTCTCCTCATAATCAAGGCAGAGAAATAGGCAGCTGCAGAGGGCAATTCATCTACCTTATATTAGAGGCCTGTTTTAGGATGAAAGCAATCATCCTCTGAAACTGCCTACTTCTCCTCATTGACTATAAAGCTAGAGTGACAAGCATAGATTTAGAAGCCTATTAGACCAAGTTAGGGCAATGGCACCTACGTTGGAGGTCAATAATGCTTGTTCAGAATACAGAACCATTGCTTTCAGACTTTATGCCCTTAATAAGGCTGCCTTTACAATGCCAGTCTTTCCTTGCTCTTTCTGGTTTCCTTAGGAACCCGAGAGCAAATTATATAACATGGATGATTAAGGAACGAGAATGACTGAGCCCAAGTGACAAGGCTAGAACAAGAAGATTGCTTTGAGATCTTGGGAAAAACTCAGGAGTACTGAAAGTTTCTAAAACCCAGGACTGAAGACTTCATTCATAACATTGAACAAAGGTCTGTGCTTGCTGTCTGACCTGTCCAACCCAGGTGGTACAACCCACCAGCATGACGGGTAATGGAACCAGTAAACAAACCTCCTGAGAGGATCTTTTCTTGGATACAGTCAAGTCAGCACTTGTCTGTGCTGTTTTCTAGCCCCAGGTCAGTGTTTCTGCAATGGTTAACTGAACAGCCTGGCTTCTCTGCTTGTACAGCTCTCACCGAGACCCAGGTCACTGAGGAAGAAAATCTCATGTCATGTGGTAAAACTGTGAAGGTACAGACTGATTTTAACACCATCCAAATACATCTGCATATGTATTAATACCAATTTTTGAGTGATTCATAGGAGTTCCTATGCTTCAGGCTAGTCATTATCTCCCCTCAGCCATGAGCTGCAGAGTGCTTTTGGCAGCCGCCTGTCACAGAGCCCTGCCAGAAGAGAACGGCTCTTTGGGGGCTAATGATATCGTTTGGTTAATAGACACTGGATGTGATTTGGTACGCTTACTTAGCAGGCTGGAAACTGAGAAAGGAGTCTGCGCGTAGCTTGCTTAGACTATTTAACTGTCTTCGTTTGACTCATTAAAATCTCCGTAGACTGGCCTAAACCATAATCCCGTTATGGTCGGTGGCAAAACTCCCACTGACTTCTACGGAATCTCTCTCTCTTCCTTTCAGTTGCGCTCTCCATCTCTCTCTCTCACCCTTATCCAGCACAGCACTCCCTCACACATGAAACTCGGAGCAGAAAGCAGCAGGATCTTTTCTCCTGTTCCTCCTCCACTTGATGGGATACACAGATGGTTTTTCCTCTTGCTCCCTCCCTCTGCAGTCCCAGCAGAGTACAAGGAGGATGAGGGCTGTATCTAACTTGCCTGCTATGACATTTAAGATGGACTGAGAGACCAGCTACAGCATCTAAGTTCAAAATGAGCAATTCAGACCTTGTGCTGCTCTGGGGCTGCCAGGCCCTAATTCCCTATAGCATCACAAGAAAGAAATAGTCATAACACTGAACTGAGGCACCTCTTGCTGGTGGTCTAAGTATTACCTCTACCTTGCTCCATGGGCAATACAGGACGCCAGCCCTTAATAGCCAAAGATTTGAATTGCTCATTTTTCATCTGAATTTAGACACTGTAACTGGAAATTCATTTTATATAGCAGCCAGAACAGGCAGTCAGAACACAACCCTAAATCACAGCCTGAGCTGTTCATTGCTCTCTCGAGGTTATTAGATGCCATAGCAGATGGCCTGAGGTATAGAGGAGGTATTCTAATGATACCCGGAGGGCCTCTGATAAAACTGACCTCTCTCCTACAGTTCATGAGTTCCTTGCTTTAGTCAGTTTAGTCAAAATGAGTGCAGAACAATGTCCCGCAAAATAGCAGCAACCATGTTTACACACCGCACCGACAAAAAATGTTTTCCCTTATATAAGACCAAGAATTAAATTGAATATCAAAACACTGAACCTAATGTGTGAACGTGGTAAACAGTCTTGGTTTCGTCAAGTAAGGAATGACTGGGGCTAAGAGAAAGGAGAAAAGAGGCCATCAGTGCTGACCAGCATGACACATAATCTGCTGTGTGGCTAGGGAGCACCACTAAAAGTAGGACGGAGGGTTAGCCATGACTGAATTCAGTGGGGTACATCATAAGGGTGACAGCAGCCGTGACTCGGTTGGTATTGTTTGTTTGTCCTTTAAAATATCTGTTTCCTTACAGAATTCTTCTGCCAGCCCTTTATGCCATAAACTTCATATATATTTAAAAGTTGTATTTAGTGAGGTTTTCCTTACCAGAAGTGGATTTAATAAAGGTATAGGGTAAATACTAATTCCTCTAATAGCAACAAATGATTAGTGAATAATAATGAAGATATTTCCCAGCTCCTTTGTTTCCAGTGTGGCCATGATCATTTCTATATCCTATGGAGTATTGCACCAGCATATGGTACCACCCTTGAGTGCTCCCCATGACAATTAATTTCAAACTGCTAGCTGAGACTAAAACCTGCGTACAAACCACCTCCAAAGAAGTCAATAGTACTCTTAGGTCCACAATATTTAAGGACAAGTGCTTTATCAAATTCGAAGATACATCAAAACATGCACAATGTTCTCTGTAACCCCATTTGAGCACACTACATTAAACATGATTCCCTATCTCTGAAAAATACCCATTTTCTGCTAATATTTCTTTATAAAGTGTTTTAGTAGATGAATTATATTTTGTATTGGTAAGACTACCCTGCAGATGAAATTTAACGAGAAAATATTCAAACCTGTATAATGCAGCGATCAGCACCATGTAAAAGGTCAGAGAAACTAGGCTGGCAGAGAAACAAACAGGTATCCTCATACTCAGTAAAGGCTGTGTCACCAAGATTAACACATGAGTGTTTGTTTAAAGGAAGTAGATACCATACAGACAGCCAAATAATGCTCACCTAGAAAAGTTTTTTTCACCACTGGGATTATTCACCTGATCCAGGTGAACTGGATTTGGTCTGAACAGTTTCAGACATCCTCAAAGTGTTGAGTTGGAAGCTGATTGAAGCATGTAGAAAGAGTACATTCAGTAAATAATTAAGACTTGACAGGGGATTAGCTTTTATATGGCTGATTTATCCAGCAAACCAAAGTTAAATGCACCGAGAAGCTATATGTTGATTTTAAGTACCAGCTGCGTGGAAAAATTATCTGTTTAAACAGAGGCAATTATTAACCTTAACTAGATCTAGAGCTTAGCTAGCTATTTTTTCTCAACAGATGTTTAAATATAGCCACACTCAGGCTGGATCTGGTCTAATTTCATTGTACTGGATCCTTTTCACCCAAGATCCTGGCTCTGACACTAGCCAATGCAGATGCTGGAGGTAGGGACAACTAGCACATCAATAAGCAGATGTGGACTAACACGCGAGCCTGTGGTACACACAGCTCTGGTATTAGCAGCATTCCTCCTCCTCTTAGCCACACTGCTAAGCGTGCTGCTTCTCAGGCCACCTGCACCACAAGATCCTGATTTCTGCATAGAGTCCTGTTTCAGAATTTCTGGGCACACTCTTTTCTCCTGTTCCTCTGAGATTTGAGAGAATTGCAGAGGATGGTAAATTGGATCAACCAGGAGATGAGACATGGGTCTGCTGACCCCTTGCTACAAGGATGATAACCAGCAGCAGAGAGGTAAGTAGACAGCCTGGTATAGCAACATACCAAACTGTATTAAACTGCAAGAGTTACCAGGATTCTTTGTCCTCACCCTATGACAAACATGAAAAGACCTTACACAGCATTCTAAAGCTTTATTTTTTTTTTTGCTTTATTAATATAAATAGAACTACACAAAACCAATCAAACCTATAATCCCTGTCAAATCTAACTTTGGGGTTCTGCTGGATTTCTCCTCCTGTTGCCATGGTTTGTCTCCTGAAGTAGAGGTAGCACACTACTACAGCAGAAACTTGTCCATTTCTTCCCTTCTTACACCCAAAGAGTACTCTTCTTTTATCTAGGCTTTCTCCGTGTCTTTGGGAGACTCCCCATTTTTAGGGCTCCTGCACAACAATCTTCATTATACTTGGGAATTTGCCCTTACCTCTTGAAACATACTGGCTCTCCAGAGTTTTAAGCAGCCACATTAATACATATCAAAGATGTACGTATCAAAGTAAAGTCATCATGATTAATTATTCCAGCTTGCCCCCCAGGGTGATTAGATCAGGAGGACTGCTGCAAAAACATATTTAGGATGATTCCAATACCAGAGCAGCTCAGTAATCTCCTCACAATCCTGGCATGTAGAAATACCATAAATCAAGTAGGCACATGCTAGAAGTCTTTTCAACAACGATAGAGCCACATAAAGGCACTTCATGTTGAATCACTTTTCATAGTAGCACCCAGAATATCCTGTGCTTCCTTAAGGTCTTAAATCTTCTCACTTAACAGTTTATCTTGATTGTTAAAGTTAAGAATTATACCACAATTCCTTGAGCTGAGGGAGATGATTTTAACACTAAGATATCCTTGCTTTTGGGCAGGCCCCAAAACATGATATATATTCTTAAAATATAGAAGGTTTTGCTCCCTGGATTGAATATTCTTTTGCTGTATATACAACCAAAAACCTTCCAACAGTGCTGGGATAACAATATATATGGCTTATTTAGAATTATGTTTACAAGTAAAAAAGGATTTGGTTGGCTAACTCCTCAGTATTACCAGCTAAAAAATGATTGCTTATCTTTAACTGAAAAGTAGCAATGTTGTATCACACCATAGCCCATTTCCAGCAGCAATAAACATTTTTCCTAATAGATTTTCAGCACAATTTATGTTAAAATTTGAAAATCAGAAATATAACTAGTTTTTCAGTTAATGTGTTCAACCTCTCCTACACTTAGAGTACTTAAATAAAATCAGTGAAATGAGCTACTGGTCAAAGCCTCAGATGAATATCCTTGACTGCTAATGTTCTTGTTGGATTGCAATTATTAAGATCCCCAGTTAGAAACAACAAGCATTCTGAATTTTGTAAGTCTTTATCATTGTCAGGGCTTTTACGTACAGGAAAAGAACATGTGGCAACCTGCCAGAACTATCCAAGTTATAAACATATTAACTCTGGAAAATGGAGTAAATATATCCCTACCTGTCATCTGTTTATCTATCTAAAACTAAATATAAACATACCAAAGCAAAAGGATAATACTTTCCATTTATAGACAAAAATTCTCCTGTCTATTTTCACAGAGTGGAAAGGAGCTTGGCAAAATAACTTTTCAGATTATTTTGTTTTGAAATATTTCTTAGCTGTGAGGAGTATTTCAGAATGATTCATCCATAGGTTCCTCCATCCCTCCAGTGACACTCTGTCTTGATTTATGGAGAAATTAAATTAATATTCTGAGGGATGCATACAGGGTCAACCACAGAATTTGAAAGATCTTACAGCTCTTCTGGCCCATGACACAAGCTGAAGTCAGAAACTGGGGAACGTCAATGAGAAAATGCCGTGCTGACATGATATATTCTGCCCCATTCGTCCACCTGGGTGCATCCAGAATTGAATGCAGCACTCAGGATGTCATGTGAGAATTGTACTCCACCCCTGGTTATTAAATCATAGAATCGTGGACTAATTTAGCTTGCAAAGGTCCTCTGAAGATCATCCAGTCCAACCCCTACTCGAAGCAGGGCCCTCATAGATCACATTGCTCCGAGCCTTGTCCAGCCAAGTTTTGAAAGTCTCTAAGGATGGAGATTTGAAAGCTTTCTAGTCAACACGTTCCAAAGTTTGACCACCCACACTGTCACATTTTTATCTGTATATCCAGTGAGAATGTTTTTGTAACTTGTGCCTGTTGGATCTACCTGCATGCACTTTAGCTTTAGCTTCCCACAGATACTAAAGAAATTTGGTCTAGGTCTGAATTCAATGTTCCTTATAAACAGAATATAGACTATACTTGATAGAGTTTTGAACTGAATAGAGTTCTGTTTCATAGAAAATCTCAGTGATCCATATTAGCTTTCTTTCTAAGTCAGAACAAAAATAAATTTTTAAAATTTGAAATTTACTATGAAAGGTAATAGAGAACCAGTTCTGAGATGGTCTGCCTGGTGAGAGCCTTCAGAGCTTATAGAAAAAAGAAGCCTAATTTACTGAGAAGGTAGAAGCCTGGAAACAGATTTTCCAGCCACTCACTATGCAGCTGATGAAGGGCCAGGTGAGAGAAAACCACAGGTTTCAGCTGCCTAACAGGTGGGGTAACATTGGACATCTCTGGTCAAAACCAGATGGTTCCCATGCAGCATTTCTCTAATGAACTGAAAAATTCCAGTAGGAAAAAAATAGGCATTTTTCCTGATTCACACAATCACAGAATCAAATGGCTGAGAGGGATCTTCAGCTACATTACTAACGACAGTTCAGCTCTAGAAGGGAACCTGGGTCTCCCCACAAAGAAAGGGAAGGACAGAGAGTCCTGTCTAAAACAGTCTTGTCTCCAAACTGCACAAAATAAAATAGTTAGGATCAGAAATCTTGTCAGCTGAAGTTTTATTCAGCAGAAACATTCTTTGAGATGTATCCAGTAAAAACAAACAAACAAACAAACAAACAACAACAACAACAACAAAAAACAGCTTGATCACGGCTCTCCATTTAGATTCAGTTCCAGATTGAGGTTGACTCAGCTCAGAACCTTTAATTATTCTCTGAAAGGTTTCTTTGAGATTCACTTGACAAACCTCTGTTCTGACTCTCCTCTCCCTACAGAAACAAGACTCCCATCATTAGCCATTTTGTACCTATAATAAACATCAGATATTAGCAAGGAGATTCATAGGGAAACATCTAGAATGGATATTTTGCTTTAGGGGCATTAGAATCATAGAATCAGTAAGGTTGGAAGGGACCTCTGGAGATCATCCAGTCCAATCTCCCCACTCAGCAGGGTCACCTACAGCATGTTAGACAGGGTTGCATCCAGGCGGGCCTTGAAGAGCTCCAGAGAAGGAGACTCCACAGCCTCTCTGGAACCTGGTCCAGGGCTCCGTCACTCTCACAGGGAAGAAATTCCCCCTCACGCTCAGGCGGAACTTCCCGTGCTTCAATTTCTGCCCATTGCCTCTTGTCCTGTCACACGGGACAACTGAAAAGAGTTTCTGTTCCCCTGACACCCTCCCTTCAGGTACTTATGTACATTGATAAGATCCCCCCTCAGTCTTCTCTTCTCCAGGCTGAAGAGGCCCAGCTCTCGCAGCTGTTCCTCATAGGGCTCCAGCCCTCTGATCATCTTCGTAGCCCTGTGCTGGACTCTCTCCAGCGTAGAGAGTCCATTTCACCAGCTGGAAGCTTTGCCTCATTGTATCCACCATGCATATTATACTGCAACTTGTTATCATATTACAAATGTGAGCCTAAAAAATTGGGACTGCTTATTGGAAGCTACTGGCTTCTCCAAAGTGCAAAAATGTACAGGCATAAAACTGGTTGAAAAGTCAAGCCTAAGTATTCTAAGAGAAAAAATATATATATTCATATGCATTTTTGTTAGCTGTCACTGGACCTCCACAATAGTAAGCAGATATTACCATATCTTTTGCAGCTATTGCTCCAAAAAGCTTACAGCCTAGACAAGGTTAGAGTGAAGCAGAGAAAGAAGCACACTGAGTGACTTGTCCAGACCTAAATTTGAGTACATGTCTTGTTCTCAAGAACCAGTCCTAAAGAAATATCCTAAGGTTATGGGAACACATTAATGTAGCTGACTGATAATAACCTACATATTTATTTTTCCTAAAAGATAAAAAAAAAAAAGAACTGGGCTTACTATTTCCAAGTATGTGATGTCTTCAACACTGCAGAATATTTTAGCTCAGGAACATCAAAGTCAAATTAATGGGCTGAGCATGCAAGAGACTCAATCAGATAGAAAGGAGGTTTATGAATTCTAGGAGACCACACACAAAGCTTGCATATGTGTGTACACAAAAAAGACATCTTTAATGAATCTTGCAGACAAGCAGAATTTTAAGATTGCATTATGAAACAAATGAATTGAGAAGACGGTTGTTACTGTTCTGAAAATATGTTAAAAAACAGCTTCCATAAAAAATGAAGACTTACAGTGTCTAAAAGACTTTAATGATAGCCAAAGCTTGGAAAGTGTCATTGACTTCAGGAGTCACAGCCTCCCCTGGAAGAAAGGACTGTTTTTAGCTCTGTAGTAGTTGCAGGATGTCTTCCCACTCCAGAGTGAAGGCGATTATCTCCAAACATAGGATTCGTTGACTCTCCGCAGACAAATAATAAGACGTTATCTTTTTTCTTCCAGGCAGCTAATTAAACAGGCTCGAGCTGTACCAACGTGTGTACTGTAATTTCTACATTATTATAGCTACAAAAACTAGTGTCAGGTACCAAAAAGCAGAAAGAATAAAGAATTCACTATTGAAAGATAATGAGGTAATTATTACCTAAATATCTAGAAAAAATGTACTTTGTACATTTGTAAATAGCTCACGGATTATCTACTTATCTCTCGGCTTTTTATCATTGTTTCTCTTCCTGTCTCTATCTATTCTTCTCTCTGGCTTACTCTGTGCCCTTAGACACTAAACCTTTCACTAAGCTGGACATGTAGAATCAGTGAGTGCTTTTTCAAACGACTTCCAAAGCCTTTCTATGCATTTACAAGTCAAAGAGGGAATGCTGAAATTTGATATTTAGTCCCTCAAAACATCCCGGTCCCCTGGAATGCATTGCCAGGTTTCCTTAACATAGTGCAGTGGATTTATCCATCCTTAAAAAGAGAATAAAGTTAAAGAATGAATAAACATAAATCTAAAGACCCAAAGGCACTCTGGTAATGGTCCGTATCACTGCTCCCCATCAGATGGAATGACTTTTGGAGGGAAATGACCTCTCCCCTACCTTTCTTTAAAAATGAATCAACGGCTAGGACAGCTTTTCCCCATGGAAGTATGTGGAAGATTCTTGGGGTGATCCCTAGTCTTCCAGACAACATAGCTCCCCTTGACTTTCTATTTCTTTTGCTTCATCAATTCCACTGAAGGCATCATTCATTTTTAGTCTGCTGTGAGTGCTTTGTTCTCATCCTGTGCACTCAAAAAGCTCTCCATATTTCAGAAATACCTTTGAGCATCTCTCAGTCTTGTTGTTGCATGGTCCTCTTCCCATGAATGACACTGTAGATGTAGATATGAAGGTGCCACAAATACAAGCATTGGGGAAATCAGTGACATGCCAGCATAACTGTATGTGCTGAAAGTGTAGCTGTTTCCACAGGACAGCTCCCCAGCTTAATTAGGTGTAGTTCCATTACCTTTGATGGAACTATGCAAATTTGTACCATGTTATCAGTGGAAAGTTAATATGTCCCAACTCAATACAAAAACACCATCCTTTGTATGTCTTGGAGTCTAGAGCTGCCACTGAGCACATTAAAGGGATGACTGTGACTATTAGGTCACGTGATAAAAACTCACCTGCACATGCACAGAGGAATACAGGGGAACAACAGCAAGTGCAGCAACCTGAATAATACCCTGACCTTGCTACTGCCAGGATCATCACAGGAGAGTGATTAACCCATGAACACACTAGGGACCACACAGAGACAACGGCAACTAGGGGAACCCCAATAACCTGGTCAGAGAAAAGAGCTCCTGTCCTAGCTGCAATTGGGGCTATCCCAGGAGAGCCACTGATGCCATTGGCCAGGTGTGAAACCCAAGATGAGTCAACAGGAGCAGCTTTCTGCAGCAGCTTTTGATAGGGAGGAGGTTTACTGCCTAATGGGTATGAGACATGTCATGGGATGCAGGGAAAGAGCATTTTGGGGATTTAATATGAGACGTTTAAGGAAGGAACCAAAGATGAGCAGAGGGAGGGATCAAAGTGGTTTGGAGAGAAACAAACATGGGGAACTAGAAGAATAAAGACATTAAAAAGGTGTCATCTGCAAACAGGCCTCGTCAGTACACTTGTCTGGCCATACCCTGTGCCAGATCAGCACAACCTATTCTGTATTCAAATTAAACTCCATTTCTAACTATTTTCCTGGATATGGAGCTCTCTATTCTGTGTGCGTGTGTGTATATGGAGCTTTACGTGTCAGCAGCTAGAGTAGGAGCATGAGACAGGGAACCATGTGTCCATGGTACAAGCAACGGAAGCAACTCAGCATGCACGCACTAGCATATATCTAGCCAGACGAGTGAACAGGTGAAGTGGCCTGGGAGCCAGGTGTGTGTGTGTCTCTAGAGGTGAGACTGCAGAGGCAGGTAGCTACCAGAGGCACCAGGGCATCCAGGCTAACTGCCCAAGAGACCATGGGTCTGGGGTTGACTGAGACCCACTTGCGTGTGCGTGTGTGTGTGCAGGTGTCTCTGAGAATGGGGCACACGGGGAGAGTGAGGATCCAGGCTCAGCCACTGGATGGTTTGTGTCCAAGTCCTGTTGCTGGAGGGATCCAAAGGGAGTGTGTGTGTGTGCACATATGTGTGTGTTAATGTATGTAAAGCTCTCTGTACCAGCAGCTGGAGCGGGGCTGCAGGCTCCAGGAGCTCATCTGCCCTGGGACTGGGGAGACTGGGGATCTAAGGGGACCTACTATGTGGATGAGTGTATAAGCCCAGCTTCTGGAGAGACCCAGATTGTACATACATACATACATACGTATGTATATGAGTATATATACATATGTATATATATGTATGCATATTCCCACTAACATACCTTCATCCTAATCAGGAGAAGGATGAGATGAGGCTAAAGGTGGTGTCTCTGAGTGAATGCTGAGAGTGTCAGTCTGCGTTGATCTGTGTAGCCAACCATGTGCGAAAGTATGTGTGTTATATATGTGTTTGTGCCTTCCGGGAACACAGGTTCAGCCTCTCTGGTTGGAATAGGGGGCAGGGAGCAGCAGCAGCCTTGCCTCAGGTAGGTTCCCTAATACTGACCAATTAAAACAACAGTAAGTATTGAAAATGCTGCTTTTTTTTTTTTTTTTTTTTTTGGCTAGTAATTACTGCTGTAGCATTAACCTAATTTTCCCCTCACCATGGTAAGTCAATCAATTCTCAGTTCTCTTGAATATGAAAATCATATTTGGAAATATTTTGTCTGTTGCCTCATCGTGATGCATAGAAGCAGCTTCTCGTTTTGTGGTTAAGTCAATTAAGTGAATATAATGAAAATACTTATGAAAGTAATGAGTGAATATATTTAACTCTTACTTCAAATTGAGATTCAAAATTATTTGAATATCTGTGCATTGTTTTTTTAACTTTGCAGAAGCCTAAATTGCTACATAAGGTACAAGACCAAAAAAATGAGCCCAAATGCCCTTCTCCTCACAGGGTGGTTTCCATGCCAACATCCAACTTTTTATTACTGGATAGTTTGGCTTTATAACTGTTAAAAAAAGTTGTGAGGTCTAATTTTTATAATGGAAAAGTATTCTTTCTCCTTGTATTGTAAAATTGCTGAGCCATTATTGAGTATATTTTCAGAAATAAGGCCACTCTTGGGCAGAGCCTGGACAGTTTCAGCTTCAGAAGGTTGTAGAATGGAAACTATCATGCAATCTCAGCTATAATAGCACCACTATTCTCTCTACACCTGCATCCTAATTGGCTTTGTCATGTCCAGTAGGAGCTAGATATTGTTGGAACCTGCAAAGAAGAAGGTTTGTAAAGATTTATAAAGAGGACAAGGGAGCCTAACTACAACCTAATGTCCCAGATCCACACAGCTCAAAGGTACTGTGGTGCTCAGCCCCGACTATACTTGTTGGGAATTAGTGATTACATTGTTTTACAAATCATAAGTACTTAAATCTAAAATTTAGATTAAATCTAAAATTTAGATGATCAAAAGTCCCATGTAACCCTTAATGTCTTTACATTGCTGTTAGTCTAGTGGGTTCCCAGTTAGAAGGAATAATTTGAAAACAGACATCTCATATCGGTACTTTCTATTAAGAAATAATATGTTCTGTAGTGGCTATCCTTTGATGTTTCTTGCTAAAGACACTGTAAATTCTCTAGGTAAGCAAGGCAGAAGACATGAAGCTAAGTCTCTTACATACCAGTGAAGTGATGAAACCACAGAGCTGCTGTGATTTAGCAGGTTCAGAGGGAAGGAAAAATTTTATTTTGAGAGTTCAAGTTCAGCAAGAAGCTTCCAATATATCAGAAACTCCTAAATGTGATAAACTATTTAATGAGAATTTGTTGGGGCAGATAGCAAGGTTATCAAGCCCATCATCTTGAAAAGGAAAAAGGGAACTTAGATACGAAAAACTGAAAAAAGAAAAAATCAAAAGTGTTTTTTATAGGACAGGCTGGGCCATAGAGATATCTGTGAAGGGGGTGAATCCACCCCAGCCATCATGTGTGCATTTCTCTCTGTATTGCACAGGCAGCTGAAATGACAATATTGGTGTCATTATTACCCTAGGCATTGCTACGACTCAGTCAGTCCTCTGAATCTAGCTGTGCCACTCCAATGAATCTGACTATGCTTGGGGAATTTATCATTTTTTTTCTCTGCTAAAAACTGCTTCTTGTTCAAAAATATAAACTTTTCCTCAACAACAAATATACTATTATTGAAATGGATGAAATTTCTGGTCTAAATGAAAAAGACAGCTCCACCTTTCCAGCACAGCAAATAGTTAGAGCACTCATCTGATGCAGAACAAGATGTGCAAAGAGTTATGCAGCCTTGAGACTGCAAAACACTCCTGAAGCAGAGAGGAAACTCCAGTTCTTCTCTAGTTATAAATCATGGAAGAGATATGCAAACTGTTGCCAAATGAACCCCTTAGAAACTTCTTAAATCCATTTTTTTGTGTGTGTGTTTAAAGTGATAGAGTTCTTTAAGTCCGAACTGCATTATTGCACTCTATGCTCTCTTTCTTCTCTTCAGACCTTCAACATCACATTCTCATCCATCCATAACCGACCAGCATAGCAAAAAGCCTCTGGTTTTGTCTCAAGTTGCACTGCTTGGAAAGACTTGCTACTTTTCTCCAGTTCACTGATTTCTTTTCAAATCCAAATCCGGTGTTAAAATTCCTCCCTCTTTATGATCTGAACCCTTGCTTCTGTCCCCATCTGCCCTCCACTTTTGTCAAGACAACTTTGTGCTCAGAATTATTTAATTTGGTTATTGACTGTTCATGGAACACTGAAGCTTTGTGATTAATTGATCACACCATGTATCCCTGTTGACAAGCACTTCTATGCCACGCAGAGCTGGGATTTCTGTTTTCCTCACTTTAAAAGAAGATACATAAAATCAGAACCACTCAGGGTTCCTGTTTAACATATCCATAGATTTTATTTCAAAAAATCAGTGTTTCATCTGCATCTAAGTCAGACAATATTTCCAAATCTACTTGCCAGGCTCAAGTGCTCTTCAGCCTCTTCTGTTCCTCCTCAACAGTCAAGTATTGTATTAGGACACAAAGCTACCAATGGCTTCAAGAGCCATATGGCAACAATGTGGCAATCCTATAACAAAAAAAAAAAAAAGAAAGGAAAGAAAAAAAAAAAGTATTCCTCCGAAAGAGATGGTGCTCGAAGCATTCAGTAGCTTGCCTGTGTGAAACCATTGCTGGTTGGCACCCCTTGCCCAAAGAAACTGGCATGTCATGCTGCGTGTCGGCATCACGCCATCCTAGCAGATGGGCATAAGCAAAAGCAGCCAAGAGACCATATATGAACATCAAATGTGTTTTCTAGGAGCATAGTTCACAGCCAAGAATATTTCAATGGTTAGCTGCTTTGTCAGCATAGTCAAGGAGAAAACCAAGCCAAGGAGAGTGAAGGATGCTCAAAAACCCACCCATTTTATAAGTGACAAAATTCAGAGGATGTCATTGACTAAAGTTCAAAACACTCTTTGTATCCAAGTACAAGAATTTGATTGTTAGTGAAACCGTAGAAAACTTTTTAGTTATTCTATGCTGATTTGTGAAAGGACTCTCACAGAAGTCAGAGAGCGTAGACATGGGCAGTAGTGAATTCCCACGTCCACACAAGCTAAGGGAATAACTCACCTCAAGTAGAAGGATACCACTGTCAAGACACCACATGGGACAGTGGTGGACTTCCATGGACTGGTATCGGCAGGGGCTGCCCACGGTGGCAGGGCCTGGCCTTGCAGCCAGGACCCATCCCACCACCCCATGAGGAGGCAGCCCCAGTCCCAGGCATCAGGCAGGTAGGTGTGACAGGGTAAGCCCAAGTTCAAGTCAGGAGGTCAGTCAGTGCCCTCAAGGTCCTGACAATAAGCTTTCTCCTTGTAGCTGGCCACAACTTTGAATGCAACTGTTCCTAAAAAAACTAAAATGAGATTGCATTATTATTGGTCTCATGAATCACATTGTTAAGGGAGCAATTGTAGTTTTGTGTGTAAAAGAAACTCAGCTGTAGTATAACTTACAAGAAGTGTATTCATAACAATTATCTACTGAAAATTTTGTCTGGTAAAAAGGAGTCAAAGAAAGAAATTTATCCTTTATTTTTGCAACTCTATTTGCAGAAGTTTGAAATAGGATCAAAATTTGAAATAATTTTAACAATAAAGAAAGAAGTGAAGGGAAAATCAGGAAGAATTTCCCTTGTATTAAGAAATGAGGTGTTTAGCTATAATTCTGAATGTTTACTAGAACTTCAAATGATTTATAGTTCTTTCACTCCCTGTTAAAACTGGCATTAAAATAGTGCACAACTGTAAAATACTCTCAGCTGAATACATTTGCAAAGAACTAAAAGGCAATTTCATCCTCTCTTTAGTTCTTCTGGGATTTCATCCCCAAAACTGATGTTGAAAGAACTGGGGCTACATTTTATTTGGGTAGAGAAAGAGCAGGATTCAGTTGCTCTGGTTTTAGCTGTCTATTGTAAAATAATCATCTCTCAGCAGTTAATCAAAGAAGAACTTATCAGAAGCCTGATCCTGACCCACTCTGCCCTGCAGGTGACCACTCCGCCCAGTCTTGGCCTGGCCCCATCCATGTGAATCTGATAAAACTATGGTTTACTAATCATAGCAGGATAAATGTGGCCATAACCCCATTACAGTTGTTGCAATTCATTGCAGAGCTCTGCTTCGCTCATGAGAGTAAGACCTTGATTCAGGAAAAAAAAAAAAAAAAAACAAAAAGCAAAGGCAAGTGTATCATTCAAGCATCCTATTAAACTCAACAAGATAAATCATGTCTTTATACACTTAAGTGCTTTGCTGACTCAGGGCTTGAGTGCATATGATCAGTATCATTGTTCACAGGAGTATTGCAAAGGTGTAAAAGGCTGGGCTGGATACTGGATGGGAAAGAGAAGCAAGAAATGTGAAAAGGGGGAGTCATTTTTCTTCCGCGATGACACCGTACTGGTGTAAGTGGGACTGCAGCTGACAGACCTCTGAGGTGGAATGCACATTGTGCACCCATGCCTGAAATCCTCGCTGTGTGTTGTTTTAGGTAATATATACCTGTGCCAGGGAGCATTATTGCACTTTTGATTCTATTCCATCCATTCCTTGGTTTCCCGTATGACATGTAAATCGCTCTCAGAATGCTATTATTTTGGGTATGTGTGGAGAGAGAAAAAATAGAAGCTACTAGGCTGTTAGTAGCACCTATCCCTGACAATTAAAACCAGTGCTTTAAACCCAAAGCAGATTCCTAGTTTATTGTAGATTCCGGCTTTTCTTTTTTCTTTTGTTGTCTATATTATAAATGCATTTAGTTTGTGTCTTGTAACCAAGCACTCCAAATCACACCAAAGAAAATTAAAAAGTACACAGCAAGGATCTCTATACCACTTTCCTCAGGCATGCTAGCAGGAAAGCCACTGTGGTGTAGTGGTTGAACATATTCACTCCTATCTGTAGTTAGCCAGATATTATGCCCATCCTGTTACACAAACTGGGCACAACTGAGACCTGCAGTTTGCATTATTTCAGCTCATTGTATCACAGAACAAAATCACACACACATCAGAAAAATTTCCTATGGGTACAAAACAGTTCTTTGGCTTAGCAACAGCAAACATCTTGAAAAAATTAACTATTGATTCCCCTTTCCGGACCAATTTTTAAGTTCAAGTTCAATCTCAAGTTTCAGAGACCTGGATGCAACTTGTGAGTTAGCTTCTACATTGTACACCCATGACCACCCATAACGTGGCCAGGTTCCAACAGCAAAAGACTTAGAAGCAAACCATTTTCTGAGGGAGCATTTCTTTACTAGAAAATTATTCCATTATTTTTGAAGAGAATTTAAATGAAGCATCTTTGCCAAGTCAAAACATTGCGTTTGGACATTTTCTGATTAGAATCTAGTTATGCTATGTTTACAATAGTTTGTAATATATACTGCATTTTAAATAGTCTAACAAACTAAAAAGACAAACTCAAACTATAGAAAGAAACATTTTGATTTTTATACACATGAAACTTTTTTAAACATAAAAATTTATTACCTAACAGAATGTCCAGTTCCACCACCAGGTCTATGTTTAAGAGGGGTTTCTAACCCGCTCTGTTCAGGAAGGTATTAACATTCCTCCCATAGGAGTTATTCCTCTCCATTATTCTATGGAACTTATTGTCTCAAAAGAAAAATCACTACTAAACTAATCATTCTGAGTTAAAGTTAAAGAACACATTCTTTTGCCTTTTCTCTGAATTTCCACAGAAATGTATATTTACAGAAATGAACATGGCAAATAGCCTATAAATTAAGCAAAGTATTTCTCCCAAAGGAGGAGAAGGAAAAGAAAAATGATTTTTGGTAATTGTGTGTAAATACTTAGAAAAACTCAGATACTTAATTCATAGATCGTATAGTTACATATGGTTGTGCATTGATGCTACGTATATATATTTAAAATTATCCAGCATGATTAATAAACTCTCAGTGGGCCAAATTCAAGCCTAGAGTTGCTGCTCAGCTAAATTCAGTAAGTTTTCCAGCTCTAAACTTGTCTTCTTTATTCTTATTTCTGAGGTATTCCAGGAGCATAAAACAACTCTGCTCTTAAATGCTTTCATTTAAATTCTGTTTCAGCTGGATTCTCTCACCACTCTAGAAAGAAAAGATAACTTTTCCCTTTCCACACACTTCAATCAGACGATAAAGAGCAGATCACCTGCTTTATCTCATACTTTCTTTTTTTTTCATTCCTGCTTTTAGATGAATAGCTATTGACTATACTCAGAAGCAATTTAAACAACAATAGAGTATTTAGGAACTTTGTCTCGAGGCCAACAAAGAATTCAAACTTCACCCTATGAGACAATTTCCTTAAGTTTTTAATCATGCTCTGTGAGTATTTTCAATTGCTTCGAAATTTTCCACATACCAGTAAAACTGATTTGCACAATCAGCTGCTAAACTTCATGTCTTTGATTGTCCAAAGTAATCCCAATACTCCCCAGTGGGCATGGATTATTTGAATAGAGTAGTTAATGTTATTTTTATCACAAACACATTCTACCTATCAACATCAATACTGTTATTAATGCTATTCTTAACATCATTAAGAAAAAAAGCTAAAGCACTACAACTGATAAGTTATGATAAAACCACACTGCCACTGGGAAGCCATATTGGTCTGTAGAAAATAATACATCCATCAGAAATCACAAAATCCAAACACAGTCTTTCCATAAAACTACGCAGTTATTAATTTCATTAAGAAACATCTAATGATAATTGGTGAATGTCTGTGCAGCATCTTTTATTTTAAAAAATTGCTCAGAGCAATAAGGAAAATACATATGGAAAATATTCTCATAACTTGTCAAGTCCATCTCCCTGCCCTAAGATGGGGGCAATTCCTGACCCTACACCACTCCTGACACTTGGTTATCTGAACTGTTGTCCAACCAGTATGCAAAGGCCTCCAAAGACAGCAATGCCACTAGCTCTGTCACCTGATAACATTTTTTCATGCATGCAGATAAATGTTATAAGTTGGGCAAAAGAAGTTGCATTGGGGTTTGGGTTGGGTGTTGATTATGTAAGGTTCTTAGGGGACGTAGCTGGGAAAAGCATCAACACTGTGTTGCTTCAACTGCTCTGACTGAATTTTGTCTTAGCTAAGTCATTCCCTGGGAACCCAGCACCAGATTCTCTATCCTAAAAATGAATCTTCTTGTATCTTCTTCTCACATCAGAATTTTACAAGCTGGTTACAGAGGCTGTTTCCCAACATATTCTCACAACTCTGCTCAGTTTGACTGAATACATCTAGGTTTTCAATTAACAATTTGGGTATACCAGACTCTAGATATAAATTAACCAGACTCTTCACTTATGTGAATCAGCCTAGAGCTATTGCCTTGAGTGTAAACAACCCCCTTTGCTCCAAGCTTTGGCTATTTACTTTCAAATGGACTGAACTGCCCAGACTAGCAAGCTGATGAAGCACAGGCAAAAAGGATTCATCAACTAATATCAATGTACCTGCTTTCTGTGGTTGCACCTTTCCTCCAACCGACTTAAAGTCTTTTTTCCTGCCTCTTAGTTGTTCTTTTTTCCACTTTATTTCTCCCAGTCATTCCTGGTTACATATAGACAGAGAGGTCAAACTACAGGTGCGCTTGCTTCACAAGCATTATAGTTAGTTAATTCCAAATGTCTCCAGCCTTCACTTGGTGCCAACTGGCCTGTTTTATGACATTTTACAAATATGCTACAAAGGCAAGTTCCAGATAAGTTGGCAGTTCTGGAGACTGATAATAAAAGTCTTACGTGAGGTCTTTGAAATTAGAACACTATTTCTGAACAACTCTGCTGGCTTACCGCCACCAGTGAGGGAGATGATTAAGGATGCTACTCTACAAAGTGATATCATATATAACTTATTTTGAAAGTCTCAGCATTTTGTCTTCAGTCTTACCTGTTTTCAGCAAAAGTAGGTCCTGGTTTTCTAATCTGTAAATCAATCAAGAGAGCTGATGATGGGAGACAACAGAAGATCCAGGGTGGTAAATGCTATTGGTTTACTTAATGTTTTGATCACATAAATTTTGGATGGTGTCTTAGTGTCCTTTGTAACGACTGTTCCCAGCCAAAAAAGAAATGCACAAAAGTATCTTCCTAAGTCTAGTGATTAATATGTCCTAATTAAAATATTGGACACTACCATAAAATAAAGAAATTAAACTAGATGGACTGGAAAATGAATAGGGAAAATGAAAAGCCAATTAGATATACACAAGTCCATAGAACAAGATAGATACATCCCTGAGGGTGTTGAAGGACCTGGCAGACGTCACTGCAAGGCCATTCTCCAACATCTTTTAATGATTATGCCAAACAAGTGGTTTCCAAGGCCTGAAGAAAAGGCAAATGTTACACTCATCTTCAAGAAAAGCAGAAAGGTGGATCCAGGGAACTACAGGTTGGTCAGCCTCACCTCAGTCCCTAGAAAGGTGGTGGAGCAAATCCACTTAGAAGTCATTTCTAAAAACATGATAGAATGGAGAACAGCAAACATGAGTGTACCAAAGTCAAATACACCCTACCATCTCATTGATTTCTATAATGAGGTGACTGGTATTGTGGATGAGGAAAGGGCAGTGGATGTTGTGCACTTTGATTTTAGAGTGAGGCCTTTGACACACTTTCCCACAGTCTTCTTATCATCAGATTGGTGAAGTGCAGACTGGGTAACAGGAAAATAAGGGTCATGGAAAATTGGCTGGACTGTCAAGCTAAAAAAGCTAAAATCAATGCAAAAAATGCAAAGTCCAGCTGGCAGAGAGTAGCTAGTGGGGTCCTTCAGGGATCAGTACTGGAACCAATATTGATTAATACCTTTATTAATGACATGAATGTTGGGACAGTGTACTCTCAACAAGTTTGTGAATAACAGAAAACTGAAGAGAGAGGTCAGTATACTGGAGGACAGGGCTGCTATTCAGAGGCATCTGGACAGGCTGGAGAAGTGGGCTAACAGGAACCTCATGAAGGTCAAGAAGAGGTAGTGCAAGGTCTTGTATCCAGAATGGAATAACTCCATGTTACAGAACAGGCTGGGGGCCAACTGTCTAGGAAGCAACTCTTCAGAGAAGAACCTGGTGCCCCAGGTGGATAAAGCATGGTGAGCATGAGCCATCAATGCATCCTTGCAGGAAAAGAAAAGAAAAGAAAAGAAAAGAAAAGAAAAGAAAAGAAAAGAAAAGAAAAGAAAAGAAAAGAAAAGAAAAGAAAAGAAAAGAAAAGAAAAGAAAAGAAAAGAAAAGAAAAGAAAAGAAAGAAGTAGAAAAATAAGAAGAAAAATGAAGAAGAAGAAGGAGAAAGAAAAAGAAAAAGAAAAAGAAAAAGAAAAAGAAAAAGAAAAAGAAAAAGAAAAAGAAAAAGAAAAAGAAAAAGAAAAAGAAAAAGAAAAAGAAAAAGAGCTAACAGCCTCCTGGGTTGCATTAGCAAGGATGTAACCAGTGAGTCTAGGCAAGTGACCTATTCAGCACTTGTACATCTGGAGCAGTGTCCACTTTTGGGCTTCCCACTACAAGAGACATTGATATACCGGAGCAAGTCCAGCCTCTGCTTCTTCCCACCAAGCTGGTTAGGGGGCTGGAACAAATGACACACAATGAGAGGCTGAGAGTAGATACTGGTGATAATCCAATGATCTGTTTATTCAGCCTGTAGAAAAGAAGGCTCTGGGGCTCCCCAGTACAAGAGAGACATGGAGCTACCAGAGAGAGTCCAGCGGAGGGCTACGAAGATGATCAGAGGGCTGGAGCATCTGCCCTATGAGGAACGGCTGCGAGAGCTGGGCCTCTTCAGCCTCGGCAAGAGAAGACTGAGGGGGGATCTTACCAATGTGTACAAGTACCTGAAGGGCGGCTCGTTGGTCTAGGGGTATGATTCTCGGTTTGGGTCCGAGAGGTCCCGGGTTCAAATCCTGGACGAGCCCTTTTACAAGGAAAAATAACCCTAGGCACCAGTACAAGCTGGGGGCTGACCTTGTGGAGAGCAGCTCTGCAGAGAAGGACCTGGGAGTGCTAGGGGATGACAAGTTGACCATCAGCCAGCAATGTGCCCCTGTGCCCAAGAAGGCCAATGGTCTCCTTGGGTGCATTGGGAAGAGTGTTGCCAGCAGGTGGAGGGAGGTGATCCTGCCCCTCTCCTCAGCCCTGGGGAGGCCTCATCTCGAGTCCTGTATCCAGTTCTGGGCTCCCCAGGACAAGACACACATGGAGCTACTGGAGAGAGTCCAGCGTAGGGCTACGAAGATGATCAGAGGGCTGGAGGAAAGCCCTATGAGGAATGGCTGCGAGAGCTGAGCCTCTTCAGCCTGGAGAAGAGAAGACTGAGGGGGGATCTTATCAAGGTGTACAAGTACCTGAAGGGAGGGTGTCAAGGGGACAGGGACAAACTCTTTTCAGTGGTCCCGTGTGACAGGACAAGAGGCAATGGGCAGAAACTGAAGCACAGGAAGTTCTGCCTGACGGTGAGGGGGAATTTCTTCCCTGTGAGAGTGACGGAGCCCTGGACCAGGTTGCCCAGAGAGGTTGTGGAGTCTCCTTCTCTGGAGCTCTTCAAGGCCCTCCTGGATGCAACCCTGTCTAACATGCTCTAGGTGACCCTGCTGAGCAGGGGGGTTGGACTAGATGATCTCCAGAGGTCCCTTCCAACCTTACCAATTCTATGATTCTATCTTACTGTTGTCTACAACTACCTAATCAGAGGCTACAGGAAAGACTAAGCCATACTTCTCTCAGAAGTGCATAGCAATAGAATGAAAGGCAATGGACAGGGACTAGAACATGAGAAATTCCTGTTACTGGGAAAAGTTTTACCATGAGGGTGACTAAGCACAAGCATAAATTTCCCAGAGAGACTATGGAATCTCTGTCCTTGGGGATGTTCAAGTGTCAATGCCCAATGGCCCTGAGCAACTTCATCTAATTAGACCTGCTTTGAGTAGGACCTCCAGAGGTCCCTTCCAACCTAAAATATTCTGTGATTCTCTGATAAAAGTCTTTTGCCATAGGTAATTACTTTGCCTGTGCCTGAGCCAGAGGTAATTCCAAGCCTGAATTTAGTGATGACACATATCATGCAGATCTTTTAAAGACAAAGAGAGCAGGGAGAAGAGACAAATACACTTTAATAGTAATCACTGCTGGTAGAAATTAAAACTGTATCATTGCAGATATATATCCAAACTGTATTCAGTAACTTCTTTAAAGAGTAGAGAAATAAGTAGATCTGCCATTTTATTCAACAAATATCTTACAAATACTAATAAAAAACTCTGACAGTTAGTAATTCCTTTGACAGCAGTTGCAAGATAGGTGAAGGGTAGTTATAAAAAAATGGATTTGTGTGCTTTAGAAATAAATACAAAAGGACAGAAAAAAACCAAAAGGTTCAGATGAAGTAAATTTTCAAAAAAATTCCACAGCTTTGTTGACTTAAAAAACTTTAAAAACTGTTTTTTGTTCTTGATATTTTCCTGTAAGTGGAAAAGAGAACATCAAATGCTAAATGTGCTTGGATTTTTTTTTTATTCTTAATTTTCAGATCTCTTCCTACAAGAAGAAAATTTCTGCCCTATTCCTCAGACCTGAGGTTCTCCTAGTATCTTGTCGCTTACAGCAGACAGGAGCAAATGCATGGGAAAAAATTAAATTTTTAAAGCAGCTACAGAATAAACTATCCCTCACATTAGATCTCATCTTCCCCTTGTATTAGTGACTGGCTTTAGTCTTGTAGGCTGGGTATTAATTACATTAGCTCTGCTGTTAGCACTAATTAAAATAACTCTGCATATTATTGCAACCCTACTAAACCCCTTCTTCTGTACTGGAGATGTGTAATTTCCTGTGGCAATGAGTTCTTCAGGCTAATTGTACATTTCATAGATAATTATAATTGTAGATAATTTTGTTTTTTATCAGCTTTGACTGTTTCTCTTTTTCATTTCATTGGATACTCCCTTGTTCATGTATTTGAGGCAGTCAGAGAAGGAGCTCTTAAATTTGCTTCCACGGGCAAATACTCATTTTCATATTTTTACAACTTCCTTTTTGTTTTCCCATTGAATACAAGACATTCACACAATGTCTGCCCTGTTCATACCAGGACACCGTAAACTAGTTCTACCCACTTCCTGAGCCTGTTAGATATCATTCAGCTCCAATCCAGAAGTCATAGACCAACGTCAGCATGATCCTGCCCTATTATGTCTCGCAGTCTTATTAGCAAAGCTTGTAAGGTGAGACATATCCCCCAGTCGACAGTGTGAGAAGCACCACAACTAGAGTAGACTGGGTCCACTCGCACTTTCACCGAATACTCCAAGGGAGTTCAGACTCAGGGTGTCACCAACCCTCTCTCGCTGATAATTCCCCCAAACCAAATGCCCTATTCAATCTAAATTAATTAATATCATATCTATTAGAAAGAAAAAAACACTTCTGTTGGAGGTTTCAGATTACCACAGGAATCATGTAGCTGCATAAGGAATTTTCTTCCTAAACTATGTTTCTGAAAGAAACTTGAATATTTAGGAAAACAAAATGTTTGTATTTGATTTGCATGGGAAGTATTAATTTTTAATGAAATAACACCCCTGAATACCTTAATTTTAAGCAATACTTAGAAATATTACTGCAGTTTCCCTTTGGAGCAGCTAGGGAGACTCCACCTCACCCTCCTCTCTGTGCAAGGGTCGCAGAAGGGCGACCACTCTGCACCATGCTTCAGCCCCAGCAGCATGTCAGAACTGCTGACTGAAGTGAGCAATTAAAGGACGTGGTGGGAAACGTCTTCCGGCTCAGAGAAAAAATTGTGGATTACAGCAGCCATTGAGTAACACTCCTTCCTGACCAACAGTCCTGTTCATTACCAATTTAGAATACTTTTTCTATTACATTTATTAATAATTATTATTTATTTATACACTAAAATCAGTTAAGGTAAAAAGAAACCTTTGACTTGCCCTCCTTAAATTTTGGACTGAGCCCATAACAGTAACAGTTTTATGGATGCTTATAAAATAATAGTGACAAAAATGATAATACTGACCACTTCAGAATTCCAGCTTAGTACCTGAGCCTTTACTTCAATTTTCTGCAATAATTATGACGAAGGAAAACATTTATCTGAAGAATGTGTACACACAAATCCTGGCGTTGTTATAAGGCAGCTTTTCAACGGGCCGTTCTGAAAGCAGGCCAATTCTTTGCAGGAAATCTACAAAATTGCCTTAAAATGTGCTTAAAAAGTCCTAGGAAGAGAGAGAAAAAAATTCACTAAATGTAGAAAACCATGGAAGTAGATATCTTGTACTGAATGTGATATACAGCACTAGTTTTGGAACTAACACAGATTTGGTGCTACCAGGGAGCAGCTGCGCTCCAGTACAACCAACTCGCGCTTTTTGTCCCTGCAGAGCAGCGAAGGCAGGCACTGCACAGCACGGCACTGCACAGCACCGCACTGCACAGCACTGCACCGCACTGCACCGCACTGCACAGCATAGCACTGCACCGCACTGCACTGCACAGCACCGCACTGCACAGCACTGCACCGCACTGCACAGCATAGCACTGCACCACACTGCACTGCACAGCACCGCACTGCACCGCACTGCACCACACAGCACCGCGCAGCACAGCACTGCACAGCACTGCACAGCACTGCACCGCACTGCACAGCACTGGTGTCGCTACGCTGTTCTGGCCAGTGAGTACAGAAGGCCGAGTGAGACGTATGCTCATTGCTTCTGCCAGAGGCTGAGAAATCGGGTAAATAGGATAGTCTATTTCCTTATGATTTGACTGAAAAGACAGATCATGCAGGAACAGATGAGATTACTACTTCTCCAGATTGCATGGGCCTGCAATTCTACTTACAATCCAGCCTACAGTTAGGAATGACCTATGAAGAACAGATGTCTATTATCTTACCTAGTTATTCATTTTTTATGTGAGACTGATGTATCACAAGGAGAGACAAGAAATTTCATGTCTTCCAGAAAGCCATAAGCCAAAAGATTAAGCTGAGTGAATGACTTAGCCTAGACAAACACGCTAGAATGGTGAAAGGCTATGTCGGTAATTGTGGCATAAACGTGTGAAGCCCCATGAGATGTGGGCACAAGAGGGTGCCACACCACCACTTTTACTCGAACATTACCATGCTGACGGCAGAGGGGGAAGCATTTGCATTTGGAGTATCTGCAGGAACTCAGACCCCCCCAGAAGCACACCCGGCTCAACTGATTAGCTGATTGCTTCCACAGGCTTCTGGGGGAGATGTACCTCCTGGCTTTTCATTCCCACAAAGGTCTTCAAGGACAGAAACTGCCTTCTTACACAAAGAGAGCAGCTCCCAGTTCTTACTTCCCACATCTCATGGACTGTATTTACACAGCACATGGAATGGCTCATTCCATCATGTACCATACGTTCTCTACAATTAAAAAGTTTTTCTAAGTTCAGGTGTTTTTCTCGTCAGTCATTTCACCCTTGTCCTGATTGCATCAGCAGTTAAGGACTACCAATGGAGACATCAGTTACTTGCAAGGACACAGAAAGACAATCCCTGCTCTTCCCCAAAGGAAAGAAAAACTTGTCTAAATTGCCAGACAAAGATATAAAGCTTCTGTATATGGTCAGATGTCCTTATGAGCTAATTCACTTATGGAAAGAATAGTGCCAGTGCTTCCTGTTGACCTGGAAGGGCCAAGGGATGCAGAGCACTAAAGAAAGAACCTCCTGGTTCCTGGTGCTTTTGCACAAGCCTATTAAAAGCAGTAGATAAGTTTTTTCTCCCTCACTGGCTTAAGTCAATCTGTCTTTGCTGTATATTGTGGTAGACCAGCTGCATACTCATGCTGTTAATCACATTCCAGCTGAGGTGGGTCTCTTAAACTGTTTCTTTTATTAATCTGGTGATGCTCTTGCACTTCTCATGTATTCAAAAAATTCACAGTAAAATGGATGGAAGGTAAAGAGTCTGCTCTTGTCAGTAGTTGCAAAGTACTGAGATTCAGTTTTTAAGGTGATACAGTTTTTATTGCTGGTAATAAAAATTGAAATTATACATGGTAAGGTAATTAAATCTCATGCTTTGAGGAAAAAATGCCTCTGTCCCACTGATAGTTCTGGATATATGATTTATTGAACAGGTTTATCTGTATCAGACACTGCTGGGCATAGAACAGTGGTTTGATGAATCTATTATGTCCCCTGATGGGGAAATCACTGCTCTTTCAGTTTGTGCTAGTCACAAGCTACATTAGCATAACAGATCAGACAGAGCAGAAGGCAACTACTGCTCTGGGAATAGAAGACCAGCATCACATCCAAACTACAAGGCTTATTAGTGGAACAAGCAAACATCAAATCAGCATCTGCAGGACCTGATGGGTTTCACTATGGGATGCAAAGCTGGGAGTCAGCGTACTCTCTGGCATAGATCAAAAAGTCATTAAAATCAGAGATGTCACCAGAAGACCAGAGGAAATCTAAACGTGATGCCAATGTTAGAGAATGAAGAGATGAGAGTACTGGACCAGAAAATTTGGCTTCTGTAGCTGTAAACATGTTGGAATGAATCTTTCATTAGAGATAAGGTGGTTACTAAAATAAATCCAAAGGAGCAAAATGATACAGTGGCAAAACCTCAGTGTTTGACAATGCCAATCACACAGTACCTACGACGACCCTCTGTCTCCTTTTTTTATTGTGTGATGTTGACTTGTAGACACTGACTTTATAGTAGTCTCTGGCATAAATACCTAAGGAGAACAAATTAAAAAAAAATTCACAAGAGAGAAGACATGATAATAGAAAAGCATAAATTTTAGAGGGCTTATATTGAATTCCTTATATTTTATTCATGAAATAAAAAATCAAATAAAAGTAGCTAAACAACTGGAGGTCACAGATCGAGATCAGTCTAGCAAACAAAAGCCATATGGCCAGGATTTACAGGCGCAAATCTACAAGGCAGTAAAAGAGATCTTATTTAGCTTCTTCATTCTTATTTCCCTTTTTCTACATATTAGGAAGCAAAACTGAGCTTATAATATGAATGAATTCAAGCCCGTCTTAGCAATAACCATTGTTCTTCCTGAGCTTTCACACTTTCTTGTACTACAATGGACAGAACTATCAGGAGGCCAGTGAATCATTCAGTATTCATTTATGTCCTCCACTTCTTTTGACAATTATTATTAAGGGGGAGACACTGGGGAAAATGTATGCACTCAGACTTGATTGCAAACGGTATGAGCAAGTTTTATTACATTACATGGGAACATTCCTAATAGGAATCCATACTTGAAGAAGAATTAACTGAGCTGGTGAGTGAATCAGTATCAATCTTCTCCATTCTACAGCATTAATAGAAATTACAAAAGCGCCATGCTAGAAATCACTTTTGGAGACAGAAATGGATATTGCACTGCTTAAATGAATGTTCCAGGCACATAGACTATTTTAATCATGGTGTAAAATGTACGCTCAGTATAAACCTTAGAGGCATCCTTGTCTCTAGGATATATGAGTTATGGCACAAGCGCCTCCTGGAAACACACCAGTAGGGGTCTTTTTTGATTTTAAACATTTATGTTTTTATTTTGAGGAGGGAATAATAAGGCAATACTTTTCTATATATAATTTTATCTAGCAGCTGGATCCACGGATATTTGAACCACAAGGCATTGTCAGGAGGAACTACCTTTGCCTCAGTAAAACTACATTTATTTATATGCTCAGGTAGTAATTATTAAGTGCTATCATGGTAAGTGCCATAAGTAAGCCAAGCTCATGACAACTAGGACAACTGCACACATAATTGCTACTATGAAATGATCTCTATGTATAAAAAGTGAGAGCAGCACATGAAAGATGTGCAAATGCATCTATAGATACTAGATAGGCAGAATAAGATTGCTGAGTGTTTCTTGCTAGCAGCAAGTGTAGGAGTGGAGAGGATTGTGGAAAGGGAAGAGGAAAGTCACAACCAAAGAGAGTTTCCTGGCTGAAAATCCCAGGAATTTTTCCAGGATTTCAAACACATCCTCAACTTTTCCTTGTGTAGTACTTAAAGCCACTAAGAGAAAGGGGCTGGTTTTCTACAACAAAAGGCAGGAGTCTGTTTCAGAGGCTCAGCTCCAGTGAATGCTTCCGAACCAGGTTTCTGCAAGATAACAATGCCAAATGGCTAGAAAATGGGCTAGAAATGGCTAGAAATTTACTTATAATGAAAGCTGGATCAGCCTCCACCAGCTCTGAATTTGCAGTGATTTTCAGTAGGAAGTGAGACTCTCCTCAATCAGTATAATATCCCTTGAGAGGAGAAAGCTGTTCATCTGTTTGCCAGAGTCACCTTCTCACAAGCAGGGTGAGAAGGAACTCACCTGGAGCAGGGAAAAGGACTTTACCTTCTTCCCTGTGGGAGAGCTGCTGAGGAAGAAGACTTGGAATTGCACAATTTTTTTATTTTCTGCTGCTTAGACAAGAATGGCAGCAAGCATGAGTCTTCAGACTGACCACACTTACTTTAAGTTTTGTTTGTTTGTTTGTTTGTTTGTTTAACCTATGAAATCTTGGATAACCCTTTGTCTTCCTGGTGCATCATTCTTGTTTCACCTTTGGAGAAATGAACTAGCATGAAATTATCAGTAAAATTATCCATTTAAGTGACACTATTTCATGCCAGGTTAATGGCTCATAGAAATTCACCTCTGGACTGTGAATACAATTTTCCTGATTCATGTTTCCCTTTTTTTATACCTTGGAAATTCCCAGTGTTTTAAATAGGATTTGGGTAAGTAACTTCCAAAGGAGAACAAGCCTTTTAAAATCTCTTATATTCATCTAATTTTAGGCCTAGAAGATTTTCTAGGATATACTTCCTAAGCTGAACCTTCTTAGGAAAGAATTCTAATTGCTCATTCTTTAGGATAAAATAGCATTTCATGACCACTCAGCTGGGTTGCTGCAACCTGACCTGGTCTGAAGGGAGATACTGTTTTCTACCAGTTGAAACCATGCTGAAATTAATGGCTGCTTAAGTTAATGCATTACCTTTTGTGTGATTACAGGACACTGATGGATAGCTGAGTTAACACATTACCTGTAAATGAGCATTTATTGTTATGGAATTGTCATTAGCATCTTACTGTAATTTGAACTGGGCCTCTAGAGCTTTTTGAGGAGGTGATTCTGCTGTTTAAAGACTCATTGCTAGATGACATCTGGGAAGGTTTTGAACTACGCTAGCCAGCAGGCAGCTAGAAGCTTGCAGCAACCATGGGGGAAGAATCTTTATTTAGAAAATCATTCTGAGAACACAAAGCCCGGGAAATATGAAGACTAGTACACTTATAAAGGGAATTAAAACAACAATGGCAGGATAATTTTTAAATAATTACTAGTTTTAAATATCATCCTAAGAGCACTGACATGACAGAGTAAGAAAAAATATTAATAAAACCTGCCTTGTGGGATTCCAAACAACACATTTCTTCTCTCACATTTGCATATTATTAAAAGCATATATGCTGACTTGATTAGCTTGTTATTAGCCCAGCACTCACCCAGACCAGTCTGTGTGTCATGGCAAGGGAAGCAGGGAAGACCTTTTAGCTTGGTTTATTTAAGAAAAGAGGCTTATATGATCACATTATTGTTTTCTTTCTATGTACGTCTATCTTTTTCTAGTCACATTTCAATTCTCAGATGCCAAACTTGGCAAAGGGTTAGAACTCTAAGATAACTGAATTCCCACGCTTTTTTTTTGCTTTCAGAGTGTTTCAGAGTGGCTGAAAGATGAGGTCATATCTTAGCAAACAACAAGAAGATGCACACAGGGGAGAACGTAGCCAAAATCCCCAGACGTGGGGTGCTTCAGACAGAACTCACAATCAGCAAATTCAAGGAAAATCAAACCTCATTAGCTCTGATTCACCCAGAACTGTTTCTTTTTTCCTCCTTTTTGGGTAGTTCTTATTTGTAGAGATTATTAGGGCCTGCTAGATTTCACAAGACTTGACCGAAGCCTATTGAAGACAGTGGGGGTGGTCCCACAGACTCCAAAAAGGTTTGAGTCAGACCCTAACGCAGCAGGAGATGGATCATTTCAGGAGCCACAGATGTGTCTCTGTCAGCTAATACAGTTTGCTTCTGTTGCTGGGCTTTCGTTATTGTCATCATAGTGAGTTTATGGATCATAATGGCAGTCAGTAGAAATTAAAACAGAAAGTTAATTATGTATTTCCAGGAGCTAAAATATGAGGACATTCACCCTGTCTGATTTTAGGGCTTCTAACTTAACAGCTTAGTCTTGCAAAATTTTATTTCCCCTTATAGTTAAAGAGTGCTCTTAGCATTTCCAGAGAGAATGCAAATACAAATTTTTCCATGAGCTGCCCCTTCAAATTGAGTTCTTTCTCTTCATAGACCACATGAAGGTTAGATGGTGATTCAAGCAAAATGGTGTGAACATTGCCTGGGACAAGTTGGCACAGCTACTGAAGACAGAGTAAGAATAATCCCTGCAACTCACCCTCCTCTAAGCTCCCTCAGTAAGTTTTCAAGACTCAGGCAAGCTGATCTTTGATATTCCACTTTTTGTATGCCTGCTCCTGGGTATTTAGCATGAATATAAAAATTATAACCAGTCATAAATGCACTCCCTTCCTCCCAATACGCAGCTCCAGGTTTTGGCTAACTGATCTGCTGTCAGTAAACCCCAGGCAGATTATGTACTTTTACTGTTTCTAACAGTTGGGTATCCACGTATTTATTAAAGGCTTTCTAACATTTTGGCCAGCCAAGTGTTAACATATGTCTTCATACCATCCAGAAAAAAATGACATGGCCATGGGTTGTAAAAAATGAAGCTGCAGGCTGTATCCAAATTGCAGGTCACCAGTTTCCCACAGCACTTCATGTTTACCCTATCATAATTCCCACCATGATCCCTTGATTTGTTATACAGAGCAGTACGGAAATGAAGGGCTGAGACGTTTTCTTTCCACCCTCCAAATCCTAGGCAACTCAATAAAAGTCCATCATATCTTTTTCTGCTGATTGCTAGCAGTTCAGCCTGGAAGGAACCATAAGGGTCTCCCTCCACTGACTGCATGAGGGACTGAGACCGCACAGTCCTTTTGAGATCAGGGCACTGTCCCACTACCAAGACCTAAGTTGAGACCTGCCTCTTTCTAACTCAGATCTTCCTGGATCTCTTCTCATCTGTAGGCAGGAAGAAGCTTTGCCATCAGAAATCTATGACCACTCCCTTCTGAAGCTGCTAGTAGATGCGCTAGTGAAAAACTGATCAATAGCATTTTTTAATATGTCCTCCTATATAACAGAATGCACACAAAATATTATACTGCTTTCACACTGGATCTGCTACTCATTTATACCACTGTCAGTGAGGCTAGGACTGATTCTGTAATTTCTGATGTTGTAACTGAGTAGAAGTATTCAAGAGCCTGTTACTTATGCTAGTGATTCTAGTTGAGGCTAGTCCTGGAGGAAAGTAAACCTCCACTTGAATACAAGTGACAAGTTCTGCCCTCAAGTGCTGCACTTCAGCTTCCCTATGTGGACAAGTCATAGAAAATAAAGCAAGAAAGGGTCTATCTAGTCTACTCCCAACTCCTAACAGAACCACTCACATGTGTCTAAGCTGTTCAAAATTACTTCTGTTGACAAAAATTCCAGCTTCCCTAATTGATACATTCCACGTGCCACCCTTGCAAGCTCCTATAAATAAGATTCATGCCATCAGTCTTAACAGATCTATGTAAGAGAATAAAGACTTTTCACATGGTTAGGGTCACATTGCAAATGGAATAAGAATGCAGTCATCTGCCAGTTAATTTGATCCTGAAAATTGTCATCAATGAGCTGAATAATCTCCACTCCAGCAGAAATCAGAGACTGACAGAAGGAGCCTCATTCTTTATAAAACTCATCTGCCAGCAAAATAAAATAAAATCACTTGGAATGCCTCAACCTAGGGTAGATTATACCTGCCTAGAAACAGCCAGTAAGGAAACAGAATCTTGATTGATGACAGTGGCATTTCTTGTAGCACCCATCAAAATCAGGTAATCACAGAATGGTTGAGGTTGGAAGGGACATCTGGAGATCACACAGTCCAACCAGCCAGCTCAGAGCAAAGTCAACTAGAGCAGGTTGCTTAGGACCATGTCCAGTCAGCTTTGGAATCTCTCCAAGGATGCAGACTCCACAATTTCTTTGAGCAACCTCTTTCAGTCTTCAATCATATTTACAGTAAAAATGTTTTTTGTTACGTTGGCAACATCTGAGAAAAAGGATAAGCAATTGATCTGAATTATTAAAGGGAGTGGTTATAAAAATGTCTATAAAATAAGCTAAAATAAAGACATATTTCTGTCTGTATACTAGTGGGATAAATCACCCCTAAAAACTAAGTCAGAGGTGCAGGGTGTCAGTAAACTGGAATTTATGTATTATCAGAAGCAAACAGCCTGGAAATCTATGGCACAAACAATAATATAATACACACGCTGACCCTAGAGAGGTTTTCTTTTACTACACTCAAAATCTTGTTTATGAACAAAGAGAAACACACCTTATATATATATATAGCCAATCATTTATTGTTAGTATAAATGAAATCTTAACAATCTAATGAAAGAATCTTTATGAATCCAGATCTAATTATTACAGTAAAAATAAAGGAGAATAATAATAGTTAGAAATCTCAGTAATAGCAATAATACAATTTAAATTGTAACAAATACCCTTTTAATTTCTAGCCCTTTTTTCCTGAGGTTATGCTCACCCCCTCTACTGCTCCTCTGGGTCTTAAAACCAGTAGCTTCTGACGGCTGGAGAGGGTGGTGCAGTGAGTCATCGGCCTCTGGTCTTCCTTGCCAGCAGGAATATGATGTTCATGTTGACAGTTTCTTCCTCCTCCCTCTAGGATCCCCTTGGGGTCATTTTTATCTGTTTGCCAACATGCTTTTACATCCTTGCTCCTTCTTTACGGGTCTACAGCTCCATGCTGCATCTGAATTTACTACGTACGGTGCCTTTCCTGTGCTAGATAGTATTTCTTTGTTCTTTTTGTTATCCCTGAAATCAGTTTTGTCCAGCTCAGGTCTGTATTTACCTGGCCACTGGAGAGTTGTTTAGACACTCTGGCTGTGCCCCATCTCTTATCATCCCATGTCCTTATTCCTCTACACTACCGCCCGTGTCTCCATGGCCTCTGCTATCACACTGGGCCTCTATTCCTCCACAGTAGGTCATTGTGTTGGAGCCATAAACGTCTCGTTTCACATGGAATAACTGCTTGTTACTGCCATCTGTCTAAAACCATGGTTGTACCATACAAAGATAAACAAAAGTAAAACAAATTAGCCATAGACACCTGGTCAAATAGAGAAATTCCCACCAGTTAAATCAAGTAAAACAAAGCTGTGGGCAGGTCAAGAAAAGTTCAGATAGAGCAGGCCTGGCTAGTCTCAGCCCTGAGGCCTTGCAAACTCAGCACAAGACCTGCGGCTATTACTAGCGACGGTGCTTTACAGGGCCGCACACTCACGCTTTGGTGGAGGTGATTGTGTTTCTGCAGTGAAAGCACATCGTCAGATCTGTAGTAGGTCCTTTCTGGACAACATCCCGGAGGAGGATCCTCTTTAGCTTCCACGGGGTGTTAGTAATGGAGACATCTGATGTTTCAGCTCTGAGATTTCCAAATATCATACACAGGTTTGAATTACAGTCCTGAAAAAACCCATCCATTCCCAGTTGTACTTGCTAAACAGAGTATGCTACAGTGACATTAGGCACTTAGAGACATAACCTACTAAGCCTACCTGGACTTTGGCCTAAATCTCTCTTGATCCAAATACTCTTGCAATAGAATAATGACAGAAGTAAAAGTCTCCATCTTTGAGTGATTTTTTTTTAATTAAGATTGAATGGCTTTTTAATAGATATAGCTAAGGGGATAAAAATATTCTCTTGTGAGGGTATTTTTAGGAGCTGCAAAATTTAATCCATGTGGTTAGTGTTCCACTGGTCAGAGCACAAGACATCAATAATACCTGCCTGTGTTAGGATCTATAACTCTATAAAGCTCAGTGGCATTACGCCTGTTGGCTTTTCCACTTTCACCATAGAGAAGAAAGGAATTTTTTTTATATGTATATAGGTATGTGAGGGAAAGGAAAAATAAACCCCTAAACACACACCAATATCTTCTAGAATGCAAGTGAGAATGAAAGGATCTAGAAGAAATGACACATTCAGGTCACTGTCTTCAGATATGCCTCAGTTTCCCCATTTCTAAAATTGGAATACTGATGGTGGCACACTTGGAGAGCAACTGATAGAAAGCAATATAAAATTTATTAATGCCATTATGGATAGATTTTGTTCTTTATAACTGGCCTCATGCTGGAAGTATTCTAATTTTTAAGACCTCTACTGATCCTAGAAGCTTCTACAAGAAAAAGAAGAAAAGAAATAGAGAATTATTTTTTCCTTCTAGTTTCCCATACCGTGGCTATGGCACAAAGAGCAGACATGGTATATTTCTTTGGAACAGAATTAGTTAGCATTCTAATTAAGGCAAAGCTTTTATAACAGTATAAAAGATTCCCCATAATAACTTGTTGAAATCATAAAATATGACCAGAACATCCTCCAAAATCACAGTCTTTCCATCCAAAAATGCTGATTCCATGAAATAACATTTAACAATAATATAGTAATTTTCTTAATTTTCAAACTTTTTGGTAGAGTTAACATATTTTGTTTTGACTTTGTCATGGCTGTAGCATTCTGACATCGGATTTCTATTATAGATTATATCATAAATGTTAGAATAATATGGCTGAGTACAAATGAAATATTTTAGAATGTGATCTGTTAAAAAATAGTTCTTGATTTGGGATAAAATCAAATCACAGAAATTACTGTGGGATAAAACTTTTATTTTCAAGCCAGTACTAACTGTTACACTAGTTTGTCACACAGTGTTTGTATTTAAGAGAGCTACAATGGGAACCTTGGATCCAAATATCCTTATAATAGTATTACTGTTGGTCCCCAAATAGATCACTTTCGCAGACATACAGTTTCCTTGGAAAAATAATCCCCCTTTCCCAGTTGTTGAAATTCCTTCTTCAGCTGCTAAAGCATAACATTCAAAGATATTTCAGTTTTTGGCAACTAATGTTAATTAAAAAACAACAGACAGATAGACAGTGATTTTCAGAGACAAACTAAAACCAGTAACAATAAACATAACATTTCATTTCAATGAGTAATAATAAACATTTCAAAGAGAGTAGTGGAACTTTTCATTTAGATCTGGTAGGAGATTCTCAGTTCGCTTTGGTCACTACCTTGACTGGTTTGTAGTAAATTTCTAGCCTGTCAAGTGACTCTATGGATTAGGGAAATTCCTCCAAGTTTTTCCTATCCATTCTTCTGGATTTGAGGTCTCTAGGCTCTGGTTCTGCAAAGGGTCTTGGAACGAGGGAAATCTAGGTGAGATATTTCATAAGATAAGGCTGGCAAGATTTGAGAAGCTGGGGTTACGCTCTTGCAAACTCTGATTTTAGTTTGATCTAAAGTAACTAGTTTGTTAGTAACTAGTGGTCCACAAGCTTTCTATCAGATTGTGAAATTATATAAAAACAGAGAACTATGAAAGTAGTGAATTATCCCAAAACATCCGCCCTGCTTGAGAAAGGCAACTGTCTTGGCATAAGGCTCCTCTTCTCTTTGGCGATTACCATTTTGGTGACCACAGCACTGCCTCAGAGAATCAGATAGAAATTTTGTGGGATACAGCCTTTTCTGATGGTCACTCTCCCTTGCTGAGCAATTGAAAAGAGAAGGAAGTCATATTTATTTAAAATTTTAAGATAAAAAGGCTGATCTTCACTCAAGAAAGCTGCATCCTCTTTTACTGAGGGCTGAGGGAAAGAAGGTGATTCTTGCACATTTCGTCATTATGGTATCAATGATATCTACAGTATCTTGGACAGAAAATTAACCATGATATTATTTATATCCTAGGAAAAGGATGTTCAGAGGAGACTTTTTGCTCATATTCTGTTGAAATCCAAAGGATTTTTAGATTCCTACTATATATTTTCAAATATCTCTAAGCATGTTAGGGAAAAATCAAACCCATCTAGCTTCATCCCTTATTAAAAGTGCTTAAATTTCTTATGTTCTGTGTAACAATGGATCTGCTGCATTTGTATGCCTTCTATCTCAGTGCTTAAGACTCATTGATATAAGAGTTTAAACCTCTTGTGGCTTTATAGGAAATTCACTTACAGATGAATATCCCTACTTTCAACTGAAAAAATTGTAAGCAAAAGTGAGCTATAAGCAAGAAAAAATACATCTGGATGGACACCTTAAACCATTAATTATAATTATTAAATTATACAATTATTATATTTATTCTTCTCATTATAAAAGATGGATTAATATTTGAGCATCAGCAGGTATCTGCTGATGAAGAATATAGTAGAATATAAATTACGCAATTCTTGAAATAAGCTGGAGACAGCAAGTTGAGGTACTTGTACATTTTATTCTAACAACAAGGAAGAGGTGGTTGTAAACATGAGGGAGAGTAAGGTAGCAATGACCATGGAACAACGTCATTCTTACCTTAGCTTCAACAGCTAAGGAAAAGAAATAAGGAGAATGAAGACAATACACATCAAGAGAGTAGAACTCGACAAACTCAGAGAACTTTTCATTCACTGTTAGAAACAAGTCATAAGAAAAATAAGACTGTTGAATTAAAGTTAGATGTCAGTAAAAGCTTTCTAACTATATGGATAGTAAAGCATAAGGATAGTCATCTAGGGATATTTTACTCTCTGGAGAGATCTCAGTCAGTGGAGATTTTTAAGAGCAGCTCAAACAGTCATCTGTCAGGAAAGTCATTGATATAACTGTCCTTCCTCTCAAATGTATGTTGACTTTGAACTTTTTTTCTGTGATTTTTTTTTTTTTTTAATTTGTAGATCTGTGTTAATGAGTTTCCTCCAAATCCTTCTTTGCTCTCTTTTTGCTTTGTTCTGGTTAACAAATACGTCACGTGAAATAAAAATGTATTCCTTCACTGGAGTCTGTTTTGCTCTGAATTCAGCAGTTATGAAATCAATACCAACTAGATAGCAATAAAATCTTTCTGTATTCCCTTTCTTAAACCAATCTATTCAAAGAAAAAGGAAAGCTATTACACCACATATAAAATATTGATCTGAAACATACCTAAATCCCCATAATTGGCCAGAAAAGCTGAGATTTCTGATTTGAAAAGGCCTAACAGAATTTATTTCTGTTTTGTTACATAGCATTCTTTTTGTTATATAGCATTCTTTATTATAATATTATATTTCACTTGGAATATGGATGAAGAAATCTCAGTTGTTTTCCCATAAAGTTGAAAGGCACTTGAGCCTCTCTACTGAATGCCTACTCTTCATAGAAAAAAGAAATATTCAGAATATACAGGGGGATGTCTCTTTGTAAAGAGATCTAGATCTCAGTCCTCAATCCATTTCCCTCAGTTTCATCAGCTCTCACTGGAACTGGAATTTAGGTCACCAGTGTCATCACCACATGGTCATTTTGTTTGAGCAGGAGGGAAAACTGGTAATGGTGACTGTCAAATTCATCCTGGCAAGCCTTCCAGAATTTGTAGCAGGCATTTTTACCTAGCATAAACCAAGGTATCAAGTGTGTCAATTCCTTCCCATAAAATTATGTATATTCAAATGTATTATTATATATAAATGTCTTTACCTAACTGTAACAAGGTTAAAAATGCATTACATTTAGCATTAGATCCAAAAGTAAATATAGACACTGACTGACATCTAAATTATATGTCCTATGTGCACTCTGGAGTGGAATTTAGTATTAAACAGTCATTTGTGAAAACATCAGAATTATCATGGGAGAGATCCCTGATCTCCTCTGTCCTAAACTACTGCCCTACTCAACAGACTATACAGCCATGCCCATGCTCTACTCTTGCACCAAGAGCATGAATCTTCAATTGTTTTCTAAAAACTGCTGAGAAAAGGAACGGAATTCCTCCTCCTGTTTTTCCCCCTAACTCCCACACATATTTGAGTAGGCAAAGAACTTCCCTATGGAAAGGAGAATGGTTTTCTGCTTCCGAATACTACTTTTAGGGAGATACAAAAAAAAAAAAAAAATCTTTCAATTGAGTTTTAGAGGGCAGTAGCAAACATCATTCCTTTTTGGATAGAGACTAGTTGTACAGAGGTGTGACAGGCATGTTCTGGAGTGTCTGGTTTCTGGAATACAATCAAGTGTAAGGATGAGACAGAAGCAAAGCTGCTCTATAGTTCCCCAGGGATCATCAAAGCCAAAAACCCAGTATTAGTTTTCTGGATAGCATTCCACATCTGACACACTTCAGGAATGGACCCTTAGATACTGAAGCTGCAATTAGGACAAGTCCGAAGACAACAGATATGCTAATGTTATTTTTTTCTAGCTTTCAGTTGAAATTTTTAGCCATGGGAATCATCGTATGCTTTTGAGCAACTGCACTACCTGTTATTGAACTTACCTGCTGGCGAAAGGAGAACAGTTTTTGCCCACGACATATGTGGGTCATTACAGTCTCACTAACACAAAAGGAGTTTTGCTATTGACTTTAATGGAGTGAATGATTAAATCTTTACTTGGAATTATTCTCGTGGGACTAAGGTTCTTCCTCTGTAAGCAGAGGAGTGCTGCTAAAGCACCTCTATACTAGACAGAGATCTCAGTATAATAGATCTTGGTACAAACTTAGATCCTAATTCTACAAAGACATGGAATACGCTTAATTTCAAGGACATGAGATACTAAATCAGCAGTGTTCAGTCCTAACTCCAGAGTTCTCCATTCTTTTCCACGCTGCTAATTCACCACACTGCAGTGAGCTGGTTCCTTGAAATCTTCATTATCCACTTTGCTCAATTTAAAATGTAACTATAATTCGTTAAATTCATGGCTACATTATAGTGTTTCATTCAGGGAAACTAAACTTCATTTGAGACTAAACTTGAACTGCGATCTTTGCCTGGAATTTGCCGCTTAGGGACTGTGATAAGTATTAAAGTACATGGCCAGGTTTTCAGAAATGATAGGCATTATCACTGGAAACTTGAGGCTACCAGAATGACATTAGAAATTTTTGGTCTTTAATTACCCTTCTTTGTATGTGGGTTTGCATTTCTATATGTACACAGTAATCTATCATGCTTATGCAAGTGCATGATCTTGCAGATTTTTTTAGATTTATGGAGATATGTGTCTGAACACTGGTGAGCAGCACTGAGTGCTAGTAGATAATCAGCTTAATTTCCTTCTTCGTCTGTTTTCATTTTTCTCATTTTCCCTTGAGGGATTCATCTCTAGCCTTATTATAACTTTTGCAAAGTTTTGCAAAGGTTTTGTAAACCTTTCCTGAGTGGAATTCAGTTGCTGCAAGTTATAAAGTGATATTCTTAAATCCACTTCATGACACCGACATTTACAAAATCATCTAATTGACTAAGGAAACATTTGTTTTAAACAAGGCTGGGAAAAATGTACTAAAATGCCAGACTTTCGTTCTGGCTGAAGAGATTGGTTGGCAGACAGAATGCCTCCGTTGTCTGGGGACTGCAGTCCTCAGCTGAGAGGAAAATCGCCTCTGTACTGGAATGATAGTTTAACAGCAGTGACTGGCCGTCTGCTCTCTGCCCCGTCTATCTCAGCGGAGTACACTGCCTCTCAGCTGAGAACACTTATGTCTTGCTCTTATGCAATTAACACATCCTCAAATTTTTCATGAGCAATGGTGCAGCTTCCACACGGAAAGACTGAAAGCTGTTCCACCAAATAGCTGATAACCAGGTTGTCAAGGCAGTCTCCAAGGAAGTAGAAGTTTGGACATCTTTAGACAAATTCAGAAACTGAATCTGTATCTGCCAGACCCTGGAGGAATGCTACAAGCTGCCAAAGTATTAGACAAGAAGAGGGTGGCAGCAGCTGCTGCTACTGCTTTTACTTAGGACCTAACCCAGCAAGCATGCTCGGGAAATTCCTTACCGATACCTCCTGCAGCCAGCCTGGAGGAATGTTGCACTTCTGAGCTAGAGATTGTATATATCTTGTCACAAGAGATTAAAGAATCTAAAGTTTCTTGAAATATTTAGGCACTTAAAGGTGAAGATGGATATCTATCTATCTGTGGGATTTTCACAAGTTCCTAGATACCTATGTGTAATATGGAGATTGCATAATTAGGAGTTTGCCATTTAATGCATTCAAAAACTAGGAATGGATATTTCAGCAGCCAGGGTTGTTTCTCCCCCTTTTCATCCTTGTTTTGTACTGTTTTGTGCTTCATTTATGCTGGAACACGGAAGAGAAGAATCGTGTCTGAGGAAAATCTCTTCGGATGTGTATCTAGATTTGGCTTCCACTTAGCAGCGAGTTCCAATAGTATTTGTACTACTGAGATAAGCATCTCAGTCTGCGCACAATCATTTCTTGATATTTATATTAAAGTCGTGATTCACTAGGTAGTAAGTAGCCAAAATATATATACATGTCTACTGAGATGGAGTACCCCAAGGGGCTCAGCATCTCTGCAGTACCTTTAATATTAAAAACACCAAAGGTATGCAGTTATGTGGTGATCCATTTGGGAGCCTACATGAGCTAAGATATATAGATCTAATATTTCACTTTGCAGAAATGGGTTATTTCCAGCCGTAAATATAATGTTTGTGAAATGAGAATAGGCTATTTCAAACTGTTATAAGCCCACTGAATAATTGAATTATTACTCATCAGGGGGCAGTGTAATTTGTTACCTGTATGATTTCAACACTCTGAATCAAAGTAATTACATTCACGGTGTCATTTAGTGAAATAATGCTGTGGAGGTTTCTATGAAGAGAGAGGCAATTACTGAAAGGATTTTGTTGAAATAATAGCACCAATTCAGTTGGTCCTCTTGCTTCATCCATTGTTACTTTATTATATGCCTAAATAGCTCATTCTGCTCTGTTTTGCCAAAGTGACAAATACAAGCATCAGAAACTATCTATGGAGGAAAAAAATGCGCAACTTCTAAAGGGAAAACACTTGTCATTTTTAGAACTACAAATATGCAAATGGAAAGTGGTTGATTAAATTTATAAAAAAGAACACAAAGGCAGGTGTTAATATTCTTTGAAAATTCAGTGTCAAGATTCCACTGGAGATTTGTCTACTGCAAAGAACTAGTAGGAGATGTTTGGAGACTGTTTCAAACCACTGAGCAGTCACTTCCAAACATCAAGAATTGGGCTTCAGAAGAGTATGAAAATGGTATAAAAAAAACAAGGGGTCATTTTTAAGAATAAGCATTTAGTAGTAATTATTTTATGTGTGGCTGTAAACTATAACAATACATGTACATTCATATAGGTGTATAAAGTAGTTTCTATAGTTATGTTTTAATCTATGTCTTGCTCTCTAATGTATTTATTGCAGTGCCATTTCTATAAGCCAGGACAACCCTCCACTACTTGATTTGAGGAAGCAAAGTCCAAAGAGCTGAAGACATCCTATAAAAGCCAAATATATGGCTTGCATGTACTTTTTTTAAAGATTTACATTGACTTTTTCTTTAAGATTTTAGACATTATTGGAGATGTCCATCAACTTCTTTAGCTTTCCTTAGGCATTTGGCTCCAATGCAATTTAGAAGATACCAGGCAGGAACCAAAACTTCTTGCACAGACAATAGTTGCTATGAAGTAGTATTTTGAAGCATCTAATTCAGATATCTAAATTAACCTGAAAAAAAAGGTGTTTTTACTCCCACCTGCACTAAAATACTTACAAAGGTCATGATGAGTGTTTTTATTTTTCTTGCAATATTGTCTAGTGTGTTCATGTATTCTATGAAAATAGCAGGAAACCTGTGCTAAAGAAAATGTAGGCTGAACTTGTAATGTTGTGACTGAGTCTTCTTGGGTAGATTCAACACCTACCTGGGGAAACCATTGACTAGCTTACTGCTCCACTTCTGCTTGCAGAATGTGGGTCTAATTTAAAGAGTTATGTGATAAGACATAGCAAAAACAAAAGGCAGCAAAGGGAGAAATGAACAGCATTGAGAACAATTGATTGCAGGAGCTGAGTTGGCTCATACACAGACTTACAGACAGGACAGTCTGAGAAAATAGATTCTTGACTTTAAAGAGAGCATGGGCTAATTGAAGATGTGTAAAATACAGCTCTGAGGCTATTTACAGTTGGTTTCACTAACCAATATGAATAACTAAGTATTCATATCCACAACAACTGGCACTATCAATCCAGGAATAAGAGAAGAGGATTGAAATGCATTTGCTCCCTGTGGAGTCAGAACAAAGTCAGCATATCAAAACGGATGATCAGCACCTCATGAACAGTTTCATCCAGCGAGATGCCCTCAAAAGGGGTTGAGGACCTGGCATTTCCTTGGAATTGACCTAAAAGTAAGTACAACCTGGCTTTAAGGCTAACTATCTCTCTGCTCCAGGGATACAACTTGTACCTTTTTAGGTACTGTGTGGGCTTGTGGAGTTTTGGTAGACTTTATCACACTTCATAAACATCAGGATATGAAAACAGTTCAGTCAGGTGCCTTTCTTCTTCTGCACCACAGGTTCTCTCCTCTAGTTCTTATCTTCATACTCCCCTGAAACTGCAAAATCTGTTGTGTAAAGACTACTGATGGCATAGGAGGCATCTCAAAACTGACCAGGACAGCTTGGTAACAGGGTCTGTCCCAGGGACTGAGAGGGACTTATGCCTAGTTAGCAAGAGGGAGAAATATGCCACTTCCAACAAGCTGTTGACTACCTCAGTTCTGCAGCGTGCTATGGTTACTTTCTTCATATTGGCTGGTTTCACTTTCCACAAGTGTTTATTAAGGAGTTTATTGATTCAGGTAGTTGCGGTATGGAATGGTATTGTTCCAGCCCCTAAGAGAGCATATACAAAAGCTGCAAGAAGCCTATGAGATGAGTATTCCATTAGAAACACCTGTGAGAAACAGTTCTTTATCTGAATTGGAGGAAGAGGAAGGTAACAGAATTTTTCCCTCTCCTCCTGGACCTCTGATATATTTCTCATTGCCTTCATCATCTTTCTTGGGTACAGAGGAGGAAGCCACAACAGTGAGTACAGTGGTAGTGAAAGTCATTGACAAAAATCCTTCATGTCCATGCTGTGAGTCAGCGTAAACATCTAGTTCACCCTGAGGCAAGGAATCATGAGTGAATTGAGTTTTCTCACCAAAAAAAGGTGGCTTTCCAAGATATGCATAGAAGTTGTTGGACAAAGGAAGAAATAGATCTGTTGAGGGAGTTGGAACAACAATTTATGGGAGCAAGAAGCATCAATAAGCTCATGAAAAAGAACATGCCAATGAAAACAGTGAAACATATCAGTGATAAAAGGTGTCAGCTGCAATAGGCTCCATCTAAATCAAGTACAAAAGGTGATGTACCACATATGCAGCCGGACGGGCAAGTTAACCAAAGCAAACCAGTTAGAGCTAATGCTGATCAGGGGATAAAGATCTTGTACAAGAGAAATATCTGCAATGGACTGAGCACAGACAAGCTCACTTCTGCCTTTTGAAAGGTGTTTAAGAACATAATAGAAGGTAGTGAAGGCACATCCATGACTGTTAATGAAGCGTGTATCATCTGGTTAACACACCTTCTACATGAGTCCATCAAGATCAGTTAATTCAAGAAGCACCAAGCTGAAGCCCTGCCTTTGATGTCAAGCAGAACGCTGATGAGCAAAAAGGCAGTGAGAAAGGATCAGTGCTTGTTTAATTTAGATCATGTCAAGCTAGCTGTTATCATTTTGGATAACAATGAAACTATGAAATGTAATCTTCCTATGCATGAAACATTTTCCACATTCAAAGTTAAATGGGAAACAGGAGTTCCCTCTGTGAGATTGGATAGATTTCAAAGTAATGAGTGAGCAGACAATTCTGCATTTGTAGCAATAAAAACTGCCAAGGAAATCATGAAAAATGTTAGGGAGATGAATAAAAGCTCAGCACCCGGACCAGATTGTCTAAATTTATGGGATCTAAATAAATGGGATCTCCACTTCACTGTGCTATCAGAGATGTACAATCTGTGGCTGGTATCTGGCACCATCCCTGACACAGTTCAAGAATGCAGAACAATATTAATCCCAAGACTGCAGATCTAGAGAGGTAATGATATACAGCTGGTGTTCCATTATCATTAGGTCAATTACTTTAAGGCTGTTTTCCTGAATCTTAACAGCTAGACTGACAAACTGTCCAATTAACAGTCATCAAAGAGGCTTTGTAACAGCACCAGAACATTCCAAAAACCTGAAGTTACTACAAGTTATGATTCAACACATAGAAAGAGAACACAAGCATCTGGGAGTGGTCTCCATGGACTGAATACCAGCCTTTGACTCTAAATCATCAACATATATGCTCATCCTCAGGCAGAGAGACCAAGCATATAATTGGTACGTTTGCCAACATGTACCAGAATGCTGTAACTCATATAGAGAGGAAAGACGAACAATCAGCCCCAATCGGGATTCTCACTGGGGTAAAACGAGGAGATCTAATATCCCCTACACTGTTCAGTCTCTCAATAGATCCACTGATATATAAACTGGAAGAGTCAGAGAACCGTTTTTGACATAAAAGGGAGACAATTACAGCCCTTGCTTTTGTGGATGACTCGGTTCCACTCAGGGACTCATGGGGAGGTATGAAGAAAACACCTTCTTGGTGGAAGAGTTTTGTAAACTGATTAGGCTTAGGACTCAAAAGGAAAATTGCCATGCTTTTTTTATAAAGCCAACAAAAGATTTTCATATGATCAATGATTGTAACCCATGGACGGTATGTGTTTCTAATCCCAACATGATAGAACCTGGCAGCTCTGAGAGGAATTTGGGATTGTGAATCGATGGATAGGTAGGATTACTGAAACCAGAGTTGCAGGAAAAGCTTGAGTTCTGGCTATCAAATATTGGGAAGGTCCCTTTAAAGCCACTGTGGAAGATAGATATCTTGAATATATACATGACACCAAGGCTGATTTGCTTTGCAGACCATGCTGACACAAAGCCATACACCTCCACAGCCTCGATCTCAACGTAAGGTCTGCTGCTAAGAGCTGGCTTCATTTACTGTCTTGTACTTGTGATTCCATCTTGCAGGCCAGCAACAAAGATGTTTGGAGATCACCTGTTTAGCAAGTCTGGTAAATAAATGTGCAGGATCACAGGTTACACAGAATTGCCCACTCCCAGGATAGTACTAGATCTATATTAGATCTACAGTACAATAGAATAGTACAGTAAATTTATAGTATTTATTAGATCTATGATACTCAGAAGAGGCAACCAGAAGGAGTTTGAGAGCCTGTGGATTGCCACTAGAGGTAGAGAAGAAAGATGACCAATGATAACAAATATGAAGGTGATTAATTATAATAGATTAAAGTGATCCCAGCTGCAACAGGAAAAGGCACATCGACTTCTGAGTGGAAAATCTGAGATAAAACTCATCTTTCTGACACCTAATAGCTGGAAGAAGGAGGAGTTGCAAAATGGATGAGGCTTCAGAGCCAAAGTCATGTGATTAAGAACTTTGAAAATTATAATATAATTAATGACTGGCTGAAACACTATAGAGGTTTCTACAGGCACTCTCCTGTAGAATGGGAGACCTGCTCACATATTGTCAGATTCTGCCTCCCTGTTCAAAATGCCCAAATTAGAAGACATAATAAGCTGTGTGAGTTGGTTTTGGCCCGTTAGGCCAAAAGAAAGTGTTAGTCTTTATGGAATCCAATTTAAGACATATTAACAACAAATTATTTAAACTGGATTTGATCTGTGTTAAAGATAACAGGGCATTTGTAAGTGATTCAACAAGGTTTGAAAGTCTATTATCATGCTTGGTAGAGGAGGTGGCAGAGAAGGCGAAGAAATAGCAGCAGCTGGAAGAGCAAGTGAAAGAACTAATGAGTGCCACCAAAGTCAAGTTTGTGGATTTCCCAACTGCAGCGCATGGAAAATGGCAAAAAGGTCATTCTGCTCTCCCAGCTGACCCATGACTTTGATAACCACTGAGAGAGAGTAGCATGGCCTTTCAGTAGGAGAGCATAGCTATCCTCTGTGGAGACTATGCATGGTTTTGCGAGTCTGAGAAGGGCCATCAAGTTTTAATCGTTTTATACTAATCTCTTGCTATTACTAACGTCTTCTCCTTCTATGAAAGGCAAAAGAAAAGCTTTTCACCCAGACAACGTGAGTTTCCTTAAGTCCTTGTGATCTTCTGTTTATTTCCTGGGTCTCATAACTGCGTTGTGGGTTCATAAAGGGGTGGGGATGTAAATCTTGATTTCCAATGACACTGTCACTGAATTTTACATTGGCAAGTGCACCACCTTCCTTATTTATTTATTTTTTTTTTAGGAAACACAGGTGCTAGCAGTCTGGCAAGACTCTAGTACAGATATCTACACTCTGTTATCTTATACTCTCCTTGCAACTGATCTAGAAATACCTGCTAAGTCATAAAAGGCCCTGGATTGTCCTGCAAGTAGATAGCAACACTGTTCTATTATTTAAAGTTTTAAACACTTAGAATTGAAAGGTTAGTATGCACATGCACAAAAATAAGCATTTACACAGAAACAAACTGAAAAGAGAGGAAATGTGACACAGCTGTAAAGGCAAAAATTGCATCCTTTCATGTTCTTAACAAGGACAGGCGGTCACTGCAAATGATGTAGGATGGGCTCTGAGTCTCCAAATCAGTTTGCCATCCTACTGAGTGTATGGCAGATGATAGAGACCCTCATGGCAAAAACAACTCACAGCATTCCTGAGGGATTAGTTCTGAGCAGTGGTAATGGTTACCTAATGCCATGGTTTAATATCTATCACATCCAAAGCACAAAATCATCTTCGTTTTCCCCCCTGCTAATGAAAGCATTTAGGTTCACGAAAAGGGGCACACTCCGACAACAGCTCCATTCACATCCAGCTCTGCGTGACCAAAAGCTGTGAAAACAGGAGCCCTCCCGACACAGCGGTTTGCACGTACTCCATGTGGCAGGTTGGCACTTACGTGCCAGTGCCACAGGAATGTGGTGCTCTGTGAGCAAAACCTGGGTGGGAAGAGCTCTTGTTTAAGCATAAATCCCTGATTGCGTCCAAACAAACGCAAAGCTTGTAGTTAAATATATAGTAAACGTGGGTTATTTCCAAACATCCCAAGCACTCTGTTTGATCTGAATGAAACATGTCTGCTAGAGACAGCTGCTTCTAGTCTGCTTGCTGCCAATGATATTTACAACCTCTCCCTCTCTACATTTCACTTTTTTCTTTCTTTTTCTTTTTCCCCCTTTTTTCTTTTCTTTTTTTTTTCTTTTTTGTAGGTTTTTACCAGAGAGGTTATCACACTCAGGTCATAGTGGAGCAAAATTATATCAGTCCCCTTGATATAAATAAACACTCATTGCTGAATAGTCCCACTGAAACCAATGAGACTGTCAATTTTACTGTCTTAAGGAATCGACCTGTGCACGTGGCCCTAGACCCAATCCATGTGTAACAGGCTTGGGAGTGCAGAGTCTAAACTCAGACTGTGAAGCTTCTGAGTATTTTCTTGCCGAAATAAGTGGGTTTTTTTCACATTTTACCAGCCTGAAGCCTTTTGAGTCTTGTGGGCTTTTAGTTACTTTGAGAGTGTTTTGTGCTTTATTGCTGAGAGGGGTCTCGGAAAAAAAAGAGAGGAAGGAGATCCTCAGTTAATTAGCTACAGTAAATGATTGATCTGCCCAGCCCACCAAGTATTTTAGGAGACCAATGAATATGTAAGTTACGAAGATTCTAAACACATAAAATAATGAGTTTTGTGAGTATAAAAACATGCAGCTTGTGAAGGCTACTTGTCTCTGAGCTGGAAAACAATTTTGTTCTACAGTAGAATAGTAATCATAGATCTGGAGCAGTCTAAAGGCACACTCGTAGGGTATGGCATAGAATTTGCCCCCTCAAATGCAAAAGTATTGGATGTCATTGAGTGTGACTGTCTTCGCCAGTGGCTGGAAATTGAGTTCCTGCAGCACAAGTTGCTGCTCAGCAGCTCACCCACGGTAGCTGACCATGGGGATGATCACAACAGCAAAGGGAGTGCAACTGTGGGGTGCAAGTTGACATGTTTGGCTTTGTCTTTGGAGTATATGCCTAGAAGGTAAGCTGCAATCATTCAATTTCTTGTCATTATCAGCCTATAGCAGCAGCATAAGACTATGCTTTTCAAAGATGCTAAAGGAGCTAGGTTTTGATTTCCTACTTGGACTTGGACATCCTGATTTTTAAGGGCCCTTGGAAGATCTCAGAAAAAAGGAAGGATCCTAAATGATAACTTTAAACATATGAAATTTCCAAAGCTGAGCAGACACATAAGGATTTTAGCATATAAGGTCTGTACCATCCTAGAAAAGCTGGATTCCTTTCTATCATATCTAGGATGGAGTAGTGCCTGTTTAAGCCTCATCTGGATGCTGCTCCTGGAGTCTGCAGATATATTTGGTTTTAAGTTATAACATTAAAATAGGCTAAAAATGTAAAGGTGTTAATCAGTAACATCATTCATCTCGTTCAGTATTTATTAGCTCATTTATAATGACTGGTTGTGGTGATATTTGTTTTTATTTTGTTAGGATCTAATGTCTTGAATTTAATCAAGTTAGCTTATTTGAAGTCACTGATAATAAATGCCTTTCACTTCAGCAGCAAAGAGCAAGGCTGGAATTTCAAAAAGATTTATGAAACATAAGATCAATGATACCAGGTCATTCCTTTTGTGGAAGATGTCCTCTACTTGTGATCATCCCAGTTGCCTTTTTCTGAATTCCTTGGAGAAGGTAATGTTTCATGACATGGAAATCAGTTTGAGCCTCACCATCTTGTATGCTCTACATACATTTCTCTGGAGCCACATTCAAATTCTATGTTAGAATGAGATTTGGGCAAATACTATCACCCCCCCCATAATACTTTAGTGTGGGGGCTGCTAAGGAAGTATAACTCATGGGTCAGCTCCTCAGCACAGAGTCAGGAGTAGACGGACCAGAGCATAGCCTCTTCTCAGTTTAGACACTCATCTACTGTTTTGCAAATGCCCTAAACCTGTTGACTGACACTCCTTCTCCTTATTATCTCTAAATATTAGAGATAATATTTATTATCTCTAAAAAATCTGAATTTTTTAAGCTGCTGACCGCTTGCAGTGGGCTTTTTGTGTTACTAGAGAAGAACAAAGATGTTCAGTGACTTATGGAGGAAGCTCATCTGTTTACCTTCAGTCTGTCCCTCACTAAACTCCTCATTAGATGAACATGCCTCTCCCAAGAGACCATGCTGTGGTAATTGATCTACATTTATGTTTCTCAGAGGTTCCCTAAAATGAATATGTGCATTTTTCATAGGTTCCTTAATGTGAAATGTCACATTCCTGGCAAATAAAGCACAGAGACTGCCTTTTGAAGAGTTTGCAAATAATGTATGAATGATAGAGTTTTTTGGGTTTTGTTTTTTTTTTCCAGGTTGCCCCACATCTGTGACTAAGTGGTGGAGCATCTGCAAAATTTACAGAGGAATCAGAAACATCGCACTGTATCTGAGGTTCATTTGTAGAAGGTAAAGTAGCATATGTTATGAGTCAGTTAATCTCTTTAGGGTTTTATCCAGCACAAATTAGGTTCTGTGGTCACTGAGTCACAGCAGGCTGTGGGCTGCTGTAGCCTTGGAGCTTTATTCTGATTCAGCTGCCAAGAAATGAACTGCTCTGTGGGCGCAAAAATTGGCTTAAGCTTCATGTACTCCAGCCACGCATGCACAGATCGAAAGGCTGCTCCTCCCTTAACACACAGCTACCTGACTCCTTTCTCACCTACTCCCCAACAATTCTAATGCTAAGACACAGCCCCGACAAGGAGGTGTTAATTCTGCCTCCTTAGAAATCAGCAAAGGGTGTGAAAGAGTTTAAAAAGATGTGGAAGCTCTTGCTGTTCTGGCTATTTAAAACCAGCCAGGACAAATGCAAATGCAGAGATCAGTTCTGTGCTGCTGCTGGAATCAGGAATTTTTTTTTTTTTTTTTTTTTTTTTTTTTTTTTTTAACGTATTTGTCCCCAGCCTCTATCTGGAGATATTGCAATACCTCCAAAATAAAATGCTTCTAAAATAAAATGTTGTAGGTCTCCTAAGTGGGCAAAGGGGACTGGAAGATATAACTCTGCTTAAACTAATCTCTCAAAGAAGCTTGAAAATCTCATTCATAAATGACTTAATAGAGGCACAGACCAAATCACCGGGGAGTCATTTGTGCTCACATATAGGTGTAAGGATGTCTGCTCCTGTATCCAACTCTGTCCTTCCCTGTTGATTCCTTGACCTTGGTAAAAGAACATATTGTCTCTGCACTTCATGTTACACATTGTAAATGAGGCTATAAATATTTGCCTATGTCATAGCAGTAGTGTTGAGGTGAAATAAGTACTTAATTTTTACATGAGAAACAGAAGAAATCTGTTTATTGTTTCTATTATCTATTTTTGACAAGCTATTTATTATTGCCATTAATAGGAATTAATGACTGTTAAAAGCATCATTTTCATCTCTTAAATTCTGTGATTCTTATAAGCGAGCTTTCAGGAAGCGGCCAATTCTGAAACATTAAAATACAACATGAAGGAGATGTGTGTGGTTGTGACACCTTGAACATTCAACACCTTACCTGATTATTGACAAGAAGAAGCTGTTGTCATTGCTGCTTTCCAACAACCACAGCTTTGCCAGCAAGTATCGTCAGAGGAGGCCAGACACAAGGCTACATCCCACGCATTATCCCACTTTGATGTATTATAAACACAGCAAGAACTACTCATATCTGGGCAGCTGGAGTAAGACCCAAAGAAACAGCAGGCGTTTGATGTGTTATTTCAGCTTAGCGACCCCCTGGCCCTGCCCTGCATGTCTATAGACAGATGCTTGAAGCTGTGATGCTGCGTGTGTCTTGGACTCCACTAGCTTAGGTTTAAGTATGTGTCTCTTGTCTAGAGCCATTTGGGATTCACAAACTCGGTGCCTTTTCATGTATAGCAATCTGGTGGCACTGACTTCAGCAGGAAGTCCAGTATCCACTGCTGCTTTAGCTCAAAAACACGGCCAAAAGAAGTGCCAACCTACTTAGCTCTAGGCACCTTAAAGGGCAGACAAATTTAGGTGTAAAATGACCATCCACAGTAGGATTTAGAACTGAGAAAGGCTGAGATTGTACTGATCAGATACAGAAAGGAAAAAGAAGCTTCACTGCGCCTGTTTCTGGGCTGTTAAGCCTAGAGAAGAGAAGGCTGAGACATCTTATCAATGTGTATAGGTATCTGAAGGGAGGGTGTAAGCAGGATGGGGCTGGACTCTTTTCAGTGCTGCCCAGTGACAGGACAAGAGGCAACAGGCACAAACTGAAACCCAGGAAGTTCCATCTGAACATGAGGAAAAAATTCTTTGCTGTGAGGGTAACAGAGCACTGGAGCAGGTTACCCAGAGAGGTTGTGGAGTCTCCTTCCTTGGAGATATTCAAAAGATATCTGGACATAATCCTGTGCAACGTGCTTCAGGTGACACTGCTGAGCAGGAGGCTTGGACTAGACGATCTTCAGAGGTCCCTTCCAACCTCAACCATTCTGTGGTTCTGTGATTCTGTGACCTCTCTCCCCAGATTTACTGTCAGGCTCCAAGCATTCACTAAGGATGGGACCACAGGTTCCACAAGGCCACTTCTCATAAAAACACTCATTTCAAAGTTTAATGTGTAGGACAAACATAAAAGGGGATCTTCCTTATCCAATACATAGAATCAGTCCATAGATATTTGGTCTGGTCTAGGTAACCCTGTGCTTTCATGCCTTATGATATTCTTCATTTACAAAAGCTGTAGCTTAGACAGAAGGAGTTGTCTCAGGAGTAAAAAAGTACCTTTGGCAAGTTAGACTAGTTTGGGACACCCTAAAACTAAATTTTATTTAATTCTATCTTTTCTACCGTTTTCTGCCTTCAGTAGGGAGTGCTGGTAGAGTTAATTCATAAAGATAGCTTTCTCAAAAATTTGTCAAATGTTTAGCAAACATTTAGCAAACAAAATCTGTACTTATAGGTTTTGTGAGCATACATACATATATATATATAGCTCCTATAATTATATTTATGATCAGGTCCCACAAATTCAGTAACTTAATAACGGTTTCTCCAAAGATCTCTGAATGTCAGGAAATGTGCATGTGGGAGTCTTTAATAGAGTCTTTCGGAGGCAAGGTGAAGCCAGATGCCCCCAGATGCAAGTCCTTGAAGGACAGAGCCTTTCAAGTGGAGTTGATCTTCTCTTTCTTATATACATTATATGCAGTACCTCTACTTTTGCTTTAAAATAAGAGTAATTAAAAAGAAGGCTTTCAGCCTTTGCATTGGATCTGGCGAACTGCAGCTCAGTCATGTGTGCTGGTTCAGCATTAGATGTTATACAGCCCCAGCGATTAATATACAGCTACAACAGCAGTGACACAAACAAGACACCAAATTATCTCCATGAAACATAAAAGAGTCTAGTAATTTATGAATATTGCTTTTAAATCTATATTAAGCATTGTCCAGAGTAAAACCTCATTCACTGAGCCCAATTCATTTTGCAGTTAAATCAAATTCAGGGTAGGATAAAATGCTTCTTATCAATTATTTTTTGCTTTAATCTTTACAGACTTGATGGGAAACATAGATACTAAATTGCAGAAGAGAGTTCTGAATACACTGAAAAAAAAAAGAAAGAAAAGCACAGGATGGCAAGATTCAATGGGACAAGCAGAAGCTTTAGAGTAGGCTGCTAGAAAGAGTAAAGATTTTAGTACAGAACCACACTGCAAGTGGCTGGCAGGGTTTACCTGAACACTTTATCTGGTACTTCACAGTAGTATTGTCATATTACCTGATTCCTTGATGCAGATGACCCCTTTCACTTACAATGGTAATAAGGAAGGTGAGAATGACAATGTGAATAGATGGAACTGGATTACAAGAGGGAGGGAATACAAAGGATAAAACCTTACACTTCCCCCCCCCCTTTTTTTTAATTTTACTCCCCTAACATTAAGCCTCTAAATCCTTATTTAGAGTAGATGGCAAAAAAATTCCCCATCAAAATATTTTCATTTTCAGCAGGAAGTTAGAGGTTTGATAGAATATGACAGCATTTTTGTGGAAAGCATCTGCTTTTACTACTAATACTTGATTTTAAAGTAGAGGTAAAAAATCAAAACTCCTAAATCATTGGTGTCTTCAGGTTCTTACTCTTTGGTTATATTATGTGATGCCTAAAGCTTCTCGCAAATATTTCATCTTTTCTTTACACAGAAAGTAAAACATGTGACCTTGTTATTTACATATCCAGCGCGAATTTACCAAGTATCATAGGAAGAAGCAGTCCTAGTCCTTTCGAGCACCGCTGCATGATGCCAGCCATGCTTCTGGCATGACAGGGAAGGAGCTTGTGTCCACATCATGGCATGTATCAGTGCATAAGAATGAAATCCCACTGGCTGCCGGTCTGAGGTTTAACTGTGTAGTTCCTGTTTACCAAGATGCCCTTTCTCTCTCTTTGCAGGCTCTTGCCGCGATCCCTCACCTGCCACATGCCACAGTGCAAGGAGCATGGTGTTGCACAGACACTCAGGATAGTGTTTGTCAAAAGAAAAGAACTAATCTAGAGAGATCTTGGCATATTTTAGCTCTGTTGTTTAGAACGTGGTGCTGCTAATGCCAAGGTTGTGGGTTCAGTCCCCGTATGGGCTACGTTGAGGGCTGGACTAGATGATCTCCAGAGGTCCCTTCCAACCTTACCATTCTATGATTCTATGATAATGGAAATGCTTGCATAGGAAACAAAATCTCTCCCCAAGAGGATGGTTAACTGCTGTCTAGTGGTGAAAGGAGACTCGTTACATGGGTCCTTGCAGAGGCATCGTCAGCTGGATGGAAAGACATTTCAAACCACAGTGCTGATCAGTTCCTATTATCTGATTTGCCATGGCCCTAGGTGACCACTCCAGCACATGCGTAATTCCTCGCTATTGATATAGCTTAACTACATACAAGGTATCTCTTAAATATCTTAACTATATACAAAAGACTGTCCTACTTGACCATTGCTGTAGGAACGCTTTCTAAAGACCATTCACAAATATCTTATCCATGTGAAATTTGATCATGTCTACAACAGGAACCACCTAGAGGTGTCATTGGGACACCCCACTCAGGATGTTAATCAGCACCCTTAAATATATAAATTGGACCAGATACAGCAGGGCCTGACTCAGGGAATTTTTAGAACTGTTCTGGAGAGCTCCTGTAATAGTCAGATACTTAACTGTGATGGTTTACTCAGCCATCAAATTTCACATTGGTCCATGGTCTAAAAGGAGTCCATATCTCATCTTTTCAGATGACAAGCCATCAGCTACTGGACCACCAGGATAGCTACATACACCATAATTACAGCCAAAGAACAAACTTGAATTTCATATTTACAACTGATGTATAATTTAAGACCCATAGCCCACGCCACATGTCGTGCAGAATCCAAACTCAGCTGGATACCTGGAAAAATGTTTTATACCATAAAGCATATTCCCATTTCTCCCTGTGTCTTTACTTAAGCTTGACTACTCAAAAGTGCTATCATGCAGTAATGGACCCAGCACACTGCTCTGGGTCTCCTTTCCTTTTAAATAATAATCCAAAAATCAGGAAAGATTATTCTGTTTTCTACCTATCAGCATATAACTTTGTTCAAAGTGGGTCAGACCCATGCAAATATGTGAGGATCAAATTATTACAGTGGAATGAAAAGCCTGGGGGACAGAAATAGAAGTAGAAATGACTTTATATTCCTCAAGGCTTTCATAAAGGCTGAGAAACACAGAGAGAAGCATAGAATTTGAGCACCCAGATTTTTATTCAAAATCAATGATGTTCTGGAAATTAGGCCAAAAATCATGCTGTTCCTGTTCTGATGAGAGTGACAGGTGCCTACTCAGATGAGGGCTGAAATACTCTCTCTATGCTAGCAGGGCAGAGCCCTGGGCTTTTTCCTCCTGAATATGTTCTTTACTGAAGCAATAGATTTGGGTTTGGTTACATCTTTTATGAATACTTTTTCAATAAATTAATCAGAAGCTTCAGGGAATTTAAGGCTTTTTAAAACAGATCAGTTCTTCTGCAATTCCCTTCTGAGAGCTTCAAAACTGGATTTCTTCCCATTCAATTTTTCATACTTCCATTTTGCAAAATTGAAGATTCCTGAGCCGATGCAAAGACAGTGCTTGCACTCTCCCCAAATCAGAATTTGCCAAAGGCCCCAGAGCCACTGGCCCCATCTGCGGGACTCTGTTAGCTACTCCATGCAACATCCTTGATTCACAGAGCTGTGTCAATGAGCCACAGCCACCAAAGGTCTGAGCTATGATTCTTCCTGCTCTTTAAAAGCCTTCATGTCTCAAATCGCCCATCTAAGCTCGGACAAGGTGAATAACTACCAGAGTTCATGCAGTGCCTTCTGAGATACTCCCCGTATCAGGAGAGTTGCATACTTTTCCAAGGGCTGTCCTCTTAGGTCCACACAGCTGCTCCTGATAGCTGCAATGAATTGCACACATTGCTTTGCAACCTCCTGCTGTTGTTTAGAAAGTCAGTGCAGAGTTAATAACTTCCTCATATTCTTAAAGAAAGAGCACTGAGACCACCAGTAGGCTCATGCTGTTCCTAGAGCGCCAGGGAGAGCATCAACAGATTGAATCAGAGGTATATTGAGTCCAGGCAGAGCCTGGAATTACAGGCAGTAGTATACCTTTCTCTAAAGTAAAATATCAGGACTTTTCTTGCCCCTTTAAAGCTTCTTTGTGTTTCTTAACTACCTTCCTCTTCCTCACATCTTTTCTGGGAAGCCCTGCATTTAAATAAGACTGTTCCCTGCTACAGGAGTATGAAATCATGGTCACTCTCCCCATGGTATTGCTGCAGGCTCTGTTTTTGTAAAAGCAGTTCCTGTTCTTATGAGAGAATATCATGCATGCAGTGCTCAGCTTTGGTTACTCAGCTTTATAAAGAGATATTTCAGCAGGGATGACTGCACTCTCCCCACAGGGTGGTGGAGCCAGTGTACGGAGCTTGGTCCAGCTGTTTCCTTGTCAGCTAATACAGTAGTCCCTTCTGCGAGGAGAGGCCTAAAAGACACAACAGGAGGTCTTACACAAAAAAACTTCTGTAAATCATATACTGCACCATCTGAAAGAATTCTCTGCAAAACAGGTACACAAAAGGCTATTTTGTGTATTTGGGTCTTTTGCTGTTTACACAGTGAAAAATAAAAACAAGGACACACAAGGCCAGTCATAGCTCACATAACTTTTACAACAAATACACAAATGTACCATTCCTAACTATGTATGTTCAATTGCTCTTGTCCCTTTTCTTGTGGTTTCTATAGTATATAGCACCATGTGCACCATTACAGGTTTAACAAGCTATTTGAAGTTCTACTGCTAAGATACCTGACACGAACACAAAAGAGAGGTCAATATTTCTTCAGTGCAGTCTTGATTCTGACAGATGTTTAGGCACAGATCTCACTGTAAGAAATAGGGTTTAAGGGCTCAAGAACCTTCATTAATATTAATGAAAGTACAAAAATCATTTATAGATATGTGGAAAACAATCGTGCCAATGAAAGAGTGTTTAGAATGAATACAATAGTGCAAAGGAAAATCAAAAACTGAGCTTACCAATTCTGAACAGTATCTAGCCTCTTGGTGCTCAGACTGCCTTAAAAACTTCGACAGTTAGCTTTCTCACGTTTGCCTTTTCTTTTGATTAATACTCATTTTTTTCTTCTAACTAGTACAAGACCTCAGTAGTCTTTAGCAGGATATCTCTCAAGACTCAAAGTCAGTAACAGCTGAAGACAGTAATCCCAGAGAAGGCTTTTCTTTTGGAATCCCTTGGCCAGAGACAAACTTTGCATTTGTCAAGCATTTATACTTTAAGGCTTGTGTGTATGCAATAGAGAAAGAGAAAAGGACAGTTCTGTGGGTGTGAGTATGACAGCAAATCATGGCTTTTCAGCCTGGCAGTCCATGGAAGATTTCTAAGGGATCTGGAATGGGTAACTAAGAAAAGAAAGGCTTTTGTTAATAGGCTAGAGTATGATATACAGAGGTCTACTCTTCCACAGTTCAAGAAAATATCTGAGAATTTCACAACTGAAAGAAGTTGAAAGCCACAGCAGTGGAAATACACATGAAAGAGAAAGAGAGACAGAATTACTGTATCTCCAGAGACTGATGCCCAAATCCTCTTTCACAACTCAGATTGCTTTATCACCTTTTATGAGGCACCAGACTCAGATGATTCTTACCTTGAAACAAGGAAATCCACTTTGTCTTGTGAGAGAAACTGTCCTTTGGAGAGTTCTAGACCATCAGATAGATGATAACATCTCCAACTGCAGCCTCATGGACCAATGTGCTAAGCGGGAAAGCAATATAACAGTTTACTAAACTGGGCAAATTAAATCTTCTGTTGCAGCTCAACTGAATAAAGTACTTTTACTTGGGCTGAGCCAACAACAAAAAATATACAAAAAACTTAAAATAATTCAATTAGACTTTATCTAGTGATAGTTTGTTTTCTAAAACAGAATTTTAAAAAACTCCAGCATTTTGACATTGCAAAAACAGCATTTTTAATCGCAAAATAATCCCAATCAATTTTACCTGTGAATTCTTACAAAACCAAAAAACCTCAGTCTGAATTCACAGCTTTTGTCTTCATTTGTCATCAATTTTTATGCATTCAGTTATTTTCTGTGTGTGACGGTGAATTTATATTATGTCATTAAAAGGTAGCAGCAGCTGCCATTTATCACAGAATTAGTTAAATACTGTTCTTTCACCTAAAAGGAGGGAGCAATTGTTCTCCATTATGAGAAAAGGTGCCTGATGGCAGAGGAGCTGTTGCCCACAATAACTACGAGAGAACCTCAGCGTGGCTAATTTGCGTCGGCCGAGAGGCTGGCAATGCAGAGATCATAATATTATTTGGAAAATATGTCTTGGTGACAGAGGCTGAGAGCTAGACAAAAGCCAGCTGTGAATGAATGAAATGCTTTTGTCAGTGGTCCTGAGAGAGGGCCAGAATCAAGCTACTTGAGGTACTGGATTTTAAATTATGTTCAAAAGCTGCCTCGAGCTGTTTCTGCCCAGTTCAGGGAAGCGTAACTTTGTGTAAATTCATGGTAAATAAGTAGGACAGCACCAAAATCTGTCCAATTCTTGTCATCAATATCTCCTCTTAATGGAAGCAATCTGGCAGGGCCCCAAATGCAAACTGCTCGGGTCACAGGGACAACGGTATAAATGTTTGCAATAAAGGACTTCTGGGCTCCGAACACATTTGTTTAATCAAAAAGATTTGTGTAGTGATCAAAGAAATTACTTTGGCAAAAGCCATATAGTTTGTAGACATTAAGCAAGCGATCAGGTCCAACAGGAGAACCATCTTTAAAGCTCATTGCTATAAATCCCACCACTTTCAGCAGAAATTAGAAGCGCACTTAGAGTCAAGATCTACAATATTTAATAGAGGACAATCTTACACAAACACTTTCTGGCTATGACAGCTATAGGCTGAAAATATATCTGCACAAAGAAGTCAGGCAACAGTTATGGATAATAACCACATTTGTAAAATCAAGATGACTCACAGCAAGCTAAAACATGAAAAGAAATCCAGTTCTCTGAAAAAACAACTACTTTTTTTACAAATTCTCAGTCCGCTTCTGATTTATGGACAGACAGGCATGGAACACAAAACAATCTCTGACAGAGAGGGAGAGTGAACTCTGCTGTGTGAACATTAATCTCATTATTATTTTGCTTCTTTTTGCTTCTGCTTTTTGCTCATCTTTGCAGTACTATTTAAATGTAACTTAAATATTAAAAAATATCCACCAAGATTGAGATCCATGTTACAGTTAATTAAAATATTTTCTTTTTACCAGTCATAGTTTTCTCTGCAGGTATACCTTACCTATACACTTTAGTTAGGCTGGTGATGATCCAGATGGCTGGAATTTGAGGAGATACTGTAACACAGAGGAAGCACATCTGGGTAAACAAGGCTCTGATATGCCTGCTTGAAATCCAATTATTTTTCTCCTGTGTGTGCAAAACTATATTGTTCCATTTATTGAGAATGTCAGAATACAGCTACATGAATAAAAAGCTTCATACAAGGCTCTTCTGTGCACAGATACTTTCATTTATCTTACATAGGTTCTCTGAACAAACACAGCCCATTAGAAAAGCTCCCACTTCCAAGCAATATTCAGTTTGGATAATACTTGTAAAAGGACCTCAGGGACTGGGAAACCAAACACTGAAAGTGCCAATTCCTGTCACTTCAGAAAGACTCAGGACAAATTTTCAAAACATCAAAGTGTTGGAGCCACCTGAACGCCATTGACTATGAATGGGACTCAGCCTCCTTTGAAATCTTTACTTCATGCACACTCAATAACAGAGAGTCTTTTCACCACATCAGAGAGAATACAGGAGAAGTGGAGAAGGGAATCAAGACTTGAATCTAAATTTCTGGCACTGTAAATCATTTTTTACATTAATAGTGCTTAATACTGATTAATAATAGTGATTGATAATAAATGTATTCCAGTGGCAGTGCTGCAAAGAATGGAATCACCTTCCTATTTTCTATTTCTCTGCAAAACAGTCCTTATTCTTGTCATTCATTTTGCTGTTTGGCAAAGAAAGTCCATATGGTGAGAGCTGAAAGAATTATCAAGTGGAATGATTAATGCTGTTACTGGACTTCTGGTCTACATTTGATTCATAGTGACAGCTTTATCACGGAGAAATACAATAAAATCCTATGGCTAGTATTATCCATGCCATAAAATATGAACTGTACCCACTGTAGAAATATTAATGACCTTAAATTAATGTTCTGTATTTAGAATGTCTTTCAAAACAAAACTTTCAAAAAATCTCAGAACTGGAAGAGACTTGATGTGATTTCCTAATTTACATGGTAAAGATACTTTGTTCATCTAAGGTGTCAAAGGCAATGGTTCAGCTAGAGAGATTTTACTTGACATTTATCATGCTAAATAAACAGGCAGATTCAGTGTGTGAATCGCAGGAGATTAAATTGAAATGTGTAAATGAGAATGTCACCTGATCACATAGAATCCAAGGAAACTATGTTTTGGTGCACTGTGCAAACAAATTGCATAATCGGAAAAGCCAGACAACTTTTTCTCATCATGTGGCATTGATTATATAGGTTGAGCAAGGTTGGATCCCTTAGGTATATCAGATAGCTCAAGCATTCAAAATAATGGAGTAATTGATAACAACAGCAGGTTGACAGCTTTGATGCGGATCAGCAGGTAGAGGGGAGAAGGTATTTGGCCAGAAGATTTTGTTATGTGCAGACAGCAATAAAACAGTGGGTTGGAAGTCTCAGCCCGTGCTCCTCCCCCTGTGTGGGTGCAGATCCAGGCTCTCAGCAGGAGCTGATACCCTGCAGATCAGGGCCATTAGGAAGAGCAGAAGAAGGGCAGATTCACTGCTTTCATGTCTGGCACTCTGCACACTCTGTCCTCAAGCCACCACATACAGGCAAAGTCTTATTAGAGGAAGTATCAGGTATTCGTAATAAAATAATAAATAAATAAATAAATAAATAAATTGTGCATCCCATTTCCACTACTGATATATTTTGCTGGAATGCTTTAGAGCTCTGCTGCTTAGGCAGAAGAGGTTCATGTAAATAAGACCTTTATGCAAAATTACCTGGACACAAGCTGCCAACTTAAGTTGACTCACCGGAGCCTTGGGAGAGAGCTACAAATGCAAGAAAAACAGCCAAGGTAGACTGGGAAAAGTCACCAGGGATCCTCCCAATGTACCAGAGGTTTTCTTGAAGGAGAGCAGAAGTGGCTCTCCTTATATAGGCTGAGGAGGAAAAATCTACTATACCAAGCCAGAACATTGGAGAAAACAAAGGGACACTCAGTGGATCCAAAGCCTCAATAAATTCTAGCCTACTACTGACACAAGAGGTATCAGGAAGGAAGTAATGAAAAGCTTTGAGTGACAGTATGAAAGCAAAGGTGCTTGCCCTTTGCATGACAATAGTTCTTGCATTCTCCAAAGCTCTTATACTAGCTCCCTTACAATGCTTCCTCCTTCCTTCTCCCCAAAAGGATGATTTGCATAACATCTTCTTAGGGCTTGCAATGTATCCTATATTTTTCCCCTCTGGTTCTTAAGGGATCACTGTCTTATTTTTTATTTATATAAGGATGTATTATAAAGGGACGTTATCCCTAAGCCCAGCATTACTATAAACCCAGAAAAAAATAAAGCTGAAGTAACATGTTAAAGACAGAATTATGTACTATATTATAGAAACTTAGGGAACCCACACAACCTTAGCTCTACCTAGGGAGATGCTACAGAAAAAATGCTGAGACATTTTAATGTTGGTGGTCTTGATTTAGACTAAGCATAGAAGTAACGTGACTATCTATCATTCCTGTCCCTATATACAGATCCTTGGATAAATAGACAAGTAATGGTAGAAGCGAAGACTAAGAATAATCCCAGTTTCCACTTGTGGGAGCAGTCATGTTTCCACCACCACTGCCAGTGGAAGATGTAGCTTCCATTCAATACTAACTCATTCCAATATGATACAAGGATTGTTCCTAGTCCTCTATTGTGAGAAAAGCTGTGTTTGCATCAAAGTATGTATTTCTTCAGGGAATGAATTGATATAATCCCCATGAGTTTGCATACGAACCTTCCTGATTTCTCTTGCTATGCCAGAGGACATTTGCATAAATATAACAAGCGACACAACTGAGAGGCTAGGACAGAAACTGCACGCTGTGTTTTTCAGTTCACCAAAGGCCATATCCTTTGGCAGGGATAAATCTCCTGATGCTTTTCCTCAAGAGCTCAGGATGCCGAACAATGCAAAAAATAACAATATAGCTTTCCCCAAGTGACAGGTGCAGTTGCATTCCTTAAGCTAGTTTTTCCTATTCAAACTTATACATTAAATGTGGAAGCACACTATAAAAGAAACAGGACATGCAACGTGGCTGAGCTAGCTGTACTATGAGAACATTCATACAGTAAACTTAATGTTGCATGAACTGATGTTTTTGGCATTTGTTTCGAGAACTGCCTGGTTTTAGTCCGTTTGCCCAGGTTTGGCGGGACTGATAGTCTCTGCTCCAAAAAGATCCAGAACCAAAACTGCAGCGATGTCAAAGGTCTGCAGTGAGTCAGTGTGTGCATTGGAGCAACTTACACTGGGCTTTCATTGCCATGAGACTTTCTTAACCTGTGATTATAAATGAGAGCTTTACATATTGCGTTACAGCATCCCTCACAGTCTCTCAAAAAGCACTGATCTCCATCACAAATGGCTGAGCAAATACTTATTAGGAAAAGTCAGCCCTGGGAAGATAGGAACTTCTGAGGTGAAACCGAGACACACAAGTTGAAATGATTTATAAAGGTCATGCAGCAGATGCATAGTCTGACTTCAGAGTCTTGTAACTGTAAACCTACATTTCTTTGCTGTTTTGTACAGTTTATATTAAGAGGTCCTTCTCCAAAATACACTGAAATTGAATAAAAAGACAGACAATAACTTAGGGGTTAGTACTTTGTACTATTGCTCCATGAATATGCATCCCTTTTTTTTTCACCAATATCTACTAAAGGTTGCAAAAACACCTTATTAATTTTATGCCCATTAAAAATATGCCTGTAAAACGCTTGGCTAATTTGTGTGCATCTGGCAAACACTGCCATTAATGAAGCTGACGCCTTTTCACTTGGATCAGAGTGCTACAGATTGACTGGGGAACTGGCTGGGGGGGGCACAGAGACTTGTGCCTTGTTAATGTTTATTAACTGTATTAGCAAATGTGTTGCTGAAAACAGGAAAATTATGTTAATCTGTTTTCCTCTTTTCCTTTTCCCTCCCTGCATTCTCCTTCCCTCATTTATTTTCATGGAGGAAATGTAATACCCATAGATTCTGCTGCCATTAATTGCAGGGATGGCCAAATCCCTTGTATGAGCAATTAAACTGGAGCCATGAAAGCAAGCTCAGCAATTTCTCCTCCATTCTTCTAGGCAGGAGAAAGTTCATCCTCATAGTTGTGCGTCAAAGCAGCTCAGCAAATTCATTAATACTCCAGAAGCAGCCAATCAATCCCTTCAGGTCAAGGATCAGAGGTCCCCATATCAGGGCTTAAACAGCAGCCCTTCTGTAGGTCCTCTAGTATTGGCTTTGGATTATGGCTATTCATCTATGACACTGAAGGACAGATTTTGTGTTTGTTCTCTCCACAGTCCACATAATCCTTACCTGCCTTTTTCTTTCTTTTTCTTTTCTTTTCTTTTTTCTTTTCTTCTCCTTTTTTTTTTTTTTTTTTTTTTTTTTTTTTTTTTTTTTTTTTAGGGAAAAGCTTCATAAAATGTAAAGAGAGAGACTCATATTCCTTTTGGAAGCAAATGACACATATCATTACAAAAGAAGCACCTAACCTCTGACATGCATGCAATCTTCAAAAGCTCTACGTAAGATGGCAGCATGCATTCAGAGGCGACAGGCTGTGAACGGTAAAGAACAACACAAAGTGCTTTACACTGCTTTCTGTACCTGAAGGCCAGAGGCCATCTTATTCCCAGGAAGCAAAATGTATTTACCCTTGGAAACCTGTAGAATGGTAAATTGTGGACAAGACCTCATTTTCTTTGTGCTTTCTGTTCCACCAGCATTACTGCTGCCTCTAGCATCTACAATGTCATCTCCAGCCCCAGCTGTATTCATTAGCTATGAGGACCCCACAAAAACAAATACAAACACAAAGATAATTGTGACTTAAAGCAGATAGCTCTATCTTGTACATTAGGCGTTATTTTTAGTAAAGAGGAGGGTCACATAAGACATCTTTGGTCTCACGCTGTGCACTGTTAGTAGATGCAATTTACTTTCAACACTACCAGCATTCTCTAGTTAACAGTGGCTGTAGATTAAAGCCTGTTTACAGACTTAGAATTTTTTACTTGCTGTTGAAAGAAAGAATAAATGACAGGATGCTAAGAACTGAACAGAAACAAAGATGTTGTGTTGAAGAGCACAATTTCTTTCTAAATAGCCTGGCGCTTCCGGATGGTGCCAGACTGAACGAGACCCCACAGATTTTCAGCAAGCTACAGCTTAGTGGAAATACTGTGGGAGGAAACCAAGTCCTGTGGACTGTTCCAACCACATGCTGTATGCTGAATATCTGTGCTCCAAGGGAAGGGAGAGGGCTCGAGGACTAGCCCGGGGATGGCTAGGCGCACAGATCCCTGGTGAGGCAGGGTCGGGTGGCCTTGAACGAAGCTGCTGCCCAAGGCCTTTGCAGACAGCTGTGGGAGGGTTAGGTGGCTCTCCATAATGTTCCTTCGCTTTGCTAGGGAGAACCCTACCTCCTGGTATCCATGCGGTTGTACCTCAGCAATGGTTTAGAGTCACCTATCAGGGCTGCAGAGAGCGACTGCTATTCCCATAGAGGGTCCTAATGGCTTTCCATGCAGTGTCAGCCTTTGTGCTGGGGAGCAAAAGGAACGTCCCAGAACAAGATACGGAGTCAAAATAAATACGAATTTTCAGATGAAATGACCTTGCTGGCCCCAGCTTACTCCAAGGTGGAGATAACTCAACTTTCAGGGGAAAGGCATCCATTTTGATTAGATTTTCTAGGAAGTGTTTCCTAAAAAAAAAAAAAAAGAGAGAGAGAGCGAGAGAGAGAACGAGAGAGAGAGATTGCATATGCCCAGTGGCTCCATGTACGTAGTACATTATATGAGTAAATAGTGTGAGTAAAAAGGTTAATCTAATTCAACATCAGATGTTCTAAACAAAGCTGAAGCCATCAAATGGAAAAAAACTCTGTAAGTGCTCCCACAACCACAGCAGTGAACAAGCAAAACAGTCAGGGTCTAGCTCTGCCATCACACCCATTAATCTGCTATTTTCTTTGGTGTTATTCCTCAATTATAGTAGTACAGAACAGAGCAGAATCAGATGGGAAGATCTTTTATATGACTTGAGACTTTTTTTTTTTTTTTACTTTTTTGCTATCTACTGAAAATTTCACAAAAATAGAACTCAGCCAATAAACTGATTCATAGATTAAACTACACAATATTATCAAGAACACTGCTAATCTCAGTTTACTAGCTCACATGGTAACTAAATCCCATATCATCCTTTCAAAAATGATTCAGGCAGATTAAATCTGACAGGACAGCATGGGGTAATTTGTGCTGTGGTAGCATGCAGCGTACTAGTTTTCAGATAATTTCTCATTTCCAGGGCATTTGAACATTTAGCTTTGAAACTCTGACACATAAAAGAGAAAAAAGTAGTTGAGAAAAATTGTGTTTTCTCTTTCTTTCTCCCTTTCCTCCTCAACTTTCAATTCCCTTTTGAAAAACAGAAGAGAAGTGAAGATGGACTGCCATCTATTGGTATAATCAAAGAATACCTTAAGTGAAAATTTCAGTCAGAATACCTGATTTCCAATCATATAAAAGGTAGTAAGTCCCAACACGCAGCACTTCTTAATCACCTATATGAAGTCTAAGATCCATTTATAACCTAATTCAATTAAAGGACATATTTAGACAAAAATAGATTTCCTTCTTTTTCTCCCATTTTTTCCTCAGGTAATATACCTGGATCCACCAGTCAGACTACAAATTTGATTGTAGTTGGTAAGTATCTGAGATTGCCTTTGTACTCTGCTATTAATTCTACAGATTTGCCAAGCTACATCCTTGTTTTGCAAAACAAATTAGAAATAATTAAAAAACAAGGGTCTTAGCCTGCAACATCTCATGCTTTAATATGAGTAGGTTAGATAACTTGGGAGGACACAAGACATTAACTTCTTTCCAGAAGAACTTGGAGAGAGAGAGAAGAAAAATTTACTTAGTGATTTCAAGGCATACAAAAATATCTTGATACATAAGAAGAGGAAAGGCTATATCAGAGGGAAAGGCAGGAAACAAGTACAAAGTATATGTGGGAAAAGAAGTAAGGAGAGCAAGCAACATGAATATTTCTGTATTTTTATTCAGCTGTCCCCTCTACCACCCATTCCACCATGGAATAAATATTTGTTAGCTGATCTTCCAACTTCATCATTAATCGACCTGCAAAGTGCAAAGTAGACAAGCTGTCCTAACCGATGGTGCTACCTCAACTGCTTGTTGTCATGCACTAGCATGGGCACCATCCACCAGTTCAGCAGTTTATATAGTATTTTTCAATTTCCTTAACAGTAGTACTGATTACGGATTTAACATTGTTTTCTCCAACACAGCTACTTTTGCCTAAAGGGAACTGGTTCACAACAACAGAGCTAGAGAAACAGTAATTGCCAGCAAGGAGAAAGACGGTTGTGATAATCTCTTATCACAGCTGGATTCAGCCTTACTGGCAAAGGCTCTTTCCTTCTGTGTCCCCATAGAAATGTTTCTTACCACAGATTAGAGTCTTACCATAGGTTTTGGGGAGGTCATGGTTTCACCTCTTTTCTTCCTTCATACAATTCACTATATTACAACTCTAAAAAGTGTTACTTTGTTGGTGTAGTCATCAATTTTTTACACTGAAACTGGTGATTTCTATGCAGTTTCTATCCCGCCTTTAGATTAAGTTTGTGTCCTCTTAACAGGCACAGCCAGGTCAGCTTGGCATGATATCCCCTTCTTCCCATGATGCAGATGACTTATTCCACCCAGCACCACTGATGCGGGGGAGCTGGATGGCGACAGTCCCCTAGTGTCTTTCGAAATGCACTCTGGACCTATTAGGCAAACTATGACCTCTTTTTTGGCACTCTTAGCAAACAGAGTATGAAATGAAAAGACCAGAGAGAGGAAGTTGTTTTCTTTTCTTGAGAATTGCTGCCTCTGGCACAGAGTTGATCATCCAGAAGAAATCTAGAGTGTTACAAGCCATCATATACCTGTTCCCTGAACTCTGGGGCTACCACTTTGGCTGATAAAAGTCAGTATAGCTCATTTGCATTTAGCATTGACAATTTAGACCCATTCAAGCAGTAGCCCTTAGCTTCCAATGCCACCCCTGCTTTTGGGCATTAATCTACTCTGTAAAAGGAACAAAATGGAAACAGCACATACCTGTTTTCAGGAAAGAGATTTTCCATGACTTATTTCCTCTGTTACTAGAAGGTTAAAAGTGTTTGGTGTTACTATATAAGCAAAATAGAATGCCAGGGAGCTGGGCAATAAAGCATCACAGAGCTATTTATCAAGTAGATTGGTTGATGTTAATGCCTTTTAGATCAGCACGGAAACAGCCTCTAGGGGGTATATAATAAACAATATTATCAGAGCTTGAGTGCCGAGAATATCAGATTCCACTGCTGACTGACAAAGTGAGAGATTGGTTTATTTACTATTAAGAAACCAATTTATAGTGTTGTGGTGTTGTTATATCTCTGTTTACTAGGAAACAATATATAGCTCTCATGTTCATTTGTTGTGCAAACATTTCTATGTTACTTGATCTCAAAAAGGCAGTTGGTGATACTGATACAGTATGGGAAGGCTAAGTTGAAAAACAATCTTTGCTCACTTTGATACTATGAGATGGAAAGTTGATCTAGACCATATTATGAGGAAAAAGAGCTATAATTACTAACAAAACCCTGAAGTCAGTTTTCTAAAGAGAAAAGGTTTCAGGAGAAGAAAAGGGCTGGAAACCTCATGAAATCCACCTAGGGATTTTGTTATTGTCAACTGATTTTCAAGTGAAAAGGCACTCAGGACCCCATTCAGAACAGGTATTAGAGGTGCAGAACTTAGTCATTATAACTACTATGGTGCAAAAGCTCAAAAAAAAAGTGGCAATCTAGGCTGCTTTGTTGTTCATGACTCGCAGATCTTGGCTCCCTATACAGCGAAGAAAAAGAAATATTCCCAGTGCAAAGCACCTTACGCAAAGAGTTGCCTTGTATTAGTTTTCTCTACTGACTGCATAGGCAACTGGGAAACAGCAAGGCAACTGGGAACTAAGTCAAAACACAGCCTCTAGATACTATGCTGATGCTTGGCAATAGGACACTGTTGTAATCATTATTGTGAAAATCCCTGTAGAAGGTGAGGTGTATGGTAAACACTGGGCCTGACTCTCTCATCACATCAGCTGACAGCAGGTACAAAGTGATTGAAGTCAGTGAACAAGAATCAGATTCATGATGATGTTACAGAATGAAGGTTTTGGCTGAGTATCTGTTTCTTGAATCCTATAGAAGACACAACGAACACTATAGAACAATGACTATGAGAACATTTGACTTAAACTGCCTCCTTCTTGCATCTAATGCCTTTGCTTAAATTACTGTATATCAGTGTCAATTCATACATGAAGATACTTTATCTTTGGAGTCTCCACAATCTTGAGCACTTAGAAGTCTTGGCAATAGCTTTGAATCACTACCACATATGTCAGCAGTAAAAGTGTGCTCATGAACATTATGGAATGACTATTTCTGAGCACGTGGAAGAAATCATTTGAGAACTCCTAATGAGTGTAATAACAGGGTCCTGGAAATACACAGTGTAAGAGGCTGTAAACAGAGGGAGCCAGGGGAGCATTTTATATTCAATTGTATTTTGAGAATAAATAGGGTAATATTATCTAGAATTCCCAATTCACTTAGTCTTATTTTTAAAGGGAGTTTAATGTTAGTTTTATGAAGGACTTCAGGAATGTAAAAATGCAGACAGACATTTTCTGAGAATTATAAAAGCATCTGAAATGAAAGTTAGTAGGAGTTTGGCCTCTGTTTTAAAGATTTGTTGCTGCCACCATGCACTTTAAGTGCCTAAACGTCTTAAATCTCACTGAAAGTCGATGCATCTTGTCTGCATGGAGGGGTTGACTGGCCTGATGCCACTCGGAAACTGCATTGCCCTTGGCTTGCCAGCAGTCAGAAGCAGAACTGAGCGAAGGCAGCTCTGTTGCCTCCCCGCCATCTCGGAGGGCAGGCGTAAGCACTCGCTTCCGTCAGAAACCATCCGCACAGAACTAGATGACTTCTGAAAATGAGCCATACTTTGGAGTCCTGGGAACTAGCTTAAAAGTTCCTCTGTTAGCTTGAGATGAATCATTCTCTGACTACAAAATCAGCCTCTGATGATTAGTTCAAATTTAGTCACCAAATTTATAAATGTTTGAGTTAGGTAGGAATTACCCTCTTCTTCCCTCTTACTATTCCATTAGTTCCACAGATTCAGGGTTGTGTGAAACATTTCAGAATAAGAGTTCCACTACCATTGTTTAAATTCCTGCTCATATTTTTAAACTTTAACTACACTGGCAAAATTCATTATTCTATGAAGACATCCAACAGAGGACTTTTGGTTACTTTAAATATACCAGTGGCATGGGATAGGATTTACATCATGTATGGGGCTTATAATGGCCATTTGAAGAAAGAATTCCTTCTCCACTCCTGCATATTTTCCCAGTATTTTTTACATTAAATATGCAACACAACAGCATTGAGATATTTTCTTTGCATGCTTCAATACATACAAATGTGTTGAAGATGCAAGTCCAGAGGGTTCCTGATAACAGTGTGGCTCCTTAGTCTGTTCTCCATCAATATTCACTGTAATCTAGTGAAGAATGATTGGAGGTCAGGAGGGAGGCTTTAATACAGTTTCTTAAAGATATGTCTTGAATTGAAAAGAGGTTTGTCCTTAGCATCAGTTATATATCCTTCCTGAGAATATTGAAAGAATGCAAAGCTCCTAATGCCTTACTCAATCTGGAGTAGTATCCCTCACATACAAAATGCAGATTTCACTAAATATCATACTATTCAAAATGTGCTATTTAGAGTTCTGTTTATGGATGGAAGTAACTGTAGGATTAATAATGTTGATTTTATTGACACTTTCAGTGTTGATTTGGTCAATATTGTTTCAAATTTCAGGGCTCGACTTGACAACCTCTTGCTATTGAGACATTGATTATAGTGGGGATATACATCAGGGAATTAAGACCTGACCAGATGTGCAGAGTTTCACTGCTGTAGGAGCAAGATCTTTATGATAGGCAATATGAAGCAGTAGTATCGGTGAGAGGACAATACTAGTGTATTGTAACAGAACCCAGAATCAACACTGATCGATAACTGCAGTTCAAGGACATCCCGCTTTCTAATTTTTGTCAAGCCTCCTACTCAGAAGGTGTAGCAAGTTCTTCTCCAAAGAGAGAGAAATGAGGGAGTCCACGATACTTTCCTGGCAAGGAAGTTAAACCATGGTTAATCCTCTTCATATGGCATCTTTGCATCGTACTGGATTGGGAAAATGGCATATACGAGGGGTAAGGCCACAGCAGGTCCTCCTACTTTTCACGAAAGGCTGTTTAAGTAGTCGTGAAATGTATATAGTGATATTAGTAGCTTCTTGTTACAATTTCACAGAAACTGAGTAGTCTTTGCTAGGCCTGTGCTTCATACTGGTCACACAGGTACCAACATGAAGACTTGCTCTTGAATGCCTGTGCTGTTGTCCATTGTCACTTACTTTCATAGAAGTATTTTCTGCAGCAGAGTCTAGGACCGAGGACATTTCCAGAAGCTCTGTCCTGGGCATAAGTTTAACTCTTCTTACACAATTCGTTTCCATTTCTAATGTCACTTGGTACAACTTCTTTTGCTGTCAACTTCTATTTTGAAGGAGCCCTTATTTCTGATCCCCTCTCTTCTTTATTAGCTTCAGCAAAATCTGTTATGAACAGAATGAAGTCTGAAGGAGTAATTGCAGTTTTGTGCAACATTCTAACTTTCATGTTGCTGTGCAACAAATTATTATTTGGCATCTGCTATTGTAAGCCAGCAAATATTAACCAGTGCTCCTAATCCTACATGCTTTTTCAAAGAACTCTGTCTTTCCTGTAGGCAAGCTCTTTGAACATCTAAAGTGGAAGACTTGCTAGGATCTTTTATATGAAGAAATTAACATTAAAATACAGAAGAAGAAAAAAAAATAAAGACTCAGACTTGGTTTGTTAACATGTGTGCTATGCTCAAAAACCGAACAATGCCTCAGTGCTTGCAACTGAGCGTTGGACAATGTGCATTTGTGATCATCTTCACTGTGTTTTGCTGAGATGATTCCATTGTGTCTTTAATACCAGTTTGTTATTTCTTTATATCTTCATCAGATTTAATAGTAATTCCACATATTGAAAAGGGATTGGGTGTTTGGCAGGGGGAGAGAGGGTGACATTCAGTAGTGGAACAAGTCTTCAGTTATTCAAAAGGAATCCCATTCAGGACCAATTAGTTATTTCTCCTTTCCTTTACTGAAATATGACTGAAAAAAAATTATCCAGTATTATTGTCCAAGAATTTCAAAAACAACTGGAGCAGGATTCATTTGCCTTAACTTAGGCATATGGCATACTAAAAATACAGCGGCAACAGTGCAATTTCCATTCATAACTGTGATAGCTGCCGATCACCACCTGCTAGAGGAGCTAAATAGGTTATTGATGTAGTTATTGTTAAGAAGAAAATTAAATACAAAATGTTCTCAAATGCAGGAGACATTTGATTGTCTTTCATCATGACCTAAATGAAAAATTGAGATTTTGGATTGCTTGCGTAAATCAATTTAGTTCCCCTGAAGTAAATGGAAAAGCACTTAATTATACCTCAATGAAAGTCAGTTCTTCCATTCTACACATATGGAAAAGATACTTTAATTCAAATTCTTTATATTCCAGAAATGTTTCCATCACCAATTTGAATCTTCTAGGGGCAGCAGGTAAATATTATTCTGTTCACACCTGGTAATGATGATAGTTGTAGAGCTATTACACAAAGCGGACATTTGGGGTGATATTCACTGACTAAATGTAGGTTTCTACACTTGAAGTACTCTCTTTAGGCTTCATTTATAATCAGTGGGGTAAAATCAATACTTTTTAGGGGTGCTACTTCTCTCATGATAAACTAGGTATATAAAATTGGTCAGAAGAACTGTACCCTAGAACTGACCATATCTCTTCACCCATCATAAACAGAATAGCTCAAATGTAAATGTATGCACTGCAGATGTTTATAGTTAGGTTATATTAATTCTGTCCCAAAATAAGAAGAGATGCAAATTATGTTAATAGTTCTTAGTGGCAATTGCCCATGTTACGAGGTATACTCAACTGCAGATTAAGTGAGAAATAAGCTTAATGTACCTTTGTTTTCAAGCTCATAATAGTCATGCTATTGCAACATTCTTTCTACTAGGAAGTAATATACCAGTAATGATATATTAATTTTTAATATGACAATTTATGACAAAAATTAGTTTTCAGTTCTCTAATACACCTGTTACCACATTTTTGAGCATCATATTTCATCGTAAATGTCTATATTAAATATTAGAGCAGCAGCATCTGCCTTATCTTGCAGAGAATTGCAGTAGAGATGTTTTGATTTGTATGAATAAAAACGCATAGGTGTAGGAGCATCAGCAGGAGCAACTGAAAGGAGAAGAGCTATAAGAATGATGTGTTCATGTCACATAGATCAGCAGGTCACCAAGATACCAAAACACCTACAAGTTTCTTCTGAGAATATCCACACTGGGAAACAAAAGAGGGTGAACAGATTCTGATGACTCAGAGATGAGAGAGGATGGAGAGACTTATCACTGTAAATTTTTAAGGTGAACAAAAAAGGTATATCCAAAATCACCAACCTAAGAAGAACCCAGAAGATGTGAGAAGGACTAGGTTTGTATTACTTGTTCTCTGGCCTCTTCCTCATGGAGAATCTTGCACTGACCACCTTTGTACAAGCATCTTGGTGCTCCAGTGCTAGATGGACTACTTGGACCCGCATGTACTGCTGCATGTGCATGCTTATGGGAATGTATGTGTGAATGAGTGAAACCAGCTTTGTTTTAAAATGTTTTCCCTCCTATAAGATCTCCAACTGAGATCCGCTAAGCTGTTGTTACGACATTGCAGCGTTATTTCCTACAAAGTATTTCTTGGCAAACAAACAGCTTACCATGAGTCTAGGTCTGTTGTTTTCTCTCATGTCACTAAATATCCAATGGCAGGAGTTATTTTACACTACTGTAATTCTTTCATGATTTTTGCAGGTCTAAGTAAGAAAAAAAAAACAGTCCTATTTCATATCTAAACTCAACATGCAGCATGATTAAATTCACAACTGAGTTATTACACCTGGGTGACACTTAAGATAAAAAATGGACAGCTATAAGCACTACCCTAGAAAGGATTGAATTATGTGAGACAGAGCACTTTACAGCTGGTTGTATTCCATGGATCCATGAATGAACAGGTTGAAATCTAGCACTGATTATAAGAAAGAAAAATGAATAGTTTGAGTGTGTTATTCATTCAAAAGAAATAGAGCCAAGCCCTTTGCTGGCATAAATTTCCGCAGCTCTATTGATTTCAAACAAGAGCTGATTTGCATCAACTGAACATTCCAGCCATAATTTATAACATACCCAATTTTAATTAATTGTTATTATAGTCCTAAATAGGATTTTTCATTGCTCAATTATTTTTAGTACCATAGATGAAAAGAAAATAAAAATTCCTGCTGCTAAACATACTGTATTTACTAGTCATAAGACAATTAATAATTCTTTTGTTATTTTGAAGAGTATTAGACTTGACGTTATCAGTTTAACTGTCTACAAAAAGTCAGAAACTACATCTTCTATATTCCTAGATAGACTCAACAGTGTTGTGTTTGATTTTCTGAGTCTCTTTTTATCAGTATATTGAATTGTCAGGATTACTTCTTGAACAGAAAATCTCAAATGCATACTTTGAATGACTGCATAGAACTTGATATGATTTTTGATATGACTTGTATATAGGTAGCAGTACAAAATACCTGAAAAATTCTTAAGAGGTCTTGGCAGTTTAGAAAAAAACTTCCTCCATTTGTAATGAAATGCCCTGTGAGAACAGAATGACTGTACTCATACTTTTGTCATAACCTATAGAACATACAACATTCCTTGGAAAAAAGTAGTTTTAAAGACTTTGATTAAATATTCCAAAAAAGTCAGCCAGTTAATCTTAGCAAGTAGCCTTGTATTCATTGCTCAGAACTGTGGAAGTATTATTCATGCAGCAGTCTGTGCTTCCATTTTTCTATTACTTCTGCTTTTATTTATATATCATTATAATTCCATTTTAGGAAAATAAAATAAAACTTATTCTGAGTAACATGCTCTAATCTGATACACACTAGATTTTTCCTGATCTACCTTGATTTTACGGGTCATTCTCTTTCTCTATTTGTATTAATGTAGTTGTAATATATTGGCTGTTTCAGGGAACACACTGTACCTATTCTTACATGTATGAGAAGTTGTTAATTCATCATTCTTTGCTTGCCAATCATGACTACAGGCATTCTTCTACATATTCTCACATTCTATATGTGAGATAGACAGACAGACAAGGAAGCAGGGCAGGGAGAAGGGAACAAAGGAAAGAGAAAGAGAGAGAGGGAAGAAAAAAAAAGGAAAAAAGGAAGGAAGAGAAAGGAAATGGAAGAAAGAAAATGAAAGAAATAAGAGGGGAAAGAAAAAGAAGAAAGAGAGATGGAAGGAAAGGACGAGGGGAGGGAGGAAGGAAAATGGACAGCTACCACATGGCTAGAGGCATCAGCACACCTGACTGCACTGAGAAAGCGAGGCGAGTGAATTGTAGATCAAAGTACAAATCAAGAGGTAGTTTCTTCATTCAGTCCTCCTTTCTGAAAACCCTTGTGGAGAGCTGAAACACCTTTCTCTAGTAAAGCTCTCTGTAGAGTTATCTTGCATGATTCTCTACTGTCCAGTGTCATGTCTTTTTCTGACTTCATATGCCAAGTAGTCTGGAGCTTGATTTATACTTAGGTGGAAGATCTCTGAAAAACACTTCCATGCAAACATCCAGTTGTTTAGATAATTTAGAAAACAAGGCTATTCTCTGTGCAAAAGCAATTCCAAACTTTACAGAAAGTTGTTATAGAATTTACTATGGGATTCTAAAATGCCATACAATTTTAAAGCTGGACTATGAGATTCTTTACTATTAAGTCTACACCCTGGACAGGGTTCTATGGCTCTGATCCACATGACTGGTAATTGCCAACCGATTCAAACAGTCCTATCAAACTTATAAAATGTGTTATTGTTCCAAAATCAGGCTTTAGTTTCATCCTTAAACATCTATATTTGTTTGTAAATTTGATTCTGGAGTCTTGAACACGAGGGCAGCAAAGGCTTCTGTAGGATGGATAATGGGAGCAATGGGTTGAACTAAACTGCTGGAGAAATTAAAATCTATTTATATGTCTTTCAAAAGGTTGTGCAAGCCTAATATAAAAGACTCTAGAAGGAGCCTCACTAAACACTGATTTACCCCTGGGGGCTATTTATAGCTTCCCATTCATCATCATGTGGACCTGTAGCTACTCTCTTTCATAGGACCATGGGATAATTCCGGTTGAAAGGGGCCTCAGGAGGTCTCTAGTCCAACCTCCTGCTCACGGCAGTGTCAGTGATGAGGTCAGAGCAGGTTGTGCAGGGCTTTATCCAGCCTTGACATGGAAACCTTCAAGGACAGAGACTGAACAACATCTCAGAGGAACCAGTGCTTAACTCCTTGAGGGAGGAAAAGTTTTTCCTTCAGTTTGAACCTCTCTTGTTTTGATTTATGCCTGTTGTCTCTCATCTTACCATCATGCACTATTTCCTTAGCTAAGGCTTTTATTTTGGTCTGTGCATTGTCATAGTTATTTTTTTACTCCTGAAACTGGATCCATATTAGTGGACCTTAATGCATATACAAATTCATGGTGATACTAATATGATTATGGCCAAATGCATCCAAAAAAAAAAGTCAATTTCAATTAGTCACTTAGATGATATTTTCTGTAGACCTCACTTCCTGAAATAAAAAACAAACAAAACTTCATTAGATATATAATTTAACAAAGCTGGAGAGGTAAAAGAAACTGCAACAGCAAGTATCTTTTTAAAATAGTTCATGCTGATTCTTGTGGGGCTTTATATGCTGCTGAAATGATCTGCCTAGAATTATAGGAAATGCAAAAATACAAAAATATAAATATATTACCTTAAAAATGCCATTTAATATCAGTATGCTAGCTCAGTCCATATATTTAAAGACAGAGATAGGCAAATAAATAAAAGCAAGATTGGAAGTTGTGACATATAAATAGAGTAAACAGGAGTCTAATATATACAGTTAGATAAAAAGAGCCTGAAGGAAGATGATAAAACAGTTTAAATCCCCTGAAGTAATATCATAGAATGAGAATTATTCACAGTATGCTAAAGCAACTAGTGTTTATTAGGGCCTATAAATTTTAAAAAGGAAGACAATATTTGTGCAAGATAGTATGAACATAGGGGAACAATTATGCGTAACTGAGACTCCACTAAGGACAATGTCATATTCCTCCAGTTTTTGAGGGCACCTTTGCTCTCTTGTGTCTCTCGAGTACAGTCAGTTAGGTCTTCAGCTGTCCATCAGGTTCTGAGCCTTGAGCCTTTCTCAAAAGCTGGACCTACCAGCTGCAGTTCCTTGCCAGCACTTTAATCACCTTGGTTAGCCCAAGTTTGCTTCAGCACAGTGCTGTTCTCTCACGGGCAATGACCGGCCTAACCAGTGCCACCCAGATCTCGCCTACAAGAGAAACATCTATACGCACCAACCTGTTTCAGAGAACACTATTTTAAAAGCAGGAAAGCTGTCATGCGTCTCCACATGAAGACTCTGGCCCATAGTCTCCCTATGGTCAGTGTTTGAACTGAATTGTACACTACTACTAAGTAGTGCAGACCAACGGGAGTGGATCAGCAGATCAAAAGCCTTGGCGCTGAGGACCTGATGTCCACAACACATGTATTTAAAAGGGTTTTCATCCGACTAGTTCTAGTCTAGTCCTCCGTGCAGGTAAGGAGTCCAAAGATTCCTGGAGATTCACAGGCCCCAAGAAGAAAATCATTGCTTTAGATTGCTCATAGAATGAAGGACAGAATCATTAATCAGATTATGATTGCAATAGTGTACTCACTGAGTATGATCTATGTCATATTCCCTCCAAAAGTTCTCTTTTTCCATGGAAGTACATCTCCCATATAGCTCAGGATTGAAGCAGAGTAATCACACAAGTGAAGGAAACTCCATGTGTGTTACAATTAGATAGAATAAATAAAATGCTCTTTTCCAAGCTCAATAACCCAGATTAGAAAAGATCATTAATTATAGAGATATTTTATTAGTTACAATGACTTCATCTAGGTCAGAATCCATTGCAATAATAAGGAAGATGACAGTATAAAAAAAAATCACGGAAGACATGATTCCCTTATACTGTAATACCTTCTGCAGGATAAGTCAAGTGGATTTTACAAGCTGGGTGTTACAGCACAGACTCATCCTTCCTAGCTTTCATAGATATTTTTTCTGCATTAAGCAAATAACTGCCAAACAAAAGCTAAAATGTGCTTTTGGAGTCAAGTCATTCCTCAAGCAGTTTTGTCTGAATCACGTTCAGTTTATTGATAGCCTTGGATGAGCAAGCAGTAGCCCTTACTAATGACAACAAATGTAATAAAGTTATGCCTTTTTGCTTCCGGAAAAGAGGACACAGGTAGTAAAACCACATTGCTGCACATTCTGTTGTTACATTGATATTTCTGTCACTAATCGTCAGGATAAACACTATTCCCCAAATTATCTCCTATGGAAGGTATGCCTGAACAATAGGAAATAAATCAGGGATGATACAGGTTACCTGGATTTAATTCCTTGCCTTGGCAAAGACCTCCTATGTGACTCAGATAAGTCATCCTTCCATTATCTCTGCCCCCAAGCATTATGTATGGAAGTAGTTACTTACTTAAGTGTGTTACAAAAATGTACATTTTATATTACAAGAGACTATGACAATAAGAATTAGACAGGCTCAGATCTCTCTCATGGGGGAAAAGTCTAATTGTTTTAAGAGATGCTCTATACACTGTACAAGTACAATAACATTGTTATATTAAAAGATCCAGATTCATTATTGTAATTATCTTCCCAGGAATAAACAGAAAATATTATACACAGGTAGTATTTCATAGTATTTTTTTAGAGCCTGATATCTTACTGGGATGTGGACACATGCCAGTAGTCTTTTCCCTAGTCAGGTTTGAACGCTACGGATTTAGTGCAGCAGCACCACCTGTTGGTAAATTTGACAAAAAAGTTATTGAAAAAGCAAATGGAAAATTATCAAAGCAGACCATGAAATGAAATGCTATGGTATAGCCTGCAAATTATATCCTCAACCATACCTTCTTCCTGCCAAGACCTACATGTGTAATTAGGACCCACATCAAGGGGTATCCATATTATTAGTGCTGAAGAACTATTCTTCTACAAGAACCCTTCTTTTATTATAGGCAACATTTTCTTGAACGAGAATTCCACATTTTTCTACTTCATTAATTTCTCAGCAGCAAAAGTTGCCTAAATCGCACAGAAACTTGGGATTAAAATAATGGTGATTCTTCAAAGTTAGTATACGTAGAAAGAGTGCTCCTGGAAGAGGCAAAGCCATCAAAAATGGCAAACAGTTTATCAGGTTGTCAGCTGTGTCAGTTTTGGCTGTGAAATCTGAAAGAGCAACAAAATGTAAGGTTAACAAGTGATTATTATTTCAAGAAAAGTGGCATTCACATAACTGTGAAAACAGGGAAATCTCACAGCTCTCACTGAGGAGAATGCTCTTCCGGTGTGGAATCGTAACTCGAATTACTAGGAGATTGTAAGGAAAATACCACCTCATCACCTTAAGCTCAGAAACAGGCTGCAGTGTGTAGATAAATATTTTGATCACTGCTATAGTTTTATATGGGGATGTTAAGCAGTGAATGCAGCACATAGTAATAAAGACAAATGAAGTGGAAAGGGAACTGCCATCAACTGCATAGATTTTAGCAACAATCGGGGTGGGGGGGGAGGAGGCAATTTCCCCAAATAAACTCAAAATTAGGAACATCTATTGTCAGGCTAATCCTACATCATGTCCTTATCTTTTACACTGAATGTGCCAGCTTTTCTATACCAAGAATCCATCCTCAGGCAGGTGCTGCTGTACTCAGACTAGGCAAGGCATTTCACATATGCACATTGCTCAAAAGCGGGTCGGCCACCACACATTACTGCAGGACACTGCTCTTGTTTAGGGCTTGACCTCCGGTGCCTCTGCTTGACATATCGCGTTTTCTCCAGCTAAGCATCCAGTTGGAGCAGCTGTTCCGCAACTTGTCAGTTCTTCCATAGCCAGCACCAATTCAGTTTGAGCAATGTATTTATGGGAGAACTGGGGGTGGCTGTTATTACAGGACTCCCTCCCCATCCACCTCCAGAGAGCTCCCTCTTGATCTTCTTGGTTCTGCCTCCAATGTGTCTCTCTTGTCAAGCATAGAATTGGATTTTATAACTGCAATCTCAGCTTGGTGTTATAACAGTAACTCAGGTTCCTCTTACTCAGCAAACAGCATGCACAGGCCTACTAATTGGAAGAACATCCACTGAAGCTTACCTAGCCAACATTAAGAGTCCGAAGGCAAGAATCTGGTTTCTTTTACAGAAAAAGTACTGGTATTTTGTTTTAGGCCTTTAATAATTGATTGTATAGCCTGGTCACATACTTTATGCAATAACTTATTATTTTTATTATGCATTTAGGCTTAAACAGCTGGTCCCACAACTATTTGCATCCTGCTCTGGAGAACCATGAGTCCAGCTCAGCAGCTTAAATTACAAGCATCCTGGTTCAGGAGGCCCTACTTCTAATTACTCATGCCTGACAATATGATCAGTGTCAGCAGTCTCAGTGCTTTGTTTCACATACTCGTTATTTATTATCAATTGCACAGCTTTCCTCCTCCGTTTAAAGAATACTCATTGACTGACACATACATTTATTTACAGTTAAATAGACACAGGCTACGGATTTCATTTCAGTCAGTGTCACAGGATAAAGGGAAATATGAACAGAGTACAGGGAAAGAAGCAGCTGGGCCTTCTTATTCCTTGCTTGGTCTCCTACTGTTGACAATGCAGAAAAATGTCAAAGGTTCAGTGAAGGATTTGCCTTCCCAAGGCAAGCATAAAAACCAGGTAGGATGAATCAGTACAGAGGTGCCACTCTCTCCCTCCACAGACTATATAGTTTAACTAGCTTAGACTAGATGCCTTTTACATAGCTAAAGTTAGATGTAGTGAATTTTACCTTTTAAGACTGAGTCTTGTTTTATATTTTTCATTTTTGTGGTCTATTCCACTTCTTACTATAATAAGGTTTCCACTACATTCCTTGGAAAGCTACTCAACTGAAGGTTTGTATATTCTGGCTTTTCTGCAAGAAGAGCCGTGTTTATTGCTCTCAGGAAGGAAGGATTATCTGCAAATAACTGCACTGACATTTTCTTTTCTGCCCTCTTACTCTCTTGCCATAACCACACTAATAAGTCAGTAAAAGCAAGAAATACAGAACAAGGTTTTTCAGAGGAGTAACAGAGTTCAGATACACTGCTTAATTTGGTGTCCAATGTAAGGCATCTTAAAAGAATCTCAGTTTGTCAAGAAACAGTCTTTTAGCATTAGACAAAGATAGAATGATCAGTGATCTCAAATGAGGTGCAAAGTACCAACCTGAACCAACTGGGAACCTCTAGATTTCATTAGGACTTCTCACTAGGACTTGGCGATAAAGGGATTATATATTATTCTAAAATATTCACTTTCACCCATTTAGAAATTCTGCTTTTGTATCCTGTACATTTCAAAGAAAGTGCAGTCACTGCACACTTAACTTTGCTGAAGTCCACATTTGCAAAGCATTTTTGAAGAGTGTAGTATTTTTCTCTATATTGTAAAAAAAAATAAAAAAGAGACTATCTTTAAGTGTTGACAAAATAATGGAATAATCCACTAATAACATCTTTTCTTTTATGTAATCATTCACTAGCTCTCTTTGATTTTGTATCATTGTTTTGTTTCCTCAGATTATTTTGTCTTCCACTTTTGAGATGAAATAGTTAAAATACAGACCGAGGGCATATAAGTATTATGATAATGGCCTGTAAATATAACCCTATGTAATTTATTATTTACTATACAAACATTTGTATTTTCACTGCATATGTTCCGTTTGCTAGCCGCAACTAGTTTCTGTCTCAACAGAAAAAAATCCATAGCAACTGGACACTGGCAAAATTACTCAGATGCTTTTCAAATGCCCAAGTGTTACTATGTAATCCACAGTCACCTTTAACTCTCATCTTTGGAGCACCTAAGTTTTTGCCTAATGGAGCCTTCACCTGTGAATATACCTTCCCTGCACACGTGCAAAAGAGCTGTCTGAAACTTATCAAATTTACTGCTTTTTTTAAAACAAGCTTTCTATAGCTCTATCTGTGTTATCTCTATTTCCTGAAATCATTTGCTGTGTTCTAAATCAGCTCGTTCTGTCTCTTCATCGCTGTTACTGTTTTGGCTCCATTATCAGTTCTACTCATATTGCCGCAAACAATTTTATATTTGTACTGCAAAGACCAGGAAATGGGGAGAGGAGCACACCGAAATAATGCTCTGCTGTTGTAATCTTGGGTGAATGTTTTCTCTGTCAGGACTTCAGCAGGGGGAGACTCTGGAAGCTGCAGATGCGGTAAAAGGCTGTCGATTTTAAAAAGATCGTCAACTGCAAAATAACAGTGGCAGGGCTTGCTCTAGGTCTCTTTCTTTTTTGCTTTGCTTTCCTCTGTAGTTCTGGTAGCTCTGGACTGCTTGCCTTACAAACCAAGCAGTGAGATTAATGTTCTTGTGAGTTGCTGTTTCAATTTACTGATACAAAATCAAACACAGAATGCTTTATTTTCCTAGCTGATTTTATTAACTCTTCCTAATGACACATTAAAACCCTGCTCCCTCCATTCACTTCCAAACTGTCCACTAATTAAAAAAAAATAAACATAGTTACCATAGAAACTATCTCTAAGATACAGAACAATTTCTTAAAGAAGTCTGCGCAGTAGTACAGAGTATCATCAGAACACTGACACAACGGTTCAGAAGGAAACAGGCTGAATTTCTCACCAGCTTCCTTCAGTGACGAAGAATGTCTCTGCTGAAATAGGAACAGCTATTTGAACAGGCAAATGACTTAGCAGTGGGTCACATGAGCAACACGAGTCCACCACAAAATAATAAAAACAAATAATTAAAATGTACCCCTTCACATCTTTAAAGTATTACACTTACTGAATATGTTGAGTATGAATGTAGTTTTGCATTTGTCCAAACCGATGGAGAAAGCTCTTAGCGTTTGTGTTCATGATCTCTGTGAAAGAATGAGTGACAGAATTCCTCTTAATGGAAATAATGTGGTATCTGGCCTTATCATGGGTACCGACATCTTCAAGTCTTGCAATACTGTGAACAAAACAAACCTCTTGTCATTTCAGCCCATAAATTACTCCCTTTGGCACTTCCCCCCCCCCCCAAAAAAAAAGAGACAAAAACCAAGAAAGAGATCCCACATGCACTTCTACCACAGGACATCTCAGAGGTCTCAGTGCAGATACTTTTCTACTCAGTGACGCTATCAAAGTAAAAAAATGTCAACGGTATTTGACCCTGCTACTAAAAAAAAAAAATGTTTTCTGAACTGCATTTCATCACTTCGTATTGAAAATGTCTGCTAGAACACAACTACACAACTCAGAGTTGTTTCAGGAGAATTCTGCTACCACCTTCTGGCTGACAGAAGTACTTATCACTTATTTAACCGTTGGTACATGGAGCTCTCAATGGGTCTACTGTTTCTTCATCATGCATTCTTCATGTAATACTATGTTATTTTCCTTAATGCATAAAATATATAAAACATCGCACACCTTCATTTTGCAATCCTTTCTGATAAAAAGGAAAATTCTGATAAAAAGAAGCCTAAATATTTAAGGTCAACAATTTTTAAGGATTTTTAGTAATTTAATTAAGATTTAAAGTGATCATAATTGAAAGGAAACTTCTTAAATGTTTTTTCCACTTCTTCGCCATCCCCTCCCCAAACTGTCTTGGTTCAGTCCAATTTTTTTGTTTAAATTACCAATGAACAGAGAAATACATAATTTGCTTTGCTATAATAATTCATGAATGATACAGCCCTGCAAAGTCTTCTGCACACTTCTCCCACTGCATTTTTGATTTAGTCCCACTCACTTCACAGTTCCAGAAAAAAAGAGGATAGGTAGGTATGGGTTTTTTAATACAATTGCTTGCAATAAATTGAAAGAAGAGCATAATATAGATCACAATCTTGTCAGCTGTGTTATGACCTTACTGAGTGTTAATACAACTCTGTCTTAAAGCTTCTAGAGTTAAGTGATTACACAAAAAAATTAGTACTTTTTTCTTTTTTTCTCAAGTAACTATACAGCCTTCAGCCTTATAAAGAAAAACCTGAAAATGTAAGAATACACTGAAGATTGAGAAACAAGATGATAAGTAGAAAGAACTTCGGATTTAAAAATTTAAAATAATTTTATTTTTAAATTAATATGAGATTTGGGGAACTGATAAAGAGAACACCTTGAATGTCTGAGTCTGGCAATACTAATCAAGTGGGAATAATCAGATGAGCAAAGAGGACAGGAGTAATGGTCATTACTTTCCACAGCTAAGACTGGGTCACTATATCTGGCTTAAGTCTCTGCTGCTACTGAAACAGGTGGTCTAAACTCTCCCTCACCATGAATAAAAACAGATTAGTTGTATATATATCAGTTCCCTCCAGCACAAAGAAAGGGAAAAGGACAAATAACTGGAAATTGGACAAATGGAAGCCCATACACCAAATTAAAGTGAACATGTTACCACCTTGTAACTCTACACTATCAGATTCACACATAGCTTTGCTTTTTTCTCCCAGTAGTATTGACAAAATCCAACAGCTTTATTTTCAGTTTGCTTTGGGTCACAGCATTAGTGTGCATTATGTGTATCTAGATCATTTATCTGTTTATTTTTTCTCTCAGCTAGCGAGTTGCATTTTTAAAATTTCATCATGGCATTTATGTTTAATTATTCACATACCATTATATTTCATCCATATTTCAGCTACAGAAAGGAATACAAAGATTGTTATAATATATGCATATCTGCAAGTTATTATAAAGTACCACTTTACAGAATGGCTTAGTGAATAGATACAGCTTGCATCAAAGAGGTTTTTTTCCTACATCTTGGTCAAAGGACTAGAAAATGTAAATGAGGCAACATCACTTACTCTCTGGACTTAACCCTTATCCTATTGAATTCAGTAAGGAAATTCCCAGTCCCCTCAACAGGACCTAAAAGTAGACCTCTTGAAAACCGATAAAAAAATTATACCTTTTAGGTGTCCAAGTCCCCTTGAGAATCCAGCCTTAAACAACTAAGCCTCTCTCCAAATGAAATGCAGGTATCTAGGTTATTTAGGTAACACCTTTGGAAATTTCACCCTACACCCTGAGTGAGTTAAGATCATACAGCAAACCTATAGTAAAAAGCCAAATATCAAAGCCAGGTGCAGAGCTTTAACAAAGCACCTTCTCAAATTCAGGCCATGTTTCAGCAGTAAGCAGTCACGCAGGTTATTAGAAGTAGGTGCTCTTTAATCTCTATCACCTCCTTGTGAAAACTGACATTTTAAAAATGTTAGTAACGACAATCACAGAAGGGGGGGGAAGCGTTCTCTCCTAGAAAGTCAGAAGCTCTGCTTCTCCCTGAGATGTGACATTTTTAGATGCTCTGCCTGTCAAATCTGAGCACATTTAGTTGAACTGGACAGTTTCTTGCAAGCTCTGCCAGCTTTTAACTCTCTTAGCATTTCAGGGATTTACATTTGTATTTTAAACCTCTGTTAAGTATAAGCTTCCTGAAGAAAAGATTTTTTTAATTGTTTCACAGTTTGACATTTCCAGACCTGAAAGGGAGCTGCCAGCCCTGACTCTCAATGAGTCCCTAGATTCCCTTTAAATTTCAGGGACTGTTCTGAAAAGTTGAGGATGCCCCAAATTTTGCTAAAAGATCAGGTGCTGCTCATATAATAGTCTTGAGCTAAAGCTAGAGTCTTCCCACAATCTTTCCACCACCCTACCTGAGCTTTACTCAAAGCTGGTTTACTTTAGGGCTTGGAACCTGGCATCCTGGGATTGGCAGTTCTGCACAAATAGCATCCTGGCTTGCTGATAGTGAGAGCCAAGGCTCCTCACCAGCCTGTTAACCAAGGTATTAGGAAAATCAGCAAATTCTGCATATCAAGCTCTTTAACGTAGAGATTTCCAGATAAAATACTTTGTTTCTTTACTGATTCAGATTTTACAGTAAAACCCTACTGTTTCTGATGTTTGAAAATTTCTGACCAACTTTTGCACGAGCTCTGTTATGCATGAGTAAGATTGGCTGACTCTTCACTGGTGGAAACTCAGGATGGCTTTTGTCCATCCAAAGATTGCGGAAATCTTTGCACAGGTTTGTGATTTTAAGATTTTAAGATTTATGGTTTTAAGATTCTACTCTGCTATCAGCCAGAAAACACATCCAGCATATTAGGCTACATGGAAAGTGGAACAGTATTCAGTGCCAGACAGAGGGGTGAGGGAAATATTGACATGCTACTTAGCAGTGAAAGCTGACAGAGGATAATCTTGCTTAAAAATAAAAGATCTGATAATATACTTTCAAGCTGAGAGCACAGTGAAAAGACACCTTTTATATCTGCCAGCAACAGACAGAAAATTGCCCTGCAGTCTCTCTTGACAGATTTTTGCATCACGTTCTGCTCATTTCACCTGCCTATTTGGTTCAAGGCAACAGATGCAGTTTTGAAAGAGGGCCCCTACTCAGTATAGAGTTCCTTGAACTGAAGCCTTCCCAACAACTCCTTACAACACAAAAATCATTGTTTTTAGGAACATAAATACTAAAATAACATAGTGTGTGATATTCCATTGTGGCAGGGTGGAAAAGACAAGAAAGCCTCACATAATAGGGTCATCTCTGGGAGTAAAAAGCAAAGATTTTTCATGGGTTCTCAATGCGCAGTAATGCTGGACTCAAAGCGGCAACACACATTCCTGGCTGCAGTAGTTCAATCTATCTAACTGTCATTTTGGGGAAAGCAGAGAGGATTTAGAAAGAAAATATTGTCACAATGAATTTTTTGTATTGTGGGTAATAAATTCTGAACTAAAAGAGTATGTGGTTCTGTAGGATAAAAAGATTGAACTCCTTCACCATGAGAGAAACTCATTTTCACTGTCTGATCATCTTATTTGATCTCCTGAACAACAAGGCATAGGAACTGCCTGGCACAAATCCTGTTTCAGATATATAATCTGTGCTTAATCTGTGTTCAAAATATATATAATAGTATTTACAGACTATGATCAAGTCACACCTTCTCTACAACTACTTCAAAATTCTCCTCTCTAAAAACACTTCTGGTATTCTGTGATCATCTATAATCAGTAAGAATAGCCACAGAAGCTGTGTTTTTACTATCAATATGGACTGGCATCAACCTCTGTTGAGTATTTCCCAACAATTTCAGAAATTTATCCAGTTACAGGCATACAATTTCAGAGAGGCAGTGCCTTCTCCTTTGTCTGTCTGTCCATTGTAGAACACAGCCTTCATTTTTTTGGTGTTGAGCACAACAGTGCATTTTCTGAGTTGAGAAAAATAGTGCATGTGTAATAGTGCCAAAACATTATACGGGCACTTGAACCTTCCAGTGTTTCACATGTAAGGTACATCAGAAAACTAAATACAAAGTCCAGTTGTTAAAGGTTTGTATAATGCTCTGGAACACTTTGCAATTGAAAACAAAGGATAAAATTCATCTACAATTATATATGAATTTTTATTTTGGGGACACAATATCCAGTGATAATCCATTGGACAGTTATTCCATATCATTTTGAATCTCAATTAAAAACAGAAAGTTCTATAAAAAATATTTTAGAGCAATGCATGAAATTTAAGTGACTATTATTTTGACTGATACACCAGAGGGCTGTGCTGCCATTCAGAGAGACCTGGACAGGCTGGAGAGCTGGGTGGAGAGGAACGTCTCGAGGTTCAACAGGGGTAAGTGCAGAGTCCTGCACCTACGGAAAAATAACCCTAGGCACCAGGACAAGCTGGGGGCTGACCTGCTGGAGAGCAGCTCTGCAGAGAAGGACCTCGGAGTGCTGGGGGATGACAATCTGACTACAAGCCAGCAATGTGCCCTTGTGGCCAAGAAGGCCAATGGTCTCCTGGGGTGCATTGGGAAGAGTGTTGCCAGCAGGTGGAGGGAGGTGATCCTGCCCCTCTACTCAGCCCCGGGGAGGCCTCATCTCAAGTACTGTGTCCAGTTCTGGGCTCCCCAGAGAGGTTGTGGAGTCTCCTTCTCTGGAGATATTCAAAACCTGCCTGGATGCAACCCTAACATGCTCTAGGTGACCCTGCTTGAACAGGGGAGTTGGACTAGATGATCTCCAGAAATCCCTTCCAACCTTGTGATTCTGTGATTATTATGCATATGAAAAGATAATTATCTAAATCTTATTTGAACTATAAATATTTTTTAAATTTTTAAAAGTGGGTTGAAAATCTTTTTGCTTACTATTTCCTATCAAGCATTGAAATCGCCTATTTGATTCTATACGCACTTTTATGAGATGATTATTGTGTACCGCTGATTTGAAGTGTTTCATGTGGGTAGAATACATGCAATTTCAATTAAACCTAATTAAAAAATATTATTTGCTTGTATACTGTTCTGTGAAACAAAAAACTCACTCATTCCATTTAACATCATGTACAAAGACAGATGTAGCTTGTAACCTTCAAAGAAAGATTGTTTCAAAATTAATGACAAATTGAGTCTTTTTCATTTACTTTATGGTGATACACTACAGCAGGTTGAACTATGAAACAAAGACATTTTTGATGGATTTGTTTTTGTAAGATCTAAATGTACGTTTCTGCATCACTGATGTAGTAATTAAATGTGGAGCGTAATACATAATACTTTTTGAGAACTCTAAGGATTTTCATTTTTTTCTCCAAAAAAGGTTGCATTTCCAAGTGGTTGAACCAAACTTTGTTTCCGTGTAATTCAGTAAGCATTATGCTGGGGAAATAATGCATTCCTTAATTGTTCTTCAAGTTTTCTCAGGACAGAAACTGATGCCTGTATAGAAGCATTTTGTAACTTTTTTGCACTGCACAGAGCCAAAAAGTGTTGGTTCCTTGTAAAAAGAAAGCATGCTTGCACACTATAGATGAAATTAAGCCATAGCAACAGGCAAAGCATAAAATTTTATTTTACAAATGTAGATTAAACTTTTGTTCTTATGAGGTACTTTCACTAGGAGTGTTTAAGGTGAATTTAATCTTTTAAGAACAACTGCTGGCTCTAAGAAAATAAATACCTACTACAAATACATGTTTCTTTCAAATTTTTTCATATAAATGGAAACAATTTAAATGATTTTTATATAAAAAGGAAGCATAAGACTTAATATTCTTTGTCCTCTCCTTTCTTTCCGATTTATTATTACCACACCTATTGAGACATTAAAATGTGCTTGGAAAACAGCAGAAGAATGCTTTTACTGCCCAGAGCAAAGAAACTTATCTTCCAAGACTTATAGGCCTCATTAGGAGCTTTATTTTGGCTTCAGGAGAAGGAACAAGCACATGTGGTTTTTTTGGTAGCTCAAGGAAATGTTTCCTGACCTAGAATATGCATATCTGTTTATCAAGTATGTGCATAATCAAATGGGTATAATCAAGAGGACTGAATGTACCTTATGTAACCTTAGAAATTTGCATAAGTTTATTGCTACTTTTGAAACAGATTCCTTAGGATCCCTTTAGCATCCTAAACTCTCCTTAAAGAAGCGCTTTGAGGGAACATTACACTCATTTTACATGTCTACTTCAGGGTTTGTCACATGCTGTGAGAGCACATACACATCTCTGTTGAAAGATCTATTCAGTAGGCATTTAAAACATAGAAGAAATCAATTTGTATTTGCCTGCAGAAATGAGCACAGCTAGGTTCAACACTTCAATATACCCAAGAAGAAGTCAGGGCACCAAAGGAGGAGGCATACATTGGTCATTTGATTTGAGCATTCAGGGTAACTTTCATGGAATTTAAAGAATAAACAGAAATAACCTTTTTCATTATCAATTAATTCATATTCCAGCTGCTTGTTAATTCTTTTTCACTACAAATTAGATAATTTATTATGTATTGAGAAGAAGTATCTTATTTGTAATTAAATTCCTATCTATCATAGACCTTCAGGAAATATGCACACACGGGTTTCCTAATGACTGCTTTTTTACGCAGCCAAACGCTTTGGTGATGACTAGACAACCTATGTAATCACAAGAACTAAACGATCGCCGCAGGCTGCCTCGCTTGCCAGGCTCCTGACCAACTCCCGCCCGTTCAAAGGCGTTTCTAAAATCCGCCTCCGGCGGCAGGAACGGCCAGTTCCTCACCGCTCTTCTCGCCACCAGGACCTGGCTGGCCCTTGCAGTGGGGACGCCGCCACAGCTACACACCGCCCGCCGCCATCTTTCCCTCCTTCCCTTCTTCCCGCCACAGCGCCACGCAGCGCCCGCCTCCACTGCGCCTGCGCACTGCCCCCCCCCGCCCCCCGCGGCCGGGTTTCGCAGGGCGCATGCGCATCAGCTCCACCACCCACGAGCCTCCTTCCTTCCCAGCTCCCCCCAAGGCGACGCGCGCGTCCTTCGCCTTGGCAACTGTGCCCGGCGCCGAGAGGCGGCGCCTGCGCAGTCCCGCCCGCCCGAAGCTTCGTGAAGATTCCGGAAGGCTCCGCTCGGCTCCTTCCGGCGCGCCACCCCCCGCCCCGCGCTGCCCGGCTTCCGGCCGCCGCTCTGCCTGCCGGCGGGGGGGAGCCGGCGCCGGCCGCCGCGCCGCCATGTCCTCGCTCTGCTACAACCGGGGCTGCGGCCAGCGCTTCGACCCCGAAACCAACACGGAGGGTGAGAGCGGCGGGCCGGCGGGCGCCGCGCGGGGCGGCCGCCGCTGCCCTTCGTCCCCTCCCTGCCGCTTTGGGGTAGCGGCGTGAGGGAGGGCCTGGGAGGGGGGGCGGCTGCGGGGCGCGGGTAGCTTCGGCGTCCGCTCTCCCTCCGCGGTAGCTGGGAGCCGCGTGGCGGTGCGGAACTGCCAGGCCCGCGGGGGCGGCCGGCGCTGCGCGGTGACGGGACGGACCCGGCAGAGCCCCCGGGCCGGGGGGTGCTGTGTCCCCCCGCAGCGGGTCCTGCGCGGTCCTGACTTGGCTCTCTCCGGGGGGGGGGCTCTCGTTTTCATGTGGCGTTTTCCGCCGCTCTCGGGGCGGATGGGTGATCCGGTGCGATACAGTGATGCTGCAGGTCACTACGTTAAGGGCACTGCGGCAGCTGGACAGCGAAACCTGGCCACGGTGGAGATGCGCCGTGAATGCGGAGGTCCAGGGCTGGCGTTGAGCCTGGCTTTCTGGTAAACTTAATGGGTTGCTGTTGGCATGGATGACAAACTGTCTTAACCAAAGTATAGGTGGATAATAAAAGATTTTGTTTTTTCTTGTAGGCTTATGTTTGCACTTGTCGAAATGCTGTGTCAGCGTACTTTGAGGAAAAGCAGACCACAAAACAGTTCTTAACACTATTGGGGTGTATTTGAAAAGTATATACTGGAGGCCTTGTGCAAGAGATTTTTTTGGGGAGAGCACTTTGGAGTGCTTTTGTGTGTAGTGTGTACATCAGAGTTCAGCTACTCTTTGTATATTTGGACTGTATACTTAGATAGTAGAATGTGTGTTATGATACATGTATGTCCGCTTTGTCAACTGCTGTGAGCTCTTGTAATGCTTTCCCTGTAAATGCTGGCAATGAAGTATGCGATGAGAAATGTCTTCAGTGCATTATCGTTTTAGGTTGCAGAGTTCCACTGAGGCTGCAAAAAGGTGATCTAAGTAACAGGATTACCCTTAGCTGGTTTGTAAAGTGTCTGTGTTGGCTGAATTTCTAGAATGGCCTCTTTGTGTCAGCTTAATTTTTAGTGACCTACAAGATTAGAAGTAGACTAATGTACTCTAGCGTGTGCTTACTGTCAGATTAAGAACCACTGCATAAAATCTTCGTTTTGTTTTTCTGAGCTAAGGATTTTCATGAGAGGGACAATAATTTGAGCAAGACTCTCAAATGTTTATAACAACAAGAACAGACGTGGTTTTGGAAAGCTTCTGTTTGGTGACTCTACCACTCCCCATCTGTTTCCAGAAGACAAAATAGATTTTAAAAAAATAATAGAAGAACTTCACTAGAGCTTCGTGATCTATTCTTACTGTTAAAACAATTGTTCTTCACTGTATCTTCCTATATATATATGATAAAAATCATGGTAGACCTGATCAGGTTGGCATGACCCTGTTACTTGCTAATTGTGATTCTTTGATGAGGAACACAGCTTCTTGAGATGAAGTTTGTTAAGGTAAATGAGTAGAGCACTTGTTGGAATTAGTATCCTAGATTAAGCTGTTCTAAAGATACATTGTTCTTCACAGAGCACTTCAGAAAGCAAAGTTTAATATTTTTTGCTGAAGTAAATTCAGACTTCCAGCATCCCTAAATTTCCCCAAGGTCAATGGTACGATAGTACTTAGACATCTGTATCCATATTTAGATGTGTTCGGATATGAAGTTAAATAAGTTAAATATTTATTTGTGCTTCAGAGCTCCATTCTGAGCAGGCAAAAACACTTAGTACATTGTGAGGATTAAGGTTAGTACATGTGTTAACCACCAGAATACATCCTCCTTTTATAAAAACTTTTGTATTGATGTAGTCTTATAGTTAAGTTTAGGAACAAGAGTCATGAGGAAGTATTTGTAAGTGAAAACCAGGAGAAGGTAAGACTTTGATCTGAAAACTGTTTTGGAACTTCCAGCCCCTTCGTTCACATTCAGTCTCTAGTATAGATGTTCCTATAGTGATGATTGATGTAAGAGGCTATTACCATTCTCTTCAGAATCAGATGGCTGAAATAATGTATGCATCAATTTTCTGTATAAACCCTAGTTTTGGGGTGGGGGGAGCAAGTTGTTACTGGCTGACATTTTGTGAAGGACTGCATGCATCTGAAAGAGGGGCAGAAAAAACAGCCAGAAGGAAAGCAGTAAAGGTATGTCTACATAGAGACAGAATGCACAATTATGAATTAATTCATGGCATGCCTGCCAAGATAGAATTTTCACATCCATTTTAGATACATTAACTGCTAATCAGATATATGCTGTTAAGCATGTATGTACAGCATCTGACAGCAGGTGGAACTTAACTCCAAGAGTGGCAGTAGAGTTTAATGATGTCTGAGGATACACTTTCACATGATGCTTAATGCAGTTTAATTTCATCTTGCCAGAATGGAAGGGCTTACTCTGTCTTGCCTATTTTTACCCCTTTCCCTTAGACAAACTTAGTGATATTGCAGCTGCAGGATAAATGTCATCACAGAGCTGAGGAAGACTTACTTTATGTATTTCTGAAGTAGAGTAAGGGAAAGAGGAATCAGGTTTCTGATTGTGCTTACCTTCAACTACATGTTCATTAGACTAGAGTCCCAGCTAGACCCAGGAAGAGAAACCTTTTTGCCTGGAGCTGCACTGAATGGAGTTACGTGAAATGGTAGCCTAGATTTTGCAGTTTGTCTGTTCAAAATCTACTTTCTGTAACTTTGCCTGGTACCCACGGTGCAAACTGCATTGCAGTAGAAGTGCACCCTCTGATCCTGTCTTTTTTCCCAGGGCTTTGTATTTCTCAGCCAGAGCATGCCTTTTCCCTGTGAACTATTTATGAACTCTTTTCTTACCACATTTTTTTCATTTTCTACGTTTTTTTTCTAATCCTGTAAGAAATTCAGTGGAATTGGCTTCCTAACTTCAGCAGCCCCTTGAAGGTATCAGTTTCCCCAAGGTAGTGAATGAAGGTCATCAGGTCTAACCACCTTTCATTATTTCTGGGTTTGCGAGTATTAGTGTTTCTCCAGGATAGCAGCTCAGTGTGTGAGCTGTATATAGGCAGATATTTCACTTCATCCTTTAGAATTTAACAGGATTCCATTGCAAATACCTCAGTTAAGTTTAGATGATTTGGACTATTTTCTACTCTGGCATTTAACCAAAAATGTAGCAAGGTACTTAAGTGAATAAGCAAGGATGTTGCAGTATGATGATGACTGGAGAACAGTGTTTGCATTGTAAAAAAAAAAAAATGTGATACTCATATCTCCAGAAGTGATTTGAGCATGAGAGAAAACAGCTTGCTATGAATGACCTTGTGTTTGTGTATGACTCCTGGTTAAGTGTATTAATGGTAGTGGAGAAGAGACTTGGATGTCTTAGTTTAATAGCAACCAAAAGATAGAAGCTGAAGTTGGACGAATCAGAACATTGCTTTGACTGTTAGAGTGACAATAATGCATGCTAAGTTCTCTTTCTGTTAGTCTGAGGTTGACTTCACACTTATGTAAGCGGTTGGGCTCAATACAAGTAGAAATGGGTGATTATCTTAGTATCCTTTGACTTGCAGACTAAATTACTGGAATCCAGCCTACTTCACGAGTAGGTCCCACTGCCTTTTGAGGCATGACAGAGCTACTTGCCTCAGCATCTGCTGTTGTGGAACAGGAGTAGCCTCATGAGATAGCAGCAGAGAGCGGGGTTTAATTTGCTACATGATGTACCACCTGCTAAGAGGGCTTCAGGAAGGAAAGAAAAAGGATTGGGCTTGGCCAAATGGACATTTGTTTGTGTGTGAGCTGTGAGCCAGAGGGTTGTTGAATTAATTGACCCCAAGATGATTTCAGTCTCTACAAACATGGCACTTGCTATGTGTCTCTTACTTGAACCCACATACTTGCAAGGGGTCAGAAGTAGTAATTTAAGTCATCTTATTCAGAAGTTATATTTGCTGCAAATATAGCTTAGTTTTACTATCATGGTGCTTGTGATGACATAATTCCATACTTCTGGAAAAGAATAACCTCTATTTTTAGGTTTGTTTGACTTGACAGAAAAGTTCTGGACTCTGTATAAAGAGTAACCACATTTTCATAGCTTTCATGAGGTTTACTAGCATAAACCTTTCATCCTGAAGCCAAAGAGATTAGTAGAAGTTACGAATATGCTTACAAGTCCTGCTGTTGAACTGATGTCCTAAAATATGAGCCTTCTGAGTCTGAGGTGGAAGATGTCATCTTAAGGTAACTTGTTTTTCAGGCCATATTAGTGTCTTAGACACTAAGTAAAGAAGAAGATAACAAGCAAAACTTTTTTTTTTTTTTTTTTAACCTATGTTTTTTCACTCTTCTGTTTCCTAGGGGCTTATTTAAAAAATGTTAACTTCTTGTGTCAGTTCTCCTTTTACCTATTTCTACTTCAGGAAAAAAGTATATGTTAAAGAGATACAATATAATTAGAGGAATTATTGCACTTGACAAATAAATATATTCAACTTTAAAAGAGCAATTCCTACAGAAAATGCCATCACATCAATAAATCACATTCTATGAGATATTCCAGCTAATGGAAATAGCATTTCAGTGCAGCGTTTGTATAGAACCTAGGTATAATTAGTAGTTTCAACATGTCTAAATCTTGTATGTGGAAGATTGGCTTTTGGGTTTGAGTCCTTAAGTGACCTAGGATACCACAAACAGCCACTGAAGTGTAAATTATCATGGATAAATTAATGAACTTGAGATAGGTTTTCAGAGAGCTTGGACACCTAGTGCTTCTGGATAGAAAGCGTATATCTATCCATAGAGCTGTGAACAGCTGTGTTTGATACTGTAAACCAATATTTTATTCCCATCAGATGGCCATAAGACTACTTTTACCTCTGCTGGATTACCAGTGAGGACTAATCGTTAACAGAGGCTAGAGATGGTCCATAGAAAGTTTATTTAATACAAACAGAGAAGGAGTTTGTTTTAGGTGCCTGCTTTGTGGTCTTTGTTGCATAATACAGAATAAATATTATTGATTATTTAGGTTTAATACATGCAGTCAGAAAGCCTCATTTATGAAGTTTGTAGTTCCTTTTGTGAGTATGTGCATTTGGGGAAGTGAGGCAGCTCATGGCATATGTGAATTGCATGTGTGACAATTTTTTGCTGTTTATGATCAGATAAATACTTGTAAGGATTCTTAGTATGCCTAAATATTAATAATAGTGTTTTTTTTCTAGATTCATGTACATATCATCCAGGTGTGCCAGTCTTTCATGATGCTCTGAAAGTAAGTTTGGGAACACTTTACCTTTTTTCCTGTTTGTGTATAACAGTGTGCTTGTGATGTATTTTCCCCCTTTTCCTTTCAAACTGCAAAAACAAACAAAAAAAATTAAAAATCAGATTCATATGGTCTGAATGCTGTACATGTCCCTATGAGTTGTTTCCTGTTGATTGACTTTAGGTGTCTTAACAGTTTAATTAGGTCTTCTAATAGATCTCTGGAGGCAGTGAGAGGTATCATACTCCTCAGTTATTAACTTACCTGGAATTTGGACCATCTTGTTGTGGTTTTATGTGGCTAGAACACTGGCATATATGTTACATTTGCCTACTATAAAAAAGTGTTCTTTTGATCTGACAAATGAACAAGTCTGTTAGGTTAGGAGTGCTCACCCATGCCCAGACGCAGCTGTCTAGGATTCTTGGGCTACGTCTTCTGTAGTGACTTAAATATACCTGGAACTGGTCTGTGGTGGTTAGGCTGACAGATGCAACATGGCCCATATTCATAATGTTGAACTCTTCTACTTTGGGATCAAATGGCTACATCCAAACTACCTACTGGGAATTACTGAGAGAGACTAATTGGCTCAGGCTGAAACTGTACCAGAAATCATATTCTTAACTGTATATTTACAGAAATCTACAGTCCAGGAACATTCTGTGGCCCTAATCTACTAATACAGATGTAGCCTAAGTGGATTTTCTTATGTCTTGGAACTGCTATTTGACTGAGATGTGGAACAAACATACTTTTTCTGGTATTCAGGAGCTGCTTCTGTTGGCAGTGCATCTCATCTCTTCCCCATGATGCGCAATGTCTCTCAAATGCCTGGAGGCTTATGCCTATGTGTTGGGAAGCACGTGTTCACTGAGTTGGTGCTTACGTTGCAACACGTGACTCCGGAAGTGGCCACAGAGTGCCACTGGCAAGAACAGGCCAGATGCTGTTGGGTCACATATGAATGTACTTACATTATAGCAAATCATTTGTTACAAAATTGTAGTCCTACTCATAACACAGTGTATGGAGCTTCTGCATAATTGTAAAGACAGAAGTTCTAAATTTACTTTGGAAGGCTGTGCTTGCTCCCTCTTTCTTTTATATAAACAGTGTTTCTAAATTGAGCACTACTTTCCCCACCTCTATCTACCCCATTTTTTTTAGCCATATTAAAAACTTATGATTTTGTATGAGTAGTTTTCCTCCTGCTGTGAATTGCAGGTAATCTAAGTGGGCAGGAGTGAACCTCCTACCTCCTTGGAAATAGTGACTAGTGGAAATAATAAAATAAAATAAATAATGGAAATAATGAATATTTTAATGATGTTTTGGAGCTGTCTACCCAAAACCCAATTTCTCACTGAAACTCTTGATGTGATTGAAGAAGTATTGGTTAGTCAGATTATTATTTTTAATAAGATTGAGTTTTAAGACTTGTTTTTTATGGTAGAAGGATAATTTTCTCTAAAATTGAATTTCTTAATTATATAATAAAAAAACATTCTCGGTTAATGTAATTCAATCTATGGCTACACATGGTAGATCTCTAGTTGTGTGGAGGGAAATAAATAGTTGAAAGACTGGATTAGTGCTCAAGGAAAGAAAAAAATGGGGCTTGTAAACTGCTACAGATGAGCCTTGTCTCAGAGTAATGTGACTGAATAAATACTCTATCTTTTATAGTAACATTTCTGTTTTCTGTCATACTAAGTTGTATTTAACTTGTCATTAAATTATTGCCTCTTTACGTTTTTACTGCGCTTTCTGATGAAGGTACTATGAGTAAACTAAATAATGGCAGTCATAATACATTGCTGTAGTTTCTAAAAATACAGAAGGTAGACAGCAGTGGCCAAAGGAGAGAAGAGTATTATAATCATGAAATTCTGTATCTTGTAAAGGAATATAATTACTCTTCTATAAGCTCTTGCTGAATAAGGTGTTCATGTTTGTTCTTTTCTTTTCCCAAAATGGTTATAGGGTTGGTCATGTTGTAAAAGAAGAACAACAGACTTTTCTGACTTCTTAAGCATTGTGGTATGTATGAAGGATATTTTGAAATCATTTTACATGCCAAATCACAGCGATAAATATAATATAGTATGTTCATTTGTTTGTTTATATGTTTAAAATTTTCTGACGTATGTTAAAATTGTCTGAAGTCTCAGATATGTACTCTTTTTACTTCCTATAATGTTGAAGTTAAGTCTCAATTTTCAAGTTTTAAAGTTTATAGTTAGTTCTAGCAAAACCTATTTAGACTCTTACTAACATTGAAGGAAGGCAAAATTAAGGAAAAAAGATCTTAACTAAATAGAAACAAACTAACAAAAGAACTATTGCTTACATTTAAAAATTTTTTATTCCATTGATCAGTTATGGAAAGTATTCACTTTTTCTTTAAAATATCTGAGGATCAAGTGTTTATGCAAATGAAGATATTTTTCATCTTAATTGTAGGATTTCCTTTGTGGCCAATGTTATAACTAGGCTAATGGGGAAGATGAGTCTGAAGAAATAAATCAAGACCTGTTATCGTTTCAGATCATTTTTAACTGGACACGCACAATATGCTGCATAAATAAACAAACTTGCTTTCCATAATAGGGCTGTACAAAGGGTCTCCATAACAGTGAGAAACCTCCTGAGCCTGTTAAACCAGAAGTCAAAACTACCTCTGAACGAAAGGAGCTAGCTGAACTGAAACCCAAATTTCAAGAACACATAATTCAGGCACCAAAACCACTGGAAACAATTAAAAGACCAAGGTATAGTATTACCAAAACAACAGTTTTCTCAAATCTGTTGCCAGTTGGCCAAATTAAAACTTACTTGGTTGTTTAGTTTTACACAGATGCGTCTGAGCAGTGGGCAGGGCGGTGTTAATAGCATGTGGTGATATTCAACTCATTTTTGTAAGCTTTCTGTTGCAGGTACAGTTAGAAATTCCCAAATGAACTTTAAGTCAGCTTGTCTTTGGTAGCAGTGATGTTATCTTGAGCTTCAAAATGAAATGAAAGGGTTTTGATCAGGACAAGGCAGTACAGGATCTCTCAGCATTGACCTTGACAGGAAACAAAAATTGCAGTGTAAAGCTTCATGGATTAGAATACCACTAGCAGTTGTTCTTCATGTTTTAAACATTCTTAAAAATCATTTTAGGATGATTATGCTCAAATTCCATAATCTCTCTCCTTTATTTTTTGTTGTTTTAGGGAATTTAAGACTTCCTATTGGGAAAAAAAAATAAAAAAAAAAGATCCTCTACTAAATTTCTAGTCTGTTTTTCCATAAACAGTAAGAATTAACATTTAGGAGCTAGTATGTTTGTTATAAAGGAGAATGAAAAGGAAGAGCTCTATAGTAAGATTAAAAGTTACTGCTTTGTCATCTTTTGTAAGTATTTTTTGATTTTAACGTGAATATATTGACTGTTTTTAGCCCAGATGAACCAATGACAAGTTTGCAACTGAAAGTATCAGCTTCCTTGAAGCAAGCTTTAGATAAACTGAAATTGTCAACAGAAAATGAGGAGAAAAAAGGTAAGGTTATGCAAAAATCAAGTGTGTATATGGCATTTCTTCTCGGGCAAATAAATGTAAAATATTTACTTTTGAAATACTATGTTTTGTTGATGTTTCTAAAATGTTCATGTTCTTAATCTGTGAAATATCTTCCAGTAGAAGGAATAATAATCAAAGCTGAAATGTGAGCAGAGTGTAGGGGCTTGGGTGTCACTAAAATTATTTAAACTATTTATTTTGTAAGATTTTCCTGATAGAGTGGATATGGGATATATTTGCCTAAATATAGGGTTGAAAGAATTTCCTGAGAAATCTGCTAGGCTGTTGTTACAGACACCATACCTTTCATAAAATGATGAAATGCCTCCAAAGACTAGTTTGTTCTCCCTTTTGTGTTTTCTGTCTTTTTTTTCCCCACAATTCACCTGGAATTGTCTTCCAGAACTACACTGCTCCTTATTTTTTTTTCTAATTTCAACCTAAATATCTTTTGTGTCCACTTTATGTCTTTTTGTGTGCGTGTGAACACTGTGAGTTGTTCTTCCTTCTTGGTATCCAAATTCTCTCCTTTTTTGAACTTACAGACAGCAATTGGAGCCTTTTACAGTCTTAGTTTTATAAAGTCAAATAAGATGAGCTGTTATCCTGTGATAAGTTTCTTTTCTCCTAAACTTTATGGTAGTCCTTCTCCTTATGTGTTTTTTCCCTCTTAAAACAGTGCAAAAGTCTATAACCTAAAATCTAATGCACAGATAATATGGCAGTTTTGGGGGATGTTTATGTAGCTTTTGTTTCTTTATATCTTTCTGGCAGACTTCTGTACAGGGAGAAAATAGAAAACACTTTTTTTTTCAAGTTTTATCTAGTCCTTAGTTCTTTAACTTTTAAGAAAAACAAAATATTCAGTAGATTATACACTTGAGTTGCTTTATTTCTATAATATGATTCTGTTTACAGAAGAGGAGAGTGATGAAATCAAGATTGGGACAGCATGTAAAAATGCAGGCTGTTCAAAAGTAAGTAGTTCATTTCTACTCTTAACAGCTTAGCAGGTATGTTCAAGTAGGTTTTTTTTTTTTTTCCCTTTTAGTGCACTACAAAATTATTCAAAATTGGCATAAAATCTATCAGGTTGAACAAACGCATATCTGATAACACACGTTAGTATCAATTAATGTGGGCTGTTTAGTATTGCTAATGTAGTAAGTCTAAGAATTTTTTCTTTTTCCTCCCCTGAGGTCCGTCCTAAAGCTCTGATTAGTAAGTTTGCCAAACCGAAGATACAGAAGTGGTTCAGCTTAAAATGTTAAATAAGTATTGGTTAGAGGTGGCTTAGTGGTAGCTTATAGCTAGTGATAACACTTAGCTCCTGATAACCTGTGCCTACTTCAGGAATTTCTGTGGACCTTATCAGTTAATGCTTCCTGCTTGAATAATACACACACACACCCCACACACACACACACTAATAATACTTGCAGTGTGACAGTTTTCTGTTACAGTATCTTCTAAGCTGACACTTTTTAAAAAAAAAAAAAAAAAAAAACCCTCTTAACAACCTTATTTTATACAAGACAGTAGAATGGAAAGATACAGTTCACTGGAGATCTGACATTTTTTCTTCTTAATGAAATTCTAGTGGGAGAGGTGTTTATAACAGTCTCATTTGTGTTGGAAGCAACTGATGTCTTTCCATAGCAAAGATGTATAACATTTGATTAAGTTCCTTTTGTGTTTTATTTTAGGAATGTTAATTTTAATGTTTTTAATAAAGTAGTTGTTTTTCTGTGATATTTAGTGTGTTTTAAAGATAGTATTCCATCTCATAAATGTCTCTTTAGACCTTCAGAGAGATCTATTGTTATTGAACCAATGCATAGTATAGGTTGTAAGAAAGGAGTACCAGAGGGCTTTCTGTGAATGAAGAGTGAATGACTCTTTTGGAAAGCTAGAACAAGCCATCAGATGAATAATTCAAAAGCTTTATAGTACTTTGTTGTTTCTGTTGTATTTTTCTGTTGTTGTTTTAGTCCACTTACTGAAATAGTGGTACACTTCAAATTATGTGTTTTTTCTTTTTTCTTTTTTTTTTTTCTAACCAGACATACGAAGGACCACAGAGCACAGAAGTAGTATGTATATACCATTCTGGTGTACCTATATTCCATGAAGGGTTAGTATTATATAGTTAACTATTTTTTTTAATTAGTCCATTATCTGTAACTACTCTCTTTGTAGATGTTGCTTTGTTTTCATTGTGTATTTCTTACAATCCAGAACAGCAGTGCTAGGAAAGGATATACTAAATTAACAATAATACTGCATAAAGAAAAGCTCCTTAAGTGTTAATAGTAAATAATGTCCTAAATGCTGTTTGTTAATAACTTTCTTCTCAAACTCTAAAGGATGAAGTATTGGAGCTGTTGTAAAAGAAAAACATCTGACTTCAATACATTTTTAGCTCAAGAAGGTTGTACAAGAGGAACACATGTATGGACTAAAAAGGATGCAGTAAGTAGTATTAGTATTACATTTTTTTAGCTGGTTATTCTGAATTCTGAGTATTGAAAAGTAGTTGTAGCTTGATTAATTATTGTAATAGAGCTGTTGTAGTTTATTACCTCCAGAATAATACAGAGGATAGTATGCATGACTGTGAAGAAACAGTGTGAAATAATCTGGATAGAAGTATACTAGATGCATATATAAATAGAAATTTTTTTTGCAAATTTTTTTAAAGTCTTTTCTGCTGTGTTAATTAAAAAAAAAAAAAGTTTATAGTATTCCAGATAGTATTCTTTTAAAATTTTTCAAAAGATCATAATAAATCTTTCCTCCCCTAAAGTCCATGAAGAAAATAGCCATGCATGTTTTCTAGTAAAATGTATTGTACTTCCAATTTCCTTCAGGTTGAATCATATCAAATTACTAGATGGGTTGCTGGACAGATCTAGGTTCATGAGGTTGGGGTCTTTTTTTGTTGGTCTTCTACTGGGGAGAAGGAATATCTCTAATTTGGATTCTGTTTAAGCATCTGAATCTTACACTTGTCTGATATAAGAAATCAAACCAAAATATTAAATTGGTATAACATAAAGATCACCTAGAGCATTTAGTTTGAATTTCATTGTGATGATGGAAACAAACTACAAATTTGTAAGGTGAAAAGAAATACTTATATTCATATGCATTCATATTTTATAAGGTTTTTAGAAAATGTCTTAAAACTGAATAACATCTGACCCATTAGTATAAAAAAGTAGATCATTTGCAGGTGAACACAGTTCTTCGTTATGAATACATTGGTTACTGCTGATGGAAGATTATATTGATACTGCAAACATCAGTAACATTTAACAAAAGAAGATCAAGGATATACAACAGAAAGTGTAGTTTTGTTTTACCTCATTCTGTAACATTTACTTCAGAGTTCTTTACATCCTCTAAGTTGCAGAATAGTTACTTGCTTTGACAGCTTATGTGTGTGCTTAAGCAGTATTTTCAGATATGGAAAAGAGGCTTGGGGGGGGAGGGGGAAGCTGAAGCTGAAAGCCTAAAGCAGAAGAATATTCTTTTAATGAATTTACCCATGCATTAAGAAACTCTTCATGAAATGTTTTTATGTTAAGATAATGAGTTCTTAGCCAACTGTCTAATGATTTCTTGTTTTGTGATTTATTCTTTTTCCTTTTCCACTATTTTTTTTCTTCCCTCATCAAAGAACACAGAGGATTACTTAGTTTCTTGCAGTAATATGGGAACTTTTTGGAGTTAGCACTTGCTTTTTCTTTCTTAGGTTCCTTCCTACCACCTGCTGGATGTTGTGGTCTTGGACAAAAGTTAATTCAACAAGAAAGATTTTGATTTCATTCTGTCACAATGTCCTTTTTTCTTATCATTGTCCCTGTCGTGAATGGGTTTTTTTCCCATGCTAATATTTGTCAAGGGCCAGTAGCTGAAAGTTAGTTTAAAAAAATAATCTAAGTAGTTTTGTGCACTCATCTGAACCCAGAATATAGTTCTATATTAGCTGTGTTTATTGAGTATAAAAGTAGACCTAGGTTCTTTTCCTGTTTAGTCTTGTAAAATTTCTCATAAATGCAATTTTAATATTTTTTCATAACTTTTTCTTCTAATCTAGGGAAAGAAAGTAGTTCCATGCAGGCATGACTGGCACCAAACTGGAGGGGAAGTAACTATCTCAGTATATGCTAAAAACTCCATTCCCGATCTTAGTTACGTAGAAGCAAATAGCACAATGGTGAGTAACAGCCTTAGGATTTTGTTTGTTTTTTGTTGTTAAAACACAGCAGCTTGAAGTAATGAAAATCTATTTTCTGCTTTATTAACAATGCAGAGATCTTACAGTGTAAGAGAGAGAGAATAGTGTAAGAGTTTTTTGATAAACATTTTTTTCTTGACATTTTTGTTCAAATATGCCTAGCAGTTTTCCCTTCTGTGTGAACATCTATAGTTTTAATGGCAAAAAAGTTTTAATTAAATTTTTGCACTTGAATCGTTAGTGTGATTACAAAATATTGACATGACTATATGTATAAATAATTATAGATTCATAATTTATTAGTATTTGACTAAAGTAGCTTAATGTCATTCTTTATGGTACACATTTCAGAGGTACTAATGTTATAGCGTTAGAATGTAGGATCTGAGTCTTCTTGTGATGTATTTTGCTTAAACATAGTTGACTTATCTAATGTCTGAAAAAAATCTGTTTTCCCTTTTAAGTTAAATATCCACATTGTATTTGAAGGAGAAAAAGAATTTCATCACAGTGTGAAATTATGGGGAGTAAGTATAAGAATCATTTTTCCGTTTCCAGTTTTCTCTTCTGATTACTTTTTTTCATTACTCTGCTTATTGAAAGAAATTCAATTGCACATCATTGAGTCTAAACTTAAATCTGAATCTAAAGCCCTGAGCAACCAGGTTTGACATGGTAGTTTACTCTGTTTTGTAGGAGGTTGGATGACCTCCTGAAATCCCCTGTGACCTGAATTATCCTAAGATCATATCCTAAATATGATAGTGGTGCAGAAAACTCCTATCACCATATAGGTGCATGCTTATGTATGTGTTAGGCTTGTATGTATGTGGGCATATCTTCACAGCTTGGGAGTGGAAGAGGGCTGAGTGTTAAAGATTTTTCCAGATAACAGAGGGAATTTCATCTAAAAGTTAAATCTCTCTCAAATTTTAGACAATATAAAATATTCAAGTGTAGAATGGAATAGTCCATAGTGAGTCAGGTTTAGCTCAGTTGGTTGGAGCATGGTGCTGCTAATGCCAAGGTCTCAGGTTCAGTCCCTGTACAGGGTATGCTGAGGGCTGGACTGGATGACCTCCAGAGGTCCCTTATGATTCTGTGGTGATAACCTCTATGATGAGTCCTGCTCTAAAGTTTCAGACCTAAACATTGGCTAAAGTCTAGTTCATCTGGTACCCTTCTTAATTTTAAGTCTTAAACATCTGTCAGTTGTGTTAAGTGTGAAATCTGTTTGCTTTGTTTTAGGTAATTGATGTAAAGAGGAGTTATGTAAACATGACTGCTACGAAGATCGAGCTTACTATGAGAAAAGCAGAGCCCCTATTATGGGCAAGTCTTGAATTACCAATATCCAGTGCACAACAGAAAAAAGAGAATTCAGATCAATAATGAATCCCAGAGACAAGTGATTTCCCGTCATGAAGTGGTGACTTGCTACTGTAATCAAGTATTTAACTTTTATATACTTCTTTTGCTAGATACTGTGCTGCAATCTACAAAGAAAGTGGATGCACAGTAAATGAGAGTATAAACTTGAAGAGCAATAGCTCTTTTTGCTCTTGCTCCCAGGAGTATATTTATTCTATTGAAACATTTCCATGGAAAGTTCTAGTAGAAGAGCTATTGCAGTTTGCTTACAACCTTACCTACTGTGCATTAACTTTCTAAATAGATATGCTCTCAGTCCATACTGTATGTTAATTTTTCAAGTGTTCTGTTTAGACTGGATCTACTGGGTAGTACATGCTAAATTCAGCTCTATTTGTTATGAAACTTTTCATAATAAGGATATAAAATCTGAGTTTATAAAGTGATTAACATGCAATTCCACATCTAGAATAAAAATGATGCTTAAATATGAAAGAGCACTTGCAGACTCTTCTACTTGTATGTTCTGAAACTAATGTTCTGTTACCTGATGGCTGTGGAATGATGGAATAAAGCATATTTTGTTAAGGATTTAAATACTTGCTGACTTATTTGCTGTCTTATATTTGTGAAAGCAGGAGATGAGACCAAAAAAAAAAAAAAAAAAAACAGGTAGGCAAGAGGAGATTTTTTTTTTTTTTTTTTTTTTTCCCTAGCGTTGGTGCTTGAACTGTTAAATGTGAAACTGAATGGACAATAAAAGGGCTGCATAATCTACCAAAATACAGAATATTGCAAAATCACCAAGCTGCTGTCTGTATTTATTTTGGCAGAGTTATTAGAATGTATATTCTATCCTGTTCCACAACTTTTGAATTTACAAATCTTCTTCAAAATAAGTGGATGTCTGTAGTAGTAGAAGATGGTACACGCTGCAGGTATCAGGAGAATTCTGTATCGGTATACAGAGCTCTTGTTGCTGAAGAAAGTAAGCAAAGAACTAAGTTTACCTATGGGATGAGTCTTAACAGAAACAAACAAGTTTTAAAATACATATCTCGTCATAATTATACCTTTCAATTAAAATGTTTTTAAAAATACCTTTTTCCCTTCAACCTCATAAGTAAAAGACAGTGAATTAAAAAAAAAAAAAAAAGACCATATTTTTGTTTTCACTTCTCCAATGGTAAAGATACATGGATGAAAACAGGAAAGTTAAAGGTGTGACTTTTATCTAAGCAGTAACTCATGCAGTAGTACTGATTTCTAACTGCTTAAAATTACTTCTTAATTTTGGGTTATAGCTGATAGAAAAATTTGCTTTCATATGTAAGTCATGCAAAAATAAACACAATTATTTATTGTGCCAAAGCTTACAAAGGTAAGCATGCAGTCGTGTGGGGCTGATGCTTATCTTGCCTACCATGGCAGACCAGGAGCAAGGCCAGTAGGAACTTAGAAACCCATTCTCAACTTCAGAATGCTTTTCCTAAATTCTAAGAATCTTCTCAAATAGGTGTAATTTGATTTGAGATCAGAGTTCTGTCTGTAGCAGGACTCTGATATGCTACTTTGTGCTTAAAGTAGTAAGAAATAGGTTACCAAAGAACTAATCCTCTTCCCCCCCCCCCCCCCCCCAAAAAAAAAAAAAAAAAGAAAAAAAAAGAAAAAGGTGGGGGGGAAGTAACACCACTTACATACATGAAATCTGGTTTGGTGCTTCTTCACCTTTGTTTCAGGACTCTGTTTCCTCATTGACTTTGAGGAGGGAGTATGATTGAGGAGGGAGTATGATTGGTTGCTCCCCTGGGCCACTGTTTTTTTTAAAAAAAAAAAAAAAAAAAAAAAAAAAAAAATCCAGCTCTAAGTTACTCAAAGTTCTGCCTAAAAGCATTCTGTTAACTTTTAATAATGCCTTTCTTAAAATAAACTTGAATATGTCAGCTGCTGTCCAGTGGTGAGGTACAAGCTTGCAAAAATTTATGCCAGAAAATGGTCCTCTAAAGATTTGTACAGATGTCAGGTATGTCCTGAGCAAACAAGTACAGTCCTGAGCAAACAAGTACAGTGGTTACTGAAGTGGATGAAGAATTCCAGATGCTGTAACTAGTAGCATGGCGTGTGTATTTTTGTAAGCAGACCTCTGAACTTGAACAGGAAAATGAGTACTGTATCAATAAATACCAGGATAAAATTCTTATTTAACAAGCAAATTAAAAATGTTTATTTATCCATATGCATATGGAAACAGTTCAAGTGTCTTATGCTAATGTTTTCCATGTTTTATTTCTTCCGTCTTTTTCAGTTTAATTGCAACAGCATATGCAGTATATCTATATCATGTAAAATCCATTTTGAGGAACTAAAGGGAAATGGAATTACAGAATTTGTTTTTAAGCAAGTCATAATACTTAATGAAAGCCATTAGTCATTTGATCACTGAGCATACTAAACACTAAATTTAGCAAAGCGTGGAAGAATACAGCTACCATTATTCAGGCTACAGGCTTTGGAATCCAGTATCTAATCATTACACTGTTCTAAATTACATTCTGCTAGTAGCTCGGACAACTTGGCAATGCCAAGTGGTAGAAGAAATGGTGAAATGGTAAAATGGTAAAAGAAAGCTCCTGTAAACCTTGTCTTCAGTTTTGCTACTTTTTAGAAATTTTCTAATGTCTTTCTTAATCAGTGACAACAAAGATTTAGAAAATGCATCTGTTTAAGAAAACAGAACAAAACAAAACAAAAAAAATCTTTAACCAGGCAAGGACGTGCATCTTTTGCAAATAACAACATAGTTTTGCATGGCCTGTGGCATTTTTAGGAAAAAAAGGATGAACTTTCAGATGATGTAAATTGCCATAAGACTTCCGTTTAACTGTAATAATTTTCAGCAGCTTTATATAACCATATGTATGCATCCATCACAAAGCTGCAAAAGTTGTGCCACTTTAGTGAATTTGAATGCTTTGAGGAGATTCTTACTGTTTTTCAGAAGCTGTCTTTGATCTTTGATCCTGTGCTATGGAGAAATGAGGTCTGTAAATGGCTAGTAGTAGGTAGCACTTCAATAGAGTTCTCTTTTTGCTAACTTTTATTAGTAAACGTGGAGAGAAGATGAAACCAATTTTGGTACACGAAACCAATCAATATTTCTTGAAAGCAATAGTTGAAAATGTAGATAAGTTTTGATTATACATACAGGTTTTCACTTGCCTAATAGAAGTTAAAATAAATAACTTCATGAAGTGTGAACCAGTATGTACTAGAATATTTGCAGTTAAATTACTCTTTTATTTCATATCTTCAGAAGTTGTACTGTGTTTAACAGATCAGTTAACTTGCTACAGTCTAGTTACATTTTTCTACTTCATGAGACTCTAAAAGCTATACTGTGTTTAAGAATGAGTTTACATGTTACACATGTAGACAGCTTTTTATATGTCTCGGAACTGACCATCTAGGTGCATTTAAAACTTTTCCTTCATGCCCCTTCTTAAAAATACTGTACGGATTTACAGATTTTGTGGATGTTTTTCCCCCTCATGTATAAGCACATTTTCCTACCTAGCATTACGTGCTGTAGCCTTTAGCAGAACGTTTCTTAGAGGGGTTGGACACATGGGCTGCTCCGTGGATTGCTCTTATATTTTACATATCACTGATGTAATTTTCCAAAATAAAATTAAAAAAAAAAACTGCTGTCTACTGAAACTACTGAAAAACTTGCATTATCAAGTCACCATTTCAGTAGTTTAGGAACTAGTTTTGCTAGGAATTTTGCCTTGAAAATATGTCTACTTATTCTATGTAATGATGCAGTTTTTTGTTTGCATTCTTGAAACATGGCTTGAATGGTGGTGAAATATTGTACCATCTTTGGTCCTTCCCTATTGCTACTTTTTTTGTTTCCTTCCATTCCAGAAAGACATTTTTTAAGGTAATGGGTTCTGTGTCTAGAACACTGTTTTAAAGTGGTAATAATTTTCCCATTACAAGAGTCTTGAATTACAGGGCGGGGGAGATGTCTTTTGCATGGTTGTCTGATTTTGCACATTCGTAAAACTTGCAAAAAATTTACAGAAATTTTCTCTGATCGCTTGTCTTCACACATTAGGCGTTTTTTTCTGAATGTATTCAATAAAATTCTTACTATATACTGATTGCTGGTGTTTATTTTTGGCTTGCTTTGTTTTGGGGAGAACTTTTTGAATTTACAGTGCAATTGTTCCCCCCCAAAAAACCCCCAAACTCCCAAAGTTCACTGGGCAGCTTGCACAGGTCAGTCTGTATTTAAGGGAAAATGTGTGGCAAAGGGTCCCCCCCCCCCCAGCCCCTTTGTTTCTTCTTACTTGTTCTAACACAGCCCAATCAAAAGAAACATAAAGTTTTGCTATCAGTTTGAATTGGCATGTCTGCTTAGATGGGGACTTGTCTTGCTCATGGGAACTGTTCTATCCAGGGATTTTGAGCTGTCACAAACTCCTTGGGATCAGAGGAAGTAGGTGGTACAGTAGGTGGGCTGTGTCTAAGGTGGTTGTGAAGCTATTAGGACTCTGCTGCTTTTTTTCTGTTTTTAGAGAAAGGAGAAAAATAGAGCTTTTGCAAACTCCTAGCATTTCAGCAAGAGACAACGGATGGAATTAATTAGTTTGTAGGTGTTTTTACCAAATCTATAGATAGTATAATCAAATAAACAGTTACTCCACCAAATGATTGTTAATCAAGCAACTTTGGTTTCACTGAGTTTGTCAACAAAACGAGGGGAAGGGACTGGGGAGATGGGACGATGAAAGCAAGGGGGACAGGCAGACAGAGTATGGTGCTTATGTACCTTTCAGGTAGGCAGGGTAAAATTCAATCCCTGTTCATAAAATCAGCATTTATCTGTTGGATTATTCAATGTTCTGTTTTCCTAACAGTGGTGGCATAGACGGGACTGAAACATGGCACAGCTCCATAACTGCTGTCAGCTATATACCTGCCTCCTCAGAAAGTTTGATGATGATCCCAAGCTGGGAGGAGTGGCTGACACACCAGAGGGCTGTGCTGCCATTCAGAGAGACCTGGACAGAACCCAGGAGAGCTGGGCGGAGAGGAACCTCAGGAGGTTCAAAAAGGGCAAGTGCGGAGTCCTGCACCTAGGGAGAAATAACCCTGGGCACCAATACAAGCTGGGGGCTGACCTTGTGGAGAGCAGCTCTGCAGAGAAGGACCTCGGAGTGCTGGGAGATGACAAGTTGACCATGAGGCAGCAACATGCCCTTGTGGCCAAGAAGGCCAATGGTCTCCTTGGCTGCATTGGGAAGAGTGTTGCCAGCAGGTGGAGGGAGGTGATCCTGCCCCTCTCCTCAGCCCTGGGGAGGCCTCATCTCGAGTCCTGTGTCCAGTTCTGGGCTGCCCAGGACAAGAGAGACATGGAGCTACTGGAGAGAGTCCAGCGTAGGGCTACGAAGATGATCAGAGGGCTGGAGCACCTGCCCTCTGAGGAATGGCTGCGCGAGCTGGGCCTGTTCAGCCTGGGGAAGAGAAGCCTGAGTGGGGGATCTTATCAATGTGTATAAATACCTGAAGGGAGGGTGTCAAGGGGACGGGGACAAACTCTTCAGTTGTCCCGTGTGACAGGACAAGAAGCAATGGGCAGAAATTGAAGCACAGCAAGTTCTGCCTAACCGTGAGGGGGAATTTCTTCCCTGTGAGAGTGACGGAGCACTGGACCAGGTTGCCCAGAGAGATTGTGGAGTCTCCTTCTCTGGAGCTCTTCAAGGCCCTCCTGGATGCAGCCCTGTCTACCATGCTGTAGGTGACCCTGCTGAGCAGGGGGTTGGACTAGATGATCTCCAGAGGTCCCTTCCAGCCTTACTGATTCTATGATTCTATGATTTGTAGTCTGAACGAACAGTTCTGTCTTTAGCTTATTAGATCAATCTATATGATGATTGCTTCTGGCTTTTTAGAGTGTATTCAGGGCCTTTTTTACTGCTTTTGTGTGAAAGGGAGTATTTTCTTGAATTAAATACGTAGATTTTCTTTATTACCTACTTAAAAAACATTTCAAAAATTACTTCCTTGTTAATTATTAATAAAAGCTGCATTGCAGCCAGTCATTCAAATATGGCTGAGAGCATAGCATTATTTTATAGCCACTAATCCAAATACCTTTTTTCCTGAAGTGTGTATTTTGAATTTATCATAAATATTGATACTGCAGACTATTACTGAATTTAATGCTAACATTAAACCAGACTAATGTGCTTCTAGCCCAGTATACTTAATGTAATATATTCCTTTTTATTGAAATTCATATTTGTGTATTAGAGGCAGAGTTGACACTGCAGTTTTAGACTGAGAAAAATATTTTTAAGGGAATATGTTATAATCAAGTTACATTGCTGTATACAAAAATATTAAACTCTGAAAGTTCTGTCTTGCTTTACAAGTAGCTAACATCAGGACTGTCTGCACCTGAATAAGCCTACAACAAAAACATTAGGCTCAGAGTTATTCTTTAATTGTAGCTCTGTATCTGAGATGTCTGTCAGCAATTTTGTTACAAAAATTATACTTTGATGGATTTATAAATTAAATCAGATACTTAAGCTTGCCAAGAACAGTTTGTTAATAATTGTAAAGAAGACGGAGGAAAAAAATAGAAGGTATTAGAGCAGAGTAGAAAACAACTTCATAACCATCGAGAGAGAGGTTTTTCAGATGTTTATAGGAAGATACAGTATGTTCTTAGAACATGTCTAAGATTGAGATTAATACAGAGCAACAGCTCCAGTTGTGAATGATCAAAAGCACAGAATATTTTCAGATTGCAGTGTTACAGAATTATTTTTCCCTTGTCTTTATAAAAAGATTCACATCATTGCTCTGTTTGAGCATTTCATTACTTCTCCTTTTCTGTTACTTTTCCTTAATAATATTGTACTTCAGAACACAGATTCTCTGGGCAGAAATCTTTTAATGGTTGTTCATACTGCAAGTTTATTGCATTTGTTGTTCAAGCGTTGTATTGGTCAGTACTGCCTGAAAAGCCCAGCGTGGCTGCGACTTGCAAAACCAAAACTGGCAAAGACGTCAGCGTGGTTGACGAGCAGTACTAAATGCAGTGCCCACCTCCTAAACTAAAGCACGTGTTGTTTTCATCACGTTTTGCATTAACAGTTTTACAGTCACATTATTTCAGATGTAATGTTAATGTTTTAGCTGAAACTGTTTCATAGGAGCGCTTAGGTAAACTTCCCCTTTCCAAGGGTGTAGTGCAGTTGGCAGTGTTGTACTCTCTGATTTCCCCTTAGCACATTTTTAGCTATTCTTCACTGAAATTGTAAAAAAAAAAAAAAAAAAAAAAATCTGTAGAACAAGCACCAACCATGAAGGGGTTGATAGATTTTGTCAAAGAATGGGTGCTTGCTTGTATGTCAGAGCTTCTCCATGCTCTGGTAACAGTTAGAGTGCTTTAGTGCAGAACTGAGTGTAATACCGTCTGAGAAGCAAGTGCTGAGTTTTGCAATTGCGCTCTGAATCCCACATACAAACACTGTCCTCAGTCAAGTAATCATCGGAATGGTAGCACTGCAGATGACAGTGAAATGATTAACTTATTGATAAAATGTGGGGGAAAAAAAGACCAGTGGTGCTGAATTTTGCTAACTAGGGTGGTTTGAAAATGCTAGAAGAGAAAAGCTAGATCTGTTTCATCCATCTGATTTGTCAAGAGTTTGTACAAAATACAGAATAGCTGTTGTTATCTTTGACAGTTCTTTAAAAAAGTGAAAATGTTGGTCCCTCACCCAAGTAGTCTTTAAGTGAAGATTCCTCCTGACAGGTGATTGTCAGGGGGTAACTTTTGTAGCTTGGTAAATACAGTAGCAGGCAGCAAGCCTGGTTTTGTCTTGTCTGTCTGTAACAGCAATTTTCTAATGGCCAGATGGCTATTGCCTCGTTTGTTTTACTTTTGTATAGTCATATGGTATAACCATCATTTTTATATAGATCATAGTAACAAGCAACTACTATGTAGCATGAAATATTTATGAATCTGGCGTTGTGTTGCAGAGGAATACGAGGCTGATATAGCAGAGGAACTGAAAGCTGGGGGACAGGATGCAGCGTTACATGTGTGGGATGATTAGAGAAGGGGTGAGGGATGGGACTGGAGACCGCAGGAATATGAGCAGCTCACCACTGATCAGCTAAATAAATAACAATAAAAGCAATACTCAGCATGTGTAGGGCACTCTATATATAGTGTGGGGTTTCAGAGCAATGAAGTGCAAGGTGTAAAGTATTTGAAGAAACTATTCAAAGAAATGGTAGCTGTGATGAGGAAGAAGCTGCCATTAATATCACGCTTTTTTGTCTTTGTGCAGAGCTTACTAGTCACTCACCGAAGCTGCCTTACCCCAGCGTGAACCCAACAACCTTAGGAAGCAATGGACTGATGAAAGCGTATTAAGGAAGTGTGTGTATAACTACCTTATCTGTTACTGAGAGCTTTTTCTGTAATAATGTTATTTTCATTTTGTTGCAACTAATTGTTTGATTGGACAATTAAGATTTCAGTTATACTAACCTCAGATTTGACTTACGAGGAGTGTTTCCTTCTGCCTGTAACAGGACAGGCAGGGTGCTCGCGTTCTGCTCTGCCGTGGTGATGGGCGACAGCCACAAGTAGCTACAGCTTTTGCTGCCGTAGTTCTGCAAAGCTCGGAATGAAGCTGTTTCCTCCCGCTGAACTGTTGGCGGAAGACAGTGTTACAGACCAGGCGTGAGGCACTAGTGCCCCCAGGCTTGGATTGAAAATTGTGGAAATACAGTTTGGGAGGAGGAAAGAGCTCAAGAAGGAAAAAGTGTTGCTTTTTTCAGGGGGAGGTGTTAGTTCCAAGAATATCAGAAGCGAAGAGTGATCTCATCGAGAGCTAATTCTTTCAAAGCCTTTTTTCTTCAGTGTCCTCAGCTGGCGGTGTATCAGCAGCCTGGTGCCAGCTGTTTATTGGTTATATAAGGACGTGTTGTTACAACAGTCACTGTGTCCAGCAGCTGTGGCTTGAGTTTCATTCTAAAAATAAAGCCATGTTTGGAGGTAACGTTCACAGCAGCATCAGCAATACGTCAGCAGGTTGCTGTCAGCAAGCTAGCAAAGCGCATCTGGGGAGGTGCCAGATAAAGAGCAAGTCTATCCGACACTCTCTTATGAAATGGTTTTTCCAATATTGCCTCTCGTTCTTTCCCTTTATAGACGGGTATAGCACGTGTTTGCACTTCGGCTTGGACCAGGCCCTACCACTCCTGCCCGGTAACAAGCAAACTGGTTCTGCCTCTCCGTTGCTGGAACTCCTCACCTCGTAAGAAAATGGCTGCACATTGCGGAGTGTCCTGAAGAACAACTCATAGATTTTTTGTTCTTAGATTTGGAAGAAAGTGTTGTAAAGGGGAAGGATTCGTCAGGAGGAACACTCTTTTGGCACTGACAAGCCTGATGCGAGCTGCCTGGATGCTGCGGATTGTAACGGGCAGAAGCAGGAAACAGCCCGTGTCACTGGTGGCCTAAATGGCTTAGGAGTTGTCAAAGTTCCACCTGGTGACACTGATGTCCCTGCTCAGCTCTACTCAGAGCTTAACTCTCATACTCCATACACTTACAGTTAAATTACAGGATTAAATGGTAGCCGTTCTTAATTGGCCCTACATTTAGTCTCAGTGGTGTACAATGGAAATAGGCTTTTATCTTAAAAGAGGCTGTTAACTAAATTCAGCTCCTATTGGTTCCTCGAGGGGTAATGTCTCTATAGCAGGTGTTGCTCAGTGAGCAACACATTGCTTCAGTTTGGCTGAAAAGAGAATTTCATAGCTAGCAGAAGCAACAGAAAGTGAAATGAAATTTCCGTATTTAATTAGTGTTGTCTTTCCTGCTTTGCTGTAACGCAGTCCATAATGTTCACCTCCATTCAACTCTTTAAATGGTGCTCGTAATTGTATAACATTAAAACACTATTCCTACCAGCTGCAGAGAGCACGTCCCCAGCTGCCTTTAATACCGTGTTGCCTGGAGGTTCCAGCTCTGCCTCCTTGCGGGTTCCAATAGTCGTGGCATTTTCTGGGAGGCAGGAAATGTCCTCGGTGACTTTCAGACCATGTCAACATCTTCCAGAATTTCAGTCTGCTGTCGTTTTCCTTAGGAAACCTTCTACCGCCTTAATGGCACCACTCTGCTGTTTCTGCTCTCAAGCAATTTTGGTAGGTTAAAGTGTTGTTTTTTTCTTTTTATTATTATTTTTAAAAAAAAAAAAGGTTGAGAGAAGAGCTATACCAAGAGACCACAAAGTACTTCCTCAATAACCTGTCAGAAACGCTTAAAGCAAGGTAAAAGACCAAAGCAGGTCCCTTCGTGTACATATGTTTTGTTTCCCAGACCTTCAGGGCCCTCTGAAACAAAAGTTGTGTCTGGATAATTGGGCCTGATCCCTTTATGAATAGTCAGTTCTGCTTGCGTGTAGCTGGTCCCTCTTAGCTCACTTCTTGACTCGCCACAAGCTCCTGCAGCAATGGGCTCCATGATGGGATCACGTGTTGTGCGAGGAGTCCCCTGCTGCCTGCTGCTCGCTTAGGTACAAGCACAGCAGGGACAGGGACAGGAGCAGTGTTACTTCCTCCACAGAGAGAAGGGGCTAATAGTGACGTTGAGTTACACAATGCATTTTATTTGTCATTGCTGTTTTTTAAAAAAATGTAATTTTAGATAGATCAGCTGAAGCAATTTAAAAGTTTGACCTTGACTTGACAAATTGCTTTGGCTGAATTAAAAAATTGGGCAAGTCAAAATGCTCTAACACCTGAACCATACAGTTTTTGAGAGGAATTATGAAACTTCTTCAGCCATGGTCATCAGAAGTTGTAAGTTTATGGTGTACTTGCACTTTAGTCATCAGAACCCTGGGACAGGCAGATTCTAATTCTATTGCTCCGCTCAAGCAATTATTTGATGCCTGACTCAGCCTTGAGAAGGGGTGCTAAATAAATTACAGAGTGTTAAAGAGTGTTGAGAGAAGCACTGGAATCACTTGATCCTCAAAACTTTTCAATTTAATTTTCACAGGTATTGGATTAACTTAAGTTTTTATTAAGCCTAAGATCTGCAGGGATTTTTGGGGATTGTTTGATTTTTATTTATTTAATGATAACATGTAGAAGAACTGTTTTAAATTACTACAATTTCTGGTGCAAAGGAGTGAGTGTGTGATTGAATTGTCTTATCATTTACTCTGAAAGTGATAAGAATTCAATCACAGGTAATACAGATAATAACATACAGAAAGGAGCATGTACATTATCCCCATGTTTTGACCATCACTGAACTGGACAGTTGCTACAACATCCTTTCCAAAAGCAAGACAAAGATATTTCAAGCTTCAGGGAATCTGAGATAAATAAATTTCTTGGCACTGTTCTCTTGAAACTAGTTCTCTGAGAGACCATTAGCAAAACAAATACCAAGTTTCATCCTAGTTTAATTTTGCCAAATTGCTTTGTAGTCCTGGTCCAGCTTCAATTGCTGAAAGTGTCTTTTCCTTCCAGTTGCAGGATTCACCAATTGCTTCAGTCAGGTTGAGTGAATGAACCCAAGTGTAGACACTGCATAAACAGAGTTTGCAAAGGAGAAAGTATGTGATGCAGTGTTACCTGTTTGTAAGGAGAGCCTGAAAAATTCCTAAACACGTACTGAAATTACAGGCAGCTAGAGATGATACACAAATACTGCAGCTCTTGGCCTGCAAGACCGCTGTAAGTTGCTTTGTTGCCCATCCACAGAAAATGAGATACTACCGACTACAGCATTGAAGGCAATTTCAGCTCTGAACAACTGATCCTTTTGACACTAAATATTTGGGACTTTATGGAAATCAATTAGTAAAAGCCATTTATAAGTGCAAGATTTGCTTTTTTGTAAGGCTACGGGTATCACCCTCCCATTGTAGATTGTAGTACAGGAAAGGAAATGTATTTAAGCTCTTTCCTATACTTTTCAGATGTAGCAGATATTGTGATGATTCATAGATTATGGTTCTCAGTTACACAGAGGAGAGGAAGAAAGCAATAGATTCCAGCTCCGTGTTCACCCTGATGTGAGTTGTAATCTCTTTCTAATACTTCAAACAATGCACAGAGATGCCAGGAAATAATATATTGTTTTGCCTTTTGCAGCTTCAAGGTGATGGCACAGAACTGTAGAAACTAACTTGCACTGAGGAAGTATGCTTTACTGGTGAAACACTTAGCTCACTTAAATGGGAGAGATAAAACACTGGCTGCAGAAGTGTTACTTATTTCTCTCTCATGTGCCTAATGCCTGATTTGCAGAAGGGAATTCTAACAGTAAATTAGGAGCCTAATTTCCATAGATACACAGCTGTTTGTGTTTCAAAAAGGCTCATTAGAAACGATGCCAATGAAAGGCTGTTTTCTTGGTAGCATTTTTCCACAAACCAACTTCCTAAAGGGCTGAACTATAGTAATTTCTGGTTTCCTTGGCTGAATTCAAGACATTGTTTGAGATGGGAACAATTCTTTCTGCAGCCTAGAAGCAGTTATATGTCCACTGTTCTGTTTCTCTAATTCTGTCCTTTTTTTTACCACACCTTTTGTACTCCCCCTAAACAAAAAAATTATTCTCACTATGGCCTGCTGCAATTTATGGTTGCGAAAAAAATGCAATGTATTTTACTTAAGACATGAAATTGGTTATTACCAGTTCCCACAAATTAGAATGCATTTAATAAAATTTTATGCCATTTTATTAGTTGCAAAACAGATGGATAGGTAGTACACAAAAGTCAACTGAACAAGAATAATTTTTTTGTAAATTAAAGAGTTTTGTACTACTATCATTTTAATGCATTTGAATTTCTCCTTGAATGTATATGCAGCTCCTAATGAAAACTTACTTCTGCTCTTATCAGAAGGCAGAACTACTGCATGAAATCAAGCCTGAAGCAATCAAAAAAGACATGCTGCAAATTCCATTCCCCTTTTTGCACAGCCAACACTAGTATCACCCTGTGCAGTGACAATGTCCTCCATCTCCCTCAGTTGGAAGGTGACACCTCTGCGTGAAATAGCAATAGCACTCCCAGGGAAAAAGGAACAACAGCTGCCACTGCTGTGGGATTAGTGAAAGTTTCAGAAGGAACAGAAAGATCAGTTCTGTTATCCCCCTAAGTCTGTGATTTCTGAAGTAAGATTTTCTGAATAAAGCAGGGAGGTGCACAGTGATTTTCACAGGGGTAGACACTTAGTGTTCAAGAGTCTCTTTGTAAAATACAGAGAAATCAGGTTTCTGCAAAAAAACAGCTGTGTTCTCTGATGACCAGGCATGTCTAGTAGCCCTTTTACTCCCTTCAAAAAAAGGGTCTCTACATATATCTATATATGTGTATATGTGTTTATTCTTCAAGATAAGAAAGCAAATGAGCCCTCACTAGCCCTACTGAAGGGGTTCTAAAATGAAGGAATGGCTTCAGTGTCTTACATTATAGAAGTCATTATTAGAAGAAGAAAAATATATTTGCTGAGCACTGATATTTTTCTTTGAAATGTTTGCTGTTGATCACTGCTACAGATGATAAGATTTACAGACACCTATGCAAATAACTGGTTTTGTAATTGTACGTCCAAAAAATCAAGACCTCAGAATCAGCAGATCCTTCACAAAAAATCTAATTGTGAACTAATTGTTTTTCTCCTCCCTAAAACTTTGCTTTCATCTAGTGTTTCTCTTAAAGCTACAGTTTTGCCAGTACTAGAGAAGCAGTAATTTCTAGCTCACAAATCTCTGACACACAAAGCTCTTGCTCATCCTACCAGAACATTTGCATGTATTCAGAAGGCTGGAAAGAAGTGATAGGTAGTTAGAAGAGACTATGTTGCTACAGTAGGACCACTGCAGTGAACTTTAGACTTTGCTGTTTGCCTGAGCTTTTCAAAAGCATCATCCTATGCTACTTCTTTCAGTGTCCCTGCTGCTGCCTGCACTGTGAAAGCTGCAATGGAAATCTGCCTCTTCACTTCTTCCCAGGCTCCATGCTGATCTGCTTTGTTTTCAATATCAAACATGGCATCATAGATTCCTGGGAAGGACTCTCCGGCGTACTTGTTGTGACTGCTCGGAGCAAAGATGACATGCCTGTGAGGAAAGAAAAAAATAAAGGTACAGTAAATAAAAATAACCATTAACAGAGTGCATATTCATTGCAGGGAATGGTGTAAATCTGTGTGCTACATAGAGCAGCTAGGAATCATATGAAGATCAGCACTCACTACATGAAATCCAGGGGGACCAATCTTTAAAAAGACAGCATGAACCAACCCTTAGGATAAAATCTATAGGAAAGGGGACAGATTTAAAACAGATAGCCTTCTCCCTGGAAGAAGCACTGCATTTGTCTGTTTAGGAATGGAGCCATATTAAGCCTTTGCAGAGGTGAGCTCAGTGCATCAGTTGAATGAACGTGGCAGTTAAGTAGAACAGGGAACAAACCCAGTGATGGGCTAAGTAAAGTGGAACAGAAGCCTCAGAAAATAACTAAACAATTGGAATGATGCTAGGCAGATCTGCAAAAGGAATGTGAAAAGAGATTAAAAAAAATAGAGGAAGCTATTTGAGAAGAGCATGAATTCTACAGATCTCTTAGGTAAGAAGTGATTATACTGGAACTAAAGTGGGCAAAAACATGGTTTAATTTTGAATTCTTTTTTTTAATGAAAGAATATTTGCAGCCCTATTCTTATATTGTTTTGGCTCATATGAAGTAATAAAGCACATTTACATCATGTAAAAGATACCCCCAAATCAAAACAAATACTAAAACTAAATTAATAAATACAAGCTAGCCCCCCCCCCAAAAAAAAACAACCTTTGACCAGCTCTAAATGATACCCTAACACCAAAGGGAGAAGAACTTCTAGAAGAAAGAAATATTACATTCTTCCAAAAGCATGAAAGACAATTTATCTTAGGAAGGGGATGACTGAATTCTATATGCCTGATGGACTCCTGACTTGTTGTGAAAGCCATCAGTCAGTAAGTCAGATATATCTGGTCATTAGGAAAAGGGGGATACTGAGTAAAATGAGGTAGTCACATATCTGACACTGAGAGTTAGCTTCTGTCAAGTGCTACTGATAAATGCGCTTATAGAAAGTGCACCAGTGTGATGCACCAAACAACATTATCATTCTCCAGGGTGACACGCTTGGAGAGAGAAAATGTAAAGGAAAAAATAGCCAAGGACTTCAGCTAGTAGGAACAGCTGCAGAAGCAACCATAGCTGGGAAAGATGAGACTCTGCAGCACTGCTTTAATGGGCCTTTATCAAGGCTCTAAGGTGACTCAAAGGTCACTCTCCTCAATCTAATTTCTTGACTTCTCTCTTCACCTTACCCTCACTACAAAACTGTTCTTATTCTCTTTTCCTTTTTACTGAACTCTTTTCTTCTTTCTTTCCAAATAGTTGATTTGCTACTGAATCCTTACTTGGTACAGGTTTAAAAGAACTAGATATAACAGAACTGGTAGTACATACTTGCAAATAAAATTCACTGAATAGGTTGGCTAATAAATATAGACTGGCAGACCCAAGAATGGGAACTAGGCATTTCAAGGCTGATGTAAGCAAAGAGGTCTCCTTAGAGTTCATAAACGAAGTTCTCTACTCACTGGGTTATGCCTAAAATAGAATCTGTCAAGCTAAAAGGCCTATAAAGCAGTTCAGCTGACCAGCCAGTCAGGGTGGGATTGACTTAGCAAAACATAGTGCCTCAGACTGTTGGTTATGTAACTTGTTGCCTCACCTGTAAAATTTCCTGCCCGGTAAGCCAAGAGGATCAATAAAAGCTCTTTCTACAAACATCAACTGATCGTTCATGATTCGCACTGCAACTGGACTGCAGAAAACAGAGAAATTCACATAGTGAAGAAATATGACTGTTCAGTTTAATTCAAACACTTTTCTTTGAACAGAAAAATGATTAAAATGCATTTTGCAACAAGATGAGGTTTTGCAAACTGAAATATTCAACATATGCTATACTAGTGCATTAGGATTTCTGTGTTAAGATTCAGGGGTTAGGTTTAGCTCAGTTGGTTAGAGCGTGGTGCTAATAACTTGCCAAGGTCACAGGTTTGATCCCTGTATGGGCCACTCATTTGAGGATTGGACTAGATGACCTCCAGAGGACCCTTCCAACCTTACCAATTCTATGATTTGCAAAACTCAACTGCAGGACTTCATGGGCATGATGTGAAATGAAATGGGAGACCTTAGGATAGCAACAGAAAGTTACTTAGTACTAAATGGCACTTGGAAAATCCTGCTTAACAGGAGTGGACAGGAAGGGTAGGATTTAGGTAAAGATAAAGATAATCTGGATTCAGGTGTATCCCTGGAAGCCAGATAAGTAAGCTCCCACCCCATAGAGCAATGCAGTTGACCAACCAGTAAGGATGGGATTCAGCTGCCTAAACATAACTATGCGGTACCATAGTGGGTGCCTAGGAGCACATGTTCTCCAGGCACTGCACCTGAAAGGTATGGGAGTCCCATAGAGCCCATAGGTTTAGAAGCCCCATGTGGACGTCTTGGACATTCTGGAGCATTATCCTGTTTCTTTAAGGATGAACTAAGTCACCCACTAGGCTCCACTGACTGGGCTGTCTAGATCTCAGTGTACTGAGATATGAATAGTGGTGTCACCTACAGCAAGTATAGGTATCTAAATAGAGAGCTCAATCCCACTTTAACTTGTTCCAGTACCTGCTGTTCCATTTAGTATAATAATTTAAATGACAAGCTTATAATAGTAATAAGCTCTTCAGCTGATACTTTCCATCATCAAAGGCAGAATTCATTTTAGCAGATTATTATCTGCCTTAGAGTTTGAGGACTCTAGTCTATGCTAGTCAACTAAACTCCTTGGGTAGTCACTGGAACGAGAGGTACTGCTCTGGGTAGCTAAGGCAGATGTGATGAACTGGAATCAGAGCAACTAATCATATCAGTAAAAGTTGAGCAAGGAGAAACCAGAAATGCAGACTATACTAAAAGCAAATCCTGTAGTCCTCTCCCAGATGGACCTAGCACTGATTTCAGTATGTCTTTTTGTCTTCTTTTCTCTAGCCAAGGTCTAAGGGCTTCAGGAATGCCCCTGGACAAGGAAAAGAAAAATGATAGATGGAACAGTATTAAAATGGATATATATATTTTCTTCAGATTCACTTACTCATTCATGTCAACTTGTTCAAGTCTCCTATGAAACTCAGCAGCAGCCTTTGAGAAATTTGCCACAGCGGAAAAAAGTGAATCTAGAAAAGGAAAGATATTTGACAAAATTTCAGAGTATTTGCTGAACCCCATATATCTTTTGGTTGCCCAGTGTTGGGCAGGAGGGGATTAATACTTTTCTTAGTGTTGCTATAATTCTATTAATTTTGTTGTCTCCTAGAATTCATTAGTTTCTCTATTGCAGACTTATAAAGAGCTGCACTATTAGCAGTAATATACAAAGACCTTGAGCAACTATGCCAACAACAAAGTAGAATACTCGGTAAAGCTTTCTCAGGTATACATCTGGCCTCTCCCTGACAAGGAATTGACAGGTTGGAATTGCAAGCGGAAAATGCTGCTGTTTCATTTTTAATAAAGTGATGCACTGCAGTGTTTAGTTAAAGAAATCTGACTTAGACTAAAAATTCTAGCTCTTCCCCCAGGTTGTTCAAGGACAGCAGGATTTTCCTTTTGGAACATCAAACATCTATTCATATCACACTAGATGAGTATGATATGCATATTAAATTAACAGAGACATAAAAGAAGTGATTGTCATAGTGCATAACAACAGCCAAGGTAGCTTTAAAGTAGTGAAGGCACCAGCTGCCACATGTATCAAAAAGTCCCATGCTTGCTCCATGCTTGCCCTATAGAGACTACAAGGTTGCCTTGCCACAACCTTGTGTACCATCCCACAGTTCTGCTATTCAAGCCTCGGGATTTTGTTCATTAATCCTCATTACATGCTAACATGGTTAGCAGGTAAATTCAGTTGCTTTTTCCTCCTCTGTCCTTAGTAGTATATCCAAGTCCTGTGTACCAACCTAGCCAAAGAAGCAGAACTTTCTGCTGATAGCAGCTGTGACAATTTTTCTGTGGAAGGTTCTGTTTGAAACAGACCTAGGAAAAAATGTCAATTTCTACAATTAATTTTTGTAGAACAAGAAAAAGGTGGACAGTACGGGGAGAAGAATTTCTGACCTTACCAAGAACACAAGTCCATTACACAGAGGGAAGTTTTACAACTTGTACATTTTCCCCACAAGTTTCAGAAAACTTCAGATAAACCAATGTTCCATCTCTTTGATCCTACAAGAACATGTCACATATGATCAGGTCATCTCCTACATCTAATTGCTTATGAGCAACCATGACCTACAAATGTTTACAAATTCAACAAACGGTTTTAAAAAATCACTTAGGCTCTCTGTTCCCAAGACCCCTGCTGAAAGCTGCTCTACAGTTTCATTTGCTCTTCTGATTTCCAGCAAAATTACTCATTCATCATCACTTTAAACTTATTTGTTCTTGTATTAACATTTCTGTTTAGTTTACACGATTTTAGGCACAGATTTTACCCCTGCAACCTGTTTATAGATTGCAGTATTTAGAGACCAAGGTTGCCTTGTGAGAGTGAGGATTTCGCGTTTGTCCACAACTGTGCATTTCCACAGGGCAACAGATGTAAGTTTGCTAGAGGATGGAGTTCTGCCCTTGTTAATATCATGGCTATCTGGTGGTAACAGATTATATTTCAGAAGTAGTAGTAGGAGATTTAAAAGAAAAAATGAGAGTCATCTGAAAGGATATACGAAAATTTGTGCTCATGTTCACTAGCTATTCAGTGCTGCCAGTTTTGGTTATTTTAGCAAATATTATTAACACAACATTTCTTTTTTTCCTGTAAACATTAGTTCCTGAGAGCATATGAATAAATGAAAATATTTATTGAAAAAAGGTTTCCAACCTTCACTGCTGCAGAGAAGCAGCTGAAATGTGAATCCAAAGGCAAATAAAAAAGCTTTATCTATCTATTATATCTATTATTTTCAAAGACACTTGTGTGACTTATTCAGGCCTAATCTACAGTTTTCTGTCATTCAGTGTCGGCAAAAGGCAATTCCATGAAAATGCTCACTGAAATGAATTTTAATTTTCACAGTATTGCAAAAACATCCACACATTATAATGCATTCTGGTGCAACAGAATAAAATGAAAAATAAAAAGGTAAAATTTTAATTAAGAACTAATTTAAAGATGATCAGATATCAGAGAAGAGCCATGAAAATAATAAAATACTGGAAAACATGCCTTGTAATAAATGATTCAAAGTGCCATGTCTATGAAGTTATGGACAAGAGTGCTAAGTGGTACTTGGGGAACAAAAATTCCAAAAAAAGATAGCTTCTAAAATTTAGTTGACAAAGGAACAAAGACAGATGCATTTGCTGGAAGGCAGAGTTGGAAAAATGTGCATTTTAAATGAGAATAAAACCCAAACAATTAAAATATTTATCAGCAGAATGATTTTAAGAAAAAAATTGAGAGATTTTCTATTAATGGAAGTGGAAAATATGGACACGATGTTGTTCTAAGATATATGGTACAGTTCACACAAGAATTTACTGAAAGAAAAATCCTTGTGCTATGCAAAATCTCAGACCAGATAATGTCATAAGGTTTCCTCCGTCTTGAGTGGCCTTTTTACAAAACAAGCATCTTTCTTTTAAAATTTGTTGAGAATTTTTCACCTAGGCCCATTGTAAGAAGGTTTTAATTATGTTTTTGTTTTTCCCAAATGAGGATTCAATTTGAGATACTTTTAATTTTTCATATATCTCTAGAGATTACTGCACCTCTAAAAAGCTAGCTTAAGTCTCCAAACCATGGGCTTACTAAATGTCAAGTGGGATAGGACTGACTGAAAATCATCCTAGGTAAAAGCACAAGGTGTGAATGAAGCAAGAAAAAGAGAGAGAGAGAAAGAAAATGACCGTGGAAGCTACACTAGCCTCTGACCCAGAGTGCTATGCAGCCTCCTTATGTTATATGCCTCATTTTAATGTTTTTAAGTGTTCAACAAATGAATGTACTTATGCAGACATGTTAGAGAAGTGCTTCTATCACCTAAAATAGGTAGCTGGGGACAGAGACAATAATGAAGCTGTCTGAAGTTAGATTAAATCCTTGGCTGAGGAGGGATGAGCTCTTGTGTCTCCCAAGTTCCAGTAGCCCTAAATGTTGAACCTGTTTTCTTTTTTAAGTTTGAAAAAAGTACCTGGTCCTGGGCAAGACCACATTTTGCCTTTGGCTGTAGTCCATGACTGCTCATAAGCCATATAATAATGTAAATAATTAATAAGATGCCTGGCAGTTACTAGAACTGTCTCATCTGGACAATAATATGTTTTACACTAATGAAATTTCTTGGAGGGCTCTTTCCTTATTGTCATGGCATAGCTGAAACATAAAAGGTAGGAATTCAGATTCAGGAGTATAACAGGTATGTTGTGTCTCTGCTATTTCTAATTGATACACTCAAAAAGTACTGCTGTAGGTATTACTTACCAAATGATATTTTGTAAGTTTTCAGTTCTTCTTCATATTTTTTGGCCAATTTATAAATTCTATTACTATATCCTTTTAAGGCTTCTCCATAATCTCGACAGTCGAAAGGAATGACGTAGGAATCTGCAAGTTCATAAACCAGTTGGCCTCGTAACTGGGCAATTGTTAGCTGTTTCCTGAAGGTGGGATCATAAAATTTTTCCACTAATTCAAAAGTCTCATACACAGTGTGATAAACAGGATAATTGCTGAATTTGTCAGCTTTCTGAAAAACAGCAAGTAAATTTGTTACTGTCCTGTATTCTAACTGCAGTTTAAGGGATGTATTGACCACATAAAGACTATGATGTTTTTGCACAACTTCCAGATCAAAAAAGCGATAGAGCACAAATTTCTATCCTTCTTATTTTTTATGTTCATTTTATGAAACTAAAACAACCTTAATCAATGGACTATCACACAAGACAAAGTGAGCAAATTCCTTCTCTTCATCTGCACTGACCTGCCTTCAGCTGCACTGTATTTGCTTTCACCAAAAATGAAAAGTGTCTGGGGGTTTGGATAGCAGAGATCTTTAATCATAGTCCCCTTGGATATTGTGCATTTTTTTTCTGAACAGAATCAAGGAAAATATCTGAACTATGGGTGCTACTGATAGTACGACGGCATGAAGTCTGCATCTCCATTCACATTCTATAAATATCCTCCTAAGAACTAGACATCCCACAGAATGTACACATCATTCCAAAATGTTTATTCTCCAAGCTTTTAGTTTTTTGTTACATTAAAAGATGGCACTGATACACAAAACAGTCAAAGATTCTTTAAAGTTTTTTTCAATTTCAGCATTATATTAATTATGAATAATTGATTTTAAAAGGTAACTGCTCAGCATTATCAAACTTCTTCAAGCAGTTTAGACCACTTACCCTATTCTTGGTATAACGAACTCTGCCTGATGCAATTCCCAGTCGCTGAAAGTAGGCTTCAAAATCACTGCCTGATCCTAGTTTGTTTATTCTACACGTAGGAAAGAAAATGTGTCTATGTAAGAATACTTATTTTATAATAGGGTAGTAATTTAAGCAAAATGCAGATTTTCAAACAAATGGAGGTCAAGGCTTCTGAAGGGCACTACAGGGACAGTAGTAAGATCAGAATCCAGACAAGTGTCAATCCTAATCGGTCCAGCTGATTTGAGTCCTACACACTAAACCAGCATCCAGTATTACTAGGCAGATCTTTAACTCTAACAGGTGTTAACCCTGATTATGACACTGACCACATTAGAAAAAAGCACACAGTGTGGGCACTGTCAGTCACGAGAGCTGCAGAATTGCATCAGATAAGCCTCTGCAATCTTAAAATATTAATAATCTATTAATAATCTATTCCTACACTAATATGAGTTGGGAAGCAATGTATGTAAAGACAGATGTTTTTATATCCTTAATGTATTCTACATTACAGTCAAAGTCTGGTAAATAATTTCCACCACACAAGATACATCTAGCATTCAATACTTAAAAGTAAATATTGCCATCTACTGGGTAGATGTGGCAAGACAGAGGAAAAGAAAATAAACAATAGTAGAGACAAATATAGCATTCTAAGGGTTTTTTTTAATATTTATTTAAGATTTTTGTTAAGTTTTAATGTCTAGTCAGGAAAATAATTGATGCTTCCCATTTAAAAAAGAAAAAATAATCTAGCGAAATTTGTTAGTATAACTTACTGCATGAAACTATTTGTATCAGTTGAGAAGGGCCAAATCTGGTAGCTTTTACACAGGGAGAAATCTTATTCAGTCTAATGAATCTAGAAATTCATGTTACCAAGGCCTGAAAGATAGGGTAATATATATAGAATATTTTAGTTAAATCACAAGAGGGTCCATTCTATTTACCTTACATGAGTAATGCTATATTGTGAGTAACATTTAGCTCTACCAATTACAAACTCAAAAATGTCTTGAAGTTTTAATACATTCAAATATGGATTTGTAATGTATTACATCTATCTCCATTGTATAAACAAAACTTAAGTATCATGATAGCTTTTTAATTACTGTTCTAGGCAGTTTCTTTTTTTTTTAAAAAAAAAAAAAACATTTGCTTATCCTAATAATCTTGATATTATCTCACCTACTAGGGTGACTAAACTGTATTCCAAATTCTTTCTCTGCCCTTCACTTCTACATTTGCTTTCCAAACCTTTTATTTTTCTATTAATAAAAGGCCCTTAAAGAGTGTGAGGTTTCATTTTGCAGTGGGCATAGATGTTACTAATGGAGTTTAAAAAAATAATGCCGTAAGGTTTTATTTTATTTTAAAAGATATTGTTAAGAGAGTCACCGTGAACTAAAAAATTTTGTACCACTGTCATCAACAGCACCTCTTGAGAAATTCTGGAGAGTAGCCATGCTATGATATGCTGCAAATACTAGGAAGGAAAAAACAGATTAACAGCTTACCTGGGATAACTATTATTTTCAGTTGTAGGGTCTTTCTCAAGCCAGCTTTCATAAAGAGACTTACTTTCATAACCCTCATCAGGGCTTAAAATCTGGAGAGGAAAAGATTGTAATCTCTAATACCTCTAATTCCATTCGGTTTCAAAGGAGATTCTTACAGCTATCTGAATCATTCTTAATCTAAACGATTGCTGCGTGCAAGCCATTAGTCATACACTATTTACCTTCGTTACCCACCCTTACAGATCCCAGTTGTGAACACTCTCTCACAGGCACTAGGAACCATCCACAGACAGGACACTAGCTGGACTCCTTCATTTTTAGGGGGATATTAGAAGAATCCTGGGGATTTCTGCAACTTCTTCACACCTAATTATAGCACTATATATGTACACATGCATACAGTGCTACGGAGCTGCTTCAGCAACCAGGCTGCCCAACTGTGTTCTTTTCCATAGGCAAAGGAAGAAGATAAGCCTAAGCCACTGGAGGTTTGCCCCGTGCTGTACTAATATTCTCCCAACAGGCTGAGCCTGAAACGTGACTGCTTTCTGCTGTAGGAAGGCTACAAAGGAACTGTGCTAAAAGAAAGGGTCAAAAACAGTCATTAACTGTATTACAGCTGTACCAGACTGGAGTCCCATCGTGCAAGACACTATATGCACAAATTCAGTTCCCATCCCTACCTTAAAAACATGGAAAACTGTGTAAACATTTTAGAAAAGGTAAGTATTATTAAGTACATCCATCATACTGATGGGAAAACTACAAAACAGTACAGAATTAGTTAACCACAGCTGCTAGGAAATCTGTGGCAGAGCTACAAATCAAACACTCTGGTCCCTAGTCTCTTAGCAGCTACACTTAGCAGCCTTTAATAGTTATGGCTGAAGCCAGGCATGGTCATTTAAATATAAAATTGGTTGTGATGGAGGAGGATTGGGATTTTTTTTTTTCGAACAAGGGAAAATCTTTTTTACAAATACAAAACATAAATGCGTATGGCTAAAGTAAATGGTTGCACAGTACTGTAAGGACTTAAATTCTACACTGAAAAATATACAGACTTCCAGTTGAAAATCCCAGGAGTTCTGACTTCTGAGACTATGGCAGCAGCAAGCAGAATAATAACAACTTTGTGAAGTAACTGCTTGTCTGCTGTCATTTCCAGGGCATTTTGGTCAAGCTCTAGGGCTAAATTGAAAATGGTATATTCATAAAAACAAGCTGAACTCTGACATATGGGAATAGAAGTACTCCATGCTCTGGTACAGATGTTATTCTGACAGCTCTGGTTATGTAAAAACCATTGGTCAGCTCTTTCACACAACACTGAGAGCCTAATAAAACATACTATTTGTACTGACTTACATCCAAATCTAGAATCATGTAAGCTCACTACTACCTGAAGAGGAGTGATAAATAGAACATGGAAATTGGAGTCAGACTACTGTAATGCTGGCTGGTGTCAACAAATTTTCTAAAGCCTAGTAGTAGAGCAGTGCCAGAAAAGACTGGCAAAAGCTCAATATCCCACCTGCATGCTGACTACCACGTTTTAAGTGCAGAACTCCCTAAGCACAGCACTTCATGTGTACCCTGCATGTTTTGGTGAGAAGCGGCTCACTCAAAACCAAGAAGAGAAGAGAGATCATGGGATGAATGTGCTAAGCTGGACTTTTTAATATGATCAGAAATCACCTTCCTTCAGACATGCATAATTTCCACCCACATCTACACTAACATTTTTTTGTATACTGGCCTTTCTGAATGAATATCCGTCCCGTCAAAAAGCCCAATGCACAGTGTATGGAACATTTCAGTTCCATTTATATTAAACTGAGACTTCCTGAGGTGCCCAGGATTTCTGGTAGTTCAAGAAACTGACTACCAAGATACGCAAAGACTTAAAAGGTTGAGGCCTTGCTGTGTACATCTAGTTACTTAATGCTTTCTAAAAAACAAATGCACCCCTAGTTAGGTATCTCTAAATCCTCTCCCATAGTCTATCAAAACATAAGCATTCTGAGTATAACTGTTCTGGAGAAAGGTTTCATAACCTGATTGCTGGAGGTCTCTGGTAACACGTTGACACTGGTAAATTAAAGATGTTAGGAAATGAAAACTACAGTCCAGTTGAACTACTGCAGTTCAATTGGACTGTGAATTTATTTTTAATGAAAGTGAGAAGGGGGCCTAGATTTAACAGTAAAAAAAAAAAAAAAAAAAAAAGTGCTAGCTAGAAAAATGTGAAATGGATTATCTCAAAATTATTTAGAAAGTGAAATAATAATAATAATAATAATAATAATAATAATAAAATTATTTTTTATAAAATATATATATTTTATAAAAATATATATATATATATATATATACTGCAGATGAGATTCCTTGGAGAAACAAAATGACAGAAGAAAAAGGAGAAAAGTCTCCTTGAATACAAAAAGCAGACAGAAGCAGAGAACCAGGACCTTTCAACAGTGGCTTTAAGGAACTGAGGGAACAGTCAGATTTTTCACTGACAACTCCCTACCACAAATCCAGCTTCTTAATAATGAATCAGTGAAGTGTGTGCATGAATATAATGTACTTGCTAGGAACTCTTTAGCAAGGTAACAGTATGGGATTATGGAGTAGCTTGCAGGCTTTCTATTGTTTATAATACATTTCTGCTGTTAAAAGCTTGAAATTGGACTGGAGCATTTTCAAAAATGCCAGTCTCTCACAGATTTCATATGATACTGTAATGGAAGTTTTCTACCCAAAGTCAGTATCAGCTGAATGTGGACTTGAGATCAAAGAGTAAAGTAGTAGTTTTAGCCCAGAGCATTTTTCGTCTTCTTATCTTTTGCAGATATACAGATCCCTGGATAAGCGGCTTGCCATAGATAAAAAATAAATTATTCTAATCAGGATCCTGCAGCACTAAGGACATAGAAATTTTTGCAGGTGAAGTGAATGGCCCCTCAGTGCGTGAAGTGTCATGGCTAAAATCTAGCAAATCTAGAACAAATACAGCTTCTTCCTCTGAAAGGGATAAAAAGTAAGATAAAATGAGTTGATAAGAAAATAAAATGTATATAAGAAAAGAAAAAGACAGAAATAGCTTAGATAAACTATCCCAGATCCACACCAAGGCTTTTCCAGTGTTAAAAGAAAATGTACTGCATTTGAAAATAACTCAGAATGAATGCAATTCTTGTAAGAAGGGAGACAAACACCTGGAACCATCTGACCAAGTGCTGTTACAGCAGCAGATTCTGCTGCCCTAACAGTTATCAAGAAAAAAAGTCTGTACGTACAAGAGTGGACAATCACATTTGGTCAGATAAATCTCATTCTAAAGGCATCTATTTGTAGCCACTGCCTTTAAAAGAAGCCTGAGTTTCTTAACTGAGAAACAGATGCCTTCAGTTAATTGAGATGAATCCAGATCTGAGGATAGTACTGGCTCCTACTCACTCAACGAGGGCAGTGCAATGGCTCATGCTAGGTGCCTCATCTGGTTAACTCCTTATGCAGCCAATAACATTTCGTGCCTCAGTGAAGGCCTACAATCCACACATCTGGCCTTGTAGTAAGACCCACTCAATCTTTTGATACCACAGTATCTCCAGGTCTCAGCAAGATAGGGAGAAGATTTAGAAGGAACAAACAGACAAGAAAAAAAAGGTAGCAAGCCAATGTGGAAAGAAATAGATACTATTCTGCACTTGAAATAAAAATGTAAAACACAATTTATTTCCTTGAGTTTCCTTACCCCCTTTGACAATTGATCTAGCTTGAGTATTTTATTATCTTGTCTTTATTCCATTTGTATGCTATATTGAAAATAATATTTCAGTTAGGTCAGATACCCCTTCCAGTCTTTCAAAGAATATTGAAGACCTGTGAGCCTGGATTGTACACCACTGAGAGGAAGTTTTGCCATTGATTTTGGTGGGATCAAGACTCTTCTAGCCCAGCCATAAGATATTATATCCAACAAACTTGCAGTTTTACATGATCAGAAAGTCACAAACAATAGATACTCTGATTTTGTACCTCTTTTGTCAGTTTATACACGAGTTTGTAGAGAAGGGGGGTGCAGTCAACTCTTAATGTGTAGTTGCCTGAAAATGAAACACAGACACAGAAATCTTGCCCTTACATACCAGCTGGGATGAGCAGCATTTTCTAAGGTTTAATGGATTAAGCCTTAAAGTCCTTTCTTACACAAACCTTTCCTTGACTCTACGATAAAAATTATCAGAATATATACAGAAATAGACCACATATTTGGTCATGTTGTGTAACCTAGTGCCTCTAAATGACAATGATGCATTGGATATATAGTACCAACACAGTTATGTAATCAAACCATCCCATAGTTCTAAAACATACCCAAGTCTCCTTTACTTGCTACAAGCCCTTTTCATTCACGTGCTACCCAAAACTTGTATTAAACAGAAGGCAGCAGTAACCTCCTATAAAAAGAAGTTGTTAAAAATAAAGTGAGTGCATTCATGAACTGTGCAGGAGGAAAGACATACTCCTTATAATACTTTTTAAGAAATCTTTCAAAGCAGCTACTTCTTTCACAATAAAGAGGTCTTTCTGAATGCTTTCACCATCTGTAACTGGAAGTCAGGCCAAGGCCATCTTCTCAGTAAGATGTTTGCAAGACAGCTGACTTTCTGTATTTCAGAACTAAACTTCACCCAGACAGGAGGCAATATAGATGAAGAGCAATGTTTTCATTCATTCCCTTATAAATATCCGCTATACCACCAGGCTCTGGCTTCTACATTTTACACCAAGCTAGTTTCCACCTTGCTTGAGGGCTGTGTAAAGCTATCTGGAGTCTCTCATGCTGAATTTAGCAGAAAGGGCCCCATCCAAAAGAAATTATTACTATTTTGGAGGCAGGCAGGAGTATTAAGCAGTCTTTTCTACAGACTAGAGCTACTTAACAGCAGCTGGGAAAACACGTCTCCCCTCACACACAGACTAAAACAAAGAGGGGTGAGAAGGCTTTGCCATAATAAAGCATAAGCTATTGAGATTTTAATCCTTAGAGTCACATGAAAAATGGCTAAGATACTTAAAACAGTACATTGAAGCATGGTGCTCTTTTTCCTTATTATGTATTTCTTTTGCAGTGTTTTGCTTTCATGTTTTCTTTAATGCATAAAGTAAGAGACACGTTTGAATAATCAAGATTTGGGAGCAAAATTTTAATGCTTCAGTTCATTGGCTCCGAATCAGCTAAAAAATGTGTGTTACAATCCATGCTGAGAATAATAGACAGTTGTAAAGCTATTATTTCATCCAAGAGATCTTCTAGGCATGAAATTCTGCTCTACTTTTTACACAGCATGTAGGCTGCATAATTGAAAGAACAGCTCTCCTCTCCCTGTACCTCAATACTAACTCAGCATTTAGAAACTCAGTTTGGCTTTTTAACTCCTTCCAATCCCTTTGTGACAGACAGAATTATAAGTTGACAGAAAGAAAAAGATTTTTTAAATATGCCTATAAATATACATTGTACTCACACACAGCAAGCCCAAATAATTTGAGTTTAACACGGGAAGAGCAATGCCTTAAGAAGCTGATGTCATGATGCAGGACAGCTTCATGGGACTTCACTGACTATTATTTCAGCACATATAATGGCAAATTAAGCCCTTTTATAACAAAACTCAGTATAATTTAAGAGGGATATTGTCCTCATTATTTCAATTTAGGTCAAAGTGCTGGCCCCAGCATCCAAAATTCAGTTTCTAAGCAGCATGCCTGCATGTCAGACTCTTCATGGAATTTGAAGTGAGCACCATAATGGTGGGAAATCTTTTTGGGAAACGCTCCCGAGTGCTTATTTTTCTAGGAGAGCCCTGCCGTAATACATAACTATTTCTCTGCACAGCCATAGCAAAACATAGGTGACTGCAGTGGCCCAAAGCACCAAAGTGAATTCTCACCTCCACAAAATCTAAGCCCAAGGCCTTGGCACAAATTGTCTTGAGACTGTAATAAATGACAGTGCCCCCAAATATTATTACTCCACAGTAAAAGGAGCTGGAGCTGCACGTACAACACAAGGAATACTGCTTTGCATATATTAAAGCTGTAATTGTATATTTAAGCTAATAGAGTTTCTCAAGAGAGAGTTTTAAATCCAGACTGCTCCATTCATTAATCTGGACTCCTTCAGGAGACCTTCAGGACTCAGTGCACTTGGGCTGGAGTTCACAGAGGGTACTACTTGCAACAACAAAACAACACAAAAAATTAAATGGATCTCTCTCACCACTTAATTCTGTGTTTATTACATTTACTCACAATTTCATATTCTCTATCTTATGTTTGCCAGCTTTGGTAGCAAGAAATGATACAGAGTGAAATATTAAAACTGACATCTAGGAAGTAAAGTGAATTTAAAAATAAAAGACACACCTTCTATAGAAGAATCTGTGTTGATGTATGCAACTGCTCGCTCCTGGAGGACTTTGGCATTTTCCTGGGGTTACAGAGGTACAATTGTTACTTTTAATTGTTCATATTTAGTCAAAAACATGTTAAGTACATTCCTTTTTTTAGAGCATTACATTTAAGAATCCAGAATAAGTAGTGCTATGTATTTTACTAATTATATTATAGTTTGAGGATGGGCCAATGCAAAGATCTGGACACACGAACTGCATTCTTGCTTTCTGGGACTTCTTATTTTGTTCTGGAAACCATCTATAAAATGCAGGTGCTTTCCACAGTAGCAAGATGGAAGAGGAGAATTACTGAACAGTATTGCCATAAGGCAAACTTAAAGTTACATAAGCGTTTTAACTGTGCACTTCCTGTGCTTAGAAACTATAGCACATTATCAAGTTGAATGTCAACTGCTTTTTCAACTTGTGACACATGACTGTGAGGTGATCCAGAATTCCTCTGTGTTTTTAATTATTAATTATTTGTGTGAGCTCCCAGGATCGAATTCAGTTTTAACACCGGTAAACTGGATATTGCTTTCATTTCTACACACTTCCATTTCAAAAAGGGATGAACCAAAGCACTGACATTTCCTGTTAAACTGAATGTGACCAATTGCTTTAAGACAACGAAAGCATTGCTTTCATTCTAAATATATACACACATATGCCTTTTTTTTTTTTTGAAATTGACACTCTAATCAGTAAGTCCTGGCTTTGTGATAGATATTCTAATTAGTTTAGTAATTGATATTTGATTTGTTCAATTTATTAGCCAACTAATCATTTCTACATTTCTACAAATTGCATTGTAGTTGATAACTCTATAACCCAATTGCTGTCTTTAAAACAAACAGTAGAAGAAACTGCAGAAGAATATAATGCCAGGGAGAAAACTTGTGTATACATACATGTGGCCTAACATATGTGCAAAATCATATTAGCAAAACAAAGAAATTCCTTCATTTACAAGCAATGAAGATTGTTTATGTAACAAAAGGATGTTGCCACAGCCACAGAGTCTGCTTGTTACACGGAAGAATGTGAATCTTATCGGTTAATTTTTCTCAAGATTTAGAAGATGACAGATCTGGCAGCTGCAGAAAACACGGATATAAGCTGTGAGGAATATCTCTAGAGAAACTAAACCTAATTTAGATGTCAAAGAGGACAAATGTATATGTATACTGCCAAAATAAAGCAAGAAAACAATAATATAAGTACATTGAGGTTCAAATATGAATTGTGCTTATGGCTTTCTAATCTAGTACAACTGTCATTGCATGAAAAAATGGATTACTAGATATTAAATTATTAAACCAAAAACATTACAGAATAGAGGTAATGATATGAGAACAAACCAAACATAAAAAAAAATCCTAATTTATTTATGACTTGCTTAATGGAAATTAGGAAGACATTTTAAATCCAACACTTTACCTTAAAATCAGTTAGTAAGAAATGTTAAATTTTGCTTTTCTGATCTAACATCCCATAAATGAAAGATCACAGACCCTTTCATTTGCCAAAGAAAGAGGATTCATTTCCATGCAAAGGATTTGATGTGCTCATGGATCACAGATGCGTGATCTTCTCAAGTAGCAAGTGAGAGAATAAATCAATTCAGATTATATACAGTGCTATCATTTTGTTGAATGAAGAGATAGGCTTCCACAGAGGACTGAGACCACTAAGGGACACCAGTGTTAAACTAAAGGAGAGTTTTAAATCTTAAAAAAGCTTGTGCACTCATGTTGTTGTGAGCAGTTAGATCAGCAATTTGTATAAATACGTAACGGGGACTCACAGTCCCTGAAGAGGAGTCTGTTGTGCTCCGATTTTACCTCGAGCCAACTGATTGCAGTCTAGGGACAGACATCACTGGGGGACTGTGCCTGCCAGCAACAGACTTCCAAGTTATACTTTCCTTATACTATTCTTACCTCAGCCCATTCTGTGGAACCCAACAATCCAAATTCTTCTGCATCCCAGCTAGCAAAAATAATAGTTCGCCTAGGTCTCCAACCTGCAAACACATAGCTAAATTTGAAAATTAGACTAAACTAAACTTAGGAAATCTAATGAAAGATCACAACAGTTAATTAAATCACTTTAAAAAATGACACTTAAGTGATACAGCAATAAAAAGAATTCCCTGTAAATTCCTTAATTGAAAGTATTACTGTAGCAGTATTTCCTGTTAACAGCAACATTTTCATCCATACAATTAAAAGGATAATATTACAATTAAAAGGATAATATTACACTGATGTGAGACATGACAGAATAAATTCAACCAACTAAGATTCAATGTTAGTTAGGAATCTCTTCATCAAATTTGCATATTTCATAATGAGAAATACAACTTTCTGTAGAGGTGAAAAGTTAAAATAACACAACTGTTTATGGGAATATTCAACACAGTCCCTCCAAGCTGCTGTTTTCCATAGCCATCCTTTAAACTCTTAAAGTAAGTTACCTTCCATCTTCATTTTTCCAAAACTCCGAACAATCTCTTGAAAAACAGCAGCCCCAGTAGATGGGTCAATACCACCAAATACCCAGGAATCTCTGTGACCTCCTAAAATAATATACCTGTCTGAAAAAAAACCACAGAATATAAATCCTTAATTCAAAATGCAATCAGGTTACCTATATTTCCTTTGATTCCATCCCTACTTTTGTTAAAAGAAAAATAGGGTTTAATATCAGCATTAAGGATTTATTTTTAAGGTAAATTGCAATCATTCAATTACTTTACTGAAGTGTATAAATGAAGATAAGACATTTCATACATATTTTTCCAGTTAAAAATCTTTCTTCTACACAGCTTGCCACTCAGAATCAACAATAGGATGTTGAAGTCTCAAATTATCTCTAGATTTCTGTACTTTGCATCGTGTTAAGTTTTGCAAGGGCAAAATGTATGAATCACTTAAGGGGAATCCTATAGTAGAATGACAGGGGTTATAAAAAGCTCTGACAGCTGTCATTCTAACATTCCCATTCAAATATATTTTTAGGAATGTCAACACTGTGATGGGAGGGAAGGACAAGGTATTAAGGATTTCTCAGATTCCAGTGCTATCTGGTTATCTCAAAAACTTGCAGTTTCTTGCAACACGAGAACAATTTCGCCAAATATAAAATAAAGAAGAAATTAAAATCCTTAAGCATCTGATGCTCACCTGGTTCCATAGCTCCTCTGAGGATGCCAATGACATTGTAAATTCGTGTTATTTGATTGTTTATTTGAACATGCATTCTGACTTTTCTGAAATGAAAAACAGTGTGAAGTAACTATCTCTGACTTGAGGGGACAATAAAAACTCAATGTAAGAGCCTGTAAGACAGTAAGTTTGTGTGCTTGCTCTGCTTTGTGTGTTCTGCACTCACCTAACCCCTGATCCATCAGTATTCCTTTTTCATTTCAGATTAAACTATTCACATAAAGGTACTTTAAGAACTAATCTGTAAACTTTTAAACATTTAAATAATTTACTGAATTCATATTTATGGGAGTCAATACTTGCAAATTAGAGGAGGAAACTGATAGAAATAGACAGTAATTAAAAATACTTTTAAATTTAACCAAAATTGATAATTAGGAAGATACGTATTTTTATAAAGAATACATTGTGGTTTTACAGCACAGTTAAGTGTAACAAGATAGTCGTTGGAGGTAGTTGGAGAGATGGTCACTATAATTATTCATCCATGAATAAATTCAAGTATCTGTTTAGGACAGCAGATCAAAGTGACCATGCTTTGTCAAACTGGAAAAAAAAAAGTTATAAAAAGAAAGGAAATTCATGTGAAAATAATGGAGTATTCAAACTTTCTTTAGTTTGTAGAAAAAAAACAAAACATCAAAAATGATGCTTTTAGCTGTGTCTGGCACAATCTCAAGAGTTTTATATTTGAAGTTATCTTTTCAGCAGCAAATTTACATAGCTGTCAAAATCAAAACCTACTTCAGGACAGCTGTTGGATCTTTGCCCAGAAAATAACTGACATCAGTGCCTTGAGCTTGCAAATACCTGCACACTTTTCATGTGCAAATGACTCTTTACCTAGACTTGTAAGGCTGATTTTGATGTGGAGTTGCTCCAACAGAGAAATGTATGTAGGATCAGCCTATAATATTTACAAAACTGGTTCACTATCAAGTAAGAAGATGTCAGAAAGTGCATTCCAAAACATTTCCCATATGCATGTTCTGTTGATGGATTATATCATTTCTTTTCTTACTTAGTTTTATAGCTCTTCAAGACTTTCAAAACCCTGCCTTAATTATGCCAAATGTGCTCTTCTATTTGTTTTCATACTTTATTTATTTTCAGTTGCTGTTAAAACACAGCAAGAAAGAACAATGATAAATTAGGTCTTGATATAATTATATATTCAGACTGATGTTCATGAGGTGAAGCAGTGATGATATATCATTATTACACACTGCCTGTTGTTGTATTGCTCATAGAATTATATCTCATCTCGACTGAAACTATTTTTATGTTACACATTCCTATAAGATAGCAATCTTTATCTAACACAACTTGCCATTTATAAATGAGGAGGAACTACTGTGACACTCCCTGACAACCAGCCAAATTCCTGACAGCTACAACAATTGCTACATGGTTCAGTCTGCTAGAGAGCCAGCCTGTTAGTGCTGGGGAGCTGGCCAGTTTTATTTCTCCATTAGAACTGAGAAAATGTAAACATCAAACACATTCTTGCTAATCCATTTGGTTGAAGTCCTGTTTCTCCCAAACAAATCAACAAGATGCTTTGTGTTCTTTGGCTGTGTTAGTGTTTGGAGCTTTCCCCCATGGGGCTTATGAGGTTTGGGGACTCCCAAATCATTTCACATTCTTCACAGCTCTAAGTTCACACAAGTCCTGGGAGGCTTCCAGTGGACAAGGGAAAAACACATACAGAAGAACTACTGAATAGTTAATGCTTCCCCCTTCCACTACAACAAGCTCGTTGTTCTATTGTTGCCTCAATCATCAGAAACAGGAAGGACAGAACAAGTGAGAAAGAAGTTTTAGGTTCATTCAACAGTAATAGAAAATGTCCACTTCCTGCTGTCTAGGTATTTTTAAAAGCATCAGCAAAACACAGTATGAATCTCAAAGTAAGGACTGAGTTGAAAATAATAGAGCTTGATCTGAATGCCCTGAGTCTCTCCAACAACTTTGGAGGGTGCTGAGAAAACCCACAGTTTTGACCATTCCACTTATTTTCTATTCCTAATCATTATCATTATTTCCCACTTAGAATAACGTTAATTTCTCCAGAATATTTCTCTAGATGTACTGTTTCACAGCTTTGTTCTTGCTGAGATTTTTATTTTCAATATTAGATAAATAGATGAGTATTCACACAGACCTTGTAGAAAAGTTGTGTGCAAACCCAGGCCCTATATTATAAGACACATTGAGACTTCCCTTCCAGCTGCTGTCTGGAGCCGCAGGTCCTCCCATTGTACTGTTAAGTGAAAACCAAAACAAATGTAATTCACCAACAGGCTAAAACCAGAAATTCCCTTAAGATTCACTGTACCTAAGACAAGGTGGGCATACAAAAATTTAAGACAGACATCATGCCAGTAACTGATTGATTTGAAATCTCCACATAAGCTTAAATGAGATAATTATGCACAGTTAATTAAAAAGGAAAGGCCTGTAAACTAACATAAGTGCTCAACATTTTTAAATACATAATGATAGTGCGTTAAAGTAGAGAAAGTAATGAAATAGATTTTAAATTTTCTATCTTCTCACCACAATTCACTGCATACTATATTGTTCTTTATAAACAGAACACAGGCATACTTGTTTTTCTATAGAAGGCTTGCAGGCAGTAGCTATTTATTCATGTTTTCTGAAGCACACACTACTACAAAAGAGCAATAAATACTAGTAACAGCATGGATTTTATCAGCTTAGTATAAAAGGATTTTGCTACACATTTGTGAATACTAAATTCTGTTAAAGAGGATTTATGTATACTAACCGTAATAACACTTCTGCATCATGATATCCAATGGGATGAACTGGGATCTTGGGAATCCCTATTCCTTCTTCAACTTTATACCGGAAAGTGTACTCTGAGAAAACAGAACAAAATGTCAAGTTTTAGTGCTCCTATCAACTTCCACCAAACTGATTTACTTCTGAATAGTGCAGCCACACAGGAGCCACAAACACGTACCACCTCTTTACTTCTTAAATCACTTTGACACTGCTTCAATGAAATCAAAATGTTTTAATAAGACAGAGCCCAAACATAGTAGTGCGTCTGCAGAACTAGAAGCCTCCACTTCTGGCTCAAGTCGGATTTGCTGCCCATCCACATTACTTGAACATTCTCACAGCTGACTGTGAGATAACCCAGCTGATGTGTAAGGGGAAGACAGCCGTTGTGCAGGCTGCAGAAGATACCCACAGATGCATTTACCTATACCCTAGACAGGTATTGGCTCTCTGAATCTGGTGGGCCAGGCTGTCCTGTTTATCCTTATGGTGTTGTCTTTTATGCCCTCAACAGTGCTCACACAAGCCATTGAGCTTTGCAGAAGCAACCCTGTGTAGGGGTAGCTTCAGTAGACAGGACTGGCAGGCATCTTAGTCCAGGCTGAAGTAGGGCTCTTTAAAAGGGCAATACAAACATATCATGCCAAATCTCAAAAGATGACAGGTTTCTGTTAGTTTTAATACAGAAATTTTATCCCTATGAGGAGAATTTTAAACTGCTTTTCTGTTTGGAATTTAGGATCATCAAGGAAACATACTTCTAAGCAAAGGTATTACTCCTCTTCGATGTTAGACTATAATCTATTTTAAACTGGTCCTCTTGAGAAACACAGAAATTCAAAAAGAACTATAAATTCTCAGCCATCTTTTACTGTGTTGCAGTCTGTAAACCAATCAATGTCCTGTTTTCCTACAAGTTATAAGGCTGCGCTCATACAAGGGAGATTTTACTAAAACTTGCTTTCTCTGAGTAACTCAAAGAAACCAGTTGAAAAAACATACAGACAGAACCTGATTTGCAGCAGGAAAATGAACTACTGCTAAAAATCATCTTAAGCACCTTTTATCCATGCATTTAAAAAAAAAAAAAAAAAAAAAAAAAAAGAATTTCTACTGATACAATAACTTTCAGGACCAGTTTAGAAAGTGCATGATGATCCAGGGCCCAGATCTCTCACCTTTTGCAGGATAACCTGGTGTTAGAGGGTCTCCAGCTCCATTCAAGTTTAGTACATTCCCACGCTGGGCTCCTTCACCTGGAAGGTTCCAGCCATCTGGATAAGCATCTACTCCTGGGGCACAGTAGTCAGCAGGGTCTGAATAAAGTATGATCCCTTGAGCTCCCGCTAATATGGCGTTTTTAACCTGTGAAATGATTTACTTTTAAGAAATCTTTTTTTAATACAGTCATAAATCTGAATGTTGCAGCATACCTCCAGTTTACACAGTTACTTCTACACAGTTTAGAAGTCATCTTTGTTAAAGAGTGAAAATGATCACAGACTCAGCAGAAGAACACACCACAGTGAAACACAGTATGCTCATTACTTGTGTCACACCTTTTGTCATAGCTCAAGGCTATAGGAAAAAGTACAAGGTACTGTAAACTGAGGCACAAGAACTGACCACTATCCCCATTATCATACTATTTCCAGTTTTGCTGGAGTCTGTATGAAGTCTTGTCTGAAGTCAGATAAGTAGTTATTTGAACTCTATGCCTCAGATTCCTTGTCAACTACTTATATCTTCAAAATACTGCAGCTCTGTGGAGAAGTAGTAACAAACCTGGCTATAAAATCTATTCACTTCCCTCAACTAATGTCCCACAAGGACTGCCTAAGGAGTTTGCAATCATCTGATTCTCAGGAGTTTAATACATTCATCTGATTTTATTGTTTGGAAGTTATTCTTAGAACACAGTCACTCTGGAGAGATTGCAGGCTTCCTTCTGCTCATGTGTTCCAACTTAGAGTCCTCATTAACTCCTGCTGGCTCTACTGTGAGCAGCATCAGAAACAGCAACCTGCGGAGGGAAAAATAAAACTCAAGCCTTACTTTGTTTCCTCTGAAGATCTTCCCATATCTGGCAATGACAATCTTTCCTGTACAATTAATTCCCATTTCACGCTCCAGCTTAAAAAAATCTTCAGTGCGGCCATAGTTCACATATACCAGATCTGCCTGCACAGTAAAAAAGAAAAGCAGTTTCATGGCAACTGGTCATTCAATTAACAAAATGCCTGTTTTCACAAATACACAATTTTATTTACTCTGTATGATACAATTAGTTTTTGCATTTCTACAGACCAGACCCAGTTCCTGAAGAACAACAGCAAAATATTTCCATAATATTCTACAGGAAGTCTTGATTCAAATTACTGACCTTTGTCAGACTTAAAAAGTTCTTTGGCCATGCCACAGAAAGAATAAACATAAAGAATAGTCCTATTCTTTACATATACAGTATACACAAACACTCCCTGTGATATAATTTTATCCATCTATGCAATGTAATGTTGCCCCTAATTGAGTCCTCTAGAATAAATTTTGTAGTCTTTCAAGTCATATGTATAATTCAAAATGTCTTCCTAATTGATGTATATAGATTGATATCTCTTCTTTCCCTGTTACTGAGTAATGGGGAATAGCCTGAGATATATTGGAGCAATCTGTCCCAGTAAGTGTTTCTCGAAATATGACTTCAGCTAATAATACTATTCTATAATTTTACTTTTCTATAATTTTTTTCTTACCTCTGGCATTCCTTGTGCTGAAAAAGCATTATATGGTGGCAGAATACCAGTAACATTTTCATATCCTTGAGGAGGTGGTTCAAAAAATGATGTATTGAAAATCTATCAATCAAAAACAGAAGTCTTTAGTCAAACACTCCACCTCCTGGCACAAGTTTATACAGTAAGTTTACTGCAAATGACATCCCGGTTTACATAAATTGTTAGCGCACACACACACAAAATTAAAGCATGCATAAATTTAAACAAAAAGTAGCTACAGACACATATCTTAATTTTTATAACAAAATGCATAAAGGAATACAGAGAGAGAGATCACTGATCATCAGAGGCTCATGAATCAATCACTGAACCTAAGCAAAGAAGTAACTGACAAATGCCAAGGGCTGGTGACAGTAAAGAGACATCTAGTTCATTCGTATCATCACGGGCTCTTTTTGTGGTTACTCCCACCTGTATCATCTCTTTACCTCTTTGGTAAACACTCTTTAGTAGATATTCTCCAGGTAAATGTGCTGCCTTTCATCACTATCCACAACATTCAGGTAATTTCAAGGTTTACCTTTCTCTTTGTCACCCTGTGAGATCCAGCTGAGAGACTGTGCTACAACAGGAAGATTCTGTAAGAATTGCCTCAATCTGTTACCTCTAAACTTATGTTATCCCTGTGCCCATATTCCCCAGTTGCTACCCAGTTCCTCCTTATTTGCTACCCTGTTCCTCTGGCAGTTCTAACTTCCTTCCTCACTCAGGCTCCTTGTCAGATTTTACTTCTAGGTCTTTATTTTCCTGGGTATACAAAATGGAGAAGGGGATTATAGACTGACTGTTCAGTATTACTTCTAAGGCTAGACTTAGGAGACGCCAGAGAAACTTAGCAGGATCAAGTTCAAAACAAATGAAAAGAGGCAGTACCTCATGCAGTGGGTAGTACCTGTGTGGCACTCATCTCAGCAAAAATTGTACAGGTGTCCACGCAGAGACTGGACAAGTACTTGGAAGAGAGATCCAATGAGAGTTCTTGAAAAGACTAATTGCATCAGGCTCAGAGAACCCCTAAGCTGAAAACAGCTTGACACTGGAAGAATACATGCATCAGATATGTTTCTTTGTTCTTAAACTTCACTGCGCATTCACTTATGGTTGTTGATGGAAATAGGATACTGATGTAGATATATCCTCAGTCTGAACCAGCATGGCCATTCTTACATGTTACTGGTTTTAGGTCCCTATCTGTCCACAATATCCTACCTAAATCTCAGTTTCCTTCTGTTGTCTGAGGCACTGAGATTTCAGTCACTCTGTTCTGTTCTGTTAAACAGCCTGGAAAACTATTTCTTAATATGAGTCCCCTTTGCACTGGATTTTTCATCATATTATACTATGCTGGGATGAGGGGGTGGGAAGGCAGAAGAAGTCACTGTTTCTTTAAAGAAATCTTACATAAATATAGTTTAATCATTAAAAATATCACCTCATTCCCTTGATCATCAATTATTGAGATGTAGTTTGGCTGGGTTTCATTTGGGTAGGAAAGAAGGACATCATAATGAACTAGTTCTGCTGAATCCAATCCAAATTCCTTCCACTGGCCTTGAATTTGTTTGGCAAGAAAAAGATTCTGTTCTGTTCCTGCGAGGTGAGGAAACTTTGTGAAAGAACTAGAACAAAACAGAAAGTCAGTAGTAAGCAATAAGCTCAGAGAAACAGAATGGCCAAGTTGGATCAGTGTATCTAAAGCTTATCTTTAAGCCACGTGCAGAGAAAGTAAGTTGTCATGGCTAATGTCTGAGCTGTATAACAAGACTGTTTATCCAGGTGAGTCAGGATAAGCATAAAGGGTAGTCAGAGCGGAGGAGTTTTCCTGAGGCCCTAAGGTAAGTCAGATCAGCTTTCTCTTTGCATAACAGAAGTAGCCACACCTACATACAAGCAAAAACAATCAGTGTCAAACATTCAACAAAAGAATGTGAACAGTATACAAGGAGCAGAAAAGATATAGAAAAGCTACACATTGAGAAAGGAATTCTCCAAATAATTCGGATATCATGATGATGGATTTGAATACTGTTGGCATAAAATATATATATTAAGTTTAACTTGAAAATCATTATGTCAAATTATCTGAATAGATTTGTTCCTATTTTTTCTTAATCAAAAGCCTGAATAATATAAATCTTATTACCAATTTACATCCAGAACAGATGCATTACATAATAGTGTTAAACAGTTAGAAACAACTTCCAGTACCTCTGAGCTACCTTACACTAATCTGTCCAGTTTGTTTGGCCCAGTGAAAAACTGACTAATGGTGAATGCTGATAAGTCAGCGGGGTATAATGCACCACCTTTCGGATTCCCAACAGGCCACTTGCTACTGGCTGCCAACTGGATGTCAAGTACCATTAGTTACCATTAGTAAACAGTATCTAACACCATTGATTAGTACCAGTTGAACCTAGCAGTTCACATTTTCAACTCATCCAGCAGCTTGTTCTTCCAGTACACAGTTTATCAGCTTCCAAACAGGAATGCTGTGGGAGACAATGTTCAAGTCTTTGTTAAAGTCAAGGATGTTACAGCCACTGTAACGTGTCTACTTATCCACACAGCTAGTCATTTCCTTGTGTAAGGCAATCACTCTGTTCAGCGTGATCATGCAAATAAGTGATAGATGAATGCTGACTATTCCTGACTATCTTCTTATCCTTCATGTCTTTGGAAATTTTCAGGGATTGAGGTGAAACCGATCAGCCCACAGTCTCCTTCTTAAAGATGAGCACATCAGCCTTTTTCAGGCATGAGAGACCTTCCTCAATCACCACAGGTTCCCATAGATGATTGACAGCAGCCTTGCAATTATAAAACCCAGGCCTTTCAGGCAAATACCATCTAGCTCCTGGGTCTGAACACATCTAGACTCTGTAAATTGACTCTAACCTCCTGCTCCCTGCTGTCGACTGTCCTTCCCCTTCTTAAACTGTGCCGGTACACATAAAAGTCTGGAAGTAACCTTTGCCTGGGTAAAAACAGTATCATAGAATCATAGAATCAGTAAGGTTGGAAGGGACCTCTGGAGATCATCTAGTCCAACCTCCCTGCTCAGCAGGGTCACCTAAAGCATGTTAGACAGGGCTGCATCCAGGCGGGCCTTGAAGAGCTCCAGAGAAGGAGACTCCACAATCTCTCTGGGCAACCTGGTCCAGTGCTCCGTCACTCTCACAGGGAAGAAATTCCTCCTCACGCTCAAGCGGAACTTCCCGTGCTTCAATTTCTGCCCATTGCCTCTTGTCCTGTCACACGGGATAACTGAAAAGAGTTTGTCCCTGTCCCCTTGACACCCTCCTTTCAGGTACTTGTACACATTGATAAGATCCCCCACTCAGGCTTCTCTAGCCAGGCTGAAGAGGCCCAGCTCGCGCAGCCGTTCCTCATAGGGCAGATGCTCCAGCCCTCTGATCATCTTCATAGCCCTACGCTGGACTCTCTCCAGTAGCTCCATGTCTCTCTTGTCCTGGGCAGCCCAGAACTGGACACAGGACTCGAGATGAGGCCTCCCCAGGGCTGAGGAGAGGGGCAGGATCACCTCCCTCCACCTGCTGGCAACACTCTTCCCAATGCACCCAAGGAGACCATTGGCCTTCTTGGGCACAGGGGCACATTGCTGGCTTATGGTCATCTTGTCATCCCCCAGCACTCTCAGGTCCTTCTCTGCAGAGCTGCCCTCCACAAGGTCAGCCCCCAGCTTGTACTGGTGCCTAGGGTTATTTTTCTCTAGGTGCAGCACTCTGCACTTGCCCTTGCTGAACCTCACGAGGTTCCTCTCCGCCCAGCTCTCCTGGGTTCTGTCCAGGTCTCTCTGAATGGCAGCACAGCCCTCTGGTGTGTCAGCTACTCCTCCCAGCTTGGGATCATCCGCAAACTTGCAGAGGAGGCACTCTGTCCCCTCATCCATGTCACTGATGAAAAAGTTGAACAGGATGGGACCCAGGACTGAGCCCCGGGGGACGCCACTAGCCACAGGCCTCCAACTAGATTCTACACCACTGATGACAACCCTCTGAGCTCTGCCTTTCAGACAGTTCTCAATCCACTTCACTGTCCACTCGTCTAACCCACACTTCCTGAGCTTATCCAGGAGGATGTGATGGGAGACAGCATCAAAAGCCTTGCTGAAGTCATGGTACACAATGTCCACTGCTCTCCCCTCATCTACCCAGCCAGTCATTCCACCTGGGAAGGCTGTCAGATTGGTTAAGCAGGATTTCCCCTTGGTGAATCCCTGCTGGCTACTCCTGATCACCTTCTTTTCCTCCATATGTCTGCAGATGACGTCCAGAATAAGCTGTTCCATCACCTTTCCAGGGATGGAGGTGATCTGGCCTGTAGTTGCCTGGGTCCTCCTTCTTGCCCTTTTTGAAGACTGGAGTGACACTGGCTTTCTTCCCGCCCTCAGGCACCTCTCCAGTTCTCCAGGACTTTTCAAAGATGATGGAGAGCGGCCTGGGAACAATATCTGCCAGCTCCCTCAGGATGTGTGGGTGCATCCCATCTGGCCCATGGATTTGTGGATGTCTAGCCTGCCCAGAAGGTCTCTAATCCTATCCTCCTCAACCAAAGGAAAGTCTTCCGTTCTCTGGACCTTCTCCCTCACATCCAGGCTCTGGGATTCCTGGGGGCTGCCCTTGGCAGTGAAGACTGAAGCCAAGAAGGCATTCAGTAATTCTGCCTTCTCTGTATCCCTTGTCACCAGGGCCCCCGCCCCATTCAGGAGCGGGACCACATTTTCCCTAGTCCTTCTCTTGCTGCTGATGTATTTGAAGAAGCCCTTCCTGCTGTCCTTGACATCCCTTGCAAGACTCAATTCCAACTGGGCCTTAGCGTTCCTCGCAGCATCTCTACATACTCTGACTGCATTCCTGTAATTCTCCCAAGTAGCCTGTCCACTCTTCACATTTTATTTCAACTTTTCATCTTCAAATAGTTTCATCTTTTGCAGAGCTATGGTTAAATGCTAAAGTCGAGCTGTCTGTGTTTTCTGACATTTAGTTTGTTTTCTCTACTTAACAGAAGCAGATCCAGCAGTTTTTAAAATGAAGAATATGGAACAAAATTATGCTGTTCATAATTTTATGCTTTAAAAAAAGGTTTTGGTAGTGGGTAATATTTTTATGCAGTTCCTGCTTTTTATTTGAACTTAGAAAAAAACTAGTAGGGTGTATTTGGCCCATCATCAAAGCAAGCAAAGAAAACAGATAAAATTAATACCTCAGAGCCAAGAAACTTTAGCATAACTGCAGAGCTATTTTATGCTGTTTTCTATGTGCATGTTACTTAGACTCTGACTCAAAGATAATCTTCAGGAACTTTCCTACTGAAAGAAACAAATATAAGATTAATGCCTATACATTTAGCTCTTTAAGTGATGCTGGAAATGACAACTTTGGGTTTTAGAATAAATGTACAGAAACCAAATTTGTCAGTAATCCTTTGATGTTTATGATGGAGCTGCAGCCTCACATGCTGAATACTAACATGTTATTAATTAGAGTTTTTTTTTTTTTTGATTTTTTGTGTGGATGTATTTGTTTATCTGTAGAAAACATAAATACACACAAGAGGGATTGTTTTAATTTTCAGTGAAACACACAACAAAAGCAAAAGAGTATTTCTATGTCCTTAGCATTTTATGTATTTTGAAAGAACCAAGCATATTGCGTAACAATTTACAACATACAAGGCTTAACCAAGCATATACACACACTGCATTTGGACAGGGACCTGTGGCTTCTGAAAGAGAAGACAGAATATCATGGAGTCTCAAACACCCATGTAACAAGACATTATTCTGTCTGGATGCACTAAAGGAATTATCACTTGTAACACACGCAACTCAGAGCCATGCAAACTTTGTCCTTATAAAAACTTTTTGCACTCAAAGATTTGTGAGAAAAAAACAGACAGTTATATTACTTTAAATCAAGACTATGGAAAATCTTCATAATAAAAAAGGCATGATAAGCAGTGGCAGCAATCCATGTATAGCATTCTAAAATATTTTATTATTATAAATAAATATTATTGAATTAACTTGCAAACAGATAAGAGTTTTACCAATGGAAGTCTTTTAACTCTTTATTATACTTTAATCCCCATGTATACATCACAAAATAGGACCTAAATTTGGAAAAATGAAAATAGTAATAGAAATTTAATTTATGGGTTTTTTGCATTCTCTAGGTCTCACATTTCCTCCATACAGCTCAAAGGAAGTATACTTAACAGTACAACTATTCTGAAAGGTTAACTTCAAAAGTGCAGGGGAAGGAAGGGTTGTGAGTCCCTCCCCTTTCCTCTTCTCAAACATCTTGTACAAAACAAGTATTTCCAAAGTACCCTACCAGCACTGCATTCAAAGACTGTTTCTTGGAACTGATGTTACTACCTTCTGACTTTTGTGACTGATAACATTATTTGAAAAACAAGGCATACAGGGCTTACCGGAGGAATTGCTTGATATTTTCTGCTTTCATTTCAGCCATAAGTTTCTGTTTCGCATTTTGATAGATATCTGCTGGACTGGTTGGTTTCTCAGTCGGTTTTGTAAACCATCCTGAAATACATTTGAAAAGCATTCTACTTACCAAGAGCCCCAGTTCCCACACATTTAAGCCCATATGCAACCTTATGTACTGAACAGTCTCATCAAACCCAAGAAGATGAACAGGGCTTAGGACACCCTCTGTCAAATACACAGGCGAAACAGAAAAGTAAAATATACTTCTTTGTCTGAATTGCATAAAAGTGATGAATTCAATTAAAAAAGTGTACCCTAAATCTCTGGTAATTACTCCTTTTTTTAAAGCAAATTCATCTTTCATTAATCTCTAAACTACATCTTAACTGGAGACTTACTTATTCACAGGGGGAGGATTAGACTCCTCATACTGGTAATGAAAATCTCACTTAATTTATACATCTATTTAAAAATATGTGCATGAGCATATTCAAAGTGAAGGCGTAAGACTCAACAGCCATTTTGTCAGCATTGTAATACTTATGTATTTGGGGAAGGGAGCTTAGTATATTTAAAAATTAAAGGAATCAATGAACTGCGATCTTAGGTAATTTTGAAAAGTTAAAGATATTTCAGATGCCATAAATCTGAAAGGAGGACGATGTTAAATATATTATTTCACCCTTAAAAAAAATCCTTTCTCTATTTTAGCTATAAAATCTCCAAATGGAGAATTTGTCCAAAAAAACAACCATATGTGTTGTCGCATACACAATATATATGACCTGTTAGGTTTAAATGTAATTGTAGCAACACTTTGAACATAATAAAGTGATACTGGATCACAACAAAAGTTCATCTTGCAAGTAGCCTGTTTTGGGTAGTGGCCAAAAGCTGATATTCAGAGAAATGTGTAAGAACAGCACAAGCACATAAGGATATTTCTTTGTCCAAGTCAGTCTCCAGAAATTTGCAGTTCAGGGATCTCCTAAATCAAATATTTATATCTGATTTTTATTTTTTTTTATATTTGCTTTTTATATTTAATAGCCCTCATGGATCTTTATTTCATGCTTTAGTCTTAATCATGTGCTACAGTGCAAGTTAAAAATAAAACAGGCAGATGCAGAAATACAATTTTAAAGTTGCTACAAGGAACTTCTACAAGGGACTGCAGAAGACGATCTGATGTTCCATTGAAATACACTATGCATAATGGAAACTTTAGCAACCCCACTGGGCTGTCAGTCAAAACTCCTCCTCCTCTTCATTCTGACCTTAATTTCTAAGACAGCAACTGAATAGGAGTATTTAAATAGAGCTGCAGTAAAAAATCAGGAAATACAAATGAAAAAAAAAAAAATCCTGGAGTTTTCACAGTCACGAAAGTGTCCAATTCTTCCATTAATATCTCCTCTTTTAATGCCTGTTATGGGAAGCTGACCATTCATCAGGGCTCATCTTAGGCTGAAGTGTGCAACTACTCCATTCCCCTCACTCCCCCCAAATGCCCACATTGCTACAGAGAGAAGAACAATCTCTCAGAAAAACAGTGGGCAAGCAAGTATTTTACAAAATCCCAGAAGAGCTGTAAAAGTTCCCTGATGGGTTCACATTGTCAGTTACTCACAACAGGGTTTGGACATAAAAATCTGCAGAGGGCGAAGACTGCAGGCTGAGTCCTGGTGCCTCTGCACTCACCTGCAAGGAAGCCCAGCAAGAAACAGCCCAGCAGCCCAGGGCAGCCCAGCCATGTGCAGAGAGTGGTCCTGCTCCCAGCCATACGGCACTGTGGTAGCCAGCAGCTCTGCAGTCAGTAAGGAGTGCAGGCAAGCAGCCGCCTTCCTCCTCCTCCTCTTCCTCTTCCCACCCTCAACCCCAGGGCTGACCTTGCCTTATGTGATTCTCAGCTCTGGTCCTGCCAAACCAGCTTTAATTGGTGGATGATTATAATAATGATGCAATAAAATACTTCCATTTCTTAGTCTCACACCACAAGACGGCTCGTGTGTGGCTATATCTCCGCAATAAATATGCCTTTAAATTATGTGATACATAAATACTATTTTAAAGACTAATTTGTACTAATTATCAGGACTTTTTGCTTTTGAACGTTCCTGTTTTAAGCTTAATTGCAATTAGTATTTGTCCCAGTAGAAGTAGCCAAAAGATGAAATGGAGGAAGGGAAAACTTGTTTATTTCTTTACTGAAGAAGCATAGTATTACTCCTCTTTGCAATCTGTGGTTGAACTAATTCTTGGCAAGTAATGAATACTAGGGTAGCTCAGAACACAACCTAGATCAGCCAACTGGGATTCTTCCAGGCGTCATTCAATTCGAAACTTTTAAAAGTTGCAAAATTATTTCCTATATTCTTCTGCTTTGTACAGTGTGGATTACAAGCTTCTCAGGACCTAGTTTTAGTCGTTGAATTCAGCCAAATCGCTATTTCATGATGATCTCATGAGTAAAGACACAATCCCAACCAGAAATTCTGTACAAACTTACCTGGCCCTGCACATCACTGCTAGTGGGTTCCTGCACTGTCACACTGAAGCCAAGTCTGATCCTTCTGGAAACAAGGACCTGCCCATCTGAAACTAATAATTGGTTGAAGAGAGGAAAGCTTTTCTGGGAGCCTGGACATGCTCTGATTCTCACCACACACTCCCCAAGGAGTCCAAAGGAGAGAGATCCTGTGAAAGAAATGACAGTGCTCCGAGTATCAAACCTTCCTCAAATATACTAGATTGAATCAAAAATATTCAGAAACAGCTGAAAAGACTGGTTCATGCTTCAATCATTTCACTGGGATTTTTCAAAAAAGACAGAGTTTAGAAAAGAATCACATCACTTAGGTATTCTGGTCCACATACAGCCACTGTCTTAAGCATATGGCTGGATAGCTATGTCCAAACGATAAGCATGTCCAGTTTTGTGATCTTGTTTTTCTATCATTTACCAACTGCTCATAAGCCATCACAAATTCTGAACAGCACGGACTTTTCACACCATCTCACTTGACATATACAAACCAGATGGAATTCCACCTACAGAAATTATAAAGAATGAGCATATTGGTGTATTATTAGCATTTATATAGCACCACAGGTGTAGGCCTGGCACATAATAGACAGAAAAGTGACAAGAACTTCTGGAGATTGCTATCTAAATTAGACCTCATATGATGATAGTATCAGTGGAGGTAGAGGATAAAAATAGCAACAATAAGAAAATATGAAGGGTATTTATTCATATGCCTGCATCTTTTAAAGTGGCAACGGCATCAGCAATACTGAGACCAAACCCAGTACTGAGGCTGAACCTGGAATCTCATATTTAAAACAGCAATGACCAAAAGACTTCTACCATTTGTGACACAGTTCTAATTTCCATTAGTTATAAGTTGTGGTATATTCTTACACTGCATGGATTAGCCAAGTTTATGCACTTGCAGTGTATGGTGAGCTATTTTGTTTCAGTAAAAGTGAGTATAACATACAATACAAATCTATGCTTTGAATCAGTTTGGTATGTGGTGGAGACCAGTGTAAGGAATGACTTTACTAAGCATCAAGTTTTGTGTCCCTCCTGGATCATATCTATATTTTATATATATTTGAAATTACCTGCTGATATTCTGTAAGAGTATCCCTGAGCCATCTCACTCATTTCCTAGGAAGATGAGAAAAACAGCATATAAAGTCTAAATAAATTCCATTCATCCACAGAAGTTTTGCCTTGATAATGGAATGTGCAGATGCTGCTGCTTCACCTCTGGAAAGGGGAACGAGGCACAGCAGCTCAGATGCTTCTTAAAGAGTGTGTGGACAGAGAAGCTAGAACTAAGTTTTTCAAAATAAGGAGAGGGAATAAAGCTACGTCCTCCTGTATCAGCTTCTCTCTTTTTTCTGTTTCCTCCCTTTTTTTCCAGTTTCTTCAGCTCCCTTACTTTCTTCTCTTTGCACATACTGCAAGCTCTGAGACACACAGCATAAGGAATGTAATAGCTACCCTGCATGCTAAAATACTTCCTGCGACCTGGCACATGCCCTAAAACCCACCATACATGTTACTAAACCACAAAGCCAAAGTTGTAGTATCTTGTAGTATCTTCAGAATTGTAGTATCTTCAGGTATCCTGAAACACCTCAGAATGACCTGAGCCAAAGAAAAATGAGCCTGACACAGTAAGGTCTGAAGTACAGCATGCTTGGAATGGAAAGTCCCATCTGTGAGGAGGTAGAAGAAGCTGCTCCAAACCAAATCTCCTTTCACTACTAGCTGTCACTCAGCATTTCTGGCAAAGGCCAGAGCTCAGAGCTTTCAGACGATCAGTACGCCAAAAGGCTCATGTCTCTTTGAGTCACTGTGACCAAACCAACAGATCCATTGGCCTCCCTATTTTGCTTGGGTCTTTTCCTGCTGGAACCAAGGTATTATCAGCCAAGTACATAAGATAATTTCTTTCTGTGTAATAAGCAGAAATGTGTATTATTTTTACAAGCCATAGTTTGTAAATTGTAAATTGTAACTGGTCAGCAGCTGAGCCCCAATGGTTACTACCTAATGATAAACAGCAGGCACAAATTGAAAAAATGCAAGGTTCCATTTCGATATAAGGAAAAGCCTTTTCACCCTGAGGGCAGTGAAGGACTGGTGCAGGTTGCCCAGTGAGTTTGTTCAGTCTCCATCCTTGAAGGTTTTGAAGACAAGACTGGATAAAGCTCTATGCAATTTGGTCTGACCTCATAGTTGACCCTGCTTTGAGCAGGAGGTTGGACTAGAAACTTCCTGAATAACTCCAACCTGAATTATTCTATGATCGTATCATTCTGCGATATCCTTCCATTCATTACAACTCCCTGATCTTGGAACCCGCTGTTAGTCAAGGAAAAGAACAAAATTTATCCAGACTCCCTCTCTCCAGCTGTAACTAGAGCTGGCTGCTCTGCTTCACCACACTACTATCTTTAGTCCAGCAGCTGATTTCAAACTGCTTACAGAAGCAGAGATGAGCACAGGTCTAACTTCAGAAATTTTGACTACCAGTGATTAGTCTGTCTCAACTAAGCCAACACTTGAGTTAAGTCCTGTAGTGAGAGCATTCTGTTTCAGAAATGATGCAACAGACCTATGAACCAAAGTCCAAAGTTTAAACTTCAGTCAAATATGCAACATCTACATGGCTTGTATCGTGATAGCTAGAATTTATTTTAATATAGGTGTAGATCCTGTCCATCATAACCATGGTATGCTTCCACTTCATTTGATGTACATGTCAAGTGCACAGGAGAGTCATTGTATGAAGTTCTTTGACAGTATTAACTGGTGGCCATAGGATAGGAAGTACTTTCTTCAAAGAAAAATGTTGCTTTTCATTTCATTTCCAGATACTTTAATGTTACTGCTCGAATAAGTGGTCAACAGCACTTGACAATGTTAAAGAGTGAATTTCAATTCACTGCAGAAGTCAAGCAAATACTTTCTGTGTTGCTTGAAGTTCTAGCTCACTGAAAGAGAATTAGCACACAAACCTTGTACTGACTTGTGTAAGAAAGAATTTCACACTTGAGGCCTGAGTTACTAATAGATACTTCTGTGCTACCTTGATAGATCTAACAGAGTACAGATGCTTAAAAGGTAGCTCTTGCTGTACATGGTTCTAGTTGTCAGCTCTTCCTTAGTCAACTGCCTTATAACACACATCTTGTTGCTCATTTGCCTGTTTCAATTTTTTGAGCTCTAAGAATCAATGGACTGGAAATGTTTCTCAGTGCAGTTACAAAGTTCCCAAGAACTTATTAAGAGACAGAGCTTGCAATACTGAGCAATTATTTATTTTGCCAATTTCTTGTCCCTCATTTGTGCGATAGGAGGTAGATGGCTTTATTCACTGGCATGTCAGTTGTGTTGACTTCATTCATAAATGTCAAATGAGATCCTTGCTTCTTTGTACCATCCCAGAAAATTAGTCATATGAAAGAATATTCCTTTGTGCATATACATCTTTCATTTTTGCTGGTTGTTTAAAAATCCTCCAGAGGCAAATAGGAAGCAGCCAGTTGCATACATACCCATGCAAATATTTTGTCATATGGTTTGGACAGCTTCAGTAATTAGCTACATATGTTTTGCCATTTGTTGTTGAGTATGACACTAGCCATTTTTGCCTGCAATAGTCTTTATGGAACTCAAGGCTTTATTTACTCTATAGAAAGACTTAAAATAAAAAGGGATAGAGGAAGAAGCATGTTCTTTCCAGAATTTCCCTACGAATCTTTGAAGACTAAAGAGCATCGGGCCTTTTATTTGAAAGTTAAAAACTGATCAAGATCTCTTGGGTGAATGAGCCACAATGTGTCTAAATGGCAGATGCTGCCATGCCTAACTTGTAGCTTGTGGAATTAGATGCCTGTGCTCCCTTCCTCACAGAGAGGAAGGAGTTTGAGGTACACACTTACGAGTGTAGTTTACAACAGAATACCTATCATGTTTCCCACCATCTGTCTGTCTTCCCCTCTCTCAACAAGTCCCAAACCTGCTACAAAGATGTCTCAGCAGTTCTTGAAGAAGCTATTGTTCAGCTGCAAGTTGCAGCCCAGCATACTGAGAAGAATCAAATAAGCACTGGTTTGTCGTAACCTATATTGTAAGCTGGGGTGGTTTCCTGTAGCGGGGCCAAGAACATCCGAGATGATGCTGGATAAGGAAGATTAAGAATCATAGTGATTGTCTCAAGAGATGCCAGCACCAACTGTTAAGACTCCTCAGGACTGAGATTTTCATGCTGAAAAGGGAGATGGGCAACACACTTAGAGACTGCACGGAGCATACAGTCTTTAACCTCATGTCTCTGTTATTTAGGTGACAGGGTCAGGGCTGGGGGCAAGAATGGGACTGACTCCATCTGAGGATGTTCTTTTCTTTAAAAAATAAGTGAAGTTCTATTTGCTTTTAAAATTCAGCTGTGAAGGGTTGTGATTTGCAATGAACAGACATGCATCACAACCTACACCCATATCTGGAAGAAGGGACTGGACAGTTTGAATCCTACCTTTCCAAAACATCATTGTAAACCATTACAATACGATCAGCCTTTTGTGTGCTTTCTCTCTCTGAACCTATCAGCCCAAAGGTTTTTCTGCTTAGGGGTAAAGAGTCAACAGGAGAGAGCTTCTGCCCCCATATTCTATCCACTACAGTGGTTAGGGCACAGCTCTGAACTGTGTGTTTAAAAGAGATTTTTCTTTAAATGGATGTTGCCATACCTAGTATCACCACAGCGTGAGCTTAGAGTAACATGCTCTATATTTTGTTAGGTACTTGGCCCTGCCATTGTGTATTATCTGCCAGCTATTGCCAGAAATGTCCCTAGGAAAACTTAAATAAAATAATGCTAAGATTAAGCAAGAGATTAAAAAGCTATGTCTTCTGAGCTGAGAGAAAAAGTTGCTGAGGGAATTTATACGTTAATTAGGGAGAGAGCTCTACAATTTTGGACTCTGGTGCTTCAATTCTGGATACATCCTCCTAAGCAATGAAAAAATACTCTTTTTGAATCCAGCTAGTCAATAAAAGTTGTTCATCACTTCTCCCTCTGCAACATGGATAGTGGATTTGTGTTATCATTCCCTGGACTGCAGCAGACAAAATCATCTAGGTTAGCTTAACTGATGATCCGAACTAACCTGCCTAGTTTTGCCAGAGAGGGATTATAGACCATTGGAATGAATTGCTCCACTGGCATAAAGAGCACCTCCAGTAGCAAGGAGTGATAAACAGGTGAAGAGAGCAATGTCTCCCATCTGCACAACTAAATTTAGTGGAAGATTATGTCTCCATAGTCTTACTCTAACCTTCTTTCATAAAAAAATAAAAATCAACTGAGAGTAACGGTGGGTGTGAGAGCATTTCCCATTATCTGGTTAGCCAGATTATAGCATGAGAAAGACTAACAGTCAAGTAAAATAACGACTTTAATTATATTCACTTGCCTAAAGGGGTTTAATGTAAAGAGATGAGAAAAATTTATGAATAAGTGAGGTGCTACAGAGACGTAAGCATCTGCCGGGACACTGAAATCCACCAGATCAGGGGACAGTCTTCTAAGAAATGGTGGAAGCCTCAGCTGAAATGGCAGGTCAAGTTACACAAAAATATTTGCAGAGCAAAAGCTGAATAATCCTCCAGTGACAAAACGTTGTATGAACTGACTTCTCTGAAAGTGTTCTCTGTCTGATCTCAGCTGTCTGGTGCACTGCTTTCAAGCAGTAATAAGAATAAGCTGCAAGCCAAAGCAGAAATAGAGTGTAGAAAGATGGTAATAATTTGGTGTCCTTTCATAGTAAGAGTATAATGGATTTTCTTTGCTTCTAATTGTCTTCATATTAAAAATGTCTTGATATGGACAAGGCATGATTAAGAGTAGATTTTCGATGATAGAATAAAAGCAGGTCTTCATCTTGAAAGATATGTTTTGTGAGATCACTTTGTGGCTGACAAGATGTATTCCCATATCTTTACCCTGGTGAATAGAAGGCTTCTTGCTTAATTTTATTTGCAAACAACTGTAAGACCCAGCATGTGAGGAGAAGAACACCATTAACTGAATTCTGGGCTGATGGCCCAAAACTTGTTATTATTGTTACACATCCTTCACACTGTACGTGACAGTCTTCCCATCTTTTTGCATGAAACTTCTGTTTTCCTATAAGCAATGTTATAAAAATTAATCAAGCTAGCTAAATAAAAAGCTCTGAAAATACACCCAATGGTTAACAATTCTTAACATATTAAGCGGAGAGAAAACATGATTTTTTTTTAATGTAGATTCTCACTTCAGAAGTTATGTAAAGCTTGGGCTCATTTAATGGAGAATATTACCTTGTTATCATTGTTAAATGCATTCCACTTGGGTATACTATTTGCAAAGAACACGACTGTTTGGTTTTTGTGTTCTTGTAATAATCCTCCTACTGTTTTTAAATGCTTTGTTTCCTCAAACTGTCATATATAGTCTTTCATCGATGCTGATATTGCTGATGCTGCTGATGCTTATGCTGCTTCTTTCAGTGTCTCTGCTGCTGCCTGCACAGTGAAGGCTGCAATGGAAATCTGCCTCTTTACTTCTTCCCAGGCTTTACGTTGATCAACTTTGCTTTTAATGTCAAATACGGCATCATAGATTCCTGGGAATGATTCTCCTGCATACTTATTATGGCTGCTTGGAGCAAAGATGACATGTCTGTAGGGAAGTAGAGAAAAAAACAACATTCTGCATTAGGAAAATCAAATGTATTATTTTTTTGAATAAATTTAATCTGTATCAGCTGTCAAATTCTTGACACTGAAGGTGCAGTAAGATTCTTGTACTGATAGTACCCATAATCTATGAAGCAAGAAAATAAAATATAAGCTACGCCATTCCGTATGAATTCAAAAATTCTGTAGCTAAGAATACTTGAGATAAAACTGACTAAAGTATTTTTCCTTTGCCTTGCCTTGGATGGAAGGGAAAGGTAAAAAGGCCAGCTGCCTTTCTCACAGACATACACACATTCTCTGACAGTTAAAGGCATGTTTTGAGGTAAGAAAGCTGATACTTTAACAAGAAACTTCTCAACAGATATTTTTATCAGAAGTTATGAGAAGTATAAGGATTGTAAATCTGAAGCTCACTTGCTGGAGGTACTTTTTAGTGGAAAGACTGCTGTTTTGAATTATGCACAGTGCGAGAAGGACCAAAAAGCTAGACTTGACTATTCTGCCTTTCAAGAAAGATTTATTTCTTGAACTGGATGAGAAAACTACTGAATTCACTTCAGTGTTATTGAAGTATTTCACTTTATAGTGTATTTGCTAGTATGGCTATTCTGCTATAATCAGTCAAATTTTAGATATTCTAACTATACTCTATTTTTCTTTCAAGTCACAATAACTTCCTAAATATCCTTTACCCCTGAAATGATTTGAACTGAGTTCAGTGCCAAACTTCTAGATCTATCAGAAGCTCACTGAAATCACTGGAAATGGATGTACTGATCCTTATAGGCTTCTGACAAGACTCTTTTGCATTCTGTACAGTATATCTTACTGGAATTTTCTCTAACATTGTTTTCCCTTTTAAATCTTATTTCTCCTATTTACCTACTTTTACTATGTTGAATAGAACCATTACAATTCCATCGAGGGACCTGTAAATCATAAAGGGATTCTCATAAGGTACTTAGACAGAAAGTGAAAAACAAGCATTCCTTACCTGTAGAATGGCCTGCCAGGTAGTCCAAGAGGATCAATGAAAGCCCTTTCTAGAAACATTAGCTGATCATTTAAAGATCTGACAGCAAGTATACTAAAAAGAAAACAGAGGAACTTGTTAGCTGCAAAGTGTTCAGTCCATTTTCATCCTGTGCCAGAGCACTGACAGCTCTGGATTTATGAAAGTCTAAGACACTGAACTTCAAGTGTAGCCCACAGAAGACAGACCATGTCAGCCAACCTGCACAACAGTATTACACTGATCTAGACTGTGAGACTGATTTATAACCTGGAAGTTTCCTATAACTGTTTTTAAAGGACAAGCAATAGTGTCAAAGAAAACAGATTTATCAGATATTTTCTCTCACGCCATATCTTACTCCTGGATCTCCTTTTCATTAGTGTACTTAGGTAGGCCATTCTTTTCTATGACAGGTTTTTAAAGACCTTATTTTCCACAAATCCAGGTAACACCATATCACCTCAAAATCACTTCAAAATTTCCTCTATAAAGTCACATTTACTTTTATGCAGAACCACATCATTTGAGAAATCTTGTGATGTTAGAATCATCCTTTGAGTCATCCAAGAATTGCTTTTTTCTGACTGCACAGATCATAAATTCCCTAGAGCACAGACCATCTGTGTCTGTGTGCTTTGAATAGCTCTAAGCATAGTAATGATGTTCAACAAATAAAAGAACTGTTAAGAAGAATGTGCTGAATGTACATGGATTTCTTAGTCTACACCCCAAGCAACTTAAGACTGAGGTAAAATTTATATCACTGTAAGCCTAGAGTACTCTACTATTATCAATGAAATTGCTCCAAATTTACATTAGTGTAAATGGAAGTAGAATCTGATATATATATCTACTGATATATTTTAGTGGTTCAGAAAAATAAACAGATTGAGGTTTACATGGTAAATCAAATATATAAACTTTGATAACTGACAGGAGGTACAGATTCAAAATAAGCAAGATAGAAGAGATCAGAGAGGACATGGAAATTTGTAAATGGAACATAAAGCAGAAACTGGCTAAATAACTGTAGCGTTCTAGTTATAAAGACAAATTCTCTGCTCATCAAAATGAGCCTTTCTGAAGTAATACAATGCGCTATAAATGTACTATAAATATGAAGCCCATATAAACATCTATCCATGAGGAAACTACTGTAAATTCATTTACCTTTAAAGTTGTCACCATCAGAAAGATGGTTCTTATTCTCACCTTCCACATGGGAAAGCACACAGCTAAATCTGATTATTCCCAAGAAATGTAACTATAAGTACACATATATAGAAGGAAGTTTGGTTTCTCATTCTGGGCATGGCCTACAGAAACTAAATTAAGAATTGAGTCAAAAGCTAATAAGGACTTTTGGCACAGGTGATGCATAGAATTTCTGTAAAGCTTGTAAAAAAAAACCTGACAATACTACAGTTATGGTGGGGTTATTCTCTGCATTAAGTAGTACCAATATCTTCAGAATTACAGAGTACTGACAACTGAAAGTCTATGTGTTTTCTTTAATGATAATCTTGTCATAAAACCCTAGGACATTTTCTGCAGTTGTAGGAACTGACACACCCGAGCTGGCTCTGCTTGTGCTGACCAACAGTCTCGTCACATCATGTATCCTCATAGAGCTAAGACCTGTCGAGAATTGACACTAATTAGCTCGGGCACTCTTCAAAGCTAACACAGCTAGATTCCCAGGCTCTACAGTGTCTCAAATGTCCACACTCAGATGTTCTATACTTCTGCATTTTGTTTCATGGAGTAACTAGACCCTTAAAGACAATACTCCATAAGGACTTCAAATGGAACAAATGACTGACAGCTGTTTGTCACCAAGATTATTTGTGGAACTAAATGCAAGGAGACTATGATCTGTGAGCCCAGAGGACTATAAAAATTACTTGGCTGGAAAAAATAAATGTTCAACTTACTTATTGACATCTATTTGCTGCAGACGCTGATGAAAGTGAGCAGCAACTTCTGAAAAATTCCTCACAGCTGAAAAGAGAGCATCTGGAGAGAGCAGGACAGACGTATTTAACTTCATATTCTGAAGAAATCATTTAATAAATCAAACTCTTCAAATTAAAACTACTTATCTTTCACTGTGGTCATGATCTGATGGTTCTTAATTAATGAAAAACAAAATCAAATGAACCCCACATTCCACATTAAAGAGTAAATCTATGTGATCTTGTGTAAAACCTTGCCTTGGAGAGAACAGAAATTAGTTTTTCTGTGAATACTGTTATTTACTACTAAATTCTGAATACTTAAAGAAAGTAAAGCACAGATTGCCAGAACTGAATTATTCAAGTAGGTGTAGGTTTTTACAAAGCCCAACAGGAGCGATCAAGCAGAGTGAATGGGGATGTATGTGTGTGTGTTCGTATCTGTAATACTTATTAGTAGTCAAATAAGACTGAGCAGTACATAATTTTGACAGTACAATATACTACAATAAAGAAGAGGTCTCTTATGAGACAGGTTGTGAATCCTTATTATCTGAATAAAATTTCACATGCCAGCAAAAGATCTTTACTGCAGCGCAGGGATGGACCATGCCTGCTTGTCCAAGCCTTCAGTCAAACATCTCGTGAGGCTTGCAATTGCCATCACTTAACTGAAACCATAAACTGAAATCATGAGAAGCTCTAACTGGATATAAGTAAATTTTTTTTCACTCTGAGTATAGTCAAGCACAGTTGCCCAAAGAGGTTTTGCAGTCTCTATCTTCGGAGGTTTTCAAGACTGGACTAATAAAGGTCTGAGCAACTGTGTTTTTGAGTTTCGAGCAGGCTGACCTAGACGACCTTCTAAGATTTCTTACAGTCTGAATTATCCTATGATCCTATGACCAGAATCGAGAGAAATATCCAGCATCAAGAGCTGGAAAGAAGTGTGACTTTTGCAGGGACCAAAAAAATGTATCTTGCTAGCAACATGGATGTATGATGCACAAGTCATTTAACATGTGGCTGCATCTCACTGTTAGCTCTACAAGGCAGTGGCATAGTTTCCACACTAGTATACTAGTGATCTAAACATATTCAAATTTCAAATTATTTGAGAATATGGCTCTTGTTTTATTCACTGTTCACACTGCACAAGGCACAAGTAAGTACCAGTTCATGACTAAAACTTACGTATTCAGATAAGGCACTGCTAGCATTAACAAAAGAGGATTGTGATGAAAGATTGTACGTACCAAAGGATACACTGTATGTTGACAGCTCCTCTTCATGACTCTTTGACAAATTATAGATGATGTAAGCATAATTGCTCACAGCTGCTGCATAATCTCTGCAGTCAAAAGGAAGGACAACGGAGTTGGCCAATTCAAACACCAGCCCTCCCCGTACCTGAGCTACTGTCAGATGATTCTTGAAAGTGGGATCATAAAACTTCTCCACAATTTCATAGGTTTCATAGATACTGTGGTAAACTGGATAGCTGCTATATTTTTCTACATTCTGAAACAGAACAAACAAAACCAAACAAAACTATTATTAAGGTCAGCTGTGAACATTTCAGCTTTGCTTGAAAACCTTTGCTGTGAGATTCAAGGCACTGTAAAGTTAAGTGTTCAAGTCACACTAGTACTCTCTAGCCACTACAGAAAGCAAAGTAGTTCTTCTCATTTGACTTTCTGTAGTGGCTAGATTGCCCCTCGTACATTTCTGAGTTGGTCTCATCTCATTGCGCGCTGCAAAGTCAAACCTATCTTCATCATAATAAAAGAACCACTGCCGAATTCAAAGATTCATAATTCTTCTTAAGTCATTCATAAGCTATCATAAGCCACTGATAAGCCTTCAACAGCCACAGGCAGTTCTGAGCACATCCATTTATTCTAAGCAAAAGTCCTTTATCTTCCATTTGACAACATTCTGTTCTAAGTTGACCATTATTCCTATTTATTAAAAAATTGTGCTGTAGTAGTACTTAACAGCTGGGACTCCACTCTGGCACACTGAACAGAACCAATAATGATACTCTTGTTCCAAAAAGCTGGCAATCCAAACAGCTGAATTACAGTTGATGTTATTCAGACTGTTACAGGGGAAACATAAAGGCACAGACTTACCCAGTTTTTACTGTAACGGGCTCTGCCAGAAGCGATGCCAAGCCGTTGAAAAAAGACCTCAAAGTCATTGCCAGAACCTAGTTTGTTTATTCTTTAACAAGAAAGAGGAAAATGCCTTGAATGACACTACTTAAAGTTTAATTTTTAGTATGTTTCCAAGCAGTGTAGTAAGTTATTTATTCTCTAGTCTCAGTCACTATAAAGCCATTCTCTGGTATGCTCTTTCTGTTAGCATTCCATAAATTGCCTGTGACCCCTACATTACATGCATCTCTTACTAACTGTCATATTCTCAGAGGCCAACCTCATTGCAGAGAAATCAAACATTCAAGAGGACAATTTGACTCGCTATCTTTAATCACTGAAAAGACCCAATGTCCTTTCTTCTGCTGCACTACCATCATCCCCAGGCTCTCAACTCAGAAAAAAACAAAACAGTACCCATATTAACTCCATATAAGAGAATCAGTCTCCGAGACTGTGTAGAGTACTCCTAGTAATTCTGAAGGATAATGTTGTAAATACCTGCCCTGTATGCTCTCAAACTACCCAAAATCAGAGGCCTTCCAGGAAATCTGAAGTAAGTGCAACAGAAAGCTGCTATGTTAGCATCTATTTAGCCTGCCACTGGTTTGTGCATACTAGCCTGATGCATCTAAACCTTATAAACTGCATCAACACTTTATTTTTCATACATAAAGCCTCCTGATCATATTACAAAGGCAATTTCACAAAATTATTGTACAATACCATAGCTCAACTGCAATAAAGAAAACTTTGAAATTTATACCAGCTGAGAATGTTTCTTTTAAGTACTCAGTTTTTCAGGTGGATATTTTTTAAAAACCCACACTCTCTAAGCTGTAACAACTTCTGCCGTACCCCTTTTCTTCTGTCACTGACCTGGGGACCTCTTTATATTCGCTCGATGGATTTTTTTCATACCAGCTCTCATATAGAGATCTGCCTTCAAATCCCTCATCGGGACTCGATATCTAGAAAAAATGTATTGCAACAAAAGACAAAAAGTACAATTTTAAATATTACCAAGCAACAAATCTACATCCTACCATCACTTCAAGACTATAGCTTAGAATAATGACTAAGTCATAAACTTAAGTCCCTCACCCTTTCTGCATTTCCCCTTAAACATTTCAAGTGCACAGCATTTTTCAGAGGAGTCATTTATTTGCTAAAAATATGCAGTTTTAGATGGCAAAAAGCACAGGGAAAGCAAAACATGTCAAGTCAATTATTTCCTACGTGAAATATTCATATTATTCTTTATGAGATTTTCAACCATTATATTTAAGTATTCAATATGTAAAAATCCACAAAAGGAAAACTTCTTGTTTCACTTTGGCAGAAAAATTCAAACTATTTTGTCTTTGTTTAATTCAAAATTGATTCTTCAGTTTTTTAGTTCAGGCAAATGATTTTCATGGATTCAGTAGTTACCTTAGAAGAGCAAAACATAGAATAGTTGTACAGTTGTCAGTACGGCTGCTACAGAGATACAAAAATCATCATCATCATCAAGTTAATTCCTACCACTATTTTCAGATAATTCTTTAGATTACTGAGCAGAATAAGCAGTGTAGGTATTTTTTTCTTCTGTCTTCTTTAATGACAGGCAGTTTTCTAATTATTACTCAAGAATAGCAATCAAAATAAAAATAATATATTTATCTGTTTTGGCCATGAAGCTAATTGTTCACAGAATAGTGTTAATGCATTTTGCCACAGATTAGTTTAAGATGGGATCACGAAAGACCTACTTCCTGATCAGCATTCTTTGCAGACATTAGCTACCAACAGACTGTGGTAACATGCATTTGTCAGCCTATGCTATTGCTCCTTAGCTTTACAAAGGTTTATCAAACCACGTTTATTGGCATTTAGGTCAACATTTTAATGATTCTTGGCGTCCAATTTGAGACTCTGCAGATCTGATTTTCTGACAGTTTTGAACACCTGAACTCAGTTCCCCTATTACCATGGGAACTGTGGGTGACCAGCACTTCTGTAGTTCAAGACAGAAATATCTTCAGCAGGGCACCTAATTTTAACAGATACAAATTTTATTTATTGTTTTCCAATTGCAAAAAACGATTATTCCAAATTTTTACAGTTCCTTTACTTTTGAACCAGGCTAACAGCAGCTTCCAAGAAATAACAAATTATTGACCTTGGAAAAGAAGATGGGTGAATATATACAGCAGATGAACACAGATACAGTAAACACACAGAACACACAGAGTAGTTGAAGATAAATGCATATATATTTATACACATAGATATATATATGACACACACACATAAAAGACCAATTAAACATTCCTGAATAGATGTCTCCAATGCAGATTGAAAGACTGAAGAAAATGCCAAATTAAAAGGCTTATTAGTGCCAGCCTCTAAGATCCACTCTTAGTACAAGGAGCATCTTGCATGCAAGAGAGTCAGGTTATTTGCTAAGAATTACTTGGCCATTAACTTAAAAAGAACGGTTGCAGTTATAAAAGAAAACAATATCTGACATCGCATTTTATACACAGATGCCCATCCAATAAGTGAGTACCAAACATCCCTGCTGGAACCGAGTCCTCAAAGGCCTAGTTCTGCACTTACTTCACAGACTTGACTCATTCATGCCACATATAAGCAGGTGCCAGTGAAACAGATAAATAGAATTTGATATGGCTGGTTGATAATTTCAAGCATTACCTCTTTAGTCAGGCTGTACACCAGTTTGTACATCAGCGGTGTGCAATCTACTCTTAGTGTGTAGTTTCCTGAAAAAGAAGAAAAACTATTTATACTAGGAAGCAAGTTCAACTCATTTTAGACCTTGCACCATTATTTGTAAATAACAAGGGGACTGGAGGTATACAATCACTACCAGAAAGAAGCTGATTCTCCCTCTTCCCTATGTAGAAGGGTTCTCCTGATTCACTGTAGTCAGTGCATTTGTACTGGTTTAGGATGAATTATAGTCCAGCTTCTGAAGCAACCGTTATGCTGACTACCCACATTATGAGAAGAGAAGCTGACTCTACAGAATTTACAGAGGTGCTGACAGGGGCACAGCCTTTGTTCTCTCCCTCACAGCTTCTTGAATGGTGTAGTTATTGCGATGTACTTCCCCTACGCAACATGAAATATCTGAAGGGTACTTACAATTCAGGTTATTGTTTCCCTGTGTATGTACTCCTGGACTAATGCAATAATATTATCATGTTGAACCTTTCATGTTGAACCTTTCACAGATCTCCAAGCCAAACAGACTCACAGTCATCTGTATATACCATCTCTATTGCTGTAAAATGCAAGTCAAGACTATATACCTTCAATGGAGGAATCTGCATTGATATAAGCCACTCCTCGTGCCTGTAATACTTTGGCATTTTCCTATTAGAAGAAAAGAGGAAAATGTTGATGAACTTTTTTGCCTCAGAACTTTTTTCACATTTGCAGGAGTAAGTAACAGCTGTTTCAGAAAAAGACATCCTGTAGGCAGTAATATATTCTGGCTATTTAGTAAGGAAACTCGTGTGTGTGTGGAGTGGGGGAGGGGAGGTATAATAGAAAAAGAAAGAGAGGAAAAAAAGAAGAGAAAGACAGAGAGAGACTGAGCAAACTAAACTTACCTCTCTGATACAGATTTCTTAAAGATCTGCTCTGTGAAAATTTCTCTATGAATGCTTATTGTTTTACCTCAGCCCACTCTGTCGATCCTAACAAGCCAAATTCCTCTGCATCCCAACTTGCAAATATCACTGTTCTCCTTGGCCTCCATCCTGCAATAAAAGACTACAAAAAATGCATTACAGAAATAGAGACTGCCTGGTATATACTGATAACTAACATGAAAACAAATGTCAGTTTGGAGGGCTCATCTTTTACCCTGACCTGTCGAGATAGAGCCAATAGACAGATAGACAGATAGCAGCAATGAGATTTTCTAGAATTCAAAACCATGGACAAAAAAAAAGTATGTGCTTGTGTATGAATTCTTGAAAGAACACTTTTCTGTTCCTTCCATTCAGTTAAACTCAGTAAACATTTTAAACTGATGTCTAATATAACAGAAACATTTTTAATACGTTTCATTTCTATTACTGTATTTCTTTGATCTGTTTCTGAAACGCTGGATTTAAAAACCTAAAGGAATTCCCTGTAACTCTGACATATCACACTCCGAGTGGAGATCTTTCACTTCAAATTCTGCATTTGATTAAACTCAGGCAAAATGGAACTGGCTATATTACCCAGCATCTTCATCTTTACTCAGATTTCTTTGAGGCTATCGGTGTCTTTTTGATCTTTTGGTCCCCTTTTTTCCTTCTTTTTCCTTTTCAACTTGGTTTCCAAAGACACTGTTTCTCATGATATCCAATAACAAGGTGGGAATGGAAATGAAATGAAATGCCAATAATTTTTAAGTGCAACGAGTAAGCAAACAAAACTCCTACAGCTTGGTGTCTGAGTCATGTCAGAGCTTCTTTCCATGGCGTGTAAAGTGGGAAGACAGCATTTACTCTGACAGTAGAAACCTGGTACACTTGACATTTGAACCTATTCTAATATAACTAGGCACTAGGTATTTCAAAACTATTATTTTCTACTATGTTTATACAGCTCATTTTCTGCATTACATCAACATGCTTCACTTGTTCTGGGGTCTATCTCCAAAGTACATTCAGATGATCTGAATGTTGCTCTTCCAAAGCCGCAGTCTGCCAAGGTATCAACTTTAAGGGACCACTGAAGCGTGCAGTTTGACCAGCCTCAGATACACAGTAACTAATTATACCTGAATGGCATATTTATTTCACTGTCTTCCCCACATATTCTGTGTGGTGTTTTATTTTTTTTTTTAAAGTGTACTTTCTCTTGAGTAGAACTACTGCACAGATACAAAGGTTGTAACTGGAACCACAATTAATAGGTGTGGAACACCATGCTATTCCAGAGATACACTATTGGATATGATGCATACAATAGTTATAAACTTGTTAGTGATATCTAAAGTAAATATGTTAAGTTAGTAATTTTCATTTCAAGGCCTTGACTTTGCAGAACATACAAGCATGTCTTTAAGTATATGCTCGAATATTAGAAAAATCAATGGATAAAGCTGAAAACAGTGGTTTTGGTGTGCTTTATTCTTTAATTACATTACCTTCCTTTTTTAGTTTTCCAAAGCTCCTCACAATCTCATGAACCACAGCTGCCCCACTCTGAGGATCAATGCCACCAAACACCCAAGAATCACGGTGGCCTCCCAGGATGACATATCTGTCTAGAGAAATTAATTATAGATGTTTATTTAAAGAAATAATTTATTTTTAAAAAAGATTTATTTTAAACAAATTATACTATAGTAATGCTAATGGGAAGTAATTTCTAATCATCTATGTAGGTGTCAGATAACAAACTTAACAGTTTATAACATACATAACGAATGGCAGAAGACACTTTAAATCTCCAAAGACATTTTTCTGCATTTTAAGTCAATGTTAAAGAACCTGTCAAATGCAGTAACTTGATCTCATGAGACTTAAAATAGTCTAAATGCCAGTTCCTCTGAAGACAGGAGCATCTTGTCACATTACACAATAGAATGTAAAGGTGACCAGCTAATTATATTTGTTCACCATGCCAACTTGCAACACTGAAGTATGCCGAAGGCAGTGTTTCTCTGAATATAGTACACAGTCAATTATAAAAAAGTTGTCAAAAATATGATGGAAATGTGATTAATATGACAAAAGACAGACTAGATCTCTGTGATACTGTAATATGGTAACAGTTGTGTTTCAGGTAATAGGCAAGTATTGCAGTCAGATTAAATGATGTTATCATCCTAAAGATGTCTTCAGGTCTGTTTTTTAGGTTATAAAGATCACTAAGATCACTATGATTACAAGAGACTATAAGACAATTAACAAATCAATAGTGCTGGAAATTATATCTTCAGATAGAATACAAAATCTTTACAGACTTGTGCTGTTCTCCATTTCCATTTGTTTTTTGAACTTCTGCAGCTCATAATACTATTCCAGATTACCAGGGAAAAATATCCACTTAAGAATATTCTTTCAGTTGCTGTTACTTGCCTGAAGACAAACTTTTCTGTCTAGGTTATGACTCCCTCTTGAAACTCAGCATTTATAATAAGTGCTGATGTACCCTATGAAAACTGGGGTAGTAAATATTTCAACAGAAATGCTCATGTAGCACAGTTATCTCAGAGAAAAGGCCCTTTGTCATTGCCCCCTCTGTAACTATTACTAGATGTATCTAGAGATCACTGCACACCCATGAAACACAGAAGACAAGTTACTTTACCTGGTTCCACCATTCCTCTGATGGTTCCGATCACATTGTAAATCCTTGTTACTTTGTTGTTACTATGAATGTGCATTTTCACCTTCCTAGTAAAAAATCAAAGTGAAAATCGACCAGATTAGCTAACAAAACATCTGGTACTTTTTAGAAGTATATAATATAAATTGTTTGTAATGGAAGAATTTTAGTCAAATTTATCCTCCATCAAACCAAAGTAAATCTGAAAAGATTCCTCTGCAACTCTTCTGGATTTATACTTGTGCAACTGAGATCAGCATTTGGTCACTGAAAACACTGTTATTGATGTCAGTGAGATTTATACTGGATAAGAAGCTCAGAACTCCAAACTGAAAGAGATTATTTTGCTAGTAGACTGTTTTTAAATTTAGGAGAGTAAAAGAACAATGAAATGGTTCATATGAAGTCAAAACAATAGTTCAGCCAATACTGAAATAGCTAAACTTCAGTCCTAATCTGTAATCACTAAATCAGTTTAAATACAATCTGAAAAAAATATTACGTTTCAGTTAGAGCACTTGTTTTCCAGAATAATCTAACTTGTAGATTTACATTGTTTTATTTAAGGCAATAGTTAAGACCAAAAGCTAGAGACTCGCATAAATTAAAAGAAGACTACATACCAAAATCAAGTCTCACAAAATATCCAGGCTCACCGAAGAGTTTGTCAAAGTCTAGAAGCTTTCCAAATGAAGCTTGTTTCAAGATCTGCTTGAATCTAAAGCAATTCATATATATCCATCCAATTAGATGTAAATCTGCTGAAGCTTTGCGCTGAGTTCACTTCAGCACAGGAAACGGTCAGAATCAAAAAGATGATTTGAGTAACACCAACCTTCTATCTTTGGTCAAATTCTATTGCTGTAGCTCTATTTCCCTGACTCTGAACACATTTTCCTTTTGAAGAAAAACTGACCTTGTAGAATAATTTGTTGTGAAACCAGGACCAATGTTGTAAGATACATTCAAACTTCCTTTCCAGCTACTGTGTGGTGGTGCAGGTCCTCCCATGTTACTATGAGGAAAAAATACATATACGAGTATCAGTTACAGTGTCTTGCAATAGCAAAAAGCATCGGAGAGGAACCAGAACCCAATTTTTCAGGTCTCATATAGAACAGACCAAAATGATCTGATAAAGTATATTTCCTTTACTGCAAATACATATTTCAGTCAAGCTTTGTTTCATGTAAGATTTCAGCATGTCTTCAAGCTCTCAATATATTTTTATGTAAGAATATGACTGCATGAAAAACTAGAATTTATGACTTCTCATGACAAAAGTGAAAGTAAGAACCCTGCACCTTTAAAGGTTTTATATTTCATTCATAATTCTTAATCCATAATTCATTTCATTCATTATTATACAAGAGGTATAATTATTTACAACTTAAGAGTATTAAAGAGAACTATCTAGCTACCCCATAGTTATACATATTAATCTTCTATACAACTACTAGTTGGCGGTGGAAAAAAATAATTTAAACTTATACTTTTATTACTATTGAGCAATTATCTTCATAACAGTGATGAGTGTAAAATTTGGAAGAAAGGACAGTTTGGAGACATATTAGTCAATAAAAGTCTGGGAGGAAATGTGTTACAGTGTTAATGAACACAAGACATGAAAATTCATGACATCAAAGACATTAAAATTCTGCCTTATATGCAAATAAGTAGCTTCAGTTTACTTCTCAGGAAAACTTGCATATAGAACCAGAGTAGAATTTCTTTTCCAAGAATGCAAGCCTAAAACAATACAAAGAATTGTTATATGGAAACCTTGAAACAGGCAATTTTACCCACATTCCCAGGAATTATCATACCTTTGATATTTCTGTTGATACAAAAACTTTAATAACAGGCAAGTTTGTTTATTGAGTGTACCAGTTGATCTAGATGCTAAAAAATTCAAATGCTAAGATTCCTCAGCAAACAGGAATTGCATGTATCCTCCAGCAGGGGAAAAACCTCTTCTATCAACTGAAGAATCAAGGAATGTTCCACAGTAAAGGAGCTGAAAGTCCTGAAAGTCAGTAGGATTGAGACACCTTTGACATTTTAGCCCAAATTTGCAGAAAGACTTTTAGGCACCACTCCCAGTACTATCCGCAGAAATCAATGTGATACTTGCATTTTGCTACAGAATTAATGAGGCAAAGCTGGACATCTCCAAAACAGATTGACAACATGCTGTATATGGATTTAAAAGGAGGAGATACAACTTAAATACCTAAATCTTCCTGGGCAATACAGAAAACTGACTCATTCTTTTCTTTAAAATATAGGGAGGCAAGAGGAGAAGCTGTTTACTGGTTTAATTACTCATTGGCGTCTATCTTTACTTCTGACATCTTTTCTGTGGCTAACCATGTATTTTGTATTAAATCTACTGGAAACAATCCAAAATAACATATGGATGAGAGACCAGAGCTCCTTTGCCACTCCCTCCCTTTCTCATCAGAAGAAAGACTAGACTCTCTCTTGCTTATTCTCTTTCCACTTTTATGAATCTTGCACCCTAACTGCTCACTGGTCCATCTCAGCCTGGCAGTCAGAGAACTTTCCTGTAAAGTCTAAGTTCTCTGTGGATTTCTTACTTCCAGGGCCAAGGGATCTCCCACTTCCAAAGTAAGACAGGACAAGAAAGATGATGTGAGGAAGTAGCTGTTCACTGTGCTAGGTTATGTAATTAAAGGCTAGTTACCAGGGACACAAAGGCCCAGAAAGGATCGGGAAGATCAGAAGAACAATGACAGACAAGGTAACCAGTGAAAACAGAGTACCCAAATGGGCTGCTCCTAAAGCCATCATAAGAGAAGGATCAGCCCATTGTCCATGGTGTGCAAGCCGTTAAGATGAGTCAGCTAGAGAAACTCTCCCCAGAATACCTTGCAGATGAAGGGGATTATTGCCTAAAGGGGTACGAAACTCATTATGATATGCAGAGAACATTTTGGGATTATGTAAAATCCATGTTTTAAGGGAACTGTGGGGATGTGCAAGATTTATCACGGCTGTTTAGAGGAAGGAGCACAGACAGGGAAAAGGAAGGATCAGAGTGGACTGGGCAGGAACAAACATAGGAAAACAGAGGAGAAACGGTCCATCCAAGTGTAAACATCTGTTGAATACACTTGTTTGGCCATGCCCTATGCCTAATCATCAGAGTCTGTCCTCTTTTCATTAAATTATATTCCTAACTAGTTTCCTAGGGGGTGCTCTCTTCTCTGCGTATACGTGTGTGTGGCGAGAGGTCTAAAAACTGGAGAAAGGGCCACAAGTCAAAGGGTCCTATAAGTCTAGGGGCCAGCAACTGGAGGGCTGTGTGTTTCCTTGGGAACTTCAATCCTGTGTATGTGCAAGTAGGTACGTGTAATTCGCTAGCAAACTTCAAGACAGAGAAGCTCGTGAGCAGAGTAACAGGTCTAGGAAGGTCTAGGAGCAAACTACTGGAGAGATTATAGGTCTTGGGGGCAGCTACCAGAGAGACCAGAGGATCCAAGTATCTATAACTGAGGAGACCACAGACCATATGCCTGGACCAACTACCAAATAGATCTGTTTGTGTTTCTGTGTGTGTAATAAGAAGTGGTTTGAATACTATCAACTAGAGTGGGGCTGCAAACCTTGGGAACTCATACATCCGGAACCAGCAACTGAGGAGACCAGAGGCTTTGGGACTAGCTACTGCATAGACTAAGTGTCTAAGGCCAACTACTGGAGTGAAGCATACTATGTGCGTAGACATATATGTGTGCATACATATTTATATTCAACTAGCTGACTTCAATTCTGATTAGCCAGAGAGGACAAGCAGGATTAGGCTGTCCATGCTGTTAATGTTTGTGTGAGTGCTGTACGTTTATTTGAGTCCTAGTAAGGCAGTTTTCTGTTTGTGTTGATCTATATGACAGCCTGTGTGGGAGGCACGTGTGCACGTGCCTATTGGGAATAGACACTCAGCCTTGCTACTCAAACCTGGTGACCTAAAGCCACAGCAGGCTCACATCTATCAGACTACTGGATTCAGCAGCCTCTAAAACTTTGTACCAAATACATTTCTTCACATAGCACACAAAGTAACACAAACTTCAGTGCCCGAAATAATGTTTGCAGCAAAAATTTACAAACTTCTGAATGCTGTTACAACTAAGTGGGTTAGCAGAAGTTTTTGTGAGTCAGTAAATTAGAATTAGCTACCTAAATTCCACCTGGAATTACTAGGTCTTGAGGCTAAAATTCTGCTTAAGCAGAGGATATAAAAAATATATGTTAATCTGTCAATTTATAACAGATAATTGTTCTTTATTTACCTTTGCCCTCCCTAACCCCAGTAGAAAACAACACCTTAATATTTTTATTGTAATTCATACCACTTAGGAGACAAGAGCCACATGTGAGCAAAGGTAAGTTTGACATTTAATAATACCCCAGTGCTTCAGAAAACTCATGTCAGCCTTGTGAATAAAGACAGTAATGTTTCTATTTCCCAAATGCTTATTTAAGATATTTGTGAACAAGCTTTCTGTCACCAACACCGAACACTTGTTTGTCTTCTGGCTCAAATTAAGATTCCTGCAAAGCTGAAAAAAAGAGAGGAAAAAGTACCTTTTGTGAAGCAGGGAACCAAAAGACTGGAGAATATGGACTAGCATATAGTGTTCCCTTCACCATCACTCATTAGAGCAATCCCTGATATACAACCATGCCAGATGTCTTTAAGATTACTGTGTTTTCATTTTCATAGGATTTCTGCATTTAATTTGCATATGTCCGGTGTGTATCTGTTCTCTTTAGATGAGGGACTGTGCTTAAATTTCAAAATAACTCAATGCATATTATTACTGCTGTGGAACTGGTTGTTTTTAGGATTAAAATTTGTGTTAATATAATGCTTGGCAGTATGGTTCAGGAGTTTGTATTATAGTATAAAAATAGTACTGTTTCGTATCATTCAAAAATCTGAAAGTAAAATCACATTGCTAAAGCTAAACCAGTATTAGGACTCTTGAATAAACATACCAATGCACTATTTTATAGTCTCTTTTCCTAGCTAAGGCAGCTATCACTGTCTCTGTGTAACAGATTGTAAAAGAAGTCTTGAATCCTACGAGAACATAAGAATTTGATAGAATGAAAGAAACAGGGAGCAGGCTGTGGAGCAGTGAGAAGTCTATTTCACTTGTGTCCCAAGACAGAACAGCTTTGTCCATTCATTTATGAAAGAAGCTTGCCTGCCTTATTCTTAAACCCCAACCAACAGAGACTTTACAGTTTCCCCAGATAATCTATTTGTGCATTTTATTTTTTTCCTTATTGAAAACTGAAAAGCCTATACTTGAATTACCTGACTAACACCTGAATATGGTGTTTTTCACTTTGTATCTTACTCCTAGCAGTAGTAAGTAGGTGTTTATTCCCCTCCTCTCTGCAGTTAGCTGTTCTAAGGACTCTCATTACATTTCCCTTGAATCTCTTTCTTCTAAACAACCATCAATGGCTCAGCCTTCTCTTTCGCTGTGCTTTCTAACCTTTAACTCAGTCTCTCTAGCATATTATGAATTCTGGTAAACTGGTTCATATATTTTTTGATGCAATGAACAAAATTGGACTCAATATTCCCACAGAGGCATCAGAAAGAGCAAAATGACTACTCATGTGACTTAGATACAAACTGCTCTACAAATATTCACACGCTATTATGTTCACCTGTTATCCTGAGCTCTTTTCTGTGGTACTTTTACCAGCCCTGGTATCTGTTATTCTGTGCCTGTACACTTGATACAAATTATTATTCCTACATGTTAGAGGAATGCTGCACTTGCCACTCAGTTGCACCTTAGTTTTTTCAGGAAATGTATCTGGTTTGTTAAGATCACTATGAATTTTAATGCCTTCATCTGGCAAGCTGGCACCCTGTCTTCATGTACCTAGCCTATTTAATAAGCACACTTTGCACATGCCTATTAAATCCCCAGTAACATTTCAGAGTTTCCTCAGGGTTCTTAGTTTGAGAGAGCACATGCCTTCATTTAACAGAAGAGCAAAGTACTGGTCCTGTCCCATTAAACATGAATGATAAATATTTCCTTGACAAGTAAATGATTTCATTGGTAGTCTTTTTTGTAAGATTGGTATCATGGTGACCATATAAATCATACTTTTTTTTAAACTAAAATACAGTGTATAACTTCCATAAAATATTTGACTGATCATGATAATGATCCTTTCCAGATCACTCAGCACATATCAAATATATAGTAACAGATACTAGAATGTTTCTCCCTTATATAGATCCTAATTATAAAGAAATGTACTATTTCAACAACTACATTAGAAGAAAAGCACAAAAGCTGTTTCCTTTTCTTTTCAAAAATTTTTATTACTTTCACAAAGCAATCTATTTAAAATTCTCAGTGTGGCCTATGTACTTACCGTAGTAGTGACTCAGCATCATGAGAACCAATGGGATGAACTGGAATTTTTGGGAGACCTACACCACTGGCTTTGTCCAGTCGGTAGGTGTATTCTGAAAACAAAGGAATGGTATTCATATTTACAACTCTCAGAGGGAATCTGTATAATTCATGTCATAGTTCAAAATCAGGAGTCAAAAGTTTTTCATTTTCCTAAAAACTAGGTTGACATTTCCACAGTGTCATTCTTTATGCTTCATCAATATGTTTTCAGAGATACACTAAAAAAAATTTCCCATTAGTGTCTGCGGTCATACACCTAGAGTTGTCTAGAAATTTTTAATTAATTCCTAATTTTTGAGTTGAAATATTTTTGGGTAGAAATATCTCTTATCACATAAAGAGACTTTGGACAAAGCCAAAGAGCAAAAACAAGAGCAAAGAGAGAGACAGGAGTCTGATGCATGGAACATTCAGCTGAGAACTGAAAAATTTTGCCAGTTAATAAGAATGTAAATAAAATCTTCTACACTCAGTTACTGAATATTCTGTTTTTTTGCTGTTTTCATGAAAAAAATCTGTTTTGTCTTGTCAGAACTCAAATAAAATTTTGATTTTTTCTTTTTTTACAAAACACTTTTAATTCTCACAGTGTGAGTAAAATTTAACACTTGAAAGCTCTTTCTCTAGCAGACGTGGAAAAGAGTGGATTTTCCTCCTTACTATAGGACACTTACTGTGGGAGGCAGACAGAAATTCATTAACTTGAGATGAAAAAGAATTCACTGGATCTAGTATGAGGAACCAGAAATCATCCCCACAGTCTATTGCTGCTATGCTGCAACTATGGACACATAGTCTCATCCAGCTCAAGCTGTACTGGCCAAAGAGACAACTTTCCCACCACTTAGGCACTACTCTTCTTGAAGTGACTGTCTCCTTCAGATATGCTGGCTCAGGTACTGGCATGAGCAGTCCTTAACACATTTCAGTCAAAATGAGCTGGATTCGTTGTTCAATGAAATGTCTTAGGCAGAGCTCAAATGAGCAGTGTGAGGTGAAGGTGATGAACCAGTAGGGAATGGTAATAGCATGAGTCTCAGTGTGGAAGACCCCCCCATAAGGGGTGGGGCCCCTGTGGAGGGCAAGCAGCCCACACCTGCGGAAAGGGGAACCGCAAAAACAAAGCAACCTGTGAGCTGTGCAGGCAGACTCTTTCCTGGTTTGCTGATGTGAAGGAGAAATAAAAAATAGCGTTTCAACTGTCGAACACTTGTGTCATGATCTCTGGGTTATTTAAGAGAGTAAACTTTTGTAGGTAGGTGAAGCTATACAATCTAGTGCTGCACTTATAGTCTCTTTCTCTTACGTATCATCTGCAGAAGTGCTGTGCTGAAGTGAAGGCCAAAGCTGCCCCCTCAGAGCAACAACAACAGCAAAAACAAACAAAACCCAAAAGGAAAAGAAAAGCTGTAGTTTGTTCCAAGGGAGAGAACATCCCCATCACCCTTCCCAACCCCTTCTGAAACCAGGCCCTCAGAGAATGTCTTCTTCAGTGTCACTCACCCTTCGCAGGATAACCTGGTGTCAGAGGATCTCCTGCCCCATTCAGGTTTAATACGTTTCCACGCTGAGCTCCTTCACCTGGCAGGTTCCAGCCAGTTGGGTAGGGATTTACTCCTGGGGCACAGTAGTCAGCAGGGTCAGAGTACAGAATGACTCCTTTGGCACCCGCCAATTCAGCATTCTTTACCTGCAAAGCAAATCTCTGGTCCTATTCGGTCCCTTATAGCTTGACATAGTGCTCAAGGGGCAAAAGTATTACAAACTACAGTGATTATACCTCAAATCCTTTTATACTGCTTGGTCTAAGTAAAGAAATTTTTATAGGAATTAAAAATGTGGCCTATACCTATCTCATACCATGTAATTTCCTGGAAATACATATACAGATACCAAGTTCAATATGAATGTAAGAGATCTGCTGTTGCTTTGAAAGTAAGAAGGGTAACTGCAATAACATGGAAATCATCCTCCAAGATATTACTACATAAACTGAATTAGTATTCTGTCACTTAGATCAAAGCTATTACCAGACCATTAAAATGTATATATCATGGATGAAAAAACTGTATCACAACCATTGATGCAACCTTATCTTTCAGCTAGTCATGTATTTGCCCAGATGACCTTCTGAATGCATCTCAAGGCTCAGACTATACAGAAATATGTATTACTAGAGAGCTTGAAATTGCCCTTTGTTTGTAAATAAGCCTAATGCCAAACAATGCATATCCTTATAAAGGCAGAAGGAGTGATCTGCATGCTGTTTTGATTAAGGAAAGTGTTCTCATACCAATATCAATGGCAAAATATATTAGTGTAATCCTGGTTGATGGAGATGAAGAGAGACAGAATATAGTTCATTCTGACATCCCAATTTATTTTGCTACTAGGTAAGACTGCTGTATAGTATGTGAGTGGTAATTAATCCTCAAAACAGTTTCAAATTTGGGTATTTTAATCCAGAGTTACATAGCTTTTCTAGGAAATACAGTACTTGTCTTCATGCTCTATCCTATTCTTGCACACTACTAGGAAATCTAAATGAAAGTACAGTTCTCCTGATTGCATGTAGGCTGCCTAATTCTTTAGTTTGAGCTATATAAACAGCTGTTAGAAATACTTCCTTAAAAATGAACATGTTGTCCCTTTGTGTCAATAAGGAGATCACTTCCAAACCACAGCACAACTGCCCCTTTAAATTTTAGTAGTCTGATGTGCTTGTATTTTATTTTAATATACGACTCAGACAACACTGCCTTCTTTAATTTTTTAAGTCATTTCCATTCAGATAGTACCTTTAAAAATGGTAACTTATGAACAACTTAGTGAAAATATTAGCTGGCCCAGAGTATGAGTCACACATTTTTCACAGGAGAAAACGGCAAATATGTAAAGTAGAGTTACCCATTCAAAGGGAACATATTAGTCAAAAACATACAATAAGATTAGGTACTCCAAAGAGTAGATTCAGTGTTTGGCCCTCTGAAGTAACAGAGAAATACAAAATATAGCCCTACCCAAATCACAGCCAGAACGATTTTTGTGCAAAAGTTAAATACACTTATAATAGTCTGTCATTTGACATCCCTATTGAGAAAAGCACTTGAGTATGTGCTTGAAGTAAGCTTGTGACTATGTACTTTCTTGTCAGGCCATGGATGCTTGCAGAAATGTTTAGTTTGAAAATATTTATGTGATGGAGACATGAATAAATATATACCGAGTTTTAAATAACCTCCCTGCAGATTAATCTCTCCCTAGTTTAGAGAAACCATTATAAAGAAATGCAGGATAGGTGTTTTAAAGCACAGCTGAACCACTGGAGAAGAATAAGCTGGTTAGAACGTGTTGCCTAAAAACATCAGTAATATTTGGAACAATTTATAGTATGTAGATGAATATAAATAACACATAATTATATATGTACATATATATATATGTATATATACACACACACACACACAAATATAAAAAATACATCTAAAAGATCAAAGTAAATACTTTGAATAATTATGTGTTATTTATATTCATATATATATACACACACACACACATGTATATATATATATACTGAATATATATTTTAATTTCCTGCTCAAGAATTGTCTTTGAACACAGCTCTGTGAAAAGTTCAACTACACTAAAATCTCCAGAAGACTCTAAGTAAGATTTTCAGTCTTTTGAAATCAAATAGAAGACAGCACAAGTAACTTTTTTATATAGATGTATTACCTTATTTCCTCTGAAGATCTTGCCGTATCTAGCGATAACAATCTTTCCTGTACAGTTGATTTGCATTTCACGTTCTAGCTTAAAGAAGTCCTCAGTGCGGCCATAATTCACATACACTAACTCACCCTAATAGAAGGAGGCAGAATTGGAAACAAGAATGTCAATGAGCATGTGAGAAGGAGGATGTGGTCTAGTAAGAAAATAAGTTAAGAGCAACGGGCTCCGGTATTGGCTCTAGCATGAATTCTTCTTTGATCATGACCCAAATAGACAGGCAAGTGACCTCTAATGAATTAGGCTCCTACCACGAAAAGCTGCCTAACTTTGGTCTCCATGGAGAATATAAGATACCACCTCTAAATTTGAAACACAGAATAAGTGCTTTGAGTATAGCCCTTGTTTCTTTCTGTTGGCCTTGTAAGAAGCTGGAGTCAGTCTCAAGAGAGCTGGAGGTATTTTGGACCCAGACATCATAGTAAATAGTAATTGTATCTTAAGCATCACAGTAGACTGGTGCTTATACCCTACAAAATTCTCAGGAACCTTGATTCCTATTTGATATTGCAGAAGCTACAGATTATCATAATAAGTACACTTTGCACATGAAAGAAGTATCCTTCATGTTTGTGTTTCAATTATGTTATTCAACACTAGTGCATGATTCATCTTCCTTAACGTCAGCTATCTAAAAGATGTACGCATAGTCTGAGGTTAGGCAGTGCTCTACAGTCAGTGATAAGAGTTTGGAAGTTATAAGGAGTTTTCACTCCAAACTTGTTTTAAACACCTTTTTTAAAGAAGGAATAGATTGCACTTTGGAGACACCTCTCATTGACTATAAACAGATCCTCAAAGAGCAGTTTAGGGTACATGACTATAATTTCAAACAACTAAAATAAGATGACAAGAAACTCTTCCTTAGTGGACTTTTCTGTATTACCAGACATATCCAAAGAGCTCTTCTACTTTATTTTTGAAAAAGTACAAGCTCAAAGGTCTTACTCTGATGAAATCCCCAGACAAGACATTCAGCTCAGCTGATATTACAGCATACAGCATAACCTGATAAGACTGTGGTACGGTCATTTCAACTGTACCGGTTTAATCACTATGCTGCTCAAATTGCAATTTGTTCTTAAATTAAGCAAAATGAACCAGAATCTCAATAAGTGTAAATTAATGAAATAAGGGGAACTGTATATAAACAAAGGGAGCAATTTCACACCTGCTAACACACACACAGTATGTGTCACACACTCAGTTTGTGACACTCTGTCACAAACACAACGATCATTCCTGAAGACACTTTCCTGAATTTATCCACTTAGCATTTTCTCCTAGTAAAATTGAAAATAACTCTACTGAAGTTGAGAAAGATTTTCTACTGTAATTAGATTATTTAAATGTAATAAACGTTTAACATAATAAAATCTTTTGCTTTCTGATCTTGAACAGCTTACTAACGAACTTCAGAAAGTACAGCAATTAAATATTAGGCTAATAAGAGGACTGTCAGCAGGCTGAGAATCAACATTAGATACAGAATTTGCGCCTTCATTTTAGCATAAATTCTTTAGATTATCTTGCAGAAAATGCTTAAATTTGTAGGCTATTGTATATTTTCAGGTAAGTACAAACATGCTGGTTTGAATGGTCTGGCTTACATAATTGCAGAGCTTTAATTAAGGGCAATTTTCCAGTTGCCACAATCAGAGCAGTTGTTCTATGATGAAATATAAAACAAGTTATGAGAGTAAAATTTTCTAGTAAAAACTTATTCCTATTTTTTACAGTTTGCCTTTTTATAAGGTCTTTGATTAACTTAGTGCCACCACAGAAAGAAAAGCACAGCTCTGTTCCTTAGGAAAAGCTCTCATAACTGTATCTGATGGAAAGTATATAATCCCAATTTATAATGGGAAAGAAAACAACATTTTTCATAGTGTTGCAGAGTAATTAATCTTTGGATTTATGGAACTACATTAAAAGGTACTTATCTGAAAATTCAAGCAATCTTGGATATATTACATAGAAAATCACACTTGCTTAATGCAACTCCTTTAGCAGCTCTGAAAATGTTTCATATTTAATTTTCATAACATGACTAAGGATTACATCAATGCTATGAATTTATCATCAGAGCATTGTGACAATTTATACCATAACATAATAAAATCCTTCCTGTTTATAGAACTGCCACTTAAAAAATATTACATAATAAAAGTTATGAGAATGTAATGTGGACTCTTCTTACAAAATGTCTTGTGGGCTCTTTTAGCTTTGTTAGAGGGCTCAAGCATTTATCTTGGTTGTGACCATCGTTAACTGTATGTGAGTACTTGTATAGTCAAGTCACTTAAAAAGGAAAGGAGTAGGATTTTACTGTTATTGATGATACTGATATTCCAAACTGATTTTATTTTGTTTAAGAACAGAATGTGATTTCATTTTGTTACTTCGTATGCTTTCCACTATTTCTATTGGACGAAGCTTAACTTCTTTTCATCTGAACTGGGGATTGGATCAGATGATCTGGTCCCTTCCTTCCCACCACCTTTTTCAGGGCTTTTCAGGCTGAACTGCCTTATAATTTCAGTTTTTCAGTGGCTTCTTTCAAATGGATGCTGGCATATGCTGCAGCTGACACTTCCCTCCCTATCACAGAATGGTTGTGAAGTCTTTTAAAGGAAAGAAAGTTTACTCACTTTGGAGCATTTAGCAATGAAATAATTCCTTCTGATAAAAAGCAGTCTCATCTGACCTAATGAAAGTATACTGCTTCCTGACCATAAGTATGGGATAATCAAATCATTACAGCCATAGTAAAGCAACACTGGTGATGTTCTTACTGCTTTAAATGATAAGAAATTAGAAAAAAAAATCTAGCATGTTGGACACTGTGATAAAACTAAGTTACTAAAGGTAGTATTTAGTTAAATATTATGATATTTATATTTGGGTGCCTACATATAGATTATTTTCAACAGAGATATTTTTAACAGTGGAACCTAGACAGTGCTCAAGGTTCAACCTCTAAGGCATAATGGTCTAGTGTCATTTGAGACAGCCTAAAGTATCCAAGAACAGGGGTAACAGTTATATTACAGGATCCACAAGAAATCTGTTTTCTTCTAGAGTGACAGCCAGTCAGTATATCCTAGGGCATCTCAAATGGCACTAGATATCAATGCTTAAGTAACTAAACTAAATGTCAAGTTCTACACTAGGATGAGTTGAACTGTTATCTAGCGTCCACTGATTGTATTGAGTAAACCTCCACTGACTACCACGGAAGTTCAGATACCAAAGCACGTATGGGTATCTACATAAAGATATCTAAATTTCTGCTTAGTCTGAAGCTGAAGCCTATCCAAAGTGGCTGATTAACTTGGAGGTTGCTAGAATCTATACTCAGCTGGTGTCACCTACCTCAGTGACCAGTTTTCCTAGATATCTCCAGTTCTGTTTCTGTAACAGTATAGGAATATAGATCATAGAATCACAGAATCAGTAAGGTTGGAAGGGACCTCTGGAGATCATCTAGTCCAACCTCCCTGCTCAGCAGGGTCACCTAGAGCATGTTACACAGGGTTGCATCCAGGTGGGCCTTGAAGATCTCCAGAGAGGGAGACTCCACAACCTCTCTGGGCAACCTGGTCCAGTGCTCTGTCACTCTCACAGGGAAGAAATTCCCCCTCACGCTCAGGCCGAACTTCCCGTGCTTCAATTTCTGCCCATTGCCTCTTGTCCTGTCACATGGGAAAAATGAAAAGAGTTTGTCCCCGTCCCCCTGACACACTCCCTTCAGGTTCTTGTACACATTGATAAGATCCCCCCTCAGTCTTCTCTAGCCCAGGCTGAAAAGGCCCAGCTCTCGCAGCTGTTCCTCAGAAGGCAGGTGCTCCAGCCCTATGATCATCTTCGTAGCCCTATGCTGGACTCTCTCCAGTAGCTCCATGTCTCTCTTGTCCTGGGCAGCCCAGAACTGGACACAGGACTCGAGATGAGGCCTCCCCAGGGCTGAGGAGAGGGGCAAGATCACCTCCCTCCACCCGCTGGCAACACTCTTCCCAATGCACCCAAGGAGACCATAGGCCTTCTTGGCCACAGAGGTACATTGCTGGCTCATGGTCAACTTGTCATCCACCAGCACTCCCAGGTCCTTCTCTGCAGAGCTGCTCTCCACAAGGTCAGCCCCCAGCTAATACTGGTGCCTAGGGTTATTTTTCTCTAGGTGCAGCACTCTGCACTTGCCCTTGTTGAACCTCACGAGGTTCCTCTCCGCCCAGCTCTCCTGGGTTCTGTCCAGGTCTCTCTGAATGGCAGCACAGCCCTCAGGTGTGTCAGCCACTCCTCCCAGCTTGGGATCATCGGCAAACTTGCTGAGGAGGCACTCTGTCCCCTCATCCATGTCATTGATGATGACGTTGAACAGGATGGGATCCAGGACTGAGCCGTGAGGGACACCACTAGCCACAGGCCTCCAACTAGACTCCACACTACTGATGACAACCCTCTGAGCTCTGCCTTTCAGACAGTTCTCAATCCACTTCACTGTCCACTCGTCTAACCCACACTTCCTGAGCTTATCCAGGAGGATGTTATGGAAGACATCATCAAAAGCCTTGCTGAAGTCAAGGTACACAGCATCCACGCTCTCCCCTCATCTACCCAGCCAGTCATGCCATCAGAGAAGGCTATCAGGTTGGTCAAGCAGGATTTCCCTTTGGTGAATCCCTGCTGGCTACTCCTGATCAACTTCTTTTCCTCCATTTGTTTGCAGATGACATCCAGAATGAGCTGTTCCATCACCTTGCCAGGGATGGAGGTGAGGCTGACAGGCCTAGAGTTGCCTGGGTCCTTCTTCTTGCCCTTCTTGAAGACTGGAGTGACACTGGTTTTCTTCCTGTCCTCAGGCACCTCTCCAGTTCTCCAGGACCTTTCAAAGATGATGGAGAGCGGCCTGGCAACAACAGCCACCAGCTCCCTCAGAACCCGTGGGTGCATCCCATCCGGCCCATGGATTTGTGGCTGTCTAGCCTGCCCAGAAGGTCTCTAATTCTATCCTCCTCAACCAAAGGAAAGTCTTCCCTTCTCTGGACTTTCTCCCTAACATCCAGGCTTTGGGATTCCTGGGGGCTGCCCTTAGCAGTGAAGACCGAAGCAAAGGCGGCATTCAGTAATTCCACCTTCTCTGCATCCCTTGTCACCAGGGCCCCCACCCCATTCAGGAGCGGGACCACATTTTCCCTAGTCCTCCTCTTGCTGCTGATGTATTTGAAGAAGCCCTTCCTGTTGTCCTTGACATCCCTTGCAAGACTTAATTCCATCTGGGCCTTAGCCTTCCTCACCGCTTCTCTACCTACTCTGACTGCATTCCTATAATTCTCCCAAGTAGCCTGTCCCCTCTTCCACGTTCTGTGTACTTTATTCTTCTGTCTGAATTTGGCCAAGAGCTCCTTGCTCACCCATGCAGGTCTCCTGCCCCTTTTGCTGCACTTGTACTCACAGGGATGCACCGCTCTTGAGTTTGGAGGAAGTGGTGTTTGAATACTAGCCAGCTCTCCTGGTCCCCCCTTCCTTCTAGGGCCTTAACCCATGAGAGTCCACCAATTAGGTCTCTGAAGAGCCCAAAGTCTGCTCTCCTGAAGTCCAGGGTTGCAATCCTGTGCACTGAAATCTCCCATGCACTGAAAGCAGAAATGCACTGAAATCTCCCATGCACTGAAAACAGACATAAGGCGGAACTGTTTCCGAATCTCTGCAGGGATTCCAACAGATAGGTGAGCATCCCACTCTGACAGGATTTATCCTTCAAAATGCAGTCATTTCCAAATCTTTTTTTAAAAAAGCAGCTGCTTGAAAAAGTGATGATGCTAGCAGTTCCCAAGCTTACGTAACTACCTGATTAGGGTACTCCTCCAGAAAAGGTGAGAGCTGAGTTTTGGGCCTCTTAATATAAAGAACTTTGAACCCCTTTTTCCCACTTTCCAAGAGCATGGCCTACTCTCATGAGGCTATAGTTAGCTGGCATGCAGGTACTTTGCAGCTTTCTTCCTTCATTGAACCTAGAGCCATAAGTAGGAATGATTTGCAAAATTCATGAGCAGAGACAGAACATAAGACTGATGAAGGCACTTGCCAAGTTCCAACTCTCTTTCCATAGGTTAGTTCTGTTTTTTTCATGGAATAGCTTTTAATAAAAAGTACAAACAGTTCTGGGAGAATTCACAGGAGTACAGAGACCATTCAGTCTTCTCCCTGCTGAGCTACATACATGCTCCCTGCTGTGCTATTTGCAGGACAGATGCAGACAGTTGCTCACTGGAGAATGCTATTCTTAACAGCCGTGGCTAAGCACCTACAGCTTCTTGTCATAGTATTATGCAATAACGAAAACATAAGTATCATATTTTGAAAAGACAATGTCTTTTAGGTTTTCTTTCTTTCAGAAATAATATTATCATATTTGATTAAAATAAAATCATTTTATAAAGAAGGAAGCTTCATGTTCTTAAAATTTTTATTATTTCCCATATCCCACCATGTAATGTAGCTCTCCAGATATCAAATAAAATGATGAAGTTATTCTGTCCTTTTTTGGAATATTATATAATGATAGGAAGTCAGAATCCACAAATTTTACCTTACACTATGTTCCAAAACCCTCACTGCAATTTTTGAAACACTCAAAGCTCTCATATATAGTCTCTCTGTCTGGTTCTACCTGTCTGGTTCTCCAGGTTCCTTTGAATATCTGAGGCATATGAATACAGGGTATCTTTTGTTTTCTGAACTTGCACAGCTTACTAACAAACGTTGGAAAATACAGGAATTAAATACTGGGCTAAGTAAGAGTCAAGACAGTCAGCAGGCTGAGATTCAACATTGGATACAGCTTCGAAGCAGAGATTGGACCAGATGACCTGCAGAGGTCCCTGTTAACCTACGTGATTCTATGATTTTATACAGAGACAGAAGAGATATTGTAAAGAAATATTTTCTGATTTTCAAAATTATTAGCTGCAATCACTAATGACCAGAGACCATAAAACTCCTGTTACATGCACCAGCTTCATAAAAGAAAACCTGCCAGCTGACACCATCTGTACAACAAGATTGAAAGGATTAAGCTCAGATCTCAGTAAGACTTTGCCCCTCAGATGGAAATGCTAGCAAAACCCATTTTCAGGCATATTGTACGCTCTGTGTTGATAGCTGTCAGTGCAACTCATGAGCAAGCAGTATGCTGAAATTAGGTTATTCATTTAGCTACTTCAATATAAAAAACTTATTTCTTAATCAAGTTGGGAAACAGTAGGGTATATTCACAGTATTATATGGGAAAGCTTATTGCAACTGATAATATTAAACATTTATTTATGCATTTTTTAAAGAAAAGGCAAAAAAACCCATTCTGACTCAAAACAGAGAAAAAATATAAACAGAGATGAGTGCTCAATTACAAAGTTGCTCCACTGCAGAAATCCCTAGAATACCAGGACTAGCACAGCGCTAGCACATCTTTTCTACTTACAATGTCAGGTTTTGAACAAATAAAACTTAAAAGCTAAGAATATCCAAGTTCTATTATTTTACCTCAGGCATTCCTTGGGCTGAAAATGCACTGTAAGGTGGCACCACATTTCTAACAGTCTCATATCCTGGAGGAGGAGGCTCAAATAACGATGTGTTGAAAATCTGCTATTAAAGAAGCAAAAAAGTAAAACAGACAATATGAGAAAGAAGTACTGTGTACTAAGGTGTATTTCAAAGGCATTTGTTTCTTAAAGGATTCTAGTTCTGTAACTCTAAATGAGGAGTGGCCAAAACTTTTACAAGCACTGGGCATCACTTTCATTATGCATATTCTAGGTGTTAACCTGCAAACTGCATCTCCACTCTTCACACAAAATCCCACCTAAATAACAAAGGCTCCATTTTGGTGGTCCCTATACAGCAGATAAAAGCAGGGTTAGACCATAACAGTAAAAAATAGCTTTGTTCTGCTCATCTCTGGAGCTTCCACAAGCAATAGAGCTGCACTGTAATGAACTGATTTTGCTTATGTCAGTACTTTCAGAGGCCTATGCTTCAAGAAACTAAACTTAGCACAATCACCAGTACTGTAAAAATGATTCAGTGCAAATAATGACACTGACTACAACTGCCTTCCCCTTTCTAAATAAGGTAACAATTTATAAATGGTTGAATTACATAAAATAATTCTCTCACAAAATTCTCTTTCAATTCATACATCTTGATATGGTATATGAGTCTAGGTAATTATTAGTATACCTAGCATATAGGTAGAGGAAAAGAAGAAACAACAACAAAAAAATCAAACCAGAACTATCAATTCCTTGAGTTTTGAATCAGGTCCAACACCATCAAGAGAGCAGATGATAACTTTCCCTTGCAGTCTTCCAAGGAATTATATAGAGATTTTTTTTTCCCCAGGTTGAAAATTTTTCTTTACCTCATTTCCATTCTCATCAACTATTGAGATGTAGTTGGGCTTAGTTTCATCTGGGTAGGAAAGCAAGACATCATAATGAGCCAGCTGAACAGAATCCAGTCCAAACTCCTTCCACTCTGCTTGGATTTGCTTTGCCAGGTGCAAATTCTCCTCTGTTCCTGCTAGGTGTGGAAGGCGTGTAAAATTGCTAGAGACAAAAAAATCAGTCAGGTCAGGCATTGCAGGTTATAATCAGAACTCCTCTTGCCTACTTAGAAACAAACCCATTGGAAAACCCCCTATAGGTGAGCAGATGTACCCAAATTAAATCAGGGATCCAGTCCTCTCTGCATCTGGTTTTGTCTGCCTTACACGTAAGTTGAGGTAAAAGGTTTCAGTCTGTCCTGAGCTACCACAAGTGTGATCTTTGTAGTGGTGTGGTTTAGCAGAAATGACATGACAACATTAGCTGAGCGGTCTTGTCCTTGTTTTCCTCTTCATCTGCTGGATGACCTGGATGGCCAATCACTACTACATCTAATGAGACCAGTCTCCCTCGTTAAATGATGAAATAATTGAATATGATTATCTCTATGTAGTCTGTTTAAAAATGTGCATAATCCACCTGATTCCTACATGCAGTGAACTGTATATTCTTCTCAGTTTAATATTTTAATTAATTTAGCACAAATATTTATTAATCTAGACATGTGTCTTGTGTATGTATCTCTGCATCTTATATGCAAATAAGAGAGAGTGAGTTCACAGTGGCATGCAAACAAGGAACAGAAAAACCTCAATTGCTTGTAAATTAAAAATCATTCTGTCATACATAGCAAGTAACAGTGCAAGGTATCTCGAACAGTGAGCCACCTATTGCCTGAAAAAAACTTGCCAGACCACTGAGTAGGTGTCGTGATAAAATGAGCCGAAGAAGCTCCAAATAGCTTGTCATCATCATGTCCTCATTCTGCCACAAGACTGTATCATCAACATGTCATAGAAACATGTGCCACACAAGCTAGTGTTAATGAGGAAAACTGGATCTTGGATGCGGAAGGAGTGTAAGTGTGGTAAAAGTTTTAATTCTGGACTTCCAAGAAGAACAAAGTCAGCAAACAAAATACTTTGTAAGCACTATATATTCTTTGTAAGCACTATACAGTCCTGCTTTTGTACAGAATGCTGCTAGGTAAAACAATGGTCCTCTGATAAAGTCAACATCTTTATCAACACTGTATTTCAAGTCCTTGTTAGAGTAAAGGTATCATTTTCTGGATGATATACTGAGCCAAGTGCATGGTTATGTGTTAACGAGCCAATGCTTGTTTTCTGTAAGATTTGGGAAAGTATAACTTTCATGTTTCGATAAAAATTTGACTTAAGCAGTAATATTCTCCTGCATTTGTTTCCATTAATTGAATATTGTGTTTTTCTTCCTGTTCTAAGCTGTTGACTGCCTGTACCGGTTGTTCTGAGTCATGATTACGTATTTGCTGGATTTCACCACAGAATTGGCTGCACTACAGATAACCAGGGAGTTTGAATGGCAGAAAACAAACCTTTTACAAAGTTGTTTAGCAACAATTGACTTGGTAGGAACCGAAACGTAAGTTAAGCCTGTAAAAAATCCTAAGGCTTCAGTTTTCAACATCACTCTTTGTAGTAAAAAGAATGTGCTTTCCAGTTAATTTATCTGCAATAGTTCATGGTAAGTGCACTTAAAGTGGAATGAGTGGGATAGCCACAATCTCAGCAACTGAACATGTTTTTTAGTAAGATTATTTTTAAACTTTTTTTTTTTTTGGTAAGGCTTTATAACAAGATACAACTTCAAGCTACCTAATCAGGCTAGGAATTAAAGGCAAGCCAGAATACACTGATTACTCCTGAAATCATTGACCCTCTAACACGTTTTTACATTCAACTGCTTCCAATAAACTATGACCTTTGATTCACTCCTGGCTAGAATTAATAAAGGCTTTTAACAAACGCTACTTTCCCCTAATAGACAAATAAACTGTCTACAAGGTCCCTAAAATAAATTACTAGTAGTACAAGAGCTTCCTTGAAATTAAAGTTTTTAATTAAGTTACAGAAATTACGGGCTATATTTTAAAAAAATCTATATGGTTCTCTTCCACCAATGGAATCTTCAGGAACAAATGTTAGCAGCTTTGCTTTTAGGCTTTAATAAAAGAACCACAGGATTTTTAAAAACATCTATCTAATTTAAGTATTAAACAGTAACTAAGATGAATAAATTATTTGGAAAAAAATATCAAGATCTTAGAAAAGACCCTGCAACATTATTACATTTGTGAGCAGTTTAATGTACCATCAGCTGACTAGCTGATATCTACCATGTCTGTTCTAGCTATTCACTGGGCAAAGGGAGAGAGCCTGGGAACATATCTTTCTGCATGAAAGTGAGTCAGAATGGTGGCAGATAATGTATGCAATTTGGTCACTGCATAATGAAGTGTGAAGTGAGAAGAGTAGTAAAGTATGATGGTCTAAGCTGTAGGGAAAACTGAAAGTTAGGACCACTGGTATGATTTTCTTCTTTTTCATGTTGATGTACTCCATTATTTTCCACTGTATCTCTCCTGACTTAAGTGGTCATAAGGTCCAATCTGAAGGGAGACACTGCATAAAACCTGTAAACCAGAATCTGTGCATCATCCTCAGTCAGTGGGCTAGTTCTGGTTTGAATCTTTTTTTTAATTATTTGTGATTAATAAGCCTACACACTGCTTACTAAAGAAACTGCTTGATGTTTTCAGCTTTCATTTCAGCCATAAATGCCTTCTTCATCTCTTCATGAGGACTCACAGGTGTCTTCTCTTCCACAGGTTTTGCAAACCAGCCTACACAACACACCAAAATATAATCATGAAAACATCAGAACAATATTTCTATGATACAAATCAATTCTCTTTGGGATGACTGCAAGATTTTCACAGTGTGTGTTACAATTGCTTTTATTAAGGTATAGTCAAGCAGCACAACTAAGGCAGAGCCTAGTATTATCTGTGGCAGTCCCACATACTGTAAGAGAACTTACTGATTAGGTAGATATTGAAGAATAAAATATCTTTTCATCACAGTTACTGTACTGTGGATGCTGAGGAGTCTTATCTATTTTCCTTACAGAACGCTGCCAGTCATTTCAGTCACCTCAGTAAGGCAACAGCTTTACAAAAATGCACAGACATACAGACAGCCTTTGTAAGAAGAGATGTCTTAAAACTATTTTCTCACTCTCTGGTCCATCTGGCTCTTACTCTGGAATCATTCCCTTACTTTATAGGGATTATCAGAATAAGCGATGAGAGGCACACCTGGCTAGAAAGAAAGTTTCTGACATCTGTTTTTATTTTCAACTCAGCGACTGGACATGTTCTGTGCAAATGCAGCAGAAGTTACATGGCTAGTGAAAATAGAAGAAACGATAGGGAGCCAAGAGCAGGCAACACACTGGCACTGATGAGGGACTCGTCACTGTCATGGGGGCAGGTTTTTTTCCACATGAGGAGGGAGTAATTCAGTCAGCACTTTCAAATGGCATGAATTCCCCCCAAAATACTAAAAGACATTTCAAAAGACATACTTTGTTTTCTTCCTCTCCTTCCCCCCTCCATGTTGATCCCTATGCAGGTAAGGAAGAGAAGTGAGGAGTGAGGGAAGGGAAGCTGCAATGCAGGAACCACCTTCGGGCTGGCCCGCTTGGGCCAGGTGACAGATGCAACGGTAAATTAAAGACTACTTTCCCTCTCCTGTCTGCTCTCCTCCCAAATCTCCCCGTCTTCTCAGCGTGTGAAAATCCTCCTCCTTACTGCACATGGCCTCTGTGCGGTTTAAATGCACCGCGATCGACGGGCCTGTTTTCTGCCCCTCCCTCGGAAACTGAGTCTTCTCTTGCCCACAGTGAAACTACTACACGTAAAAAACCACAAACAAACCGAAAATAAGCTCTCAGCAGAAGGCCTGCACCTCCCCCTCCTTGCTGCGGAGGAGCTGGAAGTGCCAGGAGCTGCTCCCAAAGACGAGGGGAGGGGGAAAGCGCCCGGGAGCACCCGACCGGGCAGTGAGTGCCACGCACCGGACCGTAAAGGAGCGGAGGGGCGGCCGGCGACGGCCCGGCCGGCCCAGGCGTCACCGCAGAGCCGGCGGCGGGGAAGCCCCGCTGGCGAAGCCGGCCCGCATGCGCCCCGGCCCGCGTCTGGCTCCGAGACGCCTCTCCCGGCCAGGAAGGGCAAGGAGCTCCCAGATGTGAGGGGAGAGGGGTTTGGTCCGCACTGTACCGATGAGGAACCCGAGGAGGAAGAGCCCGGCTGCTGCTGCCACGATCAGAGCCCAGAAGCGGCCGCCGGCTGCTCTGGGACCGGCGGGCTCCGCGACGGTGCGGAGCGAAGTCCACATCGCGAACCGAGCCGAGCCGAGCTATGCCAGAGCGCTTCCCTCCGCGCCGGCCCCGCGGGCCCAAGTCCTGCTCCCGCCCCGCCGCGGCAGGGGGCAGACGCGCGCCGGCCGTTGGCCGCGCGCCGGCCGTTGGCCCGCGCCCAGCGCGCGCCGCGGGCGGGCGGTTCCCGCCTCAGGGCGGCCGCCTCGCGGCGGTGCTGTGAGGGCTCCGCTCTCCCCATCGCCGGCATCGGGCCCTGCCCGCATCACGCCGGTGGCGAGGAAGGAGATGGCGGAGCCCAGCCGGGTGCAGAAGCTGCTGTCCAGGCACTTCCCGCTCTCCCATCTGTCGGGCCAGACATGGGCGGTTTCCTTCTCCCGCTATCTGTGCTTGCCCACCATGTCCTGCTTCCCCATGGAGGATCACCCTTGTATCTCGCACTCCGGTTATTCTAACTTGCAACAGAAGGTAGTTAGGGGCTAAAGGGCTGATTTCAAGACCTGGTTCGCCTTGGTCATTTCACGCAGGGCTGTGCTGCCAACAAGCAGAGTTAGCTGTAACACCTAGAAGGCAAATAATTAAAAATTAAGGTGAAAGTTACTATTTTAAGACATATTTTAAAATATATATTGTGCTGCACTACCCAACACTTTATAAAGACTTTCCAGAGAGATAATGTTGTTCTCTGGATTCATTTACCAGAGGTAGACTGATTGCTAAATGTCGCTGAGCTGTCTGTAATGAGGACGCCCTAATTTTCTCTGCAGTATAGTGCTGTAGGCAGTAGTGAGACCTGTGACCACAGAAAGAAGAGGGAGGACTGCAGCATGTCCACAAGAAACAGTTTGGAATGTTTCAGCAGTTTGGAAAGCATCTGCAGAGCTCCTGGAGGTAAGTGGAATATATGAGTTTGGAAAAGCTCTTCTGTGTAGAATTGGTAATGTGGTGTAATTCCTGGTGGACAAACAGGGACTTGAGCACTAGAAATGCCTTTACTTTTTCTCCCACCTTGCAGGTTCCCATCGGTGCAGGAGGAAGAGTCAGGGTGGGAAGGCTTGAGGGCTGTGATCCCACCAAAATTAACACTCCACCTCCATCCATTTTTAGAAATATCATTTCTTTATAGCTGTACAACCCCTAAGACTGTGTAATATGGAACCTCTGTCAGCTATTTGTTTGAGGACAAGCTTCAAACTTTGAACCCAATTGACATTGCTGGAATCTTTTTCCTTCTCTTTAAATCTCAACTGTATAGTTTGGGAAAGGTCTCTCCATTCAGTTTGGTCATCATATTTGGGGTGAGGCTGTACCATTAGGTCCATGAACAGGCAGTAATTTGGAATCTAAGGCTAGCCTCTGTGGCTCTTTGCAAATATTCCTGCTCAGAATCATTGCTCAGATGCCAACTAGGGAGACAACTCATATCCATGTATTGTTTGCATAGCCTGTTCTCAACACAAAGTGAATCATTGTGCAAGTGTGTGCCTATTGTACTACACTACTTGCTGATGTAAACATAACCTAAGTCTGGGATGTATTCCATACACTGGACTTAACTGATCTCATCTGCAGAGTCCACTTCATTAGGAGCTCTTAGCACAAGATGATGAGGTAAGCCTTGTGCAAAACAGAAGTGTTGATGGTGCCCTTTTATTAGCAAAGAGCAATACAATAATAACATAGAAGTAAGATTCCAAATTTATAAGAAACAATAAAACTCCAAATGACCATGTGCAGCTACTAAAAAAAAATCCAATATCTATTTTATTAGTCCTGTCTCCTTCTTTATACTGTTTTATGAAGTCTGGCACTATTGTGTGATACCCTGTCCTGCTTTTAATGATCTAGCTTTTACTCTGAGTGGGGTACTCTGCTGCATTGCCAAGTTAAACCCAGATGCCTGCCCAGTTACTTTCATTGTGCTGGCTTTTGTAAATACCATTTTATAATGCCTAGCTCTCTTGTATGATATATATGGAACATAGGTTAGGAAATGAACATAGTGGATCTTCTCAAAGCCCTAAATGTTAGGTGCACTAAAATCCAGTGTGTAAAGTCTTAAGTACTTTTGGGATTCAGGTATCTCTGTTAAGGGGGAATTTCCAGGCAATGACTGTTAGTTTCAAGAAGGACAAATTTCAGAGTTCTTTTCCATGTAGCTCCCTGACAGCTGAGAATAAATCCCTGCTGAATTTAGTTGTGGCAGATGAAGGTTGTACCTCCACTCAGCAGTCTACTTTCTTCCACTATTCTACATCAGGACTGATACAATGTGCCCATGTTCACTACTGCACCTGTATGTGCTGATGTAAGCTACAAGTAGTGGTTTTAGGTTAAGTGGGCAGACGAATGGACATATCTTCTGTTCCAGTATTCCTAAGTAACTCTGAGAGAAGATACACCGGATAGGTAGAAGTGGTAATCTGCTCAGTCACCAGCTCTCTACTGGAGATCAGGAGTCTGAGGTAATTAGTACATGGCTTATTTAAGACTTCATAGGTTAAGCCGTCAGAATACATGCTATATTCCGAATGGTACCATGGTCCATAGCCTGAGGGCATCAGTTGAGATGCACTATGGTTGTGGCTATACTGAGCCGATCTTGTATTTTTCCATTACAGGGCACTTAAGAGTCCTGCACGACTCTTATTCTTCAGCTATTTTCTAACCAATGCTCTTGAATTTCGCCTTTAAAGGTAGATGGATACAGCTAGAGCACCTCTGGGCCTACAAACTTCAAAGTGCTCCTAGCTCAGCTAATTTTTGTCTGAAACGTTTGGAAATTAAGCTAATGAAGCACTGTGAGACAAAGCACTGAGGAAAAGTATCTCTAGATTAATATTCAAGAGGGATTAAATCTATTTCCAATAGGTTATTACCATACTAATTCATATAAAATAAGATAAAAAGGAACAATGAGGAAACTGAGATGGGAATATTGTCAACAGTTGTGATGCTGTTCTGTACTCTTAAACTAATCTGCAGGCCTGCCACACTTAAAAGCTCTGGATTACTGATTTGAGCCATTAGATGTGGTTTTTTAGTGTACCTGGAGCGTGGTCAGGACATTATGACCCTTACGTGCACAATAGCAGCAGCCAGTGGACATAAAAAAGGCTTTATTCAAGAGCAAATTACAGTTGCGATAAATGCATAAGATGTTAGGCTTTTTCCTATATAGTACCGTGTAGGTCACTTGCTGACAAAAAGTTTCACTAAACTAAAAATGGAAAATGTAAATGCTTCTCTTCTCTCTGTGCTCTAGTAGAAAATCTGTTTCAAAGGAGGATGCTATCAGATATTTTTCTTATCTCTGAGCTGTGAAGAATCTATAGAAAAAATATTTTTTTTCAATTCATCCATTTCTGGACAACAAAATCACTGGGTTTTGAGATGCAGATCTTGGACAACACTTTGGTTAAGATTATTCATTTACATATCATTTGACTTGATATAATTTTCCGTGGTATAATTTTTTTCCACTTTCATGTGATTGTTTTGTATTGGATCTATGTTTGCAAGGTGTTGCACAAATGTGTACAATATATTTGAGTTTTATGCTACTTTCTTCTGATACATCTTATATTATACTTTGCTAGCCTTCTAGATATGGAAATGTCACATGGATTTGCTACAAATAAAACCTACAAATATTTCTGGACAGGGTTCTTGATGTGCCTATCAAATGGGGTGGACATGCTGTGAATTTACTCAGGACTGGGATTGTGGGGAGAATGGGAGAAAGGTCTCTGAATGGCAATTTTACAATAGCCTTTCATTCCTCTGAGTCATAAAGCTAGTTAGGTAGATGATTAGTACAGAAACTACCAAACTATTGCCTAAGAGCACAAAGTTGGAAAGGTAAAACTAGTTATTCCATTTACAGCCCAGTTAAGGAATAGTCAACTGAGAGTGGAGGAGCAAGTTATTCTAGAGCGTCTAAGGTCAGCTTTCGTAGCTTATCAAATGAAGGTGAATTTGCTTGTGACTGCCACTCTGTTACAATTGAAACAGTAAGGGAGAAGATGCAGATGAAAGGCTTGAATACTTCGAGTTCTGCTATGGAATTGGTGTCAGGCTGGCTGAGGGCTTATGTGTCAGGATCAGAGGGGAGGCCAGGAAGGGGGATGTCGTGCTGGCCATCTGCTACAGATTACTCTATCAAGAAGAGAAAGTAGATGAAGTCCTGTTTAAACAACCAGAGGAAGTCTCATGATTGCAGGCCCGCTAATGTAAGAGTTGTTAAGTGCTGGAATAGACTGCGCAAAGATGTGGGATATAAATGCTTGGGGCATTTCAAAACTCAGCTGTGCAGAGCTGTGTGCAAACTAATGTAACTTTGAAGTTAGCCCTGCTCTGAGCAGAAAGTTAGTCCAGATTGATCTCCTGGGATCCCTTCTAACCTATTTTTTTCTATGATTCTGTGATTTTAATGGAGAGCTGCTTGTGGATTAATATGCTGTCTGCTTTGTAAATATTGCACTCTGTTTCTGTGTTACGTTTGCCATGCAGATAGTGAAATGAGACTTGCCTATCTTCCAAGGGTTTTGTAGGATTAAATCATTTTTTGGGGGAGGAGGAGGGAGCAAAATGTGTTCCAAGTCTCTATTATGCTATAGAACCATTCATTAATTAAATTTGAAGTGTTTCTGATACAGGATATTATTATATAAATTAAATGAAATGTATTGTTATAATGTGTCAATAGGAGTGCAGGAAACGAAACCTAAATTTTTCACCTAGAAGACTTTTCTTATACTTTTGTCTAGCTTCGTATCTTCAATTCAACATGCCACCTATCCCCTTTTTACATATATACAGCACAGAAATAAAATGAGTAGGTTTATAACACTTATTTTCCTTTTCCCTCCTATATAGTCTTTTGGAGATATCCATAACTGAAATTATATAGAAAAAATTCTATTAAGTGGCTAGAAACCGTATTACTCTCAATTTTCACAAGTCACTACAGTATTTTTGAAACTACACCTATTCTGCGAGGTGCCACATATATCTATGCATTAGAAATAAAGCTGGAGCTATCTTAGTATCTTTTGCCCTATAGAGCTCTGTATAAATATCAGAAGCCAGTATACTGCTACTATGCCTGCATGAAACATTGAGCAAAGATAGAAGTCAATGTAAATGGTATCCTGTTAGTTTTAATTTTGGTAGTCAAATTTATTAGCTTTCCTTATTCAGGTTTGTGCCATGCCTTTATGTGGCGTGCTTAGAGGTCTGTGGAATATTTGAATTGCTATTATAATATTCCCTTTGGTGAAGCTTTAGTGACTATCAGAAAAAAGAAACAGCAATAGCGCTGGGAGTTTGCTTTCGTGCTCTAAAAGCTCACTCGTTTTGTACTTCCTCTTTCTTTAGAGGTCCTTTTGTCTCTACTCTCCTTTCTAGTTATTTCCTCTCCTTTATTCTCCAGTTTTTAAAACTTGCTAAATGAACAACTCTTATGTCTCAGTGAAAAGGGGAATGAATTGGCCTACCTATTGTTCAGGTACCCTTTTCTATTAACTCCTTTCTGTCTTAAATTGTTACATTATTTACTCTGTCAGAAATAATTATACTCTCTGCTTTTGGGGCTTGCTAATGAAATGCTGGAATACTTTAGCTTCTACAGAAGTCATTGAGGTGAATATCCACCTATTTGCAGGAGGATGTCTGGTTATTCATATAGTAGAGAGCATGTTTCTGGATAGTATATTGCAAAAGAAGAAGGAGGAAGGTACTGTGAACCTGTGGAATGGCCTTTGGAGGATCTCTGCTACATATAGAAAGTCCTGACGTAATTCTAAATTGTAACAGAGACTGATTCAGCACCAGTGCTGGAAGATGCGGGAGAAGGGTAGAGTTATGTAAGAATGCTATATTGACTTAATAACTTGCCATACTGAGTGAGAGAACTTTTGCTGCTTGATCCTGTTAACAGTTCATTTCTCTCCCAGTTGTGGTGTTCATTGTACTGCTTGTAAGACGATTTATTAGCCTTTGAGTGTGACACTGAAAAGTATTGGCTTTGCAACTTTACTTTACTGCTGGATTAATCCATTAGACTGCTTGTGGAGGGGTCAGACAAGCTGCAGACCTGGCCACAAGGTGATCTGGGGGATACCTGCCCCTTTAGTGGCAGCAAAATGTTAAATCAGCTCAAGCTACTCAGAGTTGATGTCACTGGGAAATTGTGAAGGGCCTGTTAACTAACATAGAATTAAACTCTCCTTTGACTGAACTATGTGGAACGTTGCCACGGTTTCAGAATGAATTCTTGTGGAAAGGCAATTTCTTCTGTGGCTATCTTCAGTTTTTGTCTTCCCAAGGTGCTGATTTTTCACATATAGAAAGAAAAGATTGTTCTGGCAGTTCTTCTGGCATGGGTGACAAAGACTGGAATGACAAAGTAATGTGAAAAACAAAGGGAGAATAGACCTCTGCTAAAGATATACACTTGGAAATCCTTTCTGGCTTTAGAGCATGGTTGATGTCAAAACGTGCCTTTCTGTTCTAAGAAATCAATAAACTGCAATTTAGTTATGTCACAACTGCCTTGAGAAGGGCATCCTGACAGCATTAGCTTTCCTCATAGCAGCATGGGAGTGCTCTAAAACCCGTTGATATCCTAGGTTTTGCATGCTACAGGAGTAAAAGCTAAAATTGTATTTTCTGTGCTGCCTATACAGACTTAAACTGTGCTACTCTTAAAATACACCTCTTTACAGATGGTGAGTCATGTTAGCCAACAGGTATTCTTTCAATTTTATGCAATAGTAGTGTTGCTGTGATTATCATCCTTATATGTATTTTGACAATTTTGTCTACTCCCAGCTGCTTATTCTTTCTAATTTTCCATTGTATCTGGAAGAGGTTTGGTATATACAGGGATCCATTTCAATTCTGTTGGTGAACAAGATATACCAGCTTTGAATTTTGAAAACAAGTTAAAAATAGGTACCACTGTAATGGACATTTATTTGTTGCGTGATTGCATTGTAATGCAAAGTATGAGGTTTATTTTTTTTTCAATGTTTCCTATTCTGAATTTCTTCTCAGAAATTAGATGCTCAGTGGTATTTTTTGTGGTCAGACATTGGAAATAAATATTTGCTCTACAAGTTTGCAATGTCTGTTTAAACTTTTGTTCCTATTCAGGATGATCCTGTAGTTGGAGATTTTACTTTGTTTCTTTTTAAGACCATTATGTTCAAGGAATTCTGAATACCTAGCTTTAGACAGTGCCATTTCTCCTGGGGAGCTTGAAGCACTTTTTCCAGAGTGTTTATTTTTGTCCTCAGTGAGTCTGAAGTATAGAGGTTTTTTTGACTTGTCTGGGGTCACTGTTAGAAACAGGAAGGTCTCCAATTTCCCAGCCTTGTATCCTGACCACAAGACTACAGTAACTTCCCTGAACCAAAGTCTGTTGGTATTCCTTGACTTTTAACTAGTTCTTGGTCTTTGCAACTGCTATTACTGTGAAGAAAAGTTATTCTGACCAAGATAATTATGCCTTCTTTGCACGTTGAGAAAAATAATACATGTGAAAGTTCCATTTAAAGTGTCATAATTTATGTAGTAGGTAAAAGATTTTTTTTCCTGTTGCTGTGGATATTTCAAACTTTGTTTTTCTTTGAAAAATATCCCAGTGGTTCAAATTAGCTGTCCTTCAAGAGTTTAAATACTTCACTGATGTTCACTACTGCATACAAATTCATAGTTTAGACCTGAATCGCAACAGTTTTACTCTCTAGTCTCTTTAAAAAGGAACTGCAGTGATGTGAAATTGGAACGATACACAAGTAAATTGGGCTCCTGAACTTTGTATGATCACTATGCGAGGGACAAATTGAAGTACACGCAACTGACTGATAAAAAAAGCAATTGAGAGAGCAATAAAAGGAAATGCAGCTGTAGAAAAAATATGAGGCAAGGACAGAGTTCAGATTAAAGAGAGAAGCTGAAGAAAGGCAAGGCAAGAAGTAAACAACTCTTTTAAAATAACTGTTGTAAAAGTCCTGCAGTGTAAGGGAAAAAAATGGTTTCTCCTGCCCTGGCTTCTGTACAGAAGTCATTTGTTCTTTGAGACTATGGGAAAAGGAAGTGCTAACATCTGTTTCTCCGTGTTCCAATCCATGAATTTGATATTAGTTGAAGAAAGTAAATTCTCTTCAAGAATTCAGTCACGTTGGCTGTTGCACTCAACAGTAAAAGAAAAGCCCTCTTCTGCTGAACCTTTTTCTGCTGAAAATGCATCACTCCAGCAGAGCTTGAAACAAGCACTAAACTAAATTGATTGAAATGAGGGTCTGGCAGATTGCAGAACAACTGGAAATTGGATATGTTGAGTCCACTTCTTCCCTCAGTCACTACAAGATTAATTACTTCAGTTGTAAATGGTAAATGACTTTGCTCCTTCTCTTGTTAATAGATATCTTAATAATTCCAACTTTTCTGTGGTTCAGTTAAAACTACTGTCTGCCTCTCAACCTCCAAATGTGAGGCTAATGAAATTAGGGACTCTGAGGAGGCTAGCCACATCTGCTTTTATTTTTTCTTTATATGTGAATGGCAGGCAGAAGACATCAGGTCCCCTTCTTGTCTTATGTGTTTTGAAAATTTAAAGAAACAGCCCTAAATTGCACAGTACTCTATAGGAAAATGAAAGTGAACAAACCTTCATACAGAAAATTTTGTACAATTACGTCTTGACCAGCATCACACCTTGGTCACTAGCCTCCATCACAATGTCTACATCATCAGTCTTTCTTCTGCTACTCTTGGCCACTCAAATACAAATTTACTGGACATCACCGTCAGTAAACACCATCTGTTATCATTACAAAGCTAGTACAGAATCCAGTGATGTGGTGGTACAGTGGAAATGTGAGTGTCAATATCTGTATGATTGGTGTCCTAACAGACAAAGAATAAGGAACATCTGAACATTTATTGTTCTGCTATGCACAAGTATTTTAAAGTCTTTTTAGAGCTGATATTCAAGGAGTAAGTTACATGTCCCTGGAGGAGGACAGTGAGGAAGGGGAAAATGAAATATTTGAAAATTTCTGGAAGCAAATTAGTATGAAAGAGAAGTTACATTTCTGAGATCTTACATATCTCAGAAAATACATAAGTATTTTACCTTGGGACAACTAATGGTAAACCATACCCAGAGGTAAACATGTGATAGAATAGCCATTTTGCCTTGTGGTTCGTCAGTTATGAATGTTGGGATATCTGATGTTACTAACCCTGAAAGAAAAGAAAATAGTGATAATACATGCTCTTTTTTTTTTTTTTTTTTTTAAAAAAAAAAAAGCTGTTAAGGAAGATGTGATCAAGAAAGAGAAGTATTTCTCTTATTTTCCTGTAAAATTCATGCTTAGCCACCAGATGGCATCCACAGACTGTCCACCCATCTGACCATATTTGCCACCTATTTTTTAACTTCTATGACCTGAGACAATAGCATGACAGAGCTGCTTTGCTTTCAAGGAAGTAAGCGAAGGAAAATACAACAGTAAAATTAACGTGATGAGTTAGTCCCTCTGATTTCCACTTATACTTGTTGTACTGATATCAGCGCAGCTACAGCATTTATAACTTGCGAAAAGTAAGGAATCAGGCCTGCTGAATGTGTATGTTTGCAAAGATGCGTCTATGTAATGCATTTTAATCCAGCACAGTAAATTTATTCAGTTTAAGCTGTAGTTACATTATTCTCACAACTCTTCTTGTGGTCTGGTTGGACAAGGTCAGGTGAAGTCCTCAGCTTGTGAGAAGAGAAAATGCTGTACATTCAACTGAGTTATATTGACGTAAGCCTGTAAAAAGAGTAGTCCTAGTTTTACAGCATGTGGTATAATGTAGCCTACAAACTATATAGAAACTTGTTAAATATTGTGTATTCAATATGAGAGACTGTACAATTTCTCCCCCCTCCATTCCTAATTTCTTCTCTTCTTATTCCTTCTTGCATCCCCCATCACTCCTATTGAGCAGGAAATACTGCAGTATTGTAGGTTACTAGGAGTATGACTCCATTGGGAGCCTGCTAGGATACCTTGTTACAGCTTCGCCTTTCACTCTTGTATACTAATGTCAAAAACACTTTCACTCTGAAGTCATCAATAACAAGAAAGTTGAGGTTTGACTTAGATACATTGATAATAGATTCCTAAATTCTTCATTTTTCTAGAGATGACTGCTAGTATTTTGCAGAGATGAATTTATGCTGGGCTCGACCCTGTGCAAATTTGTCATGGGTTGGGGCCTGCTTAAAAAAGAGCTTACAATCTAAATAATATAGAGGACTATTAGGCTGTTAGCGTGGGGGAGGAGTAGGACATATCCAAGATCACAGAGCTTATCAAGACAGAACCAAGAAGAAATCCCAGGTATTCCAGAGTGACTGGTGGTCTCTGAGTCTCTAGCATTCATTGAATAAACATTATTATTTAAGCTTTTTGTTCTCCTGAGCTCTTAGAATTGAGTTTAACTTCAGTGTAGCAGGCTACATATTCCTGTCTAAGGAGGACCAAAGAATAGCAATGCAAGAAACTGAATTTTCCCATGAGCTGGCAGATGTGTGCTTTGTGTTTGCCTTTTGCTTTCCCTATCTTATGGAAGTTTTTCTGAGCTGGCTGGATTTGGGGAACATGTAGAAGGACAATATTTTAATACCTATCCTGCGCCAGAGGATAATTGAATAGGCAGACTGGGAGAGACTGTGCATAACAGAGACATGCACCAAATGAAACAAGGCCTAGCGACTAAATGAATTGTTTCTTTCCGGAGAGATTTTAATGGAGTTTCTCTGGATTTACTGGATGCAAAGAATGGGAGCAAATGGTTCTCTAAATCTAATTGGACTTTGTCCAGCCTTGAGAGTATTGATCTAAAAAGGTTGTGTTATTTTTTTTATTTGGTTCTTTAAATACCTTTTTTAAGGTATTAAATTTTAAGTCCAAAAGAAAAAATGTCATAGATGAGTGGATTACAAGAAAGGATGCTAGAGTTTCCTCAGAACTGGTTTGTACAGTACAGTGGTTTAGGATGCGGTGTGTGTGTGTCCTTTATGGAAAACATTTTGAAGCTTTTTGCAAGGCTTGGTAATGACTGGTGAATCCTGCACGTGTGTAGGCTAAGGAAGTGACAAGCTAAGTATCATCACTTTTTTTTCTTTAGTAATCATCCGATGCTGATGAACAGAGGGAGGTTCTCTCCCCTTTGATGCAGAACAACTTTTTTAAGGATAAGTCTGATCACTCTCCAACAGGACATCCTGGCCATCAATGCTCTCCTGCCTCTGCAGGCTCTACTGCCATGTGACTCTACTCTTGCCTTTTGGAAAACAAGGCATACCAACTTAAAAGGAAAATTGCATTAGAGTACTGGGATCACCATGTATTTTAGTAGGGGAGTGTGCCCTGTAACAGGAACCTGTACACTGCAGGTACTTCTCTTGCTCTGTTTGCCTGATGGGAAGGTGCAGCCTGTCGGTGGGACACAGCTCAGGCCAGCTAGTTGCAAGTGACAGATTAAATTATTTAGTGAGAAGGAAGTTGTGATGATTCCTTTATGTATCTTGCTAGGAGGGAGAACAGAATGAAAGCCACTTGCATGAGTGGCTCGTACTCAGTGTGAGATTGAAAACACTTGACAATATGGACAAAATGTAGGACAAGGAGAGGATTTAACAAGACTGTGGCCTTTCTCTTGCGCACTGGCTGAAGCAGAGTGGTTATCTTGGAATTATGAGCAACTTTTCAGTTATCTTATCCTTGTTTTTCATTTGGGGGCTGTGCTTCAAAAAGGACATAGCTGTGAAGTTAATTGCTAAGTAGCCCTTTCTCTCAGTTCTACCTTAAACAGCAGCCTACGTGTTTGAAATGCTGCAAGGAAGAGGAATCACAGACCCACTTGTTTCCCTCCCACACATTTCATATGCTGGTAGCTTTTCTAAAAGGCTTTACCATTGATTGCTTCCTGACCTACTTTATTTCACATGTGTAGACCAAGAAGGATTTAATCAGTTACTGTTCATTCGTTCCAGAAGAAAAAGCTGGCAATAGTATTTTTATTTTCATCTTAGAAAAAAAGAATGTTACGTCCTAAGATAAGGTCATCATTTTCCTTTCGTTTAACTAATGGGAGAGGACATGCCTATTAGAGCTTTTGCATTGATAATTAGCTCCCATTCCTATGCTAAGATAAAAGACATCCTATTATCTTCAGGGTGTTCTTACTCTAAAATGAGTCCCCAGAGCTGTTGGTGCCTTTTTGTTTCCTTCCTACTCTTGGAGATCTGGTCTGCAGTCTTGAATAGCTAAGCTAATGTCCATTTCTGTTAGAGCTTGTGGCACTTCCTAATTTTTTTAAAAACAAAATCCAATTTCAGACAGCTGAGAATATAAAACTGACCCTAACTGCTGTGAAACAATAACATGATTCATGATTAAAGAAAAAAAAAAAAAAAAAAAAAAAAAAAAAAAAAAAGATTTTATTCAAGTTAGTGATTAGAGAAGTGGTAAACACCACCTAGAATATATATTATACGATTTATAGATCTCTAATGGCTTTTTTGTTACAGACCTCTTCACATTCGGTAGTCAGATGTGCAGGAAAGAACAGAGCACGTTATATTTCTGTTACTGAAGAGGGACACAGTGTACAGAGTGCTATAGGAACTGTAAATCACTTGCTAGAGCCCTCTGCTGCAACACCAGAATTATATTATTCTTAAAAAAATGTCTTGTAATGGTACTGTCTATGTCATATTTATATTGTGAAATATCCTTGAGGTTGCTAAGTGCTTTCATTGCAGATGGGAATTTTGTGTGTTAGTTAAAGTACTCTTGCAAACTCCCTTTATCTGGTATTTTGCTGGGCTGTTGGGATACTTTATCTTTTTGTGAGTGGAGTCACTAGTAAGGATGATGCTACAGTGCTTAGCTAGCCAGTTTATTTTAACAGGATAAATGTTTCTGAAGCTCAGTTTGACACTTGGTCCTTGCCCATTTCAGGGCCTGGTCCTGCTGCTTAAGGTACTGTTTGTGTAAGTAAGAATTGTAAGCTTGGGACTTTTTGATGTGTGCTACATGGCAATGGAAGAGATTTTTTCCAGATGTTATACATGAGGAATTCCATCTTGCATATTTTTTTTAATAGAAACATCTTGATCTTTTATTATTATTGTAGAAGATAACTGTTTATATTCCAATGAGCAATGTTGGTGCTACAGCTGAGATAGCACAAGAGAATGTCTCAGCCTTTACATCCCCATCAACTATACACTATACAGTATACTCTTACTTCTTATGCCTGCTTCTTATATGCCACAGTGGAGTGCTTGTTAGAGGGGAGAGAGTGTTATCTAAAAATCGCAATAGAAACTTGTTTTAAGACTTTCAGAAATAGTTGTTGTAAATGTTCTATATGAGAGAAAGCAAAAGACCTTATCTTTTTGCTGTTGTTTTTCATTTAATTTTACAGACAAGCATGAGAATTCACTTTCTGGAAAATCAGTCTTTCTGAATTGTATGAAGTTTTGCATCTAGGATCTTGTCTTAACCCTGGCTCTGACTTGCTGTGTGAACTGGATGTGGATAACACATCCCTTGTGTTATTCTTCGGACTCACGATTCTAGAATTAAAAAAAAAAAAATCACTTGGGGTTTGAGGTTCATTTAAACTTATAAAGCCATCACTTAAACTTATAAAGCCATCCTTGAATGAAAAATGTTACAGTAAAGTCGGTCTTTATTTTTACTCCATTTGTGTTATTAGAACTATGTTGAGTGCAGTAGAGCAAAGGGAGAAGAAAATAATCAAACTAGAAAAGAAAGCCTGCCACTGCCATCACACCAATAGAATAGCATTGTACCCACAAAATTCTTACAGAATGACTGAATTATTCATTGAAACAGAGGAAGGAGGGAGAAAATGAGACGGAGATAGATAAAAGCAGCTGCTGAATAGCCTAGACCAACAAGAGATTTGCTAGTAGGATTCCTGGCTGTTAATTTCACCCCAAGTCATTTGGAAGTTTTTGTTTTGTTTTGTTTTTTTTTTTTGTTAAAGGACTGTGATGTCTTGTGAATATGATGGTAATAAAGAAACCATCGTGGAGTTCCAAGCTGATGGTCTGGAGGATATAAATGATTGTGATGTTAGAGATGTTCACTGTAATCAGACAAATTAAGTCAAGGACTGTAGTGCTGTTGCTTATGCCTGTTTTCTTACTAATCTGTGATATGCCCTAGATCATGACCTGTGGATTCTTCTGGGTATGAAATAGAAGCCAGTAGAAAGTGAAGGAATTTTAGACTGCCATATTGCCCATTTAGATTGTGAAATTGCATCCTTTTTCTTGTGCTATGCAGTCTACCCTATCCCATCTCTGCCACTACCTCACTCAGACAACCAAAATTCTCCTAACTTCTCCCTCTCTGCATCATTCAGCAATAGGTGTCAGTGTGACTTAGATGTCTCTGCATGTTGTCAGGTACTCAGACATCAGGCTATTTTATAAATAAGACTCTATCCTATTTTATGTCAGCAGATTTGCTTATGCTGAAGCAATTGCTTTCTAGTTGCTCTATGCTCCTGTAGAATTCTGTTACAAAACTTTATATGAGGAAGATAAGGACTTGCTCCCTTCTTGGCAAAATTTGTGCCTTAGTATTTAAGAGAGCTTTTAGCAGTTTTATTCATTTTTCAAATTATTCGGGAAAAAAACAATATTTGACTTTTAATTCTATATATAGTCTTGTTCTGTCCTTGTCCCTACAGTGTCTGAACTCCTTTTAGTAAAAAATACAACTAAAGCTTGATACACGAGCCTCCCTTTTTCTCTCCTTAGGGGAATTTACAGTTGCATATCGTCTCCATTGGGCCATCCTCCCAATACTCCAATACGATCTTAAATTTAATCTGAGCTAACAAATGTGTTTTATTCATGACTGCTTTGGTCATTTCTAGTAGTATTGTAGCATTGCCAAATTAAAACCTTTTTTACATTTTTTTTTCTTACACGCTTGCCTGGATCTGGCCCTTTAAATTTAATAGGCATCCGTTCTCAAACTGCTTCTTACTATAGGTTCCACAGTGAATTTTCATGGACCTTTGTGCAAGTATTCTGATGTTATGCTTTCAGAGTACTTTATTGTGATGATTTCTAGAGCAGTGATGTTTAGATAAACCTCTTTGAATTACAAGTAAGGGTGTGAAAATGGATGCTGCTTAGTTTCTGAATCATGTACCATTTATTTGAAATGAGTCAGGTATATGTTTAGATGTCTGCCCTCTTGCATACTGTTTGAATAATGCTGATAGACTTGAGTCCTGTATTTGTTAAAGTCAGTGACAAAACTCTAAGTATAATGAAGATAAAATTACATCTCTTTCTTTGATATATTTTACAATACCTACTCTACCCCACAGACTGTGTGAATAAATCTGAAAACTGTGTGGTCTGATGCGCAGTATAAATTTTAATTTTATTATACATATCACATACATACATTTTCTTGAATGCTTTTAAAACAATAATGGTGAAACAATATATTTCATTTAGAACGCAGCTTTCCTGTGCAGTGTTTGTAGCCTGAGAATTGCAGTTGTGCATTAGGATGAGAGAGACAAAAAGTAAAATGCAAAAGGAACAAGTGAGCAATTCATTCATAACAGCAATACTGGATCAAACACAGAATAGCATAATTGGAGTGAAATCAATTAACTCTTGACAAATTAAGAAGTTGATTTTTTTGTGGGATTAGAAGTCTGTGTTAGGAAATTGTTATGTTTGTCTTCAAGGCATAGTCTGGATGGGATTATGCTTACCATTTTTTAGGGTTGGACTAGATGTATTTTCTAAATTAGGTGAGAGTTGGATCAGATTTGATAACTCTTTTAAAGAATACAGCTAATGGCCTTTACTCTCCAGGATTAATGTCTATGTCTCAAGAGTAGTTTAAGTTCAAAGACTCTGTCACAAATCTGCGTTATGACTAAAGCTGTCACTATCTGAAAGCCAGGTCAACCTCAAAAAGATTTTTGGATGTAATATATCATGCTTCCAACATCCTTTTCTTGCAGTACATTTATATTTGTCATTATAGTAGCCATCTGAAATGAATAACAGGCACTGATATCTGTCCTCCTCTTTTTAGGAGGAGGGGTAACAGGAGCAGAAAAAAGTTCCAACTAGATTTTTTTACATTTTTAATTAGTATTTTTTTCTTCTTTTGGAGGTAGGGTGGTACTGGCTAGTAAGAATTTAGTGACCATAAAGAATTTAGGGACAGCAAGTGTTTCCATGTATAAAGAAAATACTTTTTCGATCCCCAGATAGGGTCTAAAATATATGAATCATCTCTCCTGAGAGGGCCAGACTCCAGCTCCTAGGAGTCACACTAAACAGCTGGCTTTTTATGTCCCCTTTCAAGCAGGTTCTGTTCACTATTCAGCACAATTTCTGCAAAAATCAAATAGAAATTAAGAGTTGAGTCATGGCTTGAAAGAGCATTTCAAGAAGCTTCTTCATTCTGTATAATTTTTCTCTCAGTAGTCTTACTATATTGTTTTTTACTTATGTCTATGGATTTTTCAAGTCTGCCTTGCTATCAGATGGTTGAATTTCTGAATATAGATCTATCTAGCTATTACATTTTTGTAGCCCTAATCAAGTGCTATGGTCTGTCCTTCATCTCTAGAGTTCAGTTGTGCACCTTGTCTCAAGAGTGCCGGGATACAATAAATGACCTTGATTTTGTTCAGAAGAGACTGAGGATCAAAGATCTGTTTTCACTCACGGTTTGAAATAGGCACAGTTGCTGAAAGGCATATCCAGGGCTTTACTACCAGTTTATTTAAAGTAACCTATATAATACCAAGCAAGAATCCTGAGGCCTAACCACCCTTCTTGGACTTAAAATGTGTGTAAGAGAAGGACTCCAAAACCAGAAGGCCCTTTACTCTATTTGTGACTGACAATATCAGATGAAGTGGGTAGAAAAATAGTGCCAGTATGAAAGCTGCTCATATTACAGAAATGCAGGGAGCAGAACTGATGAAGAACTTTGGTAAACTCAGGAAAGAGATGGTTGTCTAACTTGAGTATTAGTGAGTGGCATGATGTGTGTTCTTTCTGCTACTGGGATGCCAAGGATGCTATCTTGGTCTGCCTGTTCTTGTGAGAGACATAATCCATCACTGGAATTGCCATTCCCCCCGCCCCAATGTGGCAAAAGGGAGATGCATCCTAGCCTTAGTGCATGTATGAGCAACGCTGGGTTAATCTCATTCTGCAGGAACAAACTGGTGGTGTGGGAACACTGCCAATGAGGCTTACAAGGCTTTGGGGGTTTGCTGTATAAATCTTACATGCACAGGAAGTCACCAGGCTTGCTGTGTTTTCACTGTGGAGTCACTCTCTGCCTCCTTAGTCTTGCATGTCTGTTTCCAAGGCTGCTTTGTGCTGGGCCCCTTTCACATGAGCAAGATGGGACTGACATGATCCGTGACTGAAAACAGCACCAACAACTTGATAACTCTCCTATCCAAAAGCATCCAGACTGACTGAAAGAGCTTGATAGTCACTGTACCTCAGTAGTCCCCACCCAGCAATCCCAGTGCTAAGTATCTGCTACAGACTCTCATACCTGTAAAAAAGCTTGGAACAGTTGTTTTTCCTTTTTACAGTGTTCTTAGACCAGGTCGGAAGGGGCCTTTCACAGTCATCCAAGTTTTCTTTGGAGGAGTATTCGAAATCTTCCTTCAGCGTACCCATAAAATGAGCAAGCCATTGCCACTAGGCTGTCTTTCTCTCCTCTGAGGTTTATATTGTGACTTTACATGATTTTCACCACTGTGTGAATGGACAACTTGCAGTGCTTGTCTGTTTTGCTGACAGTACTTCCATAAACAGCATATATCTGTATTTCTTTGTCTGGTGTGCAGAATACTACTTGTGCCTGTCAGCATATCCTTCTGTGTTTCTGAGGCAAGCCAATTAACCCCTCTGTATCTCTTTAAAAGCAGCCAGAAATCATTCTGCTAATGTTTGCTGAAGTGCAACTGCTTTACTCCTATATCTTAAAATAGCATTTTTAAATTCTTCTAGTTAATAGCTTCCCTAAGAAAGAATTTTCCCTGTAATCAAAATAACATTACTGGAGCTTTGCAAAGGCATGTGCCCTTTTTTTCCTCTCTAGAGCCCTAAAAAAGTAAGTTTTTTCCTGCCTTACAGCTAATATACTGCCTTATAGCTAATAAAGCCCTTGGGAATTTCAGGAAGGAAAAGGTAAACAGGTTCATATCCCAAATACAGCTCTATATCAATATAGTATTTATGCCCTTACACTTTAAGGGCACTAATTTCTGTGAAGAATTTTGGTCAGTTTGTAAATGGGCATATGTTAGTGTGTAACTCAGGCCTTTTCACGGTTTCAGTTTATTTTTTTAGAAATAATAAAGCAATATAGGAATTGCAGATTGTATGCATGTGCTAGTCTTCTGCATCCAGTGTCAAATGATCACCTGTTATTTTTCCCCATTTTTAATCAATGAAAGATCAATAAAAAGAAAATTTCCTCAAGTTGGTTGTTCAGAGCTACACGCTTGCGGCTATATTAGTCATCTAAACTAAGAGCTTTTATGATTTGAGTAACCTATCAGTATTCTTCAAATATTTACCAGGACTTTCCTACACAACAGAAATAAAATGTCCTTTTTTTCCCCTCCTTTTCTCCTTTTTCTGCTCAAAGTCTAAAATCTTAGTTTGAAGCCATCCAAGGGGAGCCAGGCTGAAAGAGGAAGAAAGAGAAAACATCCAAAGAAGGTTAAAATAACTTTACTGAATCCCCTCATAACTTGACTTGGATACCAGCTCTTGGCTCAGAGTATTCCAAAAAATATGTATAGATACTTCATTCATTCGAGTATTTTGCAAAGAGTATTTTGCATATTTTTAAATTTGTTCCTTGGCAGTCGAAGTAATCTAGTAATTTTACTAGGTGGGTATCTTAAGTATGCCACTGCTCATCATAAGCCCATATCTAAAAATGAAAAGAATTTCTGTATTGTCTCCATTCTATATATCTATTATCATGTCAAGGTAGTCTGCCTAGTAAATTAGTAACAGGCTAATTTTTCTAAGTATTCGGATTGCAATCTTTTCAATTGCCTCAGCCATGTATCTACTATATAACAAGCAAAACTGTGTAATACCGTTTTAATCCTTCATGAGTATACTACAGAGATGTTCCAAAATCAAAAAATTATTCTTAGCATGCAGATATCTTTATACTGAACTTAGAGAAAATATTAAAATGCTGTGTCATTACCTATCTGAAAGATTCCCAGCTTCTTGTTTGCTGCAGAATATAGCCACCTAAAGTGGGTTATCTTTATAAGAGGCAGAAATTAATGAGGCAAATCAAAATAAAGGAGAAAATCACAACTACAATGAGGTGCATCTACAAAATGAGGATGTTAGATCAATGTTAATTCAATCATAATTTTTCAAGGGCATGCAAGCAATACTTCTTATAAATGCGAAGTGTTTTTTCTTGCTTTTAACACCTGTTATATTTGGATATATTTCTTTCACTAACAATTTGTCATTTTTCATTTGGCAGACTCTCTTGGCTTCTTTTCTTTCTGTGTTGTTTGAAGCAGAAATGAATATATGAAAGCAAGCTGGACAGGAAAAATAAAATTATGTAAAAAAAATACTGTTTTAAAATGTTTATATTTCAAAAAATTAGAAACAAATACAATTACGATTTTTGTAAGACTTCCTCTGTTGAAATCGTCATTTTTCCAAACCTTTTTTAACAAAATTCTTTTTGTTCCTTTGAAAATGAAAAAGTTCCTGGGATAAAGTCACTAGTGATAACTCTCAAGGTTGGGAGAGAGGGTTGGAGAGGAGGAGAGGAATAGAAGCTCTTTCAAGTGGAGGAGGGAAGGAAATCCTATTGGATCTAGTCCAGCAGAGGTTGAACTAGATGATCTGCAGAGGTCCTTTTCAACCTCAACCATTCTGTGATTCTGTGAAAATCTTTTAATTGGCTCTTGTTTTTTTTTTTCTAAATATGAATTTTGAAAAGTTTAGACTTGAATGTTTTCCTGAGCCAAATTCAGAACATACTGAAGTCTAGCAAGAGCCATTGGCATAAGTGATAGTAGTGAAGATAGGTGAAGTAGGATATAAGATCTGAAAGTTAATGGAACTCCTTTGAAGAATTTCAGTTGATATTCACCCCAACACACTGAATGTTGAATTAACTCTGAGTATGAAAAATTCTTCAGTATATAGACTTCACTCATTCTGCCTATAATTTACACTTTATAGGTTTATTTTAAGCAGTGTATTAAGGTTAAAATTAAACAGCTCTGGCTCAATGATTTACCAAGCCAGAATTCATTAAAGGCAATGAGCACAGTCTGTAGAAGTATTACTATGTGTTTGCCGTGTTATTGCACTCTTCTGTTTATAGCTTTGGAGATAAAATTCTGGGCTCACAGCCCCTTGAGCTGAGCTAGTATGGCTGCTCTTAGATATTAGTTAATTAACTAGTAAATGAAAAACAGAAGCGGACTGTCTATGCTAGCGTATGGTGAGAGCATGATCTCCTTTGTTGGAGACATTTAAAAGCAGGTGAGATAAACCAATGTGGTTTGGGGGAGAGGGGAGGAGCGATTGAGCAGGGAGATGGGCTCTATCCTTCAATTGCACTTCATGATTACAATGTCAAAAGTCAGGGAAATGTGCCAGGAAAAAAATGAGTATGGTATTAAAAAGAACATATAGGTTAATTTGGAGTATTTTTTTTTTTCAGTCACTTGTATCAGCAGCAGGCATGAAGAATCCTGCAACTATAGATCTCTGTGTGATAATGGCAGTGCCATTGTGGATTGCATTTCTGTCATATCTGTCCACTCCTCATGACCCTTCTCTGTATTAGTCAGAGAATGTGGAAGATATGTGATCAGTAGGGCTGATAATGATCTGTCAGGCAGGCAAGCTTCATCACTCACTGAACAAGCAATAGTACACTGATCATTTAGCAAACAGCTCCTGTAGAGCTCCTTGCTCTAGAAAATCAATACTCAGCTAACTGGTGCATTTTGTAGAAGCAGAACCTACAGTAATTCATAAATGACTTCCATTTCTCTTTCAGTACTTTTGTTTGCATATCATCTAGTGTTTATTACTTGACTGATTAAAAATATGTTCTTAGTTCACAGTTTAGTATCAAAAAATCATACTAATGCCCTTTTCTTAGATCTTTAATGGCCTCATGTTTTTCTAAGATTCTTAGATCTTCAGCTGCCTCAGAACTGGAAAGAAAATAGAATTTCGTTATACTTTCACAATATTGTGAAGAGCAGGATATTGCAGATGTTTTTCAGTGGTGAGAAACTAGGATGAGTATTAGGACAACTTTTTAACTGTACAAGGAGTGAAGCACTGTAATAAGCTCCGTAAGGTAACTGCAGAATACTTTTTCTTGTATAATAAAGCCTTCTTCTACCCTTTACCAATGGTTGATTTGACTTACATTGATGGAGTTAACAACTGACTATACTTTACAGTCATCATTCAAGGGTCTAGAACAAATTGTTATGTTAATGAAACAAGTAATCAAATTAGCTGAGAATATATAAGTTATTGGAGCTCTTTTCCCAGAACTGATTCAGGTGGAATTCTTGGAAGCTTGGGATTTTGATATCAGAGAGGTCCATAGACAGTTATTTAATTTTCTCCCTTACACAACTTTCTGTTGAGATATACTTCAATATTGTACATCACAAATTCTGGCAAGCAAGATAAGTATATAAGGTAAAATGGGCATAATCAAAATTCTATAGACTGGCACTACTACAGAATGCTAAAATCCACTTGTCACACAACCCTTCTTAGATTTGATGATCTTAGATGTGTAGCAAAATAGAGACATCAGATATTACTTAATAGTTATCTTTTTCTACTCAATCAATGGAGATGTCTAAAGAGAAAAAATGACATATATTGGAGAAACTGCAATTGCATTTCAGAGCCATAGAAAAATCTATGACTTAAACATCAAACAAAGAATCTTCAACTGAAATTTTTTTTATATTATCTGAAAATATTAAAGTTGGAAGTACATCAGAAGTCACAGACAGATGTCTAACTGCTCTCTGAAGTGGATAGCACTGCCTTGAAAAGTCTCTCTGAACCTGACTTAAAGATCATAGAAAATCTGATCATAGAAAATAAGGTTGGAAAGGACCACAGAAAGCAGAAAAGAATGTATGTATTTATGAGGTGTATTCCATTTCTGACATGCCTATCCAACAATTTTTAAAAATCTTCTGTGAGAGAGGTTTCACCAGTTTTGACTGGCAACTTATCCTGTGCCTTGTTTTCCTTATTGTTAGGAAGCTTTTCTTTTCTGATGTTGAACAAAATCTCTATTGCTGTAATTTAACGCATTACTGCTGATTTTACTTGCAATGGGAATGAATAGGAGTTTATAGCCTTTATCTTGTTATAGCTGTCATTTACCTGTTTGAAGATCAATATACACTTCATCATTCTTCCCTCTCCAAAGAAAACAGTCCCCTCGGCTCTTTTTTTTTTTTTTTTTTTTTTTTTTTTTTTTTTTTTCCTTTTAGGAAATGTTAGTCATCTTTTTTTCTAGCCTTATTCCCTGAACTTTCTTCAGTTGATCTGCATCCTTCTTGTTTACCATGTGGAAAGTTAAATGACTTTATATACAGGACTTGTAAAGAGGTGTCCTGGAATAGATACAGGTGGTGACCTATAGTCTTCTGTCTGACAGAATGGAATGCTTGCAGGTACATATAGAAAGCTGAAATTCAGGCATAGGTGAGGCTGTGCTTAATCAGTCAAACTGACTGTCACTGAACTGCCCCACATAAGGCTGTCATTCCCAGATGATTTATTAATTACATTATGAATTCTCTACTTCTAGAGACATGCCCTAAATGGACGACCTGTGGAGATCTGTGCTACAGGTATACCAAAGAACTGTAAAGGTAAACAGATAGTAAACTGATTTATAAATGTTCAGCTGGACTTGAACTTAAATTACAATAATCTAAAGAAGGCTAAGGGCACTCTAAGAAAGTAAAAAATTTGTTGTACTAAACGTTCCTTGCACAAGAAGAGGAAATGATACTAGTAAAAAATAAGAAGGCGAAAGCTGGTTCTAAGTGTAGAAGTGTAGCTCTGTCTAGGAAAAATAAAAATCTGTCCTGGGTCGTGACATTATTGAACTGTTAGAAAGCAAAGTATATTGGCAATAATGCAGAAATAAAGGGGAACATTTCTATTAAGTGCTGGCAGTATAAAAAAGTCCGCTCATAAAAGGGATGATTATAAATACAAGACTGGTTAATAAAGCATCACATATGTCTAGGGAAAATATTCTTGTGTTGAAAAACCACACAGGTTAATGGACAGATTTGGTGCACAATCAGAATTTATTAGCTCTGCAGCTGAAGAATGGTGCTTGGCTCTTGAAATGCTGAAAGGAAGTGGAAAACTTATAGGGTAATTGATATTCTGACATAATAAGTAACCACTTTTGAAAGAGGCATTCTACAAAATTTTTGGGGTGGTGGGGTCAGAGCAGAACTGCTCTAAATAAAGGCAGCGATTAGGACAATGATTGGAACATGCAGTTACACAAAAATGGGGTATGAAAACCCTAGAATCCAAATAAGAAGTTTGGGACATGTAAAAACTGATCTGCGTTTTAGCATGGCTGAAAACTTGGGGGTCCTTCCTGTGGCAAGTACCTGCAGATTTCATCTGCTGAAGTTACTTTTGAAAATCTGGCATAGATCAAATTGTTTTCTAGGTGATTGGCTTTCAGGAATTACTTCAGGGGAAAGACATAGTTAAAACCTCTGAGTTCTGTAGTCTTTCTGCAGTAAAAGAAAAAAGGAATAGAGAGGTAAAGTGATGAAGGAGTGAGCAATCTCAGTTTTTTGGCTGAATGTTTGAGTAGCAGCAGATAAGAAAAATCTGTTTATAGAATATAGATATAGAAAAATCTAAACTTTAGATTCAAGGGTCTATGTCAGTGTTTCTGATCCAACATAAGGCTGGTACTTGAAGATTCCAATACATTAAACAAATCTACAATTTTATTGGTAGGAACGTGATAATCTCAGGAAGATTTAAGTCCATAGCTCTGATTAAGAAAAAGGACAGGAGCACCAGACTGCACAGAATTAGACAAAGTATTTTTAAATACTTCCTGTCTGCAAAATAGGTGGAGGATCCCTGAGGATGTAGCAGATCATTCTGAATCCTGGCACACAATGTTGAAATTGAGTGCTTGGAAGTGTAAGAAGACTTTAAAGATGTTGGAGGATGGGAGTTTTCATAGCAAATAACTTAGAGATGAATTTGGGGCTACGCACCTGTCTGATCTGAGGCTGCATAAGAGTATTCCATAGTGGGCTGTTGGCCTGTTCTAGAGCTGCTGGCATGGATAGCTCTGAAAGTGGTAGGCCTGAAGTATCAAATCTACTGCATATGCACAGCTGCTCTGAACATGCAGTTATTGCAGGCCCTTCAGAAATCAATAGAATGCCCTTTGACTCAGCACAGCATAGAACATTAAATAGTACTTTATGAAAAAGTGGGTTAGCCCATACATCATGATATTTATTCCAGGTCAATACAAAACTTCTGAAAAAAAGCTGATATAATTTTAAATTCTCAGTGTGTGGAGCTGAAATCTTTGTTCATTGTTTCAGTTCTGGCCTAGCTGTGCTTCAAAAACCTTTTTGTGCTAGGCAGTTCAAACACTATCAATTTGCATGGAAATATTGATGCAAGAATATAAACTACTAAACAAAGAAATGACTTGCAAAATTGAAAGTCTAAATTCTCCTGAGAGCGGACATTGAACCAGACTTGATGATTAATATGATTAATATTTTGATTATTAAAATGATTAATAATTAGAAATGAGTTCTTCAGTCATTAGTTGTCTGGGAAGAGTCTTGTGAGTGGAGCAGATTAGGGATCTCTGTAGCACATCCTTAGAATTTTGCAGGGCAGCTTGCCAAATGGTTGTAGAGCTGCTCTTCCAGTCAAAAGCGAGTATAGACACAAGTGTGGTAACTCTAAGGCTTTCTTTAAATGCTTAAGTAGAAAGGAAAGTAATTCATTGCTCAAGGACATGAGGGTGCTCAGCATGAGAGTTGCCTCTTGCTTATTGTCTATATTTTGCAGAGGTGCAAGTAGTGCTGGCCTGTTTTCTAAGACAATGATTGCAAGGTTGCCAGAGTAGACTGCAATAATAGAAGTTTTACAGAGGTAAAAATACCAGGGTAACCCAAGTCTGCTGTAATATAGATGCTTCTCTACTGCTGTATGTGAAGTTTTAATTTGCCAAAAACAACTAACACAGTGATTTAACATATTCTTGCATCAATTCTGAGCTTCTGACATAGAAAAGTATTAAATCAATTTATGTTTTTACCTAGTCCCTTCCTCCCTAAAATTTGTTTTTTATTCTTGTTGTTTTCTTTTCATTTTGTTCATAGTTGTGCATTGATTCTCTTTCTCCTTTATATTGCACGTACCTGTTGTGATTTCCCTGGATTTTAGGGAAAACCAATCAACATTCACAATCACTCCTAAGATCAGTATGTTAGTATGTTGATGAAGAATGGCTGATGAATTCCCAGCACCAGATGTTCTGACCAACTGCTAAAGCATAAATGAGGACCATGCAAAAGTGTATTGCTCAGTCATCATCATGAACTAACAACATCTGGTTCATTTGCAGGTGCCCTCTGCCACAGTAACATTATATTAAATTCCGTGCACTGTATGATAAAGGAAACTAATGTATTTTCTATCAGGCCATGGGAGATAATAGGTGCTTCTGTCAGTAAATCAGACCATTACTAACTATTGAAAGAAAATAACTGAATTGCTGCTGTTTAAATTCTCAATTTCCAGCTAAACTAGAAATGTCAATGGCTGTTTTCTGGCTAACTAATTTTTTTTTCCTGAACATCTCCTGCACATGTTTAAAAAAAAAAAAAAAAAAAAAAAAAAAAAAAAAAAACTGTTACAAAATTTATTTTCAGTGCAGTACCTTGGTAGAGTGATATGATATTGTCTTATCCTATACAAAATTACAAAATGGAAAATTTAACAGAATTTTTGTTAAATTCCTGCTTCATTGGGGTGTGTACAAATAGTTTCTGTGGCTGACAATTTGAGGCAACCTAGATTCCAAACCTAGTGCTGCAGAATGGAGGACTGAGTGAACTCGCATGATCTCAACATGGTACCTTCTCAAACATGAGTTTTGTTAACCAGTTTATTTCTTCTTAGCTCCGTAATGCTGGGGCTGGTGTTACCTCTTCTATTATCCTCAGAGAGACACCTTGGGACTATGCAGGGCAACGTCTTCTTGGCCCTGCAAATCAGTGGGAAGAGCAGAGGACTCTGGAATTGCATGTATGCAGTTCTCTGTCTCTTACAGGATGTGCACTGTTTTGACCCAGCCAGTCTTAATGCAGTTGGAGAAGATATAACCTCAACGATCAGCTGTTTCTACTGAAAATGGCCACAATTAAAACATCCCTATTGTATATCATCTACAAAAATTTTATGGCCCTAATTGTCCTTTCTCTGAGTATACCTGAAAGAGATCTTATAACATGAATTTTGCTTCTACATGCAAGAGACTAGATTAAATGTTTCATCAAACACGTGAGTCATGCAGAGCCAAATTCTTCTCTCTCTTATGCCTCTTTTCATGTCTATCATGATGTAAAGACCAATATTTGATGAGAACACAATGAAATTCCATTCTTACTTGTCTGAAAACTTTCTTTGCTTTAGTTTGATTTGCCAGCTCATTTTCTAGGTGAGTAGAATACAGGGTACCAGTATGAAGGGACATGTTTCTTCTTGCTGCTGAAATAAGATTTTTGTAGTCTGTTTCTTACGGGGCTTACTGCAATACCCTTTTTATTTCTTTGAATGGGACTGTTCAAATACATAGAACTGCTAGTAATAGGTGCCACACTTTGTCAACTAAACAATGCCAAAATAATTCAATGAAATCTTGGATTGGAATTTTATAATTGGTTACATAGAGATAATTAGCTAGATACAATATCCATCTACTGCAATGGGAGCTGCATCTGTGAGACTGGATCTGAACCAGTTCCATTTTGGAGTCTGTAAATATTGCTTCAAAATATGATCCATGTCATCCTGTTTGTTTGTCATAAATCTAGTGTATATATGGGCTACACTTAGCCAGCAAGTTAATTGCTTTTCACTCAGACGTCTCCTTGCTGATCATCTGGTAACAGCAGAACAAATTCTCTGTCTTGTCCTGTTCCTCGTTATGTATCTGTTTAAATAAGTTTTGTTGTTGCTCTCTTTCTATTAGCCCAGTCTGCCCTGGTGTGGTTAGGGCAACTTTGGCTGATGGGTGTTCTTCAGCTAAAATACCCAAATATAAGAGGCTACTTAATTAAGTATTTAATTAACTCTTTCACTTTGCAGTGAATCTCCAGACTGTAGAACAGTACTTGACATTGATTTTTCAGATATGGAACCTTACCTGACATTCAGCTCTCTGCCTTTTTTAAGGCATTCTCAGGGCAGAGTTGAAGATATTTCTCCCAGGCAATCAATTTAAACTGCACTGCTCTGTCTTGCTCTTAAAGCCCTACAGACATGTTCAGGGTAACATGATGCACTTTCTGTAAATGAATTCCCAGATACCACAATGAAAACATAAGGTTTTCTCTTCTGTTTCTTAGAAATGGTATCAATTAGATCACAAGTACTTTTTATAAGAAGTGAGAGAGAGGAATTAAGGTGTTTGAGGTGTTGAATGCCTGCTGTTAACAGCTTTATAGGGAGCTGAGGTATCTAGCTATGTGTCTTATTTGCCAGTATTGACTTAGAAGAAAAGTATGCTTCTGTTCTTAGAAATAATAGACAAAAGCCACACTGAAATACTGTGAAAGAAAAGTCCTTAAGCTGTTTCTTTCAGACAAAGGATTTGTTTGGAGTCAAGAGCCATTTCTGTGGTTAGTAGTATATTCCCCACTGGATGTGATTTGTATGTCTATATAGACATTTTTTTCTATTAGTCCAATTTGTCATGGCATGGTTAGGGTTGTACACAGGATTTTCTATGATGGTGTTACTGACTCCTATACATTGATTCCAGGCTGAATTTCTGTGAGGAAGCAGTCTGCCAGTCTTTGTCATACAACCTGGACCAGGGCTGCCAGTCAGTCAAAACCAGCTTCTGAACTCTTAAGCAGGAATGCAGTGGGGGATTTTTTGCCTGTATCATTCTCCCCAAAAGGTAGCTTCCTAGAAGCCCTAAAGATATGTTAGTGTTGTATGTTGTTAAATGTTCATCCAGATATACTGCTTTGGTTAAACTGGACAATATTTCTAGTTTTGCTACATTCCACCCCATACACTTCCCTGTATAGCAGTAGAAGTTTGAGTGAATTAAATGCAAGAAGATGACTCGGAGTGCCATTGATTTTTGGAATGAGTGAGTTGTACTACTGCGGAAATTTTGCTATAATTGATGGAGTTTTTTCTTTCTCATTGGGTGAGATCAACTGTGGATGGGAACGCCTTTTTTTTTGTTTTTGTTTTTGTTTTTGTAGGGCTTTTTAGTAATGGTTCCTGTGTACTTTGATTGCCAAAAAGAAATTTCTTTATTGAATTGTAGGTCTAAATTGGAATAGTTGACTGAATACTGTGTTTCCCCTTTCATGACAGAATATTAAGAGGAGAATTGGCCTGTGAACTTTGCTTTGCTGAGAGCAGTGTGTGCATATGTAAAAACATTCTTAATGAGACTGTTTTGATCTCTTTCCTCTCAGTTCACTGTTAATGATCATAGCTAGCTTTCTTTTAGGTACAGCTTTTGTGAATTTGCTGAGATTACCCTACTTTTTTCTAAAATTAGACTTTATGGTTCATTGGATTACATTATTTTCTTCTTTGTTTTCCAGAGGATTTCATGATACTGGAACCCATGCTTTTTCATTAGCTCTTATGAATGTGAGCAAGTGCCACATTCCTTTTACTTCAGAATCTCAATGCTATTGCATTCTTCCTTTAATTTCTATGTTGGCTCATGAATCAAGAAGAATCTACATGTTTTCCCCTGTAACTGGCTTGTCTGTTTTGTAAAGAAAGGAATTTACTTTTAATTTCTCCTGATTCCTATGTAAGTATTCATAATTTCTTTGTATTTCTTTACAGCAACTAAATCACCTTCCTCTGTATTGTCCCAAAACATAGCTTCTTCCTGTATATGTTTTTAATTACACTGTGTAAGTTGTACAGTGGAAGAGAATATTTTAGGATTCTCTGCAGCTCCCTGCTTCCTGAATCTCTCATGTTCTGCTGAGATTTGGTTTTCTTGGCCATAAAATATTGCTACAGTTGGGAATTCAGTCCTACTTTATTGTTTTACTTTTCTTCCTGGCTTAATGGTGAACTTGATGATTTTGAGTAAGGTGAGTCCAAGTTTGAAGCAAGCATCACACCAGCCTGAAATTCTTAATGCAAGCATGCTGCTTCTTCAGCCCTAACTGTCTTCAAAGAGCAATGCTAGCAGGTGGTTTATGATGCTGCAGTCTCTCTGAGTTGAGGAAAACAGATGTATTAATAGTGTGGGTGTGTGCTAGACTGTGTATTAGCAGGGGATGATGTGAATCAGTAGTTCCCTGCCTTTTTGTCTTGTTTTGATGTGTGTCTGAGATGAGAGCACACAGATAATGCATGGACTTCTGTGGTTCAGCAGAAGTTGGGGGACATTCCCTGCATTTGTGTTCCGAATGTGTGTGTGCTTTAAAACGTGGGTGGCAGTTTGGGGCTGTCTCTACTTTGGACCTTGTCTGTGTTTGAGTATTAAAGTGGAAGTGAAAAGCTTTCAGAATGTGAAGCTGTGATTTTGGAGTTCCCTTATTGACAGATTTAACAGTTTGTTCTTGAAAAGTAAATGATTAAAATAAAACTCTAGTTTGGGATGCCTTTATTTTTGAAGCAAAGTGATAAAGTTTCATCCTTATGAGTTCTCAGAAAGTGTTGTCGTATCAAGAACTGCAGTCTTTTACTAAATGAATTGTCACACAAAGGTAAAATCAAAAGAATATTATAAGTTGTAAAATGGGAAAAGAACATTTTATACAGCAAAGCAAGGTTAAAATTGAACTCTTGCTACATGTGATAAAAAGAGAGTTGGATTTCTCTCATTTCTCAAGTGTCTTGGCAGAGTTTGAAACTACTTTTTGATGTGGTCATAAGTTAACTACTGTGGAATTAGTTCTTGATGCAAAGCTAGACTATTTCAATATGTGGTAAAAAGCCAGAGAATTAGTTTTCTTAACCTCATTTATCTCAGCATTTTAATGCATTGTGAGAAGGGCTCTTTGATTTAAAATATTTATTTATTAATATGTTTGAATTAACAAGAAAAATTGAGTAGCTACTGAATTTCTGGATACAATAGAATGAATGCTAGCTTGAGCTCTGAAGTTCAGATTAGAATGTGTTCTCCTGAAAGTCAGTGTTCCTCTTTTGGGGACGGATTTTAACCTTTGGGATATATTAACTCTAATTCTCTTTGGTGGAGGCATGTGCTTGTGGACGCGATCTAACAAACTATCTGTATATGACAAAAGACATGACAGAGTTTCCAGTGTTCTTCTCCAGCATCCTCACTTCCAGTTAGTAGATGTGTTTCTGCAGTTGAATTTCTATATGAAGTTACTCAGCAGTCTTAGTGTTGTGACCTTTCTTCAGAGGATTAACACATTGTACTTAGTACGAGTAGAAGACGAAGATGGATCAAAAGGGACAAATGGGAAGGGCAAACTTTCTCCAAGGAAGCTAAACTGTGGTCTCTGAGGGATTCCTGGCTTGAGATAAAGGGTGATGAAAAGAAATGGGACTCAAAGCTTTATTCCAAGTTTCTCGTTTGTGAAAACAACTATGGGTTCCGTATGCCATAAAATGTTGCAATGTGAGTACGTATATACATTTGTAAATACGATTTGTGTACTAAGTAGAATTTGATTTCAATTTGCTGTTTCTCAATCTCTTAATGTTGTTATAGTTCATAACAATAAAAGAGAAGTTGGGTTTATGTTCTTAACTCCTATGTATCAGAGTGAAATTTCGAAAGGCTGGAATCTATTAAAATGGAACTCATCATTTGGATCACGTGCTTAAGAAAAAACCTTGGGCTGCATATAGTATGTTGCTCCAAAGGATACCTCTCACACCCAGAACAAGTAGTGGGATTATTGTTCAGAAGAGTGAGATGAAATGAAAAACTTGTAAATCAGAAGGATTGCCCACTTTCCAAAACATACTTGCTTTACTGGGAAAAGGCTGTTTGGGGCCTGTTTTTACTTTCTACACATGCAATCTGAATGTATCTCTGTCTGTGTTGTTGATCAAGCTTTTCAAAGCTGACGCTCTCTTCCTTTAAGGCAGAACATTGGTATTCCCCTTAGTCTGAGAGGAAATTATTACCTGAACTGATGTAAACCCACGTCCACAGATTCACAGTGCAGGGATAATTCCTAGCTATCTGGAACCCATTAAATGTAAAGGAAATACATATTTGTATTGCAAAACCAACAGTGCATTGAAACTGGATGGCTTATGGCTCTATTAAATAATGTTTAGTTTTTCAGAATAACATAAACATATTTCCTACCTTTTTTCCTTTTTTTAATAGTTAAAAAGTGCATATATGCATTTGGGTTTATACTGACACATTTAGAAGATCTATTGGAACTAAGTGCTAAGGTAAACATAAAAAGTTCATGAGGTGAAAATTATTTCTGAGGTGAAAGCAAGAATGAAAACCATGTACTACCTAAATCCTAATTAAGTCCAGTAGCACAGCACAAATGCAACAATCTTTGTTTACACTGTATCAATATAGAGTTACTTAACTGATTTATGTCATGGTAACTGAACACAGAACTGACCATTTTACCTAAGAAAAAGGGAAATTCCCTGTAATGCATGCACATAATCATATTTAGGGCAATGTACTGGAGAAGGAACAAACTAACAAATGTGTATCATGAATGACTGAGATTCTTCCTCTTGGACACCTGGAATGCATTCACTGACTTCTCCATTGCAGATAGGGAATCTGTCCAGGAATTAGATTAAGAACACTGAACAGCCTTTTGATGTTTTCCTTTGTTGCTGCTATTTCAGCCCCGTGTTATAAACACACAAATTCCATAATTTGTGATTCCGTGATTCCAAGGGGAATTATTGTTGTGATTAATATTAGCTACTCATTAATATTTTTTTATTGTTAAGCACAATAGATATAGCTGTATGATTGCTCACATTAAAGATAATAAATGAAATAATATGAACTTGGCAATGCTCTGAGTCTAGATGATGTCCTCTAATGTTACAGCTGGATCTTGTAAAACTCCCACTTTGTACAATATCTGTTTTCTATTGTATTGAGTGTATTCTAGCTACTGAACTCATTCTACAGTTTTCAAAAGTAAAAGTGTTACTTTTACAAATAAGACAATTTCAAAAGGCATCTCTCTACTGAGCAGTGACTCTTGATCACTAGGGAATCAAAACCAAGCATTACTAACACTGACAAAGTTTGGATAACAGTCCTCTCTATCTGTGTGCAGAGTGCTGAACATAATTGCTTCCTTTCTCTGGACAAGGACAGCTTTCTTTAGTCCTAGACCTCTTATTCTTTTCTGCACCTGCTGCTTTCTCTTTCCACTTGCCACTCTAAAATTTCTATAGTGCCCCTTGATTTACAGTAGTGTAACCCAGTGATCCTCCTATAAAGGACAGGGAAGTGGATAACTTTCCATTCATTATTATATTTTATAACTGGCAAATGTAGAAAAGTGCAATTGAGACCAAATCTTACTAAGGGATAAATTTATAATTTTTTGAATGTTCAATCCAAGCATTACCCACTTAGGATATCTACTCAGGATACCTTGTTTAATGTCATTGGGTAAGTTATAGAATCGCAGAATGGGTAAGGTTGGAAGAGACCTCTGGAGATCATCTAGTCCAACCTCCCTGCTCAGCAGGGTCACCTAGAGCATGTGAGACAGAGTTGCAGCCAGGCGGGTCTTGAAGAGCTCCAGAGAAGGAGACTCCACCAACCTCTCTGGGCAACCTGGTCCAGTGCTCTGCCACTCTCACAGTGAAGAAATACCTCTTCACATTCAGGTGGAACTTGCTGTGCTTCAGTTTGTGCCCACTGTCTCTTGTCCTGTTGCATGGCACTACTGAACAGAGTTTTTCCCCATCCCCTTGACACCCTCCCTTCAGATACTTACAGACATTGACAAGATCCCTCTTTAGTCTTCAAGCTAAACAGGCCCAGCTTTCGCAGCTATTTCTCATAGAGCAGATGTTCTAGTCCTCTGATCATCTTTGTAGTCCTATGCTGGACTCTCTCCAGTAGCTCCATAAGTTCTTGATCCATTCGCAGCAGTGAGAGTTTCATAATGTAGCCAGGATTTTAATGGTTCTTTGGAAAAAGCTCGTGGAGTCCTCTGCAGATGTCTAACACATCCCAACGCTACCACGTTGCTTATCATGTTTGTACCATATGTAGAGTGCAAGCAAACAACCCTTGCAGTTGTTCTAGTGATTATAGACCTGTATGTGTATAGATGAACGTTGTAAAAATCATTTGCCTCTGTATTAATTGTACATAGAGAGACCAGATAAGGCTTTCAGAAAAACTTGCATCATATGACAGAAATCCATTTAAATAGAAATGTATCCTATGTTGTTTTTCTGCTGAATAGTCTAGTATTTATCTTCAATCATTAAGTCATTTTTTAACAAGATGATGATGGACTGTGATGTTACTGCATTTTCTTCCCCGTTTAACTAAAAAAACAAAAAGCTGGCAAAGGCAACTGCAAGCTGATCCACAGTAGACATATAGGGTGAGTAAATATGTCAGTTCACAAATTTTATGCCTTTAAATATTTCTGCTATCACTTTTGCCTACATACAAGAATGTTTGACTAAGGCTCTGTGTTTCATGTTATGTAGGAGACGGTTTGAGATCAGCCAAGCGCATTTTTTACTGACTTAAAATGTAAAATCTGAAAGGGTGTCTCTTTGAGATTTGCATTTGTACGCTATGAGAAGGGATGTACCGTGCACATCCCATACAGTAGCCAATTTAAACTGTACATTTTTAATGCAAATATTAGAGAAAAAAGTATAGAACTGTTCACAAAAATGTTTATGTCTGCCTCTGAAATTCCTGTTCGTGTGATTCCACCCTCTTACGGTTAGAGAAGAGGGGAGGCAGACACAGATGATGATTTTTATACTGTTGGCTCTCTGAAGCAGAGATTATTATTTACCATCCATATAACACCTACCACAGTCAGAGGCCTAATCTGATTGATGTCCCTTAGCACTTCTGCAATAAATTTAAATTTTCAACTTCTGTGTCAATTCCAGGATCTTCTAGACTGAGGAGTTGGCCTCCTCTATTTAATGCAAGCTGGGTGTTTTCCTTTTTCTCATGCTATGTCAGTCTAGTTTCTTATGTTGCGAGTGTATGGGAAATTATATTTCAAAGAAAAGCCATCATAGGTGAATGAGATTCAATTTATACTGGAATTGATCCTGGCCTATTTTGAATGCTGAACATTTTCCACATTATAAGATGTTAAAAAAAAGTGTCACAATGGAAACACGTAAGAAACAGAGTAGAAGGCAGAGAGGAGGTGAGATAGTTAAATGTATGTATATGGTCTTGTCATAGAAGTAACATCTGTGGTGTAGCTTAGTGGAAGACAACTCATGGACAACTTCTGTTTTTTTAAGATGCATAGGATATGGCCTGGGGCCATATTGCTTTGTCAAAATCCTCTTACTCCATTGTGCAAGAATCATAGCCGTAAGTCAGCATCAGAAGAAAGACAGGTGAACAGATATGCCTTGGGACGTGAGTTGTTTAACACTGTGACCCTTTTTAAACTTACACTCTTTGGATTATTTAGAACAGCTGCCACAGAGCTATGCTACTTGGCTTAAATTTCATTAGTAATGACACAGAATGAATGTGTGACCTCCATGATATACACCGACATAGTAGAAACTGAACCAAGAATATCTTAAGCAAAAAGCATTAAATAATTACAGCTAGAATTAGAAAACTAGTGTTTCCTATTTGGTGCTACAACTGATCTCTATCTTTAATTATTCTGGCCCCACGGAAAGAGATCTGTAACATGCACAGGAATTGGATTTAGAATTTTGTCAGAGTATAGGGGAGAGCGTGGTTCTTAGCAGTCTAAGTACTTCCATGGGTTCAGCTGGATTGTTTAGTTCCTGTTCTGTTTTAGATCTCAGATATTTGGTTTGGATTCAGATTATTTAAAATACAACAGTATCAACATCAGTCTTTATTTCCAAATTTGACTAGTTGTACCACACTTAAAGATTATTGTTTCCCCAGCTCATATTCAACAAAGTTTATGAAAACCTTATGGATCAAATGTTCTCTTGTGAATCTGTCAAAATCAATGGTGTTGCAAGTTGCAACAGGGACTAACTTTTTCTTTGATTCAAGACTTGGTGCCAGTCCCATGCCTCCAAGGAGGCTCAAGTTACTGATACAATTTTTATGCTGTATTTACTCTTTCTGATAACCTTGGGAAGCTAGCCATTAACAGATGCTTTTGGAATAAGAACTTCAAAAGGATAAATGACAGCCTGGCAGCCAGATATCATCATCATCTATTAATATAAATATTTTTATTCTATTTACAAAGTTTAATTATACTTGACAGGTAAATCTAAATTTTAATTTAGTTAAATTAACTGTGCCTCACAGATCTATATATCCTAACTCTCTGCTTCTCTAAAATCATTAAACTTTTTCATGGAACCACCCAGGAGAAGACTGGCAAAATCTGAAGAGTTTATGTTATCAGTTGCACAGATGGGCTCAGGGTATTACGCAGACAAATTATACTGAGCTGCCTGCTCAGGTCAGCAGATTGCCCATTAAGAATAGATAATGTTAATGATTTAGGATGCATTTGTGGGCAGAAGGGAGCAAAAGTTCTGGCCAAGGCTGCTCCCTTTGAGTTGGATTAATATGGTGGCCAATAATTTATCACACAGAGCACTGAGAACTGAATTGTGGCTAGCTAACTGGATATACTAGCTAAACCCACCGTGCCAGAAAAAGGCAGCTGCATACAAGCCACTGCTGAATTATGCTCTGAGGATGCTTTGTGTTGGCTCTTTCCCATAAAAAGAATTATGAAGGACATACAGTAAGTGCACTACACCACTATGAAGTCTGATTTGTACTTCCTATTACTTTTTACATTGACTTATATTTATTTTTCTGCAAGCTAAACATTAAAGCTGAATACGCTTACATTCCAGTCCAGGTGGCTAATTTTAAGTTATTTGGTGCTAGAGACAAATAAAACACTGCCTTTTAAACACAAAAGGCACAAACCAAGGCAGCGTACCACTGTCTAGCCTTGAAATCCAGCTCCAGTTCTTACTCCAGCTTATTACTTTAATCTGTGTTCTCAATATATAATTCATGAGAGGATGGTAAGTAGGCTGCAATTAACTAAGTAATGGAGTCAATAAAAAACTTTTCTTTTGGTCACTTACATTTTATTTGTAAATAACCTTATTTCTGCTTTCTCTGCTTCTTTTGTGTTGTCCCAGTGACAAATGTATGAGATGATATTTTATGCTTTGCATTTGTAATGCTTATAAGACTTTTGCACTGAATATGTTCATTTGTGCATTACCATTTAATCTGAATAGTTATAAAGGCCTTTTCTGTGTTGAAACTGAAGTATCCATGTAAGTCATCATCCCAGAGTGCTTTGCCTTTGTGGTGTTAGCTGTTGGCACTAGGTACTTAAAAGAATTGGTCAGAATGAATTCTTCTGATGTTTTCCCACAACTATGTACTATGTACTGGAGACAAAAGATGTCTTTAAACCTGCATTTCCTTTTGGTAAGCTCACTTCAAAAGGAGATAGGAAGTTGGTAGAAATCTTTTGTTTTATATGCTATGTCATAAATGTGATGTATACTTGGAGTGCTTGAATAGGAGTGGTGAACTGCAGTAGGAATGCTGCATTACTGAACTACATCAGGATTGGTGATGAATCCATGTATCCTTTCTTTAATCTATGAAACTAAAATACCTGAGTCTGGTCAGTTTGACCTTCTAAGACTTTTATTCTTATGCAAAATAAGTAATAGTTCTAACACTTAAAAGGGATTCAGAAGTTACTCTACTATTTGTATTGCAAACATCTTTACCTTTGTATTGCTTACAAATCTCTGATTAGATCACAATCTCTATGGGTTTGGTCCAGTACTATCTTTTTCCCTGATGAGCTAACAGCCTAAATATAAAAAGTAGAAAAATACTGGTCTGTCCTGCTCTTTTGTTGGTAAAGTCTGAAATATATTTTAATGTATTAAATTCAAACCTTAAAGAAGACCATTGAATTAAACCAGAATTAATATTAGAGTCTGGTGGGAAAATTAAAACAGTGAAAACAAAAATGAAAGTCAAAAAGACCTCCCAGCATCCCTAGATTTGTGACTATCCAATGTAAAGATTCACATGTCTATATCTACTGTAGGTACTTGGACACACAAAACATCCAATGTAATTTGGGTAGAGATCTCTAGTAACATAGTTTGTCCTGTTTCTAAGGCTGTGTTCAGATTCATGGCAGGATAAATTAGCACATGTGAAGCTCTGACTTTCTGTGGCTATACTGCTTCTTGTAGCCATGTTAATTTGTTTTCTGTACACTCTGTGACATTGTGCAATGTGGATGTATCCTGGGCCTGTGATATGGAGACCAAAGGCCTCCAAATTCAAGCCAAGATTCTTGAAAGTCTGGTTTACAATTAAAAATTATTGGTGTTGTGGTTACTACCTTTCTGCTGAAAGTAGTAACTGACTTGGTAATCATTGCTAACCATCTACAGCTGTGAGTGCCTCAGTTCTATGACTAACAAGCAGTAAAATGTTATCCTGTAGTAATAAAATCACTTTTGTAGGTAGAGCTTTATATAGGCTGTTCTTTTCGCACATTGTATTTTTTTAATATATACGTGCTTTTTTTCAAAGTAGCTCCTGATCTAATTTTTTTTATTTAAAAGAATTGATACTTTTTCAATATTAAATATGAAAAAAATACAATGATGGAGCTCTTTATACAGCGTGGGACAAATCAGAAAATCTGTAATAGTGCCTGGTATGATATTTAGCTAGGAGACACTCCTGGTAGCTTTGGGACTGGAAGTTTACAACACTAAACTGTTTCACATCATTTATTTCTCTCCACAAATCCCCCCTCTGAGAATCAGGCAGCCGGAAGATGACATTTAGACTGACCTTACAAGAAAAAGTTTGTTTTTATTATTTTAACAAGGGCTAGAGATGTCTATCTAAGCATCTGCTAAACTTGACTAAGATCCCTAAGTTTGACATTTGATGTTACAAATGAATGCTAAGTACATTAATATGAATTATTATTATATTTTTAAAAATAAAAAGGAAGTGTCGACCCATCCTGGATGAGCAAAGACAGTAAAGCCCTAACCAACGCTTGATTATAGTGTGAATCCAAGAAACCATTATTGCAATGTTAATGTCACTGCCTTAATATAAAGCATTAGTATCTGTAGTTTGGGGTAGGTTACATATTTCATACTGGTGTAAAATTTGCAAAATAATGCACCTTTTAAAAGCTGTATAAAAGCCAGTCAGTGGCCTGGAGAATCATACAGAGCCTGTAAACATGAGTCATCCTGGATCAAAGTAGCAACTGAGGATATGAATTAATGAATGAAGGAATGTGGTTACAAAATGTTTCTGTTTAAAAGGAAGAAACTACTCTAGTTGCAATCACAATGTTCTGATCACTCTTAAAACAAAATTAAAATCTCAATTCAAAATTGCATTAAAAAGCTCTAAAGCTTCACATGTTTTATATGAAGCCATAAGTTAGCTAGATGAACTTAGCTGTGAAACCCTGAGAATGAACTGTTTTACGCACAGGAAATATATTAATAAAATGCAAGTGTCTCAAACATTTTTATATGTGGGCTCCCTTGGCTGTTGGTGGAGCTACTGAAAATCACATAGATCCTGAAGGGAGTGGGTGAGTATGACAAAGCTTTGGACAACTGACCAAGTAACTGCCTCCATGTGTCTGCTAGTCCTCTGCTGCACAGAGGATGAGGCTGTTGTGGATTAACTCCATCACTGAGTACATTGAAGGTCAGTTGGCTTCCATAACACATGAGGCTAATGAGCCATTTGGCCACCTTACCGCTGGAGGGGGCAAAGAACCTGGAAGTACTAACTTGGTCAGCCCTCTCCAGTGCTGTTATTGCTTTCATCTAATAAGTTGGGAGTACAAAGAACAATTTAACCAGAGCAGCACGGGGCTCATCATTGCAAGCAAACGGCCTCAGCATTTATCCTGCTTCGTGCTTATGACTGTAACTTTGCTGATCTCGTAGCTGTTGTAGATATTGATGCCTAATCTAACTAGTCTGAAACTGTGATTCAAATTCAGACATTTCTCCAAACTTTTAAAAATGTGACTCACCACAAAGTGAATACTAATAGCTCAGTGATTTTTTATCTTTGATTTACCACTGGGAGTTTTAATAATACATAAAGAAAAAAAAAGATAAAAATACAAATATTCCTCCCAAAATCTATAATTTACACATAAATGAACTGGCATTCAAGCTGTCAGTCATCATGGCTGCATAGTTTGTTCAACAAGGCTAGTATCCTTTTCTTCCATTCTATCTGAAACAAATTCTGTTTCAGAACAGGTCTCTGGTTCCACTGGACTTACAAAATCTGTGCAATTAGCACTTAAGAAGAGCATGACAAGGCAGGACAGATCATGAGTTTGCTAGTTGAAACCATACTGATATATCCCTGCTGAGAATCTAGCTCACAAACAGATCAAAAACCTACCCCATTTTTCTGTGAGAAAGGACTCTGCTAGTAGCTATGCTGACTGTAGTCTTTTACGGTGTTGTAGCTGTGTAAGGACTACACTGATTAGCTCTGCTTCTGGTTTTCCCTTGTTCAGAGCCAGGACTTTATAGTAGCCAGCAAGTGTTGAAGCACCATCTGGATTGGAGTAGATGCACAGCATGGACAGCTAATATGCTTTTGCTGCACAAGAAACAAAGTAGATATATCCTTCTGTTCACTGGAAGACAACTGGTCAGCTTCCAATGGACCTCAACAGTTGGATGCACAATTGAATAAAATACAGGTATTTGTTGCCGAAGATGAAGTTATAGTACTGTTAACATGGGTCAGGAAATGTCTCATCTCTCTCTCTCCCTGCTAAAATAAAAAAGCACTTAATCCTGGAATATGTTTCTTAGCTTTTCTCTTTCAAAGAATTCATGATGGATTTAGTGGGATGCCAAATTTCTTGATTTATCTTTTGCGGTTAATTAAACTTAATTTCAAACAAAAACCTGAAGATGGCAGGTCAGATCTCTGAAGGACATAAGCCTTCTGTTCCCTCAATTAGTGTGAATGCACACTAGCTGACATTTTGGTAATACCTTCTAGGTTTCCTATTTTAAGGTGAAGCATAGAATTCTCTTTGCAATGTTGTCTGACAGGCCCTTTCAACTTACCAAGCTCAGTGTGTCTGCTCCAGAGTGAGAGCTTTGTTTTTTCCTTTATAGTACTTAGTGACTGAACCTTAAAAATAAGGAGAAGGTTGGTAAAAATAGAACATTACTCAATTATTATTTAACAAATATGAGAAGTTCCAACTTCAGAGGATTCCAAAAAAAGGTGGAACAAGCAGAGAAAAATAAATAATTTAAAGGAGATATGTTTTGGTTCTTACCAGTTTTCTTTAAAAAGGGAGACAATGGGAAGGAACAATTTTTAATTTATATATATTACAGAATAGCCAATCATAACACTTAATCTAGAGCCCGAGAAAAGAATCCAAATGTTGATATTTGTGTGCGTTGTAGATTTATTAATCTGATTCATTAGTAGGAGCTAGTTTGAATTTCAAAGAACAAGTAAGATTAGAGGAAATTTGGATGAGATGTTTTTTCTTTTTCCCCCTTTGATGAGAAACTTTGCTTTGTCTATATTATAGCAGAACATGAGGATGCTTTTAACCAAAACAACTGCTGAAGCAATTTTTCTTTCTACTCCCTTTTATTGGGACAGTCTGAAATGTTAACAACATCCATTTTTTTAGTGAAATATCTTTAACTAAATACACAAGTTCCAACTTTTGAACGTATATTCTCCTTTTCCCACTAGGCAGAAAGGGGTATGAAGGCTTAACAAGGAGGAGATGGAAGATCATTTTTAATTTTTATAATAAACTAGCAATTCTTCTCTTTACTTTCTCTCCTCCCCTTCGCTGGAAAAGGAGGGGTCACATAGGAAAAATAGGACAATGATCAGGGGAGAAAACCACCAGCTGAAATTTTAATTTGAAAGAGAAAGCAGTTTTTGCTCCACATTTTATTTATTTTTCCATAAGAATTCTCATTAGAATAATATGGAGAGTTGAAAACTGAGCAAAATGTGAACTTTGTTTCTCTGAGACATGCCACTGAATTCCTCCTTTCTCCTTCTCCCTCGAAAAATTTAGTTAATGTGCAAACTTTCTTGATGCTTCCTGTAGCATGATCATGAGGGAATGATCTAAATATTTATTAGAGACTTTAGATTTCTTCTTATATTTTCCTGTCCAACTCCTCCAGCCTCACTTATCAGGTCCTGTCTCTCTGAAGAGACTTGAATACAGTATGTGAAGGAAAACAGGAGATACAGTTTCTGGAACCATAGCACGTCAAGGACATACTTGAGATTGGTTTTTAAAACCATTCTTGAATTGTAAGACCTCATAACTTTTGAATGTCCTCCCCCTTTTTTTTTTCCTGGAAAAGGGTCATGTTTACTGACCCCATGCTCCTTTCTGTCTGTAAACTGAGTCAATCCCAGAGGTGTCAACCTGAACACTTACAGTGAGGCTGCGTGTGTAAGGCTGAGACCTACAATGTGTGCTCGCAGCCACCCAAAGTCCTGTTTTCTACTCCATTGCCACACCAGTTCCCTGGAAATGTACTTCTGCTGTTCCCTGTCCGCTGTCTCCAGAGCTTACCTGATCGCCCGAGTGAGCCAGTCCTGCTCTCTTATTCCAAAAGAATTAATCAGTTCATGGGGTTAGATATTTTTTGCATGTTGTAGTGAGCACAACCAGCTCACAGATCAGTCAGCAAAACGCTTGTGCTCAAGGAAGCACTCGTGCTTAGGGGAAATGGGAGTCGGGGCTGCCTCTTTCAGAACCAGCAGGCTGTAGCAAAACCCATACCTTACGAATCTGCACGTTCAAACAGCCAGTTGTCTTTTCTTTAAAAAAAATGAAATGGGCTTGGGAGGTGAACAGTAGGAACAGAGCTGTGTACAGCATGTCAGAATGCAAAAGTAACAATGACAAAACTCTTCATTTTTTCTGCACTCATCTCCACATTTCTCAAATGTTAATTAAGACTTCAACACTCTTGCCAGATATCTGAGGTATGAGAGTATGAAGAACTTGCCCTAGGTTACACAGCAAGTAACTGGTGGCTTCCAGGAGTCTCTGCCTTCCAACAGCTAACTTCACTGCTGGTGTCAGAGGAAACAATAGTGTTACTTAATTGAATTGGCATCCTGTGCCCTGGTCTGTTCCCTGTAAATTGCAGAACTCCAGTATCGGTAAAGGAAAAATATTCATGCTGTCTGAGCCAGGATTTGATTTGAACCAGGTGCCCTCTTTGGTCCCTAATGAAGGCTTGTTTCATTCGAGAGTAATTCCTTGACAGATCAAAAATTCTTTTGGAGGAAAAGCTACTGCACTTGGTGAATTTTGAGAAGAAGCTAAAGAGAGATAAATATAGCTAAAGTTTCAAGGGCAACCAAACTGTCTTGGGAACCTTTTCTACCCTGCAGTCAAAGCCTCCATCATCTGAAATTTGGCATCCACCTGTGCTGCTGATGTTTTTTCTTTATTTGCTTCTGATTGCTACTTTATGCTTTAAGTTGCAGAAATGGGGAGCACTTTGCAGATTAGCCATAATAAATTTTCTTTTTTTTTTTTTTTTTTTCCTGGCACTGTCCAAGAAGCAGATCTGTTGTTTTGTTTGTCTTTTTTTCTTTTTTTTAGGTATGACTATTGGCTGTCATTGTTGATCTTTCACTGGTGACCTTTCAGTCGCCAGGGCTCCCTCCAATCTGCAGTTAGTTAACTGTAAATATATTTAATTAAAGCTGTGTCTTGCAGCAGGGAAAGTAGTAGCAGTCTGTTTATCATTAGGCTTTTTGTTTTTATTAGTCTTAGAGTGTTTTAGGACTCTCACTATGAAAATATCATGACATCCCCATCTGCTTTTTCTAGACAGAAGCTATAGCCAGTTACAGAATCTAGACTCAGCTGAGAGAAAACTGCTTCTCATCAAACTTGTCTTAATTGTTAAGCACTGTGACTGCAGTAATATTTTAAATTCACATCACCAGATTTGGTACTTCCTCATTTAAAATATTCTAGTGGTGAAAGTTATAGTAACACCTGTCAATGATTCATGCCAAGGCAGTCAGCAGAAAGTGGGAAACAGGAATTAGAGAGAAAAAGGCATTTAGAGATGTGGAGGCACAAATCAAAAATGTCAGTGATACAATATAAGTTAATAAGGGAAAGAAGGATATTCTTTGGGGACGTAATTACTTGATAGGATTTCATTCGCTTTCTACTCCTCTGCCTCCCCCCCCCCCCCCGCCACCTCCTTTCAAACATGCATGGAATAGTTGCCAATGGCATTCTCTGGCTGGGGACAGAACATCTAGCTGTTTACTCTGGCCGTGTTCTTCCATTTGTAAATCCCAGAATCCTTCAAAACCCAAATATGTATCCCCTATCATTACAATTTCTGTCTATCCTCTGCTATGTTATCAATGAACTGGAAAACATTGTCACAGTGTTTTCACCTTGGACTACCTTTGGTGAGATTCTCTTGACAGTAAGAGCTTAAGCCAGCCTCTACATTTAATGAGAATTTAGAAATGATGTCAGATGTGCTTGCACCTTTAAAAAGAAAAAGTGGCCAAAGATTGAGGTGACTGTTGAAATGGTTATGAATTTTGATGTTTTAGAATTATTTCATTTTATCTGCATGCACTGATATACAGCACATACCTAACAGGAGGCCACTGTTAGTGTAGGAGGACTGGTAGATTTCTTTACCAGTTGTATGTAAGCATAGGGAATAGTCAAGTTAGTGCAAAAAATGAAGTAAAGCTGTCGTGAATCACACCTTTGTTTTATTTTGTGGAGGGGAGTCATAGTCTACTTTAATTCAAACAGTAAACTCTTGTCCAAGGCTGCAGGCTTGTAATCATAATTCTGTACATTATTGATTAAAAGAATATAATTTGTTTCAGCAATTCTGTAGCTTCTGCTTTAAGAAACATACCCCTACCTTTCTCCAGAGAGTCCATTAAACCCCTGTGATCCTAGAATATCATCAAATGGGGATTATTTCCAATAAAGAAAAAGAAAAGTTTCATTTTCCTGGCAGCCTCTCAGAGACAATACTACTAGGAAGTGGGAACATTTGATGACTTCAGGTATGATAGTACAAATAGATAGTATGAATAGTACAAAGAGGCAGCTCTATCCAGAAATGTGGTCTCAAACATTTTAAGGAATTCTAAACCCTGCGTGTTAAACTCTACTAAGCATCAAATGGCTGTTAAAGTAGCAGGAGTCTCATAAACGGTGACTGAAGCGCTGATGCCGTGTTCACTATGGTTTGTTTGCTTACTCTGGCTTCCTTTGAAACTGCAGAATTAACAGGAGTATTAGAGTGACCTGGACCGTTATTATTTTAATGAAATATCTATTTCATTATGACATTTTAAGTTTTGGAAACTCGGGGTCTTGCCAACCGTGAAAAAGATCTCAGAGGCAGATAAGGAAATAGTAAAGGGTTCTTTTGTCTGCTGGATGCTTACAGAAGTGGGTGGCTATGAGAGGGACAGAGATGAGGAGTTATTCATACCAATATCGGATTTCTTGGATCTATATTTTAGCTTTCTCTGTCTCTGGCTGGTCTTCTGCTGCCCTTGCTGGACCACTTGGAAGGATGCTGGATCTGATTCAACATCTCCTTTGTCTGGGACTGCTGATGGAAACTATTATCTGTACTGCTCGGATACCATGGGAATACACCCCAATCAGTGAGGGCAGTGCCCATGCTGTGGCCACCTGGGGCTCCCAGCTCACTCTCCCCTGTGCAGTAGTCCTGCTTTTGCTGCTCCCTGCTGCATGAAATGCTCAGCTTTCTTTTTTTCAGAAATTCTGTGTAGGAGTATAACATATTCTAAACAGCCAGAGCTCAAGGTGTTAGATTCCATTCAATCAATATCTTGATTCAACTGGATAATGAAAAGAAATGAAAATTACAACAACTGAAGTGGCACCTACTCTCAAGATGCTTAGCAGCAACAGGAAAAAAATGTATGTATGTAGAGAATGAGATATATTTCATTCCAGAATTCTGATATTCTAATAGCATTACATATGAGTGTTACTGAGAGTTGCTGTCAAATGTTGGGAAAAGAAGGGGAGACATGAAGAAGAGATACCATATATAGTTTTTAGAGAGGATAAAACAACTTTTGGACATGTTGGGCACCTTGGTTATATGCAAGATATTGCAATATGATTTGAACAAAACCCCTTACCAGTATCATGGTATATGGGAAGTAGAGATAACGTGGACTTCCCAAGAACAAACAATATTCAGTAATCCATTAGTTTTCTTTGGTAAGATTTCATTCCTTCCCCCTAGTAAAGTAAATGCAATAAATTTCAGTTACCTTGACAGAATCACAAAATCGGTAAGATCTCTGGAGATATCTAGTCCAACCTCCCTGCTCAGCAGGGTCACCTAGAAAATGTTAGACAGGGTTGCATCCAGGTGGGCCTTGAATCTCTCCAGAGAAGGAGACTTCACAATCTCTCTGGGCAACCTGTTCCAGTGCTTGACCTCAGTGAAGAATTTGAAAGCAGCAAATACATTGCTATGAGATATTGGGGAAACCATTTCCACTAGAGAGAAGGCAGTATTAGTGCCATTGTGCAAGTCCTTGGAAACCTATGATTTGATGTACAGGAAAAGGGCTTGATTGGCTGTGTCTGTAGTGCAAGGAAAAGATATCTCATGGGTGCCTACAATCCTGGTCTCCTGATCACCTAGACTGCTATCTATCCACCCTGAAAATGGAGTATGTGGGTGATAGTGCTCATACAAGTCTTGTATCACCAAGGAGTCAGAACACTGTCTTGCTGTGCATTCAAGATGGCAAAGTAGCTAGCAGAATATCCCTGTTCCGTAGTGCAGAAACAACTTGTTTATTCAGGGATTGGAATGGATACTGAATGAAGACGTTTAGAAGACAGTATATTTGGCTTCACAAAGCAGAGGCTGAGTGGACAAGTGATTACTGTTTGTAAATGCATTGGGAAGACACAACAAGGAGAAGAAAAGAACAATTTAAGCTAACAGACAGTATTAGAACAAGTTTAAAGTGGATTTCAGAGAGCATAAATATACTTATTTATAGATAACAGTTGGATAACAGAAGTATCTAGCTATCTGGAGAATGAAGTATGATTATCATGAAATAATAACAAGAGGAGCAGGATTGAAAAGAGAATTATGAAAGAAGGCTCATTGAGTGGTTCTTCCAAAGTCTGATTTCACTGATCCAAGAAGTTCCTTCTATTCATATTATGATTTTTTTTAGTGCACTGAGAATTGATTGATTTTGACACAAAACAAGATTAATCAGCAACTCTGACAATTGTCTCCTCCATTTTAGGCTTGAATGTGGTCAATTGCTTGCTATCATATTCTTCAGTTTTTCAAAGGTCATTTTAGACTATTTAATCTTCCCTTAAATAATGAGAAATATTTATGTTATGTTGAATTAGCTGGTTCTGTGTTACTGATTACCATATGGCTTGCAGAGACAGAAGTCTTTTTCCTTTGTTAGGTGGCAGTAAGACTATGTCCACTGTGCTCTACAGTAAATCAACACAAATCAAAAGGGTATTTTCTGCTCCAATAGATGATTGTATCTATTTTCACAGATACATTTATATTAATTTTTCCTTGTCTGCCAGTCCCTTAGTTGTAACCCTTCTGGTTACAATTTCCAGTGTTTCCTTACAACATTTACAGAATTAGAGCAGTAATACACAACAAATACGATTTACTAATATAAAATATTAACTGACCCAGATGTGTTCTTTTAATATATAGGTGCAGGAAAAATTGAAGTTAGAATTTTCTGCTAAAAAGGAAAGCATCTCTTCAATTATTGTTATAATGAAGAAACAAACTGTGATGGGGGAGGTAATTTTTTTTTCACATTACAAATAATCTGCTAAGCGATGGAGTTCTTTATGTTTAAGGACCTGACATTTCTTTAAAAGAAAGGGCAAAAATAGTTTGTTTTATTTTCATGAAATGGACCAATTAACGTCCAGAAAATTACAATTTTTTCATAGTCACACCAAAAATCAATGTCACTTTGTCATAAAAAGAGGTATGACTTCCAGCTGTAAATTTAAGGTATGATACCTCCTTGTGAGAGAGAGAGAGAAGTGGAAATTATGGTCCACTCTTCTTGCAGCTTTGCAAGGTTAGGGTGGCAGCGTAGCATCTCTGTGAAGCAGTAGCATTGCTTCTAGTGCAGAAGTTCCGGTAGTGGTTTGTCAAGGTATCTATCAGCCTGCTGCTCAGGAATGAATAGGAAGCAAACATCCTCATTCCATTATACAATTAACTAATTGTGACTCTAATTGGAAATAATTATATATAAAATTGCATTGATTCATGTTCATAATCTTTGTGCCTCTATATGGTAGTTGTGATTTTCATCTATCACAGTTTGAATTATAGCAGCCCTAATCTGCTCATTTTTCCTCTTCTGAACACTTTTCATCCCTTCATGTATTTGGCACAGTTGCTGTTTCTGAAGCTAAAGCACAAAGGCAGTGCAATGTTTTCCTTCTTTCTGTGACTGCTCAGAACTATTTTATTGCCCTATTGAGAAAAACATTTTAACAAGGCTACATATTATGTATAAAATGTTGTCTGGTTTCCCTGGCACAAACCATTATGCTTTCTGTTTTATGATCCAGGAGGTGATTCAGTGATGTTATTGAGCTAATATAACATAGAAAGCTTGTGCGTATGTAAACCTTTTCCATTAAATGCAGCATCTGATTGATTGGCTGAAAACCAGTTTTCACTATTAGGAATGAGAATGTACTGAATGAAGTATTTTCAGGTACACCTGCTCAGATTTTGTCAGCTAGTTATGCAACGGCCCTGAGAATCTTGTGCACAAAAAATGCATAAGGATATGCAGTCCTTTTGGCTTCATCTAAGCTCCTAGCTTGCTGTGAACATAACCCCTTTTTGCAAGAGCCAATGGTATTTGGTTGCACAAGTGTGTGTGTACAGATTCATTCTGTAAACATATCTTAAGCATTTGAAGTCTAACAGAATTTTCTTTGCACTGTGATAATGCAGAGATATGTGACTGAGTTCAGTGAAATTGTTTCAAACTGACTTGAAGAAATGGCAAAAGAATTTAGCTCCAAGTTTATTAATCTTTTTCCTCAAATTCTAAAATATATTTCACTTTTTAAAAGTTTCCAAAAAAAAGTGAATTGCAAAATTGAAATATTTGGGGGAAATATGTTTTGTTAGTGTCTTCTGACAAAATATTGGAGTTACATTATCTATATGTGTGTGTATACCTATACCACAGCATAACAAACAGAGAAACTTGCAGCCCCATTGCAGTCTGAAACCAGTGTGGTCTTTGTTCCTTCCCAAGAGGGAAAGAAGACAGAGAGATCATATGTCCCAGCAAGAGGGAGAAATAGCTTTGTGCTGGAATAAACGTACTCACTGGATGGATAAAAGGCACATGACAAAGGCATTTCTAGATTTGCATAACTGCAGCTCAGAAGGCTATTTTAGCTAGTGTATCATATTTTAGCTAGTATATCATATGTTCTTCTTTCAGTTTGCTAATAGATTAGTCTTGGTTAGTCTGACAAGTTTGTGATTAGGAAGCAGGAGAGGGAACAGTACATTTACTGAATCTGAAATAAAAGCTCTGAGGAAAATTGAATGAGGCATAAGTTAGGGCTTGGATCAAGGTGACAAGACTGTAAAGAGAGGTAATTGATGAAGAGTTTGAATGCTGCACTGAGTTTTGTGGGTTTGGGATGCTTATGTGAGGGTGCTGGAGGACAGAAAACAAGAGTATGAACAGCCTAAGATGAACTTGCAGATATATCCTTGTTAGAAAATAACTTTCAGTTTTGGTTCCTTTTCATTTTGGTGTTCTATTCCATATTAAATTAAAGGGATTTTTCCTTCATTTTTCTTCAAGAAAATTAAAAGCAGCATCTTTGTTAATTGATATATTAAGAAGAGTAAAGCCATCAGGAGTGAATTAATTTGTTCTAATTTGTTCAAATTGTTCCTCATGCAAAAAATATCCTAGATAATTTCTCTTACTATTTACAGAGTATACAAACCACATTTGTGATGTAGTTAGTGTTCCTATGGGACAGCTAACCTTCTATTTTCCTCTCATTTAGCTCATTTTAAACTTCCAGAATTTCCACAGTATTAAGTAGGAGGAGGAAGAACTGCACTGCCCCTGTTAACAGTGAACTTGTATTATCCAAAAAAAATTGCTGGAGCAGGTTTGTGACCAGCTTGCTTCTTAGAACCAGACAACTCATGAAAAATAGGATAAGGTCATCCCTTTCCAGTGTTGGAACATTTTATGCTGTGGTACTGTTTTAAGCACATCTTCTTTTCCCTTAGGTACATGCACATCCCTCTCCAGACAGACTTTTTTTTTTTTTTTTTAATTCAACAGCTTAGTCTAGAAAAATAAAAACAGAAATTCTTGCCAGGAAAAAAGATACTAAGACTTGGTTATTCAGTCTCTGTTTATCTCAGTTGGAATGACTGATGACTGTTTTTCTTCTGCTCTTTGGCTATTTCCTCTTCTCCAACTAGAGTTTTAAAACTTCATAAAAATATTTAAACTTCAAGTAATAGTAATATCTAAACATCCTAAATCTTGAAGTGCCACTACTTAATATACTTCTAGTCTTCAGAATTTCTTGGTGTGCAACTTTTACTAGGACTATCTTTAGTAAGGCAATGATACCTGTTATATTTAATGTATTGATAAATTTTCATTGCTTGAGGACTGAGAAACTATGTTGATATGAGCCTAAGTGTAACAATACCATTGCTATTTTGCTAAAAGAAAACAGCAAGCATCTGATTTTTCCTTTTGATGTTCCTGGCCCTGTACTTCTGAGCTGCTTATTAATAATCTGAAAGAAAACTTAAAATGAACACACATGCAATTTTCCAATAACATGCAAGTTGGAGGATAGGTCAGTTATACTAATATGTCTTTAAAGATTGATAGGGAGCATATGTCTAAATAATTTGCGTCTTAAAGGCAAATAGAATGCCAATGGAAAAAAGGGTGTACATATATGATGAGGAACTGGGAACTGTATTCTGGAAAAGAGTGATTCTGAAAGGAGCTGAGACATTACCCAGAGCAAATCAAGTGCAAACCTCAGGTTTGGTGTTGTAGATGAAATCAGAATAGTTAGATCTACCTTTAGAGGACCTTTAACTAGAATAAGGAGGTGTTGTTATAATTATGTACAGTATAGGGAAGTATTCTTTGGTTTACTCTCTTTGAAGACAGGCATTTGCCTCAGGTTGCCCAGAGAGGTTGTGGAGTCTCCTTCTCTGGAGAGATTCAAAGCCTGCCTGGATGCAACCCTGTCTAACATGCTCTAGGTGACCCTGTTTGAGCAGGGGGGGGTTGGACTAGATGATCTCCAGAGGTCCCTTCCAACCTTACCAATTCTTTGATTCTATAATTTAACAATTCCTATGATTGCAAAAAAAAAATGAGAGATTTGTAGTTTGATGTCAAGTGTGATAACCTATTTAATTTATTAGTAAGAATATTACAAAGCTGATGAAGGTACCTTTTAGGTATACCAACAAAAGAAAAGAATTCTGACAGCATATGCTCTTTGATTTATAAGAAAAGAAAATGCCTGAGAGCCAGTGTCTGGAAATGGATGATACATCAATTCAGATTAAGAATGGAGCAAAACATTTCATCAGTGCTATTAATAAAGCATTGAAACTATTACCAGTAGCAATGGAAAATATTTAATCACTTGCATTTTTAAATGAGGCCAGGCATCTTTCTTAAAAATAGCTTGGCATCAGAAAGAAAATGATTCTTCCATATGATTGCTTTTGGAATTGCTGGATAAAGTCCTTTAACCTGTGAGATTTTGAAAGTAAGGCAGGATGATCTTTATTGTGTATTGCCTTTAAAATATTGACCATGCTTGTTGCTAGTTGCTACTGAAACTTCCAATTTATTACATACCAGATTTTACAGAGTTTCTCAGTTGGGATGTTGGTAAATCAAGATTGGCCAACCAATGATATCTTCCTTTGGAAACTGTGAGTTAAGCCTGCTCTCCTTTCAATCAAAAGAAAAGATTAACTTCATAGCAAGTCCTAAAAAAATGGAGGTAGCTCTGGAAATAGTCAGAATAGACCATTGAAACCTATCTCTTTGAAGAATGGGAAAATATAAATAATGACTGAAGAGCTGGTTGCTCAGAAGCATATTGTTGGATGAAAAACTGGTGCTTGATGATTTGTAAAAGTGCCTCTTGACTCTGAGGGTAATGATACCTAACCAATATCATTGTTTGCAAAGCTATTTTAAGCATGTGCTTTAGAACATCTTCAGGTCAGCACTATGAACACTGTAAATGCTGACTCTTTCATGGGGCGTGAAAAAGGTAACCACATGCTCTCTTCTCCCTCCTTGGTCTGCCTTACTGCATTGGTTTTAGGAAAGGTGTCACATGCCTTCTGCCATGCCTAGTTCTATTCCTGCCACATGCACATTGACCATTTCCTGTCACTACAGTAAAGATGTGGTTAACACTAAGGTTTATATGAAGTAGGAGGAGCATACATCTACAGCACTCCTTTACTGGATTTGGTTGCCTCTCAAAGAAGAAAGACTCTTTACTGGTCAAATTCGCTGGTCAAGTTCACATGATTTTGTTTTCAATAAACTCAAAATGCAAACAATATGTTTGATTTGTAGTAGAGCAGGAGGTTCTCTTCTTGGTGTTAAAACTGAAAACATAGCTACAAAAGAAAACCTTAGAAATAAGAAGGCATCAGCTACAGAAACACCTGTTGCTGATTTGTTGTCCTAGGTGACACTTGTGGGTTTTGTTAGTCTTCACTCAGGTACAGGCTCAGACTTGCTGGACAACAGCTCCAGGAGTCTTTGGAACCTGCTTGGACTCTCTTTTCCACCTGCCCAGGTGGATGTTATAAGATGCCACGGAAAGCAGATGATTGTTCAAAGTGGTTTCTGGAAACTCTCAAGTTCTCCTTCCTCAACACTAATTGAGATTTATTATATGATGACTTTTATTAACGTTGTTCTTTGTGAGGACAAAAATATTCTTTAAGTGTTTGTCTGCATCTGAACTGCCTTTTGAAATGTACTCAGGCTTGATTGTGTTGCTTTCTACCTCAGGATGACCTTCCTGTTTTTAAGCCAATTGCATTGCACTGTGAAACTTTGTGTGGCTTCATAATCATAATTCATAATTAAGACTGGAAGCTAGTTGCTTCTCGAACAAAAAGAAGAAAGGCCCCTAATCCTCCTGTAGACCTGGAGTTACAGTTGAAGAACAGGTTTAGTGCACTCCAGGATGAGAAGAACCTGGACTTGGCCTCAAAGGAAGCAACTGGGCTCTCTGACCCTGTGCCTTGCATGACCACTCGGAAGAGGCGACGAGTGGTTGCAGTGGGTGATTCCATGCTGAGAGGGGCAGAGGTGCCTATCTGCCGACCTGACCCCTCCTTTAGAGAGGTTTGCTGCCTGCCAAGGGCAAGGATACGAGATGTGTCTGTATGGCTGCCAAGGCTTGTCTGCTCATCAGACTACTACCCTCTGCTGCTCTTTAAATGTGGGTGCTAACGATACAGGGAACAAACTAGAGACAATCAAAGAAGACTTCAAGGCCTTGGGCATGGTGGTCAAGGGTCTGGGAGCCCAGGTAGTCTTCTCATCGGTCCTGCCAATTAGGGGGAGGCATGGGAGGAGGAGTAGGAAGATTTTCCAAATCAACAACTGGCTACGCTGCTGGTGTTGGCAACAGGGTTTTGGATTCTATGGCCATGGAACATGGTTTGAAAATCAACAACTGGTGGGGAGAGACAGGATTCACCTCACCAAGCGGGGCACATTTGCCTTTGCAAACAGGTTGGCCAGCCTAGTAAAGAGGGCTTTAAACTAGGTAGGAGGGGGGTGTCATAGAGACAGGGTAGAAAACGAAACACAGGTTGGGTTGGGGGGGCTCCAACGGGTGCATGCAGTTGGGGACGTGCTTTTGGGGCATGGCTATGGGGGACCCCTGTAGGAGGAAACCTGCAGGCATGACTACCTCTTTGAAATGCCTGTACACCAACACATGCAGCATGGGGAACAAACAGGAGGAGCTGGAGATCTGTATGCGGTCGCAGGGCCATGATCTCATTGCAATCACAGAGACATGGTGGGATAGCTCACATGACTGGAATGCTGTCATGGACGAATATGTGCTTTTTAGGAGAGACAGGCCAGGAGGGCGAGGTGGTGGAGTTGTTCTTTATGTGAGAGAGCAACTGGAATGCATTGAACTCTGCCTAGGTGAGGAGGAGGAGGAGGAGACAGTTGAGAGCTTATGGGTAAAGATCAAAAGGCAGGCTAACATGGGGGACGCTGTTGTGGGTGTCTACTACAGGTCACCTGACCAGGAAGAGAAGGTTGATGAGGCCTTCTATAGACAGCTGGAGATAGCCTCATGATCACAGGCCCTGGTTCTCATGGGAGGCTTCAACCACCCTGACGTCTGCTGGAGGAACTACACAGCAAGGCACAAGCAGTCCAGGAGGCTCCTGCAATGCATTGATGATAGCTTCTTGTTGTAAATGGTGGAGGAGCCTACAAGGAAAGGTATCCTGCTGGGTTAAGGCCCTAGAAGGAAGGGGGGACCAGGAGAGCTGGCTAGTATTCAAACATCACTTCCTCCAAGCTCAAGAGCGGTGCATTCCTATGAGTAAGAAGTGCAGTAAAAGGGGCAGGAGACCTGCATGGGTGAGCAAGGTGCTCTTGGCCAAATACAGACAGAAGAAGAAAGTAGACAGAATGTGGAAGAGGGGACAGGCTAGTTGGGAGAATTATAGGAATGCAGTCAGAGTATGTAGAGATGCTGCGAGGAACGCTAAGGCCCAGATGGAATTAAGTCTTGCAAGGGATGTCAAGGACAACAGGAAGGGCTTCTTCAAATACATCAGCAGCAAGAGAAGGACGAGGGAAAATGTGGGCCCACTACTGAATGGGGTGGGGGCCCTGGTGACAAGGGATACAGAGAAGGCAGAATTACTGAATGCCTTCTTTGCTTCAGTCTTCACTGCTAAGGGCAGCCCCAAAGAATCCTGTAGCCTGGACGTGAGGGAGAAGGCCTGGAGAAGACTTTCCTTTGGTTGAGGAGGATAGGATTAGAGACCTTCTGGGCAGGCTAGACGTCCACAAATCCATGGGCCGGATGGGATGCACCCACGGGTTCTGAGGGAGCTGGTGGCTGTTGTTGCCAGGCCGCTCTCCATCATCTTTGAAAGGTCCTGGAGAACTGGAGAGGTGCCTGAGGACAGGAAGAAAGCCAGTGTCACTCCAGTCTTCAAGAAGGGCAAGAAGGAGGACGCAGGCAACTCTAGGCCTGTCAGCCTCACCTCCATCTCTGGCAAAGTGATGAAACAGCTCATTCTGGATGTCATCTGCAGACATATGGAGGATAAGAAGGTGATCAGGAATAGTCAGCATGGATTCACCAAAGGGAAAGCCTGCTTAACCAATCTGACAGCCTTCTATGATGAAATGACTGTCTGAGTGGATGAGGGGAGAGCAGTGGATGTTGTGTACCTTGACTTCAGCAAGGCTTTTGACGCTGTCTCCCATCACATCCTCCTGGATAAGCTCAGGAAGTGTGGGTTAGACGAGTGGACAGTGAGGTGGATTGAGAACTGTCTGAAAGGCAGAGCTCAGAGGGTTGTCATCAGTGGCGTGGAGTCTAGTTGGAGGCCTGTGGCTAGTGGTGTCCCTCAGGGCTCAGTCCTGGGTTCCATCCTGTTCAACCTCTTCATCAATGACCTGGATGAGGGGACAGAGTGTATCCTCAGAAAGTGCAGATGATCCCAAGCTGGGAGGAGTGGCTGACACACCTGAGGGCTGTGCTGCCATTCAGAGAGACCTGGAGAGGCTGGAGAGCTGGGCGGAGAGGAACCTCGTGAGATTCAGCAAGGGCAAGCGCAGAGTGATGTACCTAGGGAGAAATAACCCTAGGCACCAGTACAAGCTGGAGTCTGACCTGCTGGAGAGCAGCTCTGCAGAGCGAGATCTGGGAGTGCTGGTGGATGACAAGTTGACAATGAGCCAGCAATGTGCCCTTGTGGCCGAGAAGGCCAATGTTCTCCTGGGCTGCATTGGGAAGAATGTTGCCAGCAGGTGGAGGGAGGTGATCCTGCCCCTCTCCTCAGCCCTGGAGAGGCCTCATCTCGAGTCCTGTGTCCAGTTCTGGGCTCCCCACTACAAGACACACATGGAGCTACTGGAGAGAGTCCAGTGTAGGGCTACGAAGATGATCAGAGGGCTGGAGCATCTGCCCTATGAGGAACGGCTGCGAGAGCTGGGCCTGTTTAGCCTGGGGAAGAGAAGCCTGAGGGGGGATCTTATCAATGTGTACAAGTACCTGAAGGGAGTGTGTCAGGGGGACGGGGACAAACTCTTTTCGGTTGTCCCGTGTGACAGGACAAGAGGCAATGGGCAGAATCTGAAGCACAGGAAGTTCCGCCTGAGCGTGAGGGGGAATTTTTTCACTGTGAGAGTGATGGAGCACTGGACCAGGTTGCCCAGAGAAGTTGTGGAGTCTCCTTCTCTGGAGCTCTTCAAGGCCCACCTGGCTGCAACCCTGTCTACCATGCTCTAGGTGACCCTGCTGAGCAGGGAGGTTGGACTAGATGGTCTCCAGAGGTCCCTTCCAACCTTACTGATTCTATGATTCTATGAATCACTGATTATAACATAAATATTTCTCTGTAGACTTTGATAGTCTTACAGTACTTTACATTTCTCTGGCCTTGGAAGTAGAACCCTTATTCCTAATTACTAATTCAGAAGTCCAAGTCAGTATTGGGTGACTTGGCTGAAACATTTTAAAGTTTTCTCCTACTGCGTGCAACTTATGATCAATTTTAAGGGCCTGGCTCGATGACTGATTTTATGTACTTCTGTAGAAGGCTGATGCTTGTTTTTATGCTTTCTGTGGATTGTTTATTATGTTTGAACGTTTTACTGAACTAAACTCGACAAATTCACTTTTAATAAGAACAAGGACTGGGAGTTCTTCCTGTCCTTTTTCCCATTTCTCCCTTTTTAAAACTTTGTTTACCCTTTTCCTTTCATTCCTAGCAGTCCCACATTCTTTCAGATGAACTTCTTGTATTTAAGTTCAGACATCTTAAAAAACAGATCTGTTGAGGTAATTAAATCATACTCTTTCAACCCTCATTCCCAGTTTGCCTTTAGTTAGCTTTCTTCTGTGCAACTGCGTGACTGCAGGTTGTGAAGCTGCAGCCTCTTTCAAGCTGGCAGTATCATTTCTGTACCCACTGCCTTCTCACAAAGTATTTTTTAAGACTCTCTGAGGAGATCCTCGATGAACCATCCTTCTATAATAATTTCTCTTTATGTAGTTTGTTTCTACTTTCAGATACTCATTGATGTTGCTCATTATTTTTAAGGCTTGGTTTTCTTCACCTTTAGTTTTTTCTCCTCTTAGGCCACAGTGTATCATCAGTTAGCAAGTAGGATTCTTGACTGGATTTAGTAGGTAGCTAAGTGGCTCAACACCATCCAATATCCATAAATTAGAGTATTTAGGTCATTGTATCTTATAATAATTCTGAATCAGCTTTGTTCTATCACCAGCAGCTCCTTGATGTTACTAAAATCTCAGTGCATATCCCTTCTAGCTTAGTCAACATTTTTTATAAGTACAAAGCCTTTCATTTTTTCTTTCAATTAGTAATTTTAACTTTTCATAAATTTGCACTGCAAAGTGACATTATTCTTCTACATTTTCTAGTAAGACTTTTTACTGCATACTTGGTGCAACCTTTATACATTGTATTTTTTTATTATTTTTATCTGTCATGCTGTTAATTATGAAGACCCAGAAAAAGGGCTTTGGCTTTTCTGGTATTCTTTATCATTTGATTGGTAGGTGGAAAGGAAAACGTTAGTTTCCTGTTCTGATCAAACCTTAGTTGATTATAGAACTCTTCCACTTATTTTTAAAATTCTCAATTTATTTTATGTATTTTTTTTTCCTTAAAAATATTTGGATTATAGAGTTCAGAAGTAATGTCACGGCTCCATTTGAATCAGGAACTACATAAACAGTGTACATGCCTTTCCAGGCACAGTACAAATGGAAGAACAACAAAGAAGACAACCAAGATGATTAAAGTTTGAGAAATAATTAATAAGAGAATTTGATTTTTTTTTAACCTAGAAAAAAAAGTAACTTGAGGGAGGGAAGTGGCTACGATACATATTTTCAAAATCCTGCTTGATAAAAACTAGTGTGGACAATTGTTTCCCAACACTTCTAAGCTAATAAGCAGCAGAGGTGAAATGAAACTGGTAGGTGAATGAAAGAAAATACTTCTTCGTCCATAGTTCAGCTGTAGGATTCCGTAGCAATGGAGGCTGTAGCTGCCGAAAGTCCACGTGTTCTGAAAGTGACGGACAAGTAATGGAAGGATAAACACCTAAAGGATTAAATGAAAGACTCTCAGGAACTTCCTGGACGACAAATAGTCAAATGCTGGAAGATTGTACTGCAGAGTACTGCATCCTTAAGAATCTTTCCGTACTCTGTTCTTTCACAGGCAGACGACTCTGGGCATTCCTGGAGACAGGGACCTAGCAGATGAGGCCGTTAATCTGACTTGCAACGGGCTTTTTATATTATAGCATGTTTTCTAGCTTTTACACTCTGGACTAACTTGGATATTTGGAATACAGTAAATGTTAATAATATAAGTTACATTTTGTCTTTCTGCATTCTCTAGTACAGTCAACATTGAAATCTTGACTGGCTTTGCAGTGCTGGAGAGACATGTTTAGTGTACTGAAATATATATACCTGTGGGCAGAACAGTATATAGTGCCTAAAAGAATTACCTTGTGATCTGAATCTTGACCATTGCCTGTATGTTGCATAGCCTGGATTAGGGAGCTATTTTGAAAAAAATAGGAAAGAAAGAGAACTGAGAGTCTAAACTTTCTCTCTTCTTCAGACTATCATTTAATTAACTAATATTTGACATGGGCCTAGCAAGATGGCTAGAAGAACAAATGCCTTCTCAGTCTGTGTGGGAAAATCCTCTTCTGCCATCCTGTTTTGTTTAATTAGTAGTGGCAAGGTACAATGATAAGAATGGCTATTAATCTTGTAAAGCTTGTACTGTAACAAATGGAAAGCCAATCTAATTGGAGATCTGAAGAGGGAAATAATTAAAGCATCTAAGAATTGAAGTGCCTCACCTACTCAAAATCTGAAAGTATTTTAGTGGCAAATCTCTCTGCCTTAGTTTCTTATCTTTAAAATGAGGACATCAGACAAAGGCAACTGCATACAAATTTGTTAAAGTTTGAGATACTTATTTTCTGGAGTCATGCACACAATAAAAAAAAGTTTCTGAGGAAATGGAATATAATGTATGCAGTGGAGGGAAGTGTGAGGCCAGTTACTGAATGAAGAAGATAAAAAGAAAAATCTGAACAACCAGATGCTTCATTTGCTGAGCATTCTTCATCAAAGGATCAATTAAAAGAAACAAAACCAAAACAACAAGGTTTATTAAGAGTAGAGAGAGACTCTGCTGAAGACAAAAAAAAAAAAAAAAAAACTAGCTTGATTAACACATCTTGTCCTACAATGGGTCTACAGTGGGATTAATGTGAAAGAAAAGGCATATCTTATTTTTCAGAGAGATAAGGATTTTTTCTCCTTATTTTTTCCTTCTTTTTAGCTCTCTGAACTAATCAGTCTGCTACCATGTTTTTCTGAATATCTATCTGCTGTCCTTTACAGCCCTATGAAGTTTCTAAAGTCTTTCCGGGACCCTATCACACAAAATCTTGTTCCCTGCAGTTCTCCCCCAAAGCACTCATTTTGTTGATATTGATCTAGATGTCTAACATATTTGTATGGCCCTGATTACCACAGTTCCTGACTATCCTTCCCTGCAAGGTAAGATGATATCTCCATTTTACCCTTGCTCAGTCACCACTTCATGCTCTCTCAGGTGCATCATTTTTAGACTGGAAACTTTCAGATATCTTAAAAGTTATGTTTCTTCTCAGGCCTAGACATTTCTAGTTCCTAGCAGGTATCAAACTACCTATTAACTGATCTTACCCAAGTCCTATTAACTTTGGAAAATTTTGATTAAAGCTGGGCTACATCTGGTAGGTCTTCTCAAAACTCTTATTAAACTGGGAACTTTGACAAATGCTGTTGCAGGGTTTTCTTTTTTCTTTATTTCAAATACAGAATAAGATGCTACCTATTTTATTTAGTATCTTGATAGTGGGAACAGACAGGCAGGATCCAGGAAAATCAGTGTACTCACACTCATAGAATTAAACTCAAAATACGTGCTTCGTAGAAGGGTACACTAACCAACAGGCAGTCAGATAATCTGCGCTGGAGGCAGTATCTTCCTTCTTGTGAGTTTATGACACTCGGCTTTTCTACGCACAGATTCATTTTAGCAGTCTGAAGGGTAGAAGAGAACTCTGTGAACAGAGCGGGGAAATTCAGCAACCTGGTTTCCAGTCTCTGCTCCAAAGTCTTTGATGTCTACTTATTCTAAAAACAGAAATAGAGTTTGTTTGTTTTTGATAAAATGTGCACCATAAATTAGTTGTGCATTTGTAAATTGCCTTTGCTTGCTAAATTACTGAGATAAAGAGCCACGGACACTAGTCCCTTGGGGAAAAGTCTGTCTTTTGTCTGTTTATCTAGGTTTCTATGGCTTTGATCACTTTAAGATTAGTACACAGTTATGCTTCCCTGGCTTACGTGAAAACAGAAAGATTAAGGATATTTTATGGATATCCTTTTTACAGACTGAATGTGAAGATATTGAGAATTGTCCCTACCAGCAATACTGAAATTTTTAACGCTGATTTGTGAACTGTCCATCTTCACATGAAAAATTCCTCTTTATAAATCATTGGTCAGTTGCTCCTTTTCACTGACATATCAAACATAAAATACTTAGGCTATAAAGTACTTCAGTGATTACTGCCTCTCATTTGCTATCACAATACCAATTCCCAGCCTTAATCAGGCAGTGCTGCCAACCTTTCCTGTCCACTTACTAAATCTGTCAGCCAGCATAATCTGTGCTTTCTCCCATTTTGCCGTTCATGTTAAAAGGAGCTTGCTGTAAAAATCTCTAAAGCCATATCATTGTCTTTCTCTGAATCCTTCCTGAAAATCTTCAGTATCATTGTTCTTGCAAAATCTTGGCAGTGCTGTTGGACAGCTACCACCTATTATACTTAGTAATATTATTTCAATTTCCACGATTTTCGGTCTGTCTTTTTGTATCTTTCTTACCTTTCTGATCCCTAGGCAAGGATACCCCGAGGAACTGACATTTCCAGGAAGTTTGTTATACTGTTTAGAGTTACTTCATTCTAGTTCATGGAAATAACAGGAAAACATTTAAAGTAACAAACAGGTTAAATAAAAAGCAATCTCTAAAAGTTACGTTAACAGAGTGGTTCTGTTTTCCTTTTTTATATGAAGTGATAAAGATACTCATTATACATCAGTTTATGACTTACTTATGTTTCTTTTGTTAATATTGTTTGATAATCAAAGCATGAAAAATATCCAGCTAAATTAGAATTCAATCGATTGTACTTCAGTACACATGTTTGGCAGTGCTTTGAAATGTCACAGACTAGGCTAGTTTAAAATAAAGCAGGTGATGGAATGGCAACAGTTGTGATTATATATATTACGTAACCCTAACACTTTGCCAATTATTCTTGCTCTTAGAAAATAAACGTGATATGTGAGTTGTGTAAATTAATGTGGAACAGTGTTGCAAATCTTTTTTTTTTTTTTTTTTTTTTTTTTTGAAGTAACACACTTCAGCCATTCTTGCTACCTTTGTTCTTGCAGAGGAACACTTCGTGAGCAAGCACTGTTCCTCCGAATAAATGGCTATTTACTTTCTCTGAACAATGAGAATTCAAAATGCCAATTCTTTATTTCTATAACAAAGAAAAAGAATAAAGCTGAATAGGAAACCTAAAGTCAAATGTTATCTTGACATTCAATAGACAATTCTGAATTCTGTCATTTAGAAATTATATGGTACAACAGGTAAACAATCAAAACACTCCCCAGAAAGAATGACAGTTTCTCTGTGCTTTGTACAGAAGTCTTTGTTTAATGAGAACGATTTTATACCCAAACATTAGGAGTTCTGTACTTAAAAAGATAGACTGTATGTATTTTTATAGTTGCAGTGATCACAAAAAATGGAAACGAATGTAAAAACATGAGCCTATTAGATATTTAAAATTGAGAATAATGATGCTTACAAATTGTAGGAGACACTAAATAAATGGATAAACATAAAAAGTGTTATCAGGAGCTTTAACATTTTAAATGAGTTGTTTTTAGTAATTATAATGATTTAGCTATGTTGTGGCTATAACAAAGAAATGTTCTTTTCTGTAAATTCCATATATTCTGTAAATATTCATATATATATATACAGATATTCATATATATATATACAGATATAGATATATATATACACGTGTGTATATATACATGTGTGTGTATATATATATACACACATACGTGTACTATGAATTTTTGTTAAAAGGGACTGAAGATCTAGGATTGCTGCTGTACAAACAGAAGTTATATGATGCCCATAGATTTGCCTGGAAGACGGGGAGAGGTTGCGGTTGAACTGCTGCAGCGCTCCACTGTTAGCACTGCCCAGTGAGTGGTGCCTGCTTTCATGTCCTGGGGGATGCAGTGCTCAGTACCCCAGGTGCTCAATACCCCTTCTAGGTTTGCTTGTTGCCCTTGCAGAGTAGCTTATCTAACACTTGGCTGACTGATGAGTACCAGATGATGACTGCAACTTCTGCTTTTAGCTGAAGAGGTCCGTATTTCTATTACTGCAACAGGTGATATTGTGCAAACGTCTGTGAGATATGTATATATATGTGTGTGTGTATATATATATGTATACATATACATGTGTATATATGTGTGTGTGTGTGTGTATGTGTGTGTGTATTTATTAATCATACTAAACCGCTTAGAGACAGTTCAGTAGCTCTGAGGTGTCTGTGGCTTTGAGCAGTTTCTCTTCTCTTTCCTTTCTTTTTTCCCTCCCTGATCCTGCTGAGAGGACAGACTTTTTCTTCCTCCCTCACTTTCTGAGATCACTAATCTCATGTGCTCAGCAGCACTGTGAGAATGAGCGTTATCCCTTAGGGAGGAAGGAAGGGAGATGTGGCTTGCTTCTAGTGCCATCTCCTTCCTGCTGCAGGAGAAGGAAGTCTGTGCAGATACCGGAGAGGAGCGGGAGGAGACAGTGATGCAATAAGATGCAAGATGGAATGGACTTGAACCCGAATTATGTTGGTACAGCATCCAGTACTACTGCAGTATTACTTTATTGCCCCTCACTGGTGTGTGTTAGAGGTGATAAAAAATTGAAATGTCTGTTTCACAGAAAATACTGCTATTCTGACCCCATTCTGAAGCAGTGAAAACTGTCTCCCAAATTTCCCACAAAATGAAAATTTTAAAAATCTTGTTTTGAAAAACAAACGTATTTTAGTTTTTATTTTTTATAGTTATGCTTTGTAGTGCCTCGTTAGCATTTATCACATCTTCTTAAGAGATATCACAGCATGTCAGTGTAGGTGAAATTCTGTATTTCAAATTACAGCAGTCATTGAATACTAATAGAAATATCTGATTTTCTAGATCCATCCGCCTCTATTTTAATAAAGTGTGACACGTCAAACAAAAGAGGAAGATAAGCACTGGTAAGTAATTTTAGAAGCAGCTGTTTTCAACATGTTGTATTAGGATGTTAATGTGCAATGCAACAGCAATGCTAAGAGCTGGGACTGCAACTGGGGATTTATGCTTTCTATTTGCATATATTCATCTGTGTCCAAAAACCCCCTCACCAAGGGGGTCCAAGGAAGAGCTGAACTCTGCAGAGATCAAGTGCTATGAAGTAATCAAGTTGCTGCATATCTGAAAATTTCAGATGATTAGCTAAAGTCCTCAGATTCCCTCAAGACAGCGTGTCTTGGCAGATGAGGTATCTGATCCAGGACGGTCTGGATGACAGGTAGCTTTACTTTCAGAGAAACCTGATGAGACTTTTTCTATGATTTCTATTATCAGTGTATGGTAAAGCATGAAAAGGAGAGAAATGTTAGGGAGAAAATAAGAGCAGTAACCTGCTATTTTTTAATTTTCTGTTGAACCAGCTCTTCCATATTGTTAGTATTAATTTTGGTCAAATAAGATCTTATAGATCTTCATATTTAAAATATGAATCTTATTTTAGCATCTTAGTGCTTGATCATTCACTGTCCTTGAAGACAGTGGTGAACATTAGCTGATGAAACAGGTCTTGGCATTAGAATAAAGAATTTATTTCCTTTGGGAAACAATTTGATTGCAGATTTTTTGGGGGAGCGGATGAGGCATTTTCATGAAGAATTGACTATCTTGTTTATTTTGTTTTGCCTCTGATGTCAGTCAGTTACCTTTAACTGGCAAGAGAATATTAATGTATTTCATTCCTTACAAACATATTTCACCTTCCAGAGTCTCTCTTAATCAATGAGAAAACTTTGTTTTGTATTAAATCATTTAAAAAAAGCTGCCTTTTACTGATTTTTGGATTTTAAACATTTTCGTAGATTCCTGAAACTTAATTAATGTTAACTATTTAACTGATACCACAATTCATATTTTTGGCTTCTTTAGTATGTGCTGATACCTTAAATTCCACTTGGGTACAGGGTAATTAAATAAATACCCCCCCAAATTTGCTCAAGAATACTTGGTATATTCTTTGTCTTTTAAATGATTCAAATTGTGTATGTGTGAGAGAGAGGTTTTAGAAATATGCTTTTTAATAAGATTTAAAGATTGAAAGTGCTTTTAGACAACAAATTACCATATAAGGAGGAATTTCTGCTGTACTTCCAAAGGCCTAGCATAATTGAAAATAGATGTCATTCATCTATTCTAGTGTATAAAGTGTTCATAAAACTTTAAACAGAAAAAGGATGAATAACAAAAGGAGAATTCTTATTTGGGGGAACAAGGGCATTTTTTTTTCAATCTAGTTTCTCTTATACATTGTCTCTGAGATGAAAATTTGAATTTCTAAACAATTAATTTGGAATGTACACAACTTGAAGATACCATTATTATTACAACATTATTATCTAAAATATTCCTTTATTTTTTTATTCAGTGGAGTTAGACTTGCAGAAAGAAAAAAATGTTTGAAGAAATTAGGAATGAAGAAATCAGGCACTTACTTATTGATACAGTAACTATTTGCAAAAAGACTTTGTTCATAAAGAATGTACATTTATATTATCCTAGCAAGAGATCGAATAACAAAATAGAATACCTTTATACCTGCTCATTGCTTTTTTTAAGCAATGAATCAGCTACAAATCTTAACACTCTTATTCAAGGCATTACAGCTTTTCTATTTCTTCCATTTGTTTTCCATTTGTTTCTTTTGTTCTTACTTTGCAATAGTTTTGTATGCAAAGATAAACTTAGCTCTTCTAAATTGGTAGCTAGCAAAGTCTTCCATGTAATAAGTTCGGCTTTGGCACACTTGCCTTTTGTGGTAATAATGTGCCTCTCTTCTAGGGATTCTTCTTTCAACAACCTTTTTCCTTGATTCTTACACTTCTCTTAAATGAAAGAAATGAGTGTGGTTACAGCGCTTAGTTTCAGTGAGTCTGTATGCGGCACTATTCTCAGATGGAAGCCTTTGGCAGACTAAGGTGGACCTACTGTGCATAAAGGTGACTGCAGCAAGTTTTCAGAGGTGCAGTGTAGATAAGGAAAAAGAGAAGATTGCGGTCATAAAACATGATGTGTGGGGGGGCTAAATGGTTATGAAATTAGGTCAGTTGCATCCTGAGTAGCTAAGAGCTGTGGCTGTACTTCAGAAGCATTTCTCAGCTATGGAATTGGTCTCATATAGACCTCAGGATCCACATATCATGATGCTACTAATCTATTCTGTTTAAGTATCCTCATCAGAAACTGTCTTTCATGAATTTGCAAGGGATTATGTAAAGGTTGTGGCTCCACAAAAATGAAGAAAAGTGACTGTATTGTAAGTCATTGTCATATCAGTGAGGATGCCTTTGGGCTCTCACAGAGGAATACCTAGTAAGAAAGCCCAAAATAGTTTCTGATAACTAAGACTTGTCCTACTAATTTTCTATCTAGATATGCTGCAAAAGAATGGTGTAGTTTGCAAGAGTGTCACACCATCAGGTATATCCATATCTGTCTATGCAAGTAAATCATAAACCTGTAGGTTTTCAATAATGTTTAAAATCAGTTACTAAACTTTTAATGAGTTTAAAATGAAAGTTCTCAAGCTAGCAGCATTTTCTGTCAGGGTTTGTCATAACGACTGTCTTTAATAAATCTGGCTCTGCCTAGTTAGAATACCAAAAGGAAGAACTGGCATAATTCCATGAACTTCAGTAATGTTACTTCTCATTTACTCCTGTGCTGGACTTTGATTCAACAAAGCACTTACATATGTGCTGAAAGCCCTGGCTGAGCAAAGAAATCCTTTACCTACCAGTAAGCAAAGTTAGGCTGGACCTCAGTGGAACTGCTTGTTTTTTTAAAAGTTCAGTTTAAGACCTTTGTTGGACGACAACATAATTGAATAAAATAGTGGATTCTATTCTATCCCCTATAATCTTCTCCATAACATTCACAATCTCTTTTCTCTGAACTATCTAGCTTGATACTGATTATTTTCCCTTAGAGCTAAATAAAGTATGATCCATGGAATATTCTAAATGTCCTTGGGCTTCATCAAGTTGAGCAGAAGTTGAGGATCCCCTAACATTATAAGATAAACTCTTTATGTTGTATGAATCAAGGGAAATGTGTTACTTTCTTTTGTGAACCAATGCATAAATTTGTAATGTAGTTAATTGCTAAGTAAGAAAATTAAGTATTACTTTTGCAAATATAGTTGAATTCAGGAATATTAGTCCATAATTGTGACAATAATAGGCTCTTTCTCAAGAAAGCTCATAACAATTTTAATTAAAGGAAAAAAAAAAGTTGTGTTTAACATTAAATTGAAAAAAAAAAAAAAAAAAACCCTTCAAAATAACCTGACAACTCTCATGCAACTTATTATAACTAAGAATGGAACAAGTGCTAAAGTCAGTGACAATGACTGTTAGCACTCGAAGGCAGTGCTCTGGCCTTTGTAACATGTGATTTCTGGAAAATGTGTTACTTTCTGAGGCTGGATCATTGAAATGTCTTCTGATCACTGTGGAAGATGTATTATACAATCCTTTTCCTAAAACAATAGAGTTCTAACTTTTAACAAGTGTCCCTCTGCCACCATTTACTCTTCCTGGAAGGCTGTTTCAGAGCTTCATTGCAGCTCTTCTAGTTTCCAGGCTAAATTTAATCCTGATCTGGATATATTTCCATATATTGGTGTTTTCCTGTATTTAAAAAGTGTTTTCCCTCATTAGCATTTACCTTTCTACTGCCAATTATAGTTGCTTTCTTCTACTATATCCTATATCACTTTTTTTCTCTAGGCTAAGCTGATCTTACTCTTTCATTGTATTTACATTACTCTTCAACTCACCAACAAGTGCAGCTGTTAGTATGGCACACTCAACTGTCTTGCCTTATGTTACTACAACTGGACTGACAAGATGCGACGACCGTTTATGCGTTTTTTCTGGTAATGTTCTAAACTTCCAGCTGCACGTGGTAATTTGGAGTTTTTTGTGTCCCTGACAAAAGTATATTATGCTTCAGATTTCCTACCTATACAGGCAGCAATACTTTCTTGAAGACCACATAAGGAAGAAACATCTGAATAGTCCTTTTTTCTGCATTCTCACATAGATTTCTTTCTCAAATGTGGAGAGAGCATTGAACTACCACAGAAGTAGTCTACACTAGTGTTTTGAGTAAGTTACCTGGAGATAAATGTGACCCTGGATCAAATAAGAGTATTAGAGTTGTCCTATGCACTTTCGTAAGAGGATTTTGAATTGTGACAATGTGAATAGACTAGGAATGTACCTTTGCTTAGTTGAGATTTTCTATTATCTGGGATTCCAATCGCAGAGTTTAAGTAATTTAGAATTGGAAATTCCTTCAGATAAGGCTTCACAATTTACAAAGGTCATCCTATGAAATGACACACAATTCTAGAACATCGTCACACTTCTCTTTGTTCACTTCCTTGTTTTGATTTCTGCTTTCCTCTCAAAATTTGGTCAGTTTTTGTCTTGATGTATTAAAAGTCCTTTATTGATTTTTTTTTTTTTTCTGATTAGCGATAATAGTCAACTTTAGTCCTTATAGTTCCTTTGGTATTTTCACGCCCTCCTTTGCTTCTGCCATTTTTTTCCCCTGCTTTGCTAACTTTGTAATAAGAGTGCAAACACCGATTTGGAAGAGTTAGTGTGGAAAAACTTGCCAGTCTCTCAGATCTGCAGTTTTGACACTTTTAACACTATTTACACTCTTCAGAGGATAAGGTTTTTCCAAGAATTGAGCAATTACAAAAGTTTAGTCAGTATTGATATTTATGCTGTTTGCATAAATATGTTGCTGCATTTTGTACTGTAGTCTTTAGAGTTTCTGTAAACTATGCTCTGTAAACTGTAAGAGTTGTAGTTTGTGCTGTAATCATTTAAAATTTTTCATTAACTGGGACTGACATGTTCTTGATGAGCCCCCTGGGACACTTGGATACTGCAGATTGTTTGGCACTGACCTTTCTGTCTTGGCACTGAATCGGTATGCGCTGGCACAATGATAGCATGCACTGTGCCACATTGGGTGCAAACTACCAGAGACACAAAAGACATAAAAGAATGTTTTATTTCCTGTCTTAAAACATTGCTGTGCAATCCGAACCAGCTCTCCCAGTCTACCTGAGAAGTTGGTAAGTGCTGATATGAAGCATATCCTGTAAAATACTTAGACTAGTGCTTCTACCTATAACATTAATGAGACTAGTTCTGAACTGTTACGAAAAACCATGGGTTTTTCCTTCACAAAGGAAGATGAAATGTCTTCTAAAAGACCCACAACTCTAGCAACCTTGCCTTAAAGAGTTAAAAACTATACATCTTTTCAGTCTATTCAGTTAACCAGGAAAAAAGGAAAAGGTAAATTGGTAATAGGTTGTATGAAACTGAACAGAAAACGGATTTCTGAAGGTAGATTTGTTTCAAAGTAACAGCAAAATATATGATTATGCTTATGTTCATTCCATACTGGTTTTAATCTTGTTTGGTCTAAAAATAAGGTGCATCCACAAAGAAAGAAAAGAATGAAGAACTTAAATGTATTAAATAATTAATACATTTAGCTTGGTAGGTTATATATATTTGCTCTGTTTAGAAGTTTTAAAGTAAGGCTAGCAATTTTTCTAAAAAGAACTGCTCAAACTCAATCACAATTGATTGGATAAGTACAGAGATAATTGGTTGAGGATGGAATGCCAGTCTAACTGAGCATAATGATTCATTTTAACCCCTAAAATTCAGGTTTGATGTGTTTTTTAACCACTATACTATTCTCAGACCTGGTCCCCATTCCTAATGAAATCAAGGAAAGGCTCATAAATTCAGTAGGAGGTAGATTGGATTTAAAACCTTTTAAAAGGTATAAGATACCTTTTAATTATCTCTAAATATCTCTAAATACCTGTTAATTATCTCTAAATATGTGGGCTGATTCTGTAGCAAGCGTTCAAGCCAAAGGCAAGTCTTAACGAACAGTTTGAAAAATGAGTATAACTGACATTTCTCTCAGCTCATCATGGAATGCACTCCAGCTGTATTTGTTATACACACTTTCCCTGTGTGTTATGTGCTTGCATTCTTCTATGATGAACGATGTTGCCGTGTGTTGGAGTTGTTGTGCTATCTTTCCTGTTTAAATCAGGAATGTGTGGGAGGTTACGTGAGGACAAAATACTGTACGACCTCCTTATATTCTGGAACTTAAGGCTTGTAGCATGAAGCTGAGCCATGGTTGAATGGCTTGGTTTAGGAAAGAGTTTCAGCTCATGCAAAACACATCCTGTTAATGTCATCAATATACTCAATGGCTTGGCTTTGCTATGTCTATGAGAATTGAGAATCACATCCCCACCTGCTGCTGCCTGACTTTCCAGTTTGACTCTTTGGGCATTTTATTTTCTTACAGGTAAACTGGGCCTAGCCCATGCCTAAAGCTCCTAGGCACTGACTATGAACTACTGTAGCTTCATTTACATTAATAAAGATCATTTTCATCCCAAATCTGGAGAAGCATTTCATAGAATCATAGAATCAGTAAGGTTGGAAGGGACCTCTGGAGATCATCTAGTCCAACCTCTCCACTCAGCAGGGTCACCTAGAGCATGTTAGACAGAGTTGCATCCAGGTGGGCCTTGAATCTCTCCGAAGAAGGAGACTCCACAACCTCTCTGGGCAACCTGGTCCAGTGCTCCGTCACTCTCACAGGGAAGAATTCCTCCTCACGGTCAGGTGGAACCTCCTGTGCTTCAGTTTCTGCCCATTGCCTCTTGTCCTGTCACATGGGGATTTCACCCTGGGGAGGCCTCGGAGTCAGCCAGGGAGCATACAAAAAGAGAGTTTGTCCTGTGGTATGCAGCAAATGTAAAGATCCAGTTTCAAAAAAGGAAAGAAATGATATAATATGTATTGCCATAAAAGCCATATGCCATTACACAGCTTATTACTTACATGGCACAGATCTTAATAGTGACATAAATGTTGATCACTATTTTACTCTTAATGCCGTGGTTACACATTGGAGCTACAAGGGAAAAAGTAAAGGGAAACAGCATGTAGGTTAATTTTAACTGGAAAGTTTCAAAGAAATAGAAGTCCATTTATAGGAAAACCTCTCTGTTTTACTTTTCTCCTGTGATTTATAATGTTTCTAATTTTGAAATACGCTCTTTTTTTTTCTTCTAATGGAAAACAAAAATGCACTACCATCTCAGGTCTCCTTTTTCTAGACGATTGTCTCCCTTCCTTAGATAACTGTTCTAGCCACTTGGCAGCTTCCGTTTCTGATTTTGTTGTGACCTTTCTCTTTTGTGTTCCTGGCTGCACATTGGCTCAACTGGAGTTTGCTCCCTTTCTTGAACCTGTTAACTGTAGTGGTTAGGAAACTTTCCTGAGATGTGAATGCAACGGCTTCAGTTCGTTGATAAAGGTCCAGCTCTCCTGCTGTTGGACAAGTGCTCTAATCACTCAGATATTATGCAGAAACTGGCCTTTTCTGTCTTTTTAGTGAAATCAGTACCAACATTTCCTTCTTTTCTCTTATGAGCTTACTGTTAAAGGTTATTCAGGATACTGCGAGAAGGCATACTGGATCAGCCCTCTCTGGGATGAGAATTTAGGCAGAATTTAGGGCTAATCTTCATAAATCTAGACTGCAACAGAGTAGAAGATAGCCCAGCCACCTACCCAGACTGGAAGGACACAGTGTTGTGCTCATCCCATGTGCAGTCGCTGTGGGAACTAGCAGCATGATCTAGATACTCCTAGATTTCTAGGTGCTGAGAGGTTTAGGTGATTTGATTCTGGATCACTCTTAGGTACTTAAGCAAAATTCAGGCACCAGAAGCCCTTTAAGTCTGTGTTATGAACTACAGCAAAATGTTGTGCAGTGCCTGAATAAGCCATGGCAGTGTAGATCTGGACATAGCAGACCTGGAACATGAGTGTACAGTCAGGGTCATTTATTTTGCTGATGCAGTAGAAAAATACTTATCAGAGTCTTCAAGGGGGACTGGCTACATTGAGACTGTTCTGTCCAGGTGGTAGGACAGAGCACACAGACTGTCACAACTGGAAAATGACATTCAGGAAGCAGAGAAGGGGTGAGCTGGTTTTCAAAACATTGCAGTGAGTGAAAGTAAGCTGTCGATATACCAGGTAAACACAGAAAATAAAAGCACCATGTCCAAAGATGGAGGACATGTTCTATTCTCTTTTTTCTCCCCACCTCAATGACATTTGAGAATCATAATTTTTCTAATTACTCAGTTTATACCAAGAAATTTAAAACACATACTAGAGTATATTTATGATCATTTAAAACAACAAAAAAAGGAGACAGAAAACTTCCAGAAAGGCCTCAGAAGTTATGTTGGCTTGATTTAGTTACTTGTAGACTCAGTTTTCTATGGAGGAAGAACAAAGTTGTATTAAGGTCTGGCACTGATCTCTGCCACTCTGTCCTTGGGATGCTAATTCAAAACTCTGAGTTATTTCCAGGGAGAATGAAAAGGAAATGTTTTCTACAAAAATACATTCCTTGCTCTGTACCTACAAATGATGTAGAATCCAGTGTTGACTGTGGAGCGTGAGTCATATGTTCCATATGCATTACAGTGCTTGGTAAGTGGGCAATGAAGTACAGTTACTGGAGCATGAGTCATGAGCTTCATGTGAGTGGGCAGTCAAATTCTGCATCAGATGATTTTTCTGAGACATTTCTAAGGATATTTTGAAGTATAGCGTATGGCAAGGCCATATTATTTGGGTTTTGTTTGTGCTTGCTATGGCTTCAGCTTTGGCCAAGGCCCCATGTTATTTGGTGTGACCTATCATACAATTTTTTTTCTGCCATTCCATTTTTGATGTGATTGTCTAGAGAACTTTTGTCATCGGTCTTTGTGTAGGCAGCTTCCATTTCTCTTTATGTTCTAACAGAAGCAAGGAAGTGAATGGAAAGAGCAAGCAAGATGAAGTAGCAGTCATTTTTCCTCTGTTATGAATACTTTCACATCAAACAGTGGTGCTGGGGAGCTTTACAGTTCAAAATATATGTTTTCCCTTTCACTAGTGCACCTGTTAGTAACATCCGATGGTACGAAATAGCTGTGTTCCTTTGCTGCGTTCGAAAACTTCCCCTGGCACCTCCAGCCGCTATAGAAATCCTGCCAATTTCTGATACCAGGTTGCTGCCACAGCCAAAACACCCCCAGCTGAGTTTCACAGAAGCCATACCCTATTCATACTCTTTATTTTTAGGGCTTCATATGGGTCAGACAGTCCCTCCATCGTTATATGGGACTAGAGAAAGATGACCCTTAGCTTTCCCCCAGTTGTCTTTGGATCCTGGCACATGGCTCACAAAGAACATAGGAAAATAGCAGCTTTCTCAGCTATAAGAGAAGGACAGCCAGCTTAAGCGGGACCGGGTGAGCCTTCTCTGCATTACTCCTTGGACTTGGCATCTCACAGAAGAACAGCCTTGCTTTGCTGTCAGCTGTCATTACTGCTGCTACCTCAAGGAGCAGCCATGTGTACCACAATACTTCGTGTTAGAGTGGAAGCTCCCTTGGTGACTCAGGAGGGTGTTGTATTTGAAAGCTGCTAGCGGCATTTTTTTTTCCTTTTTTCTTAAGCCTTTTCTTAATATAAAAATCAATAACCAGTGCAACGCCTCTCCAAAAAAGAAAAAAAATCACACAGGAGGAACAGCACAAAAAAGCACTGTTCAGGGTTGCAAAGGGGAGCAGCAAGAACTTAAAAATTTCTAGACGCGGAGCTGCGCGTGGCACCATTTTCTGTGCGCCGCGACTGTACAGGTGGTGTGAGCGCACCCACGGTGGCTTCGTGCCCCTGTTCCTTGTGGTGATTCCCGGGGACACCTGAGGCAGCAGAATCAAAACCACGGGGGCAAAATCCGGCCCTTCCCAACTTTCAAGGGTCTGAGGTGCAGCGCCCGGGGGAGGTTCCCGGGCAGCGCCTTTGTTTGCCGCTGAAGCGCCGCGCACTTGCGTGCGCTGCTACTCGCCCGCTGCCTCCTGCTTTTTGGATCACGTTTCAGCCGCGGAGGGAGTGGGGCCGGGGCAGGATATCACCGACAAGTTCCTCCGAAGGGGGAAATGTGCTTGGCAAAGGGGCGGGGGGGGGGGGGGGGGAGTCCAGGCAGGCGGCATCGGTCTGACCCCCGCGCTGAGTAAAGCGGAGGCGAACCCGAGCCCGTGCGGGGTGGCGGCCCCGGGGCGGGGGTCGCGCCGGGGCCCGGCGGCGGCGGCGGCGGCGGCAGCGGGGCTCCGCGGCGGGGCCGGCGCCGCAGCTCCGGCGGCCGGAAGACAGGGAGGGGGGTGGGGAGAGGGGAGGACCGGCTCAGCCCAGCTGAAAAGGAGGGCTCGCTCTCCGGCCCCCCCCTCCCCCCAAAGTCCTGCCAGCACTGCTCGTGGGGTGCGGGAAGCGGGCAGAGCCCCCCGCGGCAGGCTTCCCGCGCCATGGCTCCGTCCTGCAGGAGCTGGCTGGCCAATGAGGGGAGCAAACACCTCTTTCTGGTAGGATGCTGCCGCCGGGGTTCCCCTTCGTAGGGCTGAGCCGCTGCCGGGCGCCTCCCCCGGGAAGGCGCTGGCAGCGGGAGCGGAGAGGCTCCACAGCCGCGGAGCTGCCCGGGCGCTGCTCCGCGGACAGGGCTAGCGCGGGTGCCGCGTGGGGAGCGCGGCCGGGCGCGGGTGAGCCTGAACTGCCGCAGTCCCGGCTGCTGGCACGCTCCTCCGTGCCATCCGTGCGTGAGCAGGGGCCACGGGGCTCCCGGCCGTGCTCGGTGTTAGGTTTCGCGGTGCTCTGTGGATGTGCGCGCACGTGGGCTTGGGCTGCGGTCCGTGAGCGCGAGTGCGCGCGAGTGCGCGCGCGCGTCCTCTTCCCCCAAGTTTGGGGGAGCACACGGGTCTTCCTGGGGGTCGTATTCTTCCTGCCTTTGTCTTTGTCTCTTTGTTGCTCGTTTTTACTCCTCGAGCCTTTGACTGCGATGTGTAACTAAAGTTTTAGAGGAATGTTGTGTGTGCAGAGGGCTTTGTCAGCTCTCAGTAGTAAAGGTAGTTCATAAAGTTTGGGAAAGTCACTGAAAGCCAGAATTTCTCACACAGGGGCTGTTATTTTTAGTATTTTAAAATATTTTTGTTAAATGCTTTCAGTTTGTTTTTCAATTCCATTTCAAAATCTTTATGAAACTACATGCGTATGCATTTTATGATTGAAATTAATATTGAAAAGTTTGCACATGTAACTTTAACTTACTGTCTCTTATTTCTTGTCTTCCTTAATTTTAGTTTTTCTGGCTCTCCCTCAATGTATGGCTCTTCTGGAAAACCTTCCTGCTCTATTATCATGGACAGCAGTATTATTATTTGCATCAGATGTTAGGGGTGAGTGACCCAAACATTGCTTTTTCCCCTGGAAGTTGGGATGCTGGCTGAAGCGAAGGGATAGAGAGTGAAGGATGACACAGACTGCCTGTTAACTCTGCAAAGTGGGGAAGGATCAAGTAGGAACTTACTGGGATGCTGTTGGCAGTTGTTGAGGAGTAGAAAGTTGACAATGTTGAGCGTAAAAAGAACTGGTTAAATGTCGAACAGCTATCCTGTCCCCCTCCCTTCTTCCCTCACCGTGTCCCCAGCTGCAGGCAGGCTCACGGGAACACAAACACGATCAACAGATGACTGAATCTCCACTTAGCCATCAAAACTTTAGCCAAGCTTATGGGTTCTTTTTGGCAAATTCTTTCTAATCTAATTTTTATGATACATACTTGCTGAAGGAACTCTTTGGCTAAACCTTAGTTCTTTTCAATCTTTAATTGTTATCTTCATAGATTCAGTGTTCTGTGTAAATGATTGTATTCCATTTAATTTTCGTTTTGCTTTCTAAAAACAAAGTCTTGGAATCTGAATTTAATGGAGAGTTGATTATTTTGTTTCAGCAACATCTACCATCACTACCAAAAAAAACCCCAAAGATAGTGTTTTGGGGGTACCATATGGGTCTACTTCGTGAGGTTATCCATAGATAATAACTATCAAGCTGCAATTGTTTGAAATGGCATCTATCCAAAGGGATAGATTAAGGGTTAAAAATTTTCTGAAAAATAAGAGTTGCCCAGAATTTTAGAATCTAGGAAAACGTGGATGAGTAGCATGATGCTTTTTAACAATATGTCATAATCTGAAATGGGTTTCAATGACAAATTTACGCAGGACTGAAACATGGATGGTGTCTGTCCTAACTCTCTGCGGATGATCCGAGTTTAAGCTGTGGTAGATCCATGATATATTTTTTCATATGAAAATTTTCATATGAAAATATTTTTTCATATATTTTTTCATTGCTGTACCTAGCTAGTTCTATAAGTTTTGTGAACTTGTCTCTTTTTTTTTTTCTTCTTCTTCTTATGGCTGATTCAGATATATTCAAGAAATGACTCTTAGCTGGTAGCGCAGAACAAAGGGAATGAAAATATTTAAATACTTTATGATGACTTTTAGATAGAAAAAGTATGAAAACATGTTTAATTTTACCACCTGTAATGGCTTTGCAGCCTAGTGCATCCATTTGAAAAGTGTTTTTGCTCCCGGCAGAGCAAGTGGGTTGTTTATAAAAGCAAATGTTCTTGGGTCAACACGTTGGGCCAGATTGTCAGCTGGTATCAATCAGCACAGTTCCACTCAATTTGGAACTCACCCACCTTATACCAGCCTTTTGGAGAGTTTTCTTATACTTCAGAATGAAAGAAACATTGAAAATAATATAATACAGTTAGGCTTGCAGATTCAGGACCTCCAAGATGATTTGAGCAGAGCCTCGTTGTCTTGAGCAGTAGATAAGAACCAGGAAGCCAAGCATTTTGAATCCATCTAACACGAGGTCTGCAACTATGGCAATACACCAAGGGAATTTAAAGACTATTTAAAAAGAGGAGGAAAGTGAAAAGCTAAGTCTAAAATATACTTTTAGTCAAAGTTCTAAAAACTATTTTAAAACTTTGCAAACAAAAATGGTAAAAGATTCTTGCAATTTACTTTTTGGAATTTGTTTAAATATAATTTTTAAGATTTTGAAGTTTGAATATGTTTGTATGTGCATATAAAACAAGTTTTGCAAGGGCTGGAAAACTGAATCTGATTTTAGTATCTTTAGGAAACAGAGAACAAGCACACCCATACTACAGCTGCTATTACATTCCATGGGGATTTTTGCTCCTCTTCTTTCTGTACATTGCTGTGTGTAGCCACTGACCATTTCATAGCTCATCTCTGTAAACAATCTCCTTTCCGGAGGGTGAGTGGCATGCAGTGTCTCTGTGTGTCATTTCATGATGTTTTAAATTTTTGACATTTAGGTGAAAATTCTTCATTTATAATTCAACAATTGGGTTCTTTTTTTGTCTTAAGACGATGCATTTTTTTTACAGATACTTTCCTAAAAGTTTGCTCCTTTTCCAGGCAGTCAACAGCTAAGGGCAAAAAGGAATTACATTTTTGTAAATTTTTGATCTTAAAATATATATATATATATATATATATATTCAGACCTCTTGGTTTTCAGTGCGGTGTGCTGAAGAGTTTTTGCTCTCTGTATGCTGTGATAAAATAAAACTTCCTTAAGAACTAGAGCTCTGAAAGATTTACCACAGATAATTTTATTGTTTATCAAGTAACAGGATAGAGAACAAGAAGAATAGCTGTAGAAAATCAGATTATGATATGAAATACAGTATTGGACTGAATATCATGAATGTATTCAACTCTTAGCAATCTTTTTATGCCACTTCTCCTCTTTCTGATGTGAGAAAGAAGAAAGAGTGAGATTATTCTTTCTTTCAGTGATTGCTGAGGGAGAACAGCCATCTACATGAGAAGGAAGCTCAGTTTTATTCCTTGCCAATTCTATCATCTACGACCTTAAGCAAGGCACTTAGGACAAGATTTTTAAAAAATGTTTAGATGGTTAACACTCGCTCATATATGTCAGTCACTCTTTCTGATCCTTAATTCCATGCATTTAAAATGGTGATAGTTGCACTACTGTGTTGTGGGCATGTGGTAAGAATCTCAGTTTTTCATGATTTAATAAGAAAGTGTAAACTTTTGGTGTTGTTTAGCCTACAGAAGAGCCTCCATTCCTGTGGGGGAATACAGCAGGAGTCAAAGGCACTGAAGTGCCAGCAGCTAGCTGGGAGGAGATTTTTAGCCGTATTGTACACTACAAAATCTAGTGGGTAAACTTCTCTCGTCAATGATCATCACTTTGTTCAGTTTGAGATCTACTGAGAAAATTTGAGTCCTACTGAGGAGACCAGGAACTCCTTTTGGTGTGGAATCTTCATCCATGGAGGTTTTCAAGAACTAACTAGGCAAAACTCTGAGCAACCTAGTTGCACTTTGATTTTGAACCTGCCTGGAGCAGGAGGCTGGACTTCCCAAGGTCCCTTCCAGCCTTAACGGTTCTGTGGTTTTTGCTGGGTAAATTGAACCTTGGGGATGTAAACACCTTTCCAATATTTTTGCCTTGAAAAACCTTGAAGTATGGTCTTTGGATATGTAATTGCTTGTAACACTACAAATCATAGTCTTACCATATCAGTACTTTCACTGCCTCTGGTTCAGGAACATAATTCAGATAAAGAATCTAATTTTTTCATGATTTAATACGAAAGGGTAAACTTCTGGCATTGTTTAGCATAAAGAAGAGAAAGCTGACAACACATACATACAACAAGCAGTAATTACACGTAAAAGACTATGGGAGGAGGAAAGGAATATTTTCTTCTCCATGTTCATGCTAGATAGATGTGATATGGTAAGCTTGCAATACAGAAAGGAAGATAAATAGGTTACTTACATGACTCTGAAATCTTCTTTGTTGGAGGTTTTATATCTCCTGGGTCAGAGACTATTAACTTCTTTGTAAACTGCCAGTTTATTCCCTTCACATTAACTTTGCTATTTTTTCCAACAAAGTTGCTTGTATCTGACCAACCAATTCAGTCACATGTTCAGTACTTATTACAGGACTCAAATCTCTTAAAACAGGTATTCAATTTAATGCTGTTATCTGTTGCCTGAGTTCCCAAAGAACAGAAAAAGCATTGGACTCTTTTTGTCATGGCATAAAAGTCTGTCTCTCCCTCTTCTCTTTCTAATCTAGACTCAGATAACTTTAATGCAGTCAAATGGATATTAATGGAAGAGATTAGCTTCTTAGTCTCAGACCAAAGTGAAGAAAATTCATCCTCAGAAAGGTCCCTTTGGGAACAGACTGCATAACTGAAAATGGGATTGAAAAGGAAAATGCTTCCTGGCCTTTTAGCTGTACAATTGCTGCCTCCTTACTGTACATTACTGTATGTTACATTGATATCTTCCATATTTACTGATAGGAATATATTCCAGATGTTCCAGTAAGTTGCACTTGTCTCTTTGCTAGTTTATCACGGTATTAAGATTTTGCAAATTGCAGCCAAGTTCTACTTTCACTGATCCTTGTGCAACCACACTGTGGTCTGTTTCCCCACATATCCAAACATTGAAGAGTTGTGTATCTTGAGCGTTTATTTTCTTTAATGTCCTGTTTTATTTATTTAATTGTATTATAACTAGGCTATTTAGACTATCTTGTTGTAACTATTTAATTGTATTGTAACTAGAGTATTTGAGATTTGCTCTTTAAGGTGTTTGATGTAGCAAAAACATTTACTGATTGATTGTTATCTTGCTATGGAAGCTATGTAAATGTGTATATATTGAATGTCCTAGTGAAGACTGAGAGTTTTAGTCTACAAGACTTTATCCTGATAGTCCCCTTGAATTTGGAAGAGGATCTCTTCTTGCTTTCTCTTTGCCTCATAGACCTTTGTTATGTTTGCTAAAACATTTTTTCCTTCGTCTTTGTCCTTCCTGGACAGTCCATCATTGCTAAGATTGTTCTCAGTTATGAGCCAATAAAGAGCTTGGGGTTTGCACCACACAGGTTTTTGTTTTTTTCAGCAAATGGCAGTGATTATGTGAAAGGCATCTATCCTCACAGAATGGTTAAGGTTGGAAGCAACTTCTGAAGAACATTTACTCCACCCCCCTGCCAAGCAGGGTCAACTAAAACACGTAGTCCAGGACCCTATCCAGATACCTTTTGAATATATCCAAGGGTGGAGACTCCACAAGCTCTTTGTGCAACCTGTTTCAGAGCTCTGTTATTGCTAATGTTTATGTGAGAACCTCCACCTTTGCTGAACATTTTGTGCAAATTTCATAGTGAACATGTTAGTAGAAGTAGATCAAATGATTAGTGAATTTTTAACCACTATATTATATAGATTAGTGGTAAAAATATCAAGTCCTGTTGACATCATTTTTCCTACCTCTGTGATGATCATGGCATAAGACTCTCTATAGAACAGAATTGAATTATGGCTGAAATATTTCTTTGGTTGAAGAATTAAGGTTTCCCATAATTATCCAACACTGTCAGATCTTAAGATAGCTTCATTAAATGCCAGAAGACTAATTTTAAAGATCATATTATCTACTGTGCTTTTAATGATAAGGGGAAATGATTCAACAGAAAGAAAGACCTTAGTACCAGATACATCATCTTCTGTGTGTCTGTGATCCAAATATGGCAACAGACAACTCTCTCTTAAGAGCTGCAGTGTGTTGCAGTGAGTCTCTTTGGGGAGTTTTGAGCACCTTTCATCCCTGATTCATGGTTGGCCTAGTGGAGTTTAGATCATGCTAGATCTTGAAGGATCAACCCTTCATACTAATTGGTGTATGAAATGGTATCGCATTTTGAAAAGAAATTGTGGTGTCACTATGGAAGGAGAGTAAGTCTAGAACAGTGAGAGCCCTTCCAGTCTGTATGTGTATCATATGTATTTTCCATCTTCAGGAAAAAAAAATTAAAATTTTATAGAAGCTTTCAGATATCCCGGTAGGTTTCCGCTACCTTCACATTTTTCTTCCTTTCAGTTTCATTGGGTTTTCCTGCTAGATCTCCAGGCAGATTTGGTAGGCCTAAGGGAAGTAATTGCTATCTGTACTATTCAGATTTATCCTTCATCTTAGATTATCTGTACTTTGTTATTCAGAACAAAAACTACTCTATAAAGAAAACGTAATGTAGTCTGGAGTCCATCCCAAGTACTGTGGGACCACAGGCAGTGATAGCTGGAGACTTTACGTTCCCACTGTACCTCTGGAGCCCTTTTCTGCTGTGCAGAAGGAAAATACTGTGATTACTCTGTTTGCCTGGAGAGAAAAGCTTGTCTAGTTTTTAAGTTTTAAGCTTTAAGTTTGCAGCAGATCCAGTGCACTGTTATACCTGCCACAGATTTAATTCCGTGAATTTGATTAATTCTTTAGTTTCTTTATGCCTCATTGCCCCTCTGTAAAGTGGAGTAATAGCATGTGTTGGACTGGATGTGCAAAGCACAGAAAGAGGCTGTCAGATGCTTAGATTTGATTATAATGAAGCTGATAAAGGAGTGTCCAGAAGGAGTAGATTTTTGAGCCTCTTGAAGCAATTTCATATGATGCTAACATGAAATATATATGTATTTTTTTCTTAAGACAGTAATACTCTTTGGGAAGAGAAGAAGGTTATTTTTCTTTCATTTTTTAGCTAGTTATTGAGGATATATATTCCCTTCCAGAACCATTGAGTTGCCTTGGAGCAAAAAGAAAAAAATCTTATATTCTACTATTGTTTAAAAATCCAACAATCCACTATGTTAATTTGTTACTAGGCCACCCAGGCAACGCAGAGGAAGTCTAGAAAAAGACTGCTTGGAAGCCATTTGGAAAGAATTAGTTTCACAGGGATATTTTAAGCCTTTGGATATACATTAAGAGCAAACTTAGTACTCTGTTATACTTCTGAATCTTGCATGAACTGTTATTAAAAGCATTGCTAAATGTATTTTTTTTGCCATTATTTTAAAATTGCTCATAAGCTTGTTGTAGCAAAAGATCCAATTTTATTTCTTCAGAGTCAAATCTTAAAACTTAACCATTGGCGAATAATTGTGACATTTTCTATCCAAATATTTGAATCACACTTTCCAGAAGTGGTGTGCATTTTTTGAGAAGTCATTTCCTGTTCTTTCCCCCTCCCCCCTTTGCACTAAAGCTTATAGCATTGAATTAGAATTAATATAAGGGCATTCTTCCATAGAAATTGCATATAAATAAATATTTATTAAATAACAACATAGAAAAACACAATGCAAAGTTAGTAGGGTACCTTCTTAGACTGGCGGCCTCATAGCAGCACAAAAACTTGTGTTTTAGTTTCACCTCCCTTTACTGCTCTCTCCCTTGGTCATCCATGTGCTATTTTGCTTCTTACAAGATACATGTTGCGAGCTGTTCAGTACATGAAGACTATGGATTTTACATCACCAGTGAAATGAAGTTGAAACAAGTTATTTCTTCAAAAAGAGGATTATGTGACAAGTGATACAAAACTAGTGATACACAAACCAAACAATATTTTTTTTTTTTAAAAAAAAAAAAAGTGAGTCATTCTTAGTAAAGCTTGTTTGAAAAAGAGACTTCTCTGGCCACCTTTCTTTCTTCCTTGGATTTAAGGAAGGCCTTAAAGAACTAGATGAAGACTCTTCTTAAGCTTTATCTGCTCATTATAGCTGATTCAGTGTTTTGTTTGGCATTTTAGCTATTTTCCCTGTAACTTACAAAAAAGTAATTATGTTTGTTTCTTAAGCATAACATCGAAATAACTCTGTTCCAGATTAATCTAGAGTGTTTTGTTGCAGTTATGCAACAAGAATAGTTGTGCTCAATAAATGTAGTCTTGGATAACTGCTACCTTGCCTGGTGTATGTTTAAACTCAAAGACAACAAAAATTCTTGAGAAACTCCTATCCCATGGGTCATATAGTAGAAATTATTACATTTTTTTTGAGTTAACTATATGGTGATGTTTTTCAGCTTTTGGATGTTAGTCAAGAGCTACAAGAGTGGTTCAACTAACTTCTGGGTTTTACATAAACTCTAATTCTAAATAACTCTTGTGTTTTTCATGCCATGCTCAATTAATTTGGTAGTCTGAAAATATTTATGATGTTCTGAAGTCACTTTAAGCTAATGTAGGCAAGGATATAGAAGTATTTACTGTGGTTGTTCACTTTTTTTTTTCTTTTTTCTTTTTAATCACACTTTGAAGCACGAAGTGACATTCAGTTTTCAGTACTAGTAAATTCTCAGTTCAGTTGCTGTAGTTAGTGCTCAGTTGTAGTCACTGCACTTACAGAAAGATCTGGACCAATTGGAAGAGTCCAGAGAAAGAGACAGAATGATCTAAACTCCAAAGAATGACTTGTGAAGGAAGAATAGTAAGAATTGACTTTTAGTCTGTAGGAGAGAACGGAAGAGGAAAGACCTGATTAATATCTGAAGAGTTGTTACTGCAGAATAGGAAATAAATTTTTTTCATTGTACCTGTTAAAACTGTGTGAAGTAACAGATAAAATAGAAGCAAGGGAGATTCTGTGTGAAGAAAAAAAAGGACTACTACTAGCTTTACTGGAAGAAATAGAGGAGGAGGGCTGCTGGATGGGAATGGACTAGATGGTGTGGTTTGTTCTAGTCCTGTTTTCTTTAACTCAGTAGGTTGCCAGTTCCTCTGCTGTAGAAGTCCTGCTTGGAACACCTTCTGTGGGATCTATTCACTGGATGTTGTGCAGGGATCATGCCTTGTACATGGCAGAGAGCAAGGCAGGGTGCACACTGTGGGGTAATCTCTCCTACTTACCATGACAAAACCTTGAGAGAGGGTGTCCTTATGACTACTTCGTGCTGCAGGGTAGCGTGTGGTGAGGAGGTCCCCAGTACTTAGGCCTAACTGAATAATACAAAGTGCCAAAGCATAAAGGGGACAAGGTGGAGAGCTGGATACTCCAGACAGAGTGCACATCTTTACCTTCTGTTTGTCTGCTGATTTTTGTGCCTGGATGTACTGCGGAGAAGGAATGTGTTATAAACTCTGAAAGCAGGCAAATTTCCAAAGCTGCCTTCTCATGTTATGCTGTCAGAGTATGTAGAGATGTGGCGAGGAACGCTAAGGCCCAGTTGGAATTGAGTCTTGCAAGGGATGCTGAGGACAACAGAAAGGGCTTCTTCAAATACATCAGTAGCAAGAAGGGGACTAGGGAAAATGTGGGCCTGCTCCTGAATGGGGCGGGGGCCCTGGTGACAAGGGATACAGAGAAAGCAGAATTACTGAATGCCTTCTTTGCTTCAGTCTTCACTGCTAAGGGCAGCCCCCAGGAATCCTGCAGCCTGGATGTTAGGGAGAAAGTCTGGAGAAGGGAAGACTTTCCTTTGGTTGAGGAGGATAGGATTAGAGACCTTCTGGGCAGGCTAGACATCCACAAATCCATGGGCCCGGATGGGATGCACCCACGGGTACCGAGGGAGCTGGTGGCTGTTGTTGCCAGGCCGCTCTCCATCATCTTTGAAAGGTCCTGGAGAACTGGAGAGGTGCTGAGGACAGGAGGAAAGCCAGTGTCACTCCAGTGTTCCAAAAGGGCAAGAAGGAGGACCCAGGCAACTCTAGGCTGGTCAGCCTCACTTTGATGCCTGGAAAGGTGATGGAACAGCTCATTCTGGATGTCCTCTCCAGGCATATGGAGGAGAAGAAGGTGATCAGGAGTAGTCAGCATGGATTCACCAAGCGGAAATCCTGCTTATCCAATCTGATAGCCTTCTCTGATGGCATGACTGCCTGGGTGGATGAGGGGAGAGCAGTGGACGTTGTGTACCGTGACTTCAGCAAGGCTTTTGACACTGTCTCCCATCACATCCTCCTAGAGAAGCTCAGGAAGTGTGGGTTAGACGAGTGGACAGTGAAGTGGATTGAGAACTGTCTGAAAGGCAGAGCTCAGAGGATTGTCATCAGTGGTGTGCAGTCCAGTTGGAGGCCTGTGGCTAGTGGTGTCCCTCACGGCTCAGTCCTGGATCCCATCCTGTTCAACGTCATCATCAATGACATGGATGAGGGGACAGAATGTCTCCTCTGCAAGTTTGCGCATGATCCCAAGCTGGGAGGAGTGGCTGACACACCTGAGGGCTGTGCTGCCATTCAGAGAGACCTGGAGAGGCTGGAGAGCTGGGTGGGGAGGAACCTCGTGAGGTTCAACAAGGGCAAGTGCAGAGTGATGTACCTAGGGAGAAATAACCCTAGGCACCAGTACAAGCTGGGGGCTGACCTTGTGGAGAGCAGCTCTGCAGAGCAGGACCTGGGAGTGCTGGTGGATGACAAGTTGACCATGAGCCAGCAATGTGCCCTTGTGGCCGAGAAGGCCAATGTTCTCCTTGGGTACATTGGGAAGAGTGTTGCCAGCAGGTGGAGGGAGGTGATCCTGCCCCTCTCCTCAGCCCTGCGAAGGCCTCATCTCGAGTCCTGTGTCCAGTTCTGGGCTGCCAAGGACAAGAGAGACATGGAGCTAATGGAGAGTCCAGCATAGGGTTATGCGGATGATCATAGGGCTGGAGCATCTGCCCTATGAGGAACGGCTGCGAGAGCTGGGCCTGTTCAGCCTGGGGAAGAGAAGCCTGAGTGGGGGATCTTATCAATGTGGACAAGTACCTGAAGGGAGGGTGTCAAGGGGACAGGGACAAACTCTTTTCATTTATCCCGTGTGACAGGACCAGAGGCAATGGGCAGAAACTGAAGCACAGGAAGTTCCACCTGAGCGTGAGGGGGAATTTCTTCCCTGTGAGAGTGACGGAGCCCTGGACCAGGTTGCCCGGAGAGGTTGTGGAGTCTCCTTCTCTGGAGCTCTTCAAGGCCCACCTGGATGCAGCCCTGTCTAACATGCTCTAGGTGCCCCTGCTGAGCAGGGAGGTTGGACTAGATGATCTCCAGAGGTCCCTTCCAACCTTACTGATTCTATGATTCTGTTCTATGATTCTATGATATGAAATGATACTTTGTGGTGTGGTGGTTTTGGTGTTTTGTGCTCCTGCCATGCTGTTTTGCTTGGTGTCTTGCTAGACATGCTGACTTCCAGGTCCTTTGTTTATTTTATCTTGATTAGTTTATACATTCATCCATTTCAGTGGCAAAGCTAAGTCAATAAAATACAAGGAATGATAACTAAATTTTTAAAGTTAAAAGGGATTGTAATATTTTTTGCAAAAATTTAAATTTTCAAGTGAATAAAACCTCCTTGTTTCTCTCCAATTTTGTTTCTTTTTCATAGATAGGAAACTTAAGAATATAACGAAAATGTTTTATTTATTTATTTATTTATTTTCTTTCCTCTCTGAGAAATAAAAATGTTCTCTTTCTTGGCATAAAATTTAATTTTGGAAAAGTGATACATCTGTGGTAACTTTCAATATATAACTTGTATACGTTCACAACATTCACATACCTTTGCAGCATTTGAATTATGAATTACCTTATACAACAGTTCTTTATTAATTTTTTTTGAAGTTGAAAAACTTAGGTTTTAGAGAACATCATAGAAATATCTTTTCAGAAATCTGTTGACAGTCTAAAAGCATCTTTTATAAAATTCAGTGAAATTTTAATTCCTCCTAATAATGAGGAGAGCAATGGCAAGCTGCTAACTTTTTTAGAATTCACAAATAAGTGAGAGAATATAAGATAACAAAATACAGGGTTATGACACTAAGGTGTGCTTTGTTCATTTATTTGACAAGTATTTTTTTTCCAATTTTATAATTCCAAATATACTACTATGAGCATTAGTGAAATCAGATTTCATTAAAGTTCCCAACTTTTGTGTCATTAAACTGAAGAGAACCTGGTTTCTTTGGGTCCATATATGGCACTGAATAGTGTGAAGCGATAAGGGGTCCTGTGAAAGTGCTCTTACAATCTTCAGAACAATATAATCATCTCAGTTTAATAGAATCTTTTATTTTACATCTTTTTCTAGATTATCAGAAAATCGTTACATTTTGCTTAAGTGGCTGTCTACATAGTTCATATATTTATTCCTCTTTCTTGCTTATATAAGTGTATTTGAGCTTGTAGGTGTTCTCTGAGTAGACACCACTGTGGTACCAGATACGTTTTGTTTCATGTGATCGTGAGCACAGATGCGGATATTGGTTCTTTCAGTGGAAAGCTGTCATCTGTTGAGATTAGTTCTGTTCTTCCTGACAAGCCTGAACCTCTTGCAATTCAGCTGAACTCAGGCTTTTTGAGGAGTTTCAGTGATGTTTGGATTAAAGTAATGATGACAGCAGCTTTTCTCTCAGTTTTACTCCCCCCCCCTTTTTATGCATCTAGGAAGAAACTGTTGCGAATGACAGGGAACTACTATAGAGTACTTAAGAGACTTTGTCAAAATACAACCACAGAAAATTGGGAGAAAAACAATTCTACTTCATTTCTTTCAAGGGATGATAACAACACATCTCCTAGCTCCTCTGGGGACTGATTTTAGTTACTCTTTTAGCATCCTCAAAACCAATGCTGTCAAACACACAAAAAAATTCATTTTGAAAAGTTACTCTAATAATTAATGCTAGGGAGAGAAATGTTTCTCTCCAGAGAAAAAGATAGCATGTCATGTGTAGAGTTGTTCTTCCAGTACATGTAAAACATCATGAAACCCCACTTGTTCTATGAGTCAGGAGAATATGGGAGTTGTTTAGATTCAAAGCAAACAAAGGGAGATTTAATACTGGCGTTTGAACCATTGCAGCACCCTTTCTCCCTATAATCTAACTCTTGTTGTATTTGTTCAGCTAGGATTGTGTATTAGCAGAGCTTCAGCATCTGTCCTCAATCTCAATTGCTGCTTGGTCCTTTTACCAATGTGCCGTGTTCTCTTGGCCTTCCTCCGCGGATCTCAGAAGGTAAGCACCAACTTTAGGACAGCAGTTAAGAGTATGGTCCTGGATTCTTTTTAATTAAAAAAATAATAGGAAAGAATGTTATGTCTCTATTAACTATGCATGTGCCTGCATAGTGCAGGTATCATCCAGCCTGATATATTAGTTATCAAAGGGGAAACAAAGGTCCTGGCAAAACTAAGAGGATTTGTTTTCCACACCCATAGTCTTTAAATAATTTTAATTGCTTGCAGTCCACTGGTTACTCTGGCAGAAATAGAAGTAATGCTTTTGGGGAATATCTGTGTGTGTGTGTGTGTATAATATTTATATTATATATAAAATATGATGTCTATAAGGTACATGTATGTATGCAAATATAAATAGGTGTCTGTCCCTGTGTTCTTACTCGCTCAAGAATCATTGACCCTTCTAACAATTAATAATGGAATTAATAAGTTATAAGACAAGAAGAGACATCACTTTATGGGCTTTTCATATCTGTAGTATTAAATTAACTGTAACTTCTTCATCAAGACCTTGAATTTGCCTCATTGTCTTGATCCTACTGTGTTTAAATTTTGGTATTATGCTTGCAAGGACATTTAACCTAGTAAAATCTGATGTTGCTATTAAATCACCTCAGTTATTGTTAGTATTTTTTTCTTTGCTTTGTTTTAGAAGAGAGATTGCTTGAATTCTTCTCTTATTAGGTTGCCAGCAGGAAAACTAGAAGGCTGTTAGATAAAAGTAAAACTTTTCATGTGACATGTGGTATTACAATATGCATCTTTTCAGGTAAGATTTTACTGTGATGAACAGCAGCTCATTTTGGAAATACTTTAAACAAAGCAGTATCTTGTGGATTTTCTTGTACAGTACATTTGGGGGTAGTCTTGCTCTGTGCTTCCCTGTGTTAAATTGTGAATGCATTTTCAGTTGTGTGGTTTTTAGTTTATTTTTCCTTTAAACCTGTAGACTTACATTTTAGTGCTGAGGCTTTTCTTAGAATTCCAGTTTCTAAAAGGACAGATAAATAAGATCAGGTTAAAATTTGCCATTACACATGGCCTTAGAAATATAAATGAAGAGGTGGAAAACTTATCTGCAGAAGAGAGCAGTAGTGGCAAATACCCTACTCAGTGGAGTAATAATGTTCTTTGGCGGATATATTTGTTTGTCTCCCAGCTGAACATTTCAGAACAGAAATGATTTCTATAGTGTAAAAAACATCTTAAAATATGCAAAACTTTCTGTTACAAATGTAAAGTAAGTCTGACATACTTAAAAGTGTGTGTGTGTATACATACATACATACATGATTTTATATATGTATCATTAGTCATACAGGTGATGTGGTTATAGCTGGGTAGCTGAGCAGATGTTTTTCTTTAGTAGTTCAGAACAACATCTACCTCCTGCTTACTGACCTCAGCTTTTCCTACTGTGATTTTTAGTTTTACATGTTGCTGCTCATTTGGTAAATGCTCTTAACTTCTCTGAGAACTACAGTGAAGAATTTCCAGCTCTAAATGTAGCAAACTATCATGGTGAGGTAAGCCATCAATCCTTATATATTTTAAAGCAAAATATAATTTTTAAATATGCAGTTAATTGGGTATCCAGTTCCATTTTCCAGTTCCATTCCATACAGTGCAACTGGTTCTGTGCACTGAAAATGCAGCATCACATGAATTGTTGTGATTTTTATTTCCTCCTCTGAATAAGCATATATTAATAACCATTATGTTTAAGACAACATAACCATACTTACTGATTTTTAAGATGGAGAATGCTGTCATCAAGTTGTCCCAAATTGTGGTTCTTTTTCCAGCCTCTCTTTCTGTTCCTCAGATGGCCCTTGTTGAGCCACTTCTGCACCTGTTTTGGGAAAATATGTTCTGAAGTTGTTTTACTGAGTATATAGTGCTATGTGACATACACTGAGGATTAGAGGATAATGAGACTTGATACTGATTTTGCACTTTTAAGCTGCTGATGGCCTGCATTGGGAATTGTAGTATGTATGTTAAGAGTTGGAGTTAGGTATCTTCATGAGGTGAGCTGGAAGCTAATTTTTTACTTACAAAATACTTTGGATGACTTTTCTGTCTGTGGTGCAGATCTCTTGAGGACATACTAGAGTTCTAGTCCGCTTTCCAGTCCATTTTGCAGTGGAGAGTTATTAGAAGATTTTAGGAGTAAGACCAGAGTCCAGGACATTTTCTGGTGGGCTACAATCAACCTCTCTTTTGCTTTTATTCATTCTAATCTCAAGTCTGCTTTTCTTTTCTACCAACTTCCCTGGGAAAGATTTAGAATGACCTCATCCCAGCTGCATCTTTTCCTGGAAAAGGGGAGCTTAACTCAGTCAAGACTCATAAGGACCTAGAAGCAAGGTCTTTCACATTCTGGATGAATGATTTAATCACTGAGCTGTTACATGGAAGATAGACATACCAACACCAACTATGGTCTTGAGGTTCTGGACTGAACTCAACTGTCTGAGTATGTCAGCAGTGAGTGAATACATTAGCCACACCAGGAATGTCAGCAGGAGTTTACCTCAGGCAAGAACATACCAGAGTATGCATGGCAGCCTGTACAAAGCTGTCTTAGGAGTTTTGCTGTGCAGAATGGAGAGAGTAACAATTTTTTAGTAACTATAGGATCATAACACCCTGGATTTTAGGTACTCTAATAGCTCTTGAACTCTTGTCTGTGAATTCTACCTGCGTGATTTAGTAATTGCAGTTAGTCTGGGTGTTACTGTCATCTTTTCTATACACGGGAGGAAGTGAGTGTGCACATCTGGATGGGGATGGGGTCAGGGACAGGGAAGCTTAGTTTTTCCTGATTAGTATGAAAATTATCCACTCCCCCTCATTACATTTTTCCTAAAGTTAAAAAGAAAGATCTTTTTTTCTATAAGGAGGGTAAAAGCTCAAGAGGCTTAGGACCCAGGAGGAGTAAAGCAGTTTTCTGTGGGGCTAATGTATTGTCTCTTACCCTTTTCAAAGATCTTCTCTACTTCCACCTTTTCATATGTGGTATGTCATCTCCTCTGTTCAGTCCTGCTTCAGTGCAAATTTCTTGTTGATGTAACCGGTAGTAAAGTGATCATTGCTTGTCTTGTATTTAACTTCAAAACCTCTCTCTGTTCTGTTGCCCTCTGTCCTTCCAAAGATAAGAGGTGACTGAGTGAAATTAGGCTTTCAAAAGTAAATATTTGTAAAAATTTTTCATAATTTTTCATAAAGGGTTAGAATTGTCTTCACTGGGGGAGTACAAAGACTGAAGTTTTAATTTATGTTGAATAGTAGTCAGTGTAATCTGTTACCAAACACTACATTCATTCCTGCAGATTTAGTGATGGCTTATGCTATCAAGCACATGAGATTTATGATCTAATTATTATTATTACATTGTTCATATGGATATAAAATCGTATGTATTGACATTTTTGTCTATTTTTCAGGACCCAAGGAAACTTCTTTTTGCTACTAGTAAGTCTGTTGCAAAACTGAATGAGAAACTTTGCGATTTCTCATCATCATTTATTCGACAAAATGTTTTGATCCTGTATCTGTGTGCTCTATTTATTATAACTCAGCTAGGTTGAGCTGTATTATTTGTATTAATATAACCTGGGTTTGTTTATCCAATATTCAGGAGGGAGGAGTTACATAAGCCCCTGTAGCAGGATGAGCAACATCTTCAAAGCTGTTGTTCCATAGATGAGTCAGTGGAAAATCGTTAGTTTCAAACAGAGATTCTGCTTAATATTAAAACGAAATTCCTAAATGATCCACTTTTTTTAGAAAAAGAAACATAACAAAAAAGCAGTCTGCTTGCTTCAGCTGGTTTATTTAAGGGTTGGCTTGACTTCAGAGCAATCTACACTGTTACACAGGAATCAGACTTCAGTACTCATAAAAATTAAATAAGCAAAGACATTTTTGGTGCAGGAATCCAGAAAGGAGCAATACTTAGGTGTGAAGGGGTAGACAGAAGTCTGAACTGTTAATGTCCTTTTTGATGTCATCTCTATTTCACCTTTAATTAGATCAGATGTTGAAATATTGTCTTGGTAGCATATAGGCCAAGATCCAAAGGAATAGAGATAAGTAATGGTGAATTTGCATTGCTGAATGGGGTTCTAGAGCTGTCAATCTCAGCAGGTTTACTAGGATTAGCAGTCTATGGGAAACTGCTCTCTGAAAACATTGAGGAAATTGTAGCTCAGACAGAGGAAGTGTGAAAATAAAATGATAGAAACTGAGGTGTAAGTTAAATGCTAACTGGAAATAAGTTGGATATCTACTGTAGTTAGCAAATCAGCGATGGAGTGCTGGAATAAGGTAACTCAGATAGAAAAGAGTAAAAGAGGGAGAGGGCAAGATTATATCTGATACCTTGGATGAAGAAGATGATCTTGTGGTAGAGAACCAGTGTAGAGGCCACATCAAGTATTATCCCAGTTTCTGGAAACACCTTGAGATCTGTGTAGTTCACTTTTGAGCAGAGAACCTGCAAGGTGGAATTGTTTTTACCTGCAGGCAATCAGGATAACGTTGCAAATGTTTTTGAAATGTTTTGCGCACATTGATGCAGAAAAGGATGGTTTCAAGTAATCTTAAATTTACGATGACCTGGATCGCTTCACTATGTATGATCTGAATCACTTCCTATCCTGATGACTTGTGATTGTTGTTTGTACTGTGGGAGTGCCCAGGCAGATACCAAGATTTTGCTGTACCAGGCACTGTACAAACAAGCAAAAACATAATCCTCTTCCCAAACAGTTCAGGACTAGATTTATTGGCTGATTTTTACCACAATAGAGAGATGGAATAAGGAAGGGTTGAATGAATTTACAGTGTAATAGATAATAGACTTACAGATAAATCCAGGAAGGAACATCCTTGTGTGAAGATAACTGTGGGATCAAGATTATAGTTAGTGAAGCAAAAGAGGGACAGGCACAGGGAGGAGATGGAGGGGGGGGAAGAAAAGAAAAATGGATGTATTGGGGCAAGGTTGTGAGTGATTTTATGCTTACAGTTTGAACAGGAGAACTTAAGAACTAGATTGAAAAGGTGGCCTGCTGTGGCATGAGAGACGATGTGAGAAGCTGGCTCAAGCACTGGATTGCCATTGGATGGGAAGTAGTTGCATCAGGCAGTATTGATTGCAGATGGCATCAACAGCTAGGTTTAGAAAGAATATATGATGAAAGAGGCAATAGAAATAATGCACAGTTTTTATTGTAACTGCTTTAAATTGTAACCTTTCTGCCAAGGGATGAAATTAGTTCCTTCTGAAATCCGTGACAAATGTTTTTTTTATTGATTGCAGGACCAGGATTTTTCATAGAATTTGCAAAACTGAGTAGTGATTTGGGAATGTATCTGATATCAGGCATATGACTTTTCAGCAAGTGGATGTTGAGAAGTGTATAAAAAAATTAGATCTCAAATTGCATCTTCACTGAAAAGTCTAAAAATCACAAATAATTATTAAAATATTTAACTTGTTCTTATCTGTAGGATGTGATCAGGAAAAAGATCCTGGACCATTAAAATATATGGATCTTTGACGTTTACTTCCAGGAAAGTGTGAAAGACCTTTAGATTCCAACACTATAAAGGCACTTATTTAACATTTGCACGTGGAGATTGGCCTCACTAACATTGTTTAAAACTAAGCTCATGGCTTTTAGGGTGACCAAAGACCATGCTTAAATTTTTTTAGCAGTTACATTCCTCATGAAGTAAAATATTTTGATGGAATAAAACCATGGCTTTTAGGTTCTTAATTTTGATTCTTAATTCCTGGGATGATAGTTTTATAAATGAGGTGCTTGTCATGAAAGTTCTAACTCCAGTTAGGATTTTTCCTGTCTGTTTAGGCTGATGGTTTGGTGTACTTTTTGGGCAGTATGCTACTTTAGCATGAGCTGAATCATGCCCTGGAAATCCTTATTTCTTTCCTTTGACATAAAAAACAGCACAGGATAGACTAGTTCTGATATGGACATCTACAATTGAGCAAATGAGTCCAAACCTTAATTTTTTTAACCTTTCCTTGTCAAGGGCTGGCAGTAGATTACTGTTACAAACCTTCCTTTCTAGGCAACAGTTTCAAGTGTGGTACAGTGCCACAGAATAATTTCAGTCTCTTCTCATTGCAGAATGAAATGGGTTGGCAAACAATTATAGTGACAGCTTGCATAGAAATTGATTTGCTTGAAATTCTGTCCCTGAACAGCTTTTTAATTGTAGTGTTCTAGAGAGTTTGAAGTTTGCAAGAAAAAAGAGATTTCAAAACTTTTACAGTCTTACACAAAACAGAGGGAGGATTTGTTCTTAGTTGCCTGCTTAGAGACAAGAGTTATAAGCAAAGGATTACAGGAGAAAAGACTAATAGGAAATTTGTGATGCATGGTCAAATACAAGGAAAAAGGCATTTTTCTCTAAGAAGGTGGGAAATACATCTGCTTTGCACCAAATACTGTATAGTATTTGATAAAGGAACTCTCATCAAGAAATAAATACATAAAAGAGTTTGTTTGAATCATGAATTGTATTTCTAATAGATTCCAGTGTTTTAAAAGGCCATATGATACAAATATAATTCTTCACAATTCAAATGTAAATCATCCTGTCTTTGTTTCAGTTCCAGGCCTGACTGGAGTCACTATGGTGTTAGTATTATTCCTAATGTGTACAGCTTCTACATATGCCATCAGGTAAGACATAATCTGGTCATTATGCTGAATAATGCCACTTGAGTAATTATATTCTCATACAGATTAGAGGAAATCTGCAGAGTAAGTGCAATGCAATGCAAGAAGGATTTAAATGAATGTTAACAATATCAATTTTCTTACTCGTTTTTTGTACAAATGTGTAATTAAGTTAGCACAGCATATTTTATATTCAAAAAGTTACAAAAATTGAATAAACTGCCTCCAGAAAAAAAGCCTTTTTAAGTGAAATGCTCAGTTAAAAATCTAAACCTTTAAAAATTTGAACAGTTCTGTTTTTCTGTTTGTACAGTCAGACAATAAGCTAAGCATATGGAAAGTGTGATCCAATGCCTAACTTAAGGCCATTGGAAGAAAAATAAGATGATATGTTATCTTAATGATTTTCAGTTGTAAAACAACAAACTGTTAAAAAAAAAAAAAAAACAAAAAAAAAAAGAAGAAGAAGAAGAAGAAGAAGAAAAAAGAACCCCCAGAAAACCAATAACAACCAAATAAACCCAAAGAGAATTGAGCTACTTAAATAGAATATTCTTTAAAGCTCTACTTCTGGTTGTCAAATATATTATATTTAATGGAGATGATGTTTTACAGAGTTAGAGAGTATGGAAACAGCAACGTTTTTATTGGCTCAGAGTAAATACTGAAAATCTTGGAAGCTTGGTCCTCCCATGGGCTCACATTCTGCATCAGCATTACTGTAGTACAGTACATTGTAGTACATTAGCGTGACCAGTGCTTTGCACAATCCAGGCTGACATAGTAGACTTTTGTAGGCTTGGATTCTGCAACTGAAAGATATGATAAAATTTGATATTTGTAGCAGTCTCTGAAGTCAAAGACTGATTATATGAATATATCATTTTGATTCAACAAACACCGAGGAATATTTTAATTCCATATCTAACTTCAAGCATCATAGTAGGTCCACTGATATCAGCTAGATATGTATTTAATAACTTTGAACTAATCTGTCTCTCCTGAGTAGCAGTGTTATTAGGTACTAATTCAAGAAAGCAGTCCAGTAAATACTTATGCACTTTTCCTAAAGAAAAGTACTTCCAGAATTAGGAACTTTATGAGAAGCTGGAGGCTACAGAAGCATGGATAAAACTGCTACGCCACATATCAGACATGGTTGCACAGTGCATAGTCCACACAGATGGCTGTACTTGCAAAAGAAAGCCAATTTGGGGAAGCTGGAAAAAGGTGCACTGTGCCAGAACAAAGTCCTGTTTTCTCCAAGACTGTGATAAAATAGAAAAAAAAGAAGAGCATTTATTAATGATTGGGAAACCTCAGAAAATATATTTAGTTGCAAACATATTATTGGAAATAATAATTTTATGGTTCATGTAGCAAAGGTTTCTCTCTTTCCAAGTTACATGCTTGTTATTTCCTTCTTCAGTTACTGTAACTGCAAGTGCTTTCAAGCCTTTCCACCATCCAGTCGGTAGAATCAAAGCCCTAAAGAGATCAACAGCATCCCCTATTATTCTGGCACTAATTCTTATTTAGAAATTTTACCCTGGCTTCTCCCTCAGGCATATAGCTCAAGCTTATCTTTGTAGTCTGTTTTTCTAAGGCAACAAGCTTCCATGTGCATATTTCTGTTGCAATGCCCTTCTTCCCCCTTAATTTTTGGCCAATTGTGACAAATTGTATAAAGATCCAGAAGCCAAAATGATGCTAGACTTGTGCGTGTTTTGTGAAAATAATTAGGCTAGCAGAGTAGAGAAGATTTTGTCTTCAGTTTATCGGTCATTATTAGATATCAGAGAATTGGCACAGAGAGAAAATCCTTTAAGGTTTTTAGCTATTGAAGATTATCAATTCCAGTCCCTTTCCATGTGGATTCTCAGGTCCCTAACAGTGCCAAAACTCATGCTGTAGTCTTAGGAAAATTCACTGCCTGTCAGAAACTGAATTTGATTTAAGTATTTCAGAGTGCATTAAGCTATCTTAAATTTCCTTTCCTTCCTTCTTGTGTTCCTCCTGAAACTTTTCTTTCCATGATTTTCATGCTATTTTATGTCCTTACGTGTTAAGTAAGCTATAAGTATGTGGAGGAAGGGATTGGCTGCTAATGGTGTAAAAGGGGAAAGTGATTATCTTTTGAAATCTCATCTAAATTTTTGCCATGTTATACCTGAGAATTGGTTCACCATTTTTTATTTAATAATTTTTTGTTAGAAGGGATGTAGAATTATTAGAAAATACTGTAAACATGCAGATAAATGTTCACATCAGATGCTGTTTCTACAAAAGTAACTCTGCTAACTATCAAATTAATGATATTCAAGAGCATTTCCCTTGAACACAGCTAGCAATTTTGGAAATAATATATTTAAAGGAACATTAAAATGTATGCTGTTCAAATGCCATCTCTTTTATAATCAAATATATTTGTTTTCCATTTCATCTTAAACTAACATGTATATTCCTTTTCTAAAGTATCTGTAACAGGCAGAACTCTACTGTCTAAGTTTAACATGTCCCTTTAAATGTATAGCAGTCTCCTCATATGTTTCTTGATAAGTTAATTCTTGCAGAGCTTCACCTGCCAAATTCTAAAGTGGGTTAACCAAAATTAAAATTAAATTCTCAGCTTGTTCACCAATTTTCAGGCATTTGGATTCCTAAGAAATCTGTTAATTCTGTGAGTAGTGTTTTTTTTTTTTTTTTTTTTTTTTTTTTTTTTTTTTTTTTTACCTCACTGGAAGGTAAAATAAAATGTTCTGAAGGACTATAAAAATGTTCATGTGGCGATAGGAAGATTACTGAGTGTGCTAGAATACTGTATGTAGCTGTAGGACCCACAGTTTAGGAAGGATCTAGGTAAAGAAGAACCATATAAGGATTAAATTATTAGAAATTGTTCCTCACAGTGGGAGACTTAAGGATCTCCATCCCTTTAGTTTGAGGGAAGGTGGATCAGGGGATTTAATTACATTCAAAGGGAATTGATGTAAGTGAGAAACCAGAATTTTGTTACAGAAGGATCTTCAGGCAAGCTGAGAAAAGAATAAAATGTTCAACTGACTGGAAGTTGACATTTAGACAAGTTCAGACAAAAAGTGTATGTTGTTATCAGTGTTATCTGTTGAAAACAAGTTGTCAGAAGTTGGGATTGACTTCTTATCCCTGGAATTTTGAAAAAAAAAAAGTGGTTCTTTCTGAAAAAAATGCTCAAGATCTCATCAGAATTAGTTCAGGGTAATCATAATCATAGTTTCTTATGTTGCATTCTGCAAGATACCAAACTAAACCAGAGCGCTAAGACCTGTGTCAGGTCTGGGAGTAAATGGTATTCTCTCTGTGCTTTCCCCTTGTGCTCCCACTCTCCATTCCAACATCCTTTAGTTTCATCTTGCGGATGTTCTCTTCCCCATCTCCTTATAAATACTGATACGGGACACTGCATTGAAATGCCAAACAGGGTGTGGGTAGTTGCAAATGATTTGAGCAGTTTCAATGAGGAAAAAGTGCTGGGGTAGGGAATGGGAGAAGGAACAGGTAGAAGGAGGGTTTTCAAAGCCCCTTGCTGTTGCTACAGTTCTTAGAACTGTTGTTTCTTCAATTTTCTTCTTGGTGGCCCACAAAACAGATTATCTTAATGATCTTTCCTGGCTTAAGAAAAAAAACAATGAATCCTGTATTGACATAAACCAATGTAACACACATCCCAGACATGTATCAAAACAAGTTAGCTGTTATACAAAAGACTGTAGGAGGAAAAATCTGAAAAGGAGTTAGCTGTGTCTAAAGAGTAGCTTCTTAAACTATGTATTCAGAGTTAAGATTGCTTCTTATTTAGTAGTTACTTTGGCTTATAGGTGGAGGTGGAGGGCTTTTTTTTTGGGGGGGGATGTTGAAAGGGACTCTGCTACCATGCTGTGTATTACGAAGAACTGTGTTTGTGTGCTATTAAATGAACCATTTTTAACTTAATCACTTCCTTTTTTGTGACTTACTCAAGAAAAAATGAAAAAAAAAAAAAAGCTTAAAATAGAACAGTTCCAGAGGAGCATTTCCTTTGGTCCTTATTCTTTTTACATTTCCTAACAAACCACTGATGAAAAGAAGTCCTCCTTCCACTTCATCCCTCCTCATCCTATACCAGTAAAGCTTCTCTTGTTCCTGCCAAGAGTGTCAGTCCCAGAGCCCCATTATATGTGACCTCTAACCCCTGAAAATTTTCCTACCTGTCCTGCTCTTGCCTCCATGTTCTAGACCTTCTTCCACTCTATACTCTAAATGTTTCTCTCTTCTTTCCTTCCCTCCCCTCTGCTGCTGTCTGCTCTGCCTGTTTGTGTTTAGTACACTACTCCTCCCTGTTGGACCACAGAGAATGCAAGGAGGCATTCACTGTAAAGAGATTGAGTTTGGAGCCAGGAGGCTGAATAACTGTTGTAGATATGAGAATCTGGTAGGCAGTATGTGGGGCCTATGAAAGCAGAGAAGTCTCCTAATTCAAGAAGTGTTCTCCAGCTAACTCTATACTTGCCTGTCCTCCTTTTTTCTTTTACACAGTCTTTCTTCTATGCCAGTCACTACTTCAATTGCTAGCAGTTTTAAAACTGCTATGATGTGTATGTATTTCTAACTGTGCTTTGCCTATTCTACACGACTATGTGATGTATAATGATCTTTTGTGTGCACAGATCTGCTTTTAATTAGTATTTTGGTTTGAAATGGCATTGAACCATGGTTTATTCTTTTCAGGTTCTCAAACTATGACATTTTCTGGTATACACACAACCTTTTCTTTGTCTTCTATATGCTGCTGATGATACATGTTTCTGGGTAAGTAAATGAAAAACACCGTTCCTTTTCCTCAAGCACAACAAGAAAGAATATCTCTCTGGACTGTTGCTCTTCCTGAGCTTACTTGTACACAGGGGCCAACCTCCTGACAAGATGTCCTCATCTTTGTTTTTTCTGAGAGATAACTATTTAAGTAAAGTTCAGACTGTGGTTTGGAGAACCATCAATAGATGATTCTAAGACAGCTAACACAAAGTTGCTTCACTTTCAGATTTATTCTTTGTCTATTTTCCCAGTTGCTGGTGGGAAATTAAGAAAACATTATTGTCACTTATCTGCCATTTCTTACCTGGCTGCTGAGAGGAGTATGTGAAATGAAGTCACTCATCTCTTTCTCATACCTCCCTACCTTCCCCTTTTGACTTCTAAGGAGATGGAAGGAAAGCCCTCTAATTTTCTCCTTGTTCTGGTACAGAATTTGCTAGGTTTTCTTCCTAGCGATATTACATGAACGTTGTAACAGTGTTCACACACCATCAAACTGATTCATTTTGGTCAGATATGTATCTGGCTCAAACAGGCCCAGCTCTACTGCAAGACAAAGCAGCTTCCATGAGCTATGCCATGTGAAAATCTAGTCCATTAACATCAGTGCAGTTGTCTGTAGACAGAAGTGCAGACATTGGTCCAGGGAAGGGATGTATTTGAGTGAGGTTAATTTCTCCATGTCATCAAACATCTACTGAAACATGGAGTGCTGGAATGTCTGTGTGACACTGAGCCCTGCTGTTTAAAGTAAACAGTGAAAGGTAATTAGGCTTAGCCAGATCTCGGTAGGAATAATGTTGTTGAGCGAAACAAACTCAGCTTGAGACCTGGTGAATTCAAATAATGAGTTCAAAACAATTGAAACTCCTGGACAAAATTCTAATTGTTCTGTGGACTTTTTGCTGTGGCATAGCTCTTGTTCATGGGACTGGGGGACTTGGAGCTGATCTATTCTCCTCATCCTGGGACAGGATGAACTTTCCTAAATTATTCCTGATAGATGTCATCTTGAAAGCATGTGGTAACTTAGACTTTCTAACCTCAGACAATCTGTTGCATTGATTGCCTTCCTAGTATTTTTAATGCCCAGTTTAAATCTCCTTCGCTAGTTTTGTCCTTTGCTCACTGTTTTCCTAGGCACATTGTCATGAAAGGTCTAGTTGGAGAAATTCACAAACCATGGCATGGAGTACTAAAGAAGTATCTTTAAGAAGAGTACAGGCCTCAGTACTGAATTGTAAAACCTTTCAGTATGAGTCTAAAAGAGCTGAATGCCAGATAAAAGTGAAGGAAGAATGATTCATTGAGAGTGGGAGTCAGTACAGTACTAAGACACCTAAATTTAGATCTCTGCATGTTTTCTAAGTGTCTATCTCCCATTATAGTCCAGTGAGTTCTAATGAATGTAGTCAATGGAGCCTGGAGACTGCTCCAACTGACCTGCTGCTATAAAGATCTATATTCAGATAAGCTGAAGAAAGCTTAGAAACCTACATTTGGATGACCTCTAAATGTCATGTCTTAGACATTTACAGACAAATGATCAGTTATTCTTCAGTGCAAGGCATTATGGTGGCTCATTGGTCGAGGGGTATGATTCTTGCTTAGGATATGGAGAGGCCCCAGGTTCATAATCCCAGATGAGTCCTTTGTCTCCTTCTCTGGAGATATTCAAGGCCCGCCTGGATGCAACCCTGTCTAACATGCTCTAGGTGACCCTGCTGAGCAGGGGGATTGGACTAGATGATCTCCAGAGGTCCCTTCCAACCTTACTGATTCTATGATTTCCATAGGCAGATTGGGTGCAGATTTGCCTATCTTGAAGCCTTTCCTTTTGAATATCTCCACAGTTTTCCTATGTTCTTGTTTTATTCAAACTGTTATGGATATGTTTTCATACCATCCTGTTTTTCAGGGTAACCAAACACTGCTAAGCAGTGCATTACATGACATAATTCATCTGTCATATGTGATTGGTTTGTTCTTTCATCCCTACCCTAAAGGAGAGAAGAATCTTTCAGAGAATTATCCTTAAAGATTTTTCTTGCTCTTGTGCTTCTTGCAGTGTGTCTTTCAAATATTTTAGTGGCTTAAGGCTTGATGCATATCACATGAATTTATCTGTATTTTAAGACAGTAATAGCAACATCAAGAAATAGTTTGTTAAAAATACAAATTACATGTTTCTATTACCAATGTAAAGAGCTCCAAAATATTTGGAACCAGATCCTCTATTGGCAAAAACTTAATATTGCTCTGTTTGGAGTTAAATGAGTTATGCCGGTTCACAACAGCTGAGAATTAGGCCTTTGTGCTATTGCTATGGTTATCCAAGGATTTATTTTCTGAAGTGTAAAAATTCTTAAGATTCCACTCACACATTGATCTTTAGTATACTGAGGACCCCCTCAGGCAACTCACCTTAAGTCTAGCAGCTGAAGATGGATGAGAAGATAGGAGTAGTGTAATTCCTTTTAAAGACATCTAGGACCATTGATGTCTAGCTTATCATCATAACAATCTCAAGAAACAGTAATATGTTTTCCAGCTCTTAGCCAGAAGTGAATGTCATCATCCACTGTCAAAGGTGTATATGTGTCCGTCATACATTTAAGCATCTTCTCATCCAGTATTTTGTGAGGCAGAACCATGCTGTTGTCTCCATTTAGGGAGTTGAAAATTGGGTCAGATGTTGATGCATGCCCATACCAATAGCCTGTATTCTGTTGCTCAGCCTATCCACCACTTTGGTATGATTTGTGCTTCCTCTCTCTCTCCCATTTTTCTTTGCAGAAGATGTCTGTCTCCTACTTAGTGACATCCACACTGAGCTTTTAAAAAATCAGCTATTATACCAAATAAATACATGAGGATATATGTCAGGCTCCTTAGAGTTGTACAGAACACAGCCTTTCTGGGAACTGGTCTCGGGTGTGTGAGATGGCTTGCCTTTCCTCAGCAGCTTCAGAAATGGAAGTCATTGCAGCTGGCATTACAGACAGCTTTGTCATCCCAGTTTGCTGCTCAGTTAGCATTTTTGTAATAGTTTAAACAAGCTGGAGATTGCTAGAGGAGATGCTTGTGTTTGCTGTTCAGATATTCATGTCACAAGGAAAATTTTAATTACTCTTTTGAATGTTATGAGGCCAGAGAACCTGAGAGAGCACCTGGTCAGCACACTTACTGGGGTTGGAACTAATCGAAGGAATATTACATGTGCTGTGTTTTCCAGCTAAACCCATGAGGCACTGTAATGTTTATGGAGCAGGGAGCTAGCATAGTACCAGGAGTATCTGTCATTTTGCAAATATGGGATGACCAACAATGTTGCCAGATGTGAGTGATAGGGATGATCAGGCAATAAATGTAGACAGAAACCTGGATCTAGGCATACAGACAATTCCTGAGTGATTTGCCCAGAGTCAAACATGAAATTTGGAGTGAGCAGGTTTAAGTTCCAAACTGCCTTATTCACTGGACCGTGCTAGAAGCCTATTGCTGGCTGTCAGGACTGCATTTCAGTAGGGAAGATTGCCAGTAGCCTGCTGGAGCCCATTTAACTTGGGAATATTGCTTATGTTCTACTTCTCTCTGTTCTTGTGAATTAGACACTATCACTGTTGCTGCTGCTGCATGTGTATGGAGGGGGGAGCGTGTAGCCTTATACTTGGAACATATACTTGAGATGAGCCTTCTCCACATGGCCTAGCACTGAGAAGGCAAATCTCAGCAGTCATTATGCCAACGTGCCGTATTTTCTAGCTGGCAATGCCCTACCCAGCTGTCATTTAGCCCTTTGTTTTTCAAGTATTCTTACTTATGATTTTACTGTCATCAATTACATATTCTTTAGAGGCAAGTAGTACTTTTGAGGAGTTCTATTACTATTATTATCGATTCTTTCCCTTTTTGAATGATTCATACATGCGTTGAGATATCCCAGAGTGTCTCAGGTTTCCATTTCTTAGTTTCTAGCTGCAATTGCAAGATTTTCACTTCGTTTTAATATAAATCTAACTTTAACCTAAAAGACAAGCACAGACCCCACAAGATAAATTGCAAGATTGGTTCCTTGGCTTTCATGCAGAACTTTCTTTTTCCTTCTTTCCATTTGACAAGGTGATATTCAAAGGAGCAGTAATGCTTACAGATCATTCCGTTGTGTGTGAACCTGATAAACACCAAGTGGTGGGAACATTCCTGCAGTTTATGAGTTGGCAACTTAGGACACTTCTGCTACAGATTGCCTTAAAAAACAGGGCTTAGTGACTGTAGGGAAGAGGAGTGAAAATATCTTGGGTGTGATTGAACTGGAAATGTGATTATTTAATTTTTCTTCAAGGCTCCCAGAGTGTCTCCCCATTTCAGGCAATTTTCAGCTTGAGGCTGTTCAGTGAGGGAGTGCGAGTGAGCTGGAAAAGTTAAACCTTGCCTTTAGTGGAAGAGGGATCTATTGTTGCAAAGCTTCAATCTCATTGAAAGTCCTGAAAACAAACTAAATAAAAATCCATATAGACAATGAGCCTTGGGACTACTTTCTGAAATCCTCTTCAAATTAAGAAAAGCTGGTTGGCTTTGACTACTGCTTCAGTGTCTTTGTTATTTTTCTGTTCCTGTAGGGGCGTGCTCAAGTACCAGTCTAACTTAGAGGAACACCCTCCTGGTTGCTTTAATCCTAACAAAACACTCCAAGAGAATATGTCGGTGCCAAAGGATTTTGACGAGACGTTTCCTGACTACACTACTGAGCCTTTCCCAGAGGACTTACCAGTATCAGAACCCTTTGTACAAAATAACTTTGTGAGAATTTGTTCCGAGGAACCCAAGTTCCAGTCGCACTTCCCAGAGGTCTGTATGATCCGACGTTTCAGGTATTACAAGCCATGCCAAGTCTTACAGTCAGCCATAACCACTAATATTTGCTTTTCCAGACCAGATGTTTTAATAATGTAAAACATTATTAAAACCCTTTCAGGTTTGGTGAGGAAAAAACAATCTGTATTAAACCTTGAATTGCGTAAGTGTGGTGTATAGAATAGGATGGAAAAATGTCAAGAGATTTGCTCTAAAATATTCCCTTTTTTACTACATGATAAGACACGTATTGATGTTGCTATAAATGTGATTCTAAATTACAGCATAGCACTTCAAAACAAACTTAGTATTTATATAACATATTCACACAGTCCTTTTGTAAGCATTGTGAGTGCAGCAGCTAATTGAAATAATCAAACACTACTTGTTCCCTTTTTTGCCATGCAGATGCAATTGCTAATACACATTTCTGGGATGCAGTTGTTTTCGGTTTGGCTTTGTGACAGGGTAGCCTGTTGTTTGCAGGGAATAATGTTATATGTAGTATGAGTAAATGAATATAATGACAATGGGTATAAAATTGCCTTTTTTTTTTCTGTTTTCCTTTTGTTTCTGCATGTCTGGTGGCAGGAGTTTTTCTTCATCTAAATTTTATCATCCCTTTTGAGGAAAGGTGAGCTGGGCTATGTTGAAAGATAGCCCGAGGAACTTTGGGAATACTGAGCTCACAAATCTAAGGCCCAGTGTTCAAAGTGATCCCATAACAGACTTCACAGGGGTTTCTATTATTATCATTATTTTCTGTAGAACATAAATGACCCTTAATATCTTCTGTGGGACCCCATTTTACTAAGGAGCGTGTAATAGCAATAAGTAGTCAATGATACACTTATGTCGTACAACAGGATCCTTTGAATTTGTAATTTGTTGTGCTACTGCACCTGAATTTCAAGTCTCAATGTGTATCTAGCTCCGTATGTATGACCTATAGAACATCAAATAGTGTCTTCTTTGAAGCTAAAGACATATACTTTAAAGCTATCTATGTGAAAAGAAATGCCATAGAAAGAAATAGTCACTTGATGTTCTCCTGGCAGCTGGTAACTTTATTTTAGAACTTTTTTGGATGCACTTAGAGATACCAAGTCCAAAACAAAGTTTGCATTGCTCTTAGGGCTTGTGAGCTACTCAAATTTTTACAGACAGAGATGCTTGAGGAAATAAATGCTCTGGTAAACAAGAGATGCTAATGTGCAACTTTAAAAGTTGGGATGGGAAGATGGATGAATGACTAGGGCACTTCCAGTGTCCTGACTTGAGTGACTTAGCAGATGTGGAGTCAATTGTTAGCTCTGCCATAAGCTCTTGCTAATTGACTTTTAGGATGGGATTCAGCTAACAGCTGCAAATATCTCCAGCTAGGCACACTGGGTTTGCTTTATAGTCAATGCAGAGAAATGGGTGCAGTCAAGGCACAATTTGTCTAGCTACATGTCTTCCACAGGGAAAAATGAATCCTGCCTATTTCTTTCCCTTGCCTATAATGTTCTTTTAACTTACTGCAAGCATAAATTCTATAACACAGACATTGTTTCTTATTTTTTTGCCTATAACTGATGATTAAATGAAGGTAATAGTCAAATAATATTGCAACTCATACAGTGTTTGTGCTTAAAGGTTAACCAGTTTTATAATACTTTGGTCATTTAGATTTTGAAACAGTAAATGTACTGTGTCATTCACTGCTGAAATCAGTTGTAATCTAAGTACATAAAATTAGAGTAACATGGTTGCAAATGAGGACATTAGCATTTTGTTCCTGATTAGTTTTATGATTGAAATCATTTGTGCTTGTGGATGATGCTGCCAGTTAGACTGATTAAGCCCCCATAATGAGCTTAGATTGCATGTAGAGAGATGGGAGATTACTTGTGACCAAAACACAACCCAGCAGATAGGTATGAAATGAGGTCCTGCAACTACTTGCATTACTGTGAAATTAGAAGAAATACAATGAAAAGTCCTTAGTGTAATATGCTGCTGTTCTCTCTTAGACGTGGTTTTGGATTTCTGGACCTTTGTGCTTATATTGTGTAGAAAGGCTGTACCGCTACATCCGCAGTAATAAACCGGTCACAATAACTTCAGTGATAAGCCATCCATCCAACGTCCTTGAAGTGAGGATGATGAAAATCAACTTTAAAGCAAGGCCTGGGCAGGTGAGTTAATATGTCCCTAAAAAATCACTGCTGTTCAGATAACATTATCTATAGGGATGATTTCCACTTATTATATACTAACCAACCACAGAATGTTTTGAACCTATCTTTTCCATCATTTATTTTTCTTTGGCTGATTTTATTTCAGTATGTTATTCTACACTGTCCAAGAGTGTCAGCACTAGAAAGCCATCCGTTTACCCTTACAATGGTAAGAAATCCTTTTACTTTGACATAATGAGTTTTTTTCAGGTACTTTCCCATTTATTTATATCTGGTGAGCAAATGGTCTCCATTGCCTTCAAGGTGAAAATTCCCTTCAGAAGAGCTTATGTTTCATTTATAAGGGTAACAATGAATATGAAATAGCATGGTTATTATGTATGACAGTACTCAATACATACTTAATTTTCTGCACTGCTGAGAAAATTGTAATGAGAACTTTTTTCAAAGTCTTCTATAAGTGTAAAACAATAATAAATAAATAAATAAAACCCATGTGATTTTGATCATTCAGTTTCAAATAAAAGAGGGTTCAGCCATCTGTTTGTGAACCTTAATGCAGAATGAGCACAAATTCTAATGAATTTTCTGTCATTTTCTGTCATTTTTGCTATTCAGTAAAATGAATAGGCATTCCCTCAATTGCCTTTTTCGAACAAAGTTAGAAGAACATCAAGTCTAAAAAAATGTTTTAAAAAAAGATTTCTGCTTTATTTTTACATTACTTCAAGTCACTAATATATCTCTTAATATACCAGTGAAGTCATACAACCTTGGGATTATTACTTATTTAGCTCAGTCTAGCTAGAGTGAGACCTCATGATCCAGAAAGACTGGAATAAAGTGAAATTGTATTTAAATATACTTGAAGCTCTGCAGGAGTGAGCAGTGCAGAGGCCTAGTAGATGCTAAAACAAAATTTTTGTAAATCTAAATTTCATCAGAAATTAAGTTTGTACTGTAAATCTGGCAGTGAATCTTGGTTAAGGGAATCTGCCTTTCCATGGCTTAGTGTAAGCCAAGAAAGAATATTGGTGCTGGTGTGGTAAAAAGCTCTTCCTTTTGACATAGGCAAATGATGACTTGAAGCCAAGTGCAGAGTTTTGCATTTGAAAGAGAAGCGGAATGAAGCCTATATTATATGAAGTTTTTCTGGCTACTATGATTACCAGTAAAAAGCAGAGGCATGTGTTATTTATCTGTTGTTAACTCCAGTAGGCAATAATTGAGGCCTTCATCTGTATAGTGCCTAAAAATAACCAGAAGTGCAGTGCTGAAAAAAGATGTGCGTTGCACTATCCATGGGATGGTAGCTGGGTTATTTTTTGTGTAGAATGGTTTAATCACTATTTCTTTCAATTTTTTATTAATTTAGCAATTGGAAGGTAAATTTAAAGCACACAGCACAAGTCTTAGATTGCTTTTAACAGTAGTTATGCACTGGCGATGGAGTTACTCCTGTTCTATACATCTCATTTAAACCTTAATCTCAAAATATTATGCTCTTGTTTTCTTACTGTCTAATTCAGTGGAAATAGTAGTAATAATTTGATCATTGTTAGTAGTTATGTAGTTTGGAAGATACGGGACATTTTATAAAGATTTGATCTTCTTATATTAGGAAAATAATGGATTGTGTTATATTAATTTTCAGAAATAATGCCATCACAGAATATAAGACCTGATTCAGCCGTAGTGTTTTCTCTAGCAAAACTTTTCTCCCACACCCCCCCATGGGAGTTTTAGTGAGAATAGAGACTGCTATAATGGGCCTATTGAGCTAGATCTTAGGATGAAGTTAAATTGAATGTTTTATTCAAATCAGATTTTTCACACAAGTTGAGGTTTTCATACACTAGTTAAAAAGGCATATTATAATACTGCCTGTAATTTAGGGAAAAAAAGATTTTTGCATGAAAACTTCTAGATCTGAGAGCTATGTAAAATAGAGCTGTTGTTCTGAGTTTTTTAATGAGTATAAACAACTCATTTATGGTCAGATATTGTGCAGTTTATTTCAGTTAGATACACAAGTCTAGCTGTTAAATTACAGTGTGTGTATTTTTTACAATTATATATTAAATAATGTTAGAAATAGCAATTTCCACTCATGCACAATGCATTATATTTTAAACTTGTAATATCAGAACTGGCAATTTCTATTCATGGTCAATACATAATTCTTTAAAGTACAGTGATGTCGTTCAGCATAATAGCATATCCTTAAAGATCATATACTTGTTTTAATTGTTACAAGATATGAAGTTTCTACTGGGTTATTGAGTTTCGTTTTTATTGCCACAAACATATTTCAGTAGAGCATCAGTTTTACTGGAGACAGTACTGTTACTGGGTAGAAAGCAGTTGTATAGCAGAATAATGACTTGAAATGTCTAGGTTTATGACCATCTTCTTGCCCAGTCTAAGCAGGGGACAGTCATTTCCACATGTCTTTCTTAGTCATGGAATGTGTCTTGGGCTGCTGTGCTGCTAGAAAGCTTGTTTTGTTTTTAAAATGATGCCAGACGTGGCACTGTGCTTTTAGAGTGTGTAAACAATATCTTATCTTAACTCAATACATTTTTTTGCTCCCATCTGACCCACCTGTAGTTACCAAACTACTCCTGCTTCTTTTATTCAATGGCTATAATCTCTGGGTTATTTTTCTAGGCTGATGTATGAGCATCATGATGTATGGGCTCAGAGCCATAGGGAGAGCGGTGTAAAGGGGGAGTGAGGCTGCAGATGTCAGCAGTGCAATGCAGCAATAACTGCGGCAAACCTAAGGGAAATGCTGCAGCCTTCTTCCCCAGCAGCCTGGAACAAGTTCTGTGGTAGGAAGGAGAAGACAAGTACCTGTCCTACACCTGCCACATGGCAGGAAGTTGCCATTGTACTGCTTAGGGTATATCTGACATCCTATCAAAGCTTCTGATGTATCACAATGTGCCTGGAGTCTTGCTTAAAAGACGAGGAGTAATGGCAAGCTCATGCATGTCACTGTACTCTAAGCAAGGACTATAAGCAGAAGTGGGAAGAAAGGAGTGAGCAGGTGTGGAGAAGACACACACATGTTTCACTAATCCTTTTTCTTTCCAAAGTTTTGTAGTATTTACAGTTTAGCTTTGTCTTACGTGTGGACACGTTTCCCTTGGTGGAGGGAAACGCTGGGAGGTTTCCTATAGAAAGGCCTGAACATATTCCCATTGAACTCTGGCAAAGCTCCCATTTGTTTCACTCAGAGCCAGAGCGAGCTGTGAATCTTACCAAGTGAATAAAAAGAGGCAGCCTTCATTTAAAAAATACATGCGATGGTGTCTATTTTCTGTTTTTAATTAACAGCATTATTCACCTTGCTAATTGAAAGAATGAGTAGAGGTCATAAGTGCAAAATGCACACATGGATTTGGAGAAGGACAAATCATGGCACTGCTGACTCAGAATTGCCAGTCTGGCTTTTTTACTAATCTGTGATTTGAATCTGCAGTCAGAGACTTCACGTCACTTGCACACTGTGAGGTCCAGGCACTCAGATCCAGGTTTTGTCTCATAACTGACATGGAAGGTGATATTCTGGAACTTCTGAAGTGTCCTTCTACCTGTTTTTTTCACCCATGTTTCTTCCTTGGCTTTGTTATTAATTTAAAATACTTGGAATAGTAAAGAATGGATAACTGGGAACCTAGGATTCCTGCTGGTGACCTGTTTGGCTAGTTCTAGGTATTTTACAGCGGGCCATTAGCTTCATATTGTCTACAGTTGTCCATTGTCTTTTCAATGCTCCATTGTTTCTGTCCTTCCTTTAACAAAGGCTTTCTGTTGAACATATTTTACCATACTGCTTTCCCCAATGTCTGTTCAAAATCATCATAAAAATTGACTGCTGTTACTATGCTATGTAACAGTGAGTGGAAAATTTTCAGTCTAATATCCCCTTATGTCTAATTTATTTATTTTACATAAGGTATTATTCTATCCTGTGATAGAATCAGTAAGGTTGGAAGGGACCTCTGGAGATCATCTAGTCCAACCTCCCTGCTCAAGCCGGGTCACCTAGAACATGTTAGACAGGTTTGCATCCAGGCAGGCCTTGAAGATCTCCAGAGAAGGAGACTCCACAACCTCTCTGGGCAAACTGGTCCAGTGCTCCGTCACTCTCACAGGGAAGAAATTCCCCCTCACGCTCAAGCGGAACTTCCTGTGCTTCAATTTCTGCCCATTGCCTCCTGTCCTGTCACACAGGATAACTGAAAAGAGATTGTCCCCGTCCCCTTGACACCCTCCCTTCAGGTACTTGTACACATTGATAAGATCCCCCCTCAGGCTTCTCTTCCCCAGGCTGAAGAGGCCCAGCTCTTGCAGCCGTTCCTCATAGGGCAGATGCTCCAGCCCTCTGATCATCTTTGTAGCCCTACACTGGACTCTCTCCAGTAGCTCCATGTGTGTCTTGTCCTGGGGAGCCCAGAACTGGACACAGGACTCGAGATGAGGCCTCAGCAGGCCTGAGTAGAGGGGCAGGATCACCTCCACCTGCTGGCAACACTCTTCCCAATGCACCCCAGGAGACCATTGACCTTCTTGGCCACAAGGGCACATTGCTGCCTCATGGTCAACCTGTTGTCCACCAACACTCCCAGGTCCTTCTCTGCAGAGCTGCTTTCCAGCAGGTCGGCCCCCAGCCTGTGCTGATGCACGGTGTTATTTCTTCCCAGGTGTTTCTATCTAGATGGTTTAATTTGAAGAAGATCAAACCAGTAATGCAATGTCTTTCTTCCTTTCCTTCCACAATGCAGTTCTGTATGAATAAGAAAAAAATCCTGCAGGGCTTAGACCCAAATTTGAATTCTTTGCTCATGTGCATGGAGGGACAAAACCTTTCTTTGTGGTTTGTTGCATGTACCAAGTTTAGGAAGCAAGTTTGTGTGTATCTTAACTTTAAACCGAGTTTTGAGGAAGAGAGAAGACATGTTTGCATATACAGACATTCAAATTTATAGACAAAATCCAAATATTTATTGTGGAGAAAGAAAATCTTGTTTGATTAGTTGTATCCAGCCATAAAGATCTGTAAGTCAATAATTACTGAACACCAAGCAGAGCAGAGAAACATTTAAGTTCATTACTCATTCCTGAGTAAGTAAGAAAATTACCTGAAGGAGGTTTCTGAATGCACATGACAAATTATAGTACTGTACCTAAATGTCTCTGAACTATTACTTATTTATGCATTTTAAACCTTTTGAGGATTTTTTTGTTTCCTATAGCCTTTTATATAAGAATTTTCCTTATCCTTTTTCCACCTCCATGTAGGTTGAGTTGGTATATGGATCTAGGCATATTAAGATTACAGGCTGATGACCCTAGTGGACGTTTACAACTTTGGGTTTGATGCCTTGTTAGAAAGGACTCAGCAAATAATACATGAGTATAGACAATAATGTCACAGCAAGTGATACATTTGATTTTGTGAGGGAAAACTTTTTTTATCATTATTTTTATTTTTTTTTTTTTTTATTGAACCAAGGTTGTCTTTATCCATGGATAATCCAGAAGTGATTTAAAAATCACTAAAAAGTCTTCCATTGACTGCAGTGGAGTTTTAATAGTCCACTAGTGAAGTTTTAAATCTGAGCTTCTTCTGAGGAATGCACATTCAAAAGTGAAACAAGAGATACTGAAGAAGCATGTGTCCTGTACCATAAACCTGAGAAATAAACTATGCACAGCAGGAAAAGCCTAGGGGCCTGATTCTGAATGATTCTGAACTACTTCATTAAAAAAAAAAAAAAAAAAAAAAAAAAAAAAAAAAGTTTTTTTTGCTCAGGCAGACTTCTGGCAATTGTGTGAGGACTTCAAGAGTTAAGTTCATACTGACAGATAAAGGCAATAAAAACAAAATCTAACCTGATGACATTCTAATAAGATTTGTAAAATATCTTATGCAAATTGTTATGGAACTTGGTTTTTTGAGTTGATTTACAGAGCATTTAGAGAAATGCAGATATGGTGAAGTATCTTGCTGGCAAACTAAAAAAATCCATAGAGTTTTATACAAGTAGAAAATATAGCAGCTGTTTGACAAAGAATTTAAGTAAAACAAAAATAGAATAGACTAATCTGTCAGATGTATTTAAGTGCTTTCTTAGACTTTTTTGTTTGGTTTTCAGTTTAATAATTTTGGAGCCTACATAAAAATTCTAAGTAAACTTCCACTTTCATTTAAATTTATAAATCTGACTTCTTTTGATCAAGGAAGCAGAAATTATTACAGATAATTTCACTAAATCCTGTATCATTCTTCAGCAGATAGTTTAAACAGAGGTATCAGAGCCCTCTGATGAGCAGTTTTTCTCAAAATTTGTTACACTATATAAATAAATTAATAACCTCCAAATCATGTTAAAGTTTCCTGAGTCAAAAAATAAAACTTGAGCTGAAGCAAGGGCTTATCTTGTAATTCCACAGTTTAATCTCAGTGTTTGGAAAAAGTATTTCCTTTCAGTTTTGAATCTGCTAGCTTTTAATTGTATTGGAGGTCCTCTTGGAGCTTCCATATAGCTAGGGTTTCACCCCAACTTTTTTTTTTTTTTTTTTACTGACCAGTATGGAAACTGGTCGAATTTTTTGCCATGTGCAGTAGTCCTTGCTCCCAACTAGAGCCATGGATAATATCTCTTATAAATGGTAAAAAAACACATCCAATGTATTTTTCTGAAAATTAATTAATGTGGAAAGATTTATGCATGAAGCAAAAAAAATTGGGCAAATCCAAAAAGTTAGAAAGAGAAGCATTAAAAGCTAAACATAAATTAAAGAAACCATGAAAAAATCTTAAGTAGAAAGATAGAAAATTCAGAACTGGACAAAAGGGGAAAAAAATTCTGTTCAGTGTTCAAGTGCCTTGCTGCCATGACTTCCACTAATTACCTTGTTACCTAAATTCTCCCCAAGTTTGAATTTATATGGAGGATATTCTAGTGTTATAAATGTAAATTTGCAGAGTATATCAAGCATCCACTTAATGTAGCAGAGAGGTGTGTTTTGTCCCACCAGAGGCAGTGCTTCTAGGTTGGTTTCTAGATTAGGTTAGAGAGAGATCTAGGAAGTGAACAAGCAACTTCAGCATGAAACAATTAGGAATTTTAAGCATGAATACAGTTAATATATGGAAAAAAGTATTAAAGGAAATGAAGCACTATGTCTCTTGTGATCTTAAAAGTAAGACTAGCTGTCTAGCTGGCATTTACACTTTAGCCTGGTAAAATACTGTGTATCCTGGTAGAGTTGTCAAAGAGATGCAGTTTTCCTTGAACTGATGGTGAACTGACCATCATGAGCATATCACACCATTGAGAACAATTTAGCTTTAGCTTGAGGATGGCCCACAGTTTCTGCTCAGGGATGATGGTGAAAGGAGCCTTCTATGCCATCCAGTTTCCTTGTTCAGCCATCAACTCTACTATGGCAATGTTGCTCAATGACATGTCAGGATACCCCTTGGGGATGAGAAGAGGCAGCCTTTGGCTGGAAACATTGCTCTGCTGCCTTTTGTTCCTTCAGGAGCAAGTACTCACATCCTGAGTATCTCACAAGGTTGTGGTATGTTTTTCCCACTAGCTTGTTTGACGTGTGTAAATTATAAGCTGAATATTACTAGGATTAGTATTGATACATTTTTTGCTATTTTATAGGGAATGTAATGTATCTGTCGGGGGCAAAGGTGAATCAGCAAGGTTTCTGCCTTGTCAAGCTACAAAGGTGAAGATGTACTGACTAGACTCCAGAAGTGTGACAGTACATCTGTAGCAGCAAGACTTTATGGGGTCAGGCTATTACAGACTTATTAGAAAACAGATAATGTTATTTCATATTATCAGTATTTTCAGAAATGCTGTATCAGAGAAATCTCTGTATCAAATGCCTCCACAAAAATCTTATCCAGAATTTGTGCACTTGAATCTCCATGGATTCTTTTGACCTTTCACAGTCACAGGTGCTGAACGCCATTGGAAATTAGATTTCAGAAATCTAGCATTGGCTATAAGACATTTAAAACTAAAATATACTTTAAATTTAAAATGTTGGTCTATTTACAGTCCTGAGACATCTACTGCTGTAAAGATTTGTGTTTTTCTCTGGTGCAATAGTGAAATCCAGCAACAAATGCTCACAGATTCAAACTTAAAAATAAGATTGTTTTTAACACTGAGTAATTTAATAACTGAAGACTGCAGAAGGTGAAGTAGCAAATACTGAACTCTGTACTACAGACTCACAGAAATTAGTGGGTGAAACTTAGTGGTTTATATTACAGAAGAAGTTAGACTCTAGATGACCAAAATGAGTTGACAATGGATGCATCTTGAGTACCCCACATTGTTATGGCATGTTTTTTTCCACTAGCTAGACTGCAGGTGTTTGGGGTTGGACAAGAAGAGGATGGAAAGTGAAAGGGAAGAGTGCTTGGGATATGTTACTGCAGCTGGGAGGGATCAGGCTGAAACAAGGGGTATTCAAGACATGGGAGTCTTGCCTCAACCATCCGGACAGCCTTGAGACTTAAATCACATTTTGTGGTTAGAATTTCCCTAGGTTCAAGTGTGTTAATGTCTGCTGATGTCTGCCAGTTAAGTTAGGATAACTGTAGGGCCAAGTCTCTAACAGGAAAAGCTTTCAGACAAATTTTTATCTGTAAAAGAACCTGAAATAAGGAAAAAAAACCAACAAAATGGAACAGAGCCATTTTAGAGAATCTCACAACCTCTCAGGCAGAAATGTGTTTAAAGATGTGCTCAGATCAACTTTTTATTTTTACGCCACCTGAAATGTGCTGCTTAAAATGCGTAATTTATTAGTTAAAACAAGGGTAGCCCAGTGTAACAAAGTTTACCTCCTATGAGTCAGACTGAAGTCTAGCTACTATTTTTTGGCTACCTTTACATAGCCTGCCTGTGTTTGTCATCACTCCTCTTCATTTTTCTAGTGTCAAGATGAATCATTTTAGGAGTGTTTATAGCAGTTTTGCAGGAAACCAGACAAGCAACAGCTTGCTAAGCTTTTGAAGCTTTTTTCTTTTTTCTTTTTCTTTCTTTTTCTTTCTGTTTTTTTTTAAGTTGATTGACAAAATCAAAAACTTTTTTTTTTCCCAATTTGGTGAAAGATAGGTTGGTTGTGTTCAGTTCACTTTCCCAGTTCTGCCTCTCTCCCAGTTACATCAGTTATATTAACTTACTTATATATGTTTTTCTTGATCTGTGTAAGTGCCCATCTAAGTCTAGAGTAAAGATGAGGTGATGAAGTGGAGATTCGCAGTGCAGCTGTTTCGCCCTGGCAGGCAGGCAGACAGGCAGAGACATTGAAATGTATCAGTTGTTTGATGCTGTTTGGAATACCCACCAAGATATCTGCAAATTCCTTATTTGGGAAAAAGCTATGCTTTGATTCTAAGTGAAAACCTTCTTTGAAGTAGTTTCCCTTTGTTTGAACAAACTCTGCAATGAGTTCCTGAGATTAGACAAAGATGAGGTTCCTCTTTGTTCTTCCAGTTGTGGCATGACTGTCTTTGTAACTCTGGGCTCTGCTTAGACCAGCTCGTAGGCATCGAAAATGGAAGCTGGTGCTTACTGTGGAGCATAAATTTGAGAGCAGTATCTCCAGCACTGCTCAGCCTGTAGATAAATACGCAGCAGTACAAGAACTGAAATGGGGCTCTACTCATGTAGCCACACTGCGATACATAACTTGGGCATCCCTTTCATTTCCTCTTTACATTTGCATGCTAGTTTGCTGTTGACTTTCTCCCGCCCTGCATGCTGATGTCTAAAAAGAGTATATAATAGATTAATTTTAATAGCAGTATTCTTGCCATTTTTTTTTTAACCAGTTAAAAAATCCAATAGCCAGCAAATTGAAATAGTATTCTTTGTCTCAGGACTTCAAAATTTCAAGTGTCATACCTCCCTCAGCAAAACGCATCTACAAAGTGTGCTGTTTCTTGTTCTAGAGAACGTTCTTCTTTAGGAGTAGATACCAGTGATGTTCCTGTATGAGATTAAATGTTCTGGGTAATCAAAGCTTTAAATATAGATGTTGACAATATATTTTCATTTGCTGTATGTTGTGCTCTCATATGCACAGATTTATCCATTGTTCGTTAATTCCAGGAGATTTTCTTTATTTACCTATTTAAAGTAGGTGTAAAATGTTGCCACTATGATCTAATAGCAATTAGTTCATTCATTTTGTATTCATACAAGAGTAAGACGTAGAAGAGAACAGAGAATCTTGTCCACAGTCATAAAACTGATAAATAAAATGCATTTCAAATCTATGTTAATCCAGTATTGAATTAAACATAGATTAGTTAAAATATGGATAATAGTCTTAATCTATCTCAGTCAAAAATCACCTAGCAACAAAACAACAGGATTAAAGCCACTGGTGACTCTAATTTGTTTGCTGATGTATAAGCATGAAGTCCTCCAGAGTTTGTTGCAAATTCCCTATGTGATAATTTACATTTATGTTAGTTCGCTTAGAAAAAAAGTGGAAAAAGCATATATAGTTTGTTGGGGCGGAGGGTTTTCCTCCAGAAGATAGAATTATCTGTGTTCCATAAGTTTTGTTTACATATAAAATATTATCCTCACTGCTTTTAATGTGAAAAGATAGAGAACAACAAAGTAAAAATAAGTATTGTAAACCTCTACACTTTAGATTAACAGCTCTTTGGGAAATCCATCAACTTGCAAATGATAAAAACATAGCTGGGTTTCTTCAAGGGTGTAAATATGCACAGCTCTTAAATTTAACAGAATTCATCAGTCTTTGGTTTTTTGTTGGAGGATGGCCAAATGCCAGCAGATAACCTGTTTAGCATAGAGGTTGCCACCCGTAATATCTTTCACTTTTTAAAGACATAGACTGCTTGAGGTTAGAAAAAGATTAACATAGCTTCACATAATTGTACTCATCTGGCACTGTTAATTTGTGTACTGTAGCATTTTAATCAAATGAGTACGTCAAATGAAGTTTATTTGCAGCTCTTCAGGTGCAGAAAGATCTGCTGAAAAACATACCACTTGTGACCTTTCATTCTATAATGTCCAATGTCCTCTCCTGTTACAGACTTTTCAGGTTGGTGACTTGCCTGTTTGGAAACTATTGTTTATTTAGGAAAAAAGAAGATAAAAATATCCTTTATTTCAAGATTAGCTAATATTAACAATTTCCTTTTGGGCAGTGTGCTGTGAACTAAGGAAAAAATAAGCAGCTGCCTAAAACTCTTGCCACAGTGCAGTTAATAGTCTAGTCACTAGATTATTTCTTAGGGTTCTCACAGTAAAAGGAGCAGGAGAACATCCAAGTACTACTTGCCAAAACACGTCTTTAAAACAATTTTATCATTTTTTGTTCACAGCTACAGGGAGTACATCATGCATTGCGGAGGCCACTTTGTCTTTATTTGACTATAGCTCATGTGCTTATTATCTTGATTTCCAATTCAAGAAGGTACTTCACTTTGTGCTTAACTTTAACTTCACAGATCAGAGAATACATGTGAGTTTTGACAGGTATGAGCTGACTAGAATAAATATCTTGAATCAGTGCTGAGCTATGCAGTGTTTTAAGGAAGAGATATGGCAAATTGTAAGTAATTGGTGCTCAGAGACTTAGATATGTTAAATGGCAATTCACATAATGTAGCAATTCACAAGGCTTTTGATGCTGTCTGCTATAATTCATTAAAGAAACTGCTGAAGTATGGATGAGATAATTGGACAATAAGGTGGATTGAAAATTGGCTGTAGGTGTTGTGATCAATGGCACAAAGTCCAGCTGGAAGCCAGTCACCAGCAATGTGTTCCAGGGGTTGATACTGGTACCAATACTGTTTAACCTCTCCATTAATGACGTAGATGATGGGACAGCCTGCACCCTCAACAAACTTTCAGATAATGCAATACTGGGAAGAGTGACTGATAGACTAGCTGGTTGTACTGCCATTTAGAGGGACCTCAACAGGCTGGAGAAATGGGCTGACAGGAATCTCATGAAGTTCAACAAAGGGAAATGCCAAGTGTTCTACCTGGGAATGAAGAACTCTAGGCACAAGGGCAAGCTAGGGGGCCAACCATCTGAAGAGCAGCTTTGCAGAGAGGAACCTGGGAGTCCTGGTAGACAGAAGCTGAACATGAGCCAGCAGTTTGCCCTTACGTCAAAGAAGGCCAGCAACCTCCTGAACTGCATTAAGAAGAGCATTGCCAGCAAGTTGAGGGAGGTGATCCTTCCCCTCTAGTCAGCACTGATGAGGCCACATCTGGAGTGCTGTACTGGGGAGTCCAAAACTGGATACAAGAGAGACGCAGACTTGTGAATGGCTACAAAGTCCAGCAAATGGCCACAGAGATGATTAAGGTGATTAAGATGATTAAGAGCATCTGTCATATGAGGGAGGCTGAGAAAGCTGGAACTTTTTTGCCTACAAAAGAGATGGTTCAGGGGGATCTCATCAATGTGTATACATACCTGATGGGAAGATGTAAAGATGATGGAGCCAGACTTTCCTCTGTGGTACCCAGTGATAGGATAAGAGGCAATGGGCACTGAAATACCGGAAATTCCATTTAAACATAAGGAAAAGCATTTTTTACTGGGAAGACAGTCGGATGCTGGAACAGGTTACTCAGAGAGGTTGTGAAGTCTCCATCCTTGGAGATATTTAAAACCCAACTGGACATAGTTATGAGCAACCTGGTCTATCTGACCTTGCTTTGAGCAGGGAGAATGGACTGGATGATCTCCAGATGTCCCTTCCAATTCAATTATTCTATGATTCTATGATTCCATGAAGAAAGTTAAATACATAAGAGGATATTTACATTACATTTGTAACTATGCACAGTGGCCTATTATGCATGGATGTTTACTTTCATGATTAAGCTTCTGAAAATTCATTTTTGAATATTTTCTTAAACTGTCTGGAATATTTTCTCCAACAGTCTGGAAAAAGCTACAATTTAGAGGTCTATTGTGTTTATGTAGATAAGAGTGGTAAAGTATTCTGCCATTCTTCACAATAAAAACATAAATACAAATTTCAAAGTCAGAATCGTGGAGTCATAGCAAAACCTTAAGTTGGAAGGGCCCTCTAAAGATTATCGGTGCCAACCCGAAAGCAGAGCCTTAGATTAGGTTATCCAGGGACCTGTCAGGCTGAGTCTTGAATATTTCCAGCAGGGGAGATGCCACCATTTGTCTGGGCAACCTATTCCAATGTTTAATTTCTCTTATGTTGAAAAATATTTTTATTACACACATATTTATATATGTATGTATATATATATGCATGTATCTTTGTATTTTATTATATTAGTTGGATTTTTCCCTGAGGAAACTTGTACCCCTTGCTGCTTCTCCTGTCACCATGGATCTCTCTAAAGAGAGTACCTCCATTTTCCTTAGAGCTACTTCTTAGGTTTTGGAAGACAGTGATTAGATCCCTCTGAGCCTTCTCCTCTCTAGCCTAGACAAATGTGTTCCCTTTGACTTCTTTTTGTATGTCGGGTTCATCAACCCTCAGATCATTTCAGTGGCTCTCTGATGAACCCTCTCCAATTTTTTATGTCTCTCTTGAACTGGGGAGATATAGCTCGATATAGTCTAGATGACTGGTTTGTTTCTTCTGGTAAGATTTAGTAGCACAATAAGATTTTTCCAGAACTCTCTGAGAAACTCTCATATGCTGTTATGGGAATCAGAGCAGGCTTCCTAAAGTCTATAAAGAGAAATAAATCTCTTTTTTATTGGATAATTTTTCAAAGTTGCATAGAATGGAGTTAGTCACAAGAGTAATGTAAAAGATAATAGGATTGAACCTTTTCTGGCTAGAGTCAACAGATATTCTGCCATTAACTTAAATGGAAGGAGGAAATGACAGGAGACAGTTTTTGTAGAAGATATGCTGAACTGGGACTTGGCATAGTTGGTCTGTGAAAATCACTCAATCTCCTGTGAAACACAGAACCCTAGTACAGCCCAGACTGAAAATTAAACTCTGCTAGAGGCTGCTACAAAGCCCTAGTGGGAGAACAGATATTTGTGTGGCGTGTACTTTCTAACTGAGAGACTGCATTCTCTTGTATGGAGAATCGGTCTTAGTATTTTGTGGGCAGGTAACACTACAGGTACAAGCCTGCTTGTCTACAGTTTGCCTGTTTACCTCTATTGATGCCTTTTTTTTTTTTTTTTTTTTTTTTTTTAAGGCTAAAACTTGGTGAAATGATTCTGACTCTAAGGTTTTGTACCAATTTTTTTATAGAAAAACTTGAGAGATGTCAAGGCATTGAACGTGCATCTGTCTAATTATCTGTACTCTTAACAAAACAAGAATGGTCTTCCCTGCACTAAAATGGATTGACTAGCCATTGTATTCCCAGTTCTAGATTTGCCAAGATGTGTAGAATACTAACCTTTTACCTGGGTCTTTGCTGCTAAATAAGCCAGGATAAGAACTGAACCCCAGCTTTGAGGCCATTGGTATCCCACTCTAGAACAGATTATCTTAAGAGTGTTGGAGAGCATGGTGCAAAACAGAGCCAAGCAGTGGGCTCAAAAACAACGTAGACAATCAAATGTTCACTCCCTGGGCCTCTTTTATTTTTAAAATAATATGTCCCTTGAATTTCAGCTCTCTTCTCAGAATCGCATCTGTCTGTAGCAGTAGAAAAATATGACAGGCTTGTCATCTGTTGGGTATTGGATTCATGGTAGAGCTTGCATCAATCATTAACAGATCCTAAGAGATATGTCAAAACATGATAGTAATATCTTTTAGTAAAAGAAATTGGTGGTGTTTCTTTATAGAAAGAAATGAAAAGTTTTGTCTTGAGGAATAGCTATGTGTCCTATTTATTTGTGAAATCTTTCAGCGTATCTGCAAAAGTTGTCTGGTCAGTGAGTTTGAACTCTCCCTTTAACAAGGAACTAAACACAGAGGACTAAGGAACTTTGAACCCGGCTTGACTGGAGGTTTTTAGATACCTTGGTATAGAAAAAACTGTTAAGCGACATAATCCCTGTGTTGATAGTCACAAGTAAGTAGCCCCAGCATGAGGATATAGATGCAGAGCGACAGAATAGTGGCTACAGGGTGATTTTTTTTTCTTTTTTTATGATTTATCATGCAATCTGATTTTTGTGCTTTGAACATGCTGTGCTTTTGTGAAGTACAGCAAAATCTCATTTTGCATTTAGGGGAAAAGAAACAGTGCTCTAACATTCAAGAACCAGAAGTCTCTTAAAAGAAAAATCTCTCTCTCTCTCTTTTTTTTTTGATCTAGGGGTGATGTGGCAGCTTCTGATTTTTGAATGATAAAGGTCAATAGTAGAGGGAATTTTTCTGTACTACTATGATCTTTAGTTGTCATTATTACTGAATAATGCTTAGGAAAATGGTTATTTCAGATTACATCCTCAGAAGAACCCATCCCATTCAGTTGTATGAGACTTACGAGAGTCTCATGGAGACTAAACATGTCCTAGGCTTCCTGAACTGTACTGATGTTGGGAATGCTTTACAAATAGAGGGTGTAGCTGCTGTTGTGGGTCTTCAGCAATTTACAAAGTCTTAACAATTCAATTGTATTTATCTTTTGTTTTCTTGCTCCTCAGAAGTGGTCTTTAATGTATTTAATATTTTTAGTGCCCTACAGATACCAAAGCAACGTTTGGGGTCCATCTTAAAGTAGTAGGAGACTGGACAGGTATGTAGAAAAAACAATTTTTTAGAGACAAATATCTTTATTTTAGTGTTATCAATTTCTGACTTCAGCATGATTGTACCTTGATTATGACATACTTTCATTAGAAATCATTCATGCTTATTTTCTCAAAGTTCTTTGTATTACTTTTTTGATGCAACCCTTGCTTTATTCAGAAGTACATTTTTTTCAGATAACGCATTTTTCCCACTGCTAACAGATGTTCTGATTGCAATTTAATAATTTGCAATATTTTCCAGTTTCTACTTCTTTTTCATAGTTTTAGTAGCCTGCTGCCTCTATGCAAGGCATAGAGACTGCAGAAATGCTGAAATGTGCAGCTCCCAGATAAGGGGATTGTAATGCCCATAGCTTGGGTGGCTGCCAGGTTAGTTAACACGCACGGTATACTGAGATTACAGGTTGCTTTCATGTTCTTCCATGCTCTTCCATTGCTCTCTGAATGTCCTCCAGACTGAGGATGTAAACCAGGATTCCCCACAGAGGAGAATGGTAATTTGCCACTCAGTGTGACAGTGGCATACTCAAGCGAGAGTTGTCATTATTCCTTGATGGCTGACTTTATTGCTGCTTAGCATAGCATTTCCTTGTAAAGAAGATAAATAAATATGCAACTCTGTCTTGTTCATTTCTTGTGAAGAAATATTAATTTGTACTCATTCATATATTTGTGGAACTGAGTCAAATGAGCTTGTCACCCTATAATGGATTAGACAAATTCAGGGAGATTAAGTCTGTCAAAGTCTATTCAACTTGTTGGTCCAGCTGCATACTTGGCTATAGGAGTCTCTGAGTTTTTAATAGGCAAAACTTGGGAGGGTAATGTCACATGCAAGAGTACTCTATAATCACCCTGAATTTATGCTTTTCTTCAAAGTATAGGATATTGGCCAAGCAGAGACAGGATATGGGTCTAATTAGCCCTTGGTCTGACCCAGTATGGTGATTGTTATGTTATTAAACACCATTCCTACCTGGGAAAGGACAAGACGCTACTGGAAGAAACTGGGTGGAAAAGTGGGAGCTAAATGAGTTTTCCAAAAGAAATGTCATTTTTGAACTGTGATTTTTTTGTGATGGCCTCTGTGATGTGAATTGCCCTGTATTGGTGTTTAAATATCTTTCTCTCAGCTCAGTATCTATCTCATCCATTTAAAAGCAGGTCTGCCTACTTAGAATGTGAGATTCGGGACACTGTCGCATTGCAGAGACTATATCATGAATTAGTTTTGCTAAACAGGAATATCTTATCACTGGGTCAAATGTCCTGCAAGGAAGTGGGCAGCTTACCCAGCCCTCTACTCTTCTGTATCTGTACCAAGGAGCCCTATTCTCACTCATTCCCTGAACTCTGTGACAATCGATGGTCTTTGATCCATTGACTGTTAGAGGATGATACTGAGGAAGGATTATTGTATTTGCCATGTTGCTTATAATCTTTCCTAAGCATGTGCTAATGGCTGCTTTTGGAGACAGAATATTGGGCTGGAGGAATCTTTATGCAATATAATGTCATTTGAGCTCTTCTCAAAACCTGTTCTTTCAGCCTTTATCCTATTTATTGTGTCATCTTTTGTATCACATTTTCATGTTCCTGACAGTTTATACCTGACGCCAAAGACAGTTAACGGTATATAACCGAGAACTCAATTAAAAGCCTAAATAAAAGAGGTGCAAGGGAGGCATGGAAATGTTGCAAAATGCAGAGAAGATCTGGTCAGTTGTGAGATATTTCTCCTCTCACTGGCTTCAGCTTCTGCTACATGCACCTGTGAGGTGGGATGAAAGAAAAATTTCCTGCCTTTAGCTCTAAGGATTTGAGAGAAGATGCACACCGTGTCACTGCTGGCAAACCAGTTCTGCAAGTTACATTTCACATCAAGTCACTGACACTGTGTCTTATGTTTTGAGAATTGAATAAAATACCTTATGGCCTCAGTGACTTTGTTTTGTAGATTGGGAAAGCAACTGCATGTCAATAAGAAAGATAAAAAAAGGTAATAGAATCGCCAACTTCTGATGAGAAGTTGCTGTTTATTGCCCACATCCCAGTGCATATAATTTTACTTATCCAATAGTAGAAAGAAGTGAATTTGGAACATGTTAGCAAACACTTGGGAAGTAAATGTTAGCATGGGAGCAGATATTTAATGGATTTTCAGACAAAATAAGTGTTCACTCCTTAAATCAATGATTTGAATATCTTAAAACATGAGACAGAGAAGGTAGGAAAGAGATGAAGGAACTTCAGAAACCATAATTCTGAGACTTTTGCAAAACAAACAGTAATCTAGACTTCCCTAAATAATGTATTTCTTGCTTCATTGAAACCATCTGGCACTATCTGAATTTAGAAGAGCTGAGAAACTGCACTTCCAAGAAGTGGATTTTGATGAAGGCGTGATATTCCCTCCCATTATTTAGGCAGCAGCATCCTTCAGATAAATTTCCAGTACAAATCTGAGATCTTTCATTTGTCATCTGTGTTAAGGTAGTGTTAGTAACTGTATTGTGCTTAACTTTCATGTACATTATAAAAAACTGAGATACACAGGCAACAGTATTTTTGTAACGTAACCTTTCAGGCCTATGTAGTAGATACTTTTACCTGAACTGCTTCCCTTGGCTCTTTTGGTAGTCCTTTGAATTATTTATATGTCTGTTTTAAGATCAGATGAAACAGACTTCAGCCATGCCTTTTTTCCTCTATTAATTGTAAAGGGGGTTTAGATGTGTGTCTCTACTACACAGGTGGTTAGTTTAGTTAACTGAAAGTTAGTGGTGATTTTTCCCACCTACAGGTTCCTAGTATGATTTCTCCATCTTTCACCATGCATACTGTGTGTTGTGTGTGGTGGTACAGCTGTTATAGACCCTCCCACAAATACTTTGATGAGATTACTTAGGTCAGCATCTGTTATATTAAGAAAACACTTTGTGGCATTATGATGGGTCATAATATTACTGTAATTATCTTATTGTGTTAAAGGGTAGAATCTGTGGTTGTAGACCACAACTTAAGGAGTCTGTCAGGACTTAGACACTCAGGTTACAGTGGGCTTACACAGTGCATTGGCCCATCTGAGGTAACTACAAATGTGAAGCCATACAGCTTGAGCTTTTCATTCATTTATTTCATTCCCAGCTAAGCCAGCTGGTCTTACTTTGCATTTACCTGGCTGTTGTTATGGCTGAGCTTATGAATGGTGACTTTAACAGTAATATTAAAGGCCCTGCAATAGCTTGTGTGTGGATTAGAGCTGTGACATCCATAGATTAGCTAATAAGTTAATCTGTTTTTATTGACTTTTTTTTTATTGACATCCCTTTTAAATGCCTATTTTGTTCTGCTTCTCTCATATCCTTGTAGTAACCCTGCTGTCCTTCAGTTTTGGAAAAATTTGTTAATGAATATTTACAAAAGGGTTTTTGGAGGGTTTCTTTTTCATTTAGTGTCTAGTTTGTCCTCAGTGTGGTCATCTATCTGCCTTCTATTTCCTCTGTGCTTGCCGCTCCCTCTGGTACCATTGCTTATTTAGCTCTAAAGCTGACATTTCAGCTGGCACCTCTGGAGGGAAATAGAGAGGCCACAGATCATGCCTGATCTGTCCAGCCACTCAGCAATGAAGAAAACACAGCAGTGCATCAAAACAAGGTGTCTCGCTCACTAGACAGACTTGAGGGTGCTAGACAGAAAGTGATGATGATGATGTTGAAATAACAGACATTTGAAACCTTGCAGCGTGTTTTCGTGGAAAACAAAAACACAGCACTCAGAAGTGTTAAGGTGAACTAGTATAGAGAATGTCTGGAGTGACTCAAAGCTTGCTGCGCATTTCTGCGCTTAGCTGTAATTTATCAGCAAACAAAGGAGTGGCAAAGAAGCAATATTTCATTTTTAGTAACCTAAGGGATAGTTTTAGAGATATTGAAGTAGTGGATCATTCAGTCAGTATCAACTATACTGTTAATGGATCTTGATTCAGGCTGGAGAAATGTGTGAAGCGTAAGGTGACAAGAAAGAATAATATGACTACAGAGTTTACCTGCAGGATGTGACGAAGATGTCCCAGGATGACTATAATTGCTACTAAGTTTCTCTAAAAATATCTAGTCACTCAAGCTCTGTTTGATTTGGATCTGTTTCTTTCCATGGTAGCATGCATTTTGTTATTTCATCATCAAATGAGATTCTTGACAGAATATAAAGGCATTAAAGACATGGTACTGTTGGTTGTTCCAGCAAAGTGTGCTTTTGAAATCAAAAGGCAGAGATGGAAGAGATGTTATTTTCCCTGGTAGATTTTATGACTACTAATTTTCAGACTGTCAGTGAATCCTGCTTACACTTTCGAGGAAGAGATTGGAATTGAGTGCTAAAAAACTTTAACTGTATTTCTTTTTATATATTTTAATATTAGAAATAAAATTGATACAATTGCATTACTGAGAGGTTAAAATGGCTTAACAATATAATTAGCTAAAATGTGCCATAAGGAATATAGGCTTTACTCTTCAGAACCATTAATGTCCATTAAAGTTTTATTAATGACTGTAAACAAGCTCATTAAAACACAGGATTAAGAGAATGGAGAAATACAAGGAGAACAGATTTAGCTTAGTGGCTTGATGCTGAAAGCTCCTTTCCTCTGATTAAGGAATTAATGATGAAGGTGAGTTTAAGCATCCAAATTTTTGGCTCCAGATATGGATTGCTTTACATTAGTTGAATTCCAGCTGGCTTATTATCAAACACAGTATAACTTGAGTCAATTCTCATTTGAACTGTTCGTGAGTTTTACCTTTGCAGGAAAAGAATGTTTAAGCCAGAAGGTTGTCTTGAAGGAAAGTATCTCCTACTCTGAGTTCTTTCTTCACACATTTTGTTATGTGTAACCTTCCATCTTTTTGCATATCCCCAAGCTTTATTATTATGAAAGGAGAATATGACATGGTTGCATACTGTAAATTATTTTCTTCTTTCATTATAATACACACAGGAAGTGTGGATATTGCTGTCATTACAACACTAATCCAAGAATATAAGATTGAAAGATTCCTTGCCCTCAGATGTTTAGTGTAACCTTATATATTACAGGAATAAAATTTGTGGATCACGTTAGTGTGTAGGGACTTACAGGGTCTAAATGAATGTCAAAAAATCAAAGACAACTACTCTTTACCTTGAAAACAGGATTACAAGAATATGAAGGTTCCAGTGTGTGTGTGTGTGTGTGTATACATATATATATATATATGTACACATATAAACTGTATTTGCCTGTTTAAGAAGACAAAGTGGCTGCTCTGGAGCTGCCTGCATTTCACTTTTAATTATAAAAATATATATAAATGTCTTTGTTCTGATGCTTAAGGAACTTCCATTCTTGTGGTAGTTTGCAGAGTGGCACAAGTGCTTCAAACAATTAATGTGTAAATTCTGGCTAGACTTTCTATTTCCTTTGTGTGTGCAGCTTTAAATATCTCAGGTGTTTGATGGCATCTAGGGAAATAGGAAAGTTCACTTCAAAAATGCCATGTATGACTGTATTTCCCTGAGAGCAGTAGTGCACTCCCCTAGACGCTGCTCAAGTTTTACTGAAGAGCCCCTACCAAAGTAACTTGTTTTGTTCTCAGTTCAGTGAAAAATCTGCCTCAGGGACAGAAGAAAAATGCAGACACTCTGTAGACTTGCAATTATGAGATCATTTGCTGAAATATATTAAAAGTAAATTTAAAAGGCTTCTTTGGGGGACCCTCTTCAAACAGATCGTAGAAGTTCTGTATTAGCTAGGAAAGTCACATTTCAAATAGGGAATATTAAAAAAGTAGTAATAACTGTAGCAACTTTTGATAGTTATAGGCTTTATGATCAGAAGAGATAGTTATCTTTGTGTTCCCATCTCCTGTATAAAGCTTTAGAATTTCATCTAACAATTTTTATATAGAAACTAATCCAAAACAAAAACATTTGGTTGAATTGGTTTGCAGTTTTTTCAGCTTCAAGCTTTAGATATGCATGAGCTCCTTCTGTGTTTATGAAAACAAAGCTCAACTTTGTGATAGTGCCAATAAGTAAGAGTTTTGTTCTATGTATTTTTTTTTCTCCTTTAACTTTCTTTTTTGGGGCCAGAACCACCACTGGAAAATTTATGTGAGTTGTAGGTTCCCCATGCCTTGTGTGCAAAATGCTTATAGAAAATGGGCATGGCACCTTTGAACCTTCTATTTGATAAATCTATTGTGCTAAGTCCTAGTTTTGAGACCTCAAATATGTCTGGCTCGCTCTTTCTGTGTCCTCTCCCCTTCTAACTTTGCTTTTAAATGGGGAACGGGGACTCACTCTTCAGTAGAGGTCTCATCGTGGATGTGTACCGTAGTATGATTCAAAGCAGCATTCTCTTTTGCCATAAAGACTACAAAGTAACTTGGCAGTGGTGGCTACTGAGCTATTCAGACCATTACTTATCATGTTACTTTATACTGCTCATTAATTCTTGGCCTCTCCTAACTGCCTGGCCCTTTCTGCTGGTGTCTTGTCTTATGCTTGGATTGGGAAGGACAAGGCCGTCGTTTGTTCTGTGCCCTGCACTGCATTTGTGATCCAAGAATTTCTGAGAGGCGTCCTGCAGTCACAGCTCTTCTCTGACCCAGTCCTCTCCAGGACATCTGTCCCATTCAATTATAAAGATTATTAAAGAAAAGAGAAATACTGTCTCCAATGCACTACATAATTATCAAGAGCAGAAGTAAGGTTCCTTTGGAAAAAAATGAGCATGCAACAGCTGCAGAAATATTACTTACTCTTTTTCCATTAAAAAAAAGGAGCCAAAACAAACCTTTAAAACTTGCATTGAAAGCACCATGTTGTGACACTGGGCCAACTAGCAGTTTTCCACACTTGTAAAAATAGATATTTTAGCATCTTTTATAAACCAAAGAGTTTACTTTGAAAGATTTATGGCTACACATTTTATGTGACACACAAAACCATACGTTAAGTGGAACTCTTTACTGGGCTATGTACTAAATGATCCCATGCCTGAAAAAAAGTGAATATCATAGTACAGAGCAGAGGTGTAGGGACTGGGTAATATTGGAAATCAAGTCAGATTGCCAATACCACCTACTCTCAATCCCTTTTTTTAATATAAAAAGCTTCATTTTTAATGTCTATCCACTAAATTAATTTATAATTAAAGCTTTTCTTCTTTTTTTATCTGACTTTGAAATTTCAAAAGAAGTCAAGATAGAAATGCCTTAAATCCCCTTAAAAGTTTAAGAGACTGCCTGCTAAATTTCTAATGCTTCTGAATTATAAGCAAAATGTGAAATGGTGGTTGCTGCATACTGAGCATGGCTGTTCTTAATAAGACAAATGACTCAGTTGCCTAATTTTTAACTAATACACTGGGAGAAAAAATACTTGTGGGAGGGAATTTATAGGCTGGAAAGCACTTATCCAAAATGTGAATGAGATTCCAGCGTCGCGCGTTGTGATATGTGGAGCAGTGTGTGCCGTGACAGTAATGAGCAGCGCTCTGGAATGAAATGTAGCAGCTGATAAGCAGGGTGCAGCATGTATTTTATTTCACTGACATTATAGCCCACATTTCTGCAGCTCAGCCTTGTTCTTCCTCTTTTTCTTCCTTATTTAAACCCTTCCTTTTGCGAAGAATGGGGATAAAATGACAGAACCTGTTTTTAGAAAAAAAAGGATATCATGATATCTTATATTTAGATAGTATGTGATATTTCTACCAAATTAGTGCAAAATACACTATAAAGAAATAATATGCCATGAGAGACAAGTTTCGTAGGAAGAGGTAATATCTTTCATTAGATGAACTGAAATAGCTGGAAAAAAGCAGGCAAGCTTTCAGGCATGCAATGCCTTCAGCACATTTGACAAGGAAGGAGCAATGTAGAAGCCAAGAGCAAGGAATAAAATAATATTGCCTGTTATTTTTTTAATTATTTTTTCTTTAGAAATATCAATGATAGAATTGTTTGACAAATAAACAGAAGACATCACCTCCTCCAAATTTTTTAAAAGTTTATTTACCTTTGCTGTGAGAAGTTTTATTTGTTTTCCAGAAATTCACATGGTCAAAAGTACTCTCTGGAAGCCAAAAATATCACTGGTAAATGCTGCCTTTTAGGATTTGTATGTCTCCAGCTTTCCTTATCTTCTTTTGGCTGGCTTCCCAATTCAGAGTGCATTTGCTGTAATGCACAGTGGTCTCTTCCTCTCCTGGAGTGAGAAAACACTTGTGTAATGGCAGATATGGTCTGGCTGGCAATGTGGCAATCCTAATTGGGAAAAGAGATGGGCATATGAGAAAACTTCACTCTGACTTGCATGAAATGCAACAGTTTATTTATATGCACGTACACACACACACACATTCCTCCACTTTCTGAATTTGTTGGGATTTTTATGAGAGATTTTAATGCTTTTTTTTCCTCTCGGAATCTTAGTATCTTTTTTTTTTTTTTTTTAAGAAAAAAGATGGAATATGTTATCCATCTTTAGTGATTAAAGTTCAGACAATGCTTTATGTAAAAAAAATGTTTTCAGTAATTTGAAGGAACCTGTTCTGTATTTGGAAACTAATAAATGGTGGGTGACTGCTTAGATTTATGAGTTACCTGAAATCGGCAAATTCTAAATTATGCTGTACTAAATACCACAATATATAGCTTCTCTGCTTGGGGAGAGTCAGGAAGGACTGAAAATCCCAGATAGACATGGTTTTGTTTGTATGTATGTTGGACAAGAGGAGATTCAGCTAGGGTGGAATTTACAGAGGGCTACTGATACATTTTTCAGGGCTGAAAGGGAGATGTTGGGGAGAGGGAGAGCATCAGAGATTATATGCTGGTTGAGTCTTGCTGAAAAGGTTGCTGTGATGATTTTGTTGAATTTTTAATGATATCTGGCAAACCTAGAGCCTCAGAGAAGCCTCCTTGAGTTATATGAAATGAAAATAAACCGATGAGCAATTTCTGTTCTTCATTGCAGCAGTTTCAAGGAGCATCCCTTCACGTAAAAATAACATATTCCCTTATTTTGTGTGCCTTGTAAGTGTCATTTCCTCAAGGGAAATACCACAGACACCCACACACATTTCCAAAGACAGAAGCTGAGGTGCTGTGCTCTCCTTTCCTCTGGTGGCACGGGGTTTGTCCTCCAGGTTTCCTCTTGCATCATGAGTGTTAGCTGAGCGTCTTGAGTTCAGGCATGACCAGTCTGAAAAGGCAAAAATTATAATGAAAAGAATTGAGAAGGTTTTCTAATTTCTGTTATTTTATGTCTGCATTTTCTGTAATGGGTTGAGGGGATTGTGATAATTTTGCCCTATTGTTAAGTAGCATAGCAAATGAAATTTTCTCTGCAGCCTCCAAAGAAAGCAGCATTTCATTAATACAAAATTAGTTTCATGATAGTATTTTTTTAAAAAGTCTCCCATATCTCTCAAAACATATGTACTACCATGTGCCATTTTTGCATGCAGAAGACTTTCCTTTCTATGCCATTTTATATTGCTGAATTTATTATGGCACCTTGATGCATTGCTATGTGCCAGGCCATGGCTGGTAAGTTGAAAAAAATCAAACCAAATGACAGCTCACAGTTATAAGAATTGGCAAAATCATTTTTTTTCAGAAAGTGCATGTCAGAACTTTTTTTGAGGAAGTGGGTAACCTAAATCATGTTAAACCAGTTGGTCTGTATTCTACAAAATATTTATCAATGTAATATTACAGAGTAGCATTTTAAAGATTTTCTTGTCTTTTCAGGGCTGGGAATATTTTTCTGTTGACTTGAGTAGTAACAGACTTTGTCCTTTAAAAACATGTCTATTTATTATTTTATTACATTCATAACATGGTATTTGAAAGATGGAAATGACAATCCAGTAGGAAATCCTGCAACCTACTTTAAGGAGGGCCTGCACTAGATTTAGTGTGAAGTCAGCAGATATCTGTACTTTTTAGAAGTTAGTAATTTAAAGACTACCCAGACTAGGTTACATATAGTAGTTTATATTCAGGAAATGGGCTGGCTTAAGTTATTAGGAATATCGGATTGCTCACAGCAGGGTGAAATTAAACTAAAATTTTGATACAAATTTTGATACATTTATTGATACACTATGTGCTTTACGTTTTATCACTTATCCAAAAGAAAAAGGGAAGAACAATATCTCATGGCTCATTTCATTTGCCAGTCACTCAAATGATTTCCTGCTAAGGTTTTGATATTGCCCTTTGAGAGATGTTGTAAGAGGCCCAGATGTGATTAGATCTTTAGAAAAATTGTGCATTTCTTCCCAGTGGATCATCCCCAGCTGTCTTTCAAAATTTATACTGAAAATAGGATCCAGCTGAGCTCTGATCACTTTATCCTGTGTTACACTTCACTGCAACTAGTGCTAGGAATGCTTTTAGAGCAGAACTTGTACATACTTCTCTAAAAGAGACAGACAGTTGGAAACACAGGAGAAATTATTTTTCTATATAAACGGAGTCCCTGAAGACCCTATTTCTTACTCCTTTTGTTTCTTATTTGAAGCCTTGTTCCTGCTATTTCTAGTATCTTGGTTTAGCTAAGTGGATCAGCAGAGAGGGGTTGAAGGCGCTTGCCCAGCAGGATGCACACCAGGGGTGTTTTACCCAAGCACAGCGCCTGAGCACTGAGCCTGCTTCCGCTGCCCCCCTGGCCCTCAGCGTAGCTTGTGAGAACAGCTCACCGCCTTTAGCGAAGGCATTCTCGCAGCTTACCTGTGAAGAAGCAAAAGTCGTGGACTGTATTTTACAGATGCTGGACTGAGATCAAGGCAGCTTAGGGCTGTAATATGCTTAATGACCTTAATAAAATTTAAGGTTAAGCCTAAGCAATTAGCAACATTGTCCACAGCTGCATTTCCAGGGAAAAGAGTAGAGGGCATTCTCGTGGCTAACTTATATTGAAACACTGACTGTGAATGTGAATTAATAAGCAAACTCCTGTTCTTTTCCAACCTGCCCTTTTTTTTTTTTTTTTTAAAAAAAAAAAAAAGCCTTTTTCCCTCCTTTTCCATTCCTGCCCCTACAGGGGTGATGATTAAGGAATAAATACTGAAATTCACAGTAAAAATGCGTGTTTTTTTTTTCCCACATCATCTAACCAGGCTTGTTGAATGTATCAGTTAATGAAATTTAGTATGATTTTTAAGAAATGAGGCTTCACAAAGAATTGGAGCATACTTGGCAGTGCAGTCCCTATAGGGACATCACTTGGTAGACCAAAATCTGCTCGTACTTCTCATATTCTGTTGTAATGAAATAGGAGTGAATTATGAGAACAAATTTGGTCTGTTTTATGTTTTGGGGATGCAAAGCCTTTTGTGCATACACTCCCCCTTCCAAAGGGGCGGGGGGGGGGTGGGTGGGAATAACTCATAGTGGCTAAAGAGAGAATATAATATTACCAACTTTAAAACAGTGCTTACACAGTACAGGGAAAAGTTCATTAGATCTCGAATTCAAGTATCCTGGTGTGTAGCTCTCCCTTCCAAAAATCTTTTGTCCTGTCTACGTATCTACTTTTAACAAGGAGGGAGTGGGTAAGGAAGGCAGAACCCGGCTCTACTTGGTGGTGTCCATTGATAGGACAGGAGGCCATGGGCAAAAAATTGAGATAGAGGAAATTCTGCTTAAACATATGAAGTGTTCAAACACTGGAACAGGTTGCCCAGAGCAGTTGTGGAGTCTCTATCCATGGAGACATTCAAAACCTGACCAAATGTGCTGAGCAACCTGCTCCAGCTGAGCCCTCTTTGAGCAAGAGGATTGGGCTAGATGATCTCCAGAGGTCCCTTCCAACAACTTCAACCATTTTGTGATTCTGTGAAGTTATTGGGCAGTAATTTATTTGCATATTTCTCTTGAGTGTAATAATGACTATGTTCTCAGAAACTGGCTATGTTTGTACTAGTAGGAGTGTGAAATCATCCCATACTTAAGGTCTGAAAGGAGACTAAAAACATATTGACAAAAACTTGAGCAAAAGACCCCAGTAACTGGTGGTGTCTTTGTTAGGATTGCAAAAAATTAGCTTTGGATAGGATTAATTCCATTATTATGCTGCTGTCATCGGAATATTCTTAATAAAAAGTGCTTATGGCTTGTTCAAATGGATAAAATATTATGCTTATGAAACTACTCATGGATGTAGCTAAAAATATTTTCATAGATATATACCAGTACAGGTGTGCATGTGTGTACACATATACACGTGTATTTGGTGATGAACCAAACTGGAGTAGAAGCGGCCCAGGGATGAGACTTTATGATCGTGATAGTTATGCCTATGAAGAGATCAGTTCAGTACTCACCAGCAGTAAAGCAAGCAAAATTATCAGGAAAAGAGTACAGAGCAAAGCAGAGAATACTATGTAACTATAGATCTGTGGTGAGCCCACACCTTGAATACTGTGTGCAGCTCTCCTCCTCTTGTCTCAAACAGGATATACTAGAACTAGATATCATTCAGAAAAGGATAACAGACCCATCAAAAGCATAGGATGGCTTCCAGACAAGGGACAATTGAGTAGCAGGGACTCTTTGGCTTGGAAAAGAGAGGATTCAGGGGAATAGAATAGTGGTCTACAAAATCATGCATGACTTGGAAGAGCAAATGGGTAGGGACTGACCACTGTTTCTGTAAGTGTCAGAACTTTTAATCATCAAATACCTTTAGTATTTGAACTTTTAATCATCAAATGCCTTCACTACGGAAGTAGTGAAGACACTGCTTCAAAGCAGATGTAAAATGATGGGTCTTCATGCAGTAGACCCATAAAACTCCATCTTAAAGGATGTTGGAGAGAGAAGGAATTTTGTGTGGAAGACTGGACAAGTATCCCAACAAGAAGTCAATGGGTTACTTAATAGTCAGACCTCATTGGACTCAGGAGGTGGGCTGACATAAAAATGTTTGGAGGCTTAGAAAATGACAGCAGGAAGGACTTGTCCTGTCCTTATTCTTCCCTAGGTGTTTGCTTGTGGAGTTCAGAACAGCAAAGTACAGCCCTTAATGGACAAAGGGAACAGTTGTAGAACTACTGACTTCTGTGGAATTAGCTTTTCCTTCAAAATAAGTATTTATAAAGATACTTTTTAAAATTAAAGCTACCTTTTGGTATTGTTTTTAAACTCTGTTTTAATGTAGCACTTTAAGTCATGTGTTGTGGAATAAACTCAATTTTTATGAAACTCAAATATAGTAGAAAAAAGGAGAAAAAAAAGGAGGAGAAAAAAAACCCAAACCCCAATGTTCTCTTAGTTAAAACATTGATTTTGAACTCCAGAGGTCTAGCTAATCCCTAGCTGTGTCAAGAAGTTGCTGTATAACCTGAGGAATGATCTCTAGCTCAGTATTGGATATTGAGACTGCTTAACTTTGGTCTTGTATTCACTTCTCTTCATTGAATATCTGGGGAACTGAGTCTGGCAAGCCTAGTTTGCCAGAGGCATTCTGGATCACTCACAGCTGTCTTGAATTTAAGAGCATCTTAAGTTAGGCTTACACAATGCAATCTAAATATGGTCCTCAGCGTCTCTTTTCTCTCATGTGAAGCAAATCATGTAAAGTTTTTTCTTTCTGTTGTTCTTCTTTCAACCTTGTTAAGTTGCAATAACTTTTGGACAAGAACTGCCTAATAATCTATGTTTCTTCATGGGCTGATACATGGGCACATACATACCAATCATGCAGCATGTGCTGTTATAATTTAAATGGGGGAAGTCTAAATAGAGATACACCTGTCCTAACTGATTTTGGCTTAGATAAAGCATTTTAAAGATGTAAGAAAGCACCTAGAGTTCTTACTGTAGGGAAGGATATGCTGTTTCTGGACTCAGTGAGGGAGAATGATTTCCAACTAGTAAGCACACAACTAAAGAGGAGCTGACTACTTTGTAGGAAGCAAATGCAGGTTATGAGCAAAACCAGGATGTATAGAGATTTCCTTCAAATAAAGGAAAACTATTCTGAAGGTCTGGAGTAGCGGGAAGGTTTGCTGACCTGTGTAATGATTAGCTGATTTCCTTATTTTTCTCTCTGCTTATATAAACTAAAATCTCACTAAAGATAATCTTGTACAGATGGATGATCAGTGTTTATTCACCTAGCTTAAAAAAATGAAGAAAACAGCTTCCTTTCTGTCAAAGTTTTTCCCTTAAAGTTTTTTTAAGGGAAAAACTTTCAGTTTACTTTCAGTATAAAATAAAAACTCTTTTTATTATTTTCAACTTTATGGATTTTCACTAACTTCTTATTTTTTACGTAGCTCTGTAAATAGTGGACTCCAATTAGTCTTTCAAGTGACTAATCAGAGAAGGAAACGATGGCAGAAAAAAGGGTGAATTAAGCTCCAGAAGGCTTAATGGAGTGGAAATCATAGAAGTTCAAGTTGGTCCAACAGCCTGTCTTTTTCAATTAGCAAAATGTGTATGTTTTAGGGAAATTCCAAGATTTAAAATGTAATCATTTTGGAACCTTTAGCTCATCAACATTACCTCATCGTTATTTTGTCTCACCCCTTTTTAATCTAATGGAGGATATTTTTAGCATGGACTTTCTTCAAGAGGAGGGGAATGTTTGATATTTCCCTAACACCCAAAACTTCAGCCATTAATAAGCCACAGGTTGAAACAAAACATTAGACATTTCAATTTTATGCCCTCTTGTCGCTCATGGTGGTTTTATAGCCAAAGGCATTTTCCTAAATGCTTTTTCTTTTTTACAGGGCAGTGAGAATGTACTTATGACAGTATTTCCAAATTTACATAGCTTGAAAACAAGGCAGATTAACAGGTCTCAAGTTTATTTTAATTTAGATGGCAATTTTAAGAAGGCAAACTTTAAAAATCTTTTATTACAAAGTGCTGAGGAGCCATTCTTAACATGAGGTGCCCCAGACTAATCTACATTTTACATAAAACTAGACAGATGTTTTCAGTTTAAATTGTAGGGCTTACAAATACCCATGTAGTGAAGGATGAAACTGAGATTTATGTCTTCAATGAAAGCAGAAGTACTAGAGGTAATTACAGAAACATGATTACAAAATATTCAAAGATATGAGTATGTCACTGTGGAAGGACCTTTGGTAGACAGCTAGGCTTCTGTATCACAATGTTCTGTGCTTTATAATTTGTGGGGCTGTTTTGTTCTTCCATTCTCTGGTTGCTTTCTAATCACATTTCTAATCACAATCATTCTTATTAACCATGATTTAAACAATAACCTGTAGAACCAATATAAAAAATCCTTATCCCATGCAAAGCAATTATGATCAGTTTTACAGTGTTCTTAACTGAATTCACTGCATGCACTTAAGTAAGTTTTTATTAGAGGCTCAGAGTGATCTGACCCTGCTGGGTAAAAGGTGATTGGGGTAAACAGAATCACAGAATCACAGAATGGGTAAGGTTGGAAGGAACCTCTGGAGATCATCTAATCCAACCTCCCTGCTCAAGCAGGGTCACTAGAGCATGTTAGACAGCGCTGCATCCAGGCAGGCCTTGAATCTCTCCTGAGAAGGAGACTCCACAACCTCTCTGGGCAACCTGGTCCAGTGCTCCGTCACTCTCACAGGGAAGAAATTCCCCCTCACGGTCAGGCGGAACTTCCTGTGCTTCAGTTTCTGCCCTTTGGCTCTTGTCCTGTCACATGGGGCAACTAAAAAGAGTTTGTCCCCATCCCCTTGACACCCTCCCTTCAGGTACTTACACACATTGATAAGATCCCCCCTCAGTCTTCTCTTCTTCAGTCTCAAATTTCAGTTACACACTGTTCTGGCCAGATGAGTACAGATCCATCAGACTATTAAAGAATAGGAATCTGTTTAATGAAGACCTTTGGAACCAATAGAGTGAATTTGCTATTTTTTCCTGTAAAGTATTGTATAACAAGAAAGAGCAAAGAAGCAAGAACCAGGAGACCTGGCTTTTAAAGCCAACTCTGACAAAATTGCACTTGTGACATTTGGCAAGTCATTTTGGCATCATCTTGGAAGTGTTAAATCAGTAAGAGCTTCAGAGGCATGACACCTTCGAAAAACAAGACTGGTGCTCCCTGTGCCATAGTATTCCTGTCTACAGAATGTGAATAATAATGTGTGTTTTAACTACCAGGGACATTCTATACAAATTACTTTACTTTGAAATCTCAAAGGTCAATAAAATTTCCCTTCATCTCTCCACATCTCTAATAGTGTATCCTGGCAAAAAAATAAACTTGACTTGGTAAACAGTTTGAATGGGTTTCAGACTGCAACGATTATTGCTCACATTTTTCTGGCAATACCATACCATTTCTTTCTATATTGAGCCTATCACCTATTCTTATTTGAGAATAACATTGAGAGTAAGACTTGACTGTGTAAGCATTCTTAATGTCTGTGAGAACTTCATCCTGTGGGTAGATTTATGGGAGACCCAGGGAGACTACTTCTGCAGTGTCACACTCAGCAGAGTGACGACAAATCAATTATGTAACTGATTTCAGAACAATTTCAAAAATCATTATGAGACTAGCCAGCACAGACTTAGACTGTTGCAAACTGCATGTGTAGAATGAGAGATAGAGAAGACGGTTTCGGGCTTTTGGAAGTAAGCCTTTTAAAACTTAGTTAAGAAAATGTTTGTTTTGTCAGCACACCAGACCAACATCTAGCCAAAAAGCATCACCTTTCAGCTCTTCAAACTGTAGGAAATGATGGGAAAGATTCATTTTTGTGTGTTCCAGCATCCCAATTTATGGAAAATAAAAGTAATAACAGGAAATATTTGTCCTCCTCTAAAATCATCTCTGTGATAAGATTGTCTATGACTTGGTTTGGTTCTATTGTTCAATTGCTGTCACCAGAAGAATCAGAAAGAATTAAATCAGAAGAATCTAAAAAATGCCCTTTTCATTTTCATTAGAGGCTCAGATCTTTTGTCTGTTGTAGTAGGGATTAGAAGAAAAGATCATCTTCAATTTTTTGAAAAATTATTTCTACTTGGAAGGTATTATTTTCATTTTTCTTGCAAATTGAAAAACCTCCACTTGTTAAGCTTTAGGCTTCTCATAGTTGTGTAGGAGCACCAAAAGTACCTATATTTTGTTGGCAACTGCTGAAGCTCTTGCCACTGCCATGTCAACTCCCTCATCACCTTGTTAGACAGTCCTTAAAGGTGATAGAGTCATTCATACAAGTTTGACTTTCTCTTTGTGCACAGATATGTATAATATGAAAATATCATGGACCTGAAGGGTAAAGTATGTACATAATGGTCCTGTGGGAGAAATTAATCCTAGAAGCTTCTATTCGGTGTACCGTTTCTCTTAAAAGTTTTTACAGGATGTGGAGGCTATATGTGCTTAAGGAGGTTGTAGGATATATGCAAGATGAGGTGGAACACTACCATTAGCGTAAGTGTTACTATGGAAAAATGAGTAAAGTCGTATGGTGAAAGGAAAATACAAAGAAAATAATTTGCCTGGGAAATGTACCATAGAGTGAGGAAGGAAAAAGTTGACTTAAACTAAACCAAGATCTGGTAGGGAAGTTGTTTAGGCCAGTTTCAGATGCCATAACTTGGCTGCTTTCGTTCCAATACTGGCCAACGCTGTCATAATACAATTCAAAATATTTTCAAGATCACAGCTTGTTGAGTTGAGTCCTGGAATGCAACCAGATGGTCTGGACTGATGAGAAAGGCCAGCAGCATAAGAAAAGAGGCAGGGAATAGAGGTTAGAAATGGAATATGGCTCCTTGCTTGGGTGTGGTCTGTCTCAGACAGAACAATGGAGTGGGACGTATCTGCTCCCTCATTGAAATGTGTTTTATCTGCCCCAAAGAGTTGCACACCCTTTGCCAGATCTGACAAACCAGTTTCCTCAAATGTGACATGATGGTTTGCAGTACTGAACTGAAAAAGTGTAAATCCTCCAATGCTTTCCACTGCTCTTGCACCTGGTTATATATTCTAAAAAATAAATAGATCAGGCAACTCAGAAAACAGAGGATTAAACAAATCCTTACTTAGGATTTGGATCCTACTTACTAGAAGTCAACAACCTCGAAGCACGACGGGGAGTAGCATTGTTCAGTGTTTTCCTTTGAGACGTTCCTCTCATCTACTACACACAGCACAGGTTCTGCACCACTCCTCAGCAAAATAAAGGGGCTAAAGCCTGTAGTTCAAGACCACAAACCACATTTATGATGTATTGTGAGAAGAGTAGGAGCTATCAAACAGGCAAAGACATCACCAGTTTCCTAGATTTCTGTGACTCCGGTGAATTGGTTAAATAATACTTGCAGATGATGGAAGGAAGCAGACAGAGCATGTCCCATGCTATGGAGAGCTACAGGATGTGCTAAGGGGGGTTGACCTAGGTGGGAAATTCCCTTCTGTTCCTGAATCTTGTTATCGATTTAATTTTGAATAGGCTACCATCTTCCAGGAATGGAGAATTTAATACCAAAAGAAGCCTCAAGAGTTGCTGCTTATTTATTATATCTAGAGCATCAGAGAAAGATAGCTGCACAAAAATATGACTCCTTCCCATCCTGTAGTCAATGAAGCTGTTACAAAAAACTCGCATCCTGCAGTGACCCTATAATACTGTTTCTAGAATACGTTAATTAATGTATCTTCAGTTAAACTACTGTGAACCTTGAATGGCTGGTTTATTTCTTATTTGCTCTTCCTTTCCACTTAGAGTCTAAGCTCCTCAAGACAGGGACTATTTCAAGGCAGAGTCTGTGTATGATACCTAGAACAGTTGGATACAGACTTCATAAACTTGTAAGCAGTACTAGACTTTAATATTAGATGAAAAAATGACATTTTAAAATATTATTAAAAAGATTTACAGGAGTTATTTCCAATACTCATATTGGAGTTTTCTGTGTATAGATTTGCTTCCTTATAAACTTGACTTTGTCCTTTGGTAAACTGTGCAAGAGAAGAGAATTCACGGATATTACTGCTTGCTTACTTACAGCCCGAACTTCTTATAATGCGGAGTCACAGTCTGGCTTTTTTTTCTTCTTCTTCTTCTTCATCTCTTGACAGAAAGATTTCGGGATTTACTGCTTCTACATTCAAGCCAAGATAAAGAGATTCTGCCCATCTTTCCACAGAGGCGCTATCCCAAGTAAGTAGAATTGTTTTTTGGGGAGAAAAAAAAATCTTTATTTATTTGTGATGAGGGAGTGTGAAGCATTTATAGCACTGTAAATGCTTCTGGTGTAAAGTCCTAAGGCAGAGCTGTCAAGGAACCACACTTAGACAGCTTTGCACTCTTTCAGCTGTGTCAGGGAGAAGTAGATGTGCTTTGCAAGCGCTCCCAGCTGTCACAGGGGAGTTGGTGGCAGAGTGCAGACGTTAAGTTGCCTGGATCAGTGTCTGGTGGAGCTTTGTTTCACTCAACACTGTGTGTTGACATAGGCAGATGTTTTGTCAGACTAATCTCCACCCTTGTCTTGTGGGATTCCATCATCTATGGTGACAGATTCCCCTGGATTTTAACAGATTCGGCCTTGGGAAGCCTGCAAGCACTAAAAAACATCTTTTGTGCCCTTTTTAGGGATATTTGTGCAGGCAAACCAAAAGAACAATGTTGTATCTTTAGGAACAAGCTATAAACAAGCTATACAGCATGGCTTATGTTAAAACTCCCTCAGTAATGCGAGAAGGTGTTAAGGGATCCAGGGGTCACCTCACAACACCTTCAGCTGTTCAAAAGTTTTAATGAATTGTATCTTCTCCCCAGAGACCTTTCATGGTTTAAGTGTGTTGAGTATTCTGGACAAAACCACTTCTATCTCCAAAATTACATACCTGAATAAAACAATAAATGCTATTTGTTGCTGTATATTGGTTGCCACAAACAGTCACTTTCTACAAAGTCTTTAAGGATCTTCCCTCTTAAAAAGGAGAAGGAGGAAGAGAAGATAGTTTTCTTATCAATTGTGGCCGGACTGAGCAAGGTAAAGGAGGGTAATGCAGGATGAGCAGAGCGAAAGTATATGAAGGAGAAGGAAAGATGTCTGGAGCTAATCCAATAATGCTGATGGAAATGAGCAAATAAGCTTTTTTTTTAATTTAAATTATCATTATTAAATTAATTCCTAAAATACATGAAAATCCAATCAAGCTAGTTAAAAACATCTCTTAAAATCCTGTAATATGGAGTATTTTTTTAAGAGCAGACAACAAATAGGGGGACTGAATGCTGGAAACCAACTATCTCCTCACTGTGAATATTTGAAAGTCAAAGCACTAGAAGTTGAAATCCTGATTCTAGGAAAGATGGTGAAGTTTTTGCTTTGACTTCAAAAGAGACAGGATTTTTATCCCCCTGAATTTATTGTTTACATTTTCTATTGTCACTGTATTACCAGAATACACTTGAGGTACAATGTATGAGATGGCAGGACTTGATGGGCTGGTCTGCTTGCTTCATGGGACTTCTGTGAGTTATTCCTTTAGTCTCTGTCCTTTGGGCAGCCCTGAGACAGTCATTTGTCCACAGTAGTAGGATACTTTGCTGGTCTTAGAGGATTTCACCTGTGGACACTGTCAGACTGATCAGAGAAGCTAGTTCATTCTCTCTTCTCAAAGAGTAGACTTAGCTCTGTACAAATCATTCCTAACTAAGGTGTCTGACTTTGGATTTTTATATGTGGTTTCTTGGTAGAACTGTGGGCAAGCACAGTACATTAGCAGTGTTACACATTGTCAGATTCATAGATACATGAGTGTTTCTGGTCTTCTGTTTAATGATGTTCTAACTTTTTGAAGAACAATTAACATGTGGCATGGAACTGTATTGCTATTTGAAATTACAGCAGCCTTATATCTCAGAAAGATATGTGTTTTCTGCCACATTACTTGGCAAGATTCACTGACTCTTCTACACTACAAAATCAGCCAAATCTTGGTTTCAAAAAAAAAAAAAAAAAAAAAAAAAAAAAGTTGTTTGTATTTGGTGTTATAAGCAATTGATTTCTAATTATAAAATTAGTAGTTCATGCAAAATCGCTTGCTTGTTACAGAAATTTATCATCTACTGTAATTTACAAACTGGTTGCAGACTATTGAGGTGTCCTAACTTCTCTAGGGGTTCTCATTCAAGAGGAATCCTTGTGTTCAACAAGGCAGAAATATTGTTCATAATATATTTCATCTTTTTATTCCCATTTCATTTTTTCTATCTCTGTGCTCATTTTTATTGAAAGGTCAGTTAACAGAAATCAAGATAATGAACAGACAGACATCATAAATCAGTATCCCTTCATTGACTTCAGCTGAGCAAAAGTTGTTTGTACTATATGAGCATCTGAGAAGCAAGATCATTTTAATGAGAGATTATCATGGGGCCCAAGCTGGAGCTTGTAATGCTTAGAGAAATCCTAAGAATATGGAAGGTTAAAAATAGAAAAGGAACTGCAGTAATGACTTGTCTGAAAAGCTTGGCTAAGCAGGTAGAAAGATAAAAGTTTGCAGATACTTAACAGACATATACCCAGGAGGAGGAAGACTAGAAATGAAGGTGTTCAGCATCTCTCAGGATATTCAGAGTTTATAGTAATGAACACTAAAGGTAAATGATAAAACTACAATCCATCAATATTTGGAAGAAATAAAAGCCTTGATGTTCTGGCTTGAATTATGTTCTTGTGGATTTGTTTTATTAAGATCTGAGTTCCTTTCCATGGAATAGCAGCCTGATCTTGCGTACATAGAATCATAGCATCATAGAATCAGTAAGGTTGGAAGGGACCTCTGGAGATCATCTAGTCCAACCTCCCTGCTCAGCAGGGTCACCTGGAGCATGTTAGACAGGGTTGCAGCCAGATGGGTTTTGAAGATCTCCGGAGAAGGAGACTCCACAACCTCTCTGGGCAACCTGGTCCAGGGCTCTGTCACTCTCACAGGGAAGAAATTCCCCCTCACGTTCAGGCAGAACTTCCTGTGCTTCAATTTCTGCCCATTGCCTCTTGTCCTGTCACACGGCACAACTGAAAAGAGTTTGTCCCCGTTCCCTTGACACCCTCCCTTCAGGTACTTGTACACATTGATAAGATCCCCCCTCAGTCTTCTCTTCCCCAGGCTGAACAGGCCCAGCTCTCGCAGCCATTCCTCATAGGGCAGATGCTCCAGCCCTCTGATCATCTTTGTAGCCCTACACTGGACTCTCTCCAGTAACTCCATGTCTCTCTTGTTCTGGGGAGCCCAGAACTGGATACAGGACTTGAGATGAGGCCTCAGCAGGGTTGAGTAGAGGGGCAGGATCACCTCCCTTGACTTGCTGGCAACACTCTTCCCAATGCACCCCAGGACACCATTGACCTTGGCCGCAAGGGCACATTGCTGCCTCATGGTCAACTTGTCATCCACCAGCACTCCCAGGTCCTTCTCTGCAGAGCTGCCCTCCACAAGGTCAGCCCCCAGCCTGGACTGGTGCCTAGGGTTATTTCTCCCTAGGTGCAGGACTCTGCACTTGCCCTTGTTGAACCTCATGAGGTTCCTCTCCGCCCAGCTCTCCAGCCTGTCCAGATCTCTCTGAATAGCAGCACAGCCCTCAGGTGTGTCAGCCACTCCTCCCAGCTTGGGATCATCCACAATGCAGAGGAGGCACTCCATCGCCCCATCCAGGTCATTGATGATGACGTTGAACAGGATGGGACCCAGGACTGAGCCCTGGGGGACTCCACTAGCCACAGGCCTCCAACTAGACTCCACGCCACTGATGACAACCCTCTGAGCTCTGCCTTTCAGCCAGTTCTCAAACCACCATCTTTCAACATGTTTTTTCTCAGAGATGTCTGTGCGCTGGAATGATAGGAAGTAGTTTTCTAGAATATACATGCATGTATGTTCTTGTTGTTCTGAATTTTCTGGGGGTAACTATGTCAAAGAAATACACTTCTCACTCATGGCTGATGAAGAGAGAAATACAGGATCTTTTGATGGTCCTTGTGTTTGCCTGAATTTATTCTACTGTTCTGGACTCAGACAAGAAGCAAATATCTACCCTGATGTGCAGGTTATAAAGAGGCCTGAGCTTGCAAAGATGCAAGCTTGTAAAGCCACATGACATATCATAGTGCTTTCTTGACTTATCACTGTGTGCCCCAAAGTAGTATAGCATCATGAGCATCAATTCTCAGTACAGCTTGTGAGCTGAGATGCAGCACCATGCCAACAAAACTATACAGGATCTATCCAGTTAGCTTGGCCTCCAGTATGCCTTTTCTCTCTTTTAGTTATGGGGTTAGCAGAACAGGGGGAGCTTGGCTTTATCTTACTCTTCATTCATACCCCAGTTTAACTATGTCTTGGGAAAATTTTAACTATTTGGGAAAAATATGGAAGTGTGTTCTTCCATAAACACCTATGGTAGAATTTTATGATAAAGCATCTTGTACTGCACATAATCACGGATTACAGAACTATCAAGACCTGTCTAATTCAGGCAAGTTGCTTTCATACTTCAAGTAACTGTCAAAGGATGAAACTCATGGTTCTGATCACTGGAACCCCTCATCCACCCCAGCAGGAAGCTCACCTATCCACAGAGTAAAAGATATTGAAGAGAAAAATTATCTTCTAGCTGACATGAAACCATCACCAGGCATGTGAGAATTATTATTCCTGAAACTAAGAATAAACCTGTAGCTGTGGGCTACTGAACAGGCTGTGGGCTTATAACAGACTTAGAATAGTACCAGCCTGGGAAGAGCCTGTGCACTGGAAACAAATTAAAGGCATATTTGCAGCTTGTTCCTTCACTCACTCACCTCCATGAGTCTACTGAAGTCTTTGAGGTGAGTTTCACCTCAAAAATTTGCCTTGTGCTGAGTTTCACCAACATAATCATGTCAACAAATTAAATTTGTAGTGTTATGTTTGTAATAAGCCATACCATGCCCAGTTGCTTTGACAATGAATTTTAGGGTTCCTAAGCCATTTGAAACCTTTTTGAAAATTTCATTCTTAGCTTATTTCTGCAGGATTTTCCCTCAAGTTGAATCAAGATGGATCTAAAGCTTTTCCTGGTTGCCTGCCTAGCCCATGAGAGGCCTACCTTTTTTCCCATGAATTTAACCATAAAATAAGAGAACTGCTGAAATGCTGACAAAGGCATTTGCAAAGAAGGCAAAGAGGATCGGTCCTGAAGAAAACATCATTGTGTTCATTAATCTAATTGTAGGGTCTAACATGTCACAGTCAGTTTGGTGCTAACAGCATGGGCCTAAATTGCTCTTCACTGATTTCACTCCATTCCTGATCCTCCTTGCTGTGAGCAAGAGGGGAAGATTACGTAGTTGCCTTACAATGCTACGGGAAAACTGTCTCTTGTAGCTGATAATGTCAAAAGAGAAAAACAGAAGGACAGATGATAAGAGTAATGATAAAAGAACTGAGAGGAAGGAGTCAGGTTGGTAGGTTAAGAGGGCAGGAAAGAGGCTGGCACTCCACACAATAGTGCTTATTAAGGATGGGCCAGAAATACTGTTGGCATTATAGCTTTTCAGCAAATTTCCCTGTGTATAAAGAACTAGAGACTACAGTTGTACTTTCTGTTTTCAGAAAATTACTGAAATCCTCAATGGTGTATGTGTTTTCTTAGAGTGATTATTTGCTTATTCCCCCCCTCCCCCCGTCAGAAATACTCAGTCTTCATTCTTATCTTCTGTGGGTTTGTTGGAAAAATTCTTGGATGATTCACAGATCTTAAGAACAGAAAGAACTGTTATGTTCTAACTAATTTGAGTCCCTCTTAACATAAGCCATAGAGCATTACCCGATAATCCCTGCAGCAAGCTTCTGATTCAGCCAGAGCGTGGATTTAGAAAGACATCCGATCTTTAAATTAAGACATTGAAAACTGGAAAATTCGCAAGCTTTTAGATCAGCTTGTTTCAATTGTTAGTTACTTCACATATACATAACATGGATTTCTTCAGCTTCAGTTTTCAATCTTTACATCTGACTATACCATTTTCTACTAAATAAAAAAAAAAAAAACCCTATACAATATGAAGTGACTCCTCCGTGCAAGTTGTTGGAGATCATTTTGAAACTTATCCTTCTCTCAGGCAAATTAAATCAATAAAGCTTTTCTAAAGGATAGGGCTTAATTCGAGCTCTACTTTTTTATCTTTTTAAAACATTTCACTCCTTTTTTGTGGGGGGGAATATAGATGGGAAATTAATGAAGTAATTTTCTCCATAACATCCATATACAGCATATACATGCTAAAGTAGGGAAGGAATGTAAATTGAGCATTATCTCATCACTGAAATGGAATGACAAAGTGTTGAACTTGGGAGAAAAAAAATGAAATTAGAACCTAGCAGGTATAATAAAATAACAAAACATTCCAAATGCAGTTATTTTTCATCTGTTATAAACTGACAGACCTTTCTTTGTTATATGTTCTAAGTAAATGAAAGTAGACTTTTTTACGTGTACAAAAATTCTGGTCATTTTTTTGTCACAAAGTAACAGAAAATACAGAATCCATATATATATATATGTATATGTATATATATATATGTATGTAAATGTATGTATATCTATAAATGTTCAAATGTGTATTTTTGAAGGTCATCTTAAAAAGTTGTTGAAAGTTTTAGCTCCAAGCCAAATGATGTCATTTCATTCTCATCATGGAGCAGTCTAGACAAATAGGCGGCAGAAAGTTAGTGCCCTAAACTACTGTGCCATCTGGTACTCAATTGCTACTCATTTTAATGATAATGGATCTATGATGGATCCATGCCAACTTACTACAGCTTGAGGTCTGAGCCAAAAAACTTACAATATTTCATAAATAATAGCCCAAGAATAAAACTTCTATCTTACTTGTAAATATCTTGAAAACATTTTCATTTTTAAAGAAAAATAATCGTATCTATCTAGCAAAAGCAGTGAATTCTGGAATGTGCCTTCTGGAAGTTACAAAGCACAGGCAGCATCTGCTGAGATTCCCGTTGAACCTTAGATCTAAGCATACACAGGAGTAGCTACCAGAATAATGCCCTAGAAACCCAGTTCAGTTCCCATTAGACGCAATGGCAAGCGTTGTCTTCAGCATTCAGTAAGGGAAAACTCATGACCTATATATTTGTCACTCAGTCTTCATTATAACAGCAAAAAGAGATTTATTTTTTAATTTAAAAAAGAGGCGGAGAACTTTCATGGAGTGTTTTTCTATAAAAGATTTTCTGTGAAGTGCTTTACAAAAGATGTTCTTTATTGTTACAGAGGAGAAACTGAGGCACAGAACTGTGATGTGAGTTACCAGCATTACCCAGAGACAAGTCTCCTGGGGATGAGACCAGAAAAAGAAATCAGGTCTTCTGCAGTCTTTTCACTCAGTGTGCTGGCACTTTCATCTAAAATAACATCCATTCCGTTTTTTCACTGTGATAACATGTAGCCTATCCATACTCCTGAAATCCTATGGGAAAGTTCCCACTGGAGAAATCTTTCAGAAGTGCCCACACAAGCCCTTCAGTGCTTTGGGTAGAATTGTACACTTAGAATGAAAATTACTAGTTTTAGTGTTCTAAGATATGTTTCAAAATGCAGTTTCTTTCCAGCAGCACAGAGCCATCAGAGAAACTGAGTGTCAGGGTCCTCAGAACATGATCACTTATTAAAAAAAGAAAGATATCTGCTCAGCGAACAAGTAATGTTATTCAAAGGAAACTCATGCTGTTTATTGAGAATACTGAAAAAAATCTTTTTAGTGGTTATGGATCTTTTTCTCTTATTTTTCATCCAGTTTCTTAAATCTGACTTGCAGTGTTATTAGCTTACCTTGTAAAGTTGGCAGGCTGGTAAAGGGTTGAGTTCCATAAGAAAATGGCATTTTCCTATCCTCTGGGATTTTTATCAGTTAGCAAGAACAACAATGGCAGCAAGGTGAAGATTGGTAGTGATTTATAAAAAACAACAATAATGTTATAGGAGTAATCATATCCATAAAAATGCCAATATTTTATCTCGATGTTGTTGAAGCTGTAAAGAAGACAGTAATTCATACACTGTGCACTACATGTGCAGCCTCTGATGCTACGAGAACTCATGTGGACACATCCATATATCAAAAAAGGCTGAGTCAGTATCTTGAAATCTTTAGGACTGCATGTTAAACTGAAATATTGCTCATAAGTTCCTTGATACAAAGACTGTATTTGTTTATGGTGTCAGTGCAGTGCCCTACTAACTTCTAGTGCAAATAAAGACTCTCTTGTTTTGTTTCCGAGGGCCTTGAGTCCAAGCACTGACAATATAGTGAATTAGTCCCCTTAAAGTCAAGGGGAATTCTGCTGTTAACTTCAGCAGAACCGAGACGTTACCTGAAATCTAAGAAACTTTGAAGAAACAAGTACCAATCATTCAGATGTAGAGAGATGGGGGGGAAAGCCTGTATCCTCTAGGAGTTTGGTGCAGCAACATACATGCAGAGTTGAAGCTCTGTGTGCATATATATTCCCTTTTAAGCACTAAGCAACCTACAGTCCAAGTCTGACTTATCTCTCTGTTTATCATAGCATAGTTGTGGCTCATTAGCAGTCATGAACTGTTTTATGCAAAACATTGCAATACTCTCGGTTGAGAAGGGGAAAGGGCTGACTGAAAATAAAAGACTCCTAAAGCTTTCAAAATATTTAGGAGATGAAATCATTGCTTTGTTCAAAATGAATGGTATAAGACAGAACATTGCAGCTGGTTTTCATTCTGCTATTTCAGAGCATGAGCACAGTTCTTGATAAAGCCTCTTGATTTAATTAATATATACTTGCCTACTACTGAGCTGCAATATGGAAGAAAATCTGCTGCAATATATCTTTAAGGATTCAAACAAAAGTTGTAGTAAATGATGCAAGAATTACCAGTGATGTTTTTTGATTTATTATGCAGGAGATGGTTACAATGATCCTGTCTGGCCATACAACCAGTTACAGAAATCTAAGCACCAGCTTCCTCAGGAAAAACATGCTTACATGCTTAAAAAGTGCATGGTTGCTGACAACAGTGACTTCCTCCATGACTCTGTATTCAGAAGGGAACAGCTCCATCCATTCGTTCATTCCTAAACACTGACTTGCACATTAGCAGTTTAATGTTTGGTCCCATGCTTTTACCATTGGACCCTTGAAGCTGTTTTTTTTTTCATAGAACTCGTAAAGGGAGTCAGCATCTTTCACTGATGTTGTGGCCTTAAACACACGAAAGAATCTAGGAGAGAACAAAGAGGTGCCCATCATTTCTACTTTATACTTCATATAAGACATAAGCAAAAATTTTATTTCCTGATTTCCAAGGAAAGTAAAAGTCTAGCAACACTCTGTGATGTTCTAGCCCTTCTACAAGGTTTGAAGAAGCAGGAAAACTGTTAGATCAGGATCTCAGCTGTACCACGAGTGCCATGTAATGCCTCAGAAAACAGCATACACTGCTACTGCCCCTGGGGTGAATGTAAGAGCAGAAGCTAGCATGAACCTTCAAGCCAAAGGAGACAGTTATGATGTTCTAGTTTTGCATAACATGGTCAAGGATGATGTGTTCTCATCAGGACATGAACCTAGGCTCCAGATTTAGAACCCTTTTGGGTGCCCCTTTGGAGCTGGTGCTTTGCTATAGTGGTTCAGTTTTGAGTGCCAGACTCTCTTGTTTGTGTGAGGGGAGCCAAACTTGTAGTAGCTTTCCTCTCCCTCCTTTACTTCACCTTTCTTTTTATATGCAACAACTTGAGCTTTGAGCATTAGTCATAACTAGGGGCAATGGGAGGCCTATGATGTTCCTTATCTTCTCTAAGAAATGGGTAGATGATCTAGTCTATGTCAATTGGACCACACCAAAATAGAGCATCCCCAAATAAAAAGTCATACATTAAGCACTTCTCATGGAGGAAGATGTCTCAGCATTTAAGCTAGGGCTTAACTCAGAAGTAGCTATCATGTCCTCAAAACAGGCAGTGATAGAGAATCCATCACATCCCATAGTAAGTTATTGCAGTGGTTAATTGTGATCAGTCATGGGGAAAGGAATAGGTACCTGAGAATTGTGCCCAGTAGGCCAAGCCTAGCCCCAAGGAAAATTCTTTTAAGTCCACATCAAGAGATTTGTAAGAATCACAAGTGCTTTTGAACAGCCAGACAGCTAGCAGCTGGAAAACATCGTTAGCAGCTGTAGACAGGCAACAACCAGTGATACTAGCTGCCAAATCCATTCTGAGTGTTGCCTAATCAGCTAGCTGAGGCTATTCATGAGCAGAATGGGAGGCTACAGTAGATAAGTCTGAACACAAAAGCTGTTACAGTAGAAGATTTGTACTGAGTTGCTGTATGGGGAATATAAATTGGGTGATATTCAGAGTCCCTGATTTTTTTTTTTTTTTAATGAAAGAATTTTGAGGTTTACAGATTTGACAGAAAGAAAATTACTAGTATAAGTATCTGCACCTACAGTAAGGCATTACATGTATGGAGTGAGATGCCTAACACTGTTTTTTCCATGGTATCATAGATATAATGATATTTTTCTCCCCTTAAGGCAATGACAGAAGCTGTGTTATAGGTGCTGACCAGAAAGAAAAGATATTAAAATCATTTGCTTTAAAGCCTAATAGCTTTCACGTAACACTCTGCTTTTTGACTTAATTATCCATTCCTGTCAAGGTATGTCTGTAATATGAGGTTTAAATTATTGTTTGTGTATAATAGAAACTGATTTAGAACCAAGCTCTGCAAGGAACTTCCCCATTCTGTAGGGAGCTCACATAAGGCAAATTTGCTGCATCCTCCAAGAAAACAGAGGGGAGCTCAGTGATTTCTCTTACACCAACCCCACTGGACCAGTACGGAGACATTAAGTGATGCACAGTTGTCAGTGCAAGTGCTCTCTGTATCCTAAGTACTTTAAGAAAGTACTCAAAGGTGTCTGTGGCCAAATGCCAAAGTACTTTTGAAGACTGGTGTCTTTAATTTCCTCTGTGTGATGCCTCAAGAAGTTACCTCAGCATATTATAGCTCAGCATTTCCCTTCGCTATGTACCAAATCTATAAGGCATAAAATAGCTTTTAAAAGCATCACTTTTGGTGATTTTTAAGATTGGAATGTTTAACATATAATTACTTCCTCTTTTAGATAAATCACCATAAAAATTGAATTTCTTAATTATACAGATATTCCTCAGCTAAACTAATTCTGAAATTCTTAAAATAGAAAAAATTGTACTTTTTTTTAAGGATAACAGTATTCTTAAACAGTGTTTCAAATGTAGCCATTTATTTGCGAAATTTTCAGCAAAATAAAAGTATTTACATTCTCATAAGTCTTTGAAATCTATTTATAGTTTATTTTCTGTGCCATATTTTTTTATGTTGCTATAGAAAACAGAGCAAAGCAAGTGGTTAGTGACAACTTCTACACCTCATGGTAGTATTACCAGAGTAGGGCTGAAGAAATAGTGGCAGAATTGGGATATTTATGTTTCTATGTGGCATCCTGAAACGTATTTTTAACTTAGATGAGGCGAATCATGTGGGTGTTATGTCTCTTGTGAAGGAATCAGAAACATGATATTCTGGGCATTTGGGCATTGTGAAGGTCTGATGAAAGTCTGTGATCTTAAGAATATAGCAGAATATAGTATCTCCTGCCACCGCACAGTTTTCAAAGGAAGCGGCTCTAGGGTTTCAGCTACTCACTCCGTCAGTAAGAGTTTGAAGTGTATTGGAGAGAACCTGCTGGCTTTGCTCATGCCTAGGAAATGGGAATCTGATTCAAGCTAGTATAAGATAAAATCTGGCAAAGCTGTGAATTGAACCCAAGCTTTCAGTGAAATCTGAGTAAAAAAATGCAAGAAAGACTAGTCTAGAAAGTACCAAAATCGAGTAGTTTGGGTGAGGTGGTTGGTAATTCCAGTGTTTCTGAGTTGGAAGGGCAGGCATTACTGTCCTTCAGTAACGGCTGATCTGAAGAGTGTAAAAACAATTGGGTAACAAGTTTCAGTTATGTTCAAGTGAAACGCTATGCTACTTTCCCTCCAGAAAGAGCAAACTTTCTATGAAGGACAATCATTATATGCCAGCCTCTCTGTGAACCCTGTTTTGTTCTAAGGAGAAGTGGATGTGAAATTTTGCTTCACCTCATATGTATTGAATTTGACGGTGCATTTAAGAAAAAAAAATATCTTTGTAAATTGAGTTTAGTTTCTGAATTGCTTGGAAGGGGGCAGAATGATGCTATATATTATATTTTCTTGCACTGAGTAATTGTACTGAGTGGGAGGAGAGAGGAAGGAAAGAAGAGAAGGGAAGGAGAGCAGGTGTAGCTTTATGTTTCATGCTCTGTCCACACATTATGTGGAGAAAGATACCTTAATTCAAAAGAACAGCTTTACCTTATGGGATCAGGAGAGCAAAATTTAATGAGCTTGTTCAGCTTTATAACTCTATGATTCTAATGAGAGCCTCTGGGCACTGCTGTTCTGTGTCAGGATATTAGGAAGTGGTGCTGGTATGGACTGACAGTTTGAGCTCCGTTTGCCTCACGGTGGGGAGAAGGGTTTAAGGAATGTCTTGTTAATCTCTTTGCTCATTGCTGTGCCCCCAGGAGAAAACAGGCTGTGAATTTGGTGTCTCCATGGCTTTTCTCATCCCTGCTGCCATTACCACTCACTTGAACATCTAATTCCTAGCTCTAAGTGCAGCAGAATGCCTGTCCCCCGGGCTCAGCCCCCCCGCTTCCCTCTTCCAGAGGCAGCACAAGCTGTGCTTTTGAGATGAAGAACTTTTCTACCTTTCTCTGCTCCATCTGCAACAGGATTTTGCTGTTTGAATGATTTCTTTTTAATCGATATGCATTTTGCCTTTGCATTATTAGATGGCATCAGCTAGCTGGAGAGAGATTGCTTGTGCTTGTTAATTTGGTGATCCTGTTTCTAAGCTTTAAAACTTTTCTTAGTGCAGATTTACCTCACAATTAAGGAATCCACTTTAAGGGACTGGTGCAAAAGTGATTGTTGAAATTTGGACTGGCTATCTGGAGCCACTCAATAGCAAAATTGAGCAATGTGAAGACTGACTTTAGTTAGGTTGGCCTCAAGCAGCTCTGAAGAGTTGTGCAGTGCAGTTTAAGCAATCCATTTATCTCCACATTTACTATGCCATCTATATATGGTGATTAACTTTGTTGTTAATTATTTGACTATGCAGTCAGATTCTGGCACTGGTGAATAGCACGTCTGCTGCATGGAAATGTTTTGGCAATTAAGAACCAATTAAATATGGCTCATTCTACTGTTCCACCCTTCTTATGCTGTTCATGGACAAGACTCTTATGACTGAAATATTTAGGATCTATTAAAAAAAATGGAGTGTCTTGATTTAGCTCAGATTGAATGTATTTTCCTTTGCACTGAAGGCTCCTTGAAGGATGAGAGTTCAAGGGACATTGCACCATAAAACCGGCTCAAAGAGCAAAAAAAAAAAAAAAAAATCAAAATTGCTTCTAAATCATGTATGGATTCATTATGATGATAAAAAAAAATGTTCAGTCAAGTATTTGAACACTAGCATGTTAGGTTCACCAAACTGATCCAATAGAATTAGCAACAAAATTACGGGGCTCCTCCTATTGTCCACAATCATGCTTACCGTATTTTATTTCTATGTTTGGCTTGGCAGGAATTCTCCAATGAGATATGAATCACTTGACCCATTTTTATATCATGTCTTCTGAGAGGTCTGCAATTAAGAACCATCAGTTAGACAGATGGCACCTTAAAACAATGAATATCTAGAAACGCTCATTTGTGTCATGTTGTCCTTCCTTTTTTTTTTTTTTGCTTATTGAATACTGTTATACATATTTTGATGGGGTTTATGGGACCATTATACTGCTCTTTGTAAAGTTCCTAGTGCAGTGGGATCTAGTTTCTAGTGCAGTCTGTTGATTAGGGTCCGTGCAGACATCCACAATAGATGTAGCAGTAATAACACTAGAGACAAGTGGTGGTAGTTTAGCAAACAGGTGATGATTGCAACTGTTAAGAGAAAGATGAATGCAATATCAGAATCTAATAACAGCCAGAACAACCAGAAAGTATTGACCTGTCAGCCTAATTTTTACTTTACAATTTGTTTAAATTTTATAGTTGTTATGGGAAACATTAAATGGAACAGAAGTAAATGGTATGTGGAATACCCTAAAACTCTGATCACAGGTGATGGATATAGAGTGAGCTCTATAGGGGCTTGGTAGATGCACAGGACTTAGAGCACTAGAATTTTGTCGGCTGTATACTGCCTATGTGCTGGTGTATTGGCTTGCAAATATAGGTGCCACAGTAGGATAAATAGTAAAGTGGAGTCTTGGTGAACAAAGACAGTGTAGAGGATGTCTGCTTAATAATGGATCTTTCAGTCCCACAGAACTAAATCACAGTATCTTGGAATTCAGTGATATTTTTGCCACACCTTTTGTTCTAGAATCAGATTTTTTTCCTTAGACAATTTAGCAAAGTGTTGTCTAAATAGCTATACTATATGGTGTATTGAAAAAAAAAAGGTATTTGCTGGCACGTAGCAATCAGTGAATAACTCTTAAGTAGACAGTTTTAAATGATGTGAGAATCAAATATGCAGCAATTCATCCTGGGACTTGTTCTTTTCAATATATTAACTAATGAATGACAAGGAGAGAAATGTAAACACCAAGTTAATTAAATCCTCAGATGATATTGGGCCGGGGAGGATAGTATGTTTCAGAGCAGATGGGCTGAAATTTCAGAATGATCTGGCAAGATTCAGGAGGGGGACAGAAGGAAAGAAAGATGGGTTGGAATATGCAGAAATGTCAGGTAGTTCACCAAGAGAAAAATTATCATCGTCAAAGAACACTGACACTGTGAAAAATAAAAGTTAGGATCATTCTTAGCACTTTATAATAGCCTTTTATCTGAGTGTATCAGAATATTAAGTTAAGCTTTCTCAGGTTTTGTGGAGGATAAGTCTGAGAAGTGTTGCAACCTTGTCTCACCAATTGAGAAAGTGTATAGCTGAGGATTTTAATGACATTTTGTAAATAGGTTAGCATGAAAATGATGGGACTAAAAGACAGGACTTCTCTTTCTGTCTAACCAATCATAATTAGCATTTGAGGTCAGACCTCGGACACAGTCCTGAGCTTTGCATTTCACGATGACAAAGAGTCTGACGAGGATCAGCTCAACCAGTTTGGAGCTGCAGGACACTGATTTTGTACAAGAAACCTTTATACCATGCCTCTTTAGAGCAACAAAACCAGCCACACGCAGTGTGGTCTTTCTGCATATACACAGAACAACTTTAGGGTGCCCAGTTAATAGGTTCCCATTAACTCGTATTGGACCTACGTCAAAAGCCACAGGGATCCCCCAGCATGGTGCCTGAATCAGGGCTGGATATGTTCTGCCTGGGATGTCAGGCCTCTGTTCTCTTCAGTGTTTTACAGTTGCTTTGCCCTACAACAATATTGTGCACCCAGTGCGTCACAGCCCTCAGAATATTTATGAAAAGTAAGGATGGAAGTGATTATGAGAGGAATTATATATTTAAAGTGCCTAGTGTGAGCTTAAATCCTAGTCCCTGCTCTCTATCTCTTGTCAAGTCTCTTGCTCATCTGTCTTGCTCAGGGTCACCTCTCAGCTTCTTAAAACTCGTAGAAATTTTAAAAATAAGATTCCCTCTGCTATCATGGATACTCTTAAGAGTACATATAAAGGTAAGAGCATATAGGAATTTAAAGAATTTAAGGGATTAAGAATTCTTTATTTTGAATTAGACATTAATAACCCAAGAGGATGGAGGGGTGTACAGAGGGATCTTTGTATATCTAGAAAGGTAATAAGAATGACACTGCCTCCTATGAATAATGATGCCATTATATAGAGCCTTGGCAGGACTGAAATTGGAACACTGCATAGAATAATGGGCCATTCACTGTAAAAAACAGAACTGGAAATAAGACGTTAAAGCACATTCAGAAAAAAACAATGAAGAAGTCAAGATGGTCAGGGCTAGATTGAGCTCATCTATGATGTAATGCAGTATATTCTCTGGTAACTTGATAAACTTCTGCCTATGGATATGTATGCTGACTCATTTATAGGCTTATGTCAACTTTAGAAAATCCTTCTCCGAGTTAGGTGATCTCACCTTTAATCTGCCATTTTATTATGCCTATGTATGGTTCACTAGCTTTCAGCAGGTGTTCTTTCTTTCCGTTTTTGCCTTGCCAGTTTTATATATTCCTTTCTGGATAAGAGGCTGTTAGCCTAAAGAAATGAACTTGCCTGACCATCTCCAAACATCTGGAAGGCATTTGAAGTTGCCTTCTGATTATCTTGCAGACATCAGTCCTTAGCTGTCAGAGCTGTGCTTAGAGAAATTCTTTGTTGGCTTTCTGGCAGCTAAGTTTGAATGGAGATGTTTTACAGATCCCCAAACCAGTAGCACAGCTTTTTTAATTGCTTCAGGAAGCTGTTCTGAAGGAAAGTTACTCTGTACAGGCACATTCACTGGACTGTATAGGATCTAAGACTCGTGGAGAGCATCTTTCCTTAAAAAATAGGGTGACTGTGAGAGACGTTTTCTTATAAAAAGTTTTCCAGAGAAAAGATGGGATTGTATGTGGACTAGATTGCTTTGCTTACCCAGCTTGCAACCAAAGACAGAGAAGAGACAGTAGTTGGACAGGACTATTTTTTTCTTGGGGATTTATTTTTATATTTTAGGTAATTTAAGTGTGCTTAGTTTTACTATATATTTTGAGGATCCCATTTTGTTCCAGGATTAACCATGTCATTCAAACTGCAGAATTTGCTGTATGACTTTTTCTCCTTTATTTTTCTTCTTATCCCTTTCACTTTGTAATCTTCATCTCTGCTTAGGCTGGTCAGAAGAGCCTGAACTGGCTGCACTTGGAATGGGTTCTGCTATGCCTGACGTTGTCTCAGACTGATATGATGTCGGCTGTATCTTTTAGTGCTCCAGTGAGCTTCCTCTCTCTTCTTCTTTTGTTTCCACAGATACCTATCTAAGATTTTAATTTCTGCACTTATCATCCTTGAGATATGTCACAGATGTGGGCTTTTCTGTCATCAGCCTTATGTATCAGGTATACTGGAGCTAGCCTGGGATATCCTTCAGGCAGCATGGACATCTTGTTAGAGGGGTCTACTTTTTCCCCCAGCCTCTACTTGCAAAAAGAGTATTTTGACCTTTGATTTAATGTAGATCCCCCCCCCCAAAAAAAAAAAACAAAAACAAAAACATATTTTTAAGTGCAGAGCAGCTGCCTGGGGTCTGCTTCTTCACCTAGCTGTCCTAACTGGCAGGCTTTGCTGAGTCCTAAACTCCCGTGTAAACTGGCTGTTCTTCTTTTTTAACTTTTTTTTTTTTTTTTTTTTTAATATTAAGCACTGCCTGAAGGAACTGCATTAGACCCCTAGTACTGATTAAAAGTGTCAAAAAAGCATATGTAATAATGAGATGTGAAAAACTTGAAGTGGCACCTGAAATCAATGGTCCAGCTGCTTACCCATATCCATACTACCCCTGGAGACACATGCTGCAGGCACTTCCAGCAACCCAGTGAAGCAGGAAATCTTGTTCTAGTGAGCAGCGCTTTACCAACAGAGCAAGAGGGCTCACTGCTAAAATCATTACTTTTTGTGAGAAGGACCTGTGTTACCTGCTAGACCTCAACATGGCCATCAAGGACAAAGGTATAAGCAAGAAAAAGCTTGCTCTAGATATTAAAAGGTGGTAATTGATCACTCTAAAGCAAAAATACCATTTGCAGTGAGATGGGCAGATAACTGCTGTACCAATTAATGAATTGTGCAGAGACCTGGCTAACATCTTCAGTCTATCTGTGGTTGCTAGTCGAAGCAGCATGTTACAGCTTAATGTTATAACAATGTAAACTTTCAAAAGGCAAGTTATAATAGGTGGTGTAGCCATTACAAATAAAACATGCTTCTGTTCATTTTATGTTATTAGCTGAGACCAAATTGGTGAAAGACAAGTTTACAGAAAGGTGAGGAACTTCACAGAATAGATATTGTATTTGGTAAGGAAATAAGTAGAAAAATTAATTTTTTGTTAAAATAAAATTCAGATGTGTAATCTTTTATCCAAGAAATACCTTTTGGAAACATGTTATAAAAATGAAAGTAAAAAGGCTGTCATGAAGAAGAATTAATACAACATTAATTAACAGTATTGAACGAACAGTTTCGTACAGAAAGTACACGTACTTCTTTGAGAGAACAAAGTTGTCTGAATTCATAATTCTACTTGATTATAGTTCTCATAATGGTTTTAAAGACCTTTTTTAATGCAGCAATCAAACGATCTAAACTGTTGCTTCTCTCTTGTGATAAAGTCAGCAATGAGTAATAAGAAATATGGGCTGTCCATAAATACATTTGGACAATATTTAAACAATTTTATTCAGCTCTGAGGAAAATGAACTTGGCTGGAGATAAGCCAACAGTAGTCTGCTGTTTGCCTTCAGACAGGAGTCTGTCCTAAACAAGGAAGAGCCATACTAACCAAAGGATTCATCAACAATGTAAATCCACTTTTGTTGCCTTCGGTGGAAGTTCTATCTCTATGCTCTTTTGAAAATTTCGCTCCTAACTATCAGGTTCCTTTATCCTCCTCCTCACCCCTCTGTCCAGCTTTTTGCAGTACTTTTATACTGCTTTTGGTGCTGTAGCGTTCCAGCCAGCTGTAGTGGGATCTACTTCTCCTTGCATCTGCACTGTAGCTCATAGAAAGCTGAGGATCCCATCTTAAGGTCTGAGTACAAACCGTTACGCACTCCGACACTAATGCATACGTGTGAATCTCTTTTTCCTAAAACTATCTTTTGGCATTGACACTTCACTTCCCCCCTTTTTTTTCTTGACAAAGACATGAAAGGAATCTAGAACCTCTTAATTCAAAATCAGGTGGGAAAAAGTGCAGTTTAGACTGTACAGAAGCAACTTTATCCATGAAAATATAAGTGTCTATTCCAATCTTTACTTTCTTGCCCTTGTCGTCATACCTTGAATATGTTTTTTCTTTCTTGTATGCCAAGGATGTTGCATAAATGGAAACTCTTTCATAGTCATCTCTGGGCTCCTTGGGAGCATAACAAACTGAAAAGCAGGTGACTTCATTTACTTTTTCCCAACTAGAGAGAAATAAATCGAAATGAGATGCTTTAAAAGCAATGTCTTTACTATAATTTAAATAATAATAGTAATTTGGCATGTTTCTATGAGAAGAAAATCTGATGCTAATTGCTTCTGTGGGCTTTTGAGCTATCTACTTCTTGATAATTGAATGTTGTCACAACAGATAAAGAAAGCAAATTCTGTGGAAGAGAGTAGAGAACTTCTAGAAGCTCTAGTACATGTTCTAAGAAAAAGGTATGTTTGAAGTTGAAAGGAAAAAAATGTGCATAATCAATCAGAAATTGAGCTAAAGCTGTTTAAAGAAAGAGAGAGGATGTTTAATGGAATCTGAGTTAGAATAATACTTTTCTAGCTCATGGAAAATAGTATATGAAGTTAATTGGACCCACTGGGTTTTATAAATTTACTTGTTTAAGGGGCTGCTATTTTCTTTAATGAAAGCATCATCCTTCACAATATCAGGAGAACACAAGGGAATCTCTGAGCTCACATGCCAGATGTCACATTTAGTTACACTTATGAGCCCTTAAAGCCATTGTAGTTTTGGAAATCCATCGAAACCAAGGATGGTGAGCTGTGTTCAGTGGTGGTTCTTCATCTGTAAAAGGCTATTGGTACTGCAGAGGTGTCAGTAATCATAAGCCTTCTGCAAAAATAATGTCAGAGTATGCTTTTTTATTTGAAGTTTAAATAATGGCATAAAGTGTCATGTGTTGTCTTAAAAAGATGAAGCAGCTGTGTGTTTTTGCTGTAGAAAATATTTGAAATCTTCGATAGCAATAAGTACAATGTCTTTGAAAAGTGAAATCATATAATTTGATGTAATTCGATTCTTACTGCAGCAGTCTGTAAATAATGGTTACTGAGCCTTCACTGAGCCTACAATACTGTGTATTGTAACTCTTCTCAGGCAGTTTTTGCTTTCTGTAAGCCTAGCATATGCAAGATTTGCATACAAGGTTCAGAATTGTGTGGTTTCCAGTATTTATCTATATTGCCAAGGTGCCCCGAAGAGCCAGTCATGAATCAGGAAGCTATTCTGATACATGAAGTCACACAGCAGAGAGAGTATCCCAACCAAATCAAATTAAACTTGAAGAACAGGAGACAATGGAGGGATATAGTCTGACAACGAAATTCAGAGAATAGTGAGACAGTACTGGGCCAACGTATGACTGAGCTGTAGAAAGCATAGCAGCAGCCAAACTGCTGTCAACCTTTGGTTTATTCGTTTTTAGATATTACAGGAAAGAGAAGTCTTAAGAAGAAATTTGGAGGGAGATAATGAAATAGCTCTGCAGATGTTTACAGAGAATACCTCTCAGGCATGAAGGGCAATGTGGGAGGAACGTGAAGATACTTGTTTGAATATTTATCATGTGGGGGTGGAGACTGGAATTGGGGGTTATCAGAGGGAAGTGATGGCATCTCTCTGGTGAATGAGACGTGAGAGGAGTTACAATGTCAGAAGAGCATAAGGAGACAGTTTTAGCCACCTGAAACTTGATTCTGTAGAGTTCTCAGACCATATCCATCATTACAGGGCTGAGCTGAAGTTTTGGTAGGACAAGCTAAAAAGAAGGACAGATATGGGATGGGGTTTTTTTACCTGTTTTTATTTATATTCTGGGGAGACGTTTATCCAAAACCTATTCAAGGCAATGAGACAGGCTCTTCATAGGGAGTCAGTGGTGGAATTCATCTCCAGTTGAAGGCATCTAAATATAACTGTCTGTGTGTGAATCTAAGCTATGATTATGTCAGTGGAGATCTAGTTGCCTCAGGCTAGGTGTCAAGTGCCATTTTAGTTCTGCTGCCATTCCAGAGGGACACAGATCTCTAAGGTCTTACTGGATTAATACAGCCAGTAGACATAAAGAGCAGTTGGTCATATCCTGAATCTCTCTCTAGGCTCTGTTGACTGTATTGCCTACATCTCTGTTGACTGTTATGGGGGCTGATTGAGTATGCTCACATGAAGATAACCACATTTAGGTGTTAATACCAGACTGAATCCTGCTCCAAGGATATCAAATCTCATATTGCTGGATGAAATTCTTACTCTATTGATGTTGGTATGAGTTTAGCCACAGATTTTAATAGGACTAGGACTTCACTTTCTGGATTTTATCTAGTGCTTAGCATCCAACCATTTTGTTCAGCTTACAAATGCTGATACTTTTGAAACGAAAATTTCCTGTAAGGTCTTGCATTAACTCCCTCATCTCTCTGTTATTGCACTAGTAGCCCTGATAATGTCTCACAGTACCTCCCTAAGAACCACAAAATAAGCTAAGACATAATGTCAGCATTTACAATTGTGGAGTACAAAATACACATTAAACTTTTCTAAGAGCACCTGCATACTGCAGCAAATCATGGCCCTGAAATTCCAGTCTAGCAGAGGTGTGGACAGGTACCTCCACACATCACTGTGCAGTTCCTTATGGAAGATAATAACATGGGTCTTGAAAGCTGCCTCCAGTCATGAGACTGTTAATTGGCTCTGGGATAGCCTGCTTGTGCAGTTTTACTGCTCACTACTATAACAAGCTTTCCTGATGTTTGCTGGGATATTTCTGCATGGCTGTACTGCAGAATATGTGTGCTTTACGTAGAAAAGAGATATGTAAAACAGATATCTAGAAGATGTTTTTAATACTATATTCTTCTGTTTTTGTGATATATTCTGTTTTGAGGATCTTTTTTTGTGTTTGTGATCTCCGAAATTATGCCAGAATAACTGAGAGCACCCTTAAGACTGGAAATGAATACATCTGAAAAGAATGCTTTATTTGAATTTGTTTGCCTGAAGGGGAAATTTCTAAACTTTTACTAAAATTCCATTCCTTCCCTTCATTTTAATTAAATTAAAGCTGGGGGCTTGGAGTGAATAGTATGGTAGTGAGATATATCTGGGACCAAACTCAAGAAAAAAAGTTACCTCACTGCCGTTGGCTTGCCTGCCTTATTATCAAACACTGTGAGATTTCGTTTGCAGTAATGAACTTCTTTTATGCAAAACTTCTCATTACTACCAGATAAAAGGAGGAATATATTGACAGGAAGTGCAAGTTGCATAATCTCGGTGCCAGTCCGTGTTTGAATGGCTGTTCTGTTTGTCACTGCTCGATTTTATATGGCACTAGGGGACTTTTTTCCCCGCTGACTTGAATAAAAAGGATCGATTCCTAACTGACCATCTCCAACAGTGTATCAGAACCACGTTTCTTTTAGTTACAAAGTATCCCCATAGTAAACTGGAAATAATATCGTATGTTATTCATACAAAGTTCAACAAAATTTTCCAGGCAGATTATGTTAACCTTGGAATCAGTGTTTTCAGGCAGTCCTGTAGAATGAGTTAATGCAGTAGCAATATCCCTCTAGCTTTTTCTCTATTTCTCCTTCCTACTCTTGGATTCGATGACTTCTGGCTGTTCTGTGCTGGGCCACATGCAGGCACAGCAGGAGCCGCTTGGCTTTTCTGACTATATTTGCTGTCCAAACAAACCCTCTTCACCCCCACAGAGGAAGAAGCGGTGGGCAGATAGAAGCATTTTGCAGGCCAGATCTGGCTAACAGATCGCAAACTGGAGCAGTCTAACTAAAGTACATACTTAGTTGAAGCTACTTTCTTGAATTTCCACTGCCATGGAGTTATGCAGGTACTTGACTGATTTAGAGTGACCAGATCCAGTTTTACTTGTTACAACTCCCTGATCATGTCAGTGCTGTTCAACGGCACTAAGACTTTCCAAGAATTGCTTGGTCCTTTGCAAGATCACAATTCAGATAGTCCTCAAGCAGTCAGCTCCACAGCAAGTCTGCTGAGTAGCTCCCACACTGTATAAGACTACTGTCAGATCAACTGTGGTCATTTCTGGAAAATCTGCTTTGCTGGTTTACATTTGTTTGATTTGCTTTTGTTTTTCCACCCCAAATGTTGGCTTTGAGTCTGTATATCCAGATCAAAGTCAGCCGCTTGTGCAAAACGCAAAGCATTTCCCTCAGGCCTGTGCTTATGCGCTTAATACCTTTAGGAGTGATTTTTGCCAGATTTCACCAGCTAAGCAGGATCTGGTTAGGGTAACACATGCAGGAGAAATATTCAAGGAATGACAGAGGACTTCAGCTGCTGGGCTTGGTGATCCAGTACAGACTTTTTTTCTTTTTTGCCCTATTAGTATCCCAAAATTAGATCTCTGTCAAGACATGTACGTTAGACTCTAACATTTGTGAACTTATCTCAAAGTGTCCCTGGACAAGATTCCTTTTCGAAAAATGACCTGCTTCTCTACGTTGCCCCTGCTGATTCTTTTAAACAAGATATACTTTTTTACCTCCTCAATCAAGCATTAGTGCAGTGGTGAGATGCTCTCTTAAAGCAGCTGCTGCTGCACTCCACTCCACAAGTGGTTTCATTTCATTAGTGGAAAATAAACACTTCTTAAGCAAACGGGGATGAAACTGTTATGTTATAGAAAACGTTTCAAGAAAAGACTCTTAAAGTTCTATTTATATGAGCTGTGTGCACATGTCCAGTTTAGTTTTTTCTTGGCTCCACTTTGCAAAAGAAAGTGCTTCTAAGTGAAAAGAAAAAAATGTTTTTCTGGTATTCTCATCATGCTGATACTAACATACCTGACATTGAAAAGGCCTGAGATTCTTCAAGGAGACATTTGTAGAATACTATAATGACTTCAGGATATAAAGGCAGAAATAAGAATAAACATATTCAGGTTGTAGATTGATTAGTTGTGAATTTTAGTAATTAATTTTAACTATCTAAAAACTTATACTACCAGACCTCCTGTTGCTTTCTGGTGTTTCCAATGTTGATGGCCCAGTGTCTTCTCATTCTCTCTCCAGGTAGGAGAGCAAGACACAAGAAAGGAGTTATAAGTAACTCCTATGCCCTATAAGTAGGGCATACTTAGGAAATGGCCTGTTTGTTCCCAGACCCCTCAGAAAGTAGGTGCTTATCCATTTTTTGATAATATACCGTAGGAGAAGGAGCCTAGTGTATGAGGCATCAAGATGTCAGCAATAGCAGAGGTCTGGAAGAATTCTCCCAGAAAGTACCATATTCACCAAAGATACCCAGATAAGATGTTGTCTTGTCTGGTGAGATACCAAGGGTCAGACCACAGAACTAAAAACAATGGGATCTTAAATCATGGCTAGCAGCCAGCCTCAACAAGAAAGAGTCAGATAAGGGTTGGAAGACTTCTTCTAGGAAAGGAGAAGATCTCTTCTGCCTTTAACTTTCTGACCGATAATATAAAGAAGAAGCTTGTGCCTTGCTAGACATACAACATAACTAGCTTAGTTGCATAATTGTACCAGTATGTGTATGTACATAAATATATATGTTGGAGCTTTTCTCTGGAGTCATGCCAAAGGTTGATCTCAGTCAGCCTAGCTGTGAGCAAATACTTAGCCATTGAACAGGGGAACCAGAGACAGCTGAACACAATGCTGGTCTCACCACACTGTAATGCATTCATTAGTTACCTAATATGTGGTAATTCAGTGAACCAGTCCTACCTGGAGTGGACCTTGACTAAATTTTCTGTTCAAGTTCTATACATAATACTTTATAAAGGTCAAATGACAGATGCAGTTAGTATCCTGTAGGTAGAATAGGGGTTATATGGATTTTATTAGAAAAATTACAGTCTGTAAATTTTAAGCTATCTATTGATGATCTTGGTCAGACTTTCAGCAGTATAGAAAAGACATGGAGGTCAAATCTGTGAAGGTGCCTGAAGGCCTTTTCAAATTGTCGTCAACTGACTTTCAGGTAGACTGTAATATTCAAAACAGGTTGGAAATGAGACTCAGTCTCCTAGTCACCAAATAATATTTAAAAACAGGTAGGTGAAACTGTCATAAGAATGAGAGGGATAAGTCAAAGAGATGCAACACAATGATCTTTCCTTTCTTCAGATATTTGATATGATCAGAAGATCAAGTTGGGACTCCAAACAGCTCTGCATTGCAGCTCCAGCTGCAATATGAAGGATACAGCCATGTGCTGTTGAAGTACCTACCTAGAGACAGTTGCAATGCCTAAGACCATACAGTCAGTATAAGAGCTGCAGCCTTCATGATACCCTTCATCACCTACCTGTCACTGATGACACTGAAACCATTATATATTCCCAGTACAGCACCATACCTTACCAGAAGAGATGAGAGAAGCTGCCTCATTGTACTGGAAATCTGCGAGATGTCAGTGCTAAGGCTGCCTCTGGACAGGAAGCAAAGAAGTGGATAGATATTAATTTGTTCCACTTTCTCACTGCGGGACAGATACATATCAGGTTTCCTCTGTTCCTTGGAGTCCCTTGGAAAGCATTACGGGAAACGAGGAAGAATAGATTTTTGTACTCCGTTGTTCATCTTAGCTCTGTCTGATGCTCAAGAAGTGGAGCCTCCTGGGCAGGATTAGCCAAACTGTTTGTCTTCCTGTTTATGACCAGCCAAGTTGTCATTGTTTCTAATGTAGCACTTTGCCCTCTAATGCCACATGTGAAGGGCAGTCAGTTTAGCCATCTACACTTGTCTAATTTAAAAATAACCTGTCTAATCTTGGAGTCTACTAAGAGATTTTATGTAACTGATAATTTTTCTTAGCACCTGGGCATTAGTTTCTCACCACAGTCTTGATCCACATAAAGCTTCCCTGGAAAAAAGTTTTCATATTCTCATCCCCAAAGTAATAAAAACTTGAAACAATTTCTTATAAGGGCTCTCTCTAAAGGTCGTCTTCTTCTTCTTCCTACAGATTGTATGTGGATGGACCTTTTGGAAGTCCCTTTGAGGAATCCCTGAACTACGAGATCAGCCTCTGCGTGGCTGGAGGTATTGGAGTTACACCATTCGCATCAGTACTAAACACACTGCTGTAAGTAAGCTTAAGCCATTTAGAGCCATTTCTTCCCTAAACTGTCCTCATAGTGCAGTCAAATACTTTCAGAGGTGTTTAATACTTCTATTAGTGTAGCATAAATGAATGCTTCCTTGAAGTGAGGTAGACAAATGAGAGAGCCTAAGACATCTCATATAGGTTATTTATCCCCAAAGTTCTGGCAGAGTTGTGCCAGTAAGGCACATCAGCTGGGACAGAGGCATCCGTCACATCACTAGCTTTAATGTGGTGCTACCAGCCTAGTCTATTGGAAATGTTTGTTTATGGTCACAGACCCTCTGGCTACATTTGTTCCCCTAGTCTCTGTTTAGACAAGGCTATGGACCATGATAGCAGGGAATTTTTAGAGTCAGGAAGCTGTGACAATCTTTCTGCTGGAAATGCAGGCCAGCTCTGCTGTTCCATTTGACTTTTGTAAATGTGTACACTTAGGATTTTAAAGGAAGAGGCTTGGATTTGGGTTTTAAAGGGTTTGGCTTGGATTCAGGTTTGGATGTTTAACTCCATTGGAAAAATTTAAATTTTAGGTGTGTCCTTTTCTTTTCTTTTCTTTTCTTTTCTTTTCTTTTCTTTTCTTTTCTTTTTCTCTCTTTTTGTTTTAATTTAGTCTTTGAAATTCCATTCAGATCAAAAATTTGATTTCTCATTTCTTTGTCACTCAGGCAACGTGATTCTCACTACATCCTACATCTTATGAAGTAGGATTGCTTTTATGATTGCTGTTGATTTTTTCTGTTGAAGTACTGGCTAAAAGCTGCAGTCACAGGTTAAGCACCCTAGTTTTATAGCCACTGTATAAACAGCCAAACAAAACAGTGAGCCTTAAGTATTTAAGGGCTGGCTGACTTTGGGAGGGTTTTACAATGTGCAGCTGAAGCATTTATTCTGAGATGAACATGCCAAAGGCCAGCTGTAACTCCAAAGTGATATTAAAGCCTCATTTTTAGGTGCTATGCATGTCCTTCATCTAGGCTAGACCAGGCAGTGCTGAGCATTTCTGAAAATCATCCTTCTTTGCGTCAGCCCCACCTGTGTCATGGTGCAACCCACAAAGACCATCCTGGACTACTTTTTCCTTTTTCTGAAAGCATATTTGATCATCCTCTTAAAGAGAGAATGTGAAACATAAGTATATTTTTGCTGAAAGCCTGGAATCTGGAAGGATAAGCTGATCATTTTCCTCATGATGGATTATCTTTGATAGTGTTTAGCAAAGATGTCACATATCAGAACGATGGACCAACAACGCATAATGAGATTGCTGCCTCTATCAGTGTGTTATTAGAGGCAGTAAGAACTTGCACAGACATGCCTAGAAGCTTAATGTCCAGAAACTTTTTCAACATGAGATAAATGGGATCCATTTATCTGAATAAAGCTATAAATTGCCTTCCAGTCAATCCTGTAACCTGGTTTTGTTGCAAATCTTGCTTTCTGTGCTATCATATTATACATGGGGAAAAGTAATGGTCTTAGCCCGCTTTGCTTCTCAATGTTTAGAAACATCTACAACAAAGCACTGGTTTACTGGATGATCTGCTTGTTGTTTTTGCCCTGGTTTAGAAATTGAAATTGGCAGGTGTGAAAATGCAAACTGTCTTATGATGCCAGTGTCATAGAACAGCGGGAAAATCCTGTTTTTTTCATGGACATACAGTTCTGAAGGAGATCAGAACACAGTTTAAACTGAAAGTCATTTGTTTCTTGCTCAGCTGTATTCCTGTTATATGAACACAATTTAGTTCCAATTCCTCTCCTCCCCCCTACTTAACCTGTTGAACAAATCTGCCCTACTTTTAACAAATCAAGACATATATTAGAGAAAGCTAGTGGCTTCCATGCAGAGGTGGTAAATAATGGCTGTTACAGACAGTGGTGACATTTAAAAACATGCAAGAAGTGTTGTATACATGTGGACTTGGTTGTACTGGGAGACTGCACGTTTATTGCATAACATGCCCTCCTGGAGGTAGACCCAAGCGTGTATATCTGATTTGCTGTTTTAAATGTATGCTTGACTTGTTTAATGAAGTTTTTCATTCCAGCCTCCTTGTTCAGCTGATTTCTAGCAATGTTTCATTACTGAAAGTGGTGTTTTGTTACTGAGCTACAGCATTTCCATACAAAATGCATTGCATGTCTCTCTTCTTCTGTCTTCTTTATGAATGAAGACACTTATTTTTCTTGATACTCTTTATAGTTATCTCATCCCATCTAATCAGATCCTTCCTAAGGGCTTCTGTTAGTATAAGCAATCAGAAAAATGTGCAGGAAATCCTACTGTGCAGGTCAACAATATGCAAACACAGAAGCTGCAATCAGGACCTGAAAGGCACAGTACTTCACAGTCTTAAAGGCCTTTCTTCTGCCCATGGGGATTTCATGCCAAAAGTGAGGAATTCTCAGCTCCTTCATGCTGATGAGAGTGTCTCCACACTGGCTCTTTAGGCTTACAGTGGAGGTTATGGGGATAAGGCAGCCATTGGAGCCGTCTGTTACATAGATCCATTCGCACAGTATAAATGTTGGATATGGCAGGGACGGTAGAGTTTGAAATGATGCACAATGGATGTAGTGAGATGTATCATAAAGCTTTGCAGCTGGGTTTGGTTCTTGAGACAGCAATGTGAAGTGGTATTTTCTAGTTGAAAATTATTTTAGGAGGAAGAAGGGGGAACTTTTTTGGGGGGGGAACAATTGTTTAATTGTTCATTGGCCACCTCAGTGACCAGAACAACAACAAAAAACATCACTGGCACCTAAGAAAAGACTTGCTGGATATTCTTGCTTTGTTGAACTCATAAATCAGCAGGACTTTTTCATTTTTATTTTCTAACTCAGCTTGTTCTTGTCCTTCCTATTATATTTGTGTTTTGTTTGCATTAGAAAGCTGACATGGGAGTCATGTTTTCCTAAATGAAATGCCAGATTTTCCCCATGACAGCATTTCACTCCCCAGCATTTTCTGAGGACTGTAATATATCACGCAACTGCCTAAAACAGCGGAGCCCTTATTTGATTTAATCTGTGTGATTCTGCAACAGTATTAATTATAATAAACCAGAGCTTATCACATATAATGGCAGAATTTAGTCCTAACATTATTGCATTTGTCAATATTTTCCTCTTATGGGCCATTTTGTAAACCTAATACAGAATTGACATAATACACTTGAACTTTGTTTTGAAATAGAAGTTTGATAATGATGCACAAATCTATAGTTTCAGCCCAAATCATCTATATAGTTGAAAACTTCCTAATGCAGAAACAGTATCTGTAAAGGGTATTGGTTTTGTGCTGGAGATTTAGTATTCTCATGATCATCCTAATAGAGTACTGTAGTCATTTCAGTGTGCTGATGTGTTGTAGGATGAAAAACCAACTTATCTGTTGCCTTCTAATGGAAATTCATATTCCCACTAATGAATATAAAGCATCTTAGTTAATGTTTCTTTTTAAGTGGTAATTTTTAATTCCCCAAACATTTCATTTTCAAGTGACGGCTGGAAATGCTACAAACTCAGAAGACTCTACTTCATTTGGGTGTGCAGGGACATTGAATCTTTCCGCTGGTTTGCAGATTTGCTCTGTATGTTGCATGACAAGGTAATGGATGTTGCTTGGAGGGATACTAACAACTTAATGAATGCGGGGTATGTTCACACCACATACAACTGGCATGCAATAGAAAAGGCAGTCTTGTTCAAAACAGGTTAGCTCCAGCAGTACCTCTGCCTGGGCCAACTGACCCAGACTCTGCTTGTGCCTGGAGCTGCAGAAGACAGCTTGGGTATCTCTCACCAGCACTTCATTGCATAGTGTTGCTGTGTACCAGTGGTCTTGACACATACTGATTAAATTTTTCAGATAGAAGAAAAATGTGCAGGTTGAGGAGTCTGAGGAGTCTTTAGTCATTTGGCTAATAGACAGTCTGATAAGGGAGGGGGATTTACAATTTCAGGTGGATTCTAAGAGCAGCATTTCTTTGTAAAATAATGTTTTGTACAGAGCAGGATGTGAAAAAGATTCTGGAGTGCACAAAGGGGTGCTATGTAGGTATATCTCTTTCGTTAAAAAGCTTATTTCACTGATACTGAGAAGCAAGTGTATCAGGGTACTAGGCACAAATGATTTTACACTTACATTAAGAGAAGGGATATTATTTCACTAGCTGTTTTTATCATTCTCCCAGCTTTGGCAGGAGAATCGACCAGACTATATAAACATCCAGCTGTACCTCAGTCAAACAGATGGAATACAGGTATGTGGCTAAATGCTGTTTGTAAACCCAACTAGACCTCAGGGTAGCAGACAATGCAAATTGTCAGTCAACTGCAAAAGGGAATTACTGCAGATGGTAAAAACAGGAAATGAGGCCATAAACTCAAGTAGCTTCTTCACTAATAGGGTAGGAGAACAAGTCCATCCCCACAGTGCTAAGAAAAATCTAGTCTAGTAGGCCTAGCTTGATTATATGTGGGCAGAAATCTGTATCTTCCTTTTCTAGGAAAGAGGTCCTTCCAGGCCAGGTCACAGACCAGACAGCTGGCAGGATTTTGGGGGAAATATCTGCATCCTTTCTGGGCTAAGAATCAAAATAGAATAGTTCTAGGAGCTTGCAAGCTCAAAACTTCTCTTCAAATAGATATTTCAAGAGAAACTGACTGATTTTGAAAACATTGGATTTTTTTTTTTTTTTTTTTTTTTTTTTTTTTGCTTTAAATGTCAACAAAAGTTGAACATTTCTTGAAGTGTAGGACCAGAAATTGTACTGAATTGTTTCTTGTCATATACAGTCGGCCCCAAGACTAGGCTCATTCTGCAGCTCCTGGAGTCTCCTATAGGGCATTTATACTTATGATCTCTATTTTATATTATTTAGCACAAGTGCCTGGGTCTGATTCCTTACTTGCTGCATCTGGAAACTTTCATTTGACTGCAGTGGGCTCAGGACCAAGCCTGAAAATTATTACAAAAGGATGAAATTCAGTGGGGAACCTTGCCCAAAGGATTTTCATCTGCCTTGTATCAGGTGGAGACAGCGTAACATTCACAGCCCTAGTAGGAACGCTATCCAACACATCTAAATGATGTAATAGCTACTGTGGTTATGAACAGGGCTCCAAATATTTAATACCTGGATGACATCAGCTGGCCTGGGGCACTTGAAAATCCCTAATTGGTGAACCTAGTATGTAGCTGTTAGGTTAAAATTTAAACACAAAGCAGGACTGTAATGACATAGCAAGGTTGTAATGATATACAGTTCAAAGCAAGTTTTCTAATATTCTGTATAGAGCAGCTACTGAACTTATTAAAGTCTTTTTTTTTTTTCAATCTTTCTTTAAATTCACTTTCCTTTTGTGACTGTTGAGAAAAACTGACATCAAGTGTAGTACTACTGTTGATAGATCACGGTGGAGTTAAACACAACTCTCCATTGACATACAGCTTATTTGTTCACCGATGATAGTCCGCAGCGCTGGCCGCTACCAACATTAGAGCAGTGTTACTTTCCATGCTCCCTTTGCACAGAAGCAGTGTGAGTGTGTGACAACAGAGTCAAGCCCATTTTTCAGCACATACCTCTTGAAAATAAAAGGCCAGCGGAGTACAAGTTAGCCGAGGCTAACTTCTGCCGAGCTTTTTATTGGTATGAACAATGTTTTAGAGCACTCAGCGGTAGAGTGAACGTGAAAGCCTAGATAAAATGTAATTCCTTTGTCTTCCTATTGCATTAGAGCACAAAAACAAGGAAAGGTAAGGCCGTGCGATGGAAAGACATTTGACTTTATAAAAAAGATATAAGCAAGCACACTAGTGAGTTAATGTTGCTGGAAATGGGTTGGATTCCATCCGGGGACCAGTTTTGGCTGCTTTGTGCTGCTAAGGCAGCTCAAAACAGCTGGCAAACTATTCTCTGGGAGAAATAAAAGATTTCCCTTGTCACTTTTTCAGACCTAGTCATCTTAATAGTTACTTGTACAAAGTTAAAAGAAATTCTTCAGACAGAAATACGATTTTTACATCAGAGATATCTCTTCCAGCTTAACAGTAAATACCAATGAGGGAATGATTAATGGGAATGTGATTGTTGTTTTATGGCTTAAATAAATTGGTTTAAATGTAATGAGGAGATTAATGAGCAGCTACATGAGGAAAAATGTACAATGAACACCAGAGAGAGCCATTGAAAAAGCAGAGAGCAGAGGTATTGATTCATGAAACGGCTACAGTTTTAGCCACAACTGACTAATACTGTGCTGAGGTTTTACACCTCAACGGTATGGTAATTCAGCAAGTATCAGGAATGGGAGCCCTGGGTTTATCAGGCAATCTGCAAATCAGGCAGCATGGAATGCTTTGTTTCTTGCAGAAAATAATCGGCGAAAAATATCAAGCCCTGAATTCAAGGCTTCTGATTGGACGACCACGATGGAAACTCCTTTTTGATGAAATTGCAAAGTGTAATAGGCGGTAAGTACGGATCTTGATGGATTTTGCCAGCTTGAAGGACGGGGATTTTATGTGTTTGCAGCTATGTTTGTATGGAAATGACTTTGGAGTTTTATCTTAGAGTATAATGTTCAAGCTACTGATGTTGAAATTAGCTAATATTTTGCTGTGAGGGATTGGTTGTATAAACTGAAACATTTCTTTTAACACCAGAACAGTTCATCTTTTCATGCAGCTAGGATATTCAGTGGCCCAGAAAATAAAAATAATATATTTCCTCTCACTGCACAGAGACTGCATATATTTGCATCCATTGCTGCAAATAATATCTTGCTTGCAATACATGCCATTTTTATATATAAAGTTTTTTTTTTAATCGTTGATGTCTTTTATAAGTTTTGTGATTTATATTACTGGATTATAAAGGCACAAGGAAGAATCTGACTGTCTTGTATTGTTTTTATTATACATATTCTTTGAGATTCCTGGCACTTTTTTTTATTCTTTGTTAAGACCTGGCAATGCCTTCTTACTGTGCTAGGCAAATGTATTGTAGTCTAAAACAGAACAGTTGTAAACCAGAGAAGATATGCAATTAAACTGTGGAATGTCCTTTTCTAGGTCCAGCTTTGTCAATTAAGTATGTTACAGCATACTGGCAGTTTTCTGCATCAAAAGTACATGCAGTAGAAAGGAGTGTGTGAGTCTTCTCTGATCTACTTCTGGCAAAGTCAAACAAACCACCTTTATTGGCTATTTATGGTAAACTGGGTGCTTCAGGTTGAGAATTGCTCTCACAATCCCTTTCAGCTGCCGAACTTTCCCTCAGAAAGTTACTATCATAGAATCATAGAATGGTAAGGTTGGAAGGGACCTCTGGAGATCATCTAGTCCAGCCGTCAGCGTAGCCTGTACAGGGATTGACTCCTCTGTTGCAGTAGCAAAGTGAACGTCTGTCCAGGACTTACTGACATTTCTGATGATGAACATAACCAGGGGACACTGATGCCTGGATCTTGAGAAATATTGAGGTCCAGCATATATCGCTGATCTCCATGTGAGCTGCTGACAATATGCATCTTGGACTCCAGTCCCTGAACATGTTCTGGACAGGGTCCTTTGCCCAGGACTCCCCAAAGGCTGCTACAAAAGGGCAGCTCCAGTAGCGTTCTTGTATCATGCAAACCAATATCACTTAAAGAAGGGTTTTGTAGTGAAGAACCACAGGCAAGAAAGGGACACAGAGGGGACAGAGAGGCAAGTTAACTCTGACTCAGGCTTGGCTCTTAACCTTTTGTGCTCCCTTAAAAAAATTTTTTTTGTTTAGTTGTGTAAATCCAATTTTAAAAGATGAAAATGATGAGGTTTTTGCCATTTTCCTTGCAAGGCTGTAAGTACGTGAAGTATAGATAAAGCTGTTAGTGGTAGTCATATTTTTCTCTTTTGTGCTCTCCATCACATTACTCCTAATTAGACCTTCAAGTACAATTTCCTCTGCATTTTCCCGTCAGGTCTTTAAATTGTGCCACCATTTCTAAGCAAGATGTCTTTTATTTCCTAAGTTGTGTTCTATCTCTTTGGCTTGTATACTTTTAGGTTATCCTGCAGATTGTTAAGATGCAGGCTTTCTCATCCTTTGTCACCCTTTTATCAGGGCTTATATATATATGTAGATCTGTATTTGTAGATATGGTAACATGTAACATGATCTGTAACATAGCTATCCCACAGAAACTTATATGCTGTAGGTAAATATTCTGCTTCTTTCCTTGGAAAAGATAAGAACTTCAATTTTTCCTGCAGTCCAAGTCTCCCCATTTCCCTATCTCCTACTACCTTTATTTCAATTATTCTTATTTGTCGGTAACTTGCCTCCTAAATGACCCTGCTGAAATATGTAGACAAAAAAAAAAAAAAAAAAAAAAAAAAAAAAAAGAAAAGAAAAGAAAAAGAAAAAGAAAGAAAAAAGGAAAAGCAGGGCAACCGATTTTTTTTGCAGTATCTGGTGCCAGTGTTCAGACTTTCACATGCATTTGCCGTCTCCCCATAAAGCTGCACATAAACATTCAACTGGCAAACCTCTTATCGGTTTCACCACCTAGTTATTTCATTGTTTGTGAATTGCTGCTGTTGTTGCTGTTTGAGTGCCAAATAGGCAAAGGGCGTTTGTAAGTGCCTGAGCTTTGTCTGAGCTTCAGAACTTAACATGGGACAATCCAACATCAGGTTCCCTTTCTTTCATCTGAACTCAGAAGAGTAAAAGTATGCCATCTACTGCTGATATTTTATATGACACCCACAGTCCCAAGAAAGTGCATTGGGACAGTTTATATAATAAATGATATGTCTCATTTTTCCTGCTTTCTGTTTGGGGACAGAGCAGCATTCTTGTTTGTGTTTGGTTGTCTTCCAGATGAAAAACTTACATCATGCTTTTCGCTATCATGCTTGCTGAATTTTGCTTAGTTTAAGTGGACACATGATTTTTTCCAGACAGAGACTGACCTAGAAAAAAAATACATTAAGATCTGTAGGAGGGGAAGGCTTGGAACACCACGATACATTTCTTGTGCATTGTAAAGGAGAAATCTCTCTCTAGGAATAAATGTGGAATTTAAAACAGAACATTTCAAGTTCTGACTCTGTCCTTTCTAGATAGCAAAGTATTTCACCTCTCCCTCAGTTCCCACTGTTTGTAAAATGGATATAAGAATACATTCTGACCTACTAATCCCATAGGAACATTAAGGATTCTGGAGAGGTTGATTATTTGCTTAATGCTTTGAATGAGTAGGATCCTATATTAATGTTTATAATTATTTCAAAGGATAGCCTACAACCGCTTGCCAAATTGTATCATGCTGGTGGTATTTGAAAGATTTTCTGATATTATAACCCAGCGACACCCAGCTGTCTGTTTTCATCTGAGCGAGAAGGTGAGCACTTGACCTAGACAAGTAATATGCAATTAAAGTCCATCAGCTCAGAGTAGGAGTGTACTTCTCCACAGAGTAGCTGCTTTCAGCTCCTCGCCTGATTCGATCTCAGGATCACTGTAAGAAACCGGCTAAGAACCAAGTGAAACAGGGAGGAAAGCATCAGCGAGCAGGGAAGTGGTGGGAATAAGTGGATGAGTGAGCTATGGGAGGTCCATGGTAAGTGGCATGATATCCAGGGTAGTTGCTCGTGGTAGTACCCTGTGGAAGGAGTTGTGGGAGCCTTTGGCCTGCTGCATCAGCAGTGGCTGAACTAGGATTCAGGAGATGTCAGCTTACTTTCTGGCTCACCTACACACTTCTCCGGTGACCTTAGCCAAGTCACTTAACCTTTCTGAGATTCTGTTTACTACCAGAAAATTCTTTGTACTTCGGAAGGATGTTGTTGAGTTGGGAATACGTTAGCAGTACATGCTGCTTGGACAAGTCTGTGTTGGGGAGTGTGTGTGTATGTATATGTATGTATATATATGTAAAGTGAAAGGGAGAGAGACACATGAACTTTGAGGTGTTATTTAGCCCTTGTCTGTACTAATTAGACTAAAGAAAACAAACATTTAATAAAACTAACTCTCTGAGTTTAAAATTCAGTAAAACAAAGATTCTAGATGAAAACTCCTGTACCTTTTTTCCCACTGTGTACAGGGCATGTGGCATCCCAAGACTGTAAGTGCTAGAGAATCTTATTTTCAAGCAATTAGCTTTCTCATTATTTCTGCTACTCTGGCCACCAACACAGCACCTTTTGCCTTTAAAAGGAGTACTACCAGGTCAGAAAAGTTTAATAGCTATGTTAAGAGTGAGCAAAATATGAGTTACAAATATTTGTCGTGGATTGATATGAGAGATGATATAATTAAAGTTAGCATTGTAAGATGGCTGTGCAAGGGCTCTGTTACAGTTACCTATGCAACATTATGATGCCTTCTAATGTTTGAGTCCTCAGTTGTGCTGTGTCAGTCAATGTTTCTATTCAGTTGCATAGTATGGATTGCCACGCTATTCAGGTTGCTGCCTAATATTAGGCACAAGCACTTGACAATACTTTGTGAAAGATTTTTTTAAAAATGTATTAGCTCCTTTCTCTCACCAAATTCATATACTCATAATGCTATTGATTGCCTTTGAGGCAGCTTTAAACTGTAAATTTGATTATCCTCCATGTGCTAAGATATTTTATATTAAATAGTCACTGGATAAAATACTGAAACAGTCCTGGAGGCAGGGACCAACCTCCAACCTCCTGGTGGGTGCTGTAAATCATAGTGTTCCCTCTTGTGTGGTCTCTCTTCATCCCAGTAACTCTTTAAGATTTTTCTGAATAGTGGCACTGTTTCAGTAGGAAGATGAAGAGGTTTCTTATATAATACAGAAGAGACAGCTCCACATCCTCTTTCCCTGCTCCTTCCTTTCCCTTTTCCTTGTCTTTCAAAAAAGGGAAATGCTGAATATCATGAGCCCTGCTGGTGTGTATATGCCCTGTTCTGATCCTGGCTACTGCTCTGACCCTTAGATGCTGTGTGACCCTGAGGGTAGCTTAAAGCCTATGTTTAAGGTGACCAGGGAGCCAAGAGCTCTATTTAGTGGAGAGGTGTAAAACGTTTGGGTTTATTAATGAACCTAGACTGTTGGTTTTGGATGATGAAGGGTTGTATTCTGTGTTTGGCTTTTTGTAAAGCTCTCCAGTACTGCTGCTGGAAGAAACATTTCGTGGTAATGTGAAATCAAGAAGGCTAAAGCAGTAAAGTTGTTTTGCTGCTGCCAGGGCTACTGCATGGGTTAATAGGGCTCTGTTTAATTAGTGTACCGAAACACCATTAGTGACTAGATTCTGATCTCCTGCTGGTGTAAATCATGAGTTACACTAATGAAATCATTACATTGAGACACATTTTTGACAAAGAAGATCATTAATCATAGAACAAATTAGTGTGGAAAGTGGTAATTCTTCATTCCTTGGTGTCTTCAGACCAAGTTGGGGTACCTTTTTATAAGAGCCAGATAAGTAACAGGGCTCGATGTGGGGATACTTGGAAGAATGTGAGGGTTGCCATAATCCTAACTACATGATCTAGTGAGCTGTTCTGACCTTAAAATTTATGCGTAGCTGGCATATGTGTAATAAAGTGAGACAATAATCTAATTCTATTTCTCTTAAGAAGTTACTTACTATTTATTTGCAATGTCATAAGCTGCTTCTCTCTGTTAACAGGAAAACCATTGGAGTTTTCTGCTGTGGACCAAGCAAAATCTCTAAGATACTCCATAAACTGAGCAACACCAGCAATTCTTATGGGACAAGGTTTGAATATAATAAAGAATCCTTCAGCTGAAAGTCTGTTGTAATAACAAGACTCTCTAGAAGATAAAAGTGCAATTTTTTGTTTGTACAACTTAAAAGTTCAGCTGTGGTTTAAGCAGACAAAAATGTACCAAAGAATAGCACAGTTTTTCTTATTTATGATTATTTAAGTCTATGGAAAATGATGGGTGCAGCAGTATACCAACAAATAGTAATGGCTTATATTCAAAGCTAAATATGTTCACACAATATTTGTGGCAGTGGTGATTCTTTGGAAATGTTTCTGTTAATTAAAAGAATACAAAAGCTAGGGAGAGACACAGTTTCTTTAAAGCTGATGGAAGAATGATCTATGCAACATTTGAACTTCTTCCATTTCAATCTTCTGAAATTGGATCAGTCAGCTAAACCTGAGATTAGTCTGAATGAGAAACATAGTGCATTACAAAGACCCTGTGTTTTTGTTGGTGTACGAATCATATCGCTTTTGGATGAAGACACTCCTTATTAAAGATTTTAAGCATTGCAGAATTGGGATCCTGTGTGTAAAATATACAATGTTATTCTCTCTAGTCTACTTCCATAATAGGTGTTAATACTCCTATCTTGAATGGCAGAGAGGTGGAAAATTGTGAAAAGATGTTAATTAGCGTATTAAAAAAGCGAACACAACCATGTAGCACCTCTGGGCCAGATTCAGCCATGAAGTAAATCACAGCCTTTTGGCAAGCAAACAGCTGTACACAGAGAACTTTGCATCTTGCATTGATTCATCATTCAGTGACTTTGCAAAATAAATGTGATTTATGCAGCCAGAAGGATGGAGCACAAAAAGTGATTAGTAGGAGGAGGCAAGATATGATGTTTTTGCTATACCACACAACAGCATGGGAATTATACTCTCTTTGCACTTACATGCATGGAACTTCCAAAACTTTGTGACTGGACTACTTAAATGCTCTTCTTGATTAATTTACAATGCTGCAGGTTGACCAGAGTGTCTTCTGCTGACTGATTCCTTAGCTACCTTCACTGGAGTCACACCTGTTTACACTGATGTCCCTTAAATCCAGATCACGCCAAACAGGCCATTTCCATCACCATCTATAACAGGTTAGGAACAAAGCCTTCATTACTGTGGTTCTTTGCATCACATATGCCATTAGACACTTTGCTGGATCTGCAGTATGGTTTCAATATGTCAGACGATCTCAAACATCCAGATTTAAGATTTCCTTCCTTCCTCCACCCCAAAACTGTTTTCTAGTCTGCTCATAGTTTCCACGAAGGGCGAGAGGTGGAATTGGATGCTTAAAAACCTTTTGGTCCTGAGGAGCAGCATTTTTTCCTCAATCTAACAGCCTATTTTTTTTTATTTCATCTTTACCACCTTGATTTTCTCCCCCCTCCTTTTTTTTTTTTTTTTTTTTTTTTTTTTTTTTTTTTTTTTTGCTCTGAGAAGAGGACACTTAAGCTGGAATTAGACCCCAGGTGGCATAAATAGGCATCATTCTAGTGCATCTTAACAGAGCAACATTACTTTGCACTTGCTGAAAACCTGGCTCTTAATCTTCAGCAGAAGCTTAGGAGCAGTACCCTATAGTGCATGCAGCATACACAGAGGGCTCAGCTCCTCTCACACCTATGGTTCACCTGTACTTTAACACAGTGGATTTGATTCAGTTTACATCTTTCCAGTTAACACCTTTTTTATTTCTCATCGCCAAGACTTTAATTTTCAGCTTGCAACATCGGCTCTGTTAAGGGATCTACATGTACCAGTGTTCAAAGGAAAGTATTTTTCTAGTGTGTGGTTTATTGGCAGGTTGTATGTGCAACTAGTGAAAATGAGTTTGGTCTTTGCCTTGGCAGCTTCTGCTCAGGAGCTGGTCCAAGTTGAATAGCAGGGAGGAAGTGCTTCAGCAAGGCCACATGGGGGAATGTTCCTTAGTGCCTGGACTTTGCACTAAAGCTCTTGTCTCTGGCTCTGTTCAGCTGGGAATTCACAGGGGAAAGGAAGGGATGGCCGTGTTCCTGTCGACTAGAATTCTCACAGTAGCTTTGAGGAGTTAGAAGGCAAAATGTCATAGAAACGCGGTGTGAGATGGGAGCCTACATGGTAGCTACTTTTGTTTTTTCTTTTTTGATGGTAGAAGAATCATTATATTCACACTGAATCTTCTTCATCTGCCACTGTAAAACTGGAGCATGCAGAAGAGGATTAGTCTCTTTTTAATCATTAGTACTTGTTTCTACTATTGCCTGCATGGGTTTTGTAGTAAATATAATGCTGATGGCAAAATGCATAGATATGAGATATTGCCCATATTGTAAGCTTTCTTGTTTTTTTGCAGTTAGCTTAAAACATGATTAAAATCAAGACTGCATCTATTAACTACAATGACACAGTGATCATTTTCCTATTGTTTTAGGATCTAGTATCTAAGGATTTTTAAATACAGCTCAGAGTCCTCTAATCACAACGTTGTTTGCAGTTTCACATCTCTCTGACACATATAGGTTTCATTACCATATGATGAGCAGCTAGTCTTGTTCTTAGCTCTGCGCTAAAACATTATATTTTCTGGCTCAGCTCATATATAGGTAGTGCTTTATATTTAATAATAGTAACAGCAATAATAATAATAATATGCTTTTATTCTGAATTCTGACATTATATGTAGGAATGCTAAATGCTGGTTATTACATGAGGTAATACTGGCAGAGCAAGATGCAAGCAGAGCCACTGTCTCCTATTTCTGCCTCTGTCCTGTACCAACCTCAGCTGACCATCTTGTAAAATATTGGCTTAGGACTGTCTACCTCTCTGGAGTGTTGTGAGGCTTAATTAATGTTTTCTGAATCACTTTGGTGCATCTGCAAAGAAAAGGTCTGTATAATTGCTATGCAAGTTTATTTGTGTTTTATTTTTTTGTAAAGCTTTGTTTGCCTGAACCTTTCTGTTGCTCTTATGAGTAATTGCTAGACCATGTGAGTGTGAATTGGTGGAAAGGCTAAAAGCTTGAATTGTTTTTTTCCTTTTGCTTGATCTATACTTTTTATAAGAGCAAAAAAAATTAAGGGTTAGTGACTGGGACTTGACTTCAGGAGTGGCAAATATTATTGATAAACATAGCCTTTCTAGAGGCTGATTGCCCTTGGCACTTCTAAGTGTGTAACAAGCAGAGCCCCCTATGTGCATCTCTGTAGCATTTTTATTTGTAGGCCAAGCATACATGAAAATAAAACTCAGTGCCAGGCAAGGAAGCAAAGGCTGACAGCATTTAATTCCACATTTACAGATCAACCAGATTTACGTAACTGAAAGTCTCTTTATGCTTTAACCCGAGTCCTGTAAGTGGGTCTGTCATAAGCTTCCTGCTGGCAGGAGGAGGATCTCACCGTGTATTATGCTACTTCTTGTTCAGAAAACTACAGACCCTTCAGCATTTTCTCAGCAGGATCTTTGTGTCTTATGCATCATAAATGTTCCAGGACTTTTATTTAAAACTGGAGTGATTTCTTGCCATGATTGAAAACAAACGTTTTTCTCTGAATGAGAGTCCAACCCTCTCATAAAGTGCTCTGAGACTCAAGGCTTTACATGGCTAACAATTGGGTTAATCAGATTTACCCAGAAATCCTGTTTCTCTAGCACTGTGATCATTTACGTGAGTAAATGTTCAGCGAGTGTGGGAAGGCCCGACAAGGAATGACCTTCAGCTCTGAGGTCTCCAGGCCTGTCCATTCCCCTCTTTACGATCATTCCAGTCCTGGCCGTGGAGCAGCGCTTCCCCTGTTACGATCAAATTCAGCATATGCCACTGATGGCACCTAAGGTCTGCCGTGGTCAGAGGGTTGAGAGATCACTAATATAACCCCGAATCTGGGATGGGGAGAGGAACAGACCCTTGTGTACCCCAGCAACTCAGTGCTGGTTGATCACACTGGTGATCTTAGTGCACTGGTAGAAAGGTTAAGCCAAACTTGCCTTTCTGCAAACTGCTGATTGTTTTGCCATAACAGACTAGAAAAAACTGCTGTGAAGAAAAGGAGATAAACCTTCTTTATGTTTGAAGACTGCTGCCCACACGAGCTGATGTGAAGATGTGTATGAAAACACCATGCACATTTATTTTCTACTAGAAATGTGGTACCTGCACACTGCATCCCTATGGTGGGCTTACTACCCCTGGACTGAATTCCCATAATTTTTATTCGTTGCAGATCTTCACTTATCTTCTAAGGAAATGTGCCTTGCAAGGGACAGAAGATCTGTGCTTAGGTGCAAGGATATACACTGTTGGATATATGTACAGAGCAACCTGTGAGCAAACTTTACAGCCAGTGCAAATGTGCAGAATTATCCTTCTGGTTTCTAATGCTACTAGCACATAAGCAAGAAAGCACTTTGGAGCTGGCTGAGAAGGGGTGGATAACACGAGTGGCAAACAGACCACTTTAGGAACAGTAATTCAGCTGTAAAAGCCTAATAGATCAGAGAAGTAATGGTTTGGTAAGAGATTTGTTTTTAGAACAGCAGCCTAAGAGAAAAGCCTCTGCTCAACACTAACACACTGGGTTATCATTTCAAACTACAAGACAGTACTTAAAGAAGCTGGCAGGAGGCACACTAGTCATTGCCCGTAGCGGCCCAAGTTCCTTCAACAGAAGCAAAGACATAGTTATTAAAATGCAAGGTTTACTTCTTTAAAAAATAAAAGAGCTTCTAGGGAGATTAATTTTCACTTCAGCCAGGCAATCATTTCATAAACATGCCAGTGTGATTTAAGACAAGCTGGATCTGTTCCTCTTTGGATTATGCATCTGATTTATCTGCAAATTTCCTACCCCTCACAAATAAAACCAAATTTTACTCTTTTAACAAAGAGGATTTACCAACAATGTTTAACCAAAATGCCACTGGCATCCATGCTGAACTGATATGTTCTGTAATGAATGTTACATTTATCAAGGAGATATAGAATAGAGCTGAGGACTCAGCTTTAAATGTTTTGGGGTTTTGAGTTGTTGCTGATGATGATGTATTTAAGGCCACTATGCTGTTTCACTAGTGAGGCACATGTAGCTGAAATGAGACTCTTCATTCCCATTATGAGCTTTCTGCTGTACTAAGCAGAGTAAATCCCAGAAGCTCTGGTATCTCCTTCATAGGCACTGTAGATTAATTAGTCAATGTTATTTAAGGCTGAACCCTGAGTCTTCTGCTAGACTGACTTGTATAATAAATGCTCTTATGCAAAGGTTTTGATCAGCTAATGCTTTCTTCAAGGGCTGGATAAGCATTTGTAAAGATTTATTATTTAACTAAGCATATCACCCACCTTAAAACAGGGATAGGGTCTGTTACTGTATGGAGGGAAGCTGAGTAGCAGTGCCCCAAGGTGCTGTGTGTTTCCTGGAGCTTCTGAGCATCTTCAGCTCCCCAAACTTGCAGTGGATGCACTCAAGGTTTGCAATACCTAAACCATTATGTTCTCCTAGGGAATCATATTTTTAAGAGATAATATTCAGAGCTGTACTAGCAGCAGTGGATCCATCCTGTTATTATGGAGATACAGCAGGAGAGTTCAAGAAAGCAACCCATCCCAACTGTAGATTGCCTGTTAACAGACTCCTTGGATTTCTGAGGATATCAGACCTTGAGGAAAACACCAGCAAATACTTTAAGTGCTGTCCCTGTTTTTTTCTGGCAAAATCTACCTGTCCCCAAATCTATGTATTCATCCTACTCTTACACAAAGAGGAGAAAGAGATGAGCAGCTCCTAAAGCTTCAGGTAAACTGTACTGTCAACTGAGGAGAAAACCAGGGAAGATGGGAGAGAACAATAAATTTAACTAGTCGAACAAGATGAAATATTTAGAACCTGGGAGCAAAGATGAAGGAGGAAGACATTCTTTCTGGCCCCAAAACTCTAGAAAATTAAAGCACCATTGTCAGGATGTGGATACAAAGTCTCCCTGGGGGGATGAGAACCAATTTATGCAGAGAACAGGCCTTTCAATGCACAAATCTGAGCTAAAGCACAGAAATAAAAAAAAGTTTATTTAATAGACACTTTGGATATAAGTCATTTATTTGGAATAAATCTGCCATTGACTGTTCCTAGTTTCACTGTTTTAAAATATCTATTTCATTTGTTTTGGGGATGTCTTTACCTGTTAACTCATTTTGTACCAAAATATTCAAGTATATACTTCTCTATGCTAACTGTAAGTAGATTCAACAATTCAGTAAATAAATCGTGTGTTCATTGCTGCTGACCCTAGGTAAGGACAGCCTTGAAGATGAGTGTTACATAAATGTCTAGGGTACATAGCAACACTGCGAAGAGAGAGGCTGCTGCATTGCTTTTGGTAGACCAGTCACACATTAAAATTCTGTCATTGCAAGGGCATGTTGCTCATCTTGTACTCTACAACCTGGGGGAAGAAATCTGGATGAGAGGTGGGGGAGGAAAAGTGAGAACTTCCTCCTTGTGCTGTAGCAAACAATATATTTTTACATTTACAGCAGGGCATTTCTTTCTATTTCAAAATAGCATGTCATTTCTTTTTCAGTGATGACAAATTCTCTCCTGGTGCTGAATAGTGGTGTTTGCATGTTAGAAATGTAGCGCAGTGGTAACGAGTTGCTTCTGAACTGAATAAATAAGACCTCTGAGCCTTTTCTGAGAGAAATGCAAAATATCAGAGAGCATACAGAGTGGACTGTGTCCTGAGCTGCACTCAGTGCAGTCTAGTTAGGAATGCTGCACAGGAAGCTCTGCAAGCTGCTGGGAAGAGGCAAGGTTTAGGGCAAAGAGAAAAACAACTGTTTTAAGGAGAAACACAGCAGCAATACATGATCTGCAGGCAGAAACAAGCCATGTCATTACATTTCTCATCTTGTCTTTGGACAATGCTGAGTCAGAGAGTATCCTGAAAGGACACTTTGGCATCGGGGAAAGTTGAGGGCTCTCAGACTAAGTCTGCAATGCAAAATGAAAGCAGATTTAAACACAGCTGGTCAGTCACCTGTGTGCAATTTCCAATTTGGTGCTCAGATTGAATCACCCTGTTGTACCTGAGGGTGAGTTGTGTGACAGCAAGTGGGTCTGACTCTCCGGTCAGTCTCAGCTGTGTCTGTAAGACTATGGACATTCCCTTTGTTTTTCTGTGGCTTTGTAGAAACAAGTTCTTCAGAGAAAGTGGAGCAGAGTATATTATTGTACTTCATTAGGTGAGATGCTTGAATGCATGTAGTATCCCATTAAGTGCAACACACAGAACGGATAAGGATAGTGAGTGCCAAGTTCCACTGGCAAATGAATATACTCTGCCTATATTTGCAGTATTGTCACAAGGAATAAACGGCAAAACCTATGCTGAGAAGTTTTGCATAGGAGAAGAACAAGTGTTGCATTTTTCCTTTATTATGTCAGAACACTTTGAATTAACTGTTAAAAAATAATTTCTAAGAATGTGAAGTGTCACCCAAGGCATTATTCTTTTTGGTTGCCTAACCATTTGTTCAATCTATATTTTTGGGGGAAAAAAATTAACGTAATGCCCCCAAGCAGGACTTTAAAAATGTGGCTGAGACTGGCAAAGATTCTCCACCTGTCAGTGAAGAGTCATTTTCTGTTGGAGCTGGGTGCATTGGTGCTGGATGCAAAGATGCTTTCATTAATCTCAGTCTTATCTACTCACCCTCCAAGGAAGAATAGAGGGAACTGAGCTTTTAACTCTATCTGTTCCTCTCTGCGTACCTCTGGTCTTCATCTGGAAACGTGCTTTGGCATCTAGATCACTGGAAAATACATGCCTTGTTAACAAAACCTGTGCATTTGGAGGTGGCATGGAAGGAAAACAGCCTCATCTGTGTGTCACGTTACCCTTTTCTGCTCTCAATCCTTGCCCTCAATAGCACGTGTTACATCAAGAGGCTTCTCCCACCTTCCTCTTCCTTTGACTCAGGAAAATGCCACTTCTGGAAATGCAGAAATACTCCCTTTTAGTCATAGCATACACCAACTTTCATGCTGCTTCTAATATACCTGGTCCAGTGACGGTTTCCAAGTCTCTTTGATCATCTTTAGGCAAGTCATGGACTGTTGGATCCAGGCCCAGGTGGTGCTTTTTAGAATGGGAGGAGGAGCCCTGCCACAAGGACAACTGTGTGTGAAATGTGGAAGACTCACGATATCAAAGATTATGTCACCTTCTGCATGAGAATGAGGGATCCAGTTTTGTGAAACTCAGATCCTTTGTGGTCACCAAAATTAAGTCATGTTTCTACTCTCACGCTTGGCTATTTCAGGACAGCTCGCAGTGATAGAAAGGGTTACTTATTTCAATTAAATTCTCTATTTCCATGCAGCCCCTTGTTTATCAACTGCATATAAATTCCTCTTTCACTGATTAAATATTTCTTCGCTTGGTTTCTTTGCTTCGGGGATCCTGAGAGCTCATTGTTTATAAAAAGAAAGAAGGATGGTGCTGTTAAGCAGACAGCTCCCAACACATATGTTCTGCTCTGCATCTTTGCAAAGGAGGCATTGGTGCTGCTGTGATTGTAGAAGGGCAGAGTTTTCACTGAGACTCAGATGCAACCAAGAGGCTCTTCCAGCACTCGTGTGCTGGAAGCTCTGGGCTTATTAACTATTACATTTTTTTTTAGCCCTGAAATAAGAAGCCTTAGTTTATCCGTGCCAGGTTGTGAAACCTTTAATCCCACTGAGCTTTTCCTACCCTGTATACCTTCCAATTAACTGCAAGAGAAAATTAAATGAAGTGCATTTGGGTAAGAAATGGTTTCCTTGATTGGTCTGTGACAACTTAGAAGAAAAGTCATAATAATGATTTTTTTTTCACTCAAACTGATTGATATCCAGGAAGATATTTAGATGGGACCAACTAGCAAGTATGTAAGTTCCATAATCTGAATAGAGCTTTTTTTTCAATATGTATGTTTTTACATTTTTCATATAAAGATATTTTCATTTCTGTGCAAAAGGTGAGTTTGAACAAATCCCCTCCATGTTTTTACTTAGAAAATGTCAGCGTCTCCAAAACATGTCTACTTATTTTTTAAAAAAATCCTTTGAAGATGCTTAGAAGGGCAAATCTGTTGAAACCAGCACTTTCCCAATTCAGTTGCAACAGCTTATTATTTTCTAATTGAAAAATGTTCTTTGGGATATATTTCTTTCCAGCCTTCATTAGTGAAAAATACTGTTCAAGCAATACAAGCCTCCTAATAACCTGCTAAGCCTCTAAGCTCAAGTTATGGAGCAGTGTGTCAGCAGGCAATCTTTAGATGGACTTGGGCTCAGATGTGCCACAAATGTCATCTTGAGGGTTCAGATAACAGTGTAGACATACTCCCAAAGCTTCTTTGCTCTAAAAGAAAACATTCACTTGTTGAAATTCAGATTGTAAGTTGGGTTATTCCATAAAGAGGTGGTAAAGATACAGAGTTAGAAATTACCTTAAAAAAGAGGACAAAGGATGTATTTTTATCTCACCTTGTTTGGGTAGTTATTCTGTGTTCATAAACCATGTGAGAGTTTGACGTGGTAAATTACCAAGAGCTGAGCACATCTGTATTAGTGTAAATATCCTGTAGAGACCTTGTTCCATGCTGCCACTGGTGGAAGGGCTTCACTGAACCAGGGTGTTACATGGATAGACAACAGCTAATCAAAATCCAGTCTGAGGGAAGAAAATGACCCCTAAATAAAATTTTTACCATCACTAAAATTTGGAAAAAAGGAATAAATGCATTTCAACTTCCAATTTTTTTCTCTTAGGAAGTAAACCTTGGAAATACGTGTTTCCAGTTAACATGTATAACGTGATAGAAAAGGTGAATGCCCTGCCTTTTCTGTAGATGTAGAGAGACTGTTTTATTAATGACCACATTCTTTCCTCCCTATTTCACACTATTCCCAGCCCCAGAAGAAAGAGTCAATAAAATTTGACCTGAATTTCCAATTCTGTAATTATATATTTTTTTCTAGTAGTGATGAAATAAAAATGAAGTCTTAAGAAGGAAGGTTGCATTTGCTTTTTTATCTGTATACAGTGTGCAAGATAACAATTTTGGAAAGTCCTACCATAAATGTCCATGCTTCTGAGTACTAAATTTTCTTTTCAGAGATATCTGTTTATATTAATGCAATTTCAATCTGTTCTTATGTTTTTATAGATCAGGATATGGTATATTTCTTTGAAAAGAAGTGACTGCTTAAATTCCAAGTGGAACAGAAAGCAAAATTTGGTCCTGAACTTTCATTTTTATTTTTATTTTTACTTAGGCTTGGCTTTAGGAGCAAGAATAGCATGTACTGGGTTCCGGTCCATAACAAATCATTCGCTTGTCATATGAAATAGCCCATTTCATAACTTCAGCTTGCTGATCCCTAACATGACAGAAGAACTATGTTTCACGATATAGAAAGAATAAAATAAGTCACTACTATAACTGTGTGCCTAGTAAATCATCAAAAAATAATCAATAAAGGCTTCAACTCTGCTTGTTTCCATCAAATGAAGCAAAGTTTTTACTAGTTAGCAATTATACAGCACTGTAAGGGTAGCTGCAAATCATTGACTAAAGAAGGGAACAGGGAGGTATTCTGAGCTCTATCCTATGGTTTTTCTCAGTTTCCTCACAAGCAAACCTCTGCTTAGGATTTTCAAAGCAACGTGATGGATTCAAGAAGTTCACTGAGGTTTTGATACCCAGCTGCATTAGTCTTTTTTTCAAAAAATCCCACTTTCTGTTTGCGTACATGATGAGAAGAGTTTTATGTACTTCCCTAGCATTGTGGTTTATTGCTTTCCCTGGCTCGTGGATCCTTAAATGTTCCTGCACTTCTAATTTATTTAGTTAAATTACAAGATTCTGCTTAAAGTAGAGAAAGGATGCTTCTTTCCAAAAATGCTAGAACGAATCAGCCATTTTCTCGTAATGGCGATCCTGACAAGTAAACTATTCAGCTGCTCGGTTCTGTTGCTGTTCAGATGTTATTGTTACGTTTTGTTATGCTAGCAGGACGCCCTAACTTGAGCTTATGTCTTGTATTGTATTTGACAAAGCACCATACATTTATTCCTCATGTAATTATAGCATTGTACTCTCAAGATATTTACTTTACAGGAAGCTTCATGACTTTGGAATAAACAAGCATTCCAAGACTGAGCTAAACATGGCTGAGTTGCTGTTTGTGAACTGGTTTTAATTAATGCCATACTGCTTTAATCATAGAAGTGTTGTGTGTGTGTGTGTATATGTAATTACATATTACTGCCTTCAGGGGAGGATGGGATTTCAGTGCTTAAATGGAGGCTTTTGAGATACCTTAAAGTATTAGAAACATCTGTACAGGACTGGCAGATAAACCACAGGAGATCCATGATCTTCTGGAATGGCAGCAGGAATCAAGGTAGGCTAAGAACCAAAATTGTTCTAGGCAACTTTGTTTAAGCACCTGAATCACTCCCAGAGCCATTTTCTGTGACTTAAATAATAGGCTCATGCTTACTTCATATGCCATCTGAATTTCAAACAAATCTAGAACAATTGAAATGCAAGACAGTGTCAAAGATATTCTATCATATTTTTGATTATGAGACCAAATCAGAAGCAGAATAAATTTATTTCATTCACATACATAGTCATTCCACCACTGGAGCTTAGAAAAACCCCAGTCCTTCATGTTCTGCGTGTCATTGTCCTTTCAGAGCACAGTGGGAATAGAAAACAGAAAACAGAAAGCGCCTGGCCCTTAACCCACCAAAAGCGATGTGAGCAAAGTTCCCTCTCATACCAGAACTGTATAGAGATCCTTCCTACTCAAGATGGGGGAACGGCACTTGAGATCCTCACTGCATAAAACATAATCTACCCAGTCTGGTAAAGTATTTCACAGTGTGTTTCATTCAAAGTACCTGCTCAAACACATTGTGTTGGTAGATCTTAATGAGGAACTGATACTCTATTGTCATCTTCAAGATATTACTGATTCTAAAACACAGGTGAAACAGAACTTCCCAGTGACTTTATTATGCATATTTTTGGTGCACTGAGGGCCAAAGAACCCTCTCAGTCTTTCTGCAAGATACTGAATGTCCTGGTAGCCATCTGCATAATCATTTTTACATCTAGCAGTAATGCATTTTTTCAGGAAAACTGCATATGAAATACAAATTGTCTCAGGAAAAAAAAAAAAGTGTGCAGACTCAGATTTCAGAATGGCTGTCAAAAGTTCTATTTAATTATTGATTTTTATGAAGTAAGGATATGCAACTGAACTGCATATATCAATCTCCATCTTGTACTTTGTCACTTATTTTCCAGAGTGATGTTGATATAACAAGGGCAAAAAGTACCATCCAGGATGAGAAGTTTAACATAGCAAGATGAAGTAAATACTATAAATTCCTTCTTACTTATTTTTAGTTTTTAGGCTCTGAACATGTCGAAGAAATTAACTTCTCCACTTCAGTGAAGAATTTCCTGATCTGTGGAAGTGGAAAAGGTGTTTATTTACACTTAACGTAGGATTAGTGGCAGGTTGGACAGAGTTGTAAAAGGAAATTTTGATACTTTAAAAAATGAGTGTGGTGTTTTTCTTTTAAAAGAATGTCTCCCCTTCCCCTGGCCAAGTAATGAGGTATGGCAGAATGTGTTTTGGCTCACAAGCTTTGATTTTCTGTGTGGTATTTGGAGAGGTTTGATGGGAATGGATGTATGTCACAAACAAATTTGTTTAACAGGAAAATCTTATTGTTTTTAAAAGAAAAGTGGGGTTGGCAAAAAAATGGGTGACTATTTATTTTGTCAAAACCTACTTAAAAATGCTAAAGCAAGAAAGGGAACTGTCCTTGCTCTGGACAGCAAGAAAAATATTGCAGTCTTTTGCCTACCTTCTAGCAGAAGGGAAAAATTGTACTTCCTCCTCCCCACTTTCAGCTCTGTATCAACCTCATTGTTCATGATATTTACTGGATTGCATGGCGTGCAGAAGAGTAGGCAATGGCAGGCAAAGACTGCTCCCACCTGATGGATGAGCTCTTGTACAGCCGCAGAGGGTAACCTCAGACAGAGACTGGGCAGCAATTGTGTCCTACTTGAGTAGCAACCTCTCATAAATTTCATTTTCTTAATGAGTCAGATCTCCTAAAGCCAATGCATACCTCTGTTGTATCGCCAGTGGGGAGATCTGAAAGCCTCTGAAGACTTCCAAGGAGATACGGGTCACCTGACTTGGATTCCTACTCTTCAGCATATCAAGGCTCTTTCAAAAGCCCTTCCCTTCGTTGATGTTATAGGGAACACACTCACCTATTTGGAGAAGACAGCCCATTACGGACCTAAAATGAAGGTACTAGTTAAGTGTGTAAAACAGGTGAACTGGACCGCTCCACACACCCCAGAATATCCTAGCCAGGGAGGCAGCTGAAAAGCTGTGCATGTTACGAAGTTGAGAGCCTCAGAGGAGCACACATACATGTTTCCTTACCTCTTCCTGAATCTGAGGTGAAAGGGATCGCTAGTGCTGACAACCTCTTGAAAGCTGGGGAGCAGCAGTGCAATCCATTTAGAGGGAAGCTGCTGCTGAACCTGACATGTGTCCAAGAGCCCAGCACATTCTTGTGCATGTTGCAGGAGGGCTTGAAAGTGGGGCACTGACACAATTTATCTCATCAACACAACTTGAATTGTTTCTCCTGAAAACCTGTCATCGTTCCTGTATGTGAGATGTCTTAAATTAATCTGCACTTTTCCTCTATTTTCCTGCTCCAACTCCTCCCAAATTTGGTTCTCATAAATTAAATGGCCCCCTGTTTTATATTAGTCTCTGGCCGCTTGTTTAGCATATACATAAACATTAGATTGAGCTTAATAACACTGCATTTTCTAATCTGAAGGTGTGCACTATAGTCTGATGACTGATGGCCTGAGTAACCATCGACTTGTTCTGTCTCTCTTCCTGAGAATGGTCCTTCTGGTTTTCCTGAAAATTCATTTTGTTAACTCAAAGTTTCTGACCTTTCTACAAATTAATTTTCCAAAGGAATCTCCCTCTAAGTTTTTATAGTAGTAGCTCTCCTACTGTGAGAATGGCACCTTAATTTTGGTGACTGTAGTGACCTCCTGATCTGCCATCTGTACCCAAACCTCTAAACAATTTCCAAAGCCACAGCTGCCCTGCAGGCACCACAGTACAGTGCTCTGCAGTGCCAGAGCTCCTAGGAAGAGACAAAAGGCCTAATTTTGAAGAGTTGGTACCTAGTGTTATGGACTTAGGTATATTTGTCCCACTGAAAGCAACTAGAAATGACCTGATGTGCAGAAGTTACCAACAACTTTTCTGTAACAGAATGAATGACAGAAATGTTTCATTTTCATTTAGGCACCTAAAAAAGTTGTCAAGAGCCTGTCAAGAATGTTAATGGGACATTGGCACTTTGAAAATCTGCCCTCCGGGTTAAATTATTGGGACTATAGGCTATGGAATTAAAAGACTATGCTGAATTTTAAAATAGCATCTCAAATCCATGGTGGCGTAAAAGGAGACATGAAGCCCAGATTCTCTGTTAGTATCTTCCCCAGTCACTGTGGCGTTAATTAACAAGATCAAAGTGAAAACAAATCAGTGCTGTTCTGACTTGACTAATCATATATTTGCTCTTTCCGTATACAAGTGCCTGTAACGTCATCCCTGTGACAGGCGAGCAGGAAAGAGTCCTTATAGCGCTTGTCTGTACACACATACATACGGATACATGCCCACATATACACATGCATGTTGTACAACCTTTACTACTGTGGTAGGAATATAGTTATACAGCACCTCCTCTATCCTCATATGTGTGTCTTGTTATCAGTGTAATGCATGATCTGTCACACATTGTGCTTCAGTAAAAAACACATTTTTTTGTAATTACACCAATAAATAGTTCTGTATACAGGATACTGTCACAATCGCAGTTAATTGCTGTTTTCTCCAACTATCTAATCTTAAATATATTTCATTCTATATGGTCAAGTCACCTGACAATGAAATCAATCCACAGTAAGTTTAACAGAGCACCATTAACAGGCTAATATGTTCCAGCCATGCCAATCACCCAGTAAATTTAGGAGAAGACAGTCCAGGCCTTCAAAGGCCTTACTAGCAGATCTTCCTGAAATGTTTGTCTCTGTGACAAACTAAGCAGGACATTTTCCACTAATTTGTTTTTTGCATGAAGGGGTCGCTTACGAAGAATATAACCTTTTAAAATTAATTTCCAGAAAGATATATTATTTTGTGGTACATATGGCTATTTATTCGGAATGGCTTGCACAGAGGATTGAAGGTGAGCAATGCCATTAATGTTGTAAACCAGCTTCTCGGCCTCAGTCTTCGATGGAGAAAAACAAAATCTGATTTACAAGGAGGGATGTACTGGTATGCAATACCTGCTGTGCGGCTCTGCCCTGAGAGTTAAGAGGCTCTGCAGACTACTTTCTTTTATTTATATTTATAGCACTGTTGTCAGAAGTGCTTGGAAAGATGTATAGCAGTTTGAAAATGTAGCACAGTAAAATGATCATGCTTAAATTCTCGAAGCAACAATGAAAATGAGAAACATTTTAATGTGGTTACAACTCCTGGAAAATGTGTAAAAATTTGTCCTCGGCATGTAATCCGCCTGAAAATACTTCATTTTGCTTATTATTGCCTGAGCACGTGCTTCTTTTAATTGAAAACAATAAGAAAACCCAAGGAGGTATTTTTACACATGTGAATTCCCTTGGAATCCGTACTGTACGCTCACATGGTGATGGTGTATGTATCACACCTGTGCGCTGGCTGGCATTGCCGTCAATGTAACCGTCACAGAATCACAGAATCAGTAAGGTTGGAAGGGACCTCTGGAGATCAGCTAGTTTAACCTCCCTGCTCAGCAGGGTCACCTAGAGCATGTGAGACAGGGTTGCTTCCAGGCGGGCCTTGAAGAGCTCCAGAGAAGGAGACCCCACAACCTCTCTGGGCAACCTGGTCCAGGGCTCCGTCACTCTCACAGGGAAGAAATTCCCCCTCAGCGTCAGGCAGGACTTCCTGTGCTTCAATTTCTGCCCATTGCCTCTTGTCCTGTCACACAGGACAACTGAAAAGAGTTTGTCCCTGTCCCCTTGACACCCTCCCTGCAGGTACTTGTACACATTGATAAGATCCCCCACTCAGGCTTCTCTTCCCCAGGCTGAACAGGCCCAGCTCTTGCAGCCGTTCCTCAGAGGGCAGATGCTCCAGCCCTCGGATCATCTTTGTAGCCCTATGCTGGACTCTCTCCAGTAGCTCCATGTGTGTCTTGTCCTGGGGAGCCCAGAACTGGACACAGGACTCGAGATGAGGCCTCACCAGGCCTGAGTAGAGGAGCAGGATCACCTCCACCTGCTGGCAACACTCTTCCCAATGCACCCCAGGACACCATTGGCTTTCCTGGCCACAAGGGCACATTGCTGGCTCATGGTCAACTTGTCATCCCCCAGCACTCCCAGGTCCTTCTCTGCAGAGCTGCCCTCCACAAGGTCAGCCCCCAGCTTGTACTGGTGCCTAGGGTTATTTTTCCCTAGGTGCAGGACCCTGCACTTGCCCTTGTTGAACCTCAGGAGGTTCCTCTCCGCCCAGCTCTCCAGCCTGTCCAGGTCTCTCTGAATAGAAGCACAGCCCTCTGGTGTGTCAGCCACTCCTCCCAGCTTGGGATCATCTCTGTAATACAGTCCTGGCTCACCACTGACCCTCAAGGATCCCTTTTCCTGGCAGATAACTCAGTGCAGTATGTGGTTATGTGAAAGGGAAGGTCATGCAAGGCTAGGTCAGGTTGCATGAAGGGAGATGATACAAAGTGACAGGCCACAGTTGGGATCTATAACTAATATTTATTGCTAAATTATTCTCTTTATTTCAAAAAGGATTCTGTGGTGGAGGGGAAGGACTAGTGTCTCCGTATATTTTCCTAATGCAGTAGATTTCCAGAACTTTTAGGCACTGTGTGCATTCTGCATACCTGACCTCCTCATGAAAAGGAGATAACATGCAGCCACATGGGGAATTATCTAAGTATAAATTGGGACAGAAGAAAACCTGATGGCTGAAAAATGGGTAAGCAGATATAAGTTTATTTTCTGTAGTTATATTTCAGCTTCATTTCTAATTCAGTTTATTACAAAAGTGACTGGAATAGGCCGTTTTTAATGACAAGGTCTCATTGCTGCTGATTTTCAGCTCACTAGGGAGACTGGTTCAAAATGTCCTGCATCTCTACGCACATTCACATACACAGATGGTGAAGTCTAGATTTATCTCTATGGAGAGAGGACAGCTGCTAAAAATAGGAATTTTGGAAAGTTGCAAGAGGGAGAACAAAAAGATTCACAGTTGTTCATTGTCCTGCCTTGACAAAACATGATTCTTAACAACCCTGGGGAGAAAGATCAGCCGAGAAAATGAAAGCCTTCACAGAGGTATTGCTCCACAATAGAGGCCAGAGACATACAATACCGATTTTAATGCATATAATGAAGCCACCGGAGATCCTAAAAAAGATGTCTGAAAGCCAAAGCCACACAATATTTTTGCGTCATTATGTGATACTGTAGGGATGTCCCTGGATGCTGAAGTTGGTGAGATCCTGGTCTGAAAAAAACTTTCAGGCAAGTTTAACTTCAATCGCACTGGGGTCAAAGCAATGTATGGTTGCACGGGCTGTATACAAAATATCTCAATTTTATGGGATCAAACACCACAGTGCTCATTTTTTAGTCCCATCAGAACAGACTCCGCACACCTGAGTGAGCTGCCTAAAGCTGGCAAGGAGCTTCTTGTCTCAGAAAGGGAGCCACCATATGGGAAGTTACCTTGGATGGCCAAAGGAAAAGTCGGAAATGAGGATGTGTTTAAGCGCTGATACAGTGAGCCTACAGACCTCACAGAATGACCTTATTTCTGTTAAAATCAGCAGAGAAGGTCATTTTCTTCCTTTAAAACAGAGCGGGGAGGTGGTTGCCCCTGTGTCCCCCTCCCTTATCTCCTTTTTCATTTTCTCCTTGTAGGCTGTCTGAGCATTTGGCTCAGATCTGGGCTGTGAGGAACGCAGCTTTGATTTGCGTCTCTGCCTAACGCCGCTCCAGCAGCCCTCTGTGGGCAGCATCCTCGGAGAAGGTCCCTCAGTCCTTACCTTTACATGACTGAGTCCAGGGGATAAGTGTGTGCCCTTGCCATAAAGCCCTGTCCCTCCACAGATTCAGAGAAAACTCCTTAGAGCTCAACTCTACTGCTGCTCCCATCATTTTTGCTTTCCTCTCCCCACTTGCCCGCTACAGCTAAGGGGGATCAGAGAGCTGGGGATTCCTGGGGAGTCCTGACACTCAGGCTGCTGTGAACAGTTGTATCTTGAAAAATATTTTAAAATTATTTTTATCCCATCCTTCCCTGCCCTCAAAGATTTTTCTTTCGAAACATTTCTAATACCTTTTCTTGAATTTGTTCAGAAGAATTTCAAAGAATAAGAATTATGTAATCTAAACATTTTAATCAAGTCTTGATACACAGTTATAAAAGACAAAAGTAAGGTTCTAAGAAGACTCACTGAGCATGAAAGGATTTTTTTTTTTTTTTTTTTTTTTTTTTTTTAGCTGTATGCATGTCGGGACACCAATTTTCCTCCTATTTTAGTTAGCTGAAATAGTCCAGAGTAATTAAACAAATAGCTACTGTTTGTAGAATTTGAGTAGATCCCTCAAACATACCAAATAAAAATCTTTGTGTTTATCTGACTTTGAAGAAAATCAACCTTAAATAAACCAAAGTTTAAATAAGCTTTTTTTACTGCTAGTATTTATTTCTGCCAACAGAATAGTGTTATATAAAGCGTAAATTAAATGACTGAACTGACTACTTGAAATATAATCATCATATAGTTCCTTTCCTTCTTCCAGCGCCTCAGTTCCAAGCAAATGGTTAAAGTCCCATGCAATCAGTTTATATATATATAAACTATATATATATAAACCTATACATATAGGTCTTTTTTGAATTTGGAACTGGAGTCCTTCACGCAGGAGAACACCTTCATCCAGCCAAAGCCCGCTGCCTGTGCTTTGCTGCATTGGAGGCAATCTCAGCCCATGCCTTCTTTAATGAGGGCGATAGACCAGACTCAGTCAGCCAGTTACACCCTGGGAATGGAATAGGGTTGGATTTGAGCGTTTAGCTTGTGACCTTTCTTCTCTTGATTGTTCAATATGCTGGTAGTTTTATTCTCACCTCCCACTCTGCCTGTTTATGTGACTATTATGTTCAGTCACGGATGGCTGGGACACTGCAGATTTCCTTGTTGACTCATGGAAAAGAGGATTTCCACATCAGGAGAGGGTTGTATGTGGATATTAACACTTTGATGTGAGAAAGCACAGAAGCACATCCCCTCTACAAACAGCTGCTTTGGGAGGACCCTTCCCAGGTGACATGCCAGCCCCTTAAGGCTTTGTGTCTCCTCCATTCTGTAAAAAATTGCTGTTTCTATAGTGTAGAGGACAATTCCAAAGCAATCCCCCAAAGTGGAAATGAATCCATGTAGACGTATAGTTGAAAAAGTATAAAAATAAAGCCTTTTACTGCTCCATAAGGATGCTCACTGCAGGCATCAGTGAGAGAAAATAACTCACTGGAGAGTTTCCATGGCACTTTTGTCTGGGAAAGAAAGAGGACTTAGACCCATGGTTAAAGTACTTGTTTCTCCCCCATTTTCAGATGATGCAGTGTCTTCCCTTCTTCTCCACTTGCCTTCCCTCCCTCAGCCATTTCATCCCCCTAACTGCTCAATGTTTCTAGAAGCCTTGTGAGAAGGAGCAGTATGAATATCCTCCACATAATGGGTAGGGGACTGAGCAGATAATTTGTCCAGAATAACACAGAAATTCTCTATCTAATTTGGGAATGAGTCTTCAATCCTCGAAGACTGATTCTACCACTTTAACCTCAAGATGATCCCGTCACCCAGAAAGTACCTGGAATAAGCCAGCATTGCAATGTTGCCATGAGTAGAGCAGGTCTCTGCAGGACAAAAGTCGTGGCCCTAGCTTCACTGATCTGTTATTTTTTTTAAAAAGATGATCAGGAAGTGATGTTTTTTCTCTAAACCAGACTAACAGTACACCTCATTTTAAGGACCATTAGGACCATTGTGAATTTATGCTTCCTACTAGAGGTGTGCTTTGGAACTATTAAAAGCCAAACTGTTGGAGTCACCGTTCCCCAAAAGCAGGTATTCTTTTGGGTTCAGACTCATCCTATTATTAGATACCTTATTTTGTGACATATAGATTATTTGTATAGAAATATATGCATATTCTTACTTATTTTCCTCTCCGAAAAAGAGATCCTACTAAAGGAGAGAGTTCCTCTCCTAAAAAATCCTTTGAACCCCAGACATATTAAAAATGATATAGCAAAAAAACCAAAATGCTTGAAACAAGTGAGAAGTGGTTGAGAGCATGCTTCCTTGCTGTTGATGGCATTCAATCAAGGACAAACAGGACATTACTGGAGCTGGAGGGGAAATACTTCTACCTTAAAAGAAAAATGTGTCTACGGCTCATTTGCTGTACTTGGAGGCACAGCACATTTCTCTCACTAACGCAAAAGGCTCTGTACAACACAGTGTAGCACTGATCTTGCAGTCAGGCACCTCTCTCTGAATCCATGTACCTACCTGTGCCCTATGCATTTCTTCACGTGCATTGGGCTGTGGGATTGCAGCTTGCAGTTGTAAGAAAGCAAGTAAAAGAGTGGAGACGGTCTGGTTTTGTGGGAACATCATTTAATCAAGCACTGAAGTGGGAAATACGTGGTTCCTTGGGTGGTATGGTAACTTATGTCAGACCTGGGAAATTTTTTAGGGGTGAATCTGATAATATACTACAACACTGGAGGTTACAAGATACATAATGAACAATACTGTCCAGCTTGCTTATGCAGCACACCTCAACAACATATTCGTAAACCTGAATCAAACCCTGCATGCTTGATTAGCACCTTAGTAACTCCACTGGATTACCAGAGGCTTTTATAAATTGGACTGATAAGATATATTATTGTAATCTTCGCTTTCTATGAGTAAAGGCTGTATCTCTGCAGAAGTTCCTCTTCTCTTCTTCTTGCAGGCGAGAGCGATCCCTGTGAGCAGAGCAGTAATTATGCCACCAATCACAGCTGCGCCTAGTAACCAGGCCCAGATCTGACGAGCTTGCTCAAGATAGCGTATTAAAAAGTCCTGGAAAGAACCAAGTGCTGGGGAAAAAAAAAAAAAAACAGAAAAAGAAAGATCCTTTTACATACATAATGTATAGGTAGTTTATAGAGGCCAGTAATTATGTAATGGCTAATACTGTAAGACTCAAAGTGAAAAAAAGACATTACATTGATGAAAATTGCCTGAAGGTCACAAATAGTTTTAAACAGATCTCTTCAGTCCTTAGAGTTTACATTTTCCCATCTTTAACACAAAGACAGGAACAGAGTTTACTGTTCCCAGCATTTTCTATGGTTTTATCAAAACTGTGAGAATGTAACACAAGAACAGACTGATGCAGTATGGCCAAGGGTCCCACTAGCTCAGCATCCTTCCAGCAGCAACCAAAGTAGAGTACTAGAGAAGAGTTTAAGAGCAGGTCAAACATATTAAGATCCTTTCACAAAATACTCTTCCAGTCTCCACCAGCTTGCAGCTCAGGGATTTCCTGAACCAGGATGGTGTCCTCATACGTAACAGTCACTACTGGATTTTTTTATTCTTTTCAACAGCTTGTCCAACTGCTCTTTGAACGTTTATCACAACTTCTTGGACCAAAGAAGTCATTTTCTTAACTACATGCTGTGTGAAGAGCCACCTCCTTTCACTTGGTTTGAACCTGCCACCTGCTTGTTTCATTTGATGTCTCTTGGGCTGGGAGTGGCAGTAGACAACCATTCTCTGGCACATTCCACACCAGAAACTCCTGAAGAAAGAGGTGGAACTTTCTTTCTTTGCGGGGGGAGGAGGGCTTTCCAGGAAAGCTTCTCTCTGGTTAGAGAATCAGCTACCTCCTTGCTTTCCTGTAAGAGTATGACTTTCTTGCTATGGCCCAACGAGTTATGAAAACCTTGTCATACTGGGCTTTCACTTCACTGTGTGACCTCTTCACAACGCACCCCACAGCCTGCTAGCTTGTATGTAAGAAATGGGAGTATGTGTCCCATTAGAACAAGTGGGATCTGGAATCCACATCTCCCATATACTATCTGTAACTAGCTATTAAGATAAGAAAAGGGGACATCTATGGGAAGGTTGTGGTTTTCTTTTGAATAATGGTCACGCAGCTGGACTCCTGTAGGTGTACTCGACCACTTTTAGTGTGGTACACTCCCAGAATGTCTCCTTGTCCATCTCCTAGTTTCACTGGTGCAGAGAAAAGTGACCTCCATGTATCTCCTTGAAGCATGGTGCTTCTGACCATGTGCTTTTGAATGCACTGTGCTCTGAGAAGATGATATTGGTTTGGGCACCCTTAAACAATCCTTAACACTTGATGTCTGAATTACTCTTTGAGATACAATTCCAGTTTAGCCTGAATATAGTTTGCTTTGCCCCTACAACTCCACTTTGCTTTTGGGAAGTGTGGTTCCTATTTCTTTGGTTCTTGTTTTGCAATTTTGTATTCTGAGGTTGGTTTTGCCACAGTCTGCCCATTCAGCCTTCTGCTTCTAACTGCAGTAGACATATAAATGCTATATAACACCAAGAATTATCAAAAATTTAGGTTCTTAATATTTCAGAGTGAACTCCACAAGCATCTGTGTACAAGGCACCTCATCATTTCTTGTCTGTCAAATGAGGACAGCACTAGCCAGTCAAATCCTTTGTATTGCAAATATAAATTAATATTTCTTCAGGACTCAGCTGCTGCAGTGGTAGACACCAAAGGAAAAGTGTAAGAGGAAACGTCTTCAGGAAAGTGTTTTAAGAGTGGGCAATAAATCATACATTTGGCTACCTACGACTTAACAGAGAAAACCAAAATTAAGGAGAAAGGGATATCTGATTTTTAATGAATTCTGTCCATGCTGTGCAATGAATGAGGTGGAAGTCTGGGGAAAAATAGCATGTAATTAAAGATAGTGCATACATATAAGGCTGGAGAGTGAATTGTGACTGTATGGACAAGTTTAATGTTGGAAATTTTAACTTTTCATGCTTGACTTCGTAACCTCAACATTTTTTTAACCTACCTCTTTTATGGTTATATTATAAACAAGACTGAATTAGACATAAAATGGATAGTTAACTGATAGTTATATACTGCCACAAAGTTCTCCTTGCAGAACTTTATCTGGGATATGAGGGATTTATAAGTGACTTCTTAAATCCATACTTTGTCCTTCAACCATCTCTCTCCTCCATCAGTATTAATTGGAGTTCTGAGCTATCTTCTCCTTGGTAAAAAGTAACATGACTTTGAGACATAAGTCGCATTTCATGGCAGGTCCTTTCAGAAGGGATTAATCTAATCCGTTTTTTTATATCCCTGATATTCAGTAAAAGATACCTCTTTCTTGCTCTCTGAACACAATTCCTGTAATTAACTTGAAGCCAACAGCCACTTACTGTCTGTTTTCTGCTTCTTTTTGCTGTGCAAAAGATGTTTGGCATCCCCATCTTAAAGTTACCATGGTAACTCTGGGGCGCCGGAGAATGGAATATCCCAGGGCTCCCTATAATCTGCAAACGTATGACTGTAACACAACAGTAAACCTATGACTGTTCCCGGACCCGTGAGCTTGGCCAGCCTTCCTGCTCAGCAGAAATCTTGCAAACTGGGATTTCAAGGACTCCATTGCCATAATGCTTTAGTCTCTGCCAGTGCTAGACCTGTGAGTACGGCGATGGTTTGCTGATGGTTACCTGGGAAAAGCATTAAGAGAGTGTGTAGAGGACCTGGCCGCTCTGTGGGAGCCATTTGTGTTTTGAGTCAAATGAAGTCATCCTCCCCAGAAGGTGCCATGAACATTGATTAAAACAACCCTCCCAGACAATAACTTCATGACAAAACAAGAGGAACCTAGGTTTTGTCAGTGTTTGATCTCTAGCCTTCCATTTGTGACTAATACCAAGAAATCCCTTATCTTACTCTCGCCCACAGAAAAATGACAGTAATTAACCCCAGCCACAGTCCTGGCATTCAGCTCTTGAAATTCTTTCTTCTCAAAGAGATTTTTAGCTCAACAACAAATAATTTCTTACTATTAATCACCAAATCACTGATTAGTCCATTTTGTGTAGGTTACTGATGTTACAACAGTACACAACAGTGTAATTTTAGAGTGAAGCCATGTGTGTCTCATATATTTTTGGAAATAATACGGACTTTTCCTCCATAATTAAAACAGAAGGAACATGTTACAGCTAATCTATTCCTGGGCATCCAAAGATCTTCCTGTTGTGGTGATCTCAAATTATGTTATTGATATAATGGATCCCAGGGATGAGCAAAACCACCTTAATATTTAAAAAGAATTGTAAATAGTATGTACCTATTTCCTATATTCCTTCTATGAAAACTAAGGTGATGGCAAAGCCTTCCAGGGTAAATTTCACAAATTAGAAATAAAACATCTGCCTAGCTGAATAAACAAACAAAACAAATATCCTCTCATTCATTAATTGCCATACACTTCACTGGCATGCTGGCAGAGACTTACCATTCCATTTGGTGTGTTTTTCTTCCCCTAATCTGTGTAATTAATGAGCACCAGATTTTAAAGTAAACTTTCAGGCAACACAAACTTATCTAGCTCAGGACTGCAGATTTGTTTTTCTCACCCTGCTAAGACAGTACTTTATATTTGGTTGTTGTCATTCCTTGGCTTGGTGTGGGTGGTTCGTATGTTGTGTCTCTTTGGCTGATCATGGGAAAGATCACTGAGACTTCTGTAATCAAAAAAGCTGGGAGAGATTTCAAATTGTGGACATCCTTAGTCTATCCTTACAGAGGACCACTTGTCCCTGCAATGATGAGAAGTTCACAGCTCCCACAAACTTCACTAGGGTGGAAAATCTTTCATAATGTTGTCTTCTTACAGTTTAAGGCTTTCCATAATCATGGAAGAAAGTCTGGAGAAGATGCTCAATCACAGTCCACTATATTTGGACTGCAAGAGACTCTGTGCAAAGAGTGTTAATGAGCTGTGCATGGTAGAACCGCAATATCTATTGGTGTAAATTCAAGCTGCTCCTCTTCAGTCCTGTCTTAAATCTAAGGTGGGCAGCTCGGGAAGCTATGATTCATCCCCTTGCTGCCTCCCTTCATTGTGTGGCTATCTCTGGAAATGGTGAGCATCAGACCCTTTCTGCATGTTATAATCAATTTTATAATCCACTTTTCAGTGCTGAAGTTGGCTACAGTCTTCCCTGCCTCTTACTTCTGCACAGTAGCATTGCTGTGCATTCCCACCCACTCACTGGCAGTGCTGACACATCCGCAGAGTGGATTACAGGCAGAAATGGATTACTTTGGTGTATTGAAAGGAGAGAAATCAAATATTCCTGGGTATATTTACAGAGCAACACAAGTTGTTGTTGTTGTTGTTGTTGCGGTTGTTGTTACTGGATAACCTGAGTTAACACTTGCACTTGATAACTGCTCTTTCACAGTTTGCTTATATGAATCTCTCAAAAAGGAGGTGAAATCTGGCTATAGGATACCTGATATGCATCACCATCACATTACGTGCTACTCGGGTGTTAATAATTCACTGAAAGATGATTTCCTAGGCCTCAAGGGAAAAGGAGGAAACAAAGCAACAAACAGGCAGATTTAAAAACCATGTCTATTTTCCTCCACTAAGCATCTTTTCATAATAGCCAAACTGTCTGCTTGCACTCTGCTTTCTGAAGAATATGTTTTTACATCCTGTTTTCTTGGTTCTTTCTTTATTTTTTAATTGACCTTATTCTACACCTCCTTATCTCTGCCTGAGGAAAACCCCAGGACCAGCATGCTCTCTTCTCATCTTTTATTTATAAAAAAAAATATTTTTTGTCAAGTGTTTCACAAAGTCAGCATATCCCAGTCTTTAGCAAGTACTCCCACCTTTAATTGCATTCTATTACCCCAGCATTCACATTTTAATGCATATTTCATTATTTTATAGTCTTAAATTCAAAACGCCCTTTCACATTGTACCAACAGCACATGCTCCTGCATGCAGAGATTCAGCAGAACCCCCCCATCATAGTACAGTGCCATTTGGTATCTATTTTATTTGCCAGTTTCTATGTTTTCTAATTGCCTGGCTCTCATTTTGCAACAAAATTGCCGAAGATCTATTAATAGAAATGAGCTACCATCTGAATCTGGATCTGGGTTTTCCTTCTGCAACACACCCATGCACAACCGGCCAGGGCAGCTCCACTCCCAGCCCTCTACATTATAATCACACTGCTATTAGCCTTGCTTTGCCCTCAGTGTCAAAGCTCCCTGATTAAGATGTTCAAAAATTGCAGCTGATGGTTAGATTCCTGGGTTTATAATTAGGTAGCTGCCTTTTTTCTTTCAAAAAATGTGAAACATCCAGCCACACTTGCAGGTGTTGTCAGATTGTACCCACTAAGAGAAGGAGAGTTTCTGAGGAAAATTCAGGCTGTGTCTATGGTTTTATGTGTTCCTATATCTGAAGGAAAAAATTAAAAAGACTTAGTCCAGAGCATTCAACGCAAATGCTTGGAATAACTCCTGCAATAGAATATTGTTTTGACAACCATTGCTAGGTGGTGCCGTTAATCTTCCAAATCCTTTTTATTGATGCCAGCAAATGTTCGTCCTCAGCAAGCCATGTCATTTTATTAGTTTTTACAGTTCACGGTTCCCATGTCAGGAAGAGCTGGGTGTCTGCTTCAGTTTCTGCTCAAGTCAGCACCCAGCCAATTAGACTCTGACATGTCTTTGTTTCCTGAAGGATGGATTTCTGTATATACTGTTTGTGACCACTTCTGTTTCAAGGCTGTCATACGTATAAAAATAAATGAAGCTGCAAGTAAAATATCCATATACTCTCCCACACTGGTTTGTTTTTAAGTAGGAAAAAGGGCTCTAGGCATCAACTTCTTCCCCAGGGGAAAACAACAGTATCCTTTAGCAATAAAATACCATTTTCTCATTGGATCCTTTCCCACTTTTATATTTTGTAACCAGCCTCATAATGCTCTGTATGGAACTACAAATTGCTGTACTTTAACCCAGAACTGCTGCCTTCGTTGCTTTTCTCCAGTTACTCACTTTATAACCAAACAAAACCTAGTTTATTTTTTCATTGCTCATTCTACCCATTCCTATTCCTCTGTTTTTACCCTTCCTCCTCATTAGGAAGATCTGCAGAAATTCTGCCTATGCTCATCCATCTAGATCTTCACTGCTATTATTTTTTCTACCTTTGTAACTTTTTCCTGCACACCTTGTAATTCCTGGCTGCCACTCACAGGCCCATGTTTCTGTTCTGCCATGAGTATGCTGGAGGCAGGCTTTCCTTCTTCAGCTCCTCTACCAAGAATTTCCTATTTACTCTTAACAAGAACCTGGTATTCGTATTCAGAGAAAAGTTTGTATTTAGACACTGAAATACTGAGAAAATCCTTATCTACATTTTGAAATTCTAGACCGTTTTCCATTTGTAACCCATTCTTTCCTTTGGATGAGAAATAGCTTAAGCTCTTTTCCTCTCAGTGAGATTAGCAAGAAGTTGAGCGACATCCAAGGATTATCTAGGCTTACTAAATGAGGTTGAATTTCACTCTTTGTGTTGATCTTTCAAATAATTAAAGAGCTACTTTCCTTATGTCTGTGTTAAGAACATGGGCAGATTTTAATAACAATTTCATTTTCTAAGCACTGCATGCTCCCCTAGGAAGAGTGAAGAGACCAGGAGGCAACAGAACTGGATTGTTAAGTGTAACTAGTTACTACTTACTTTTGCAGTACCGGTTCAGTCCTCACTATTTCTGACTGTCAATGATACTTGGCATTTTTTTAATGGTAAGATTATACATCGTATCATGGGATTTCAGGAACCTAGCACATTTCATTAAAAATAGGTACGTATTTTTCTAGTCATGATCAAAATAAAAATATGGAAATCTGAATAAAGGAGAAAGATGATTAATAATGAAACCAAAATATTAATTTTGAGATTATATTTTAAGAGTTTTTGAGATTATTTTCCGTTTGAATAATATTGGGGTTGGTCAAATTGTGTATGTCAAGTTAGAAGAAATACTGACTTCTGTCTCTGTGTTGTAGTATGAAATGACGTTAGCAGTTATTCATGTAAGTTATTGATTCCTTTCCTTATACATAAAATAATCATAAAAACATGTTTTCTGGATGACTGTAAATCACAAACCGTACTTTACTTAATCAGAGAATCGAATGAACAAGCTGAATGTACATTTGGATAGATTATCAGGCGTGCAGAACCATGCATCCTCATCTTTAAGCAAACTCTTTCATAAAAGCAGAGGTGCCCTGGGAACTGTTATTATCTGATAAAGATGAAAAAGCAATTAGAATGTAGTTTTGCTAAAATGTCTCTGGTGCTTTTGCTATACAGTTACTCGACCTTCAGCTCTCAATTGCCTTTTAACTTAATAGATGTTTTCACAGAAAGTTTTTACTTCAATCATGAAAAGTAAACATACCAGTAACCTACTCATTCAGTTGCCAATGATGTTTTGCAAAGATGAAAACTCCGTCTCAAATCCAGGATAGATTTTGATAGCATTGAACATCAGAGAGGTGTCTAATCATTCCAGTGGTCCATTTTTATAATGGATTGAGCCAGAGCATCTAAGAAAACTTCTGTCCAGACAACTTTATATCTTTAAAGTAAAGCATCCCTTCTCTTAGATAAGAGTACTTGGGTACATTGCCAAAGTGAAATTATGAAGTCCCCTACTCTGAACCCAAGACCTTCTCACTGTGCTTGAGAGGATGGCTGAAGCACTCAAGTCAAAATGAAACAACAATGCAAGTCAAAACCCTTAGCAAACAGTGCAAAATCCATTTGATTCAACAAAAAAGCATCATAAATGATTCAATTTCATTCTATATAAATAACCATAGGGCAAGCACAAGGTCAGTGGATCACCTAGTTTTAAGTGTGGCACAGACCTTGTGTTGTCCTTTGGTAGAGGTGAATTTTGCTCCAGGTACTTAGGAGATCAAACTGATTGCTTTTGTAAACCAAAAGGAGAGCTTTAGATCTGCCTGTCCATCAAACAAAGTCCAGAATCTGAAAATCCCACTGGTTTCCATCTCTGTTGCACAGCATCCCTGGGCAAATAGCAGTCTCAAAATCCAATCCTTTTTCTCCCTAGCTCTGATCACATGCTGATTCACTGAATCAAAATCTGCTCTTAATGAGTCTGTGTAGTTACACAGCACAGACAGAATAGGTAGGATTGATGTCAGTTACTAATTTTGGTTTTGCACTTTTCAGATAGTATCATATTGATTATACATATAGTAAGACCGGAAACACGAAAACAAGTAGGAATATATTCAGGGAAAAATCAGGAATAAAACTATTGAGGATTTTTTAATCTTATAATTCCACAGACATAGTTCATGTAGAAAGCAGCAAATTTGACATTTACTTAAAATTGTAATGTTACCTGGTTCTTCCAGATACTCATAGTCATAACCCAGCTCTCTTGATGGAATAAAAAATTCTCCATTTCGGTAAAGAGGGATAAAGGGGACCATGTAATTTTCTCGATTGTGCCCAATAGGCGCATTAGCTGCTGGGTAAACTTCTCGCAGGGGCCTGTGTCTTCTTAGCCACTGCTCAAAAATGCTGTAAAAGAAGAAGTATGACCATTAATGGTGGAGACTGGCAGAAATTTTATTTGTGAAAATATCAGCAGCTGTCAGTGCGGCTTGAACCCTGGGGACTGATTGACACACATTAACTTGTGATTGTGTGTGTGTAACACTTTCCAAAAAGTCCTGGATTAGTTACCTTGGTTATGATTTCCTATGCAAGCCAATGAAAAGCAAAAGCTTGCAGTGCTGTAGGGAGGCTGAATATGCTTTTAAATCCCAGAATGCAATTCACAGTGTCAGTATGGTCTGGCTATAGTTTCTGCTCAGTAATTCACATAGTTTTGAGGGATACAGAGAAAAAGATTGAAGATCCCAGTCCTTCATCTTCAGAACCTTTTATTGCCATTTTTGAGCAGTCCTGTTCTCAGCTCCTCGATTTTGTTCCTTTTCCCCTGTTCTCTCTACATTTATAATCAGAGGTTTCCATTCCTCCATTAAAATGTGGCTACACAGTACTTGGTTTAACATCACCATGGAGTTCAAAACATCTGAGGAAAAAAAGAATAGACTAGATGAGGCCAGAAACATGATAAAGTAGGTCATTCATCAGGAAAGATGTTTTCTCCAGCAGTAGGTGTTACCTATACCTCTGACTTCAGCTTCTCCTTTCCATTTTTCCTTGCCAAAGGTTTCTGTCTTTAGCTGTCTGTCAGCACTGGTTTGTATGTCTGTTCTTTAACTTGGAGAGAGAGGACTTAAACACTGCAGGGTGGAAAGGGAAAAAAATTTTGTCAGTATTTTCAAATCAGCTACTAGATGTATTTGGAAGACAAAAGTGACAGCCTCCAAAACATACTCAGTACTTCTCCCTGCGTGTCCGAGCTCTGTCTGCTCAATTCTTCACTTTCTCACTTTTTTTCAGTTCCCCAGTTTTGTTCCTGAAATCCCCTGCTGCTCACACTGTGATTTCACCTCATCAGTGATGATGTGGCTGTGCCAGATTGGAATGAGGACAATGACAAGATGCTGTAAGAAGAGCAGATGTACATATCCTATACATGAAGAAAGGAAGCTCCATGCTTGCTTGGAAGGTTTTGGTAGAAGGGGATTATTGGCACCACGCTCAGGGAGGGACAACTAAATTCATCCACCAGTTATGAAAGATGGAAATTGTGGTGTAAGGAAACCTGTAAATTGTACTTTAATTGAGATTCTAGCTCAACAGGTTCTGAGAGGCTTTGGACTTGCTTCATGCCCTGGCTGTCAGGCCTGGAGGGCACTAACAGCTGTTAATGGCCCTGACGAGCAAAGGGCCTCCTCTGCACCCTGCTAATGGCCCAGGAGTCCCATTTCAGCTCAGCTTGGACCATCACTCCCTTCCCCAGTGATGCCTTGGTGATGCCAGTCTCCATCCCCATTCTTGAACCCCATTTACTTTGGACTGACCTTGGACATGCCTTGTTCCCTTGCTTTTGCCTGATAATCACTGGACTGTTGATACTACCTGCTGCTGTCACCACTCCACTCTGCTTGTCAGGATCAGGTGTGGTGGGACTGTACTTTCTCTAGGGAGCAGCCCTGCTCTTGCTGCTTCCCAACACTGGCCACAAGCTGGAGGATGCAGATGCTCCTCCAATGTAATTAATAACCCACTGTTCAGGGATTGATGTTCTTTTAGAAACACAGACTCTAAATCCAAGATCTCTACAGCATCAGGATCTCTGCAGAGCACCCAATGATTCTGCAGGTAGACTTCATCTCCTATCTTTGGGCAGAAGTGTTAAGAAAAAGCCTGCTTTCCCATCAAATTAAAGCTTGCTCACTCTCACTCATCAAAACAGAACTGGGGCCAGAATCCTAGTTATTTTTTAGGATCAAAAGATTTAATAGATGAAAGCATCAGTATATTCATCCACGTTGTCAGCCCTTAACAATGCAGGTATTAATCTTGATTAAATTCTTCATTTGTGGCTCTTTAGTTAATTTCATCAAACCTGTCTAGAGAAACTCTTACTAGAATAATAATGTTCAGCTGAAGCTTTCAGATGGATAAATTTAAACAATGATATCAAGGTTTTAGTTGTCGTTATCACAAGAAAGTTTGAACAGAAACTCTGTAATCAGATTACAGCTTTGGAGAATAGCATAGAGAAATTCAGTAATCATTACACAAGGCATAGGATATAAAGGAAATTAGGGCCTTAGTTTAGACGGGGGAGGATGCTGGACTCCAGTCTTACCAAGCCTGGCATTTACCCTTGCCTTAGGTAAGGCACTCTGCCCATCTGTGTGTTTTCCTACCTGTAGAAGATGGGACCTGAGACTGCTCTTCTCTGTGGCACAGCAACATTAGAAGTGACGAGACACTTTAGTTCTGGGAATATAGTAACATTTTAGGAGGAAGACAGAGGTAAGACTTAGATCAGTTTTTCAAAATCTAGTGGTGCTCTATAACTTAATTTTTGAATGCTCAATCTGAGATGCTTCTTAGGGTACACCTTTTAGAGAAGGCTGAGCACTCACATTCAGAAAATCTGGAGAGCTGATGAATGTTCTGAATGAGAAGCCATCACTCAACTGAAATAAGTTCATATGATCCCCTGAAATTCAGCATCCTATCTGGATGACTTAAATGTTGCAGTTTCATAGGCAATTTCAAGAAGAATTCTTAGGTTAGTAATCTTTTACATAGAATGGAAACGCAAAGCATTTCTATGGAAATGAACATATACACTTTGGTTTCTTTCATTTGCAATGTGGTTGCTACATTAGATACCAAGCTTTTCTTAGCAGCAGCAGCATTGAATTGTCTGTCCTTGCAGTTGATCCTTAGATCCAGATGCAATCATATGCTCTTAATTACTGATATGATGAGTTCTGCTGATGCAGAAGCTATACTGCACATTTTAGTGAGCTGTTTATGAACAGTTCTCTCCTTAGTCCTATAGCACCAGCATAAAACCATACAGTCTTTACTGAAATCTGTTCCATCTACTACAGCTGTATTGCTCTGTGGAAGTCTCATAAATATCCCTGTGGATTTCAAGGCTCATGTTTTCCACTGTTTCTTCTTAAATAACTGACTTTGTGCATTTATCTTGACTTTTCTTCAGCCACTATGAGATATTAGTATCATATTCTGCTTGCTAACAAAGCGATTAGATGAAGTTGTGCTCACTCTTTCCACTTAAAGGCTTATTCCCATCTTGTTCAACAGGATGGACTTGCAATAACTAGCCTTTTCTTGGCAAGGTAATGCATGCTGCCCAGTAGTTTCTTGAGGATCTTTGTGTTTTTCTTCTTTTGCTGGAGAAAAAGTGATTAGAGCCTGACAGCTCTAATACATCACTTATATTTTTTACATTCTCATCTGTTTGTTTTATCCTTTTAAAAGAAAGGCACTGACATTTCCTGCCTTAGTTAAGAGAAGTTATGAGAGAAAGAGCCTTGCTCTCACCTTGTAAAACTGAATTCCCAGCTGGGTGGGAAAAGAAACCTCCAACTTGCATCTGGTAAGGAGGAAAAGCCGGGGAGAAGGAGCAAACTTAAGCTATATCTCTGTTGTGAAGTACAAGCAGTACTTGCTGGGACCTTCGGCCATTTCATATCAAAGATCAATATTTTGAGATTCCCAAACTGAGGCCGTCAATTCCCCTCACATATTTTTAAAGAAAACTTGAATCCTAATGCAGCCTATGGCTTGTGCTATCAGTCAGGCAGTGACATTGCCACACTCTTTCTGTCCCTGGGAGACTTGCCTTAGCTGAAAAGACTTTGGGCACAACAGTTGTAGATATGGAAAAAATAATTACACTGTCTTTTACTTCAGCATGCTAGGGCCAATGAATTACAAATTCATTGGGAGGAATAGGAAAAGGACTATTTTCTTTTTTTTTTCCTCAGTTGAGGTGCAGCAAAAGAATTAATTTTTGGTTGAAGAGATACCTTAGAGATCAGACAAGTTACTGCTTTTCAGCTGATCTGTGGTAACTGTCCCCTCTTAATCTATCTCTTAATTTAAGGCAGTTAACATAAAAAATGCTCTCATTCATGTAATGCTATCCTTTCCTGTAGGCGAAGAGAACACATCTGAACATTTATCGTGGATCATCTGACAGTTTGTTCATGTATCTTAGTCTACAAAAAATGCTAGCTCTGTCAGATAACTGTTTTCTGTGGCAAAGACAACTCAGTACTGCAGTCATCAGACATTGATCTACTCGCCGCTGGTAGAGCTTTCAGTTTTCTTTTGTAGAGAAAACCATTTGTAAGTTACTTCATTTTAGTACCTTGAAAATATATACTTATTTTCTGTACTTTGTCCAGTAGCTACACACTTAGAAAAATAGTTTAGGATTGCAGAATTAAAACTACACGTGTACACACGCACACAGAGAGGCAAGGTGTGGTCTTACGACCTGATCCCTCTGTGGAGGGATGATGTCCTCTGTAGGAAAGCCAGGTGTGAAGCAGAAGGGCAGACTTGAACCATCTGTACAGGATTGCTTGGTTATCTTGGAAAAACTAATGTGTATATGAACCCCTGCAGCCTCTCCTAGCCCTGAGAGTCTAACAAAGGAAGACTTGAAAAAAAAAATGGCAACTTCCTTGGTATAGTGAGACTAAGATTAATAAAAAGACACCCATCAGGGATCCATGATATACAACTTCCATATGTCTTCTGTGAAAAAAAATAGTACCAAACAGAGGTTCAGTGATGGAGCTAATTCCTACATCAATCCTGGTTACTCTTTCTCAGAATGTAGGCAAAGAGGGCAAGCAGTTAATTAGTTTTTTGCACAAGAGGGGTGACATTCTCCAGACAAGGAGACTTTTCTTACCACTGCAATCCTAGCTAAACTGACATCATCTGGGAGATGTTGGTAGAGTTAAAGAGAGCAGATGGGACCTGAGGGTGTTGAGAAATATAAGGTGGGATAAAGGAAAGAAGAGAAGAGCTAATCAAAAGCCTTTGTGAATTAGATTCAGGGGATGAGAACAGGGAGAACATGACCTAGAATCTAACAGAGATAGACCATAAATTCTTATTAACAGTGAGGAGGAGGAGGAAAAGGAAGAATAGTTACTGTGTGAAAAACAAAGGTTACCAACAGGTTACGAGAAAAGAAGAAACAAACTTAGGGACACAAAATTGCCCGTGTGTGTGTGTGTGTGTGTGTGTGTGTGTGTGTGTGTGTCGGGGGGGAGGGGACACACCGAAGACTTTTTTTTCTAAGTCAATTCCTTCATTATCTTCTTCCCAGGATTAAAATATTCAGGGCTTGGGATCAGCTATCAGTAAGCATTTGGAAGAGGGAGGGAATCCGTTGGAGTGGACTATCCTGCTTGGACTGAAGTAAACAAAGCCTAATTATCAAGGGGCTCATTTCAGTACAAGGTCAGACACTGAAAAAAAGAGACATTCAGAAATGGTATCTTTAATTTTTAGTACCCTCTTCCAAATGCCAAATTATCCAAACCCTTTGAGCAATTGTGGCTGGTGGCCAGAGTAAATTACCTTGGCTGTCTGTGCCTCAGTGGCTTAAGATTCCTTCCTGACAGTCACTTTGCACATAAAAACCATGATTACTGTTGTTAAAAAAAAAAAAAAAAAAAAAAAAAAAGTGCAATGAAGACATTTTTATGGTGGGCAATTAACTATATGAGGTCATTATTTCCCAAAGAAGGCTAGATTCTTTTCACCTCTGGGTTTGTGGCTTACATTGACTGCTACAAGTGATTTACAGGAGATCATTTCAGTAGCAACATGTAAGAAAGTATTTCCTGAAATGGAAGAGATCCAGGGTGACAGGTTAAGAAACTGAAAGGCATATGAAAATAATTTGAATTTTGAAAAAAACTTTCTCGCATTTAGAGCTCAAAGAAATTCATTCTCTATAGTATATGTGGTTGGAGTTTTATTATACTAAACATTGAAGGTTTAAGAATTACTGGAGTATGATGATCAAGAATCTATGCAAATAATATTTTTGTAATAACAAACAGTATCTTAGTGTTTAATAGGGTGGATTTAGACAAATTTAGGCTAAAGTTCAGGTTTGTATTTAAAGCTTGGAACAACTAATTTAGGGACACTATACATTTCCAATCACTTCAACTCTTTAGTTCAATTAGAAAGCAAGTACTTGACTCAGAAATAACTGAAGGAGGTTATCTAATTGAAATTATTCTCAAAAGGTCAAAAGAGCCAAAAATATTATTTTTGCGTATTAGAGAACTTTCAGAAAGTGTTAGTAATATTTTACTTCAGAGAATATAGGCACATTGTAAAAATGACTTGCCCAAGACCACACTAGATGTGCTGCAGTGGAGCAGGACCTCAACTGCATGGCCATTCTATGCCTACCAGACTGTGATGCCTCGAGGAGTCAGATTATATCACTGAAAAGCAGATGGTCTCAGTTTCATTTATAGTTTTGCTATAGATCTACGTTCAGATCTCTCTGACTTTTAGTAAGCCTAATAATACTTTTGCGTACCAGCATGGTTAGCTCTAACAAGCTAGAATACAGTAAAAAGCAGTAAGAACTGCCACCAGGTATGCTGATGCTTCAGTAGTTTAAATTTTCATCCTGGAGAAATACATTTCAGCTTTGCAAAGGGTTTTAGAGTGATAAGATACTTTTACAGAGAAAATTAAAGCCATCTATAAAAGATATGGATATATCACTTCCATCTGATTGCATATAAAATGAATATTTTCCTTGTTGTTCTGCTCCATACATACTAGATTATACAAAGTGGAATGAAATGAGGCTTAGTAGAAAATTAATTTGAAAAACCTTGGTTTAAAGAGTAAGAAGAAAAAAAGGTAAGAAAGATTGATTGGAGGATCGTTTAAAAAGGCCACCAAAATATATTGTTGGATTCATATTGTTCTATGAATAATATATGCAACAAGGATTATAGCTAATGAAAGGATGAGTTAAAATAAATGGCTTTATGTTGCTGCTGGGAAATATCAAGCAGAGTATAAGCAGCACTGCTGTATGTAGGCTGGATAACTTCATACTGTTCTAGCTAGTGTTGTGTGTTTTGATACAAGATGTTTTGTCTGCTCATCAGACTACTACCCTCTGCTGCTCTTTAAAAGTGGGTGCTAACGATACAGAGAACAAACTAGAGCCAATCAAAGAAGATTTCAAGGCCTTGGGCCCAGTGATCAAGGGTCTGGGAGCCCAGGTGGTCCTCTCCTGAAGATTAGGAAGAGGCATGGAAGGAGGAGTAGGAAGATTTTCCAAATCAACAACTGGCTACGCTGCTGGTGTTGGCAACAGGGTTTTGGATTCTATGGCCATGGAACATGGTTTGAAAATCAACAACTGGTGGGGAGAGACAGGATTCACCTCACCAAGCGGGGTACATTTGCCTTTTCAAACAGGTTGGCCAGCCTAGTAAAGAGGGCTTTAAACTAGGTAGGAGGGGGGTGTCATAGAGACAGGGTAGACAACGAAACACAAGTTGGGTTTGGGGGCCTCCAACAGGTGCATGCAGCGGGGGATGTGCATCTGGGACATGGCTATGGGAGACCCCCGTACACCCTTCCTGGGAAACCTGCAGGCATGACCACCTCTTTGAAATGCCTGTACACCAATGCACGCAGCATGAGGAACAAACAGGAGGAGCTGGAGATCTGTGTGCGGTCGCAGGGCCATGATCTTATTGCAATCACAGAGACATGGTGGGATAGCTCACATGACTGGAATGCTGCCATGGATGGCTATGTGCTTTTTAGGAGAGACAGGCCAGGAGAGCGAGGTGGTGGAGTTGTTCTTTATGTGAGAGAGCAACTGGAATGCATTGAACTCTGCCTAGGTGAGGAGGAGGAGGAGGCAGTTGAGAGCTTATGGGTAAAGATCAAAAGGCAGGCTAACACGGGGGACACTGTTGTGGGTGTCTACTACAGGCCACCTGACCAGGAAGAGAAGGTTGATGAGGCCTTCTATAGACAGCTGGAGGTAGCCTCATGATCACAGGCCCTGGTTCTCATGGGAGACGTCAACCACCCTGACATCTGCTGGAGGGACTACACAGCAAGGCACAAGCAGTCCAGGAGGCTCCTGCAATGCATTGATGATAGCTTCTTGCCGTAAATGGTGGAGGAGCCTATGAGGAAGGGTGTCTGGCTGGATCTTGCCCTTACCAACAGAGAGGGACTGGTTAGAGATGTGAAGGTTGGGGGCAACCTTGGCTGCAGTGACCACGAGATGGTGGAGTTCAGGATCCTGCAGGAAAGAACTAAGGCAACAAGCAGGACTGCAACCCTGGACTTCAGGAGAGCGGACTTTGGGCTCTTCAGAGAGCTGCTTGGTGGAGTCTCATGGGTTAAGGCCCTAGAAGGAAGAGGGGTCTGGGAGAGCTGGCTAATATTCAAACATCACTTCCTCAAAGCTCAAGAGCAGTGCATCCCTATGAGGAAGAAGTGCGGCAAAAGGGGCAGGAGACCTGCATGGGTGAGCAAGGAGCTCTTGGCCAAATACAGACAGAAGAAGAAAATACACAGAACGTACTAGAGGGGACAGGCTACTTGGGAGAATTATAGGAATGCAGTCAGAGTAGGTAGAGATGCTGTGAGGAAGGCTAAGGCCCAGTTGGAATTGAGTCTTGCAAGGGATGTCAAGGACAACAGGAGGGGCTTCTTCAAATACATCAGCAGAAAGAGGAGGACTAGGGAAACTGTGGGCCTGCTCCTGAATGGGACAGGGGCCCTGGTGACAAGGGATACAGAGAAGGCAGAATTACTGAATGCCTTCTTTGCTTCAGCCTTCACTGCTAAGGGCAGCCCCCAGGAATCCTGTAGCCCGGACGTGAGGGAGAAAGTCTGGAGAAGGGAAGACTTTCCTTTGGTTGAGGAGTGTAGGATTAGAGACCTTCTGGGCAGGCTAGACATCCACAAATCCATGGGCCTGGATGGGATGCACCCATGGGTATCGAAGAAGCTGGTGGATGTTATTGCCAGGCCGCTCTCCGTCATCTTGGAAAGGTTCTGGAGAACTGGAGAGATGCCTGAGGACAGGAAGAAAGCCAGTGTCGCTCCAGACTTCAAGAAGGGCAAGAAGGAGGACGCAGGCAACTCTAGGCTGGTCAGCCTCACCTCCATCCCTGGAAAGGTGATGGAACAGCTCATTCTGGATGTCATCTCCAGGCATATGGAGGAGAAGAAGGTGATCAGGAGTAGTCAGCATGGATTCACTAAGGAGAGAGAAAGCCTGCTTAACCAATCTGATAGCCTTCTCTAATGGCATGACTGTCTGAGTGGATGTGGGGAGAGCAGTGGATGCTGTGTACCTTGACTTCAGCAAGGCTTTTGACACTGTCTCCCATCATATCCTCCTAGAGAAGCTCAGGATGTGTGGGTGAGACAAGGGGACAGTGAAGTGGATTGAGAACTGTCTGAAGGGCAGAGCTCAGAGGGTCGTCATCAGTGGCGTGGAGTCTACTTGGAGGCCTGTGGCTAGTGGAGTCCCCCAGGGATTAGTCCTAGGTCCCATCCTGTTCAACATCATCATCAGTGACCTGGATGAGGGGACAGAGTGCCTCCTTAGAAAGTTTGCGGATAATAGCAAGCTGGGAGGAGTGGCTGACACACCTGAGGGTTGTGCTGCCATTCAGAGAGACCTGGAGAGGCTGGATAGTTGGGTGGAGAGGAACCTCGTGAGGTTCAACACGGGCAAGTGCAGAGTGCTGCACCTAGGGAGAAATAACCCTAGGCACCAGTACAAGCTGGGGGCTGACCTTGTGGAGAGCAGCTCTGCAGAGAAGGACCTGGGAGTGCTGGTGGATGACAGATTGACCATCAGCCAGCAATGTGCCCTTGTGGCCAAGAAGGCCAATGGTCTCCTGGGGTGCATTGGGAAGAGTGTTGCAGCAGGTGGAGGGAGGTGATCCTGCCCCTCTATGCAGCCCTGGTGAGGCCTCATCTCGAGTCCTGTGTCCAGTTCTGGGCTCCCCAGGACAAGACACACATGGAGCTACCGGAGAGAGTCCAGCATAGGGCTACAAGCATGATCAGAGGGCTGGAGCATCTGCCCTATGAGGAACGGCTGCAAGAGCTGGGCCTGTTCAGCCTGGGGAAGAGAAGCCTGAGGGGGGATCTTATCAATGTGTACAAGTACCTGAAGGGAGGGTGTCAAGGGGACAGGGACAAACTCTTTTCAGTTGTCCTGTGTGACAGGACAAGAGGCAATGGGCAGAAATTGAAGCACAGGAAGTTCTGCCCGAGTGTGATGGGGAATTTCTTCCCTGTGAGAGTGACAGAGCACTGGACCAGGTTGCCCAGAGAGGTTGTGGAGTCTCCTTCTCTGGAGATCTTCAAGGCCCGCCTGGACACAACCCTGTCTCACATGCTCTAAGTGACCCTGCTTGAGCAGGGAGGTTGGACTAGCTGGTCTCCAGAGGTCCCTTCCAACCTTATTGATTCTGTGTGTGATGCTGCTTGTGTCCCCAGTGGGACAAGGACTTCAGTCTCCTCCTTATGCTGAAGGTTCATGATAACTTTATGTCTATATTGCTACAGATGATGTAGCCTTGCTTTCTTCTACCTTCTTGTTGTCATTTTCGTTGTGTTTGTACAGTCATAAAGAGTTGAGTAACCATTTTGTTTTAGAAACAAACCACCTCATTTCTTTTTATTTGTTCTGGGATAGCTGAGGTCAAATAAAAGCCCAGACCTGCTTCATTATGTTGTTGCATTAAAGCCAGTCCAACACAAGGGAGGCGCAGAAGTGAGCATCACCAGGCAGCAGCAAGAGCAGAGCAGGGCCGTTTCTTTTGATGGTGATGTACAAGGTTATGCTGACTTAAAGGAATGGTGAAACTGTGCCCTTTGCTTCTGGTTAGCTCGAGCCTGATAAATCCATGCCTCTGCCAAGCATGCACACAGGCAGTAGTAACAGTTCAGCTGCTAGATTATATCACTTTATCACATTCAAATATGTACCTATGTCACTACTTGCACCAGATTTGACATACAGACATTCATTTCAGATTTACAGTGTGAAAGTGAGGCTAGGTCAGGCATACGATGGTAGAAAGAAGGCAGAACAATATTCCTTAGAACTCATTTATACCATTTATTCCAATATCACGAGATGTGACACGCCTCTGTAAAAGAAATCTGACAAGTGAGATATATTTGCATTTGGAAAGAGAGGAGAATGGAAACAAACTGAGGAGGGCTGAAGCGCCAGTCCAAGGACTATGGCATAGTTATCATCACTTTAAAAGTTGGCACTGGTCACCTAATATTACAAAGTCACCTCAGGTAATTCGCATTCCAAGCATTTGGGAGAAACACTGATGTTTCTGACCTGGAAGAACTGAATGCTGAGGTTGTAAAGTCAAGGCACCGTACTGTTTGCCAATGTATGCGGTTATATTGCAGTCCTTTTTTTTTTTTTTTTTTTTTTTTTTTTTAAGTGGGCTAAGTACACTGTGGGGACTCTCAGACTCATTGCAAACAAATTGTGCTGGTCACAATGCAATGTCTCATTAAAAATTAAGACATTGCTCTCAATTATGAGAAACCCAGCCAAGATCTCCACAGCCATGTCTCCTCTGCTATCGAATCTGTCCTGGGGACTGCCCAGGGTTACAATGCTTGCTCTGTGTTCTGGTACTGGCTGTTGGGGAACTTCTAGACTTTTCCAGCCACTTCCATGCTACAGCATGTGTGGGGCAACCTTGGGCACAGCGCCTCTCCCATGAACCCCTGCAGTAACTCTCCAGCCACTCCAGTACAAGTCCCTGATACCTCTGCATCACTTACACTGTGTGACCCTGCTCTGCTACCCTTCATGTGGTGCCCTGTTTGACTTTCATCATTATCCTCCAGCACCACTGCAGAGCACAAGAAGAAAGAAGGGGGAATTGCATCATGCCTGACCTAGACCGCTGAGCTATTGCAGCCTTCCTCACAGCTCCTTCCACCACAAGGTAAGATGACAGTATCAGTGACAGCAGCTCTGGCTGTTTGCCTGAAAGTCCATGCCAAACTTGTCCCTTCTCCACTTTGATCAGCCTGTTGAAGAGTGCCAGCCAGGATAAGCTCTATCTCCAAGATATTTTCCCTACAGTGGGAGCAACCAGGCTGTATGACATTCCTTGCAAAGTGAACTTGGCTTTGACATGAGTATACACAGACACCAGGCGGGGATGGGTGTGTGACAGAGATCAGGGCTAGCTGGGTGTGTGATGTGGAGACTGTGAGTGAGCTGTCCATGCCTGCACCTGGAGAGTGATAAGACCATCCTGAGCCAGCCAAGACTGGTGAGAACACTGTTTCCAGTGTGCCCTGAGAAACTGGGAACAAGAGCCTGAGAGTGAGACAGCTCTTGTGGGTCTATGCTTCATCTTGCTCCCACCACAATACCAAGATTTTGGTGTTATGGCAAATTAGGATGGGGATGGTACTGGGACAGGCTGAGTGGAGAGAAAGACGGAAAACATAGAAAAAAGACAGGCTGGAATAGCAAGGTAACAAGGAGGTCCAATATCATCACAAATATGTTATTTGTGAATAAATATCACACTTACTAGCTATTCTACATTTGTGTGTCATTTACTCTGGCTGTGGGTAACACCATTGCATGCTCCAAAAAGATACCTGGCTGTGATGGTCTTTCTGGACTCAGAAAAAGGTGAGTAAAGGACTCACCAGTTTTGGTTATATATAGCAGCTAAGAACTGATCATAACCTTGTTGGCTCCACTCACACACAGGGCACTTGCTTACAAGTTTCTCTGCAACTGGCCACTGTGATTCTGGGATCTGATCTAAGTATTTCCTGGGACAATTTGGCTCTCCTATCAAGTTCAGGTCCCTTCCTACCTGACTATTTCTCATTCTATTCTTCTATATGTGTTGATATCCTGGACAAGGACAATTTTGGCTGCACGTTCGTCCAGAACCCGCATGTCTTGGTCTTGGTGAGCTGTAATGTCAAAGGGGATCAAGGACTGCTCAGCCCATGCTGAGTGTGCTTCACTGCTAGCAGTCAGGTATCATGTCCCCAAAGGTTATACAAAAGCCTCCTTATTGACCAGTGTGGAAAGAGCCAAAGAAATCCAGTGCTCAGTTTATCGAGGGTTTCCTTTCAAATATAAGCTATACTGCTTTGTTAGTTTATGTGATTAAAAGCTCAGCTCCACTAATGAAGGAGTATGGAGGAGCAGCAGAGGTGGAGGAACCCAAATATGAATACTCTTTTTCAGTGAAGGTCTGGCCTGGCATATTGTTCATCTTTACTCCACCTTCTTAAATAAGAAAATGATTTGCTTTCGTTGACCGGAGTGAACTAGACCACCTGCAATAGTGAGGGGCAATGCACAGGCAATATGAAGGACCTTGCTTATCTAACCAGACTGACATTGGCTGCAGGCTGCTTCCCAAAGGGCAGTCCTCTGGATGTGTCATAATAATGTGTACCATACTGACATCTTTAAACTCCCTATGAAAGTGTCACAGAACTGGAGAGCCACGTGGCATCTGAGGATCTCGGCACTGGCCTGCTTCACCATCCCACTGCAAGCATCTGCACTTCCTTCCACCTCTTTTGTTCTCATTTGTGGCAGGCCACAAACTGGGAGCTTGGAGAGAGACAGATAAAGGAAACAAAAGGAGGGAGAGAATACAGGCATAATCCAGCATGATCAATCCTATCTAAGAGACAACCAATGCTTCTTCCTTTGCTCAGTCTGACTCTATTGAAAGCTTCAAGGTTACTGTGATCACCTGGGATATGAGATATCTTCCCTTTAGTAACGTAATTTAGAACAGCTCCCCCCTTATCTGTAAAATGCCCTCAACATCCCTCTTGGATTAGGAGAAGAGAAAGGATCTTCAGCCGTTATAGCTGAAATTGTTTCTCTTTATGTCAAAAATTGAAGTAACCATAGCCAGCTGGAGAATATGTGGTTGAGTCTCTCCCTGCTACTCAGCATGCCCACATGGGTGCAGAGGGCAATGCACGTTCCAGTCACTGCTCCAATAATGTAGTGCTCTAACTGGTTTTCTTTTAGAATAAAACAGGTTGCAGCTCCTCCAACCTCTGCCGTGAGAAAAAGCTGCTTAGATACCCGAGTCCAGAAGAGAAACATAGCTGCTAGCAAAGTAGGAATAAGTGCTGTTCCTCTTGCAGAGAGAGCTGCTGAATGCCCAACTTCTCTTCCCCATTTACTGTGCTGACTCCCAGGAGTCATATTCCAAAATACCTAACTTTTCCCAGGAAACCCATACGGCTGCTTAGGGCTTTGATCCCACAGCAGGTAAGTAAGTCTGGGGCATGGCTGCTGTCCAACAAATCCTAACATACTGGGCAGCCTTCTAACTCAGTATTCCAGTCAATGAATCCGACTGAAAGATCCTCCTCCTCTCCCTTTTCAGGGACTTTCAGGGACTTTTCTCAGACTAATAAGTACTGAGTCCAGCCCATATTTGATCGGTTGCTGATGAATTACAATGTAAAGAACTTTATTCTTACTGGAGAAGGAGGGAATAGATAAGCACATCCCTCATTGTACTAATGGCAGGAGCTCAGCGTTGTAAGTTGTCTAGGAATTTGTGCAGAAAAATATGAATATAGTCTAAAGTGGGACTAGGTGGTTGCCTTATTGTAATCCAGTTATTGATAGAGTAAGCCAGCTGCTGCTGAAGCTTATTCTACACCTTTCCTAGAAAAAAGGGTGACTTAAGGTCAGGCTTAGCTGGGCTGAGATTCAGTCAGATATCTGATCTAAACTCTATCACTTTTCTTAGTTGAGTTAGGCTCAGCTTTATACCAGTGAAAGTCAGCAGTGCCTCTAGCTCCATGCAGGAGAAGGATTATAGTTCCTTAAAATAGCTGTCATAATGTGTGTTATTTCACCACTTACTGTCAAAGCAAGGCAATTTTTGGCTTTAAGCATTAATTTCTTATTCAGATTTATGTCCCTGATGTTCTCTGATACTGTAAAAATCAAGGTGTATATGAGGTGTGCCTCTGTCCTTTGTAAGTAAGGAACTACAAATGCAATGATGTGTTGCATGAAAAAGAGAGTTAACATTTGCTGGAGTGTGTTTCCTGCGTTAACTTTCTCAGGTTTGTCATTACCACAGTTTGCCGCTAGCAGAAAAACATCACTTGAAGTAAGAGATAGTACAAATGCCAATTGCTCCAAAGTTTAATAACTAGTTTTTCCTGAAGGGAAAGATAACAAGCAGATTAAAATGGACTGCCGTGGAGATAGCTGGACTGACTCTATCAAGCCCACTCCTGTGCTCTGTAACTCATTTCTTTTGAGACTGAGAGATTGTCATTGTTGAGGTTCACAAGGGCATGTAATATATAAATCACATCTACGGCTGCAAAGGGATAATTTCTTTTGATGAATAGAAGGCACCTACACGTGGGTGAGAAAAGTACCATGTTTTCTTGTGATTTTTTACAATTTGAACAATTATGGCAGCTATTATTGCAGAAGTGCTGCAGGAAGGAAATTCAGTGCTATACTGGCTGTCTGCATTAGAGTTTGTCTTGATCGCTGTGTCACAGAGAGAGCTTTCTCCTTCTCTAGCATTATAAGAATAAATGAAGACTAACAATATTACTCATGCCCATTTTCTGGGCAAAGTAACCTTTCCTTTTAAAAAACACTAATCACTTGCATAACAAGTAGTAGTGTGCAAAGCAATCCATTTTATAACTACATTCAGTGAACTAAAATCTTGCCATAACAGTGATGTGAAACATGCTCTTTAAATCAAACTATTTGAACTGAAGCTCCTATTTTATTGATTTTAAGAGCAGAATTGTCCATTACGAACATCTAACCTGAATAACGACATGGCAGGCGAGATTGCCAACTATTGTATTATGCATATATTCCACAAGATGTCTGTTTAACCTTCCTTTACCCATTCCCCTGAAACAAGGTGGATCTACAGCACTATAGGTTTTATATATGTATAATTAATACCAAGAAAGTTTCCCTCTGCAGACTGTTTCTTGTCTCTGTTTCCTTCTGCCTCTGATTCTGTACAGACTATCTGTGGATTGCCAATGTGCTTGCCTAAAGGAGTGTGGGTTAGTTAAGATGCATCTGCAACTTTAAGTGCACGAAACAGGCTTGGCCTTGCCTATCAGATGGGCAAAGCAGGAGGAGGGTTGCTGTAAACCTGTATTTCTTCCCTATCCATCTGTTCCTGGCCACCAGTGGGGACATGCTATGGGTTAGAGAGACCTGAGGTGTGATTCTCCGAGTCCCTTTGGGTGCTTGGGAATTGCCGTAGCAGGAACCCTAACTTCCTTACCAAAACAGGTGTAATAGCAGGTGTAATAGCCCAGCTTCAGTTTCTCAGCGTACAGTCTGCATTTCAGCCCCAGACACAAGGATATTAAAGGAGAGATACTGGGGAGCTGTGTTTCTCAGCAACCCCAACCTTCCCACTTACACTCTGTTTTCTATGGATATATTTATGTGGTATTTTGCAGTAGATGAGAACTCGCTCTACCCACATACTGAGCCCACTTTGAGTGAGTCAGCTCCTTCAAACAAGCTAAGTAGCTCTGGTGAACATGATACTAAGCCTAAGAGGTGAAGAGGGGATGGTTATCAGCTCCAGTTCAGGGCCCGCTGAGTGCAGCTACATGAGGGCTACATGAGAATGAGCAAGTTTGTGTCCTCCTGCAAAGAAATTTGTAGACATCCCCAAAGGAAAGCAAAATTAAAACAAATCCTTCTCTGCTATAATTTCTAAAATATTCTGTGCTCGAGTTTCCCACTTCTTCACTGCTGATCTGCTGTCTATCTCATACTTGGGGTAGGAGCCTGTGGGTACCAGTAAAGCTTGTGACCAATGTCTCTTCCAGCCTACCCTAAAATGAAATTGCTTGAGACTAGTTTCCCTTCTCTGATATTCTGCCTTGTAAAACAGTGCTGGATTCTGTGATTTGGTGGATCCTAACACAACAGCGGCCAGTGCAGAAGCAATTTTGTTACTCATCTGAGAAGAGCAAGAGCTGGGTTTCCCCACTGGCCAGCACATTCCCATGCTGCAGAGCCCACTGGTGGGAAGTACATCAGGCATACTTGTCAGAGCTCTCTTCTCAACGTGGGCTCTGTAATACATGCCAGGCAGGGAGAAAAAGTCTAACAAGCAACTGCCACCCGGGAGACTTTGCAAGAAAAGCAATTAATTTCCCTGAGGGCTTTGAAGATGGGGAAATAACTTTCCCAGCCTCAGTTTTACACACACAAGCAGGCACCATAAGCATTATGTATATTGTGAGTGTTTGTATTATAATAACCTTTGGAAACTTGAGTTTAGGTCAACCCTTTGTGTTAGGTATTGAGCATATATATATGTGTGTATATATATATATATATTTGGGATGGATTCGTCTGATCAAAACACAAATAGGTGTTTCAGCAGATGTGTTTATGGTTGAGCTAGTCATTAGTCTGCCTTTCCTGACTATATGTGGAGATCAAAAGCACAGGTCTGCACTGTGTAGCCCAAGAATAAAGCTTAGCCAAGGCTGGCTCTGTGTTTCCTTAGAGGGAAAGCTGCCTCTCTGATGCAGGCCTACATGTTTGTAGATAGTCAACGTGTTAAAAGGCAGTGTTAACAGGTAAACAGCTCCATGCTCATGCTGTCTTGCTGTGTTTCCAAGGTACAAGGTTGCCCCCTGCATTAGCACAGCACTTCTCTCTGAGAACCAGTGTAATCTCCTAAGCAGAGCTCTCCACTATTCATAGCCCTACAGGCATAACATTTTATTGGGGCTTCTTGGCATATTATGCAAATACCCCACAATGCTCATATTTACGTGCTTCTCCAACTGTCCTCGGCTTCCTGTTGCCTCCTCTGTCTACTTCTGAAGTGTTTTTTCTTTTTTCCCTCTTTACTGGTCTTGCACACATTCAGTATATGCCTGCAGTCCCACTAACACCATGCAGCCCTCACTGATGCCTCCCAACCCAACACTCACGTTTCTGCCCCACTGTGAGAACAGACCCCCTTTTGCGGGCAGTGGCACTTTATCTTCCAGATTTTTCATTCCAAAGGGCAACATAAAAGATATGGACATTTATCCTGAGTGCAAAATGACTGTCACGCCTACCAGCTTCCACAAGATTTCACCCAGCTGCTAGATATCAAAGAATATATTAGGAAATGCAAAAACTTATGGGGTAAGGTAGTATATGGGAGCATTAGGGGCTGTCCAGCTACATACTATCATCTCAACCCAGTTCTGGAAGCAGCATGGAATATTCTTAGGTCAGCAACACTTCCCAGGGCCTGGACTTTTAAAAATTGGTTATCCCAGTGATGTTCATACTTTGTCACAGTGCAGAGATCTTAACCGTGTTTCTCCCTCCTGACAGGGACAATTATGGAAAGAACTTCACCTCATTGACTGCACTTACGCAGGCACTTGGAAGGATATGGTGTAAGAAAGACTCTAAGCTGACATGATGTGGTAAGACTGTGGGTTTATGTTACTGTGGGAGGAAGTATATTGCTAATGCATCCTCTTGACCTGCCTTTATCTAACAGTTTTGATATGGCTCCAAGCCACTGTTCATTCAGTTCCAGAAAAATATGACTTTTAGCCTGGGTCATCATTTTTTTGCAAACATACCTCAAAAAAGCAATGAGCCTTGCTGTGCCCATATCAAGAGGGAAAATTAATCACACTCTGTGATTTATGTAGTGACTTCTCCATTTTTACACTGCTTTATTATTAATGGCAATGCTATTGCATTACAACCTCCATGCTAGCTGTGCTTAAGTCACTTGTTTCTGTGTGCCTATATTTTCCAAATACCAAATGGGGATAATACTTCCTTTGCCTCATGCTTTGTCTGTGTTGTCTCCAACTGGAGACAGTTCAAGGAAGGGAATGACTCTTATTTCATGTATTAAACAAGTCTGGAAAACCAGTGTTGCCTTACAAGAATTTCTAATGATCCTTTTTGAATGATTTCACTCAAAATGTTCCAAATTCTTGAAGCAAATAGTTTTGAGCTGCTAAAAAAAGTTCTTGTTTCCTGTCAACATTTCAAAACAAGAGAACAACTTGCTTTTTCTTGTGCCATTTTTTGTTTTTAAAAACCTGAGATGACATTTAAGAGAAAATGAAAATGTTCTGTTTCAAAAACACAGTAAAAATAAGAGGCTTTTATTTTGACATCTCCTGTGAGTGAAAATCAAATTTCTTCTTAGAATATTTTCCCACAAAATCACTTCTTGATGTAATGTTGACTTTTTTTTTTTTTTTTTTTTTTTTTTTTTTTTTTAAGGAGGAAATGAAAGAACTGGCAAGAGAATGAGTGTATTATTTCCACAAGGACTGAAAATGTCCATTCGGTTAAGTTAGTAGATGGGGTGTTGCTGGCATGCAAATCTGGGTGTGTAATTTTTGTTTTCTGATCTATTTTTAAACCGATTGCTCCATACATACTTTTCAATTTAACACTTCATTGGTAATCAATGTGATAAGTAACATTTCATTGTTAGAGTCTGGGGTAAGCTGGAGTCTAGCATTTCCTAATGCTCCCCGCTCCAGCCTGCCACTGAAGCAGGATGAGTTACTGCAGCATCCTGCAGAAGATTCTGCTGCAGCTGATGTTGCAGAACAGCCCAGAGACACTTGTCTCGATCAAGTAGAATTAGTGGCATTTTCATGGGGCTCTGAGGCTGATATCTAGGAGAGTTTCCTCTGCATCCGTTTGGAAGTGTTAGAGTGGCTGCAGGTGACAGTGTTTCCACTCCCTGCATGATATTATGCTTGATTTGGACTGCTTTTGGTGCAGTCTGCATGTGTGCACAGGTTTGCATGCATATACAAACACCTGAAGGCTTTTGTTTCCTTAGTGCAAGAAATTAGTCCTGTGTGGCAGTAAGTGAAGGAGTCACTACTGAACCCAGATCAACACAGGGCTGCCTGGGTGTCTCTCGTTATTGCCACTTCATTGAATTGCAAAAGAAGTAGTGGCTCTTTCCTGGTGCTCGCACTGGTTTAGCACCTTTGAGTCCTAGTCGGATGGTAAGAGTAATTATGCCAGGAGCTGCACAGACCAAAACACTTGGACAGTCCTTTCATCAAAGAAGTTATAATTTATACATGAGACAAAAAACAATAGATGGATACAGACAGGCGGGATGAGTACAAGGAAACAGTGCCTTGGGGCAGTACTGGGTAGCCTACAGAGCGGAGGTTTTAGCTTACCAACACCCCAGCTTTTCTGCAGGCATCACGACTAAGATAAGAATTGTGGATGTCTAGGGTGAGCAGTTCCCAACCAGGAGGAGCACGGAGAGACTTGTCTGAATGCTGAACAGATGTAAGACAGAGATTGACACTATAAACTTGTTGATGGGATGAGCGAATTCCATAGCAATAAATATGGAATGATTTGGGAATGGGCAGAGAAGGGCCTTGAAAGTAAAGACCAGCAGCTCAAGTCTGATATGACAAAGAGCAAACAAATGGTAGAAGGGTACAAACAGAGGGGAATACCGAGTCAGAGCACTCAGCTAATATAACACGTTTGCAGCAAAATTTTGAACTGCATGTTCATTAAGGCTGGAGAAAAAGGTGTATCACTTTCACAACCTGAAAAACCATTCTAGATGAACAAAAATCATCTAACAAGACTGAATCTTAGAGATGTTGTGTGGAAAGAGAATGAAAGTCTGTATCACACTGTGCATTTCTAGAAAATCATTAGTAAATTATTTGTACCAAAATCAGTGCCTCTGAAAGTCATCCATACTATTATAATAAACCCTATCCACTACTGCAGAGCACAGAAACTAGATTAGCATTGGTGCCCTGTTGTACTGGCTGCTAAAGAAGCATAAAATAGTATGGAGATCTCTAACAGCAATTAACAGCAATATATTTTCCTGGTTGCTATTTAGTTATTCTTGCTGTTTGTGAGGAGAAATGTTGGGTGGGATGCAAAAGAAAAGCTGAACGGAGAGAAAAAGTACAGAACAAGTGAGAAGAAAGATGGGAGAAACAAAAGACGGAGGTGCAGGGAGAGTCAGCTGAAGATCCTATGCGGTAATGGGGAAGGAGGAACTGGAAGAGTCAGCACAGAAGAAATAAATCCTTTTCAGAGCTCAGAAAACACCCTAGTGAGCTCTACTGTGACTGTAGGCTCTTGCTTTTGCAGCTGCTCCTTCCAGCTTGAGTGGGCTTACTCCTCCCTTGTTATTCCCTTGTGCTGACTGTAGAGCATATCTGAATGGCAAGAAATTTGCAATTAAGAGAAATGCTTCATGGAGCTAAAAAAGCTTTCTTTTTTGCTGAATATATATTTTGTTGAATCTGTGTGTTTTTTTTAAGCCGGTCAATTAACAATTAATAATTTTCAGGGTAGTCACCTGCTTTCCAGCATGGGGGTTTAATCTCTTGATCTGCTAGCTAGCAAACATGAGGTGAGGAACCTGATTTATCAAAGGAAAGCAATCCTGCCTGGAAGCGAAATCCTGCCAGGGAAACAACCCTGCCTGGGTACCCTGATACTTCTGCCCTACTGGAAGGGAATAGCCTGAGAAAAGGAGAGTTTTGGTGAGCAAATGCTTTCCTCTCCACCTGAAAGATCTTCTCAGATTCTCCTCTGTCCCATCCACCCTTTCCTTTTCCTGTGCATTAGGCCTGGTAGGTAATGCTGGGGTGAGCAGCAGATGGGAGCTGACTGTTGCTCCATTTGGAAGATAACTCCTAGCGTTTGGCTCACACCTGTCAGCAAATTCCATATACACTTGTTTATCCTCCTCTGTACCATATGTTTCTACATAAAATCAGTTCCAATGATCTATTGCCTTACTTCTATCACTCCTATTATGGTCGTAACTGAGCATTTCACAGTCGTTAATGCATTTACCCTGACAGCATCCCTGTTGCGTAGGCATTTAGTATCACCCACTTTGCAGATGGGTTAGCTGAAGCTCAGATCAACAGCTCCTCAAAAGTCTTTAGGTCTCTCTTTCTTGATTAAATCAACGGGAGGGAAATACACCTCCAGGAGACGTGAGTTTTGGAAAGCAAACTACATGCTCAGTTTCACACAAGAAATTCACAGTGGAGTGAGGAATCCCTCTTCTAAGTCCTGCACAGATGCTCAAAGCACTGAACCACTCTTGATTGTCTGACACAGAGCTGTTCACTGCCTTTGCAAGACCTGGCAGACCTGCAGTTGCCTGTCTCTAATCCTTTTCCACCCCTTGCCAACAAACTCCTGCCTTACAGCACTGCTGTCCTCACCAAGGCCTGGAGAGGATAGGCTAGTAGGCAGAACAGTTAGTTAGTTAAAGTACGTCAGTGTACCAATGCAGTGGTAAGCAATCAGTTCAAAAGTGCTTTGTCCAGACCAGAAGAGTTAGTATAGATTAAAAAAATAAAAAAGTTTCTTCTGCAGTAAGACTGTTTCTCCCGTTATCCTCTGTTCTTTGTATGCTTGCTTGCCTCTCAGAAAAGAACTTCTCAGCCCTTCAGATTTAAAGTCTATGTAGGAGAGGAACAGTTTTTTTAAATGTACTGTACTTACCTATCAGTCACCTACTTATTAATTATAACTAAAAGCATGATTAATCTGTCATGGATAAGGCTGCTAAGTAACCCTAATCATGCTAATGCACTTCTGTCACTTATACAAAAGGCAGCATTATTATCAGTTTTTACATCCATGTGTGCTAAGGCCCATATACACAGCAGCTACAAATCACTGGTAAAATTCTGCCACAGATGGGATGAGGCTGCATCATGGCTTTCTGCACTGTCCGCACAGTGCCTGTGCAGTGATTTGTTTCCTCTATATCAGTAGAATATAATAACATTATCTGTTGCAGATAGTTGTGCCTTCTAAATGGATAACAATTACAGTTATGAAAAGCATTTCCAGAGGCTCATAACAACTGCAACTGAAATTTCTCTGTGGGAGGGGTCAGCATGAAGACCAAGGTACTACTTAAACCCTGCACTGAGTGGGAGTTAAGAGATGCGTAGGTCTTATACAAGTGTGACTATCTAAGGAAAAGAGTGTCGTTTTGATATTACAAAGCATAATGCTTTTCCTTCAGTGTGCCTTTTCTCTAAATGTTCAAACGATCCAGTTTTTTATAACATAGACACTGGAAAGTTAATTTCCAGGTGCCAGACTTGAAATAAGTAACCACACTTGAAACCCTTGTGTGTCCATCCTGCTAAGCAGTTAAAAGGTGGATATGCTAAACTGCAGCCAAGATACATTGTTTGACTTTTAAAATGTTCTGAAAAAAGCTATTCACAGAGAAGAGCTCCAAAACTGACACCTCCAAAGACTAATTATACCATACAGCAATAGGAACAAAAGATAGATAGGTCATCTTTCGAAGGAACCATCATACTGATGCTGGGTGACCTGCTTAGATTGATGCCCTGTTTTTAGATGGGCAAAGTATGAAGAACACAACTATTAGGCTCATTGAATATATAAACTGAGGATAAAAAGACCCAGCTTGTCTTTCATACCTACTGCTATCTTCTATATGAATGTTTTAGTGTGAACTGCCTGAGATTAAAGAACATCATTGCAAGATGATGTCTTCAGGATGTAATCTGCATCCCTACTGTTCTGCATGCCTCAATGACTAAGTAAAGAAACCATTTTCTTTTCCATCTGAATAAGCTCCTTGCTGTATGCAAGCTAGGTCTCACTCAGTAGGTTTCCAGACATACAAATGTATGAAAGAATCAACCAAGTTTTTGTTGGGAGATAGTTCTTTCCTGGATATGAATTTCTCCAAAGCTCAAGGCACCCAATTTTCTAACATAGATAGTCAACTGAGTGACTTGATAAAAGAGCAGGATGAGTCGAAAAGGAAGATTTGAACAGATCAATCTTTCAGACATATAGGAATCTTTCTGAGAGGGAATGGCACCAATTTTTGAAAGAGTTGAATATTTTTATTTACAAAAAAAAAAAAAAAAAAAAACCCTCAAAACAAAAAAAACTCTACTTTCCTAGGGCTAGATCCTGGACTGGTGTTGGTTTGACTTACTTTTTTTTTACTGAAATTGAATTATGTCTTTTAAACTGAAAAGTCTGCTGCTGCCTTCCCAGGTCTGCAGACAGGGTAAAGGTGAAGCATAAAAGCACCAGACAAGAAACTGTTCCTTTTTATTATTAGTGTTCAAAACTGTTTGGGCAGCAACTGGCTTAGAAAAATCTAGTGAATTTCAACATAACTTTGAAGTGTTGTATGTATGATTTTGCAGTCTTTTAGCTAACTTTCTTCTTTATTGCTCTTTAGTCTTCACAGTTTTGCATACATAGTAAATTGTTGTAGCCATTCACATATATTATAGAGGTATATAGAAAATTTTAAGACCACTATTAAATCTTGGGATGCAGTTCTATGCCTTAGCATAACAATTTCCTTCTCTTTTTGCAGAACTGCACTCCCCTACTCTTTCTTATTAATAAACATGACATCCCTCTGTTTGCTTTCCTCTCCATCTGCACAGCTGTAGTCTTTTATTCCAGCAAGAGAGAGTCACAATTTTGTTTGTCACACTGATATACGAATTTTTACTTCTTTATTTATGGATAGCACACTAGAATTTTCCTTATGGAAGAGAAATTAAAACAGCACTGACATTTGAAATGTAAAGGAATTACTCCAGCTGATTATAGTTTTGTTAAAATGAGTCACACACTTTTGGTCCAAACTCCTTGACATACACTTCCATATATATTAATCACTATGACATCATCGAAAAATAATTTTTACCTTGGTAATAAAGGCTACATGCTTTTGTCAATTTTTCAAATGACATTTAATCCAGTGAACATTCAGGCAGGTTAGGAAAGTTATAACACACTTGCTCTCAAGCAGCAGCAGAGCTCAATTCTACATGTTTGAAAATACTCTGTGTGTCTTGGCATGTACAGTATTTGCAATTTTGATATATAGGTGAAAAGTGCTCTGTAAAAACAGAAAACAAATCAGGTTTACCAAGAAGAATGAAACTCACCTATCAACAAAGGCATGGTGCAGTACAAAGACAGGATCGTTTGCAGAGCCTTGTACTTGGGACATGGAGCCATTCATATAGATGTGAAGCGCATTATGCAAACCGCTCTGAGATATGTTCGATATTGCAGTGCGTGGATCAGCAAAGCCTGTATGTTGAAAGGGAAATCATACGCTGATATGACAATGTGTATAATTCTTTTTCCAGTAAAACTCACGATCAAAGTGTTTACTTTCTCTTCATTCATGTTCAACTGCTAAGACAAGAGCTGAGGAAAACATGTAAAAAAGTTTTAAAAATTCCTTTGTTTTTAAGTGTTTAAAAATGTTAAATATTTAAATGTTTTAAAAACATTTCAAAGGTATAGCAAAGACGAAATCAGAATAAGCTAAATTAAAACTCCTTCCGTGTAGCTAATGCAGCATGTCAGCAAATGTACTACTTCATTGCTTTATATTGTTAAATTTCTTTGTCCATTGTGTCTAGCTTTTAGAAGGCAACTTAATCTCTGAAGACATTTATGCATATACATTTATTCACATTGAGTAAATTTACTCACTTTGTTTTCACTTTTTGATCTCTATACTTACAGGTTCTTAGGATAAAACAGGCTATTGTACCTCATCATATACTCAAACAATGATCATCTTTAATATCGTTTAATATTGTTTGTCTTTACAGAACATATTCTTTCACTGATAGGAGGCACCAGAGTATAAATTTTGGTCTTACAAAAGTAATTGGTAAATAGTTGATTGGATGATCCTTGCAGCATGAAAATCTGTGGATTAACATTATTTTCAAGATTACTTTGAATGCAGGCTTTGAGAGAAGGCCACACAGACCAACCCAAAGTGGGAAATACTGGGAGTTTCTCCATCAGCTTCTGTCTTGGTAGCCTGCTCACACCTCAGCTCTGATGTGGGTTGCCCTTCTCAGCTTCCTCACAGCAAAGCTTCCTCCCTACTTGCCAGGACTCCAAACAAAAATCAACTTGATCTTGTCCAAGGCTTCTCTGGGAATCTCCAGGAAAATAAAAGCAGAAGTGTATGTTGTCCACCCAATCTATTTTTGAAACTGATGTTAGACCTGCTGTTTAACCTAGACTCTATCACGTCTCTTGACATACTGATTTGGTTCTTAAAGCAGTCTGTTTCTCAGTATTTCTGTAAGCTGTAGGGTGGGGAAACATAGTGAATAGACATTAAAACATATTTACAAATTATAATTAAATAAAAAGGACTATTAAAACTGTTCTGATCCTCAGCGCTTTCCCAAAATGGTTGCAGTTTGTCAAGATTGTAAGGCAGTGAAAAGAGAGATCTTAGCTCTTCTCTTTGAGAAAAGTCTCACACACTTTGAACACCTGTTTTATTTACTTATTTGGACCAAGAAGTAGTATTTTAATCTGGACCAGCAGTATGTTTTTTAAGCAAATCTCACAACAGTCCAACTGTTTCATGCTGTGTCTCATGTCAGAGGGCAATTTCTGACTTTGCAAGATGGATTCTTTTGGATGAAGCCTGACATGTGCCTGCCAGCCATTGATGTTTGTTTAGTTCCCGGTGTTTAATTCCCAGGACAAAACTAGGACTGGTCCAAAATTATCCCTTCTTCCCCAAAAGAAATATATATAATGAGGAAATCATATTCACAGTTCAAATTGTTTTGCTGTTCAGGTTTTCTCCTCCTGGGCTTCATTAAGTATTAATTGAAACCTGATCACAGATACCTTATGAGTAGAGTCATACTCTGTCAACTTGAAAATACGAGTTTTAGACCCCACTGTGAATCTGATCTGCTGGATGAAATCATTTAATCTCTTTGTGCTTTTATATTCTATCATCAAGCTTTTTCCTGTCTATTAATCTCTTCAAAGGAGGGGAAAACTTCTGTCATAAAAAGATGCTAATTATAAAGGGGATCATACCATAGCTGTGGCACCTAGGAAGCAATATATCATAGTAACTACCCATATTTCCAATTGTAATATTATGATAAAGATTTTTGAGGTATTCAAGGGAAGCTAGAGAAGAAAATAGAGCATCAGGAGAGCTGGAGCAAATAGCATTGGCTTGTAATGAAAATTGTAAGACTTCTGGGGGTGTGAGTCTTGATTTAGGGGAGAAAGAGAAGCACGTTGATGCCTACAGATAGTTGAAGGTTTGGATCAGATAAGGAGCAGGATTGTCGAAGATGCTGCCTGGTGACATAAATAGCCATGGCTGAAGATCTCACAGCAAAAATCTTGCCCACAGAAACTTTCCTGATGGTGAATGTTATATTATCAAGCTGTCACTCAGAGGAAACAGCAAAATAAAGTATTTCCAAATGTACTGTATAGAATGATGTGCATTGACAATCAGGCAATAACTCACAGGAACTGATTGTAGCAATTTTGGTCTTCTTTGTCGATGGCCACAGCTGGTGATTCTTGGAATCAGCTATATAGAAAGACCCCCTACCATAAAATCCCTGTGAATATTAGCTGAAAAATATTTAATTGTATTTCATTATAATCTAATTATTTCACTTATATTCAGCTGAAGTATCAGTATGATGAAGGGAGGATAGAACTTTGTATAATCTAGGCTAAAAGCTAGATTTTTTTACATCAGATTTGGAATGCTGCTTAAGATTTCTTACTGTGCTGTAAACACTTGATCTAATAATTTAGAAGGGATATTCAGAGCACTTCTTTTGGCTCTGGGCAACTTTTTATGGAACATCTGCCCATGAGTAATTTCAATGATCAAAAGCTCTGTAATAGGAACAGCATTGGCACTCCCATCCCCCTCTCACCAATTAATTGGGAGGCATTTAATCGGTGACAAAGGTGAGAACATGTTTAAGCACATGCTAAATACATATGAAGATCTAATATATAGTTTCTTGCTATAGAAACTCTATATCAGTAGTAAAGCTAGCAGGGATAAAACCATAATGCAATATTACTTTATTTATTTTATTAGCCTGGGCCTTATTCTGGTTTCGTCCGAATTCTTTTCTCTCAGAAGAGAATTTCTCTCTTCCTAAAAGGCAGAACAATCACTTATTCAGGGTGTCACTCTATGAGATGGGATAAAGCCAATTAAAGAGAACATGAGAGGGACAGAATATTTTTTTCAGCATGGGAAATTTTGCTGAGGTGGCTGTGGTGAATTCCCTTCTCCTGCAAATGTAAGGCTCCAGATCTACAAGATTTTCAGCTGGTGAGCTGAAGTAACAACTCCTTGCCTCTAGAAAGGGGAAGCTCCACTTCCTTCTCCTGGCTTGCTCCGCGCTGTTGCTCTCCTTTGTATTAAATGCTGCTTGTCAGGCTTTCTGTGAGCTGATTTAACTCTCTAATTTGGCAGAAAACAGATTTTTTTTTCTTCTTCTCCAGGCTGCTGAGGTACGTTATCTCATGAAATAATAAGATGAGCCCCAGAACTGGTACCAAAAAAAGGGGGAGAGTGACTGACTGGAGGATGGAGATGATAGCACAGAGCAGCAGGACTGTCCCTGATGGCAGTGAGCTGTTGAATTATCTGGCCAGCACAGGAAACTGTATCATTCAGACATCCTTTTAAACCTTCATTTGATTACAGTGTACTAGAGACAGTCATTAGGGCATAGATCTTACATCATGGAGGCGAATGAAAGTTTTGCCAATGATTTCAATGAGAGACAAATCATATTTTTAAGGCATCATAAACCTGATCCTACTCATGCTGATAGCACTATAAATCAATGAAAGGAATTCAGCAAAGCTGAACTAGCTTTGCTGGAGCCAGGGCAAATTAAATCACATAAGGATCTAGCCCAACCTTTACTACAGGAGAAGCTAATGATACCATCCACAATTAAAGCTGCCTGACACTTTTTAGGACAATTCATAGGTGGTTCTCATTAAACATGCAGTTGGGTCAGGTGAATATCTTTTAATAAAGAGTATTTAATTATATTGACTGAGGTTTTGCAGTCTAGCAACAGAAGCAAGAGAAGTCCATGTACAACGAACTGGGCACAGAGCTGTATGCATTAGAAATGAGTAGTGTTTTTCTCCAATTCTCATTTGCCAGTGAATGAAGGGCAGCAAGTGTTGATCTGATCCCAGAGGAGATGCAGAGCTCAGAGAGTGTTTTCGGTGTTTGGTGCCGCAGTAAAGGAGGAACAATTCCAATAAGTCTCCCTCCTCTGATCATTTTAGTGGACTGCTTAATGTCCATGCTTATTATTATAACATTATTATGTTAACCTATTTATTATAACCTCTTTATAACAGCTTTGCAGGCTTTTCTAGCTGCATAGTTGTTTTTCTTATACGATAAAATTTAGTTTTGCATGACTTTCTAGGCATATGGTCTGGACAGCAGTGACTTGCAAGGCCAAATTGTGCTTTGCATGTTGAATGTCTAAGTTCATCTGACTGTTATACTTACTCTCGGTCTCTGTAGAAATGATTTTTCTTTAATAAGCATTCCATATTATAGAAAAGTCAAGTCAGATGCATCTACTTTAAAATAGAAAGGAGGAGAAAATATAACATTTTTAAAGCCATATCCTCACAGGCAGGTCTTTGAAGTTAGTAATGTTCTTCTGGCTTATGCTGGTGGAGTTTTTTTGCCCTTGGCAATCTTCTAGGAAACTTTTCAGGGTTAAATCTTACATATTTTCTCCAGTTATTACTGTAATCTTGCTACAGTGAAGCAGCTGCAAGAGCTGCAGAATTTGGCCTAGGAGGCTGTAATAAATGGAAGTTTATGATTATCTAATTTAGACTATGTCACCATCCATTTTTTCTTAAAATGATGCTTATACACACTGGTTTGGACTGAATAGTCTTTCTGGTTCTTTGGTAATGACCCTCTGGGACTTGCCAACATTTTCTCTGTGTGCATCATAAATTTACCCAGAGGCTGAAATTCTGAACTGCATTAGGAATGTTGGCTGTAGGCTAAAACTTTTTTAATTAGAAGTTTTCTGTTGGAAAACTTCATTTTGAGAAACCATTTTTCATGAGCCATATAGATCACAGTGAAAATACTGAGAAAAGTTTTCCTGAAAAATCTCTCATTTCAGAAAAAAAAGAGGAAAATGTCCTATTAAAATGAAATTAAATTTTGAAGTATTTGATTTTTTTATTCCATTATTTCATGACAGAACAGCAGTACCGATACATAACTGTGACAGACAGTGGAATGCTATGACATGACTCGACTTGATACCATTTGTCATGAGTTAATTCATGAATAATGAAAGTAATATACATTTTGAGAAATAAAAAATAAAATGCTCCTTTGTCACTTTGTGCAAAACTTAGGAGGCGCTGATTAGAAGGCACTGATTTTTGTTTGAAGTTACCGTGAATAGACTAATTTCAAATGTGGAATTCTCCCACAAAAAATGGAAATTCTAAGCTTTTCAGCCATCTCTTATTCTTAGGAGGTAGCATTAAAGGTGACACATCAAAACTGTACTGTACAAAGAAGAAACTCAACAATTTCACCTACAGTCGGTTAGTTCATTTCTGATCTTAGCATATAATTTTGCACAGAAGTCCACAATAACATGCCTAGGATTGGAATAGTCCACTCTCATCTTCTGTTCCATTCTTCTAAATGACCACAGCTGTTTTTCTTTACAGAACAGTAGGTGGGGAGTAAATCTAACATGGATGTAAATCAGGAGTCATTCCATTAGAGTCATGGGCTCATTTCTAGTCATCTTTTGTAAATCTAGAGCAACACCACTAAAGTCAACGGAATAGCTTCGGGTTTACTTTGTATCTAAAAGAGATTAGAATTTGACTTTATATTTATTGGCACAAATTTGTGTAAACAAGTAAAGAAGGATTGATATGCTTTTTACTTAGAAAAGGATGCAAATGTTAGGAAATGTAGGAGTGTTAGCAGGTTTGTGAGAATGCCATCACATAGAAGTGGTCCGTGGCATAGTAAATGCAAGCTGCCAATTTAAGTTTGGCACCTGTACACAACAAAAAAACTAGCTAGACCATTAGTAAGAGAGGAGCTAACAAGATCAATTTTCCTTGGCAGTAAAGCTGGCTTAAGAAGTTCCCACCATCTTTTCTAACTTTAGCTGTGTACTCTTGGCTTCATATTGAAGTTCACTTTCTTGTTACTGGAACTGATACTAATTTTTATGAACCTGTGGTGTTAAGTTGATTGTTGAAATTATTCAGGTTAAAAATCAAGTATTCTCAAAGAAAGAAATTAAAAAGCTGTCTCAGAATGGCACTTTGTCCTGTGGGATAAGGTCCATCTCTACACTAATGTAGATAAATGCCTACTGAACTAGATCTGGCTTGCATTCAAACAGACTCATCACCAAAAAAGTCCCTTATCATAGAACTATATCAGCTTCCACTCCAGTGATCACTGATTGTAACAAAATGTTCTTATGGAGAGAAAGGTAACATCATGGTCACCATCTTCTGGAAGCTTGTGTCCTATATTTTCTGAGATGAATCCATCTTGATCCAATTTCCTTCAGAAACATGAATGACCTCTTTAACCACATGATTATCCGTGCTCATTGCACACTGTTTTTCCCTGACAAAAAACCTCAAAATTACTTTTTAAAAAACTTCCATTTTAAAGGGGAATTTGGACCTGGGAAACTGTGAGAAGTTAAGTGATGAGCTTCATACTACAGTAGAAAATCTCTCAAAATATTCAAAAGGCTTGTAGTATACAGCACCCTATGCAATTTCTTCTGCACACGTGAAGAGAGTCACTGCATTTGATGGACAAATTCTGTCTATTGTTCTGAAACTCTCTGTATTTCATAATTACTGCTCATTTTCTATTTTAATGTAAGGGAAAGGGGGGAAAATGGAAAAAACATTGAAGGTGATGTTGTGTCAGGTCAGCAGATTTTGGACAATTTACAGTCTTTGCCCTGATCATTCCCCTTGTCAGTATTTATTTAGTGTGGCAATCTAGCTGTATTAAAGTTAATCACTAGTGCAAGAAAATGATTAATGAATTGAGAACATGCAGAAGGGTCAGGACAGTATGTTGAGAAGAATTTGTGTTAATGAAAATGATGACTTTTAAGGCTAAGAAGCTTTGTGGTATATTGAGGTAAGAAGAGTCTTCACACTACAAAGCCATTATGAAGACACTTAGTGTCTTATGTTTTGTACACTGCACTTAGGATAAGGAAGTCATTCAAAACATATATATGCAGAAGGAAAGGAATAGTTTAAGTTTTTTATAGGATTCACTCTCTTATGAAAAGAGATAGCACAAAAATTAGCAAAAGAGTAACCATATTGAGCAACAGCTGGAAAAAGATTTCCCTGTAGAAGCAAAGAATAGGGGAATGATAGTTGTGCTGCAAAGGAATAGTCTAGTCTTTTGGAGTTTTCAAGAATCATTTTCAGGAGAATGGGACAAAAATGTCTTCCATGGAATAATCAGAGATGTCTGCTCCCAGGAGCCAGCTGCTTGAGTTTTACGAGTAATACAAGGCTAGGAGAAAAAGGTGGGAATTATTTTCATGAAGGTATGTGATTCTGCGGTGGTTCTGGATTCTTTTGATCTTCACTCTCTTGCACACTAGCTCTTAAGCATGATGGATCTTCTCTAGCTTGGCTACAGGAGTTAGGCAACAGACTGGAACCTGGGAATTGCACTGGGAGCCGGACTACAAGCAAACATGGTCACTTGTTTAACAGGATTCTCCCTGGAAGAGAGAGGACTACAATACTAGGGTTTATTTGGTTTCATCGCTACAGAGCTTTCAAGGAGGGGACATCCATTGTCTCAACTTTCCTACTGTAGTCCAACCTTTCAGCCTCCCTCAACATGAATCCTCAGACTTGCAAAGGGTCTTCTTCACTGCCTGGAGAAAAAGAGCAGTTCAGTCTATTTTCTTCCCTTTCAGAATCACATAGGAGGGATCCTATGGGTGCTGTAAAAGGCCTGCAGCACCTGCCAGGGATGCCACACCTATGCAGTCTGATAAAAAGGCATGGATTTGCTTTGTCCCTCCTCTGAGCTAACTAGATACTTCCAAAAGCCATGCAGTGCTATGCCTGAGATAACATATACTGCTTCACAGCTGCCACTGTATGGCTAGTAGATTGTATGTGACTTACATCCATCCTTAAGAAGTGACTTACATCCATCCTTAAGAACATGAGGTTTTGTCTCTAGTCTGTCACAAGAATTACCTAAATCATCTGAAGTCCAAAATAATCTATTGGGGGCAGCCCCTCTATACCTGGCATTGCATTTTCAGCACTGCAAATAATCATGGTGGTGAGCTAGAACTTCATATCCTCATTAGGAGAAAGATCAACACTGTACAGTTTTACACAGAGCAGAGGACTGAGCTGGAGGCATATTTGATCTACCAGAGCTCTTTTCAAATGCAGTGACATTGTTGCAATTCAAACTCAAGCATGGCACTCTTCATAATGTGTTTGGAAGATTATGCTGAGATGTTTGACTATGAGTATGTACACTTGCCGTGAAACTAATGTAACAAAGGCACAGCAGTGAAGAATGGATTTGATCGATTAATGAGACAAAGCACTGATTCTGATTTTAGAATTAAAATATCTTCTTCTAGCCTCTTTTGGGGCTATAAGTGTTTTCTTGACCATTGTGCGATTTTGTTGAACACCCAGGCTACTGCCTTTTTAAAAAATAGCTACTGTCATTTTTAATAGGAAAAAGTATGTGCTTTGTATGTGTTTTTTTCAAAGCACAGTATTTGAGCTATAGCTCTATTTAGCCATCAATTTACACTCAACATTGACCAAACTGAGGTGTTGCCTTTTTTTCTGCAAATACTTATCAGGTTATCCTTAATTAACCAGCAATCATTAAAATGAAATTTATGCCTCTGAAGTGAGCATATCTCTGAAGTGAGCAGTCCATTTTGACTCTACTCTCTCAGTAAACCCATCCCAGCTCTGCACAGCTTTCATAGACTGAGCCTTTGCTTTTGCTTACAATGCTAACAGCATGATTGTAGACCCTCATTATTTCACGACTTTACTGCATTTCGCTTTTCTCTGCTCTTCCTATTACTCTATTGCATCCACTCTATTTCATATACTTCATACACTTCAACAACCAAACAAATATCTACTCAGTTAAATCACCTTTTTTTCCCCTAACTTCACTTGTTTCCCATTTTAAAGGTACAAGGGGTAGCTATGTCCAGAGCTGGAGCCAATCAATGCCTCAAATCTCTTTTGGCTTCGTTAGGTAACCTCCACATTTTTCACTGTTTTTAGAGCAGAATCTGGTTCATATTTTTATCTGAGAAGGCTTTGTGGCATCCTACACAATAAAAAGTATAATACTGATCATGTTATAAGCTTTGATTTCTTGTCATCACATCAGCTCCTATATTATATTATTGCAGCCCTTGTAAGCTGCTTTGCAAGCAAAATTCTCTGGGATACCAATGAAAGTACATCCTATTTGATTCACCAGACATATGATACATCAGGGAAGGAATACTTTTTTGATAACTATCAAAGATATGCTATCCTTGTTTACCAGCAGCAATTTAGCAAGATTCAAAACATATTGGATCGTTAGATAGTGAAGATTAATAACTAATCCTTTAGGAAAAGATACTAAAGGTCATATTTTTCATAACCCATGTGGTCAATGGTTAGGATCCTGTGTAAGTGAATTGTTAGACTACCTCATTTTATGCAGTGCTGCATTTCTTTGCTGTGCCTAGTGCAGATTATTGCAAGTGACAAGCTCTCCTAATTTTGGGGTCTGATCTAGTCTGTAGTACATACTTACTTACTTTAATGCCTTTAGTGCGGTTCTCCTTGTCTGTTGCTATTCTGAGAGAAAGTATAACATTTTCCTGAGTTGTGTTTCATCAGTCATCTCAAACTGTCCAAGATTCAAAGGCTCAAAACCCCAGAAAGAATCAATCTATGGATAGAAATAGCACAGTAGAATAAAAAACTTACCTTCCAAAGTGTTTCGGAAACTGTAATTGGCCATTTTATCCATGGATCCAGATTCATACTGAGTCAGAGAGAGACAAAATTCAACTTCAGCTGAAGATGGGAGCCTTGGTGTCCTTGATTTATCATTGTTCCCAGGATTTCGCAGTATAGGCCCTTCACTTGTGGCATTGCATAAAGCCTGTTGACTGTTATACTCTTCAGATCGAGTGCAAATTACCTGTGTAAAACATTTTCTATTAGTACAGTTACAGTGGTTGTAAGAGACAAAAGCAAAGAAAGATTTTAATTAATTTTTAAAAGAGTGAAGTAAGTGTACAAAGTAATCAGTTTTGTTATAAGGAGAGATTAATTTTAAAATTTTCTGTGTATGATTTTAATGTAAACTGGGATATTTAATAGAAGATAAGTCTCTGCCTTGATACATATTTTGAAATAATTCACTAGTTCATGTCTGAAACTGTCCATATGGACTGAGGTAACATCAATTCTCATTTACACCCTTGTAGAGTCACTGTGACTAAGTTCAGTACTACTAATGCAGCAGAACACAAAAATATGCAGCTGCAGTCACCAAATGGAGACTTTTGACTTCAGCAGATGGAAAAGGAAAAAAGTCATAATTGCAGAGTTTTGTCCCCACACTGTAAGGCGGGAACTCTTGGAATATGGAAAAATATACATTATCTTTTTTTCTGAAAATATCTGTTCATGCTTTGTTAGGCTAACTGGGCTCTATTGCACTGTGTCTAGATGATATGTTATATACTAAAAGGGATAAGATCCTGCTCTATCCCACACAAGTGTTTTGGGAATTAATATAACAGAAGCTGAGATGTCATAATGATGGGTATTAGGAAAAGACCATGGGCACAGAGATGGATACAGATACTAAATATTGTCAGATCCAGCATGATTTATAAAAAAGTTCTGGGTTCACAGGCAGATTCAATTTACCATGGCATAACAAGTCATCATTTATCAGATTATCTGTGGAAATTGTCAGTCCAGTTTCAGACTCGTGGAAGTGCAAGGTGGTTCAACACAACTTCAAACAATGGTCGGGTAAGTTAAATTCCTTCCCATTTCCCATAGGTTAAAAGTACCCACACAGATTGTCACTGTTACTAAGATGGCGTTCAATGTCTTGCTTTTTTCAATGTCTTTTAGTGTCTTTAGTTCAATAACTTGTTACTAAGGACATGGGCACTCTGACGACCAAAAGCTTCTACAGTAACTACAGAGAGCATCTCACTACATCCCTGCTTGTTTATAGAAGTGATGAGAATGAAAGTGGGATATCTTTTCATATCTTGGTTCAATAAATGCACTGGGAGTTAGCACACGTACTAACTCACCTTCCTACTTTATTTTGAGGAACCTGCTTGACAGGGAGTCAGGATGGAGGAAAATGTAATGACAGAGTGACATGTGGAAGGTTATTTGGATGATTTGGTGGTCTCTTCTAGTGGTACAATTGATGGATCTATGAAACAGTGGCTCAAGACTTCCAGGAGCTGTTCTGTATGCACCTCAGGTGATGCTAAGGGTCTGAAACAATGCTGATGTCTCTTGTTTTTCTTTTTCTAAAAAAACCCTCAAAAAGAAATAAAATTCCAAACAAATCAGAGATCTCTTCAAAATATAGAGCTCTGTGGTTATCAGGTAATCAGTGAAGTTAATTAGAACATTTTGCGGAGAAAGAACTGATCTCAATATTGAGTGATACATTGTAGTAGAGAACACATAACACTAAAACCTAGAGATGTCTTTCATCCTGGAGATATATTCTACTTCATCAACTGAAACAATGAACAAGAAGCTGAGTGCAAGCAATCGTATTTGCTGTGAGTGACATGGAAGAACATGAGAATCCGTATTAGTAAAGGCAGAGAGTTGGAGGTTCATTTTGCCAGCACTAGCTGTGTACAAACTGTCAGACTACAGTAACCTTGAGGGCTACCTCTACAGTTAATAAATAGGGAGAGGCCTCTCCAGAGCGTGATTCAGCCTGCCTAAATACCTAAGTGAGAGTCCATACTTCTGGGGCTCTTTCTATTGACTAAGTCAACAAAAGAAAATATATAAAAATCCAACGTGGAAACTGTCTCTGGACTGCAGTTATTAAAGGAAGCAAAATTAAGAGTGTTCAGCTAGCTTAGTGCTCTGTTTCTGCATTAGGATGGGATGAATCACACTGTGGAGGCATGGATGTGTCTCTGTACTAACTAAAGAAAGAGCCAAAAGCAACTTGCCTCGCTTCTTACCTAACTTTTGAATGACTAGAAGGAGATGAGATGAATCCTATTCTAAGCAATTTGACCACAGATTCACAGAAAATGTACGACAGAGTTGGTAATATAACCTAGATTTCTTACAAATCTGGCATTCTTATATGATAAGATTTCTATGAATATGAATCTCATGAATAAATTATCCTCATCTTTTTTTGAGGAGATAAGAAAACTTATCAGAGAAATTTATCCTTCGAGACCACTCTGTTAACTGCAATTTGTCATAGCTTGTTAGAGCTACTAAGGTGCCCTTGGTAGCTGTAGGTAGGAGTCGTCAAGGGAAGTTTCATGTGTACTGGGCACAGCACACCCATCGAGGGTCACCAAAGGGGGACAAGATTGTTCCTCTGAGAGGTTCTTTTCACAATCCTCACCAAGAAGGGAAAGAGTGAGTGGGAGAGACCTGCAGATGTAAACACAAAACATACTTTTTTATTATTGCTTTCTCTTAATTAAAGAAAAGTTTGCATTCTTGTAGTTCATCCCAGCTGGAACGAAAATAGGAGGATGATTCAGACTGGGGGAGATTCTCTAGTAATTTTGTGTTTAGAAAAAGTGCTTAGTCCTATTTATCTACAACTGCACTAGTCAAAAAGGCAGGTGTGCCTTGGCTGGTGGATCTCAACCCATTTCCCAGACTGTCTCTTTGCTCAGAGACTATATGCACGTAAGTTTTCTGCCCAGCTCTTTTTTCTCAGGGCCTTATCCAATGCTACTTCTGGCTTTTCTGCTATGCCATCTCTGTCCTTTCATCCTTCTCTCTCTGCTGCTCGGTAGATATATCCGTAGTACATCCTAAAGAGGAATCACATGTTCAAGATGAGGCTATTTGGCTGTTTAGACAAGAAGTCTTTTAGTATGAGCTTGAATGCATCTAAAAAAAGGAACATTTCCCCATTCCTTTGTTTGTCAGTTCCAGTGGGGTTTAATGCAACTCAGTGCTATGAGGCTTATAAATGGATACAGTGCTATTTTTTTTTCCTATTTATGTCTCAGTGTAGTCCTCATTAACTGATTGACTAATTATATGTAGTCTAAATAGAAGCCAGATGCTATAAGACATCCAGTGACGCAAGGTCATGAAATGCCAACATAAGGAATGAAAATGCTTTTTGTGACCTTTTGCTATTTGTCCTGAACTAAAAAATTAAAGTCTGGCCATAAAAGTAGCCTCTATGCTTTTCCAGAAAGGCATAATTTAGGTAATACAAATTATCAGTCTGTGTTATTATTTGCTGTTTTACTAATCTTGTGAAGTGAAAGTGGTAAGAGCATATAAATAAGTTAAATGCTTTTAGTGGTCTTCCTGGATTTAATCTGTAAAATTTATGCAATATGGGTCATGTCATTGCCTTCTTTTCATTCCGTAGGAAAACTTTCTACTAGAAACATGTTTAAAGACACGATTTTCCCCCCTTTTTTTGGAAGAGTTCTGAGTAATTTTCTTCTTGTCCTGGAGAACGCTTAATACCCAAACTGCACTGAGTGCCCGCTCTTCAGCACGTGTAAATCCACCGAGTCCAGGGAAATTTTTTAGGCAGATGCTCTGAAACGAAGCTTATGTAAGTAGTTAGCAGAGCAAGCACCAGTAGATGGCACTCCAGAATATGAAGCAATTGCTCTCGGGCCTTGTAAGCAACCAAAAAAAGGAAAAAACCTCAGCACACTGCAGTTGAGATCTTCCACACAGCTCTTTTTATCATTTCTTAGAAAACAGACTGTAAATGTGTGGAAGCGTTGCTGCTGTCTCGCACCTTTTTGCAAATGGGAAACCCTTTTACCTTTCAGTATGTAACAGGCTGTGCAGACCAGCACCTGAACCTAAAGAAAGCGAATTGCTTTGCAGCAATCTTCAGCTGTGTTCAGTCCTTTGTCTGCTATTTTTAAATTCAAAGCTTTTGGGGTTTTGATGACAAATTCTTTGGGGTTACTTTGTACTTATTGGATCTGTGCTCATGGGGATACGCAATACGTCCAACATACACCCACACACCTGGAACAGGTGATTATTTTCCTGCGGTATTGAAGGAGCTGCTCAGCTGCAAACTAACCTGAAGTTCACTAGTTTGCTAATGAAGTAAGGCCACTCAAAGTGTTAATCTGCACTTCTGCACAGGGCTTCCTTTTAGAGATGATCCCTTGCTTTGCCTTGTTTCTGAGCCCACTGAGCACAAGTCCAGAAACCACATATGCATATATTCATAATACTATGAATATTATACTCCAGCTTAAAATACACTGAAAGAGCTGGTTCAGAGTACAGGCAGAGCAACCATGTGATTGTCCTCACTTGTTTATTGGACACATCCCAGTTCTCCTGAGGGCCAGAATGTGGGCATTGCTGGGTGATGGCATTTCTGTGTGCCCAGTTTTCCTGCAGATATCTGAGCTGGAGCCCTGAGTCACACTACAGAGCTGAAAGAGACTTTGCACTGTTTCGGCACTTTCCTCTGCTTATTCTCACCCACGTGCTTGGGAATGGCATTAAGGTGCTGTCCTCATACCTGATCTAAAACATGCAGCAGTTGTAAAGGGATTTAACTTTTACTTTTGGCTACATTAGAGCCTAACATAGTCTAATCTTAGCTACATGGCATCCAGAAACCAATTACTCATTCAACTAGGAAAATGCAAGAAAAACTCCAAATAATCTGTGGCAGAACAAGCAGTGCTTTGGGGAGCTTGTTTTTATAGGCAGAATTTTAAAATGTGCTATAGCAGACCAAAGGATTTTGAAGAGACTATGTATATTTATATCTATTTCTTCATGAATATTAGCAGAACTGGAAAGATAAAACAGACAGAAAACTGAATAAAAGAAAATCTGAAAAGTAAAACTTCAAAGAAATTCTAAGAACCACCTTTATGCATATGTAAGGTCATAAGTCATCTCTGTGACCCTTACCGCATATGCATGAACTGGAGGAGCTACTAAACTCAAGCTGCAAGGTGATGAGACAACACAAAGTGAGAGCACTGAAACAAGCCCAGACCCTTCGAGGTGTTTCCTCAGTCTTCAGTAAACCTGGCTGAGTTTCATCTTTTTGCTCAGAGTCAGTCTGAGGGATAATTTACGTCCCATTCAACACCTCAAAATGATGCTGGGGTGGAGTAGGAATTTCAGTTATCAATTACTGCTGAAATATTCATTCATATCTTCTGGTTTGGCAGACTGTGATTCGCTACTGCCTGACTGCTGCCAAGCTGTACCCTTTTAGTGTTGCTTTCTCCACGTCTAACACAAATTCACCAAGGCCAATACCTATATCTGCAGGTAGGTTTCTTTTTTTGGTGATTTATTAACAAATCTCAACTTTTATGAAATTCCCTAGCTATTAATTTCTATAGTTCTGATTATTTTTCAAACTATACAGCTCCTGAGCAACCACTGCCATATGCTAGATAATAGCCTAGCAACCGGAGGCCAAATCAATGCTTTCAGCCACCAGTGATCCCATGAAACCACTGGAATTTGAGATTTCAGCAACATAAGGAGTCTGAAGATGTCCAACTGTCTTTCCCTGCCGTGCGTAGATCCTGATTCCTTTGGGAAGTGGAATAAAGACTCAGTCCTGTTTTTGCATGTAGAGATTACCTCTTTGCAACAGGAAATGTTTCAAATTTGTAATCTATGTAAGCGTATCATTAGAGGCTAATCTTGATAAATTCTTCTTTGATAGTTGCTTGCTCCATTTCAGCTGTTGTCTTTTAATTTACCAGCCTGTAGCTGGCACCAAAACCTGTAAGTTGCAATAAAAAACTAAAGTTTTTTATTTTTGAGTTTGTAAGATTTTTAAAAATATTTGTTTATTTATGAAATACTTCTTGGTATTTTTGAATTTATGAGATGTTCAGACATCCACAAGTAGCTGGATGTGGGACTGTGGCTGATTTGCCTATGCCTCCGATGTTAAAAGCATTGGCTAAAGTGTGAGACCCTGTGAAATAGGTTCAAATGGGATTTTGTAACACTTATGCAGCCTTTGATTTGAGCCATCAGCAAAGCTTGGCATAGAGGCCAGAGGTAACAGAAGGGTCCTGTGGTAGTGTATTTATCTCCACATCAGCCCTGTGAGCAAAGTGCTTTCTCCTTTGATTACAGGTAAACGCTAAGACACAAGAAGAATATGGCTGGATGCAGGAAAAGGCTCAAATGTCACAGGACTGGTTTGTGAGTACCAAATACAGAACGTGAAAATCTGAAACATATTCAACATTTGGCATTGCCTAAACCTCCACAATATCAAAAAAGACACATCAGAGATGCCTCTTCTAGAAATTCCTTCTCACTTAGTCGCTTGGGGCACCCATTTGAGAAGTAAAAAGTGGTGAGTCAAATTCCCTAGGGCAGAGGGCAGAGAGCAGAACCTGATTCCCTCATTTCCTGTCACCACTAAGATACATTTCCTACTGCATATTTTGTGAGAAGAATACCTAATTCCTAGAAAGAGTTTAGGATTACTAATGCCATCACAGCTGTCTACCTTTCCATAATTTTGAGCAGGATGCAGAAATGTCTATCTGTATCCCTCTCCTCAAGCTTCTTACCATCCATCCATGGTACTCAGCATCTCACAGTGAGGATTTAGGACTGGGATGTGTTGCACAGGAGGAGATGGGCTCCTTTCTCAGATATGTCAATGCCCCCAGGTAGAAGCTGGATACAACAGCAGTTCTTGTTGTCTTAGAATCAAATAGATGTTCAAGTTTACCTAGAAAGTCAGTGATATTTATTCGAAGTCCTAGGCTAATATCTTAAATTGTTCTTTCCATCTCTGTCTATTGACAAAGACCTAAGAAGGTTAAAACAAGTGAAAAATATTTTTGAATCAAAAAAAGGCTTTTGGTGTTTGTATTTTTGAAAATTTCTTGCAATTTTTAAAGGTGAACAGAAAATAATGCTTTGAGACTCTCAGACTATTCAGCTAGCAATTCAGCTCCCAGTAAACTGTGCTTAGAATTAAGTAACTGTATCTGAATAATCAAATTTAATCTTTCTTATGAAGATGTGTTTTCAGGTAATGGATCTAAAGTACTGCCGCTGTTCGTTCAGGAGCATTATACCCGTTTTATATCGGTGTAAATTGTTTCTCCTTTGTAGCATTTTTGCATTTGTAAGTGGTTCTTCAGGGTGATGCAGAATTAAGTGCTAAGGGAAATTCTCAGTGCTTGGAACAAAGAATTGGCTCCAGGCTTACACCAGTACAGCTGAGAGCAGGCAGCCCTCCACGCTATGCAATTACTTCTCTCAAGTTGCTTTTCTTTTAGAAGAGATAAAATTCACAGCTAGAGTCGGTGGCCTGTTTGCCACAACAGCAAAACTAAAACTGCACTTACATTTTGTCGCCTCATTTTACTCATGATCTATCCAGAAAACCGGAGGTGGAGAAGCGGTGGGAAGGAACCCAAATCTGTAATGTTAACTCTCAACAAAATTTGAACAATTCTGCTTTTATTTGCAGGGGATTTGCTTGGATTATTAATTTCACTGATTTTGGTAATTTATCCAAATAAATATTTCTTTGAGTAAATCTTTTATCTTGAATAATTATAGAATGAATGAATTTCTATCTATAGAAATAGTTATATAATGAATATAGAAATGCTAAAACAAAACAAAATTCTCAAGGTGTCATGAAAAGGTTTCATTTTCCACCTTGCTTTCTGTAAGTCTATATGGTGTTGCAGAATTGGTAAAGCATTAGCAGGTGTCATACAGTCCTAAATAAATCTGAATTCAACATTTGAATCATCACAAACGAGTAACTGAAAGCATAAGAAAATCTTTCCCACCCACCCTGGACATGAACAAAGGAAGCAAACAAAAGCAATAAAGTTTCCTGATAATCTTTCTGGTAAAAACAGAGGGAAGAATCAGAAGTTTCACCTAGATGATAAACATGAGAAGCAAGTGGACAGAAAATATTCACTCAGCTAAGTGGTTACAGCAGCATGTGGAAGAAAAAAGTAAAGGGAAAGCTAAAATTTCAGCATGTATTCATGGGTATCCATGTTGCCATGGCAACTTCTCAATGGAATAAAGTATTTTCTCCTTTCTTTAGGGATTAAAAAAACCAACAAGATGCTGCTCCGCAAATAGGCACTTTGCCTTTTAAAATAAATCCATAACTATTTCTTGAGCAAATCTATTTCTGAATTATACTAATATAGCAGGTGTTACTCTGTTATGCTTTGAAAAGACATTTTAATTCTGAAAAGGACACTTTATTATAGATATGTTATTCAAAAGGTTTCTCTTGCTCTCTCCTTTTTATTTTGTATGCTTATTAAAAACTTGAATTCCTTCACATCCTTCATATTTCTGGATCATCCTCTTCCCCCTCCTTCCCCTCCCTTGCTGTTTAGCTACAGAGCTTGGATAATCAGTGTATTCTGCAGCAGATCTATGGCTGTTTTCTGGTTGAAGCAAAAGCTATTTTTGCTCCCATTTGATTTTCTAGAGTAATATTCTGATCTCTTATTTTGTGCTACTCCAAGGAACTGCATTGACTAAAATTTTTTCTGCCACGAGCAATTGTTAAAATTTGGGTTCCAGGCCATTAAAGAAACATCAGGTTGTCTTATACCTTCATCACAAACTCGTTGACTGAAAATGTAGCTCTGTTCAGTCTCTTTCTTTCACTAGATAGGGCAGAAGAGATGTAAATAGATACAAAATGTTAAAGAGGAATAACTCCCTTGAAGGTTGTTTGTAGTATTGTTTTGGAAATTTTGATAGTGTAATATTTCCAGAAGTAGCTGAAATAAAGTGATTAACACCTAGTTTCAAAAGCGACTTGGGAGATTTCAGCATAGGACTTAGGTGATGTTACATGTACACTAACACCAAACATGCTTTTAATGTGGCACATTTTTTATTTTTGTGTTTTCTGAAGTAATTCAGAAATATCTGTTTAACAAAATTTATTTCGTAAATCTTTGCTTTATTTTCTGAATATATCCATGGGAATTCATTTTAAATGGTAAGTTATAAACCCAACTTTTTGTTAAATATATTCATCACTATTGGTTAAGTGTCTGAGTATTTATGAACTACCAGGATGAAGAAATTCTAAGAATCTGGATGTGATTAACAGTACCTTTGAAAAAATGAGGTATACGTACTATCTGATCTCTCCAGTGCTTTTATAAAATATTGATATCAGCTTGCTAATTTCTTGGTAATATCTGCTTCCTGCTTCTTTGATTATCATATCCAGTATATTGTATTGACAACTCCACTTGACCCAGGTAGCCAGCTCAATTATAGTTTCAATTTATTCCACTTTGATATTTGTACCATTTTCACGCAGTTTCATGTAACTATTTAGCTCAGTGTGGAACAGCATCAGATCCATTTCATTCTGCAAAGGCAGTCTAATTAAATTAATAGAGCTTATCCAGATCCATACTGTTAGAAATAAGCAGACTCTTTGCATATGACATCAATATACATGTTCATGGATATATCTACTTTATGGCTATGTCTAACCAGTAAATTTAAATGTGATCAGGAACGTTCCTGGGAACTGAAGCCAACTGACAGGAAATAGCCATGTCTATGCTGGTAAAACTGTCTTAGCCTCCCAAACAGAGTGGCTGTATGCAGTGTGCTAGAAAGGGACCCTGAAATATTTTAACCCTTGAAAAGTGCCTGTCTGGGGAAAAAAATTAATTGGTACATACAAAATTCATGCCTTAAAAATGTCCTAGAATAGATATGTTCCAATACCTGGGAATGCTTGAATTGACAGATATAGACACAGCCTATATTATTCAGAGGACATAAGTGATGACTAAATCCAGTATAACCAGCCAAATAAGTCCAGTTAGTCAATGTTTTGTGATGCCAAAGTATTGCAGAGCTGCTGGAGCTTGTATCTCTTTCAATTTCCACTAAATGACTAAAACTACCCAATCTTCATTTAAGATGATGCTACAGAAATAAACAGAACAAAGCTGTGTTTACACCAACATAATCATATACTTCAAAGCCAGAAGGGACTGTAGCTATTGTCATGATGGAGTATGTCCATGCAAGCTGACAGAAATTTATCATCGTATTTCAGGCAATGTGGTAGGTTAGGAGAAAGTCCCAACAAAATCTCCAGTAGCACTCAATGTGAGAACAGTGCAGTTCAGTTCAGCCATGTGAGACCATACCACCTCTGCAAATACATAACAGTTCCTTGGTTTATAGACTATTTTTGCACTGCATTTAAGCGGCAGAAATAACTACTGAGTTTACTTCTTAGTAAACTTTGTAAACTTTGTAAACTTAGTTCCTTTGAGTACGAGAGATAGATTATTATTTTTTGTTTGAACTACTGATGTGAATGGCATAGGCTTTTTTTTGTACTCTAAAGATTAATTATATATATTTTTTGAAAAATCTGAAACTAGACAAGCTTAATTCCATAGTTTTTAACTCTTGGTAGAAAAAAGGTATTGGAGGGAGAGGCAGAGCCTCTGAAAACTATTTGCTTCTGTTTTTATTGTTCAGTTGGTAACTGTCTTGCACTGGTTATATACCAGCAATTTGTGTACATAAGTCCTGCTTTATATCTCAGCTGTTACTTGAGCTGACCCAAGCCTGGCCTGCAGACACAGAGACATGACCTTCCTCCTTCCTGTCTAGCTTTAGGTTCTTGATTAAGCTGCTGAGTCCTACAGTCAACAAAGAGAAACAGATAAGCAGCTCTAAATGATGATTAAATCCATGTAAAATCTGATTTGCTCTCTGGAATTGCTTACTTTCTCTCCAGGAATTTCTAAGGGAATCCAACGTGGCTGAGCTCCATACTTATGCACCTCACTTAAACATCTGAAGTCAAATGAAATGATTCTATCATAAGCAACTCTGCCCTTACCTTATCTTACCTCAACCTGTCCTTACCTGCCATGAGGAGAAGAATGATGCTGGGCTGAGTAAATTAGGGTTGGTGGGATGTCTGCCGCCCATGTATTCATTGGTGCAGACAACACAGGACTCAGCATCTCGCCAGTCCCAGTAGGGGATGGTGAAATTCTCATCACCTGTTATTTTCTGAATCTCACGTTCCCACAGCAGCAGAAAGGCACGATGCCAAGGCAGAAAACCTGGGGCTTCATGAGCAAAGTCAATGTCCCGCCACACATTTGACCCACCTAAGAGCGTGTCTCGAGAAGCATAATAATGCATCCACACAAAGAGATCGTACACGTTGATGTTCCGGAACATGGGGTTGGAGCCATTGCTCATCTGAGCATACGTGCCAGTAGCAATGACATAGTCCCAGCTTGGGGTGCTCTTCGCCAGGTTGAGGTAGGCGAGGAACTTGTCCTTCTCACTAGTGGTGAGCTGGAAGATGTTTCTTCTCGTTCTCAGTCGTCTTTCAGTACAGCTGACTCCTGAGAAACCAAACTTGCATTCCCCACAGCTGAATCCCATAAAATTGCCTTTGCATTGACACGTCCGATTGTAAAACACAGAAGGCCAATCCTCTCTGTCATCCACTCCTGAGAAAGGGTACTGTGGCCCCAGTGGCGCTCGAGAGAGAAGGATGTCCTGGCAGGACCCTCTGCCGGAGAGCTCCCCACAGGGGGACCCGTCTCCATCCCAGGGAGGACAGCACTCCTTCCTCAACAAGCTTTCGGTGTTTGCACAGGCTCTGGGGAACTGCCCCGTGCAAGGCTGAAGGATCGCTAGCAGAAAACCCATGGCAAACAGAGACATCCTCCTAGGGCAGCAGGAGAGCATTGGCGTTATGCTTCAGTGCATGAAGAGCTCTGTCTGACTCCTTCCAAAGTCCTGGGCATGAAAGAAATTTCTCCACGCTACAGGGAACACTTCACTGCACCCTCCAATATTCTTCCCCATTCCTACCCTGGGCACATTTACACACAAAATACAGTTCATAGTTAATCTGATTATCACATGTCCTGGGTGAAAGCCAGGTGACTTTTCTCCCCACCCCTTACAAGTTTCAGAAATACAGGCACTTATTATTTACATTCATCTTCTGCCTAGCACATGACTGCTTTACTGCGGCAGTTGGGGAGGAAGTAAAATTAAAATCTGGACACAGAAACAACTGTCGGCTCCTCAAATTACTTGTTTGATCATATGCATTAGAGTAAGCGATTGTTTAAAAAACAGATAGCATCAAACCTGAACTGTTAAATAAGTGCAGCAAACATAAAAACAACAAAAAGTATTTTGGGGGTAAACTATCTTTTTTGTAATTAGAAGTAAACACAAAGTTAAGCCAGATAAACTGTGAACATGGGGCAGAACCAGAATAGAGGATTTGGTGTTGTTTTTTTGTATTTCAGTATAAGCTGAATTTCTCAGGCCGGTGTATGGCAAAGCAACTTCACAGATGATGATTACTTGGAGAAAATCCATTTGTTTCCTTGAAAAATATCAGTGCTTTAAGTGTTGACACCCCATACAAATCTGCACTCAAATTTTCTCTGCAATTTTGTGGGGAATATAGATAATCTACTGAGAGACTTGTGGAAAGCATTTAAAGCAACCACCTCCTGACCTGGAAAATGCACCTCAACTCCTGTCTTTCTCCCATCAGGAAGTTTGCAAACACCATGTCTGTGTGTTTTCCCCAGTATTGGTCAACCTCCAGACCACCCGTATCTTCTTTCTTCTTCTGCATTAGCCTGATTAGAGTTAACTGAGCTATATGAAAGGCATTAGAAGTTGTGCATACTTTGAAGTTGCCACTTGAAGCAGAGGGACGGCAGTTGTTTTACTGCTGGGCAAATTGCACATGAATTATCCACAGTTTTCTTCAGCTATCATTGTTATTAAGGAGACACTTCTTCTTCTTTTTTTTTTTTTTATTTGAACATCTTGAATTATTTCCTTATGTTTACAGAGAATCTTAGTAAGTCAGGAACAACATATAGACGAATGAAATGAGAACTTTGCTGGGATATTATGCCTTTTGTTGGGATCAGCAGGTCATCACATGACTGTGCTGAGGAGCACGAGGCACTTTAATCCTGTTGGCTTCCACGCCCCAGATATTCAGAGAGATTATCCCTGAGTCCCAGCACTGGGGAGCCTGTGGTGGGGGCACCTGGAGAAGAAAAGGCAAAGACCGTTGTTTTCTTTAAATTATTTCTAACCACAGGCTGATGTCTACTGTTGTTTGACTGATTCCTCTGGTTTTCGTGCTAGATTTGTAAGATAGATTTAACCACAGAAATGTTACTTGTTTGAGTTATTTTATTTTCTCTGTGTCTGGCTGTTTGGAAAACCATTGCAATCTATTTCATTTACTGTTCCTCCCATGGAGGCTAGTGTAAAACTAGTATATATGAGAAACGACACATCTTTGAGGATAATGATATATAATTTTTAATATATACTAAAAAGCTACAGGGATTGGGAAAGACTTGAGGTAAAGCCTCAGAGTGAAGCAGAAAAGTACTCACATATATAATTAGATAGAGGGTCACACAAAAAATATGTGCAAAGCCTTATTTTTATATTCTAATGATAATTTATGCTCAATGTTAAAAAAAAAAAACAGGAATCTGATCCTTGACAATTGTCATATGGTGAGTTTCTGAAGCAGCTGGTTAACAGAGGAATCCTCTGTGAAAATGTATGAAAGAGAAACTCTGAATGAGAAATGCGATTGATAGGTGGCATACGCCCTTCGTGACCTACTATTGAACAGAGACTTTTTTTAATCAGCTGTCAGTGGTTCAGATAGTATTTGAAAAATCAATCTCACCATGCATCACCAGCTGTAAATGTTAGCCAAGTAAGAAAATATGTGTGCCTACTCCCTTTTGCATGCCCGAGTCACCAAAACATGGAATAATCAGAACAATCACACCTTACATCTTGGCAAAAATCTTGTCATTAAAAAGATTCAGAGGATTTTTCATTTATCTTATGCTTCAGCCCCTCACTTCTTCTTTTATTGTCCATTTAACACAACCACATTGGACTAAGTTTGTGGATGAGCTAAGTTTACTCTCTTTGCCTGCGAAATCTCTTGAGCCCACCACCAATGGATTGACATAACCATGTTGTATGCCTTGAGAGACCCAGTTCTCACCTCTTAAGTCTTTGCATTTGAATACGGATCAGGACTTATCCATTTGAGGTCCACAAAAGGCTAACTGGCTCATCAAATCAGCGTGATTAAGACATACCGCTTTCTGCATTCAAGAAGATGCAGTACAGCAATCTGGTGATCAGCACATCCAGCTTTATTCGACTCCAAGGAATAAATCACTAGGAGATGCTTTATGGTTGGGTATAGAAAGGGCAGTCTTCATCAGTGGACTAGCACAGAGTTTTGCTAAATCTTAACTGCACCCTCAAGTTTCAGTTAGAGGATTTAAAGTATCAGTTTCAGTGAGGAACACAGTAATGATAATATTTATTACCTATAGATTGGTATTCTTCAGAAGGTCCTGTAGTGCTTTATAGAAGTCAAAAATTATGGATGGGAAAACTCACTACTCAGACCCAGAGCAGTGAGATGACTTTGTCAGATTCCCATGCTAGCTTACTCGTGGCATAAAGAAGAGATTTCCAGCACTATACTTTAATTACTAAACCAGACTGTTCTTACAGAGACCACCTGTGACTTTCTGATACGGTTATAGCAAAGGAAAGGAACAATCCAAATAACAATCAGTAGTATTACCTGAGAGTTCGTATTAACCTTGCAAAAATAACTCTTGGTTCCTCAGATCTGACCAGGCTGATCTTCAGAAGATTTTTTCTCAATTCAAAAGACATTGGAGTAAATTTCAGTTCTGGATTGCTAGCACTGAACCAGTCTCAATTTCAGGTGATATTAGTGGGTTTTCAAAACTTCCAACGCTTGGATGACACTGTGAGGTTAGCAGCTGTCAATATATATTAGAAGTTTTTTAAAATTACTTGTTTACACTTTTTTTAGGAAATCTGTGCTTTTACAGTTCCATTGTTCAAGTTGAATAGAAAAAAAAGAAAATTGAGATGGAAAAAAAAAGAGGGGAACATAAATGTAGCTATTTTAAAAATCAGTATCAAACTGTGGCAAATCAAACTAATGAATGAAAGATAAGATAGTCCATTAACCAGTCAGGAAATCTGATTCGAGAAACCAACAGTCTCAAATTATACTCTCTGGTCCTTATCTGCTGCTCACCTTCCGTGTCCTCCCACACTGTCACAAGACTTCTAGCTTCAAATATTCATCTGAGATTCATCAACTGTCTGTGGCCCCGCTGAGCTTGCATTTCATTCATCTGAAGGACAAAACATTGTTTTTTTCTCCTGCTCTATGGCCCATGTGCCGGATGGAGTGATCAGTCTCCTCAGTGGTTCATCAGCGATCTGAGCCCAGCTCCTGGCAGCCAGGAGTGGATGCAAGAGGCTGCAGTACTCTGCAAGGGATCTCATCACCGAGAAGAGCTTGCTCCCAAAGAGGCCATACTCCTTTCCTTGACTTGTCAGACTAATCCTCTGTACCACAGCTTAATGAGGCCTGATGCTGGGGTGAGGGTTTTGAAATGTCTGTGTCTGAAATCTGCAAGGGAAGGTGGCCCAGTTTTAGAAAAAGAGAAAGATAAGTGTATCTGAGTATACAACTAGAGCCATGAGATGAAAAAGAGAGGTGGATTTAAGATGGTAACATTCATACACGTCACAGATACCACGTTGCGGTCAAAACAAGAATTAAAAATTTGCCTCCTGGTTGCTGGTAAGTGGGTAGGTGAAGGTTAAGAAGAGTCCCACTTACCATTAAAGCCATGAAGCAGCCAGATATTTAAGCATTACACAAAGAAAGATGAAAATATTCCATTTCTATTTACAAATAATTCTTTATATTTAGTTACTGAAAGAAATCAAGTTTCTGATAGGAAAGTAAGAATTTCACTAAGTTCATTCCTCTTAATCAAGGATCTTTACTAAAACTCAAGGATCATTACTTAAAAATAGACTATAAATTACCAGTAGTCATATTTTTAGTCTAAGACAAATGCTTCCACACCTTTTGGAATGATATTTGAAGATAAAGCTTAAAAACCCGTTTGGGTGTATGAAAGGAATAACTTCAGGCTGAAAAATGGTTCTGAATGCTGTTAAGTAATCAACTCTTAACTCCAGAGTAGCAATATCCAGTCAGCACCGCTAACGTATGTACCTGTGAGCATATTCAGTCATGACCGGGGTGATGGGCTTCTAATCTGAAAGTCAGCGCAGATAAAATTCGATTAAACTTGGTTCACACAGCAATTTAAGCAAATCCTTCCCCTCACCAGCCCTTCCCCTGAACTCCTGCAGAAAGAAGTCACAGATGTTCACAGCGTTTTGTTATCGTGATCACTAGGAGCGGTTGCTGCACTCGGGGATCAGCCGCCTCCTGACAGCGATGCAATATGGGCCATACGTAAACATCCAGTCTCAGCGCTGCTGGATCAGTCGGCGAAGACGAGGCCAGGGCTATAGTTTTATGTTGGTTTTATACTCCCTGTAAGAGGAGAAGTGCCTGTTCCGGTATAAACTTAAAGATATGGATAGATGGTATTTGATAGGGTATAAAGCCTACTGGAAAAAAAGTCGATCTGTCCTTTTAACAACATTGAGCCAATTCCGAGTTCTGTTGTATCGGTGGTTTGATATGCCAGTGACCACAGCATTTTTGCTCTGATACTGGGAGCTCAAGAGACAGACTTAAAGCCTCTGAACAAAGTACTCAAGCTGATCTTATCTCAAAACACAGGCTAAATATTATAGATTCTAAATCAAAAGATTCTGCAATCAGAACAATAGAACTATAAAAGCAGCAGCAAAAGACAAAAAGGAATTTTGTCTTGTTTATAGACTGATGATAGTATTAAAGTAGTTACTAAGCTACCAATTTATATGATTTAGATGATTTAGTTTTTTTGCTGCAGGTCACACAAAATCTGTCAGATCTCTACCAGTCTTGATGACAGGACAGCAACTACAGGGGATGCTGAAGCAATATTATCTATAATTTTGTTACACTCCACTCCACCTCAGCTTTCAGCTTTTTGCTGAAACATGCAACCTGGAGTTCTGGCTTTTCAGAACAGCCTAGGCAGAGTGGAAATTTAGGTAAGTGGGTTTGAATGCTTCCTATCAGCTTTCAAAGGAAAAGTACTGTACAATTTTTTTTTACTACTGTGCGAGTGATCTGTGAATTTAATCTTGATGGCAGGCTAGGACCCAGGTTTAACTAAGTGGGTAATAGTGAGGTGGTTCAGGAAATCCCTGATTCAGCTAACAGCTTACTGAGTCTGACAGCACAGCAAAGTTGTTCCATAAGCTTCAAGAAAACTATTTACATTTTTTGCTGGGTTGATGTTCTGCTTATTTTCCATGGGGGACTGGCCTGCTCAGGGGTTACACAATTGCTCTGACTGATGTAAAAGTAGCATGGGAAATCACTAGGGGAGAAACAAGACTGGTCTTTGGTCTTTCAGAGGGCTCACCCATTTTGCAAAACCACATCCACAGTCCTCGTGACAGCCCCCCCTCAGCTATGCCTTAATCATTGCTGCATCTTACTCTAGTGGTTATAACCTATGATCGTACTCCTCCTTCTCAAAGTACTTTCATAAACGTACCTCCCTGCAAGTCGACTGTTTCCCACCGCGCATGCCTCTTCTTCAGAAACAACTTATCTAATAAGTGCCACACTCTATTCCTAGATTCCTCTAGGCCTTTATTACAGAATTGTCCTGCTCCATTTGCTGCAATTGTCCTGCTCCAATTGTCTGCAGAGACACAGAAAAATAATAAAAATTCATAGTGGCTTCCTATTTTTGTTGTTGTTTTAGTTTTGGGGGTGTGTGTGCATGTGCGTGTGTGTGCCTCAGAAAACAGATAATCAGATAGTATATTAGAAAACATGAGAATGACATTTAGCACAGAGCAAATCTCAGTAGCTCCTGGTGCTAAGGCAAACAGGGCTAAGCAATGTCAAAAAATAAATTTGGAAAAGCAATGAGAGAATCAGTCAAGACAGGTATGTGGGAATAAGCCAGATGGGACCCTCTGAGGCTGAAGTGACCTCATATAACCTCTCGTGTGCAGGACTCAGCTGGATTCCATGAAACCTTGCCTTTCCTTGCAGATGGAAGGGGTATCTGTGCGTAAGACAGATAGTTCATATTCATATTTTTCTCTATATGTCTAAACATACATCCATTTAGCCATAAGTTGGTTCTTTTAACATGCTACCAGAGTCCTTTAAATACTCAAAAACTGTGAGGAGAATGCTACAATTGCTCTAAAATATGTCTCAGAGATTTGCTAAGGTGAGTCAAAACTTTTTGGATGAGAAAAATAGCTGTTCTTTTCATATCTATATATCAGCTCTTAAAATGCAAAAACACAGTGGATGTGACTAACTGTGGAAAAAATATGTACAGAAGGAATCAGTCTCACATGTTCCATTCAGATTTTGTCCTTTGAATACTCTTTTATCCTGGATTTAGTCCTTTTAGTACTCTCCTATTCTGGAATATTTATTCTCCTGTGGCCTTGAAAAACAATTTGGCCGAGTAAACTTGCATGTGAGCTCTATAAACTCAAAGAATTTTTATTTGTAATGAGTTCTTAAAGTCCACAGCTTTTGCTTTGCCTGAAACTGCTACATCTTGTTGCTTGAGGAGCATCCTCTTGTATAAGGAGCAAATCAAATAAAACCAGGCTGACCGAGGCTGCAATGCACAGGCACTTTCTGTGAGCCACTGTGAGAGAAAAAAACTGTGGAGAGTGAATGTTGCCTAACCTTCCAGCCCACTACCCACAAATTTGCTTATTTGCCAGATTTTCATGCAGGAGCCTACTGTGCTGCAACGGGTGAGGAGCAGTCAACCGCAGAAGTCCAAAGCGCCGGTGGGAGGGTGACTGGTGTCTGACTTCCTCCTGCTTCTCCCTGCTCTGCACAGTGGAGATGATCATGTGGTTCTTCAGTCCCAGATCAATGCGGGGAGAAAATGTAGATAATAAAGTAGGCAATTATAATAGCTCCACTCACATTTCTATTAATTTAAACCTCTCTGCAGCATGTGGAAGATAAGAGAAAAAGACATACATTGTTTAGAATTCAAAAAATCTTATTAACCTTCCATAACTGTCTGACAGTACTCAAAGGCCCAGCTACACAAAAGACTCAGAAATATTGGATGTATTCTCTGATTTTTTCTCCCTTCCAAATAATCAGTATAATGAAGGATCAGACTGTAATGAATTTGACTTTCTCTGCAGAACTTTACTAATTAACCACAGTTAAATAAATATATAAATAAGACCTTGACATTCAACTTCAATTTAATGCAAGTAGGAGATAGCAAAAACAGTTTCTTGTGATGCAAACTCTCTGAATAAAGAACAAAACATCTTAGTAAGATATTAAGCATCTGAGGGAAAAAAAATTCTTCCAAAGTAGTGTACCCTGATTCTGATAACAGCTGAAAGTTTTAAGTAATGCAGAGAAGGTGAATAGGGAACGATTTTTCACATTTTTTCCCTTATTCTTTGCTATCAGAATGCAGTACACTCAAATCATGCAGAAAGAAATTTTTATTCCTGTAGTTAATCTGTTAGAATCCTTGGTACAGGACAGTTCAAGGTTGTAAATTTTTCAAGGTTCAAAAACTGACCAGAAAGATTCAGGAAGAATATTTATCAAGGCCTATTTAGCCCAATCACACTACCTCTGGCTCAGCAAGTCTCTGAACCCTAAACTGCTTGAGGGAGATCGCTCTAGAGAAAGGTCACTACATGTTGCTGTTCTTACACATTTAGCACATTTACTTTTGTTCCTTGTGGGGGTAGGCTACTAGACAACATGATCATTCAGTTTGACCACTCTTGTGATGAAACTAGATTAAATATTGCTGCACTGAAGCCAGTGATATGTTTAGCACAGATTACAACCTGTATCTCTTTCAAATTCAATAGCAAGGATCTGAGAGTGATTAGAAAGGAGAATTCACAAAGTGGCTACCGTTAGATTTTGAATCTCCTTCACAAATGAAAAAGTAGATCTTTTTTCTAGTTCTCGGAAGAAAAAAGTAAAGAGCTAGACAAAAAAAAATGCAATCCTTGAAAAAGACTTCTTCGAGGAGTTTCACACTGATACTGTAAACAGCATCTTTGTCACCGTTTATAGGTCCTGGGAGACTTAGTGTTCCTACAAAGACACTTGAAAGAAATGAAAACCCCAGTACATTTCTGTAAGTCCTTTCTTCTCCCCAAGCCAGACAAGATACAGTCAGAAGATACCAAAAATAGTTGGGGAAGGGAGCATGGAATAGTTTTGTAGAGTACCAAGGTACGAAGTAAGACAAATTCAAGATGTTAATTTAAGAAGAAATATGTTTAGTGTTGCTGAGATACGTTTAAGAGATTCTTCTGACTAGAATATTTAAATTAACATTTATGATTAGTCACAAAGGATGTACTTGGCCCTAGAGCAAAGTTATCATTAAAGTCTTCTTTTCAAAATATGATTCCTTCAAAAATGCAGATCCATCAAAATCATTAAAGTCTTGAGGGGAAAGACTCATCTCGGTAAGTATGAAGGACAGATTAATAATTAAAGTATTGATCTGGTAGGTCACAGAGGGGAGAGAGGAGAAGTAAAAACTTCAGAGTGAATTTCCAAGGTGAACTTAATAAAGTTCTTTGCATTTTTTACAAGCATACTTTAAAAATATCAAAAGTCCTCATGCTTATACCCGGATCTGTATGTCACCCATTTCTGTGTCTTCACATATGGTAGGCACAATGTGCTTATCTCCCTAGATAAAATATTTCTCTACATTATAAATGCATGGATGCTATTTTGTGTGTGTATGTTGACTGGCTAGGGGCCTCTCCAGAGGTCCCTTCCAACCTTATTGATTCTGTGATTCTATGAAATGAGCTAGAATACAGTAATAGCATATAATAAATACACACTATTTCAGTGATAGTGAAAACTTACTGATTTGCACTAGCCTGGATATTTAGAGACATTTGGGCTGAATGCCACCAACAATAAACTACGTTTTTCAAGTAAATTCAGTGCCAGATACCATAAAGGTTTTACTGGAAGAATTTTTTTTTTTTTTTGATATTAGTAAATTTTATCATGATCTAGCATTAAATATAGCCAGATTTACTTTGGACTTGGTCTTCCACTCACATAATGCAAAAATATATTTAACATTATGTTAGCTGAAATGCTTTTAAATGTGTGAAAATTGCAGGACGATATAGTTCTTCCTGAGAGTGCATACCTATCAACATGACCAAAGATGGTCCCACAGCTAACGAATGATGAGAATGGCATGAGAGAAGTACTGAATATGGACCATAGCATGAAAACTACTGCCAGTGTATATATGGCTAGCCTAAATCTCCTTTCTTACACAAAAAAAAGAGCAGTGAAGCAAATGATGGACTTTAATCTATTTGTGCATTTTTTTTGGAAGAGTTTTTCTTTTCTTTTCTTTTCTTTTCTTTTTTCTTTTTTTTTTTTTTTTTTGGTGTGTATATTTTAAGTAGTGCTTAAAAAGCTAACCCTGCCTCCATGCCATGAGCTGATATCAGATTCTCTCATGGAAATGCAATAAAGCCCAGAAATTCCTTAAAAAAACATTTGCCTGGAGCTTTTCTATATGGAGTGATGTCTCAAGTTTTCTAGGTCTGATATTTTGGGATCTCCCAGAACTAGGAGTAGGTGTCAGTTCTGCTCTACTTTTGGGAATGTCTTCATTTCATGGGGGCAAAATTCATTTTCAGTCTTTCAGTGCTTGGAAGACTTTGGACTTCAGCCTTGCTATTTGGATTACCGGTGTTTGGCAAGGGAATTACTTTTATGAATTATTTTTTTTTTTAGCTTTTTTTCAGTGCTCATATACATTGAATGTTAGAAGACTGATGGATAGAATTCAACTACTCAGAAAAACATGTTAATTCTGCAGCTGTATTTAGCATACAAACTTCTAGGCATGGATTGTCAGGGGAGTAAAGGGGCATACCCTTCCTTCGCTTAACGCTTCCCTATGCCCCATGAAAGCTCCCACTTCTTCAGTGTATACGATATAACAGTGGTAAAGTGAGAGCCCAACTCCTTCCCTCTCCCTGTGACTGCCTTTTTCCTTTTCATGATCAGTATCATTTATACAGACTTTAAAGCTGCTGCCAGAAACCATTGATACCATGGGGAAAACCTCACAGCTTCTTCATTTTAAAGACTAAAGTGCCAATAGTCCCTCTAGTCTAACTTTTTCCCTAATGTAAGCCATGGGATTTCACCCCTCGATTCCTGTACCATGCTGAATAATTTAGGGTTGAGGTCTATTAATCCTTTGACCCAGACAGACCAAATCAATTTGTGCCTCTAAGGCACTCCTCCGATTAACTGTATTGGAACTGGGCCAAAGATATTTCTTGTAAATTCTTAATAGTTAGAAAATCCACAGAAACTGCACCTATTTGAGTCCTAAATTGTGCCTAGTAGTCTGCAGCATGCTGTGATTTGAGACTGCTTCTACTGAACTTTGACACCTCAGAGTCTTTCCTCTTTGGTCACAGTGCATATTAGAAAAAAATATTAATAGACTTGTTTACTTGAACAAGACAAGGAAAAGCTAACAACCACCAAACCAATCTGCTGGCACAGGGCATTTTTACATTAACTTTGAATCCATTGAATTTCAATATGATCACTATGGTTGTATGTGGAACGTGTTGTGCTTTGAATACTTTATGTAATTCAAGGAACTTCAAATGGTTAATAAATATGAAATACTTTACATATCGGCATGCCATACAATTAGGCATTTTGCCTTTATTTTCTCCATATTTATTTTCTCAAATCCTGATTTGATTTAGCTTAAAAGAGAGTTTGTGTCACATATAAACGTTTCTAGTAAAGTATTTATTTCACTTTTATTCAATTAATAATTTGATCTTTTGTCTTATGTGTAGGAGAACCATCTCCTTTCATTGATGGACTCCAAAGAAGAAAGAAAAGGAAGTTTTTGAAGAAAACGGATATAGATAAACCTCATCATTGTCAATGGAGAACCTATCCTACATGTTGAATTCTTCAGATCAGATGTAGATATCTGAATTAGATCTAGTCATCTGGAATGCTTTATGGTTGTGGGAGAGAAGCCAGAAATTTTAGGAACTTATCTTATCTGAAAGCAAAACAAATACCTAAAACAGTCCAAATAAAGTACTTATTCCTTTCCACTGATTATAAGGGAAGCTCAGGTTACTCAGCTGTATAATATCTGCATTGCTGACATCTAAAATTTGGTGAGCTGTATCCCACTCTAGATGCTTTGTCTTTCTTATTCATGTCTTTCATGTTTGACAGTTGATGAATTGCATCTTTATTTATTCTATTATCTATAGTCTAAACAGACTGATATTGACTTGTGGCTGAAAGACTGTGGGACATTTGCCACTCTACTTATCAATAACAAAACAGTACATACAGTACATTTCACTCACATAGATTTATATAGCGGATGTCATGAATGTGTGAACAGAAATGAATGAAACTCCAAGTGGGATTCATCTCCCCAGCCTGAAGTTAGTTGTCCAAACCTGAGCTAGTCACTCTGGGCTTCCTTCAGAGTAAATGCCATCAATTCATGAGTGACTAAAACAGATGTTCAAGATAGTTTAGTTTGACTACTTTATAGCAGTGCCAAATTCTCTCCATTTGCTCTAAAAGAAACACGAGGTGACCAGCTCAGCACCTGATATCTAAAGCTGGGGAAGATGCAAGAAGGGTGAATTTACTCTTGCATTTTACCGTGTGTTGCACCATCACAGTAAGCCTGAGCAGTAAAAATGCCATGTGCTGTCAAACCGCATGGCCCAGCTTCGTATTCAGAGAGGGCTATGAGTGACACGTGCAGAGCTTCATTGCAACATTTTCCCATTTTTAAAAACAATGGAAAAAAAAACAGCCTCGAATAAACTGCTGATTGAATTGCCAAAGACTTCTACTGTAGAAATGAACTTTCTACATATTTATTCAGCTGTACTGTTTACATCAATTTTATAGAAACAATCTTTACCACGGAGTGGGTTGGAAAAATGCTCTTACTTTAAATGCGAGCTGTGTTGCCTATATACTTCTAAGTACTGACAAATTAGAGGAAACGAGATTCTGGCAATATCAGTTGTTTCATAATCTTTATTAAATTTCTAGACAACTTCTGAAATAAAAGCAATATTAAGCCTCTCCCTCCAAGAGTGAACAGTATATTTTACAAAAAGAGAAAAACTCTGCATTACTAGGTACATAAGCAAACTAGTGACATGGAGTACTTTTCCCTTTCTAAAGGAATATTGCTGAAGATATAAAATGAATGATTTGAAATAAAATATTCAATTTTGACTGAAGGAGCCTATAGATATGTTGACTTTGGAAAATAATTACTATGGAAACAACAAACAAAGGGGTTATCTCAGAGTGTGCCAAGCTGAAATTCATGCTTGGACTGATTTCAAGTCTTTCCTTGCTGAGAAGTACAGGCGAAGGTTTTCAAATTGAGTTCTATAAGAAGCCTTTTCCAACATGTCATTTTCTTTCCCTAAATCCCTCTCCCCCATTTTTTTTATATCAATGCATGAACATCACAATTCTTTCTCAAAGCTTAATAATTTTAAAAGCCTTTAATATGGGGTGTATAGCTGTCAAAATAGATTTCACTTTCAAAGATTACAAAGTGAAGATGGCAATGTGAAAGTATGTATTGAACACTTCACTCCAGGTTTTTATAAACAGTGGAGAGAAAAAGACAATTTGATTTCTGATATATATATATATGACCCTTTTAGACAGCTACTTCATCATGATCTGAATTGCACCCTAGAAATGTCTGTTTCTTTCTATTGACTATAAAGGGAGTTTATACATATACATATCGGTACATATACCGATATCTATGTAAGCATGCAGCTAGACAGATATTATGCCTCATACAGTAGATATATGTACAAGATAATCTGTATATTCCAATTTATTTCCTCATTGAAAACCTGTTCCCCCTTAGAAAAAGATTGCTGGAGGCGAAGAAAATTTCCTTGGAAATTTGGAAACAAATTAATATTTTATTAAATTGTGAAAATATAATCTTCCAGGGGAGCTGTTTCCATTCTTGATCAGATTTATGGTATATTTCAGCCTTTCATTAACCCAAATATTTTTTCAGTAACTGGAAATCCATATTAAAAAAGGTGGGGTTTTCTTGCAAAAATGAAAATAGCTTGCAACAAGTCCAGATTTTAATTCAGTAAAAATTAAATTGGGAAAAATTTCATTGGAAGAAAGTATTAAAGTTTCCAAGATATAGAATATGTCATATCTGTTGTCATTAAATATGTGTAAATGAAAATAAATATTTTTATTAAAAATTATAGTGTGAAAAGTAATGTATAGTCATAATTTTAAAAAATTATGTCTTTTGTAAAGAACCAAGGAGTAATCAGGATTTTTTTAGAAGGGTTTTGCAGCTGCTCTATACTTCTTGGGGATGTTGCAGGTAGAATAATAACAGTATTTTTTTAAAAAAATTGAAACCATTTAATTTTCTGAGTTTGCTTATATTATGACATATTATATACAGATAGAGGAGAGATTTTGGGTACAATTCGGATGTGGGAAAGAGAAATAGTCTTGTCTAAAAATATAACAATACAGGGAAGACTGAGGATCTTCCTTTTTTATCCTCTTTTAATAAATATTAAAGTTTTATTGTTGAGTACATTCAAATAATTAATAGTTACTTTTCTCAGTAAAACCAAAAACATGAAAAAATGGCCTTAAATCAAACCAAAACCAAATGTTTTTCTCAAAAAAACCCCCCAAACTCTTCATTACATTTTGGGCTGAACACAATATTTATTTAAAGTTTTTAATCTCGTCATTTTATTTTGGTTTACTAAAAGTTGTTGTGAAATATTTTGAAATGAAAATTCCTGTTTTATCAAAAATACTGAAAGTAAACCTTGATCTGTCTTAATTTCCTCTTATGCTTTTAGTTGAATTGAAGCTGAATTTGCTCCTGTTTTTAAGTGGCCAATCCTATGTTTATAGATGAAAAATGGCTTTCTTTCTTTTAAATATTTATTTAAAGATCTAAAGACACACAATCTGGTTTCAAAACAAACAAACAAATACATAGACAAACTCACATGTGCAAAATATTTCATCAATTGGTACATTTCAAATTATAACAGCTTTATTTTGACATTTCTTTGCAATGTTGGTTTTTATAACAGCTTTTTAGTGGCCTCATGGAAAGCAAAAGGTGAAACTAACTCAAAATCAAAACTCATCTGACAAGTCCAATTTGCTTGAGATCATGAAGTATGAATTTACGTATCTACATGCAAGTATCTACTTGAAAGTGTCACAGTTTAAGTAGGGACTTAGTTCAGCTCCTTCAACATAGATGGTTAAAGCCATTTGAGATGGAGAGGGCTAGAAGATATGACACATGACAGACTTGTGCCTTTCCAGACAAGGCAGCTGGAGACCTGCTAAACTACCCCAATGCATCTCGGATGGTGCCAGGTGCCAAATACTGAGCGGAGCTGCAGGAATCTACTTGAGCTCCCATGTCGATACCTCCATCCTGATCCTTAAATGATAGAGTCCCAGTCTGAAATGGAATCTTACCCTAGTTTGCTTTCATTTTTTTCTGAATCAATCAATCTGAAAAAAGCAGATAGTGTTTATAAGTAGTTAAAAACATATCCAATCTTTGAAAGGCATTTGGATGTGTATTCTGATACTGATATAAGTTGAATGATATGTTTATGTATAAATTGGACTGGAATTTAGTTACATTAAAAAGTGGCACAACTAGAGCTTGAAAACCTTTGAGGAACAGATGCAAGCCAAATTTATTTACGTGTATGACATTGAAGCACCATTGTGAGCAATACGCATCTCCATTTGCGAACTCACCTCTCTCCCTGCTTGACCGTGTCCTCAATGCTTTAAACTTGTGTTCCATGGGAGGACTTCCTTGGGCAAGATGAGTCTATACACAGCTAGATGCAACAGTGTTATGCGTAAAGTATAACACATTTAAACCTGTGCTATGTCTTCAGAGCCCTCCAAAATAGAATTAACACATTGGGAAGCCAGGTTGTTATTTTTATTTTGACAATGTTCCTATTGTGTTATCCTACTAATCTCCTTTTCAATGATTTATACATCAATTTTTCATATTGATTCCCAAAGCTAGGCTTAGAAAGCCCATGCTGTAAATATCATGTGGCTAACACACATGCCAGTGGCAGACAAAATTTACAAGAAACAGACAAAGCTCAGAATAATAATTTCATCATATTACCCTTATAAATCTTCCCAGCTGTCCTGACACTTTAATTATAAAGCGACACTTCCAGTCTTAAAGTGTTGTGGCCTGTGTAATAGATCATTTCACTTAATACATGTTATGACTCTGGCTACTGTAGAGGAGACATTTTACAATCTATCTTCTTTACTAAGGCAGAAGGACAATAAGAGATTAAATGTTGTAACTATAAAATTCAATAAGAATTGGTCCACTCCTAAATTCATTGCATTCAAAAAATGCAAATAAATGCATGCAAAAAATGCTCGTTGTCCTGAAGAAATGTGTCCTATGTTTGTATACAACATTCTTCCAGTGAGGAGGTGCATTTGGTCAGAATGTGCCTCCCAGATGCACGTTCCCTCGCTACCCTTGTCTTTTCAAAATTAAAAGAGGCAAGAGGTGGGTTGCTTTGTTGAGTCTTCCACATACTCCCCTTCCCAATATCCCATGTAAACTGTCTGAGGAATGCAGAAATGGGCTGAACAACCTAAGGATGAGAATTAGCTGGTCAGTTCTCAAATAGTTTTGACCTGAAACGTGGTACTTTCTGAAAGCTGTATGTAAATGACAGAAGCTCTACACTGTCCCTTGCTGAGCAGCTTCCAGACAAGAGACTGAGAAGAACATCTGACTCTGGAATAAAGAATGTGTGACTTGCTTTCAATCTAACAGTTTTAACATGAATACATACAGGTAGTTTGAAAACTTAAAAAAAAATAAAAAAGGAAAAAAGAAAAGAAGGAAAGAAGGGACAGGACAGTATGCTGTAAACAGTGACACCAGAATCTCAGAATAGAAATGAACAAGTAATATTACTTTATTACTTAGAGGAATAGCCGTCAAACTTAGCACAGTATTTCTAGGGTCTGATATTCACTGAGACACGTATAGAAATTCACAGTAATGCTAATAATGGCTGTAGAGACAGACAGAGAATTTAGCTGTGATCCATTAAATACAACTACCCCTCTACAAAACTACCTGTAGAACACCAGTTATTCATCCTGTAGCCTTTACATCTCAAAACATCACTGTTGTTCAAGTGAAAGCACCGTCTTTAACCTTCTCTTGTGATGTCTTTCACTTCAGACCTATCATTGGAGTAACGAGACTGCTGTCAGCCATGTTGAACAGCTTCTCTGAACAGAACTGTTCCAAAAAAACATGTTTCAGAGGGATGTCAAGCTGATTTCTTTGCCTGGGACTTCCAAAATGGAGATTTAGATGCCAGAAATGTTTTGCTTTCCTATTCCTTGGTCCTTGTTTTGGCACCAGATATCCATATTCCTCATGATGATTTCAACTTTGTTGTTAACATCAAGCTTTAGAGATATTCGACTAACTCAGACATACAAATGTTGCAATTAACACTGATTTGTGTGCATTCTTCTTTGCAAAGCTGAAATCATTTTGCAGATGTCTCAGACATAGGATTTTTAGACGATCCTTTTAACCTCAGCATATACCAAGAAGTAGTGTATAAGCCATCAAATGTTATAAAGCTAGAATAAAACTATCCATTATTTTACTTAAAAACAGAAACATCCATCCCCACGTAAGATCATTTCTTTCATCTATTAATTCTGTTAGCATACGTCTTGGTTATAGCATGAACGTTGTGTGACATAGAGTGGTATCCAGAATTAATGAGCAACTCAAATCTCGGCAGCCATGACTTTAATTTCTGTGTGGCTGATTTTTTCATTGTGTCTAATTTGTGAACTTTGAGGAGAAAAAAAAATTGTGGCATCTGGCCATCAGCTTTACTTTTTGCTTTTCTGCTTATTTTCCCCATTGAAAGTTTTATCTTTCCTATCAATGAACCCACAAGCTTTTGCATATGAAGGATCCTATCCAGCAATCAGCTCCATATGGACAGACCATATGTGCACACTGAATCCCACTGAAGTAAACTATGGTTAGCGTTTCTTATTTCTGCTATAGTAGCATACATGTGTCCCTAACCATGGACCTCATTGAGCAAGCCACTGCAGAGACAAAAAGAAAAGTGCATGCAGTACTCTAGAAGAGAGTCACTCTCATTTCCTTTCTGGGTATAAATCATGAGTGATCTTTCCTAATTTCCATGAGGTTGCTCATATTTGTGTTAAAGTTAGAACCAGGTATAGTTTTGCATTCTGGGCTTGTCTGCAGAGGGATGCTGCTATGAAATAAGATAGATTGTGAATATGTAGTGCACCAACAATCTTGCAAAAACTCATTCCTTTTTGAAAATGTCATTAACTGTCTTTTTGTTGCTATAAACTAAGCATGTCCACGTGGAGAGACAGGGTAAAATAGCCACATCTCTATAAATTTATGTCTAATGTTACTTTGCAGAAATTCCTTGTGTGGGAGACCTTGGGAATGACATCAGAATCAAGCCCAAGGTAATTTTTCAAAAGTTACATTTACCTGGTAAATGCTGACATATATCGGACCCAAAGAACAATGCTGATCCATGGAACAAAGGTGAGGATGTGCTTGTTTGTCTTAGGTTTGTTATAGAAGTGTCTCTTCAAGGAGAGAGAAAAAAGAAGAAAGAAAGGCAATTAAGGAGATATACTTTTTTATCAGCAATGCTGCACAAGATACACAATCCAGTTCTTTGTATTGTAACAGGTCACAATTACATTGGAAGCTGTTTGCATGAAAAAGATTGGATTAAATTCCGGAATCTGAAGATTAAAAATAAGATGCAAAATCTTAAGAGTCAAGATAATGCTCCATTAAACTATTTATTTAGGAGTTCATGAATTTGATGTTATTTAAAAAATTCAAATCAAGTTTAGAAGCCTTTCAGGAAGAGATGCTCTTACTTAATCCAGAGTTATGGGCTTTACTTACAAAATTTCTGGGTGAGAGTCTCTGGCCTGTACTATGCAAGCAGTCCACTTAGATGATCATAATGGTCCCTTCTGACCTTAAAATCTATCAATTTATTAAGCAACCTGCTGCAATGCTGTGATGCAGAGGCAATTTACATCAAGATTTGAAGAGCACTTAAATTAATTGTTTCATTAAAATCCATTTGAATGCTTTTACATTTTGATGCATGCTGCTTCTGGATACCTCACAGATTTTATTAGGAGATCTGAGGCCCAAAGAACCTATTATGACCGTCTAGTCTGACTTCTGCGTTATGCAGGCCATAACACAGTGTTCTGGGAAATTCACGCAGTGAGGAGCCCTGACACAGTGTCTGGTGCTCGTGGGTGGTTCTCACGCTACCGCTAGGAGGTGCTTCCCAGTGGCTCTGCTCATTACTCTTCTTGGCATCATGAGGAATGAGTTCTGTACTGTGTGGGAGCGTATTTCAGATCTTTCGTACACCTACAGCTTTATGCCAAAAATAAGATGCAATCATTTGTTTCCTAGGTGATAACTGCAATGAGCATGCGTGGTCCTCGCTGTCTCTAAAATGGTGAAGTATGCTATCAGCCTTTCTTGTAGTGCTTCTGAGGCAATGTATCAAACAGCCTTTCCTGCAGAATAAATAGATTGTTGCTTATGTGCGCATGGAAAAAAACCATAGAGGTTTGCATCTTAGTACTCAGTTGGGGCAAAAGTTTTCTGTTTATTTGGTTGCTTGCTTTTTTTGTGGAGAAGGGAAGAGGCAATAAGGAAATTCCATTCATTTCTCTCTTAAAGTAGGTTTCTATATACCTAAAAGACCACTTAGAAGTTCTTTCTCCATCTTTCAGTCCTTTAGAAGCTGTAGCTGTGTGAAGCTGAAGAGGCTCTAGTTCTAACCCTGTTTTCTCATGCGGATATTGAAAGCTCCTCAACTCAGAATATCTTCAAAGTGTGTCTCCTATCTCTAGAGTATCTGAATGACATAAAACATCAAGATACTTGCTTTATGCTACTGTCCTGTGGAATAGATAGTAAAGGGTAATATAAGTACTGTAACAGACTTTTACTTCTGTGCTAGAATTTTTTGAGTTCCTTTATCTTCTGTATATCAAAATGTCTGTTAATTTTGAAAATACACAAAGAGTTTCTGATTAGATCAATCAGCATATTTTATTTAAATAACTGATATATTTCATCTAGTAGCTTTTATTCCATTACTGTTTACTATTATCTCTTATATAGACATTTATTTCAAAATGTTGTAGCTTATTAAGAAGTCTATTAAAATCTACTTTTTCCTCTCAGAAAAAAAAATATGTGCAATTAGCTTCTCCTTATGTAAAAATAAAGAAACTCGCCCCCAAACACCTAAGAAGCAATCACTTAAGATAGTCCTGATCAAATTAGCTAGTGAAAAATTCTTAATGTTTAAAACTTTGAGTTACAATGCAAAAGAAAAAAAAAAGATTGATACACAGAATGTCACATAGAAAGTTGCAGTACTACTGGAAACCAGCTCTGGATCTATGATGTTTCATAACAGTGCTTTAAAAATGAGATTACCACTTCCTTCACAGAGATATAGCATAGGATGATAAGCAGTCATCACTAGCTCAGTATTCTTAGGAAAGATGTTATGAGTCTGCCGGACTGGGCTCAGGCTTTCTCTCCACTTAACGGAACTCCTAATTATGAAAATGTCATTGTGTTATTATAAATTCTTGACTTCTTTCATATCATATCCACTGAAGGGCTAGACACTGTGTATTCTACTCCAGTTAAGGCAAAATGCTAAGTTGCACATTAATATCCACTCTTTTTTCTGAGTAATCCTGAATACCATGTACTAATAATATTTCAGCCTACAGGCATTTTTATAATTCTAATTTGAGAAGATATTGCTTATTGATTTAATTTATGGATATATTTATTCTGATGATAGACAAAAGCCTAATTCTGGTTTCAAAGATTCATGCTTTCTTGTCTAGTTGGTCTTTAGATTTTTAGACCAAGGTTGGAGGAGTCTCTGTGATATCCTATTGACCAGTAAAATAAGTTTGAAGCCCTGATTCCATAAATCAAAGATATTCCATGTCTTCTCTTGATGTCCCTGGGGATCCTTATCTGCTGTGAGGAGCCTGCTATGTTTGCTTGCCACATCTAACACAGGGCAGTGGATGGGTCGATGGGTGGGTTGGGATTCTTCTTCCTGCTAAGAGTCTGTTTGGACTTTTCTCATTTCACACTTTCTCTGCAAAAGGTCTCTGACGTCAGAATCCACCCCTATGCCCAAGGAATTTGGAAGGCCAACTGCTCAACTTCTCCCCTACAAAAATCACAGAAATGATACAAAATTGAGGAAAAGCTAGCTGTTTCTCATTTTGTTTTTTTCTACTTGATTAAGAATTCTCATTATTTTAACAGGTTGAGGAGAAAATAAAGTAAAATAAAAATCTTCAGGGCTTTGGAATGGTGGGAAATCTTTAAAACTTAATTGACATTGACAGTTGGGATGCTAAAACTCCAGAGGACTGAAGTTGACTGTAGCAGAGCAAAGTTCTGTGTGTCAGAAGGCATGATTTCTTGAAAAGAGAGCACTTTTTTTAAATTATATTTTGCATCACATCCTGGCATGTCAGGAGTTGTAGAAAATGGAATAATAGATCTATATCAAGGATGCCCGAAATGGGTGAGACAAATATCGCCTAGTGCTTCATTTGACTAGCTAGCATGCTTAGAACCTGTACTGAACTACAGATAGAGCCCTGAATATTTTGATGGTTAAGGTGATTTTCTTCATGTCTTCCAGAAACAATCCTAAAATAATTTGCTTCTGGCTACAAGATATAATTTATTTTCAGTCAACACAAGCAGCAAGCTTGTTATCTTTGGAAAGAATTTCTTGAATATGATCATACAGGAAATTTGGCAATGTGCATTCTCTAGTCTTTCTGAAATTAGCATATCATTGCCAACGAATTGCTATTACTGTACTATCTGCAGTTGCTTCACAGTCTTCCTCCACATTTAACTCTTCCTCTTTAGATTCATTTCTTGACAGAAACTATTAATGGATATTTCTGCAGAATTCATAAGCATTTTCTTCATACTGAAAGAAAAATGTTCGTAGTGTCAATCTCAAAGACAGACTGAAAAGGCACTATGTCCAAAACTGAAAAAAAAAATCCCCCAAATGATATTGATGCATCTTTTGCAATTGGTTCCTTCATTCTATCAGAAAAACTTTTATATCCCTGATTTTAAAGACGCTGAACTCCACGTAAGCAAATTCATGTTTCTTTTTTTGTAAACAAAAGAACAGTGTCAAGAAAACAGAAGTAGTACTGGTATTTCTAAATAGCCTCAAAAATATAACTGTTTATGGGAAAATACCAGCATCACATCAGAAGGGATGCATCTACTCAAGCGTGGTCCTGACAAACAAATTGACCGTGTTATGGGAACACTGATTCTCTGCCTTCTTTGTGATCAATAGATCAGTAGACAGAGTAATGCTTTGAGGGAAGTTCGTACATGAATTTTGATTTGATGAGAGCAAATTGTGAGCTTTTTCTGTACAGCTTGAGGTTTTACTTCTGCTTTAAACAATACCTCTTTGCAATTCTTGTAGTAATGTATGTGCAGAAGTGACTGCAGTTTTGACATTACATGTAGCCAGCTGGCCATATCCTATGTCATGTCCTGCAGCCACTGGAGAGATAAAGCTGGCTCATGTCTCTCAGCTCTCATCCTTTATCTCATGGGGTTTTCACTTATGCTCTTTATTCAATGATCCTGGCTCAGGACCATCAAAGAAACCAAAAGCATATACAGGAAGAAGAATTTTTCTTTCTCAGTGCAGGCTTTGGATAACGGTCCATTGTTAAACGGTCTTCTATCTATCTATCTCCAGCGTCACATCAGGAAAGCAGAGAATGGCAAATTTTGACTACCTCCTTTCTAGATTTCTTTTTTCAGCAAGAAATCATCACCTTTAAGAAAAGTGTGGGATGTAAGGAGCACACAGTAACTCTATGAAAAGGGTATTTGCTTCATGCGACTATATGTACACAGCCTCATATAAGGGTTAGACTCTTCCTTAAACTGTAAAAAAAAAAAATCCATATTATTAGTGGTCTCTATTACTCTCTCTCTGTAGAGAACTGCAACTGTAAATGATGGACATCTTTGCTGACCTGGGAAGTCCATTTTTTTCTTTTTCAATTACCCTTATCTGCATGCTGCACACATTTAGCCTCCTTTACAAATCTACTAGACCAACTTGAACAAGTTACTGTGGTTTTCTAATAGCAGGGTAATAGCTCTGCACCAACAATCTTAATTTGAAAAAAGAGACAAATCTGTTCTACCAAAACACAATTTGAGCAATGAAGAGTTTCAAGTTTCCTTTCTCTTTTCTCCTTTACTCTTACTTCCCTCCAGGATGATCTCAATGCCCATCCATCAAACCTTCTTCTAAGCTAGAACTGTAATAAATATTTCTTTCCTGCATTTCTTTCTTCATCCTATTTAAGTCTGAAGTTAACTTTCAGAATTTTTTAGGGCCACACTGGGATTTTTCACATGGCTTCTTAGGGTCAGAAAGCATATTGGAAATCTCAGTGGGGCCATGCTGTGATAAGCATTTCTGTCAGCTCAATGCTGTGGGAGTAGCTGCATGAGAAATATGTACAACAGAGTTGGTTTGACAAATGAATAGAGCAGAGTGCTCTTGAGCACACTACGTCGCTGAGCTGCTTTAATGCACAGCCTAACGTTTAAATATAGAAAAAGTGCGGAAGTGAAAACTCGAGCTTCAGATCCAGGTAGTGGCCCATACTGAAAGAAATCAGATAGTTGTTCCTCTCGCTCCCCAGACTGAAATTTGCACCTAGTGTCTTGACAATTACTTTAATAGCACATTTTTTAAATGCCATTAGTTTTTTGTTTAATGAAAAACATATCTTGTATTCATCTCACCTAACTGTAAAAGTTCATAATGTAGATATCTTCTGTTCAGCTGGTTAGTCTTGTGCCCATAAAACAGCCAATCTTATGGTAAATCCATGTTGTACGGATTTACCATATCCAAGGTAATAGATGGGCACAAGAATGAGATTAATCTTACCAACCAAGTACCGGTTCCTCTCCACTGATTACAAGGGCAGACTAGACAACCAGAGGGGAAAGGCAGAGTACAGTGGCCTACGGCTGGTAAGGAAAATCCCTTCGTATGCCCACGAGCAGTCTCTAAGTCTTTCATGACAGCACGTTACTGGAAAATAATTTTTTATTCCATTAGCAATGAGATTATGCAGCCAGCACATTACTGTGGCACAGCGCTTCTGACTCTCAGAAGAGCTATGGGGGAAGCACTGAGGGAACACAGCTTTCAGTTGTGTTTTATGATAGTGGGCATAGGTGATCAAAGGATAAAAGCTATCCTGTTATATAAAGAAAGACTGGCATGAAACTCACCCAGTTTGAACAGAGCAAGCTTTTGAGGTACCTGGGCAGGCAAGTCTACCTAAAGGCAAAAAAGACAGCAATACGTAAATAAACAAAACTACATTTGTTATTTAGCTGTAGTTCAAATAAATTTATTTATTCGTTTTCTTCATGCGTTTCCATTTTTGCAGTGAGAACAACCCATTTCACAAACTTAAGAGCTTGCTCACTGTTGGAAACCATGTCAATAAAAAATCGAGGTGCACCTTCTTCTTCAATGACTCATGTGTACATATAATCTGAACAGACACAGGAATTTGTGAACAACCTCCATTCTCATTGTGCATCTCAAAAAAGCATTCATCTTCAAAATAAAAAGGTATTTTTGTCCATCCAGCGTTCCTATGGTAACTACAGTAATTGTTTACCTGGGAAAGCAAATATTGAAGATTTATCATTTAAAGCTGTAGATCAAACAAACGTAGCATCTATTGCTTGCTACTGGCTTTGCTCCTGTTTTTCTCTTTCGATATCCTACAGGAAGGGGGAGGGATTAAAATGATTTTGTGTCTATAACCTCTGCCACTTTCACAGGATTTCCTTTGCAGTGGATGTTTTGCACAGAAATTGCTGTAATCAAGGAGATAGAGCTGGCTCAGAGTCCCTTTCCGTGCCAGGTGGACTGCCAGCCAACCCAGTGCTGATACTGGTCCGTGCTACTGCTAGAGCAAGACTTCGTGTTTTCAAGCTTTTTGCCAACCTCCTTTGTTCATGGAGGGAATAGGAATCCGATCACAGTGTCAGCAGGAAGACTGAGTTGGCCAAGAATAGCTAGGAATGACAGCGTTTCAGCTAAAATTTACCAGTAGAGTGTCTCCTGCGTAGTTTGTGGTGATTTTTTGCCACCTTCATTTGACGTATGGAGTTTTGTTTGGGTGAAATTCATCAAATTTATACTCTGTTCTGTTTGTTTATGTGCAGCTTAAGTCCTGAAGACGTCTCTCTAACCAAAGGGAAGTTCTACACAAACAGAATGAAATGGACTCATGAGAAAATTCTGTGTCTCTGGTGTTAAATTTCTCACTAGACTGGATCCTGTGATGGGTAAAATTCCCCCCGAAAGAATCATTTTAATTTCAGAGCCAGAACCTCCTCTGTCCTGTATTCCTATGAAGCGAGTATCAAACACAGTGGGAAAGGTCTGATCTCACTTTGAATAGATGTAGTGGCTTTTTAAGATAAATAGCCCCATCCCCGTCGTCTCCCTGCTGTTTGGCAGGAGATGTCAGTCGCGAGTGCAGCCATGAGCATGAGTCCAAAACCAGAAAGGTTGCTACAAGTCGAGTTTCATCTGTTCAGTACTCTGCTCTCACTGTTGAGCAAAGATAGTATATCACACGGCAGCATAATTGGAGGTTTCACATTCTTTCAGCCTTCATTAGAAGCACTCCCCCACTCAGATCTGAGCTTGCTGAGTAGAAACTGGAGAATCAGCTTCAGATTTTGAATGATGCTAGAGCTCTAAACCACTATCTCCCAGCACACACACACACACACACACACACACACACACAAAAAGGTATGAGGAGTTTCCTGAGAAGCTTAGTGTCAATCCCAGTGCTTCCCATTCAAAAGATACAGTTGAATTTTATGAATTTTATTGTGCAGAGTCATTTGCCATTCTGTAAATTTCAACAGAGTGTGTCCAAACTGTCCTATTTATGCCTGCATTCTGATTTTAGTTTTGAGTAGTTTGTCAAGTGTGTTGGAATTCTCTGGTGGAAAAAAGTGAGAGAAATTACATACAAGGAGACATAAAATGCTCATATACTTAACATGGATATCAGAAAAAACAGAGAAAATCTGAAAAAATCAAATAAATGTAATCAAATTTTCATTTTATTTTTTCAAAGTTGAAAATGTTTGTAATATTTGAAATAAAATCATAGTTGTATTGAATAATAGGAATAATACTTGTATTTATAAATGTAAAATGTAAGCCAAACTTCCTCAATTCAATATATTGACCCTGAACACTCCTATAATATGAATGCTTCACAAGTTCTACTGACTCATTTTGGGGAGTGCAGCCACTTTAGAAGTGAAATTCACTCTCCAAGAAGAGTAAAGAAGGAATTAAGGGGAACACACCTACAAGAACACCGTAGAGTAGACACAATAATTTTGCTTTAGTTTATTACTGAGGTGCCATGAAAACTAACTTCATTTATCTGAGTTAATTCTTTGTGGACAAATTTTCCATGATTTTTTAGTCACACCCGATACACCCAGTTACTCCTGCAAATCTCTGCAGATATATGTGTGTTTGTATTCTTCTTGCCTTTTGAATGCATCCTCCTGACAGCTTTGTATAGTGGTCTTCTGCCTTATGTCCTTTTCTCCATCGATGGGCACAAGGGACAGACCAAGGAAGTGATATAAGCACTTCCAGTTGTAAATGCTAAATCTAAATCTGCCAGCTGAAATGTCTTTACCCAGGGTAAGGGTGGTAAAGGAGCTTTGTAACCAGGTGCAGTTTGGGATTTCTGAGTTTCCCCATGTATTTAGAGTTGGGCCACTGGCTTGCACAGAACTAAAACAGTCTTGGCAGAGTTGGGCACTTCAGCACCTCATTTACACCTACCCTCAACCAGGAGCCAAAAATTAGTCATAGGTTCCTTAAATGTATATCAGCATCTTTTAGAATCAATGAAGTGGAGCAGTCACATCTTAGTTCCTCTTGTTTCATCATCCTAAACTAAATGTTTAAAATAAATGAGATAACTTGTACCCTACAGCATCCTATTTCCCTCTATTAACCCTAAAAAGAACATAAAGTTTATATATAAATTCCAACAAAATAGACATACTAAGTCAGGCGAACTCAGGCCATCAGATTACTATAGATTTGAAAGACAAGATCAATTAAGTATTCTCAAAGCAGCACACATACTGCTGGCAGACCCTGGCAGACTACTATTTCCTTTTTAAAACATATTATATAAGAGTACTTTACACCTTTTAATTCTTATATTGTATAACAAATTTAGACAGTAGGCACCTAACTCGTCTTGACCTGTACAATATCACCTTTTTTTCCATGCTCCATCTCTGATTCTGCTGCTAGTGTCTCACAGGGTTCATTCATTCTGGAACTCAGAAAAATCCAAATTAGTATTCCCTTATCCTCTATTTCCACCCCCCCTTCTTCTTCTTTGAGCGGTAGGGTGGTTAGCACGCTCTTTGGAGACACTGGTTATCTGTGTTGACTTCTTAGCACTCTTTCCACCCCTTCAATTTTCTGTATGTTTGAGTTCCTCAGAGTGCAGTAATTCTGAGCATGTTCAGCCTTGCCCAGTGTGTCAGTGTTTTTAGATGCTGCTGTCACAGACATGATAAGTGTTACCAATAGCAGGCATATAAAATGTAGTCAGTGTTCTCCTCATTCAAAGTTATTCCACATTGGTACAGAAAGCTTTCATTTTGTTTTCTTTTAAAATGGTGTCAAAAGCAGGAGGGGGAATTTCCTGATAGGAAAAAAATAATTCACTGTCAGTGGAGAAGAGAGTGACTATTTCTATGGGTTCTGTAAGATGATTGGGAATGAAAAGAAGCAGGAAGAGGAAGGAGGGAAATGAACCTTATATATGTTTGCATTTATTGGGAGTTTGATTAGAAGGTCAATAAGAGTCATGAGGAATATAACTGTCATGCTTGTGCCTATCCATTTTATTTTCCTAGGTTTTAATCTTTGATCCAGCTGCTCCAAACATCTGGCATTGTGAACTCTGTGACTCAAGGCTCTGATTTATGGGAAGTCCTTAGGGACATGTGTGCAGGAGTGTGCTTTGCATCCAGTGTGGCAGCATCCGCGCAACACCATGTGTGCTGCTTGTGTGGGCATCATCTCTCTCATCTGCTGTGGGCTATCTTTTTTCTTCCCAGTCAGCTGAGTGTCTCGGGTGCCCAGTGAGAGGTGGCTGCTTTCTGATTCCCTCATCTCACACACAGTCCTTAGGGGATATGGAGAACTGCCATGACAACCCAGCAAAGCAACAGCACCTCCCTTCTCCCTAGATCCCTCTGACATGTTTTCCTTCCAGGAAAACCCCACAGACACATCCCTCCTCTCATTCTCCCAATATATGATTATTTATACAGGTTCGTTTCTTATTTTTATCTGTCTCTAACCTCCTGACCTTCCAGGAATTTCACAGCTCGTGCCCTGGTTAAAAGCAAAGGCAGTTTCGGAGGGGAGTGCAAGTGTGGGGAGGGTAGGAAGAAGAAGGATGCTGCTTCCCCATTGCACTCTATCACAGAGCAATGTCAGGAGCAAGGAAGTCCCTGGTAACTAGCAGGCTGGGGCAGTTTCCTCTCATCTAGCTTACTTCCATCCCTGCGAGCATCAGGGTAGATGCCCTTGGGGCTGAGTAGTGAGAATGTGTGTTAGACACACACAGACACACACAAACTTACAATGCTCTCAGCTCTAGGGACTGGCCACTTCCTTGGCTTCAGTTGCTGCAGCAGTCAGGAGAGCTGGGGAAGGATCTGAAACAGTTGCTGGTTGATGGGCTCCCAACAGGTTTGGACTGAAGGAGAACGTGGAGGAGAAAGAGGCCAGGCTTCACACCTGATAAGCACATTTAGGATTTCTATCCTTCATCCTTTGGGATGAAAGGAGTGATCAAGCTGGTAGAAGAGAGACAGCAGCAAAGAGATAGGGGGTAAGGGGGATTATAAACATGACTGGGGCTATAGCAAGGACTGTCCCTCTTCCATGTACCCAAAGAACTTTACCAAAGGAATCCCAGGTAGGCAGGTGTGCAAGGGAGGACACGAAACAGCTTGGATGTGGCAAGGGAGTCACCCTGGGGGAGCCCAGATCAATTGACAGCCAGGATTTGGGTCATCTAGTAGTTGTTTGGGGAGGAGGGGGGGAAAGAGATAATATTTTAAGCAGCAACTCAGAGGGGGAAAATAGCAGGGAATGCCAAGCTGTGAAGCAGCAGCAGTGAAAGTCTGTTAATTCTTGAAAATGGATGCACAAGCTAATCCTTCTCTGCAAATACAGCCTGGTAAATGGTCAGACCGGGCAGCCTTTTAAATGCCAGATCAGCTCTTACTTAAATGACATTTTGCTTTATTTATTTATTTATTTATTTACTAAGAATAGCTTTGAATAAAGAGATGATCTCTGCCTGGCTGTTATGTGGTGATGGTTTGTCGTTGTTGCTGTTGCTGCTGTTGCTGCAGTAGCAGCACTGGGAGGTGTTGAGTGGGTCCGGGCTCAGACTACCTCAACCCCCCTCCCACACACACCCATGCACACGCAGCCCCCACCCCACCCCCAACACACACTTGGAGCTGTAGTGTTCAGCACTGCACCCAACCTCCTGCCGCCCCGGGAAGCAGAGCGGTGCAGTGCAGTGCAACCGGCCGGGTGAGAAGAGGAAGTGCTGAGTGTGAACGAGTGTTGGGTGTGTAGGGCTAAGACGCGAGAGGGAGGAGAAGAAAGGTTGCGGGGGAGCTCTGGGAAGATGTAGGGATGCCAGAGGAGCAAATAAAGCCTATAGTGGCTCCAGGGGAAAGGACTGACTGGGAACAGGTGTATGTGTGCATGGGGAGCTGGAGTAGTTAGCAGCAGACAGAGGTGCTGAGCAGTTTGGGGGAGGGTGGGGAAGCGGGAGAAGGCCCAGAGGATATCAAGCTTGTGGACAGAAGGTAGGCAGCCAGGTAATGTGCTTGTGGGTCTGCAGAACCAGTCTGGGATGCTGGATGAGGAGCTAGGGAGCCTGGCAGGGAACTGCAGCAGCTGTGGGTCTGGGGAGCCAGCACGGGCTGGCAGGGCTCCAGGGGATGGACCTTGGAGGAAGAGGGGTGGCTGCAGGTGGCACTGCCTCGGGGCCAAGCTGTGGGGCTGGCCTTGCAGGAGGGTGGCAATCCACCGGGAACAGGGACAGAGAGGCACCTCCTGCCAGCAGGGTTGGCAGCTCCTGCCCTTGGCCAGGGCATCGCTTCTTGTCTTGCTGTGCCTGGTGCTGTTGTCCTGTACCCTAGGAGAGGGGTGAGAGATGGAGAGGGCAGCCTGCCCTCCCAGTGGCAAATAGACCCTCCTCTCTGCTTGACATAGCTGTAGGTATGGGGGGGGGGAGGGAGAGAAGGAGAGGGGTCATTTCTCTCGCATCCCTCTCTCCCCGCTTGCCACGGAGCAGCAGGCAGAGCCGGGGGCTGCCTGGCTGCGCGGTTTCCTAGCGGGATCTGTGCCACTTGGTGGCACTAAAAAGTTGCGGAGCGCAACGGGGGCCCCTGCGAGAGCCCTCGGCCGCCCGCGCTCGGGGGGCGGCGGGGCCGGGGGCGGCGGAGCGGCCGGAGGCGGCGGAGCGCTCGGTCCCCCCGGTAGCGCCGCTCCCGCGGGGGAGGCGAAACTTGCGCTTCCCCGCCGCTACGTCTTGAGCAGATCCTCCCCAAGCAGGTAGCGCCTTTTTGTGGTTGTTGCTGCTCTGAATCGAGCTCCACTTTCCTGCTTTCTGGGAGAGAGGTGGTGCCGGGGGGATGTGCCCACTTCACAGGGAAGCTTTGCAACCTTCAAAGCACCTGGAGCAATTTCTATGCGGGGCAGAACACAGCGTTAGCCCCTCGTGAATGCAGAGAGCTTGTTGTCCTGTATGTGTGAGGAGGGAAGAGATATTTAACCAAGTAGCTCAAGCTGCAGCAAGTATTTAGGAAGATCGAGGTAGTGGTGACGGAGAGCACAGATTCATCTGTTGTTTCATTGTTTGTTTGTTTATTCCTCCGCCTCCCTCCATCCCCCTTTAAATCCAGGGACCATTCACGCCTCTTGCAAATGAGACTGGGGCGATGCTGAGAGAACAGCGTGTTGCATGGCGTGTATGTATATGCATTCATGTGCGGGGGTAGGATATTCAGTTCTCAGCGTTTGCCTGTGATGAGAAGAAAACAGGATGTGCCCGTAGCTGGAGCAGTGACAATGCTAGCCGAGTGGGGCTCACCTGCTGGTGATCTTTGCAGAGGCATTTGAGGATTATTCAGCTCCAGAAGGTCTGTGCGAGGAATGCTATCTCTGCTGTGGCTGAAAATAGGAGGAGGTGCCTACCCCTACCCGCCTTGATTATTACCACCGAAAGGACTGCTTTGCCTCCAATGTAAGAAGAAGGGATTGCTACCACGGACAAGGTAATGCTGCGGGAGTGGGGAGAAGGGATTTATTTGCCCTGAATTGCCAACATAAACCCTGTGGATGCAAGAGGAACACTTTTCCCCTCTCCCTCTCTCCTGCTATTGCTCTGTGCCCTGGTTACCGGAGGATGAGCACAGCTTCTGCAGAGGAAGCGAGTTCGTTGGTAGGGCTCACCTCCAGGAACTGCTGGGGCATTAACAAGTCGGGGCACTGGGCACTTCCCCATCCCCAGGAGCGGGGTGTGTGCAGGGTAGGGGTGTGGAGAATATTGGGGTACTGCAATACCTGATTTGGTGTGTTTTGTGATATAGCCTTACAAACACAGGCAGAGATTTGCCTTGCTGAGAAGGCAGAATGGAAATGGGATGTATTTGTTTTCCAGAGACAGACAGGCTTAGCTCAGCCATAGACTTTCCTGTGTGACCTTGGGACAAATCACTTTGGCTCAGCTCAGCAAGTCCCGTCTGTTCCTTATTTAATAATCGGAGCTAATGTCTCCATGTGTAACCATGATTCATGAAGGGTTGAGAAGGGTTTTGATGCCAGTAGTGGAGCAGGGACACAAAAAGCTGAGAAGCAGCATGTGTGCACACATATACGTGTGCATGTATAGCATGTATAGTTGTAGCAGCGCAGGTAGCTACGCCGGGAGTTAACCTTCTTTCCTATAAGTCCTAGCTCTGTCTATCTAATATGATGATATAAAAGTGGTCTGACATGGCAACTGTGACCACTACGGCAATTTTACCACTGAAGGATGGTCCATTTGTGTTTTCTATCCTGCCCCCCGCTCCCTAAAAGCGGGCTGCGTCCGCGGTGCCGGCGGCGGGCGCGGGCGGCGCTCAGCACCAGGGACAGCGGCGGCTCCTGCAGGGAAAAGTTCGGGTGGCGCCGGGGCAGCTCCCGGCTCCGGCTCTCGGAGCTCAGGGACTTTTCCTCCCTGGGGCGCTCTGCATCGACCCCAACTCCTCCCCCTTGTTGCCCAAGGTTTTGTGGTGGGAGAGTGCGTGGTTGGATTTGGGAAATGGGAACCGGTCATCTGTTTCTTGCATTCCTGAGGACAAAGGGGGAAGGAGGGGAGTCCTCTTGGAAAAATACCACTCTAAAGCATCCTGAAATGGAAAGGTGTGTAGACTAGTTAACTGCCAGGTTCTCTTCATTCTCTACGATTTTTGTTTCCTTACTTCTGTATTCCTAAATATTTCCAGTAGTATTTTGAACACTCTCAAAGAAAACTTTAACTAGGTGATAGTATTTATGCTGTGTAAACAGATGCTATGGTTGATCACTATTGTAAAGGATCAAAGAGTATTCCTTGGGTACTTCTACTGATTACTTCTCATTTCATTTGCTCACATATGTGTGGCTTTTTTTTTTTTTTTTTTTTTTTTTTTTTTTTTTTTGGTATAGTGGTAGTACTGGAATGCTGTGTACCTCTCTTGTTGCAATTTGCTGGATGATGTTTTCTGGAATTGCTGTTGCTTGCTCATGATCACTTCCTTCAGATCATACAGTTTTGCTAATTAACAAAATGCCTAGGATTACAGCTGAAATCACACTAGAGCTATTAGTTTCTGCGTCATCTGATATAATAGCTTTTCTGGTAATAGCAGTAATAAGTAGTATATTTGGGGGAATTGCAGAGATCATTTCAAGTTTTGCTGGGATATCAAACACCTATATATATATATATTATATATATATATATATATATATATAAAAATAATTCATTAAGGTGAATGTAGGGTGTCAGTGACTATTCTGACAAAACAGAATTTTTCTGTGTTGACTACTTTTCTCCTATTTCTAAGCAGAACTGCAAACACAGTTTGATAGTCTCTCCTGTTGTATAAGGCTGTTCACTTTGTCAAATGGCTTGATCCAAAACCTGCTGGAATTCATAGCTGTTAATGAAATGATGAACAGCTGTTTGAATTAGTCTATTTTAGTGAATGGTAAGGTTAAATGGCAGTAGAACTCTCAAAATAAAGCATAGTAATATTTTTCAGCTAAAGATGATCTGTGTGCATCAGGTTTTGTGTGACCAATCCTCCAATAAGCAGATGTATAGGACCTCTTGCAAACTGACCCTCTTTATAGCATTGTGAACTAGATTACTTACTAGACAGCTTGAACTCAGTGCTTACAGTTTTCAATATTAACAGTCGGTAGACCTAGGCAGAGGCTTAACATCCTCAAGGCATACTTTTTCCTCAAATCGTTCCCTGTCGAGAGGAGCTAAGAAGTCTCTGTCCTTATATAATAGTTTTTCCAAGGCAGTTCCATCTTTTATTATCCAAAGCTCTTTACTGTAAGATAAGTATTAGAAAAAGTTGCAGGACTGACTCTATGAACTGGTTTTTCAGCTGCTGTTGGCTAAGTTTTATCTTCTCTTATGATGAAACCTGAGTCAGTTCCTTGGAATATACTGTTTTGATTCATATACGGTTAATATCTGATGTCACTGAAGTATTTGCAGTATGTGCTGTAAATGAATGCTTTGAAAACATTTAATTGGTAGTTATGAGGCTGTAGGCTATACATACATAGCCTATAAGTAACATGGGTCACTACATATGCATTTTAGTCCCATAAGATTTTTCTTTGGTTGTTTTTTTGTTGTTTTTCTTGTTGTTTTTTTTGGGGAGGTGGTAATATGGGACTTTGCTTTGTGTGTGTATATATATATATATATATATATATATATATATATATAATTGTTCTGACACAGAAAATCCTTTAAGGAGATGTTTAACTTTAGGTAAATCTTTACAGATGTTTAACCAATAGGATTCGTCACACTCTTAATATTGACCATACATATTCTTCAATGCTTTTCTGAATTGTACCCTGAGTCCTCACTCCGTCATAGGATTATTCTGTGTTTCAGTAATCTATACTTTTATTTTCATTGTTTAAATCTGTTTTAAAGTTTAGAGACTATGAACTAACTGACTGTTTCTGTTTCTAAAGTTTCTAAATTATAGTAGAGAATGAATCTGAGCAAAAATATAATCTTGCTCTCTTTATTTTTTCCATGATATAAAGTAGGCTAAATCAAAATTTTTCTTTTACTGAATTTGTATTTTACCTATAGAAGCACAGTCGAGAGAATTCAGAGCAAAACAGGCAGGTTCTTCTCTCTGGGGTCACTAGTGGGCGCTGCTATAATAACATAAATTACAAAGGAAAACGGTTTCTTAAGGCTTAAACATAGTTATATCCGTTGTGAAGAAAATCTTAAAATCGGACATGCCTCATCTATAAAGTCCCAGCAGTGCTTATAGTGGAAAACTAGCCCTTTGCTGAGCTCCCATGTGAATTTTTTTCCCAATGATCAAGAGTTAAATAATGCAGTATGATATCAGGGCTCATTTTGTTTTGCTCCGTACAGACTGTAATTACAGATGTACCTGCATTTGAGGCTGAAATAAATCATTTTAAGAACTCCGTGATGTTTCATGGAATATTACAGATGCTCATTTTCTGGTCGGTTAGACCTCAACGTGAAGTAGCTGGAACTCTGCCCTAAAGGAACAGCTGAGAATTTCTCCTGACAGAGACTGGCATTAAGTTTTTACTGCCAGGAAGAGCAGAGGTTATAGGAACATGTTGGGTGCTTTATCAGATCTGTGACTTCATCAGCTCTTCATTCATCTAAGACAACCCTTAAATTCCTATCCAGAGCAAGGGTGAGCAAGGAACAGATTGGCAGAATCATCTTTCTTTTCCTTTATTGCTTCTGCAGTTGCTCCAAGTGTGAAGCTAGTGCAGCAAAGGACAGAGATGTGTGTCATTTATTGTTTTAGCGTGGGACTTCAGGATTAATTTAGAATTAGATGCACAGCTGAAATAAGCTAAGAACCTTGATACACCAGTAATTAAGTGCCTGATTCCATTTTGTCTATGTTGCAGTAAATTAGGAGAAATTCCCTTGATGCCAAAGAAATTGAACAGCGTGAAAGTAAATTCTGACCTTAAGTGCTGTGCAGGTTGATTTGCTTGTCCATCAATGAAAACAAGGAAATGCAGGTAAATTATTAACCAGGAAACAATTCTCACTACTTTATGCATGCTTTCAAGAGTTCACTGTCTTTGATGCTGTTGATACCTCTGTTCTCAGTCTGAAGGCTATAGCATATGAAACTCCCTGTAGGATTATCCCTAACAATTAACACAGGGGTTATTCTTAGGCTTGTAAAGTTTGCTTAATTTTATTTTAGTAATAAATAAGATTCCTGTAGCAAGACAGAATGGAAGTAAAAATACAGCATGACTTACATGTGATTCTCTTGGTGCAGGATAGCAGTAAAATGATATATACGAACAGTTTCCTTATCCATCTTTTCAGGAAGGACCAGAGGCGTCCACCAGGAAATGTAATTAGGGTACCTAGCCTATCAGCTCTCTGCTCAACCACCTTTTTGCCCCTATTGGGAAGTTTCACATGACTGCCCTTATGGCATCTTCTAGTGGCGTATCCGGTGAATAGATAAGAGGCAGTGGGCACAGACTGAGATAGAGGAAATTCCATTTAAACACAAGAGAGAGAGAGAGAAAAAAAACCCACTTATTTACTGTGAGAGTAGTCAACCACTGGAACAGGTTGCCCAAAGAGACTCTGAAATGCCCATCCCTGAAGCCATTAAAAACCCAACTGGAGACAGCCTGGGGCAACATGGACTGGCTGACCCTACTTTGAGCAGGGGGGTGGGCTAGAAGATCTCCAGAGGTCCCTTCCTACCTCGACAATTCTGTAATTCTTTTGACCTGTGGGAACAAGAGTAGGCCCATAGTTAGATCAGATCTTTATTATTCAAATCTATACTTATTTAGTAGGCTCACTTAGGGGTGTCAATGAAAATTCCAAGTAATTCTGCTGCATCGTAAAAGTCCACAGAGGTCTAGACTTCAGATCCTTTGGACGTGAATCCTCTACCTGATACCATAAAACAAGCAATTTTCTTGGTGCGATTAGAAACAACATAATAATTCCCAAGTGAACTGTCTTTCACTTTAGAGCAATGGAATATGTGAAATAATTCCATTAATTCTGGAACAATTTCAGTCTGAATCTGGCCCCTGCTTGTCCCTTGGATACAATGAAATGTAAGGATTTGATTACTTTCAGAATTTGCTTTTTGTCCCTAGGAACTCCCTAGCTGTGAGATCTACTGATATTGTTGAATGAGAAATATGAAGGAGACCTTCAACTTTACTTCTTTATCTTGTTATTTTGTACCGATATAGATAGATGTAGCTGTAGACTAAGAATAGTGAGCATCTGTTCCTTCAAGAGAAGAAGATAAAAATGGCCTTACTGCCCTTTGTTTCCCATATATCCTATACAGAAATTATTTAATCCTCAGACACAGTTCCAAGAACAATTTTGTTAAACCTGACCACGGTCCTGGGCAATATGTGTTGTAGAATTAAAATGACAGATATGGACTGGATATTTTTTCTTTTCTTTCCTTTCTTTTTTTTTTTTTTTTTTTTTTTTTTTTTTTTAACAAACTCACCTCAAACCTCTAAACTCCCTCTATTTGTACATATGCAGCCGCATAGGCAGATATGGTTATAAGAAGGAATCTAATTTTATTGGCAGTTATGTTCTGAGGCAGGTCTGGAATCTAGTCTAGCTGCAGTTATGCTTGGCATATGTATCCTTAATTTGGGAAGCTCTGAAAAATAAGCATCCATGGTTTTAAATAACACATTAACATTTGAACTGAAAGAGTAATAAGCTATTAAATAATGAAAAGACTTTAAAAAAGTGATAATATATTAAATTAGATGGCGATGTAAGATTTTAACGGATGTGATAATGTGAAAAGATGCCCCTTGTCATTCGCCCCTCAGACTGTTTATAGATTATACAGTACTGTCTTCAGAGTCACAGAACAAACACTTAGAAGATCTTCTCTAATTAACAACTAGTTAATCTGAATTGAATTCCTGTTATTTTGTAGTGGCAAAGGGTTGCAGTATTGATAATCCAGGTCTTTACAGACTATAAAATACTTAGGGTGTTCTACAGTTGTCTGGACCCTATTTCATTATTAGCCCTTTCTCTTACTAGAAATTAATATTACATGAACCTATTAATATTGTAATTAATACTGCAGGAACTATTTCTATCAATATTTTCACTTTTTAAAGACATTTATTTGGAAATACTCACTGAAGCTATTACATGACTTTTCCTCTATGTAAATATTTTCTATAATTTATAGATGTCAGGATAAAATAGTAAACAAACAAGTCTAGCCTCAAGCAGAAAACCCTAAATTTGAGTATCTAATCTTCAAATTATGATCTTTGTTTTCACTGTGGCACTATCTCGGATGATCTAGCTGCGAGTGGTAAGTTTAAGAGTAAACTCCTGCTAGATTTTGATGTTGGAAGAAAAGGAAGCAGGTTTCCCATCAGAAGAATTTCTGTCACTTTGCGATGTCTAAGAATTGTCACAGTAATATGAAATGATTAAAAGTGACTGTTGGATCTGAAATGTATGCAAATTCCTATTTTATTTATTTTTTATTACATCAAGGGATTTATGTCAGTAAAACTGAGACCAGGCTCTGTCCCAGAATTTTGCTGTTTTGTCAATACGGAAATCGGGCATGTGATTTGCTAACTGGCTCACTGTGTTCCTAGATTTAAAAGTGTGCTTAACTTGCTGTACTATCGGTGGATCTACTGGCAGGAGTAGAGCAATGGATGATACTTTAATGTGCACAAGGATTAAGACCTAAAGAAAATACTGTTTAAGCAATGTATTTGAAACCAGAATCAACCTGCTGCAAATTCATTGCTAGGTACAGAACATTTTCTAGATCCATTAGCCATATTCCTGGACATAAATTCTTTGCTGATTCTTGATGTTTCTGTGGGTCTGTTTTTTTTTTTTTTTGTTTGTTTTTGTTTTTTTTTTTGTTTTTTTGTTTGTTTGTTTGTTTGTTTTTTTAATCTTCATCAATAGTAAAGTCAAGTGCAGGTTGCATTTCAGACCATATACAAACAGCAGATCGAATAGTTTAGGCACTAATACATCTGTATAGTCTCTATGTTGTTTTCTTTCTATCAGCAAAGTCTGTATAGCTGTCTATGGTACCAGGATTTATTGAAACAGTGGTGATTTTTGATTTAAGGATATAAAAAGATGAAAACCATTCCTCTACTACGATATTTCTTAAGTGGAACAAATCTGTTGCTTCTCTACTGAGCATTCACTGTTTAAAACAAATGCAAATATTAATTAAAATAAGTTAGAACTAACAAAATGAATTTCTTTAAAGTTAATTTCTTTGTTTCATGCTGTGGTTTACAAAGAGAAACTGAGGTTTGAGGAAGATTTGAAGGGCCAAATTCTGCATTCCTTAAAATATTTCAGGAATAGCTCTGTTTGTCAACAACAGTTTCCAGGGATTGAAGTGCTGTAATTGGCAACACAGCTTGGCCTACATTATGTTGGTGTGTTGTATGCATTTGAGGTACAGAAAGAGTCTGAAAGTAATGATGGGGGTTGTTTTCAAAGATATGCATTAGAAATAACAACATCTTTCCTCTCTGTAATTAGATACTTGTCTACCATTTGTGCTTTTGAAAATATTTCCCCAAATATTTTTTAAACAAAAGTGTCCAAGCATATGACACTGATTTATAGCAGCAGAAGTACAAGTGTAAGATTGTGAAATACTGAATTACAACAAAATTTTCCTGGTTGAAAAATGATCAAAGTAAGTGTATGTAGGACACAACATATTTACAAGCATTGACAACAGTAGGAATAGGTGTAATTTTAAAACAGATTATGAAGCTGATTTTACAACTCCTTTTAAAGCTCTTTCTCTTATTTATTCATTTTTGAAGGTTATGAAGATTATGACCACATGTGCAGCTCTGCTTCACTGTCCACTTGGAGATGATGGTGATTTCTTAGAGAATACGTGCAGACTCCTGGTTAGCCATCAGCTTTCTGCTCCTTTCATCCAAAAGATTTGATAACTGCTTTTTACCAGCTCTCCATTTTTTGTTCCATCATGTTGTCTCTACCAGCTTAAACCATTCCCTAAAATGGTCCTTTTGCTGTTCCTTGCAATCCTGTTATTGAAGGAAGATGTCAGTGGGAACTTCAGGTTTCTGGTTTCTGCACAGTCCAATGAAAGAAGGGTGGTTGCACACATGCCTGGTGATATTATCATTGGAGCCCTATTCTCTGTTCACCATCAACCAACTGTTGACAAGGTTCATGAGAGGAAATGTGGAGAGGTAAGAGAGCAATATGGCATTCAGAGAGTGGAGGCTATGCTGCATACCCTTGACAGAATTAATTTGGACCCCACACTGTTGCCAAATATAACGCTAGGATGTGAAATAAGGGACTCCTGCTGGCATTCTGCCGTGGCTCTGGAGCAGAGCATTGAGTTTATAAGGGACTCTCTTATTTCCTCAGAAGAGGAGGAAGGGTTGGTGCGATGTGTGGATGGATCTTCATCATCTTTCCGTTCCAAGAAACCCATTGTTGGTGTCATTGGACCTGGCTCTAGCTCAGTTGCTATCCAGGTCCAGAACTTGCTGCAGCTTTTCAATATACCTCAGATTGCTTATTCTGCCACAAGCATGGACCTAAGCGACAAAACCCTGTTCAAGTATTTTATGAGAGTTGTGCCATCTGATGCACAGCAAGCACGAGCCATGGTGGACATTGTCAAACGCTATAATTGGACCTATGTTTCTGCTGTACATACTGAAGGTAAGAGACCATTTTTTTAATATAAGAATGTCTTTAAACTTCTTTGGCTATATGAGTTGTGATGAGTATAGAGAAAGATCTGGTCTTTCTAGTGTTGGGCAAAAGAGACCCAAGCCATGATTTGAAACTAGTAGAGTCGGAATGTGTTCCTGTTTAACATCTGAGTCACAGAGGCCTGAACACTGGGAGACCTGTGGTTCTGGTTAATATTTGAATACAAGTTGTCCTAGCTCTCTGAGAACAATATTATCTGTGTTCATCTTATAGCACTCTATGGAGTGTTGCAACTACTCATCCCATCTGGCCATCAGTTTTGGGAGTGGGCAGAGGGAGTCTCCAAGAATTTTCTTTGTGCACTTATACTTCATTGGGTGTCCAGAAAAATCAGAATTATGTGCTTTCCTCTTTTCATTAAGCTGAAGTAGAGCCTAAAGTTTTACCCAGTAGTGAGAAGAGCATGTGACTGAAGAGAAATGCTATGGAAAAGTTTGTCTGATGTCATTATTCCTTGTATTAACAGAGTTGAGTCGGTTGGTTCATCTTGCTATAAGTGAATAGAAGTTCATATTGACTTAAGAGGAAGATTCACTAACTCCTTGTCTAATGGCATCACTATTTAATAAGTCTTCTGGAATTAAATTCTATGATGAATTTAGGCTCTCATTGGGTCACTTCTGTTCAAACAGATAAACTACAAATGAGAGGCTTAGAATATGATCTGGAGAATAAGAAATGTTATTAAGAGATTGAGTAGTGGTGACGGTGTTGCTGAACAGCAGATGCTACTGGCTTTATTACAACCAATAGAAAGCAGATTGTTCTTCCCACACACTGAGTATGCTTCTCTGGCAGACTTTATACTATTCAAAGCTGTTTTGGGGAGGATGCTGATCCAATGCAAGTATGCAGAGATCTCTTTCCTCCCACAGATATGTGGAGAACGTGTTCTGCAGTATATGTGTGTGTGTGTGCGTGCGTGTATATATATGTATATATATATATATATGTATGTATGTATGTATATATATATAAAACCCACCATCACCAACAACTGCTTCCCTCCAAATTTTATTAGAACTTAGAACTTATACACAGATTTTACAAACACTTGTTTCTATCATACTAATGAAGATTGTATAACTGCATTTTCTTTTATATGTGGATGCATGAATATATTAGCAGTTTAATATAACAGCATACAAATCACCCTACTTCATATCAGGTAGTGAAGAAACTTTCTTTCACCTGATGCCTTTGGCATTGCTTGATGTGCAGCCTTCCCTGTACAAATATATATGAATAGCATCGTGGTAAAAAATGATGCCACTGATGCATCATATTAGTACACGATTGTATATCTTGACTATTTTTTGATGACTTTTCTAATTTGTGCTCTGAACAACATTTTTCCCTCTGCTTTCTATGAAAGGTTAATTTTGTATTCAATGTGTGAACCATCAAGCTTAAATCAAGGTCTGACTCTGCACGAATACTTACTTTCGCCACTTCCTGTGGACACTGCTTGGAGCAGATGGTAACATATGGCATGTTAATCTTATGGCAGAGGAACTTTGCACTGTGTATTGGAAAGAAAGGAATAGGAACACAAGGATTAAAACTGGAGATAGCAGCTATGGGCAAGACAAGTGTGGTAAATGTTGGAGACACTGAGTGCCAGAGAAGAAGAATTGAGTAATATATCTAGTATGACAGGTGTCTACTTCTACCTGTACTGGCATGGACAGAATGGGTTGTGCTTGGAGTTAATACCTAGGACCTCATATCATTGATACCATATTTATAGTAGCATAACTTTGGACTTCAGTGAAAGAACATTAAATTTGGGTTTTAGAAATCTCATGATCCTATCATCTATTTGCACTGTGCAGTCATGATGATGAGAGTGTTCTCCAGTTAAATAATATAACATAAATGTTGTCTAAGAATAGAACAAATGGTCTTTATAATGGGATAGATACAAACTGGTCAAGGTATTTATCTAAGACATGACAATGTCTAATGTTCTAGGCAGTTTCCAAATATTATGGCAGATGCTGTCCCTTCTAGGAACACAAAATGTTAAAAAGAAAAAAAAAAAGTGAATGCTGAAGTGAAAGAGTACAGTAAACAAGCAAAAGAGATATTATTATTTAGTAACTTCCCCTTGGAGGAAAAAGTATTCTAATTATCCTTCTGCTTAGTTACTTTTAGATCTGACTTTTTTTTTTAATACTAATTATCATCTCAATAAAGTATCTGCTTACTTGTAAATATTCTGAACACTGTGCATTCATTTGGTGCTCTGCATGCATATTACTTCAAAACAGGAAAAAAAATAACTGAGGAATAGAGGAATGGCTGCTGCTCTCAGCATCTTCCCTGATTTGCCAACTCTTTGCATTAATGGTTTGTGGAGTTAAACTCTGAACTGATCTAGCTTTAAAATAAACCTTCTTAACCTGTCTTCTGGGGGATCAGTTCTGGGATCCAGTCGGCCCCATGAATAGATGATTAACCCTCTGGGGCAGGTAGATGGGGGGGGGCAGTAAAGAGGCAAAATGTGATGGGAATTCTTTAATACAGGTTGCCAAATTTTTATGTTGCAGAACTGTTACTTAAAGCCTGAAGCAGGTTACTTTGGATCAGTATGGATCATTACACAAGCCCAAAGAGTGTGCAGGGAGCCTCTTTTTTATTTATTTATTTTTTAAGTTTGCTTATTGCCATAATTCTCCCAACCTGTCTCATGGATGTTTCTTCTAGCTTTGCAAAGGGAACAGAACTTAATACTTCCATAAACCAACCTTCTGCAGATAGTTATCAAGTCAGTAATGATGCCAATAATTCAGTCCGGGTCTCTGAGGCATAGGAGCCTGGCAATGGTTAGCTCCCAGCCCTAGCTCCCCAATTTCTCAGAGAACATTAGGGTCCTTTTTAGACCGTACATCTGTTGTCCATCCCCAGGGAAACCATCACATGAGCAAGGGAGTACAGAAAAACTTGGGCCTGTACCTAGCTTTTGGTTGACCATAGCTGATGTGCAAACGGGCCGTGTAGCTCAAGCTCTCTTGGAGTTTTGCCTAAGCTTTCTCTCATTTAACCACTTGGCAGCACAACTAATTGGTAACGGTTGATAAAACTGTGGAGAAGTTGTTTTTCTACCACTGAAGACAAAACACTGTCTTTTTACCTCATTTCACGTCTGGAAATCTTTTTGAACGATCAGAAAACCATATACAGTTTTCTCATCTCCTAGCATCACAGTTTGAAGGCCTCATTGAAAGCCCACCTGAATTCAGTATTCCCCTGTCGACTAAAGTGGCAGTTGTATCAGGCCTTTCTAGTCAGAAACAAAGTTAGTCTCTGAGAATCTGTTCTTAAAGTTTGCCTGGAGCCAAGTGAATTAATGATTTCGAAAGGCAGTTTTCATTACCATTGAGAATCATTTAACAGCCACTTTGAGCGGAGTGAGGAGGTGATGTATGCTGGACGAAGAGCTACGAGCTACGTAAAGGTGCAGTTTTAAAAGGGAAACACAACAGGCTAAATTTTTCGGGGGTGACAAGGGATAACTTTCACTCCGTTATGTTAAAGGTGTCACTTACTTTTGAACATAGCTTTAAGAAAGAAGCCGCTTTGTTAACACTTTCTTTAGAGTGCTCTGCAGGTAAGCATTAGCTCAAACTCCTCCTTAAGGCTCTTGATGTTTAATATCATTTTGCTCCATTTAAATTTATCATAAATGCATATAAAGAGGTGATTCATCTTCATTTTCCTAGGACATACCCAACCAAGCATAGCAGAGATAGATTTTTTTTTTTTTTTTTTTTTTTTTTTTTTTTTTCCTCTGTAGGTAAGGGTTATTTTGCATTTCCTTTCATATTTGTTCAGATGTGCCTGGTTACAAGACTATTTTTGCCTACATTCCTTGCTACCAAGTAAAGAGCAAAATGAAAATTAGTCATAGTCTGTGAGAATAGGATGAAGGAATCGACGAAAGAACAGCAACAAGTTGACCTTAAACCTGCTGCTTGGAACAAATTGTGCTTATATGACGTTGTGGAGATTTTCCTTCAAACTCCATATTCTTTCTTCCTTTAGTTTTAAGCTATAGCATATTCAGAAATGTTATTTGTTTTTTAGAACTGAAAATAATGTTTGAAAATTAAATTAATTGGATTTTTTAAGCATCAGTTTCATGCTTTATCCACAGGAAAAAACTCGTAGAAGTGATGCACTAAAAGTTGTCATTGTTATTCAATGAGAATATTTCCAATCTCAGTTAAACTTTATTTATAAATACTCTCTCTGCATCTCTGCAAAGTGAAGAGTCTGAAAACTGAACAATGTTATATTTAACTAACATTTCCTTTCAGCCTTTCATCAAAAGAACTATTTGTTTTTTTTTTTTTTTTTTAACAAATATTGAGATTAGGAAGATCACAATTTGATATATTCTCAGCAATATTAATCTTGTAGCAAAAATAAAAAAAAAAACTCCCATTATCTAAAATAAAATATCAGAAATGGTTCCTACTCTATTTTAATATAAATAATTTAATGATTTTTTTTAGATATGCTTGTTTTCTGTAGATTTTTTTCAAAATGGGTAATTGTCCTTTAAAATGGCAAATTACAAATTTTTCTTCTAGCACCACAATTATGAAAAGTGAGCAAATACTATACGCTGCTGGGGAAACTGAGACAAAAAGGTGAAGTGGCGTAAAGTTAATGCTTCCGTTGTTCTGCACTGACTGGCTGATGGACAGTACTTTAGCATTGCTGACAGATTGGCCAGGCCAGATGATACAACCACTGTAAAGTATCTAGACATTAAAATACACAGTGAAGCGTATACTCTGGAGGGTAATGGTGGTGGAGATTGTTGGGAAAAACATCGTGACACAGCAAAGGGAAGATGACACACCTATTGCTCTGAATTTGACATAATCTATTTGAAAGAAATGACATAGAGTGGATTTAACTAAAAAGCAAGGCATCTGGGTCATCAAAATATCCCTTGGTTTTGCTTAGTAGCTACATGTTTTATTTTTTCTCCTGTTCTCAGACTCTGTTGCCACTCAGTGAAGGTAACGGTGTCATGAAACTTGCTTTCATTGAGAGGGAACAGTGGGAGCCCAGCATCCTCCAGCTTTATCTTGAATTTACCTTTTGCCTTAGGCCTGGAAATGGCACAGTTCTCTCATCGCCATCCCCAGGGTGCAGCCCTTCAGTCAGGCAGGGATCTGCTAAGTTCCCTTGAATTTGGAACTGGTGAACTTTCATGAAGAGCTTTGGAAATCTTCCAAGAAGCGAAGTTTCACTGCACAGTGCCTGTTTGGTTAGATCAGTTTTACATAGATAGTGCCTCCGATACGTGCTGTTGGATTCATCATGGGCAGAGGCGCTGGCTCAGTTTCCTGTACCTCCTGTTGATCTTTTTTCTTTGAGAAGAAAGAATGCATGGAGCAGACCTGACTGAAAAACAGATATTCCAGATAATAAATATACACTAAGTTTCTGAAGCATTTTTCATTCTAAATTAGAACAAAAAGCCAAAATGACATCATTTTTATTGAGTCAATCAGTCAAAATACCTTTCTTGTCTTGTGATTGTATTAAAATTGTTGATAAAACAGCTTTGCAAGAGAAATGGAAACCCTTCATTTAAAAAGATATCAGGATTTAATTTTTGACAATTATTAGATTTCTTCAACAGTTTGGATCGAAGGTATTTTTCTCGAGGAAAACTTGGAGGGTTTCTCCCCTCACTGATTTATTTAGATGTATCTTTTATATTACCAATCCTGTATACAAATTAAATAGTTTTGAATGCAAGCCATCATAGCAATCCAATACTTAGGCAGGGATGGATGAACCAGGCCCCAATTATTCATTATTTGTGCTGGTTTGTGATATTTTTACATCTGTTCTATTGCTTTTTTTTCTTATTCTTGAAAATATATATTTTTCTCTTTCATGCATATTAACTAGTTGCAGGAAGTTTAGATCACAGATTTGTGAAACTATAATTTTTATCCGTAAATTCAGAGGTCAAATATGCTGTCAGTCCACTTCAGTATGCACTTCAAAAAAGAAACAAATTATTTTATATCCCTTGATATGAATTCTGCTATAGAGGCTTCAGGGGAGATCAGGGCTCTGTTGTGAAAAAGAGAGAAAAGAGGGGAGAGAAAGATGGGAAAAATCTACTCAACATCCCTGGGAAAACTGAGATGAGAACCCACTTTTCCAGAGTGTCTGTTTGAGTCTTCAAGTATGGAAAGACTTTACAAGACACTAGAATTTAGTTTCCTACATAAACAATGAAAGAAAAAGTGCACTTGGCAGTGTATTTATGCATCAAAAAACTATCATAGGTAGCTTAATAGTGCTGGAGGCAGATCAGTGTTTCTTCAAAATTAGAGTGTTTCTATATAGTTAAGGAGCAGGACAGAAATTTACTTTGGTCTATAGATGCAAGACCACTTCTTTTACTTACAGGAACTAACTTTTGATTTGTCTGAGAGCTGAGAGAGGTAAAAGGTTTGTGCTGGATCCTTTTAAATTTGTAAGCCTCATCTAAGGCAGTTGTGACTAGCTGATATTCAAATCAGGCAGGAAACGGTGATCTTGGAGGGGAACCAAAACTTGGAGACTCGGCTTTAATTTAGAAACCATTGGACGGGCAATAACATTGCATCCATCTTGCTAAAATCTGATTGCAGACTCCTTGCAGACATACCATTCTGTAGTGCACCACATTATATCACAGGTGTATATGTATATACATTGAGGAAGTGACTGGGAATGTTATTAGCACGATTACAATCTGTCATGGCAATAGAATAGAGAAAATCTCTTTCATATATCACATCTTTATTTTTGAACTAACATGGTCATCACTCTGAACATGATGACTCAAAGAAAAAAAATACAATGAAATTTTCTCCTAATTGATATTTTTGATTTTTCTGAAAAGGTCTGGCAGCATTTATGATGGGCTAGATGCGTGATTCAGGTAGTATGTGTGGAAGCCTCTATATGATATCTATAACATTGTCATAGGGCTGGTAAATTGTATTTGGAATGGTTATTGCTGGGAATGCTGTTGGTGAATACCAGACAAACTAGAAAGATAATAACCAGGGTAACTGGTAAATCAGCTCACTGAATGAATCCCATGGCCAAAACCTACCCTAGACAAGGAAAACTATTTCATAGAATCATAGAATCATAGAATCATAGAATCATAGAATCAGTAAAGTTGGAAGACCTTCTGGTCTCCAACCTTACTGGACCTCTGGAGATCATCTAGTCCAACCTCCCCATTCAGCAGGGTGTTCCGAAGTTATCTGTTCCTAATTTGTTCCTAAGTTATCTGTTGTGATCTAATCAAAAGTTTCTCATTTAAATGGCCTGCTCTAGAGCTTGAATTTGTTTTTACTTATTCTACCTGAGATAGAGCTCTGCTAACTTCCTATCTGATGTTGGAGGGATGAGGAGGAACAGCTCCCTAAAAAGATAAGCAGAGGTGTCTCCAGAAGGATGCAAAATTGTAGGGAGAAAACTCTGACTGGGATCTAGGAAATTACTTAAGTGTCACAATTTTCTATGAACAGCATAGTTACAGCAGGTGAACCTGTTGTCTGCGCTGCTGCTATTTCTGAGTGCACTGGGTGCAGGAAGCTTTAGGCAACTGAGTCACTGCGTAAGTGATATCACTTAGAGCCTAAAGTTGGCATCATTGTGAGAGTTCAGTGCCCCATTCTAGGGACCCTCACTTAACATCTGCAAGATATGCTGCTCCATCAAGGTGTCTTTTATATCTTTCTTTCTCTGCATTTAGTGAATGGATTTCTCAGAGGATATGGACTAGTTCAGGGAGGGTGAGAGCATGCTGCTAAGCTGTGAAGAACAGAAGCTACCATGTGTATAGGTAATAAATTGAGCCAGGGCCCGTGAAGTGTAAGATCCAATTTAGAGGCAAGTTGAAGGTGAATTAGAAGATGTCTTTATCCTAGTGCCCAGAGCAACTTCATACTATTTCACAGGATCCAGCTGACAGCTCAGCACATTTGTTAATTAACATCCTGGGCAGAATATGAAGTAAAGACTCTGTCTTTCCAAGTCCTTGTGTAGTTTAATCTTCTGTTACAGCTTCTTCTCTCAGAATAAACATTAAGACACATATACAGATAGATAGATAAAGAACCTGTAGCTGATCTAGCACTGCAGTCACCAAGCATGCTTACCTTTTCCTGACTTCACATCAGAGCATCACAGGATTCTGTGATTGTCCCTATCCTCTTCTTCTTTTCTTTTTCTTTTCCTTTTTTTTTCCTTTTCTTTTCTTTTCTTTTTTCTTTTTTTCTTTTCAGAGGACTGCTAATTCTTTTACTTCTTCAACTTGCTGTCAGGCAGATTTTTTTTTCCCATTAATTGACATACAAGCTGTTGATGCTTACCTTATTGCCTAACCAACAAGTTGTGGCCCATATACATGCATTCTTTTTCCTTTTTACAACTATCTGCCTCCAGATAACTGTCATAACTCATGTGCCCTTCTGGATTTCTTGTTTACCATTCTCTTCCTACCATCTCTTTGATTGCATGAATTTTCTATCCCTTTCTATTTGCAAAGGTAATGATGTGTCCTATATGTCCTATCTGTCTGAACAATTTCACATGGATAATTGTATGAGTAAGACAGGATCCACTGATTTGGAAACATATAAAATTATAAAATTTTATAATCATGATTATCAATCAAAGTAAATTAACTGTTGGCTCAAATGAAGGCCATTAAATTATACATTTTCGAAAAGTTAATTTGCCTGGAGAATCCTGATTTAGTCCAGATGTCCTCTAGAGTTCAGATTTTATTTAAAGCCCAGATACTATTAAAAAAATGCAATTCTAACTAGATGTAGTCTTCAGTAATTCTACATTTGTTTTGTCTCAATGACTTGAGTATCACAGCTTTTGAATTTACAGATCTGGCACTTAGTGAAAAGCAGGATTTTTTTTTAGTTGCTGGTAAAGCCTTGGAAGGGAAAGACAAGCTGAGCTTCTTCCTTGTTTCACCTTCAGGTTTTCAATAATCTTCATACTAAATTTTGCTCCCAATTACTTTAGAATAGGGTTAGTGGTCTAAATATCTGTCGTATTGAAATAGCTCCAAACCATGTCCCATCCATTTTCTCTGCAGCAGGTTGCCTCAGACATGGTCTTTGTAAGCAAGTCTAGATAACAGTCAGGAAGCATGCTGACATCCATATCCTTGAAGGTGTTTCCTGGCTCACAAAAAAATATTGCTGATGACTGTGATCTCAGAGCTCCCCTGAATAGGCAGCATAGATGAGTAAAACTATATTACAGGAGGTACAGAATAGAAGAAAAAGAGAGAAATTTGGAAAGGTATCTTATACCTTCTGTTGATAGAGGAGAAACAGTGCAGATCAGCTCCTTTCTCATCTCTGTGCTGGCTTTGCAGTTCTAGGAAGAAGTTTATGATCCAAGGAGCAAAACGAGTAAAATGATGTAGGTTTTACTTGTTTGCTTTTCTGGGTAAAACAGAAATTAAGGCTGTTGGGTAACAGTTAAAGGTTAAGAGTTGATGGGTAAGCAGTTCTTTCTCTTTCATCTTTGACTCTTCACCGCACAAAAATATGTGATCCAAAACCTGTTCACTTCAACAGAAGCTTTCAAAAAAACTAAGGAATGTGTCCAAAATAAGAAGAATGAGTGCATAATATCTGTTCAATGTAAGCTGCTTGCATATTTCCAATCATGATTATATATAAAAGGTTTCTCTCTCTTTTCCTTCTAAGAGTGCTGTGAGATATGGAGAACTTATCTTGTCCACTTTCATCTATATGCAAAAAGATAGGCAATTTGTCTGACCTATTTCTTTCCCTAAAGGGTAACTACAATGATTAATTCAAATTCAAGGGTCTAACTAAATGCTGATGTTGCATCAAACTTTCTTTGTCTCTGTCTTATATCTCTCTGTGCAGATATATTTAGATACTTCTTTCTTGACACTTCCATGCTTTCTGAAATCAAAGAGAAATGTAGATGCTCTATGCCTCACCAGATATGGGCCTCGAGGTTTTTCTCAGTCAGATAGAAATTATGTGGAGGGTTGTTTTTTCACTGCTAATGTTAGAACCTAAAATGCTGAACTGCAAAGGCATTATGCAAAAGCATAAATGCAAGTATGCCTATGTAGCTCAAAATGAAGTATCTGGTATAACATACATTCAGGGATCTCAACTGTATGGATTTTGTGCTACAATTTGACTTGTTCAATGACCAGGACAGGCTGGGAATACAGATCCTTCTGGTAAGCTACAGAAGATTCAGTCAAAGAATGTAAACTTTATAGTCATGACAACTTATTAGCATACAGTTTTATCGAAAAAATGAAAGTAACTTGATCTGTGGATTTACTAATTTCTCTTTTCTTCCTCCATTCCCTCGCAACTAATTCTTCTTCAGCAGAAGAATAGCGACCTTCCTCCTCCTCCTCTCTCTCTGCCTTTTGGCTATTAACTACAACTGCCTAAATCATCCAGGCAAACATAGTCATCTTCTTCTCCTACTCCCAAGCTGCCTTTATCACAGCTCTATGCATTATTCATGTGTTTTCAATTAAGAGTTTATACAGACAGATTCTGTTGTGTGTGCTGTTCACAAGCTGTTCAGGCAGGGCTAGACTGCGACTTTAGGCACCACCCTGTGGAAGGAGTGATATGGAAATGGTGCAGACCCAGGAGGCAAGGTGCTGAGAAGCCTCTGAGTCATGTGTTGCCTTCTGCAGGCCATGTACTACGCTGTCAAGCAAATGGTGAAGTCCTTCCAGCTATGTGTGCATCACGCTAAACCACACTACAAGAAGGAGAACTATTATCTCCTCTGCTCCTTGTTGTAAATCTGCCCTTGCTCTTTGGTTAGTTTCTGTCTCTGTGGGTTGGAAACATAGTACTGTCTCTTATTCCAGCTCAGTTCAACTACTTTGGTCAATGAGTGGGAGACAATTTGAGTCACCAGTTTAAAGCACTAGAAAATTTTGCCTGAACGTATTGGTGTGGGAGGAAGGGACAGTCTTGTGTCTGCTGGAGCAGGGAGTTTGGGATGGTCTACCTGGAGCGACGGACTCAGTTCTGTGCTCTCCTGGACTAGCCATGTGGCCCTGATGAAGCTGCGGTGTGATGGAGAGACTGGTCAGATACTCCATAGCACCAGGCTGTACCATTGAAGTGTTTTGCTTGAGTTAATCAGACCACTGAGAAATGCAATATGAAATATGACACTGCTGATTTGGGGACCTTCACTAGAGTCTCCACACAACCAACTTGGTTGGAGCTACGCTGGATATGCCTGTAGCCCCTTCCATGTCTTGCTGTGGACATGCCTCCAGTCATCTGTAGGTAGGGCTGCTTAATGATTTTGCAATGGTCTGACATCTTGTAGGCAGAAGATTGGCACACATGGATGTCTTTGAATCATTTGCATCAAACACCCACATTTTAAATGTTCGATGGGAGTTTTGTGAGGGTCAGTGCCTTAGAGAGTGAGGGACATTTAGCCACCAGTAATATAGGCCAGAGAAGCTCATAGAAATATACTTTCTATGCATGTTCTGTTACTGACCACACAGGTTTATGGGCTGTCAGTAGGGAAGATATTAGATAATTTTTTTCTCTGAAATATTATCAAGAAGAAGTACATTGATTGACAGGCTTCCCCTAGGAAAGCAGACAGACAGTGGACAATAAAAGCCTAGAAAACGGAAAGCTTGAAAGCTGATTCTTATTTCTCTCCTACATACAAGCTTTCTACTGATTTTGTTTTTTCTCCTCTTGAACAGTTGGTAGAGTGGGTGTTACATCCAACACCTCCATGTGACAAATCTCAGCCTACAAAATACTGACACGTTACATTTCATTAATCATATGGGACCTAATTATGCTGCCATTTAAAATATAGGTGCAGCTCCCAGAAGATCTAGTTGTTGTATGGGCCTAGGCCCTATAGAATCCTACAGTACATTTGCCTACACAAATCAAGGAGTTCATTTGACATCTGCAGCCTGCATAGCCTCAGCAAGATGTATAGAGCCTAAGCTTTAATATATAACTGGAATTAAAAGTGAGTTTCTAGTTAGACTGAGTTGAAAAACAAGATGGAAATTTTGATCGAGGGGAAGATGTGTGTCGATGTGTGGATGGGAGGAAGAAAAATGAAAGAATTTTTTATTTCCAAAAAGCAGTGGTTCTGCATTTTTCAGTGGGCTGGTCATGTCTTGTTACAAAGCTAGCCAGAGTCCTTGAAGTAATGGAGCATTGCCCTCCTCTACCTACAGACAATCCAAAATATTGCTCCCCAGATTTGGTGGTGTTGTCCTCACCTTGCCAGTCTCACTGGCACGCCAGTTCCAAAACAGGCTGTACAGCCCCACTAACAGCAATTTCACTGCAGATTAGGTGCATATCAGGTGGCAACAGAAGAGCAGGAGTGAACTCTGGGCAGATTGGATGTGGGAGCAAAGAAGACTCTTAGCAAGATGGGAGGAAACAAAATATCAAAAGCATTGATGAAAGAGTAAAAGGAGAATAAGGGCTTAAGAGAAAGCACAGAAATAGCAGTGGTGTTTAAGAACTATTTCTCTGTGTGATGCTGATATAATTCTTGGATCTGAGCATTCAATACACTCTATCTCCTATTTAGAATATGCCCTCTACACGCCCTGACATGTTTCACAAATGAAATATCATTTTACTGACAGGCAACCAAAGGAATGAGAGCCGACGTGCTTTGATGGAGGTCAAGACTTTCAGTTTTTTGGTTTCTAGAACCTCTGCTGTGTCTCCCATGCTGGACTGCCTTTTGTGGTTGATGGTCATAACTGGTTACCACACAGAGTGTGCCACAGACAGTTAGTGTGAATTTTGTGGGAAGGATGCAGTTCTAATGTTGTTCTTCATATAATAACACAATAACTCAAAATTGTTTTCATTTATAAGCTGCTGATTTGTCCTAAATATGTTGAATAGAAATGATTGAATTTTGCTTTATATAATGGCTCTTCGAGTCAATCATGTTAATAACTTCTCACAGGATGATGGTTTCTTTCTAGCTAGATGAATATATTATTTTGATATGATCATAGAATCACAGAATCACGGAATTGGTAAGGTTGGAAGAGACTTCTGGAGATCATCTAGTCCAACCTCCCTGCTCAGCAGGGCCACCTAGAGCATGTTAGACAGGGTTGCATCCAGGTGGGCCTTGAAGATCTCCAGAGAAGGAGACTCCACAACCTCTCTGGGCAACCTGGTACAGGGCTCCGTCACTCTCACAGGGAAGAAATTCTCCCTCACGGTCAGGTGGAACTTCCTGTGGCTCAGTTTTTGCCCATTTCAGGTAGAGGTGCTAATAACTTCTTTATATAAGCAAAAATGAGTAATTACTTCAGTTTAACAAAAGAGTTTCTAAAAAAAGGATCTTAACAAGAATGAAATCAAGATTTGAGAGATTTTTTGAGGCTTATTCTGTGGATAGGTATGGCAAAAAAATTTTGATGCTTTCTTTCATTTTTCTCTGTAAAAAAAAGATAATCATTTTGTAAGGAAGAGGGAAGAAATTTTTCTGCAAATGAAAAGTGCTTTTTAAAATGGGGAGAATAAGGGCTTGTGTACTGTTATTTTCTATTAGTAGAACTTGTTATAGTTTTATTTCTTTTTTCATTATATAACTTTTTGATTGGTGAAGATCTCAGTGTTAATACAGAAGCACTTAGAAACAGAAACTACATTTCCCCATATACATCATACCTCCAGACAAGTGGGACTTGTGGAGATGAAGATGACTTATGGAGATTTCAGATGCCCAATAGCTATTTTTTCTCTAACAATAGTGATGGTGACCTTTGCAGTGAAACTATCTTGCTAATCTGCATGGATGTGTGCAAAGATACTCTAACTTCAAAGATCAGCATTTGGCTGAAATGCAAAATTCACTAAGGGAATATAGGACGTAGATTAAGTTGATTACTTTGGGTTTAAGTATTTAACTAAGTATTTAACAAGCATTTGGGGCAAGATACTATGGTAATTATGTATCTCAGGGAATTAGTCAGATTGTGAATATTTTACATTTATAACTCTTTTGGAAATCTTCTCCTCTATAAAATGTTACACTGTGCTAAGGTCTACAGTGAGGTTTTTGACTTAGTATAATATTTGCAATTGAAAAGTCTCCACAAAATTACTGGGTGATATTCCTTGATAGGAAGGCTTTTATAGTAAGGAAGGCTATCCTCCACCTTTTTTCTAATCACGTATTTTTTGAAGGCTATGAATGGTTCACAAAGAATAAATAAATGTTGGTTGCTGATTACTTACTACATACTAGCCGTGCCTAATCTTTTTGTATGCAAAGCTAGTACTGGGACACCCAGGCCTGCAGTAGGGCAATCTCCTGAGCAGCTCGGCTGTTCATAAGCTAGAGTTCAGTGTCAAGCAGAGATACCTGACGCATCTGCGGACAAACCAGTTGTGGAGAGTGCACACCCACCTCAAACTAGTTATTGGCCTGAGCTGCTTAATCTTGATTCAGTGCCATGCTTCTACGAGAGCCCGTCACATACTTCTGCAGAGCATCATAGGGTGTTGCATATGCATCTCCAGTTTGCTCAATAGCAACATAAGTGTTTCTCTCACAAGGCAAAAACTAAAGTTTCTTTCCTAACACTCTGTATATCTTTGTGCATCACCATGATTTGATTGTCTCTTTGCACTGCAAATCCTTCCTATTTTTTGTTTTGCATTTGTGTAGCACCTTAGCTGGTGCCCATAAATGTTGCTATAAGTAATTTATAAGAATAATTCCACTCCCAAATAGTAAGACATGTAATTTGGACTTACCTTACTGTTATAACCTGTGACTCTTATTCTTTCAAACCTTCAGCTGTTTTATTTGTTTAGTTCAGAAAGCACAACTGGATTGGAGAAAAAGAGATGGCAGTTTCAATCCATCAGGGGTATACAGGGTTCTGGTTCAGCAAGTATTCTGATCCCTTTTGCTATTTCTATGGCATACAGTTCACATGGCTAAGAAACAACAAATCAAAAAGTATCCTTTGCTAATCGACAATAAACTGACAAATGCATGTTTGTCAAGTTTTTAATATTATCAGCTAGAATAAGAACAATACTGATGAAGGAGCTGACTACTTACTTTAATTACACATTTCCTCAAGGACTCTTACAGTCTGCAGTGATCAGGATTTTCACTTTCTCCCTAGTAATACTTTTCTCTGAGCAAAGCCCCTTGACCCCTGAATCATAAACAGCTATATTATTAGAAGTTTCTTATGATTTGAAACTTTTTAAAAAATTTAAAACTAGTAGGGCTAAAAAAAAAATGCTAGTTCTATATATTTGAATTATTGATAGGGAAAATAGCACCTGTAAGACACTAATAGTTAAGAATTGTATTTGAAAATTATAAACACCCAAGTGGAGTTTTGGAAACTATTCCCAACCATTTTTTCCAATTCTGGTGTCAAGATCTTTTATTTTTCATATTTTTAAGAGTAATTCTAATTAATCTTTTTGAATAAACCAAAGCTGTTTTGGAATAGAATCTCCCCAGACATGTGTATGCCACTAAATAGAAAGAATTCTGCTTAAGCACTGAACTTCCTGTTACCTCACTCCCTGCTTCTCTTCTGGACACCGCAATGAGCCCTCTACAATGCAAATCTGCTGACCTAATGACCATCTGACCTAAGCAGTGGGTGAAAACTAATCCATGCCACTTGTCCTTGTTGTATGCATTGACCAGTCTTTTACTGAGCAAGGCCTTTGTTCTACAGTGGTAAATATCACAATTCTGAAATTTCATTTTTTACACCTAAAAAATATGAATCTACTTGTTCTTGAAAAGCTGGTACATTTTAATCGTGTCAAACCTGCCTATTTTGAATAGTTCATAACTCATACTAAGTTTCCAACTATACCTGGGCATTATTTGGGACAGTTCTAGCTACTCCAAGCTAAAATTATTCCAGGGGCTATTCTAGCAATTTAATGCCACAGAGAATCATGCACCTGTACTGGAGAATTGTCTCTGGCACTGTTAATACACTAGTATAAATATAATCTTTGTTTCCTAATAAGTATCTTTCTTAATTTGCAGGCACGTATTAAAGAAAACAGTTATGAATGCAAACACAAACATAGACACACTTGAATTTTTGCACAGTCTCCTTTGTTTACCAAGGATCTTAATTCCTCTGCAGGTGGAAAATTGTAAAAGTCAGCTGAGTTAGATCTCACAAAATAAAAGCAGATAGCTAAAGTTTCTACCACCGCTTTACAAAAAGTTGCGAAGAACAAGATCAGAATGATTCAACACTAAAGGTGATTCAGTCTGGGCCCCATACCAAAACACACATTTCTTGACATAAAATTGACTATAAGTGGCATAGATTATTCTATTTTGCTTTATTTCAAGCAACTAACTAATTTTTTCCCAGAGATCCTATGCACTCAGTGGACAATGAGATCTCCAGGGAGTGATTCAACTCTTCGTTTTACTTAACCTCTTCATTAGTGACCTTGGATGATTGTTTTCCTAGCTCAGGTACTTTAGATAAGCATTTAGAATTACATGTGCTGAATAAGGCTCTGTAACAATCTTCATAAAGACGAATATTGTAGAATATTAAGGCAAAGGCAAGTTGGCTGGCAGAAAGGAGGAAATGCAAGCGAAAATGACAACCCAGACAGAAAAACTCTTGAGTGTAGCCTCGTCAAATTAAAAGGGAGTAGGGGGTGGTTTCAGTCCTAAAAGATCTAGAATTGTTATCTATAAAATCATAAACTTGGCAGCAAGGTATTTTTTAGGGGATCTAAAAGACTCACTTTTTTGGGATCCTTTAAAAAATACAATTGTTTCAGGAGTGGTAGCAAAGCACAGCAGACACGCAAGAGAGATGTTTTAATTCATTTTTGTGTGGGTGGAACGAGCAGGTATATTTTATGTATTCTGTAGCTGTGTAGTATGATGGTTATAAAACAAACTTTGCAGGAAAGGATACAGAAGTAAATGTAACATCCCAAATTTTTTACATCTTTTTTCATGGAATTGTTGATAATTTTTTTTTCTTCATAGAAAGAAAAAATGCAGTCTGGGTTTCCTCTGTCTAGTCTTGTTTAAGCACTGGTGATGCTAAAGAACAAATTAAGGTTAAGGTTTGAATTTCCTAGCAGTTGGGAAATGCTGGGATAAAGTTGTGAGGTGGGCAGGAAATTGGCTGCAATGAAAATGGAAAGTATCATGCTGCATAAGGTTCTTCACAGAATTCTTCAGTGATCAATATTGGAACTAATTTCATGTAATGCTTTTTTTACTAATGTAAGCATAATGAATTTAATCTACACAATTTTCTGATGATGGAAAGTTGTTAGCCAAATGCAAAGAGAATAAAAATACTGTACAAAAAAAAAAAAGATAATTTTGGAGATCAGGCTAACAGAAATTAAGTTCTGAAGAAATGAGTGGGAAATTAATCTTCTCTGTCTTCTGGTATCTAACCTAAATAGTCCAGTCTTGGAACCTAGTCATTCAAGGCATCTTCTGTAAGTCAGAAAAGGTCTGGTTAGCACTTTGGCAGTAAAGATGGCTAGAACAGGCATCAGTAAAAAGTATTGGTCACCCCTCCTCAAAATGCCACTGCACTGTGGTAATATAATTAATGGGAAATATAATTAATTGGTCACATGGTGGTCCATAGGACTGGCACTGTCATGGCTGAGATCCACCCAGGGAATTGTTCTCCCGCACTTAGTGGACTGGACGTGGCGTGTACCCTCCATGAGTGTGTCTGGCCTTGCTCAGGGCTGACGCCAGCCACTATAGCGTGATGGCTGGGGAGACCTGTGCAGTGCCCCTGAGCCTGCCTCTGTGCCCTGCAGGGCTGGGCTGTGGGTGCTTGTTAGCATTTGACTGTAGGCTCAGGAGTTCAGGCATTCCAGTAACAACCTTTAGCCTCCCATGAAAGCTTAGTAAAATCCTTCACACAGACGTTTGAGTCTACTCTGTCTCCTGGAACTGCTGTATCTCTGCCTTGCCTTAATACCTGGCTGCAGGGCTGGGGAGACTTCCTGGGGTGGCTACCACATCTGCAGGCCAAAGATTCCAGATAACGTTGATGACACTACACTCCTTCCAGAACTAACTTCATAACGCAGAAGTTGCATCCATCACCCTGTGATGCTCACTGGGTTTGATGAGTGTGCCTATACAAACCCAACCTGGACAATGTACCTTGGTTAAGTTTGAGGTTCAATAAACCACAAATTCTGATACCTACCAAGAGAGATTTAAGCGTTTTCCAGAGCTCTTTGAAAGTGCCTAGTGATCCCTTTTGGCTGAGCGTGGAGTTGGGAGCAAGGAAGCTCCTGTCATGCAAGCCACGAATACTCCTTCTCTTTTCTTATAATATACTTTTCTATGATAACCTGAAAGTATAGTGTTCGGGTAGTGAGAGTGGGAGAAAAGAGCAACCTATATAATAAAGATATGAAAAAGGTACAAGTAATATTGGAACAATATTTCCAGGAAAAATAGAGAACTGTTTGTCCTGCTGTACAGGGTTCTGCTAAATCATCTTCTGATTATTATAGACTAGTAGTCATTGATGTCCGGGGAAGAGAGAACCAAAGTGGAGATAGCAATGGGGAAGGGTTATTAGTACAATCTGAAGAGCCTATAATGAAACAGGAGCCCAGAAGAACCGGCTTTGTTTCGTGGAGCAAAATGAAGCCTGAAGAAAAACATTGTTATTGTTATTAAATACACCAGACAGGACAGCAATGATGGCTCAAAGAAAAATGATAAAGAATAAATGTACATTGAGTGATAGAGGATTTTCAATTCTTAGGGGAATATGACTGCAGAATAGCTTCACAATAGATAAACTTTGTGTTCAGATTGTAACTACTTTTGAGACAAATTTTAATAAATTTATGGAAGGGTATTCACTTTTCACCATAGAGTGCTGGAGTAGCCTTAGGAGGCCATTTATTAGGTTTACACTTGCCACCACATTCAGCATTTTCAGCAGTGTATGCAAATGTATTTGGGAAGAAAATAACCGAATTGAGGCCTGTCTGAAAGCATATCCCCAGAATCTTTGAAAATACAGCCAGGAGAAGAGAATGATTATGGGAATATTAGCGTGTTTAATCTTGATGAAAACAATAAGACACAATGAATTTCCAAGTTGGTTTAATTTCACTTCCTGGAAGAAACCTTGAATGAATGTAGAGATGAGAAGAGCTACACAGCTGCAAATAGGGGAAGAATAGCAATTTATAAACTGAATGCAGTGCATCCTGATAAATGGAACAGCCGGTATACAGCCTGATGCTAAATCTACACCATCATTCAAATAAACCAATGGTTATGCCATGTTCCAGTTAGATAAGGGGCAAGAAAATGGCCTATTATTTAATAAAGGTAGCTGAAATAAAGCAAATTCCTGTGTCTCATTCTTTATCCTGCTGTCCCTTTTTCTTTTTGAACTTAGTGTACAATAAAAAAAAAAAACAAAACAGGATTGAGTGGAATGTAATTTTGTATAGTGGGGTATCTATGAATGAATTCTAGGGAATAATTTCATGGATTTTTGGCTGCCTAAATTGCTAACTGCAAATTGGAAAAAAAATGATCAATAAGGCTGTTTCAATATAGAAATAGATTTCAATTTGAGATAGACCAAAAAAAAAAAAAAGAAAAAAGAAAAAAAAAAAAAAAAAAAAAGATTCCTGAGATATAGCTCAGTGTATTGCTAAATGGCAGGCCAGCAGTTGGATATTTTGCAGCTATATTTATATAAAATCCACAGTACTGATTGGACCAGAGGATGCAATCCCATTGGCCCAGGTTAGTGGCTCAAAAGATGTTTAAGTAATTTAGGGAAATGGAAGCTCACTTCTCACCTGGGGGTTATTATGTCTGAAACATGTGTGAGAAAGGATTCACTCTGCTGAAGCAGCTAATCCCTGGCAAAAGTTTAAGGTGTGACTTACAAGTAGAGGGAAGAACTTCAATCCAGCAAAATCAGGCCCTTCATCCTTACGCAGGTCAGGCTCTCTGTAATATTTCATACTGTGTGGTTGGAGTAATGTTCAACAGAGTGTTTATTTTGGGGATCTTTGTGATCTTCCCTAAATTACAGAAGAAGTCTAGATGGCTAATTCTAAGCTGGGATAACTGGGCAGCCAGATGCTTTTCTTTACTTTTTTTAGGTCAGTTTGGATGGCAAGTGTTATCAAGAGGAATCCTGTTTAGATATTAGCTGTTTCTTTTCTGCTGTTTTTTGTTGTTTTGTTTTGTTTTTTTAACCATGAAGGTGGTCAAACATTGCAACAAGTTGCCCAGAGAGGCTATGAAATCACCATCTTGGAAAGTATTTAAGGCTTGACTGAACAAGTCCCTGAGCAACCTAATCTAAGTTGGCCCTCTGCTGAAAGGGGTATTGGGCCAGAGGATCTCTGGAGCATTCCTCTAAGCTTTATCTGCTCTCTGGATTAAAGGTAGTACAGGGCAACAGCAAGGAGATGGGCCACGGCACATTTCTTATTCTTACTCTTATTTTTATTCTTATTCTCTTCTTTTATTATTGCAATATTTCAGATGATCCCATTACTCTCCCAACATCTTTCTGAATCAGAGATTGAGATTTCTCTTTTTGCAGGATGGCTGGACACAGGATCAGTCAATGATTATTTCTTAACCTTACAGGCACAGTAAGACTCATGAGTACCAAGCTTTAATTACTGAATCAACCTTCTTTTTTTTTCAGTCAGTAGGAAATAACTGCAACTAGCAGCAAACAGAAATACTTTTCTTTTGTCTTTTTCAGAAACTAGTAAGTCTCAGTCTCACTGGAGGTATTGTGGGATGGGAATAGTTATGCCTTACTGGATTGTGCTAAAGAGAGGAAGGGCTGCAAGTCCCTTATCTTTCCCAGTAAACTGTACCTCAATTTACTTGTGCAGCATATGAATTTTTCACAATAGATCCAAAAAACTCTACTCAGAATGTACTCTGGGAAACCTGATGTGAGTGGAGGACAGCTGGAGTTGGTGCTCCCTATTTCTTGTCAAGAAAAAAGAAAACATTTCTTTACAGCTGAAAATGTAAATATAAATAACCCTGAGTTCTATGAGCCTTTCAGCGCTTTCCTAGTTATCAAACAATAGTTTAGAAGCGAAAAAAGGTCTTAAAAATAGGAAGCTTATATTATCTGTGAGATGATATATGATATCAACATATTTTTAATTATTTTTTTAAAATAAATTTTTTTCTATACCAATGGAAATTAAACTGAAGTTCAAAAATCCCCCTACTTTTAGTTGTTAAAATTACATATATTTGTACTACCAGAATCTAACTCATGTTATGTGTTTATAGACAATGATCAATCCAGTGTGGGATTGTTTCGCTCTGACACTCTCAAGGAAACAAACTAGAACTTTTCTGGATGCTGCAGCGGTATGAATGGGTTTCATATCCAGACTTCTATGTGTGCATTTGGAAATGTGTATAATTTATGTGTGCACTCATTCGTGTGTGTGTGATCTGACTTTCTAGCTGTATAGTATGAACCTGAAACTGTGTGGTCACTCGAGGTCCCTATTCTTACATGAATAGCAATATTAATAGTAACTTGTTGCACCAGGAGCCATACTAAAGATTTCTGCCATCTTCAGATATGTTGCAGTGATTCAGTGCTGGTAATTTGATTTTTTTTTTTCCCCCTGACAAATGAAGTCAGACAGCAAGTAATATTTCAGTGTATCAAAAGATCTAAAGTGGATTCTAGCTTGAATAACTGCTGTTTACAGAAACACAAAGATGTATCTGGTTGAGTAGATATCAATAATAAGATAGCTGCAGATTAATTGATTTTCATGAATAAGAATTGCGGCATATATTTATTATGGGCCCACATATTCACATATTAGATTCATAAATACATATTCACATATTTATTACGTGAGATAATTATGATCTCTTCCAAAGGCCACTAAAATTACATGGAGCCATTTCATACATCCAAATACCAATCTACAAAAGAAAGTAAATGTATGTTAGGAATAGAAAGAAGGTACAGAGGAATTAATCTGTGTTCTACCTATTCTTCCTCTCCCTCATCCACTTTTACTGTTCAGTTATACAAATCTGGGGGCAGAGTTTAATATTTCTTAGGTTACAAATTACCTGTGTGAAGTGAAGAATGAGGCCTGTTTTCACCCCACTCACGAGCAGATCCCTCTGCTTTAATATGAGCAATGTAGGTGAAATGCTAAAACCTGTTTTCTGTGTATATTGCTGAAAACATGAGGTTGCTTTATCTGTTTGACATAAAGCAGAGTTATGTACTGTGAGTTTTTACATTGTTCCATAGATTTACATGCCAGAAGAAACCCTTCTGCTCCGATACTCAGACCTTCTGCATAACACAGGTCACAGACTTTTACCCAGTATATCAAGCACTGGAATAAATCATTCTTTTCTCTAATGCAAACGTTATCAAGTCCAAGAACTTGTGACTAAACCAGTGTATATCCTATTGAAAGACATTTGGTCTAAATGTAAGGCCTCCAGGAGATGATTAATCAGCTACATCCTTTAATTATGTTACAACAGTTAATTACTCTTGCTGTTAAAAGTTGTCTTCCTTCCAATCTGAATGTGTCTGTCTCCATGGAGACATTCTTCTATGGAAATAGTAGGACACGGTGACCTCTCTTCTCATAGAGGCTTCTCTTTGCTATCGTTGTTTGTGGACTGTTTGTCTTAAACTCCGACTACAATCACCAGGACTGATGGAGGAATTCTGACAGCCTGGCGTAAATACAGGGCTCCTCTCATCATTGCAAAAGATGTGCTCTGGATTTGCATGAGTACGAGGGATATCAAAATCTGGCTCTTACAATTCGTGTTCTGCTCTCTACAGATAAACAATAATCTTCTCTATAAAATGTGCTTGATTTTGGCCTCTTCTGAACAAACTTAGAGAGGATTTCCAGTTTTATATCCATTCAGCTTCTCTATCAGCTTTGGAGGTTTTCTTGCCAATATCATAGATTTCTCTTTCATAAAAGTCATATTGAAAGAAGAAATTATTCTGTCTGAGGGAGCGGTTTGGTTATTAGTGATAGTGACGTGATTATATTATGTCATGAAGTCAGGGAGCAATTACTCAGCATTCAGTAATGATGGCTTGAGGAACCTGCCGAAAGCAGAGACCTTTCCCTTGTTTTTATTCATTTGCTTATTCTCTGTTGGTATTTTCTTTGCATTGCTCAAGCTTTTGAATTCCGGGATTCTGAACCAAAGATTGCTCAGGACAGTTTATGTTATGTTCCTGCCTTCTCTTTCATGGTCACTAACTCTTATGCACAGACTCATACTCTATTTTCACTTTCAAATTAGTTAGTTTATGTGGTTCAGGACTTGGGGGGTTAGCATGTGCCTGACTCTTAAGCTCCTAAGCCTGACAAAGCTTGACCAAAACAATTATGTTTAACTGCATATTTTTCTTCTCAATAGAGCCTGTTTCAAGTACCAGAATAATGAAAATTGTAAGCAGTGCTGTAAAAATCTAGTTTGATTGACCTAGGACGTGCCAGATTACATTTCTTAGTGACAGAGATGTTCAAAACCAATATAATTTGCATTACTCTTACCCAAACCTCAGAAAACCTCAAACTAGCATACTGGTTACAGGATCCTGTGCTGGAAGGGAGATGGAGCTATTTTCATTTATTATGCTCATCAGTTCCATACCACCTCATCCCATACTTTCTCTCCATGGATATGAGGGATTTGATATTGACTCAAATGTGTGACATCCAGGGATTTTGTGAATTGGTGGGGGAGAAGAGTCAAGCCTGACTTCTACCATCCTTACTCATAGACCATCTTATTTCACTAATGATTTCAAAAAGCATTGAGTAAAATGCTACTCCTTGTAAGACCAAACAAAACTATCTGAGAATTGGCAAATTTAGCAACAACCAATAAAAAACATCAGTCCTATAACATCTGTTATAGGAACATAAAAACTATTTTTCTGGGTCATGATCTGTCTATTCACATTTATGAATGTTACTACTATTCAATGCAGTCAAAGGTAAAGGAATGGAAAAACTGGACAAAAGCATCCTACAGTCTTTTTTGCAATTCACTTGTGCCATGCAAAAGCCCCTCTATTTATAAAACACAAAACCTTTGCGAAGATTTTATTTTTGGTGATAGTCAACCACCAATATACTTACTATTTTCCAGTATTTATAAAATAATATTGGCATCAATGACTTTTCCCATGCAAGCCCCTTGCTAGGGCTCAGTTTCTTTTCTATAATTAAAATCAGAACTTCGTGTATCTTGATTTTGTTTAACAACTGTCAATGTACATTTTTTGCAGAATTATAACAGATGAACTGCTTATTATTTATTTTTTCACTTACATACTGTATCAACCTAAACACGAAGAACGTATTAATGTCTTACACATTCATATGTGTGATGAAGTTACAGAATTTACTGAGTTACTGAATGAGATGGTACCAAGTCATAGTCTCAACCTATCATCAATATGCAATAAAATACAGTGGTTCACATGATTTGCATTGTTCATGTGCTTGGTCATGTGCTTGTTCTTGTGCCCATCCATTATACTTGGTAACCCAGCTGTATGCCAGGCCTCTCTATTTCCCGTGCCTACTCGCTCAGTAAAACAAGTCCTTCCAGCCTACAGTTCTCTCCAGAAAGACCATAGGCACTCAGCTGTTCATGAAATGACTGCTTGTAGAGAGAAGAAAGGCTGAAAACTCATTTTGGTTTAACTCTGTCACTGAAACTGAGTGCTCAGTTTGAAATTAAATTGTGTTCATCTCCCTGCCCTTGTTTGCGTGGCACATCCGTCGTGTCTAATAGGGTGACAGGCAGCATCTTTATAGACAGCATAAAGACGGCAGATGCCGCATCCATCTAACCTGCAGTTCCATGTTCTAGTGTTCAAAAGCAACAGTAGAATAAGAAATGAAGAGTAATGTCACTGACATGTTGCCATAGACCCATCTTCACAGTAAAGCACATCTTATCTGAAGACCACCAACAGGCTCTTTTGACCCTATAAGACTTGGTCCCTGACCCTAACAACGCTGCAATAACAGCAGGGTGGGCATTACAATGTTGTAACTAAAGTCAATACCAGTGTCACACAACATTCCTGGGGATCCTAGGAATTTATCTTAAAATAAAAAACCATCCTTTTTAAGCAAAACATGTTCTTAGGTAGAACCATGACCTGGATGCATGCTGTGTGAAACAACCATTACTCTTTCTGGCCTCTAGAGTATACTGCTTTTGATGTGTTCACATAAATCGGTAGAGTGATATTTGATGGTGTTTGGATGATGACAAAAAGAGGATAACAAAAATTAAAGACAATCTTTTAAAAGGTTCTGTGAGCAAGATCTGCTCTGATGGGTCAGTGCTAAAAGGGACTGAGAGCCTTCAACTTTCTATGAAGTCCCTGAGAATGAAGAGAGCTCTTTTCTTTACAGCAAGTGCTCAGCATTAGCCAGGACATTGCCCAAGGCAGGGTTTCACCATGACTTCCGCACATACCTACTGGCTTCTGTTGTGTAGACATGATTGATATGTCTAGAAAAAAATAATGTATAGGAAAAAAAATCTTAATTTTCTGAGATTTCAGAAATTTGATTTAGGCAGAAGCTCTTTGAAAAAATTCATACACACTTAAAACTACATAACTGGAATTCTTGCCTCCTAAAATGGGATTTATACAACCATCCTTTTCTCAAGTGCAGGAAACTGAATTTGTAAATGCTTCTGTTTGAAGAAGTTCTGTACTGTGAAATCAGCATGGTGGTTTGCTTGTGACTGTGGTGCAGTAGTCTACATTAGACTTCTGTCTTTGCCTTAAATAAGGTCAAAAAGTAGGTACTCTGTGCCAATACTTGACATGTGAATACAAGATTCCTGTCATCACAGATGCTGGTCCCAGCTGCATATATCAGCTGTTTTAGCTGATGGATGCCAAGTGGTGTAGTAGAACCACATATAAATTAAGATCCTGCATACATGAATTAAGTATTGACGAATAAAGCTGTCCCTATAAGGCACTTGTTTTCTTCTAGAAGATGTATATGTTTACATTGAAACAATACTTAGAGTTTAGTTGAGGTTTTGCCATCTTTTTAGTTTAAGAAACTGCCCCTGCTTTCCTGAATGGTGTGATGCTCTGTGTCTGCCTGCTCTGTGGACCGTTTTATTCCACCCAAGCACTTGCCACCTTGATCACAGTTTCAGCCATCCCTCAGGCACTGCCCAGACTCCCAGTCGGGTGCCAGAGGAGGTGGCACTCAAATTCCACTGCTTGCAGTGAAGAACCCTGCCTGGGCAGGTGTTTCTAGGACAGTGCTTGCAGATATCAATTCACAGTGCTACAAGATAATGTGGGAGAGTCAATAAAACATTCTGTACTGCCTGCTGCTGAGCATTATTGATGATGAAGATCATCAAAATGATGTTAACATGGCTCTGTTCTGCTGCAGCTTGCTGGCACCAGCAGCTGTGATATCAGCAGTGCCTGTTTGCTGTACCAGTCAGCCCTAGTTGCTTTTGCTTGCAAGTTTAGCAGCTAATTCTGCTTCTGCTTATGAATGGTCACCCTCTGCTCCCTGGAGTACAACTCTGGAACTCAGGAGAATCACTCAAACACTTGATGCTAAACATTTGCATCAATCTGTGCCGTGTTGGTCCCTGATAAATGTTTCTGGAGAAAGAAAAGCAGTTTTGTTTCATTGTGGGGCTATTTGAAAACTTCTACTCCATTCAGTGAGTTTCAGAAGAGCGTCACTTACCCTGAGGGTGCTATACCTGCGCTTTAAACTTTCTTTTTGGTGGATACAGTTTGATTACATAATTAGAATTTAAAATAGGAAAACAGAAACTGAAAGACTGAAGAAGAAAGAAAAGAGATCTGAAAAGCCTGACAAACTTTCACTGACATAGGACTCCAGCAGCAGCTGGATGGCGAGTGCAATACTGCCATCTCTTGAATACCCTTTGCAATACCTGTTTTTCCACCCATTTCTTTTGCTCACTGGAGCCCTGATAGGGTTGCGGGTCCACTGCATGCATCGCAGTACCATGGATGCTGCAACCTGGATCTCGAAGACCATACAGTCTAACAGATTACGTAGTCCAGACATGCTGAGAGAGGGAAAGAAACTGTAAAAAGGTGGCCAGGAAATAGGAGGAAGTTGACAGTACCATGGTTGCACTGTTACAGCTGTGATGTGAGGTCTTTTTTCCCTCAAAATCCTTTTTTATAGCTTTGAAGTTTCATAGAGTTCAAGGTGAAAGAAATCACTAGATCATACAGTTTGGACACCTGCATATTGTAGGATATTCATTTTTTTTTTCTACACTGGGCCTTGGAACTTGTCATCAGCTGAAGAGGAGCTTCTAGAAAGGTGTCAGATCCTGAAATGAAAAATGAACAGATTGAGAATCTCTTGGGGGTTTGAGTTACCCTCATTCTTAGAAATGCATGTGTAATCTGCTTTTGGCACACGTTCAGCTCCAGTTCACAGCCACAGCCTTGTTGTGCCTTTCATTGTTAAAGTCAAAGTACCCGCTATTTCTGTCTCTGTGAAGATATTTTGCAGTGACCTGAGATGCTTCTCAATCTACATTTTGCAAACTAAGCAGACTGAGAGTTTAATATGCCATTCAGAGAAAAAAAAAACAAAAACCAAACCAAACCAAAACAAAACAAAACATAGAAATCTACCACACTATTCCGACCACCTCATCACATATTTTCTGACATAGTTTTGCTTTCCAGTTTAATGCAGGTGCTGTTCAAATGATACTTTCTGACCTTTCTCACATACTCTGATCAGAGTAAAATAATTACTCTGGTGATATTTAAAATATTGGTATATGAATTTAGAAAAACCTGGAATGATTGTTACAGTTCAACAGATCATGGCAATTCCTTAGGCTCTCTGCAGATTCAGAGAGGTATTTGCATGTCTGTTATCAGCTCTGAAAAATTTCTTTGCACGTATAGTAGCTGGAAACTATCTTTTAAAAAGAAAATTAAATAAAACGATTTAAAAAAGAAGAGACAGAGACTCTGGTAATCAACTGAGAATCTCCCTAGAATGTCTGCCTGAAGCTAACCTTTCTCTTTCCCCAGGAGGGCAGAGCTCTCATTTTGGGAAATGTTGAGTTAATTTGTGTAAAACTAGTATTGCAATTTTACTTTTTAGTACAAATCACTGAATTAGATCACCTGTCAGACTTCCCTAACCCTAGCCTGTCATCAAGCAAATAGATTACGGTTGCATGCAAATGAGAAAATGTGTACAATAACAGTCAGTTTATGTATTTACCTAATTCTAGTTTGTATGGTTAAAGAGGCCTAGGAAGAAAAAAAAATCAAAATACATTTCCCAATAAATTGAACTGCCAGCCTTTAACTCTCAAATCCTTTTTCTCTGGATGTTTGGGATTTTATGTTCCAAATCTCATAACTCATGATTTTTAACATCCTAGGCCTTCATTTCACTTTGCTTTAAATCTTGATCTGGCACAGTTTTATTCCTAATTATTAATTCTGAAATGACAATGCTTTTCTGCATTGTACAGATTGCAAAGATGCACCGAGAAACATTTCATTATCATCCAGTGAGAGAGAGAGAGGGGGAAAAAAATGAAGTGCAGGTTTTTCTTGGGATTTGTACATTACTTTTTTAGTTCTAAAATTCAGGAATGTGATGCTTTCCCCCTTTGTATGACTGCATTTCATACTGTGTTATCCCATACCACTCATTCCTCTTACTCAGCCTCACCCAATATGTAACTGTGAACTTTTTTTGATATAAAACCAAAATATTTTCACCTGTAAACAATCAATTTCTTGATTACCAAAACCTTGATTACCAAACCTTGAAGTAACACAAATCCAAAGGTTTCTTGAATATATGGAGATTCCTACAGGGTGCTTCCTGGGGAGTAAGAAGGTTACAATAACCCTTTACTTTTTGCAGAAGGCTCTAGCGTTTTAAGTTCTTTATCTGGATCCATATTTTCTATTTAAATATTTATTTGCAGCTCCTTTTTAATTATTATCTGAATTTTCTAGTCTACCTCTGGATCTTTTGTATTGTTTGCTTGTGACTATGAGAACAGAGACTTAAGATTCCAGGCTTCTGGATAATTTTCTTTATGTTATTCCTCCCTCTATCTATAAAACATGTCCTTATTCATGTACATAGCAAACACAGTACCATACAAAAAACTTGTAAATATTTGTACTAATAGGCCTGAGCTAATGACAATTTTTAGTATAACTCACAAATCATTACAGTGGTATCTTCACCCATCTTTCGCATCCATCCATTGTCAGAGTAAAAAGTGAATATATTTAATAGCATTCAAGACATCTCATTATTTTTTTAAGATTAAAAAAAAACAAGAGAAAAAGATCTCACTAAAACTGTAAGCTGGTTTTAAATAAGCAAAATCAACTGATCTTTAACGTGTTTGGTCTTGTGCCTTTAAAAAACAGATTGATAGTGAACCGAGCCAAACAAAAGTTATACCATAGAAGAGACTTAAAAAAATAGGCTAAGCAAGGGAGAAATGCCATTTTATGGTGCGGCACACCTGAATTTTCTTTGTAATGTAGTTCTGTGAATATAAAACTTTGGTGTATGTATGGACAACTTGTGAATTATTCATTGGTGCTTTATTTCATCTCTACAGCACAGCTCAAAGGACATGGAGGGCATGAGGAGCTGTAATTCTATTTCTTGGCAGGGTGAACAGTCATTGCAACGTCAAACTGTGCATCTTCTGATGTTCTGCCTGAGGAATTTTAATTCAGCTGGTGTTTCCTTGTCAGTCTTCTTGCAAGTATTCCCCAGATCGGGTTCACTTGTAGTAACGATTCCATTTTGGAGGTGCAGGTGAATGCGGCTGCACTTTCTTTCATAAGGAGTGTGAGTTATTCACAACCTTGATTTACTTTGACTTGTAGGATATTCTTGAATCTTCTAGAAAGCTTTGGGCTGCCCTCTGTTCCATCTGGAGTGTCCTTTCACTGACAGGGGAAAGCCTCCATGTTTTCCTGAAAGCAAGTTACGTACACATGACACAACTTGAAAAACTGTTTTACTGTTCTTTTCAAGAATTTGTTGATCAGGTACAGGATTGTTAGATAGGTGCTCTCAATCAGCCTTGATCATTTGATTTGTTTACCTCATATTCTTTTTTTCCATCTCCCAAATAAACAACCTACCCCGTTTTACTCTTTCTCATTGGCTCCCATTTTTTATTTTACTCCTTATTTCATAATTTTTCCTTATTTACACATTTCCTTAGTCATGAACCCTGATAAGGCAGCATTGTCACTTGTAGTGAAAACCTTTAAATATCTTCTACTATCCTTCATTGAAAAGGTATTTCTGGTACTTCCATTTCACTATTTCTAACATCCTTAAGTTTCCCCTGTTGTTGACTTCAAAATTCAATTCCATATCATGGTTGGCCAAAGACTTTTCCCCTTCTGCTGTCAGCAATATCCAGCACTTTCTCATGCTGTATCTCATTAGTTTAACATCAAGCCAGGGCTGGCCATTTGCATGCATACCTTAACACCCTTAACTTGTACCACGGTCTCTTCTTTGTCCTTTTCAGATATACAACTACCTGATATTAATTAAATACTTCTGTGTAGTTCATGCTCCTTTTGGCAGAATATTTGCTGAATATTTGGCATGTCAAAAAGAATGGAAGTATATATTTTGCCAAGTTTGTTTTCAGTAGTTTTACTAAGAGGAGATTAAATGAATGAAGAGAATGTCCATCTTTTGGCCAGAGGTCATATCTTGAGAGCTTTCCAGTTTTCTTTATCAGGTCCCTACTCTGCAAACTCTCACTATTTTAAGAAGTGATTGTCCAAGTCAATTAAAAAGTATAAAGTAAGGGCCTGGTAAGCTGACAGTCAAAGCCTGTGTTATGCCAGTGGGTGCTTAGGACATGTCTTTGTCCTCCCTATACATGCTGATAATTTTGTGCTGCTTTTGTAGCCCTGTATTTTAATGGCTCTGTGTTCTCTGGTGTTGATATCCTTGCCTTGTACATGATGAAGGGGAAAAGTAAAATGTAGATCTTAGTATGATAAAATGAAAAAAGTACTTCACTGCTGGAAAAATGAATTGCTTTATGATACTGAAGTTTCCAAAGTAACAAAAGAAAACTGTGAAATAAATAAATAAATAAATGCTGGTATTGCCTTTAATAGGTATTAAACAACTATTATAATTAGATTCAGATGATTAATTGGGACAAATTTATCACAAGTCATGAGTGATTTGAGGGTTGCTGGGAGAGGGAAGGTCTGTGCCGGTTGGTGTCAGTGACAAAAATGATTCAGGGCATAGTTAATTCTAATATAAACATAAGCTTTGGTTACTTTCCAGCCCTATAATTTTATGGCTCTTGTCTTGGTTTGCTCGCCTTGGCCTTTGTCATGTTCTCCCTTTCTTCTCTTGTCTCATTATAGCTGATCCCAGTTAACCACGGACTTACTCATGGCTTTGCCTTTCGGTCTTTTTACAGAATAAATTGAAGTTTTTAACAGGTAGCAATACCAATCTTGCCAGTAACACAGTGATTCAGCCAGCAATGGCTGAACCCTTCTGGCCAAGAAGGCCAATGGTCTCCTGGGGTGCATTAGGAAGAGTGTTGCCAGCAGGTGGAGGGAGGTGATCCTGCCTCTCTACTCAGCCCTGGGGAGGCCTCATCTCGAGTCCTGTGTCCAGTTCTGGGCTCCCCAGTCCAAGACAGACATGGAGCTACTGAAGAGAGTCCAGCATAGGGCTAAAGATGATCAGAGGGCTGGAGCATCTGCCCTATGAGGAACGGCTGCGAGAGCTGGGCCTCTTCAGCCTGGGGAAGAGACGCCTGAGGGGGGATCTGATCAATGTGTACAAGTACCTGCAGGGAGGGTGTCAAGGGGACAGGGACAAACTGTTTTCAGTTATCCTGTGTGACAGGACAAGAGGCGATGGGCAGAAATTGAAGCACAGCAAGTTCTGCCTGAGCGTGAGGGGGAATTTCTTCCCTGTGAGAGTGACGGAGCACTGGACCAGGTTGCCCAGAGAGGTTGTGGAGTCTCCTTCCCTGGAGCTCTTCAAGGCCCGCCTGGATGCAGCCCTGTCTAACATGCTCTAGTGCCCCTGCTGAGCAGAGAGGTTGGACTAGATGATCTCCAGAGGCCCCTTCCAACCTTAACGATTCTGTGATTCTATGATTCTATATGAAATAATACATCCTAGTTATCAGAACTGTTATGTTTCTGTCTCCAAATAGTACTTGGAACCTGCCAAAATTGATGCTTTAAAAATAAATAAGACAATTAAAATGAAAGCTGCATGATACCATTGCAAAATAAAACTTTGATTTTGGGTAGGATTTTCAAGAGAATATCTAGGAGTCAGGTGCTCAGTTACCACTGAATTTCAAAGATCTTGAATTCTCCTAAGTCCCACATCCCTGTAAAATTTCCAGCCTTTATCCATATTTTCCATATTTTGCTATCTGAAATGTTGTTGTTCCATTTCTGCTTTTGTTCTTGACACAAAAAGGAAAGAATAAGATCCAATTTCCACCTTTCATTTGTAGAAAGATTTACAGTTCTTTTGTTTTCTTTATCACTTTTTTTCAGTTAGACTAATTGAGGTTAAATTAATGTAGAGATTAAAACATGCAACAGTAATGTCACTGAGAGTTGGACTTAGGGAAACCTAGCTTGCAGTCTGCTAGCAAATCTTGTCTGAGTTTGTGTATGTTTTTACAGAAAGCATTTTCTTATTGACTTATAACAAAATGAGAAAATGGGCTTTACTGGGTTATTTACTTTGCGTATATTTTTCAGTTTGTACTTACTCTTAATTCCATGAGTTGTACATGCAAAATTTTCAAGAAAGACTCTGCAAACATTTCGTGCAGTTCTGGTTGCATCATTGTACTGGAAGTTTATGCATCAATTTATAATTTACTTGAGGGAACATTCTTTTTCCACCTCTCATGATCTGGTCTTATTCTCCTCAGTGTAGCAGTTAGACTTGCAGCATATGGAATGACTGAGAATAGAAATGTATATATGCAGTGGGGATCATCTCAAAAGTCTGCAAGAAATGAGCTCTTGCACTGTCTTTTTATCAGCCTAGCTGCTAGTCCTTTCTCTCAGCCTAATCCATTAGCATGGCTCTCTCCCACACTAAGAAGTTATATAAAAATTTTAATTCTCCAGCTGGGTTCGAACATCCTTTGTAAGGATGTTGTGTCATTTTGATCTTCTTTACAGCCATGTTTGTTGTCTCCTGTGAATACATTTTCTCCAGTGCTTCCAAAACTTAATAGTAAATTAATTACTTTGTAAAAAGTGATTTATTTTGTTTCAGTCTACTATATTGACAGAAATACAGAGCCTTATTGTGAATTACTAGCACTCTTTCTCAGGTTCTTTTAGTGCATTATAGAAAAAAATGACATGACTGCAAAGACAGTAGAATCCATCTTCCTTCCCTTGTCTCTCCGGCTACTTCTGTATTATTAAATAAAACGACACAATAACCATTCTTTAGACTTTAGGTCCGTTGGTATGATGCTACTTGCATCTCTACATATAAACTTTTATTCTACAGGAGATCACATGCAACTGTCTCCTGGAAAGAGTCCTTGACTGTACTAATGCCTAAGCCATGGCCACACATTGTTTAGTACAACGTTAATTGACCTAGATGAAAATTTTGATAAGGATCATGTTAATGATTAAACAATGGATGAGTATTGTGCAAGATAGTGCTCATACCCAAGCCCTGGCTCCATCTAGTTAGATAAGATAGACTTAATCCTAGTCATCACCTAAAGATGACGATCCCTTTGCTTTTCCTTCTCTTGGTTGGGAATCACACATTTTTCCTGTTTCTATAATGAAACTAGCCAAGCTAGATTGTATGAACCATGTCTGGACTTAATATTAGAAATTCAGGCTGGCCTTAGCCTGCTTTGAGTGGATTTTCTAGTTTGACTCTTCATGAGCTCAGACACCTTGACACAATGCTCTGTTGCCTGGTGTGGAGTTGCCCTATGTATTTGCTGTTATTGCATGGTATTTCTGCATTTGAACTGGGAACTTCCATTTTTTTTTTCCTTCTTGAACCATGTTGGTGAAGAACAGAATGTTGAAGAGCATTCTTCAGCCAAAGTTCTGTTTAATTTTATCAATTAAAACAAAACACTAAGGGGAAAAAGGTGATTTAAAAAAAAAACACCTGATCAGTCGGCCAAGCAAACAAATTTTCTGACCATTCTCAAATATCCAGGATATTTGCCTGAAATGCTCCTCAGTTTCAGTCTAGACATCATTTCTCATCTTTTTGGCTTTGTTAGTTATGAGACAATTTGGCAAGCTAGTTTCAAGGTCAAGTCAGCCTCCACAGAGCCTGTGGTTCTGCAATCCTGAAACAATTTTGTCTTCTCAGCAGTTCTCCTAGACTGTGATTTTATCTTCCAGCTTGGACTCCAGCAAACTATCTGGTTTAGCTGAATATACTTAGTAAATAACTCAGTGTTTAATGCAGTGTGGTCACACAGTTCACAGTGAACCAGCAAAGGGAAAAAGATGTTTGGGAAATTATATAAAACTGCCATTCTAGATGGGAGACAAAATGCCCGTAGGCCTTTAAAATTTGTGGTGCTGAGTCACCCTTTGCCCTTCACCAGTGACTGTCCAGGACAAGCATCAGGTAAACAGGCGTTTATATTCCGATAGCATTCTTCCACTTCCTTCATATAGGTCAATATCCTCACTCCTATTTAAACTGACAAGAAACCTGAGGCAAACTTAATTAAATATTCTTTTTTTCAGGCCACATGGGCACTAAATCTCTGTTAGAACCACACACACATGCACTTTGTCGACTGCATCATGCTTTCTTGTTTCAGTTCAGTTGGGATATTCCTACTACCACTAGTAGTATGAAGCACTTTGACACTGATTTAAATAAGAAAGAGTAACACCTTTTGTATTTTTGCATACAGACTAGAGGTGTGTGTTACAGTTCTTTATCACAGATGTATGTATGTTTGCAGGTAAAGAATGACATATTTACCATCCTTCTTCCTGCTAGTTAAAGTAATAGATATGAGGATAAATACGTCTAGCTATGAGATTTTATTAAGAAAAAAATTGTAACAAATATAGTCTAATATTTTGGGCACTAATCTGGAAATGCTCTTACATGCACCTGGTGTCTGATCTTCAATATGTCACTTAGGTCCAGATTTCAGGGCTGTGTAAGCATGTTACTGCCCTGGTGAATCTAAAGAGTGATATAAAGGAATTCAAATGTCTAAAAACAGTTTGTATGTTACTAGAGATGCTTCACTGTGAAAAAGGCAACCTGTTCATTTCTACCAGAATGAGTATATGTCCTTATGCTGGTAATAGGCCAAAACAGATAGTAATTAGTATTTTTAGTTTTTCATTTATAAATATATATAGGAAGTACTAAAATAAGCTCTGTTAATGCCAATTATCTAAAACTCTTCAGCCAGAAATAGATGTACTTTTCAAATATTCAGCATAAACACCCATTGTCACCAAGAGGCCAATAAATTCAAAATCATTTATGCCATTTAGTTATTTCCTTTATAGCTTTATACAGAATTAGATTAATTTTAGTCTACAATTTTCTCCTTGTCTTTACATTTCCAGTAAAATTTAATCACAGTTGCAGGACCAGAGGACAAAATAACTATGTAAAATACAAATGCTGAGTTACACGAGAAAAATAGCTGAAAGAAAGAGATGAAGCTTATTTTTATCCAGTCAAAAATGCTTTGATGTCAAAACCCTTTAAAGTTAGAATGCTTAAAATAGGTAACCCTTTGGAAGCTGAGCTTCTATTTGGTGCAGACAGGTCCCCATTCATGGAAGTCAGTGGTCATTGGTGTGTTTGTTTGCTTTGATGTTAGGACATAGACTCTGATGTAAAAAATCTAATTGCATTTTTTTTCCATAGATTCATATTTTTAGAAAGGAACGCTCAAATTCTATCTGACCTGTATGGCATAGCACCTTGAAAAGGCGTAATTCTGGCATTTTGGGGAATTGTTTTCTTCTAGGATGAAAGGAAATAATACCAGTCCAATTTGTGGTCGATATAAGAACACACTTTTTTGAAGACTTCAGGTTATAAAGGATTTATTTCTTTCTTGGAAGCTTGTTATAGTGGCTAATTACCTTCAGCTTTTAGAATATACATCTTATTTCCAAATAAAATTTTGGAAATAACTCTGAGAGACACCAGAACTTGCTAAGTATGTGACACCTAAGTGGACATGACCTCTAACATCATGGTTTCACTTTGGCACATAATTTTGAACAGAAGTCTCTTCTTGTTGGTAGCTCTTGCACTCCAGCATATAAATTTTCCCCTTATGTAATCTATATAAAATAGATGCTCTAATTAGAATTCTTAAAAATGCCTATGTTTACAAAACCTTTCTGGTTTTCATATCTTTTTAGCTCTATCTTTGAATAAGATCAAATGGGGAATTATCTTTCTATGCAAGCAAATTTCCATTAAAGAGTTAAGGGAATAAAGATAGTACTAATTGATTGCATAGTATTAAAATATCTGGAATGAACATGAAGGCTCAGACTGCTAATTAAGATAAATTGTGAAAATAGTCATATAGATGATAATTTCCATGTAGAGTTTAAAAGCAAGAAAATGAAGTTAGTGAAGGAGAAATATATGGTAATAAATTCATCTAAGAATCTGATTCTGCTCTGATAGTTTCTAAATCACCTGTTAGTGGCAGGCACTTTTTATAAATAAAATTTCATAAAATCCTAATTCCACGTGAAAGGCAAAATAACATTAGGTTCTCAGACTTCCTTCTGTTCTCAATATCATGTCTCCAGGTTTTCTACACAGAAAAGGGCACTTCTAGAGGGCCATTCTGAACACTTATCTGAGCAATGACTAGGTTACAACTTAGATACTGTGGTTTATCTTAGAAGAATCTACCCCTCTCCCAGCATATTCATGTAAACACAAACCACACATATATGAGTCTTTTTTACTTTACTATTACTTGCATTTTACTTATGAGTGAAATGTACTCAGTATAAAAGCAGTATATCAGGCTGATTGTTAGAAAGTATCACTTATTATTGTGTTCAAGTCTTTAATAAACAAAGGCTGAAATGTAGGTAAGAAGTCACAAAACAGGATCAGAAAAAGGTGTATGTCCATTCCCCTGCATTTTTTCTGACCATTCATTGTTGCTTTCTCACCTCTGATTTATCTCGCCTGTTTTCCAGTTTCTCTAGAGATAGACCTTCAACTACCTCCCTTGGAAATCTATTTCACTGACAAACTGTTATCACTAGTAAACTTTTATATGCTTATCCAAGTGCCAAGCCTTCCCCAAGACTCATATATCACCAGTATGTTCTAATGACTGCTGACAAGACAAAGTTGTACAAACCTCAGTGGGAACAGGGAGCTAGATGGTGTTAGCGTAAGAAAAAAAAATCATGCATGCCTAGTTATGTTTCATATAGTTTAGTGTAGACCTCATACTTTTTAAAATGTACTTAACAAATGCCCACTGGCTTACTGTTCTTCTAACTGGTATGCACTTATGTAGCAATTTCTGAATCTCTGTGTGGTTCAGAAATTAAGGCTTAATGCATGCCCATGAGACAGAGATGTGATATTACTCTTAATATGTAGATAAGAATGAGAAAGCATGAAGTAATATTTACCATGGGTGAGGGAACTACCTCAGTGAGTTCAGAAATATTTCAAATAAGGTTGATTTTTCAAATAAGGTTCCTGAACTTGCTGTCTCCACTTACACAGTCCTACTTTCTTCTCTCACCATAGGAAGACAACAAGAGGTTAAATTGGGTGTCCCTTGTCCTTTCCTTCAGAATTGATGGTGCTGTGATTGAGTTCCAGACATGGAACCAAATGTTCCCTGTGCCTCATTAGGCCAGCTCATGTATCTAGGCCTACCTTCTCCGTGATGCTGCTGCTTCTTGTCGAGGGTGTGGAGCCAGATCTCCTCAGCATCCTCCCATACTAACTCCATGTCTCCTGTGTTGTTTTAGTCCTCTCATTCCTAGTATCACTGCAGACCTTTCATATCCAGTACCTACAACACCCAGCTCTTGTACCATCCTAGCTCCCTCATTTCCAGCACATCCTGTTTTTCATTCCAGCATTGGTCCAGTATCCCAGTCCCCAGTTAGAATCCACCACTGCCTCCACAACATATTATTATGCCATATTATTATGTCTTCTCACCTGTGGTACCCACTGTCTGTCATACCATGTTATTCTTAACATCATTAATCTTAACATCATTGCAGAGAAGGGCAGCCACCAATGACCATCATGACGACTTCATAGCTCCTTTAACTGCACTCTGAACTTCTGCCTATAATGGTACTCCAGTAATTCAGCTCCACCATAATAGTTGCAAGCCCAATCCCCATCAACCCCAAGTCCTCCCTAATGACTCTTCTGTGCTAACTCTCCCTCTTCATCATCCTCACTACCAAACCTAACTGTCAGCACCATCTCTATCACTTTCTCCAACTTTCCCTGCTTTCAGAAAGGCACATTGAATGCTCTCTTGGTATTAATTTATGAAAAAATTGTAACTTTTGTCTATCTGTAATATAAAGCTCATTGACTATTTGGTGCAGTGAACCTATTCACTTAAAAAATGCCTGTTACAGCTCTTTGTTTTGAGAGGTGAAGAAAATTGCTGATTTTCTCAGCTACATGCCATTCAAAGAGACAAGTCGAGCAATTTATTGGCTATTACACAGAAAAAAAAGTTCCCCGAGTCACAATCCATGACTGCTGGAACACTCAGAGTAGTACATTAATAGGAAAAAAAAAAGTAAAACAATGCATTGAGGACAACGGAAAACTGAAGGAGAATCCCTCACATCATGCCGTGCTTACCCCTTTTTTAATAAGTTCTTTTTAAGCATCAGCTTTTGATTACTGAAGGAAAAAAGCTGCCGAGGTTAGGCAGATGCTTAGTCTGAAACATTTATCCAAATGATTATTTATTTCAAATTGTGAGGACAATATTCAATGCACATCTGATATTTGAAGATGTCACCTTTAGATCTTCAGATCTGTAGGCCTGTGTGTTAGAATTGCTAGTAAAATGGACCATTTGTCCATCCACTTGAAAGAAAAGTTAAAATGAATCGACAAGCTAAATACTATCTTTATTTAGATCACTACATTCCGTTTTTCCAAGTAAACTACAAGGGAAAAAAGACTTTATGAATTAGATTGCTAGGCACTGATTACAATAAATATTTTACTAAGAAATGAATTGAATTTAGATGAGGGGGTTTTGGTCCATAATTGAGAAACTGTGCAGTGAACTGGTCTCTTAAATTGAAAGTACTTTGTGTGACAGCCAGTGGGTGGTCCACAGCATACTGCTTAAATTTATGCAGAAAGTTTAATGCAAAACAGGAAGAAGAAACTGTCACTATGTTTTGCCATAAAAGATTGTATTAATGAAAGAAGCAGGACTCTCATATCCTAGCAATATAGGCAAATTCTTCAGCTAAACTGCCAATGCACTTGATGGCAACTTTACTAAGTGACAGCTGAGAAATGCAGTTGCTTACTGTCTCCCTGAAAAACCCATGCTTATGAAATAAGTAAATCAATCAGTGTGGCAACTTCTGCCTTAACCTTCAAGAGCTTTTTTTACTGTACAGCAATGAAAACACCATAGAAATCACACATATCTTGACATATCTGTGCATTCTCATTTGTCCCAACACTGATCATATGAGGAGAAAGAACTGCTGGACCACAAATACCTTTTATAGAGCACCACAAATGGGCTATTTACAGTCAACGTCCTGTGACATGCGTTAGAGTCTGGGAACATTTATTCCTGCTCTTGTTGAAATCAATGGTCAGCCTCCTTTCAAGCTCAGTGACGCAGATTAGAGCCCCAAGCACAGTGCATGAGCCATGTCGTATGGAAAACTGGAAGCCTGAAGAACAGTAGGGAGCAAAAGAAGAGGGAAAAAGAGTCATTTTGGGTTCAAAACCAAATCATTTTTGTTAAGCCTCCATAAAACTCCTTTGCTTTACATGACCATTACATGAGTCAAAAGAATATATCCTTTGGTTTGATCCCAGGTTATGAATTTTTGACATTGCCAGTCTACATCTGTTGCCATTACACTTCACTGCCTGCTGCCCAGAGTTTCTTCTCCTTGAGGTTTTGTATATCTGAGGTACAAATGTAGCTGTCAACTAGTAAACTGCTTGACTTCTTGCAGACCTTCCTTTCGGCCTGTTAATCATTTGTATTTGGCTTCACAGCGAATGAGAAGGAGAACTGGGATACAGTATTTTGTAGTGAGTTTTTGTGTCCCCACTCACTGGAGCTCGGGTAGCTGGCAGCAGCCCTGCATAGGCAGAGGCTTTTGTAACTGTAAGGAGCTTTCATGCTGATTTACCTTCATGGTTGAAAAGATAGTTTGGAAGGACAGCGAAAAAAGAAACTGATATCAAGGGTGGGACTCTGCTGCCTAAGAAAGATTCTGGTTGCTATTGAGGCAACGTGGATTTGCAAGGCATCTTCTTGGGACAGACAGACATACTGCAAGGACTGCAGGAGACTCCCACCATGGGAGGGAAGCTGAAGGCCAAGAGAGACACTGTGTTATGCTTAACATCACGTTATGGGCAAAAAGGGAACATATCTGATAAACAGAGCCAGGACTTCACTATTAGTCTAATTAAATTATTGGTGGTCTAACCAAACTACAACAAAGAGCTATTTATATTAATTCAGTTATCATGATACTAAAACTCATAGCCTTAAGTCTGTCTTCACCAGGAAGAGTATGGTAGCGAGGGTCAGGGTTTTTCCTCCTTGGTGCTGGTCTGATTTTTATACGTTTATAATACAATTACCTAATAGGTTTGTCCTTCCTGGTTTCTAATGCCACATTTCTCTTCTCCCCTCTTTGTTATCCCTCAAACTGCTCTTACCTGACCCACACAGCTGCACACCCCTGGGGATCAGTAATTGCCCACTATGTTTGCATTTTTATTTTAGGGTCATAGACAGTTCAATCTACACAGAAGAACCACTTGCTTCTTCTATCTGATAATTAACATGAGAGGTTACGTCACACAATTTTACACTGCCAAGCTAAAACTGAAACAAATTTAGGCAGCTGTTACCTGACCTCTACACTACTACTATCACAGCTAAGACAAGCTAAAATCAGCTCAGGTCAAGACAAGTCCAGGCAAGTCCCAAAACCTGCACTGCTAGACAAATAAAAGCCTGTGCCTTTTACCAATAATTTACATGTAATTTACATGTAATTTACATACATACCAGATTTACATGTCCATGGCTAAAACTTCAAAGCTACTGAAATAACAGTGTGTATTTATGTTCAGACAAGTGAGTCCTTCTCCAGCTAGGAGACTAGCCCACCTACATGATCACGAGAAGAATGTGAACAAGCCTCACTCATGACAGACAATTCTGCTGTGCTTTGTAGTCCATACAATCCTGGAGAAGACAATAACATGTTATAGAGAACAGAGAAATGTTTAGATTAGTGCTTTTTTTTCTTTTATAACTATCACATACACCTCAGTCTGTCAGTCTGGTGTTACCCAGCTTGAATTCATACAGATAGATAAAAGCAACTTGTCAAAATCAGGCATAAATGGTAAAACAGCAGTGGGAATGTAGAGCATCCTTTTAAACAAATAGCCAGGCAAGTGACTGATCCTAACACTGATGATCCTGGCTGAGAAGAGGAAGCTCTCTGGTCTATGGAGAGGGAAGGAAGAGAGTCGCCAGGCTCGATCAAGCAACTGAGGAAGGGGCTGCAACATGCAAGCAGCTATTGAAACTATAGGGAGATTGCAGACACCAAGGTTAAACCAGATCCCCCAGCAGCATAGAGGACCAAATATTAGTAAAGCTGTGCTGTGTATCATTTGGCAATATGAATCTGATTTTGTTCTGGAGAAACAGTATCTGTCGCTGTATACTGTCTTTGTCCACAAGTGCCAGACTGGAAATCTTGCAGGTGCCAGCTCACGTTGGTTGGCAGACTTGAACCTAACTGATTGAAAAATGTCTGGTCTCCATTTTATAGGCTGTTTTGAGAAAGTGGCTGAACTGTGGGATTTGGTGGATAAAGAGAGGCAGACCTTTAGAGGCAGGATCAGAAAAGGCAGCACTAATTAAAGGATGAAATAAAAACATGGTGTGGAAGTCAGAGTAGAACTTAGTCAAGCTCCTCCTCCATATTCTGCAGCTTCCACAGCCTGCAGATACCACCAAGATCTCCACACATTTTTGTTCTTTTTCACCACTTGTCTTTTAGGAAACCTTTATATTTAATTTAGCTAATATTTATATTTAATAAATATTTAAGATAATATACAACAGAAAATCCCATTGAGCATCTATGTTTTGAAAAGTTCTAAATAAAGAAAAACAATACAGAATTAAATAAATAACTGTATTTATTTTCTTGCACTACAGAAGCATAGCATCTCCATTTTCAAACTGTCAGCCTTTTTCTTCTTCCGTTAAAGACATTCTCAGAAAGACAGAATTCTCTTCAGAAGTACTACCATTGCCATATTTAGGGACTGGTATAATTTCTTTTAACCCTTTAAGAACTGATTAGTATAAAAAAATCTGTTGGCTTTACTGGAAGTGAACAGTATTGCGTGTAGGGTTTGAGATATTCTTTAATTTCTGTGACAACAAGCATTGGAACAGTACTTTGGCCTAAGATACAAAAATCTTGAGAGTTGATTTGTTTAAATATTATTAATAATTTCCTACTTTAGAAAAAAAATACATCATATTTTAAGATCTCAAAATACTGCTATCCTGGAAGGAAAGTAAGCAGCATTATTCTTCATTATTGCTTCTGCAAGCTAACACAGCACCTCAGTGGCAGACTCAGGAGAACATAAAAGCAGGACCACCCCAGTACCATCAGTCCCTATCTGTTTCAGACTCAGTATTATTTGAAATGGATGACAGAAACAGGTGTGAGTACGTAAATAATTTGTTGGTGATGTTCTGAAGGCTTCATATATTCACCCTGTAAGCAGAAGATAGACTAGAATGAAGTTTGTTTCCTTAGACTCTTGCATCATCATGGAAATGAAGTTATCATGTCACTGGACGTCCTTCTGCCCTTGTCTACCCATTGTGCCGTTCCACCAGTCTTCGAAAGTTCAAGCTCTGAGAGCTGAAAAATTGTCACATCTAATTTTTTTGATCCCTGAATGCTTTTCCACTTTCTTAAACCAATCACTCATGAATACAAAGTTTGCTATTATTTAGGATAGTTAAACCAAATGAATTCCTATGTCAGCCCTATATACAATCCTGCTGCATGTCTTGGACTGTATTATCAAGACTGTATTAGATTTAGGACTGCTGCACAAGAAGGCTGTATGCTTAAGTAATAACATTTGTGCCACTCTCCTCCCCTGCACTGAGCAATCCAGGACTATCATCCCAGTTACATCAAACATGTCAGGCTCCTCAAAATGATATGGTATTGATTTAATCAATAGCCACTTATTTGCTTGTTGGTTTATGAGCCTTTCAGATGCACTTTGGCCATGTTTTCTCATTTTCCTCTACATCTACTGGAGTAACAACTTTTATTTTCAGAAAGAGGCTGTATTTCTTCTCATAAATCACATGAATTCAGGACAAGAGACTTAGAGAAAAAACAATCAGCTATGACTTGCAAGAAGTTGTTAAAGCTGATAGTGTTGGGATGCAGAGAGATTTTATTTCTATTCTATTAGCTCCACATCAGTGACAACTTGGCTTCAAGGCAGTAGTACATAAGGGTACATATACTAACCTTCTTTTTTAGTTAAATTGAAAGAAAACTCCATGTTGTTATTGGTCTCATGGATGTTGAGAAAGGCAGGTTTGTGTATGACATTCTGTCAAGACACAGTTTATTAAAAATGTGATTAGTATCAGCTGCTAATAGGACAGAGGTAGTGTGAAAAAAAATATTTCTGCCACCAAAACTATTTATACTTATTCAGAAGTGTTACTACAGTAAGTGACTTAGAAAGGGATGGACACAGAATTTAACAGTGATCCTTCAGCATTCCCTGGAAGTAAACAAGAAGCTGTTTAAAATGGGAAAGCACCTTTGAAACACAAGGTGGAGAGGAGAAAATCACAGGTGGGTGGTATTCATCCTTTTTTGCCTTCTGAAGTAGCAGTATTTCTTTAAAAAAAGTGGAGAGATCCCTTCTACTAGTACAGCAAGAGAAACGAATGCCAGGCATACCTCTCTGCATAAAATTTAGCATCTAAATATTGTTTTTATATTTTTGATATTTTTAGGGGCATTTGGGCTGGTTTAAGAAGGTTTTCATCAATGCTTCATTACAATCCTTACATTTACCTGATCCCAAGAACTCAATCTGTCTAAGAATGCACAGCTGAACCATATAATTTGTATTAACGTCCCAATCCAGTGAATTTTTACGATAGAAATTTTAACAATTAATTTACTAGAAAATGATTATACCTTTCTTGGAAGGTGCATATATTAGCTAGCCCTGCTTTAATCTGTATGCTCCGGAAAATTAGTTTTATCAGGAAAATCCAAAAGCTGAGGAAGTAAAGTCATGCTCAAGGCATTCAGTATTTTCTGCAGATAAGAGGAGAACTCAAATTTGGTCACTGCTATCAGACTCTATTAGTACTGAAATCAAACATTGTTTCACAAGTGCTTCTGTTGTCAATTATTGACTAAGTGAATAAGTATTGTCATAAGAAGATTTCAAATGAAGTGTGATTGGAATAATCAAATACTACAGGACTTGGCCTTTGTAAGCTGGGGACTTCTTACTTCTTTTGGACTGAGATCCTAATTAAGCTTTCCAGTAGAAAAATATATCCTTAACCTGATTCCTAGAACCTATGCCCTACTTTATGAAAGAGTAGGTCCACTTTCTTAGGTCTTTAAATAGCTTCTAGGCTCTTTTGTGGTCCTTGTCTGTGTAATTCATGGGTTTTCGTTATTATTCAATAGATATGGAGCGTATTGCAATTTTCAGTGCTTTCTTTGTGATCGTTGTCTTTGAGGAACACAGACACTTCAGTGCAATGAGCTAGCTTCTTGAGTATTGATTATAAAAGTATGGTGTAGTGCTTTTTGAAACTCACACTGTGCATACTTATAAATATAAACCCTTCATTGTATCTAGAAATTCTAACTCAGTGAAGTCATATTAGATTTATCATGTCAGATTTGTCATAAAAGGACATGTTTCTCTCATAGTATTTGCCATATGTTCAAAGACAAAGGATATGATTTAGATTTAGCTTAAGATATCTAAGCTTAGGGAATCTAAATGTTAAACATTTAGGAAACCAATTGCAGCCCTACTGGACAGTTAGTTGAATCAGTCCTTCGGCTGTAGTAATTATATTGACTATAAATGGAATTTAGACATCTAGATCACACATAATGCCTAAATCTATGTGTCTTCAGTGCAAACTCATTTAAGATGTAAAGACACTGCTAAACAACTGCCAGGCTGTCAGGCCTTAAGGACACTAATAAGCTTTGATGTCCCTGCTCACCTCCCTGGAGTCTCTCACATCCCTGTCCAGCATCAAGTCCCATCTCAACCCAAGCTGGGGCTGTTGGTCCCTGCCCTGTGATGTGGCAGTAGTGCTGGCTCCAGTCTCACCATGGCCCTGCTCCTGCCCAGCTACGGGCCTGATCCTAACCCCGATCCCAACCCATGAGATCCTGCCTGGCCTTGGCCTGTTCCCACCCCTGTGGCAGTGCCTGATGCTGGGGCTGAGGTGCCCTGGCTGTCCATGGTGCCCTGCTACCTTGTGGGTGGTGGAACGGGCCCTAGTGGTGTGGCCTGGCCCTGCCACCACCAGGAGCCCCCACTGATACCAGCCGCTGGCCCTCATGGTGCTCTGATAAAACTGCTCAAAACCTCATAACTTGCATAGGTTATATCTATCCTAGGAAATAAAATGGACCATTCCTCTTCAGCCCTGAGGCCAACTGCCACAGCAACATTTGCATCCAAATGACCACAGTGAGGATGTCTTCTAGTCCATCCTGTGAACCATGCCTGCCTGGGAGACTGCTGCCTAACAGGAGCAGAACCATGTCAACAAATGTGGATACCATTAAAGAATATGGACAACAGCAGGACCGTGTTTGAGTTAATGCCCTAACTCTATTTCACTTACTAGTGTAGATGGGTTTAAATGAAAGATGCTAAGACATACAAAACACTCTTTTGAGGCAAGAATTTCAGTTCTAGAAGTGAGTGTGAATGAAGAATTTGAAGAAGCATATTTTCTACAGAGAAATTTCCAGACACGTAGCCCTACATGGAGTGATGAAGTCCTCAAGGAACAAAAAGCAGGAAATCCAGAATTCTGGTTAGATATTAGGAAAAACATTTTCACAGTATGGGTGATCAAACACCAAAACAGGTAACCCGGAGAGTTTGTGGGACCTTCATCCTTGAAGATTTTTAAAGCGTTACCACATTAGGCATTGTAGATCCAACTCTTACTGGGGTACTTACCTGGATGAGCTCCAGAGGCATCTTCCAAACTAAGTTATCCTATGATTCTCTGAAACTAGGATTGGTATTTGTAGTGGAGCAAAACTAAAGCTTCTCCTATCAATTTGCATCTTGGTACCAAAATCTAAAGAGTTGGGTTGAGACACACATAGACTTGTAGAAGTATTGGCTTCTGATATACTGCCTCTACCTTGCAAATCACCCCAATATCACTGACTGTGATGGGCTTGTGGCATATCAGGTGACCAATGTGGCCTTGTCTCATAAAGCAGGGCAGTCTGTGCGATGGGGAAAACTACCAATGGCAAATCAGTTGTGGAAAAATGGAAGTATATAGCCTCTTTTTTAAAAGCTGTATCACATCGTGAGGGTTTTTTTTGTGACTATGCAGAATGTTAATTTTTCTACCTTAATCAAGGCCCCATGCTTTCTGCATCCTGCTGATACATGCAGCTCTGATCTGCCCTCCAGTGTGTCTGGGTTTTTTTGTACTTACATGATTTAAGTCTTTCAGTGACATTTCCTTCACTGAATTTATAATGAATTTATGATTTATAGTACACGCCGTAGGATGTGTACAAAGCTGCTTTTGAAACTTGATGCTTGTGTCCTCCGCAGAATGCCATCTCTCATTTGATATGTTAATTTCAGAACCTAATGATATTTTAATGAAAATAATTTGAGTTAATTCTCATAGATTCTTATCCTCAGAAAGGAAGGAGAATAATGATAGCAATTTAAAAGCAGTTATTCAGTATATATACTGAATGTATGAACTTTTCGTAATATAAATGCTAACTATGTTCTGGCTAATTAAAAGCAAGATATATTAAAACACTTGTTAGGGAACTGAACAAAGAATATTCATATTTTTTTGTTTGTGAGAACATGAAAGGACACGTTACTATTCTTCTGGAGAGTCTGATCTATTTGTTTACTGAAGATTTAAATAAGCTTATGTAATGTTAACTTTGAACGAATGTTAATGACTGTCACTGTGCCCATGACTCAGAAAAGCGTTATGCACTTCTCAGTTCCCATATAGTTAAAGAGATGTATGTAGTAATTAAGTATTTTGAAGAACTGGGACATAATAAGATAATTGCTTTAAGTTATCAAGTCCTGATTCAACTGAGAGTTTAAGCACAGACTTTTGTTGTTGTTACTGGTTTTAATGTTAGTATCCAAAAAATAACAGGGTCAGTCCTTTTATAAGTAGAATTATTTTATGTGACAGAAAAAAAAGAGATGAAAATATTATCAGAGAACATTGTATCAGCTAGAAAATGTCTTTCTTTCAAATTAAGTTACCATTGCTGGATCTAGAGATCTGAGACCTTGATAAATATTTTAAGATTAAAAGGAAAAAATTTACCATGCAGACTACAATCTGTATTATTAGCATCCTGCTGTCTGACCTAAATCGAGAAGTGAGGAGAATGCTGATTGCCAGCAGACCTCAAAGCTTCCTTGTTTAAATGTGCCATGTGGAATTCATTGTGTATAAATTGTACACAAACCTGTAAATCAAAATAAATACAAGAGATAGATAGTTTGATAAACAGATTTAGTATATTTTAGAGGCAGTAGAAAAAGGCAGTAGGCTTGACTATTTCTTTTGCTTTTTTGGTGCTAGATTCTATTCTTCCTTTAATGCCTTGAAACATTCCATAATATATTAAACAGAAGGCACTTAGTTATAATAAATAGATAATATATTCTATATTGAAGCTATTGGTCCCAGAAAAAAATGAATAACTTCCTTATATTAAAGTAAAATTCCCCAATGTCTTTGTCTCTATTGCCAATGGTACTAGAGGTAAAACTAATGGGATTAGAGGCTAGAATAACTGCTAAAGGGATAATATAAGGAAAAATGATATATAAAAATAGCAAGAACTGCTTTAAAAAGATCCATTCAATGAACAAAGACTCCTGGACTACATTACTTACTAATAGAAACCTGCTGACAACAACTTAGAAACTCAGATGCAAGAAAATGCTGATTTCACCTTTAAGTGATAGCACTGAATTATTTAAACATGATTGCCTATCAGATGATGTGCAGAGTATGTCTGATTTTAGTGCACAAGACTGAATATTTTAAAGCATTAATCATATCCTACTCAGTCTCACTTGCAGCTGACTCCATTTCTCAGATATGTGGGGATTTGTGAGATTGTTGGTCTCTGCCTTCTTAAATCATGCACGCTCGCTTCTGCTGTGATGCATGTAGGATGGCATCTTTTGAGAACAACAATGCAGGTAGCTGGGTCTGATGTCCTTTAAGGCCTATATGATCCTGGTTTCATGACACAGGCGTGTATACAGCCTCCAAAAGCCCCTGTTTCCTGACTCCATACAAATGAAGGCTTTGCCTGCCTCCAAAGTACTGACTCCACACTTTTCTATTTAAGCCTGCCTTTTTTCCCTTTTTAAGACTGTCAAACTGGATTCGCCTTCATGGTGGTGAAATCTACCATATTATTAATGGAAACCCTGTAGGGTCAACCCAGCACATTTAACCACTAGATCTCTTTGCGGAACTGGAGTGGTCTCCACTCTTTAGTGCCTTTGCATTAGGACTGCTTGGGCAGGTCGGTCAGACTCTTGAGGCTTCATAAAGTGCAGTAAATTCAGTAGCCTATATCATGCTAACTATGAGATCAGAGGTCAGGTAAAATAATTTTTGGCCCTATCAGAGGCCCCTGAGTTCCTCCTTGCTCTGCACCTCAGAAGTTCACACTTGAACGGTGTTGGGAGAGATGTTTCCCATGGCCTTGCCTTTTACACATCTTCTGCTATGTAGGTTACCCAAGTGATTTAAAGTCACCTGAATATTTCCTTCTCTATTCACCTAAGACCTGGTAAAATCTTGAAGTTAAAATACTTGCTGCTCATTGCTTAGGTCACATTGTTTTTGTGACCGGAAGACTGAATAGTAGTGACAAGTTATTAATGTGCAGCTATTGTGTTTCTGCAACAATCCAGCAGAGAGACAAATTGAATTTCAGTGTGTGCCCATAAACCCTAGCAGAAACGTTATGATTAGGCTTATGTGTTCAGTAAGCCAGAGTATTCTAAGTGGAAATCTTACCTGAGCAAAATTCAAACGTAGCATTCTTATAGAGGCTCAGCAATAATTCATACAAAACTTCCGTGTGCTTGATAGAGTACTTTCCATTTAATTAGATTGATGGCCATTGTTTTAAAATTAAAATTTAGAGAAAGATCTTATAGACTTGAAATTTGTCAGTAAAACAATACAGCTGTAGAGAGAAGTGAAGAATCTCTGTCAAAATAAGACGGTGAAGAAAAAATATTTTTTTTGCCTTGTATTTTTAATTTTTTATGAATAGGCTGTTGTGTGATTTCTTTCTATCCACTCTTACAGTACTGAATTCTGCAAATATATATGTTACTGCGGGAATCTCAGAAAGGAGCATGCAATTCCATTCTGGCTTCTGCCCATTATCAGTGTATAATAAAAGTGATAGTGAATTAATGATCTTCATGAAATTAATGCACTGAAGAAATTCATCTTATGCCTGGAACTGCAAGAGACTTGTTAACAGCTCTTCCTCGTGATTCACAGATAAAACTCTGAGTGGAGTACTCATTTTCCCTCCAGGAATACTTCTTTAATAACAGATGTTTTAAGTTTAGGAGAAAAAAATGCAGTTTTAAAAAGTGCTACTAGGAGCCACATGTAAAGTGTGGCAAGTATTGATTGAGAGATATGCTGGCAGCTTTTTACTGCAATTCATTTATGTATTTTGAAAGTATCCTGTGTTTTCTTTTTGGCCAAGATGAGAGAAAGCAGAGAAAGAGCAAGGGACCAAAATTATTAGTGAATTTGAACAGAACTTAGCGAATCATTTTATTCTTCCTAAATTAGAGAAAGTGCAAACATATTAAAAGCTTCATGCAATTTCAAAATAAAATTTATTCTTTTTAGTTTCATTCTTAGTATCGCTGTTAGGGTGCTCAGATGACACCGTTGGGGAAAGCGCTGAAGGTGCTCCCTGGCCACAGAAGTAACCCTGACACACGGACGGTCAGAGCAACAACATGTTTATTGTCCCGCTCCGAGCTGTGGTGACCAGGCACAGGGCTGCTCAGCTGTCGCTCCTGGACAGCCCTTACCACATGGTTCACTACCCCTTACGTTCTGCTTTTCCCCTCTGATGTTCTTCCTCTTCACCACCCTCATACCCTCTGAAACAGCTCATTCCTGTTTACTCTTCCCACGTTAGTCCAGGTTTTGCTGACTTGATACCTTTACTTCATGTTTCTGGCACGATTGCCCTGCTGATTTCTACATTGGTCAGCAATCCTGTTAAGATAGTACCCTCTTTTCTATCTATAGGATTTCTCATTTCTACCACTTCCCTTGCTGCTATCTTTGTCTAATCGCACAAGTCAGGGTTAATCATCTACATACACTTTACTACTATTTTCCCACTGTAATACCTTGAAATTTCTTGTTAGTATAGCAACAGGTGACAGTTGGCCATCTGCACCCATATCCTAACAATCACAGTTGACCAAAACCACCAAAAATTAGAAAGTTCTGTCTAACGTCTTAGGTTTAGTCAGTTGATCTCTCAACAGTTTCAAGTACATGTAAAGTCAGTGGTCTGTCTACTATTACAAACTTCCGTTCTTTTTAACAAGAACTGGGATGTTACCATGAAGTAAAGGTGCTTTTACTTTGGAAAGTGCTTCATAGCCTTTGCAGTAGGAAAGCTCTTCCAGGGACATTTCTGTGTAAGCATACACAGATAGGCTTAATTTTCTCTAGCTATCATTTCTTCTTGGAAAATGTTTTTGGCTTTTTGCTCCTCCTTATTCTGGGATAAACTTCCTGAAGAGTTAGGATTAATCAGAGAATCCCAGCTCTTCCTGTCTAAGAAGCATATTAATGCTGGGAATTGAGAAAGATAATATTAGGAAAAACCAAGAGAGATAGGAAGCCAAATACATACAAAATTTCAGAAAAGATTTCTCCTGAAGGAATTAGAAGGTTGATTTAGAGTTGAATCTTCAAGAAAAGAAGAAAAACAATCCCTTCATGGAATGTATCAGAATGGAAAGGCCCCCCCTGGCTGTAGTTCTTTAAGGATAATATGAGTAAGACATATGCAGTCAAGGATAGGAAAAATTCTGCAACATCAATGGCAGGAGGCAGAGAGGGATTTGGCAGTCTGTAAGGTCTCAGTGACTGAGCTATCTAAGGGCCCGAGCTGCCTGCTGCACTGCCTCAAGCTGCTGAGACCAACATGACAGCGATGCTCTATATTAAAGGAGGAGAAGTCTCCTCTTATGGAGCTTGGGCAGATACCAGGAAAGGGAAGGTGTCACCTACATACTCTAAAGCTGAGTTGTTTCAGGAAACTAGAGCTTCCCAAGAGGCAGCTGGGAAATATCTTTAGTGTCAGACAAAATCAGAAAGGAAAATGGGGAAGAGGGTCCTGTTGTTTTGTTGCAAGAAGCGGTCCAAAGAGTCTATCCAAACAGAGAGAGCTAAGTTAAAAAGCACTGTTATGGATGAAAACAATGTCTGAATAACCTTATTTGTTGCACATAATTGGATTTATTTTCTTTTTTGTTTTTGTTTTTGTTTTTCTTTCGCTTTTTGATTTTCCTTTCCCTATCCAGAGTCTTGGATTTGTTTGTTTATTCTTTTTCCCTGATATAATTGACAACACAAGTGTTTTAGTCTGATGTATTTTCTTTAGCATTTTACAAAGGAGGATTTTGTTTCAAGGAATTGCCTTACAAGAGAGGACATGAAAAAGAAAAATAGAAGGGAATAGAATAAATTGTTCCTTGACTAATCACAATATTGATTTTTAACACTGTACATTAGCAAGAAAGAATTCTTATTCTTCTTATTCTAAAGGGATACTTAGAAGTTCAGGAATTCCACTCTTAATCTTTCACAGGATATATATAATGGTCTTTTGGAATGAAGACTAGCATTTATTAACTTTTAAATAATAACCAATTTGAGGATTGGGCACAAAAACTGATAAATGACCATTATCATCAGTGCAAAGAGGAATAATAAAAGAGAATAGTGTTTTACTCATCTAGGCTTAGAAATTCAGATTAAAAATTGAATCTGTCAAAATAGGTACAAACCTGAGGATGCAAATAGAGATTTGATTTGGCTCAGGCCAGCTGTGTTTATATAAGTTTTTTATTAGCTTAAAGCAACTTCACTAACTCCTTATAAACCTTTATCGTTTGATAGAACAATGCATACTGTAGAACTTGATTAACCTGCTGCAGAATAGAGAGTATATATAGAATATATATATATATATATATATATATATATATATATAAAATATATATATTTGGTGTGGATTATCATAGAATCACAGAATCAGTAAGGTTGGAAGAGACCTCTGGTGATCATCTAGTCCAACCGCCCTGCTCAGCAGGGTCACCTACAGCATGTTAGACAGGGTTGCATCCAGGTGGGCCTTGAAGATCTCCAGAGAAGGAGACTCCACAACCTCTCTGGGCATTATACAGTGTCAGACATCTATTTTTTTTTTTGTTCCTAGGACAAAAGATTATCACCCTGCTTTGTGACTGTGGTTGTTCAGTGGTTGTTTTCCCTTTGCTGATTGTCAGAAACCAATCAAAGTTGGGTTATAGCTTTTTTTGCTGCTATACTTGTACTTTGTGATCCAAATGATTTGTGTCCCAAAGGAGATAACATGAATTAATAACAATTTCCAGTCATTATGTTCATCTGTGATGTAGTTATATATGAAACTTTAACAGAAAACCTTACTAGATTATCAACTATGATTTGCAATGTTTGCACAATCTTTACTATTTCTAGAAGAAAACAATAAAAGAAAATTGTAAAAAGTAGATTATGTAAGACTTACTTTTAAATAGAGCTGTATAGCAGTTTGATCCTATTAAAGCTGCTGCTCCATAGCAACTACTCCACTTTAGGACTAACAGTAAAGTTCTCCACAGTACTCCCACTCCCACACTGATAAGCATTCACAGCTATGCAGAACAGCAAAAGGCACTGAGGAAACATTAGGCTTGCGCTAACAATTGCTCTAACCTAATAATTGTGGTGGATTTCTTGAGAGGGGATTTCATGTTTCTTTTCTTCATTTCAAACTCTATTTGAATTTTTCACTGATAAGCAATATGAAATTAAATGTCATATATTCTGCCTAGTCAGAGAAGTATCTGCCTGTATATCTATACTGTAAACAAAATGTGGACAACAGGCCTGTGTCCCCTACATTGCCCAAGCTTTTTAGCCTTATTTAGACCTGAGAGGTATATCTTAAAAGGCAGAAGGAATAATATATTACCTTTTATGTGAAGTGTTTAAATAACGTCTCCCAAGAAACAAGAATCACAAACGTCTTTATGGTTCAAGTACAAGTCAAGCAGTCCTGGAAAGGCCAGCAGGTTTTGCCAGTGAATGTGACCATGGGCTTTGTGATAGCTCATTAGTTGTTTGTAATGACAGCTCTGAGAGGTAAAATACTTGAGCTAAATTCTAGCTGGATTTGCAGAATAGATGGAAAAAAGTTAATCTTCTAGACAGAGCAAAGTAGTGAACATGCGACACGCTTTTTGGAGAGTTATATCCTTCTCCCAAATTATTTCAGTCTAGTACTTCTTAGACCCAAGGCAGGCTCAGTGAAAGGAAAGAAAAAGGGACCTGGGACCAGGATGGGGACTGGGACAAGGACCAAGCCCAGAAGGGGAAGATAAAGCAAGAAACATGCACAGGAGAAGAATTTGGGCTGCTTTGTGAAAACAGTGTGCTCAGGCATTCTAATGTTCAGCTAAGGTTGTACTCATATATTCCATGTGCTGTGCCATCAGGGTGCTGCTTGAGAGAGTTCCCACCAAGGAGAACAAGGTTTGCACCTTAGCAGTGAAGATTAAGCCAGCAGTGTAGGACATGTGGCCATCCTCAGAAGACACCGACTTATATCCAAGGTCTAAAATTTCTGTCTTATAAAGTTGCTACTATTCCCTTCAGAGTAGTCTTGAAGGGAAGTGTTTCATGACTTAAATGAAACCTTTGGTAAGAGTTACTGTCGATCCTGATTTATCCATTCACACAGCAAATATATTTGTACTGTTGTTTAAATAGTTCCTCTCTGAATGTGACAGAGTTGTTTCCAGGTCTAGAAATTTGCTTTTTCAGAAAAATCCTAAGGTAGTAGATAGCATATTTAGATAAGACAATTTATCTTGAGTAACCCAGAATGAAACCATATTGAATTTCTTAGGAAGATATCAGAAGACCATCTCAACTGAAAAGCAGCTGATCAGATTGTTAACAGAGGCTTTCCACCTATTGAAAAATAATTCAGTCTTGAATCAGAGAAAGAGGAAATTTTAAAAACTCCTGAAGCAAAACCTCAGCCTCTCTTGCCCCTTTCTTTGCCTCATGACAAATCAAATCACACTATATTGGTTTAATTAAAACTTCTTATTTTGAAATACTTTGTTTTGATTTTGATCACTAATTTATTCTCTCTTTGCATTTGTTATAAAACTTAAGCGCATCTTAAAATCAAAATTTTCAAGATCAGTTTCATTTTCAAGAGTTCGATATTTTCTGGTGAAGAAATGTTTCATTACATGATTTCCAGTAAGCTTATTTAGTTGCACAATTCTGAGCTACTCACTGACTTTTTTGGGGCAACTGCAGATACATTGAAATTCATTTGTTAGATGTCACTACAGTACGAATTTGTACCATTCCTGATACAGTTCAATTCTTTCCACCCATTTACATGTCGCTTTCTGTCAATTGTTACAGGGAAAGAGAGAAGGAAAAGATACCAGTCTGAACCGCAGCTTTTAAAGACAATCTAATGTTATTTAATCCTCCTTGGAAATCTGTACATGCAACTGGAACATGGTATTTAATATAATTAAAATAAATAGATAAATGATGCAAAACAGCAGGCACTTTCCTCATTATTTCAACACGTCTTGAAGGAACACGTACACCTGTTTCATCACTTTCCCTGTTATCATAATCCAATTCCCTGCAGCAGCTGCCACGGTCTCCTCTGCTGTTTGAAGTGGAGGACATGCATTATTTAGTAAGACGCTTCTCTGTGACTTTGCTAAAAGAAAATTTGTATCGCAGATCTTAAAGGTTAAATGTAAATGGCAAATCCAAGCCTCTATAAAAATGGGTTGACAAACATGTCTCAATTATTCCTTTCAAAGCTAAACTTAGGCACTAATATAATTAATTTTAATGATTCTTTAAGGGAACTTGTCATAAAACTAATAACATCATAACTTACAAATACTAATGCAGAACATAAGATGTCCTGAGAATTCTAATATGTTTCTGGAGGAGATCCAGAGATGGTTGCTCACAGGGCTATATTGGACCTTGGCCTACCTGATTTTGAAAGACTCAGTTTTGGTGGTGAAATTCCCCAAGCTAAGTACTTACCTTTTCATGATATATATAGGAAATGAAAGCTCCAAGGGGGTTTGCTGTTTCTAGACAGTAAGACACAAATCATCAAAAAAAAAAAAAAAAGAAAAAAAAAAAAAAAAAAAAGAAAAAAGTGTCAAAGAGGGAAATTTTGGAAGTGCTAGTCTTGTTCCAGATGTTTTTCATGCTGCATTGAAGATGTTTCAGAGGTTTTCCATCACCCTATCCATGATTCTGAGAGTGTAGGATTCAGTGTGAAGGCACTCCAGGGCTCTGGCAATGTTCCTTTGTCAACCTGCAAGGAAGGGGTTTGATGAGGTTTGGTTTTCTGGTGGCACAATGAAGAGGACTCTCACACACACAAGGAAATGTTTGAAGCGTTCTTTGACCTGAGCAGATTCAAATTTCCTATATTACAGGAAACCATCTAAAGCTACAGGCTGCAAAACATGCACCACTCTCCACTCTTCTAATCAAAGGTGGATTGTTGAACAGTCTGGATCCAAACAGAGTCTTGAGAACAGCAAGAGGGAACATGATTCTTCAGAGAAGTGTATAAGAAATTTCCTACTTCTCAGATAAACTGTGTTTTTCTCCTGAGAACTATATGATATAAATTACCTAGGTAGTCCTAAAAACAAAGAACAAGACACCTACTACAAGCAATAGGCAGCAGAAACGTGTACTTTTTTGCTTGTTCTCCATCCAAAAGACTGTCATACTCGTGGCTGTAATGCGGCCAGGTTTGGGCAGGCAGATGATCCCTCTCACCTTCAACCATTTGGTAACATTTGTCATGTCTAAATTTTGTATAGACATTATATAATGCACACTTTACAAATGAGCAGGAACTGTAGATGATATGTAATGATCCAAGACTTCTTCCATCAGCTTCAACTCCTTTCTCCACCCCAGTTTCCCCCACCCCCCATTTTTTTTTTTAGTGAAACAGTAGTAGAAAAAAATGAATATTTTGGAAAATTTCTTGCATACTGCTAATTCATTCATTTGCAGACAATCAGTCAGAATCCACTTTAATTCCACACTTCCCTAATAAAAAAAAAAAAAATCATGTGTTGTAAAGTATTCAAATGATAATAACACTACAAACAGAGATGCTACTTTCCACAGTATTCATGTTTTATGTATCATGCTGTAGAACAGTGTGGACCTTTGTCCACCACTTACTGAGCTACATAAAAGGCTACTGAGTCTTCTAGTCTTATTTTTCTCTAGTCAAGTGAAGGTTTGTTCTTTGCGCTCTCAAAGGCATTCATTCAATCCTTTCTGGTAGTCAAGAAGGGATCATGAATGACTAACATAAGCTTAAGGACAGAACATCCTATGATACTATCACTTGTGGGATGTGAAAGTGAGAAAATATTTATGAGAGTGTTTATCCACAGCGTTGCTTCCTGCCATGTAGAATATTTTTGTTAGCATTTTAATACTTACAGACATTGGCAGAAAAAAAAATCCTTCTCATTTCATAATAGAAGTCTTTGGAGGAATAATATCATGAAACTAGGTCAAGTCAACTCTACGTCAAGAAAAATGTGCCACTGAGTAGAAGTCGTAATAATCACAGCAAAAACTAAAATAAGGAGAATGGATGCAATAATGAAGAACTTGGTCATCTACAAAATTATAACTAAATCCCATAGTCCAAGAAGTCATTCACAGTAAACATTTTAACTGACTCTATTAAATGCTTCTTGATTCATGTAGATTGTTATTGCAATATGGCATTGCATAATCTCTCTAGATTTAGACACAAGAATCCAGATCTGTTAATTTTCAAATGACTATCTTCAAATAATCATCAAAGAGAGTTTTGTTGTTAATTGAAAGACTGGTGCATCCTTTTTACACAAAACATCCCCTCTTACTTCTATTCACAAGCTGAATCAATCCAGACAGCTGTGATTTCTGCCTATATTCTGCTTTTGTGCCCAAATGAATGAAAATGAAACAAAAAAAAAAAAAAAAAAAAAAGATTCACTCAGCTTTGATGTTTGCAAGTTATTTAAAAATAATTATCATTAAATCCTTAGATACATATTAGATCTATATATTTCTCAAGTACCTTAATATCTATTTTCACCTCTGAATATGAAGGGAGGATGTAGTTCCACTCCCACCTAAGATCTTTCTGAACGTAGCTATAAATATGTTTTGTTTACACTCATCATAGAGTAGGAGAATGAATGTACGGTTATGATGAGTTTTACCCCCTTCAGAGCACAGTAAAATCAGTTCCCATTTATCAGTTCCTAAATACTTATCACTGCTCTTTAGTTTCAGGAGTTCTGAAGCTGAAAGGAACATGCTTCAATGGAAAGGTTGCAAGATTTTGAGGGAAGCATCCATTGCAAAGGTTTCATTTCTTCTGCACGACAAGGATGCAGTGTTGTCTCAGTCTTTGTTAGAGAATCAGCAGCCTGATGAATAACACTTGCTTCAGGCTGTGGATATGGACTGCATATACTCTAAGCAGTTCAGCTGAGTTTCTGAATTCAGCATTTCATCTCCACCTCACTGTAAATTTGTTTTCCACAGAAGTCTGTTTATAACTTCTAGGCAGTTCCTCAACTTGTGAAGGAAGTACCATAGAGGAAAATACCTCAATATTACTTTAATTCTTGCCGCTCTCAGCACCTTCCATTACTTAGTGCCTGCAAGTCTAAGAGGCTCAGAATAAGAAGTCCCTGGATTTCAGCTGGAGTAACTGGGAAAAAAAAATAAGAAAAATATGACTTCTTCCAACCAGCTTTTCATAGTTCTTTCTTTCAGGGTCTGTTCTGTATTTTATGAAGAGCACCATCTCACAAAGCCACAGTTCTGCTGTCCTCGTCTTGACTGCAAAGAACAACCTTCTATAGAATTTTCTCCTAAGAATTGTCTCCTACAACCGAATAGTCTCCGAAAAATTTAGAAGTTGAAAAACCTTTTTCTGCAGTTTGATTCTTTGTAGTATACAGACAATCCTAAAGTATGACTGGACACTTCCAGATAATAGACATTTTAGTCTTAAATAGGTTTTCAAGGGATGCTTGCAATTCGAGATAGAATTCCTAAATTAGTTCCATCTGTGGCAACTATTCTGCATGTGTCAATAGTTCTCCAAAAGGATCTACTGGATGTACACTTAATACTTAGGTAAAGCATATGAGAGAAACCTCCTAATGTTTATAGTGTGGAATATTTCCTTCCTGAACTCCTTTGGTAACTATAGAGCTGTTTCTTAAATACCTGGTCAAAGGCACTACTTACACTCTCCTCAGGAAGAACTCAGGATTTTCTCGTCCTACACAAAAGATTTTCTTTGACTGAGATCACACTTTAGCTTTGAGTAAAGGCGTACTTGTGAACTTTCCATCTCAGGAGCACCAAGTCCGCAAAGTTACTGACTGAAGGGAGGAAGAAGGTTTAACTTCCACTTTCCATGATGAGGGAGGCAACAAACAGGTTTTTTACACTCAGCTAATATGAAAGGTCACATAGAAGAAGGGGTTAATTCAAAAGTCCATCAATAAGCTACCGTAAGAAATATCTGCAGACTGGCCCTTGTGTTCTCTTAGGCAACAAACTGTGTACCATATAGCTCTCCTAGAGGGAGGCTGCTTTTGCTGAACATGGCTATACACACATTTAGAGACCATTGTTGTCCTTTGGGCTCTGAAATTATGTTCGTACCAATAACAAAGCACCTTGTATCATCATTTGTTTCTGGAAACAATATGACTAAAGGCAATAGATTATACTTCTATGGATATAGTGTTTTTGTCCACTAAGAAAACTTTTTTTTTTCCATTAAAACCTATGCTTATCTTGAAACATATCCTGTCTTAGCCACATCCTCTCAAATTTAAAATTAATGGCTCTTTTGTATATCCCAGTAAATTCAGGTAAGAGTTTGGTACTCCCACTTTCACAGTGCATGCAGAGAAGATTAATATGACTGATGAAAGATATTACTTCCTAAGTATGGTCCTACAAGTCAGTCTACACTTTATTTTACCCTTGGGATCTAAATATTTAGCCTGCAAAGGTGCTTAATTACCAGTGGGAAGTTTTGAACAGACAGTCTGGTGAATGGACAAGCCTACAATGGCTTGTGAAGTCCAAGGAATTTGCCCAGCAAGTTCTCCAAATCTGCTACCAGTAATGATCAGTGAGCTGAGATCAGTAATCTCAACAGTCTTCTCTTGATTTCCATCTCAAAACCTCCACTCTTGGGGTTAAGACTCACGAGCACTTCAGGCATGAGGGAATAACAACCATTCAAGCTCCTCCACTCCTTCCAAACCTGGGATGTGGCTTTGCAACTGCCTTGCCTCCCCATTGGGGAGCCACGGACCCCATTGGGGTCCATCACTGACCCCAATGGAAACCCCTTCAATCCCTTCTCTGTTCACAGGACAAAGCGATACAGTTTGTAGCTACTTCCTTAATACAGAAGACTACAGAGACTACTTACTTCTGTTGCTTGTCTTCTTGCCTGGGAGACTCAGTATGGCTTCTTAACATAAAAAGTTAAATTTTCTTTGGCTCTTGTAAATCCATCACATAGAAAATTCTTATTACATATGCTGTCTCCTTTCCCTTATGGCCTATAATGAAGTATATTTGTCTCATCATATAAAGATGTTACAGGCATTAATGTTTACCGTTTGCCAGATACTTAATGTCATCACCAATGCACTGATGCTTATTCCTTACAGTGGAAAAACTCACAGATAAGTTGCTTTAGAACTGGATTCTACTGACATTTATCTGAAAGATGGAAGAATAGAAGTGTTAACTACAAGAAAAGTTAGGACAAACCCAGCCTGTCTTCAGCAGTTTTACTGTGTCATACTTATTTCATATAAATGCCTGTTTGATCCATTTTTAAAGAAATGTGTATGTCAGCTGTCCCAGATTTGACACAGATCCTTTATTTCATATTGCAGCTCTTCTATTTGGAAAGACATTTCAACCAATGTAATTTAGTACCTGTCTCAGCTAAAGTTCATGTTCCTTGTTCTTGGATCTGACATTTGCTCAATTAGCCTTGTAACAATTACCCTTCACTTTGCAGTTCTGTATATTAAAAAGTAAGGCAAAACTACTGACCTATTAGATTGTTTGCAAGGATATAGTTCTCTTTGCACCGACTCTGCCATCCGTTCCTTTAACTGCTGTTAATGGTTCAGAGGCCTTGAACTAGCTAGCAGTGATGCTGTGTCTGATGGATAGTAGTTGTAACCTTGCAGCTGATAACAACAGCAGTTTATTCTTGGGAAACAACGTTGGCTGCTTGAGCCAAGAGACATTTTATGTCAGCATCTGAGCTGTATCCTGCCATCAGTAAACACTGATGTTGCAACTAAACAAGCTCCATGCTGGTAAAATAGATTATTGTATGTTTTCTCATTGATAATGTATCTACCAAACGTTTGATAGCTTCATGCTTTTATCGAAACATTCTAAAGAGCTTAATTTGCAGATAACACTAAATGTCATTTGGCATTATTTAAATCTAGCATGGTGATAGTAGCGTCTTGAGAGTCAGTTTCAATGTGATGTGTTTTGATTAGATTCAGGATAAAAATAGGACATTTTTCCCCACATGCACAGCTTTGCTAGTGTATATCAACCCTCCTCAGGACAGAGGCAGCAAGAAATCCTTTACTGTGCAAATCTGGGAGGTTTCACAGAATGTCATCAGGGAGCTCCCATGACTTAACATCTCTTCAGTTCCCTCTCTATCTCCCACTTACCTTCTATGCCTTCCAGAATGATTGCGTTAAATCTGTTTAAAAAACCTCATTTTTCAGTACTGACCTTACTATCAGGAAGTTTTCTTAATCAGAATCTGAACTCAGAAATCCCTAGCATCCATCACTTCTGCCTGAGCAGATGGTGAACTGAGTGCATTTCCAAGAACCCACCTATTCAGAGGAGACTTTTCTGCTTCTCCTGGCATTGCTCTGTCTCTTCAGAAGGAAGTGATCTGAAGTCCCTATGCTCATACCTCCCTGACCACCCTATCAGAAGCAGTAGTATGAGATCATATAATGCAGGTCTGTCACCTATAACAGCATTATGCCTGCAGACGTGGACCACAGTTACCCACAGTAATCAGATCTGATGGATTGTATGTAAGTATTATGTTCTGATAGAATAGTATGTGTTTGACTTAAGTTTTCTTTACATTTCTTTATATTGAGCCAATGCTTACCTTTCAAAACTCCATATTAATATACAAAAATGAAGCTTGCTTATAGATTTTTCCCTATGATTCTATTGAGAAGTCTGTTATTGTTTAAACTAGAAAAACATGAACTGCTCTGAATAAAGTAGGGGAAAAAGCAATCCTCAGCAGCAACCATCTGTCATTTATGTACCGTACTGTGTGTTAAATTACAGCAGTGTTCACTTAACTGGCAATTTGACATACAGTACCCTGAAATCTAATCAGCTTACTCAAAAGCTAAATACTGGGCTTTTCTCAAACTAAGGAAAAGACACATACTCTTAACTAATGCTAAAAAATTCCATTTCAAAGGGGTAAATAAAATGCTTGTGTCTTCCACACAACTTATCATAGCTTATAGTTATCATATCACATTCTTATGCTAAAGGTTTCAGCAAAATCTGAAAATGTCTCAACATAGAACTATTCTTAATATATCAATGTTATATCAAGGCTCTGATCTGTCTAATCTGTTCTAATTATCCAAAGTATTTCTGGGATTGTCAACAATGAAGTACATAGAAATCAATATTACAATCATGATTTTCTCGATGAAATTTTATTGAAATGATTCACATCAACAGACAGGATCTGAGAGAACAATTTAAATAGGATAATTCTTCAGCAGGTCTTCTTCTTCTTATTATTATTATTATTTATTCATGCAGGACATTCAAGAAGAAATTACATTTTCTTCAAGGAGTTTTACTGTTCTATCTCAATATTTTTGCCATGATTCGTTTGTTTGTTTCATTGCACAAACTGATTTCAAACCATTTGCAATGAACACTCACCATTGAAAACTGAAGATATATAGGATGTATCACTTAGTTGTGATACTTAGTTGTGATACCAGGGAGAATGGGCCAGTGTGTCTTAATCCCCCATCTCCCATCAAGAGCTGAAGTGCCTACTCCCAAGTACATGATGCTGCCGGAGGAACGCAGCTTTTACTTCGTCCCTCATACTAGGTTTTTGGCTCCACAGGATATGTTGCATTTAAGGGAAATGGATTAGTATAGCTCATAATCAGGTGGAAGGATGACAGAAAATATCATTCTTCTTCCCAGAAGAGCAATTTGAGGAGCAAGTTTTAGTTTCTTTTCTTAATCTTTCACCTAACCTCATCCAGTAATAGCATTAGTAGAAATAGGCTGTTATTCAAAATACATCATCAAGATTCAGTTTATTTTGCTCTAGTCACACTTTTGCAAACAAAAGTAATCTTGTATTACACAATTTACTCAAGCTAGCTGCAAAAGGTTTTGATAGAGTTAGGGTAACATTAGAGTTAGGGTAAGATTTATGACTTTCTCATTAAATTCTTTGTGAGTATGTAATTAAGCCCGCGAAAGAATAATAGCTGATTTCTCTCTCTCTCTCTCCTTTTTTTGTTTGATTAATCCACATATTCTCTCTTAGGTGTAGGAACAACTGGAAAGAATGTAGAAGAGTTCAAATAAATGTTTCTTGAAAATTACGTTTGTTTGTTTCAATGAAAAAAGTTTTGGAAAAAAAAAGAAAATATCTTTTTAAAACAAAATCTATAATGCTATTTTTTTTTCATTTTCTTCATATAACTTTATCAGTTTTACAGTATTTCAATGATGTGCCAATAGTTGTAGAGCAAAATAACTTGCCATATCACAGCAGAATATGATAAGACTTTTCATATTCTGTACTACTACTACTCTTACATTTTTTCAAGACATTTTGGTCTTTGTGCATAATGTGGATGTCATCTCAAAATCTGATAAGCATTGACGTGTCATTATGCTCTGCTACTATTTACACATTTTGAAATAACATAAAAAAAGACAACATAAATCTATGCCAGAAGTATATTTTAAAAACAAAATGTCATTTGAAGATGTATTTAATTTCCTTTTGAAGTTACTCATTTTGAAACACTTTCAGAATTTTCATTTTACAGGACATTCTGAACTTTTTGTTTTCATTTCAGTCAGTCTGAAAAGTGTTAAAATGCTTTATTTCTTTTTTTACAAGATTTAATACCTAAATATTGACCATCTCTTTTCATTTTGATCTCTGGGTTTCACAAGTCATTCTTTATTGAAGTGACATTATTACTCCACATTTCCAGATTTTTTTTGCTTTCATTTAGTATAATAAGGACCATTTTAAGATCCAGTTGAAGCAGTTAACCTTAAAGGCTCAAGATTTTAATAATGAAGTTGTATATAATGAAGTAGTCAAGCACATCACAAATGAATATCTGGCTATTGTTGGCAATGTGTGTGCCTGTAGAGTTTTTGCACAGAATCAAGGGGAGCAGTGTAAACTGCACAGAATTTAGAAACAGAGCTTATGAAAACAGGAGAAGGAATAGGAAGCAAGGATCCAATCAAACTGTAGCAAACCGACTTTCTCTGTCATGAGGTGAATAGTTTTGCTGTGTTATGATTATTATGAAGAAGCTTTTTTTTTTTACTCTGTGGTTAATTGTTCTTTTACCTTTGCAGTAAGAAAACTTAATGAAAATGTTTCCAGATTCCTTCACCACAACCATCACTCTTCCAATTCCTTCTCTACCACATATTGATTTTTGTTCCCATATTTCATTCTGCAAAGTAAAATAAAGGATCTTAAGGCTAGTTTGTCTAGTTTGCTCTTTGTAACACAGCCTATGAATTTCACTGAGTTGTCTCGTATACAGCCGAAGCCGTATTTGCCTTTTAGAATTAAAGACATATATTTTGGTTAATTCAGCTGTTTTCTTAACACCTTATTCTCTAGACTGATCAGCCCAACCACACAGAAAGCTTTGCTTCCTGGTCCAGATTTCTAGAATAAACAGATACTCAACACCTGAAATTTTCCCTCCTTCGAAATTCTTAAAACAGCTTGAGCCAGCCACCAGCTTATGTGCTGGATTGAGATGAGAACTGCCTTCCTTGTGGCTTGCTCTTGCACTGACCCATGCTATGGATGGAAGTCTTTTTCATCTCTGTGGACATCTTCCTAACATCGTACCATCATACAAACATTTCCCCTCCTGCTCCCCCTCCCACCCCCAGTTATGCATCTTAATCAAGTCATCTTGTTCTTCTTTCTGACAAATTAAAGAGATTAAGGTTTTTTAGTCTGTAGTACAAGACATTTTCCCTGGCCTTTGAAAATGTCTTGTGGCTCTTTTACCTACCCTTTTGCCAGAAATGAGAATACTGGGATATTTCAGCATGTAGAAATTGATTGTCTAACCTCTTCTAATATTGAAGAGACAGGGGAAATAAATGCTGCAGCAAACACTGTTCTAGTTATTTAGGGAAGTTTTACCCTATGGGAAGATTTATTTTATATTTTCCTAAAGGTTATCACTATCACACACTAGATTAATCAAATTTTCTCCATTTTTTTTCTGCTGTATCACTTTTGAGAAGGTTTTATTTTACCCTTCATCTGCAACAGCCTGGATCTCATGATCTTTTTTTACTTGAGAACAAGACACTTCTCTTTGTGGTTAACTCAAGGAAGCTCATTTCTTTGAGCAGCTGGAGAATAAACCCTAAATTGCTATGAATAACAGGCTAAAACTTCTAACTGCTATCTAAAACTTACCAGGACACAGCAGAATTGGGCCAGCCACAGGCTCAGTCTTTCCAAATCACCCTGAATACAGATCTCTAGCTAACTAGCTTCTTTGTCAAGTCCCTTGCAAGTCACCTTTAAACCTATAAAGTGAAGAAATTTCCAAATTAGAACTTAAGCTGCATACTTAAATCATCGTTATAATGTCAATGTATTATTATATGTACAATGGTTATCTTGCTGGTGGAAACATTTGCAATATTGATGTATGATATCAAATAAGGACAGCATATAAGCCATAAATCCTAATATATTTGCTTCTCTGTGCATGAGTCAGACCACAACATGGACATTTGTTTCATTTTGATTCCCTTGTTATCTGCTGCAACAACGTAGTGTTTGTGCAGATGAGAGGGGCTCAAAAACAACTTTAAATAAGTCATGAACATTTTGAAAAATGTCCCTCCTTTGGTTGCTGTAAGGTCGTTCAGCTTCTTTCTCTGAGCTTGAGAAAGTCCTTTCTTTCTTGGACTACCACACATTCGTATCACAAGTCATGCCTGAAGGAATACCTCTCTGACATCAACCTGATTTAAAATCTAGTAGGGAGGGTTCTTATGATATTCGGAGAAAATTGGCCCTCTCAAGTAGAGCAAATAGGGTCAGGCAGAGCCTGCTGCTGACCGGCATGAGGTAAGTCATATTTGAGGGTGGTAGAGAAGAAATCACTTACAGGAGTGAAATTATAGCCATTTGACTCTTCAGTCTTTTTCTTGACGCTACCAACGCGTACACAAATGGCAGGCCAAATGCAATGGTGACGTCTGCAGTGGGTGACTTATCTGCAAGGAAACTAGCTCTTTAAACACAGTCCAACAGGCTGCTATCAGAGAGTAATGACTGTGGGTTGCTGCACCTAAAATTGGTGTCTAGCTACCCGCGGCGAAGTAAAAGTATTTGATTATTTTGCCATTCACAGCATAAGAGTCTTAAAGAAAAGAAAAGCTAAGCAGACCAAGAAAAAGTCCATAAAATAAATGGGCAAAAAGGAAGTTTCAAGAAATCTTATGGTAATTTTAGTGCCTGAAACTGTTTTTTGAGTTCCTTCTGGCAACCTTCTGCAGATCTAAGTTTTTCTAGCATCAACCAACAAGCAAGGAGATAGAGATTTACACAAAATCTTGTTCTAAGAACTGTTATTTAAAAATTCATTTAGTTTTGGGATCATTGCAATTAGACACTTTTTCATAACAATAACTCCAATCAGATTAAGGACTGGTGAAAACAAGAAAAAAATGATTTTATGATATTTTTGTTTGATCTGATTTTACATGTAACAAAATAGCATCATTGTAGCACTGTTCACTTTCTAGTGGAATGAAAAGTGCTTATTAAAGTTCTTCTGACTATTCCTATAAACCTTTGTGAAAAATAACAATTATTTTATTATTCACTTTATTATAGTTAAAAGAAATAAACATTGCTATATTAGATGTATTTGAGTTTGGTACATAACTTGACAGAGCTAGCAGAACAGCTAGCAGCCCTGTTACTGTGTTGATACCTCTGTTAAACAGAAGCTATTGCAGGCATTTACCTGACTGATACTAGATGGAGATTGCTGTGAAAGTCTTTTAACACAGGTTTCAGAAATTCCTTATGTTCACTCCTTTTTAAGCTACAGTGATCACTCTGTGATGAGCTTAGGTGTAGATATCTGCATGGTAGATATCAAAAGTCAGATGAAATAATCTCACCCTGGATGCCCATTTGTATCTCTTGTTCTATGTTAAGTAACCAAAGGCAGTGAATGAGTCACCCAAGTTACTCTTCATTTGGGTGAGCTAAACAGATTGGTCTCTCCCAGTCTTTGCTGTTCTAAATCATGTTCTCTAATCATTTTGAAGGTTCTTTTCTGAATGGTCAAAAATTTATCATTCTCCTTGTTGTTTTATACAAAATTGATCTAATTGCACCAGATATATCAAAGCTAACCACAGAGACAAGGTGAGCGTTTGTTCTACTTCAATCCACCTCAGTTTATATGTAGTATTTTGAACATAATATTGCCTGCCAGCCTAGGTTTAGCTAATGATTTACCATGATTCACATCCTTTTCAGGAGTCATTAATTCTGTGAACACAGATTTCCGTTCTATGAATATAGCCTTCCTTCTTTTTTACTAGATAGATAACTTCACACTGGGCTGTAAACACTTTACTAGCTTATGCCCAGCTTGCTGAGTAATCCAAGATGTTCCATAACTTTGGCCTGTTTTGCTTAATATTTTGAAATTCCTCTGCCTTCCTGCTGTATTTAGAATCGATTAACACATCTTATTTTTTTTTCCCAGGCCTTTAATAAGAAGGTTAAATACCAGAAGCAGAATGAATCCCTGCAGAATCTGGCTGCATTACATTCATTATTTCTTCTTTTTCCTGATTTGACATCAGTCAATTCTTAATTTACCGTTCCATTCCTGTAAAACACTCTTTCTATGTTTCTTAATTAAAATATTGTGCATTATTAAGTTGAAATGAATCTTATTGACAATATTAACTTTATCAAAAGAACTTCTAATTTACTCTTTAAAATCAACTTGATTTGATAATATCTAATTTTTCATAATCCATTAATAATATTGACCACTTGATTTCTTTTCAATTAGTTAAACTCCGTGCCTTCTTTGGTCAGGATTTTAATGTCAAGCAGATAAGTCTGTAATTACTTGCTTTCTCATTCTAATACTGACCCACTCAAATGTTGCCTACTTGGAAAGAGATAGTTAGACAAAGTGGGAAAGGCTGAAATGTTCTTCAGCTGCAATAGGTAGAGCGACTAGGCCCTTCTGCTTCTTAGAAAACAAAATATCTACTACTGAAAAGAAAATTAATGTCTATAAACTATATATTTTTTTCCAATTGTTATGTATCCTAGAAGCAATATGATAGCTTGTATATATTATCTACAGTTTTAAAGAAGGATTTTAAAAAGGTATTCAATATCTCAAGTTTCCAAGGTTTTCATGGTCAATTTGATTCCATTCATTGTGTGCTTGTTGTTTTATTTTTGAGGCCATTTACATTTATTAAATTGCACTTTATTTGTCACTTGATAACCTAGTTTGAAGAAAATCACATTCTTTTCAAGGATGTTAAGATCTTTGTTTTTAATATTCTTTCTAGTTATTTTGGTATTAGAAGGGATTATTTTATGCTTGCTTATATCGTCCTACTTTTTACTATTTTGCATGTCATGGATGTAATATTTATCAAAAGGTGGCCTATTTTATATGCATTTCTTAACAGTTAATTTGAGATCTCCCATCCTCACTCAGAGATTAATTGCATATTTCTGGCAGCTCTAAATTTTCCATTTATATCTGGGAATATTTCACTTGCACAAATAATTCCAGGCTGGACCCCTAGATATTTGAGAAAAGATCTCACAGTGCCCATGTTATGTCAAAATAAGGGGCAAACTGTAACATGTCATCATTATCCTCAGTTCAAAGAAAGATAAAGCAATGACATTTCAAAGAGAAAAATCTACCGGCCAGAAACTAAAACTATTAATAACAATCAGAAAAGGTCAAACTATCATGCATTGACAGTTCATATTATTTTGACACTTTCTGAATTAAAAATTTTCAAAATTTCTGGCCTGTGGGTTTTTCTTTTTGTCTGACATTTCACTGCTCAATTCTTTTTCAGGATAAGAGCAAATGATGAATTGAATTTCGCACATGACAGAGAGTCTTACTTTTGCTCAGCTTTTATCTTTTGCTCCTGTATTAGATAGACAGTGCTTCATCATCCATTACAATTTACACATACCTCCAAATTATTATTAATTTTACAAGTTATTCATATCCTTTTTTAAGGAAAATTTTTAAAAGCTTGACTCACAAGCAAATTATTGCTGGATATTGATATTAGAAAGATATCTGAGTGGGTTAGGTTAATTCCAGATGAAGAAGTACAAATATGCCTACATGTAGGGGTGTATGTGAGCTGTCGGTCTAAGCTCCTATAATGGTCGTTAGAGATCTAATCAATGGAGTCTACAGTTAACCAGAAATAAGTCTTCAGTTCACCAGAAACTAAGCACCTCAGACTTCAGATAGTTGTCTCGTATGATCTTCAGCTGCCAGTCCAGAGCTCATGTATCCTCTATATGTCCCGAGCCATATTTGCTAGCCCCGCATATAAGTCTCATCTATCCTAGAGCATCTTAAATGCTGCCAGACATCTACCTGTGGTCGACTGAATGGAGTCCCTGCTTGCTGACTGGCTGAAGCACCAAAGCATACAACTAAATATTTAGACAGCTAAATGCAGATATCCAAACTGCGGTGTCTGAGCTTTGAGCTGATCCTCATGCTTGTTGTCACTGTGGTTGCATCTACGCCGCCAAGTAACTGTTCCACTGCTCACCTCTGAGTCCCAGGCCTTGGGTTGTGTGCTCTCTAACATATGTCAGCCAATGTTATCCTAAGGCCTTAGGAAGCAGAAGGAAAGTGAATAGAATTTTCGCTTTCATTAATGAAAACTAGTATAATTTTGAAAAATTTCTTGCTTTTTTAACTTTGATAGACAGTGCAAATGGAATTCCTGCTCTTTGAATATTTATAGTTAATGATATTGCATTTATTCAAAGCAAGGCTTTACTTTAGGGGAGGGGCCAACCATCAGCGCACTGTGGGAAAAAATCATCAATTAACAAGTGGTGGAAAGGCTATAGAAACAAATAATGCTTTAGGATATGGAAGCTTTGGAACAAATTTGATTGGCAAAGTAGCATCTGACATCAGTGCTCCGCTATGTGAGACAAAAAGTCATTTGTAAACAAACTTTGAGACATTAATGATGACATTTGAGAGATGATATCTGAAAACCTGTCCTGGTGAAACCAAAACAGAATAAATGATTCCCAGTGAGTCAGAAAAGAACTCAGAGCTCTAAAGAAATGAGTCAGAAACTAAATATACTGAGTAGGCTAAAGGCACAAAAAATAACTTTAGCAGAAGTAGAAAGAAGCTGCTGGAGACAGCCTAATTCAGTCAGTGGTTATTGTGATCAAAATCTGTAAACCACTTCACTTGTATTAAATATGACATGAGAGATCTTGATCACTTTGGGTAAAGCAGTATAGAATAATCTGCTTGTTAGCAATAGGAATTAAGTGTTCCATAAGAAAGGCGAGAGCTCCAAGTGATGGAAGGGAAAACAAGGAAAGAAACAAAGAGGCTCAAATAAGAAACAAACGTCAAGAAGCAGTAAAGCTTACATTGCTCCCACTGTGGACACAGTTTGCAGTTGCAACACTCTGAATTAAGTTAGCGAACAGTTCGTAGTCTGGAGGATTCAGAGACCCATAAGCACACGTCACAAGCACACATAAGTTCTGCTTACTATGGTATCATAGAATCAGTAAGGCTGGAAGGGGCCTCCAGAGATCATCTAGTCCAATCTCCCTGCTCAGCAGGGTCACCTAGAGCATGTTGGACAGGGTTGCATCCAGGCGGGCCTTGAATCTCTCCAGAGAAGAAGACTCCACAACCTCTCTGGGCAATCCCTTCAGGATTTGTGGATGACAAGTTTGCCCAGAAAGTCTCTAATCCTATCCTCCTCAACCAAAGGAAAGTCTTCCCTTCGCCAGACTTTCTCGAAACCTCATGTGCATGTTCCAGGATTCTTGGGGGCTGCCCTTAGCAGTGAAGACTGAAGCAAGGGAGGCATTCAGTAATTCTGCCTTCTCTGTATCCCTTGTCACCAGGGCCCCCGCCCCATTCAGGAGCAGGCCCACATTTTCCCTAGTCCTCCTCTTGCTGCTGATGTATTTGAAGAAGCCCTTCCTGTTGTCCTTGACATCCCTTGCCAGACTCAATTCCAACTGGGCCTTAGCCTTCCTTGCTGCATCTCTACATATTCTGACTGCATTCCTATAATTCTCCCAAGTAGCCTGTCCCCTCTTCCATGTTCTGTTTACTTTATTCTTCTGTCTGAATTTGGCCAAGAGCTCCTTGCTCACCCATGCAGGTCTCCCACTCCCTTTGCTGCACTTCTTGCTCATAGGAATGCACTGCTCTTGAACTTGGATGGTTGAATATTAGCCAGCTCTCCCAGACCCCCCCTCCTTCTAGGGCCTTAACCCATGAGATTCCACCAAGCAGCTCTCTGAAGAGCCCAAAGTCTGCTCTCCTGAAATCCAAGGTTGCAGTCCTGCTTGTTGCCTTAGTTCTTTCCTGCAGGATCCTGAACTCCACCATCTCATGGTCACTGCAGCCAAGGCTGCTCCCAACCTTCACATCTCTAACCAGTCCCTCTCTGTTGGTAAGGGCAAGGTCCAGCCAGACACCCTTCCTCATAGGCTCCTCCACCATTTGTGACAAGAAATTATCATCAATGCATTGCAGGAGCCTCCTGGACTGCTTGTGCCTTGCTGTGTAGTCCTTCCAGCAGATTTCAGGGTAGTTGAAGTCCCCCATGAGAACCAGGGCCTGTGATTGTGAGGCTGCCTCCAGCCGTCTGTAGAAGGCTTTATCAACTTTCTCTTCCTGGTCACATGGCAAATTGTATGCATCCATACAACTACATCAGCTGTAGTGTAAATGTGGAAGTACTAATATAATGTCCTTCCCCATTAGGAAGTACCCAGACTAGTGTTCTGCACTGCTCATAGCAATTTAAATGGTCCATATAAGCATTTAGGGCATGAGTCACCACTGGTTGTCCCTGGCTTTGCCAATAACAGCTATGAAAACTGAACATAAAATGGAAGCTAAACCCTAACTAGAAAGCATTTTATGCACGCTTTTCTCAGTCTAGGTAATACTGTCAGGCTAGGGAGATTCAGATCTTCAAAACAGATGCACAGAGTTGTCATACTGAACAGGTTGCAGAGAAATCCCTGCGAACTGCATTCTTTCTCTCTCCTTCTGCTAGTATAAGGTTCTATGGAGGAGCATACTTAAAAGTAATAAAATACTTCTTTATGTTGAGTGTGTGGGTGTGGAAGAGGAGGAAAACGTGGCTTATTTTATTTGCCGTATTCTATTTGTTTTTAAAGACTGGCTGGTATTTAGAAAAAGGAATACAAGATGCACAGTGAATCTGACTGGCAACCAAGCAAGCTCTACAAAGAGTGTCTGCAAAAATTCAGATACTGAAGGGAAAAGAGTTGCTAACGGGGTGTGGGTATCTTGATTTGTATAAAGACAGCCTAAGAATAAAAGAACAGAATGGAAAAGTAGGGGCTATGGTGGGGAGTATGAACCCTTCATTGAAATGAGTAACATACAAGATAACAGAAAAGAAGTTATACTCTGGAGACAATCACATAAGCACCTCTAAAACTATCATCCAAGAGCAGATAACTGTTCTGTCCAAAAGAGAGTTTCTAAATAATTTAGTGCTGTTTTCCATTCTTTCCACAGATAGCAGCAATTCATGTAAAGGGGAAATAAAGTTTAATTAGGCTTTTTTCATCTTTTTGGAAGAAAAAAAGAGTTTTATTTGATTTGTTTCGGCCAGTTCCACACAGTTGAATTTTCTCACCTTACACACTGTATTTTTTTCCTATGAGGAAAATATCTGTCACTCTCCTTCATATCCTTTTATTGCAAAATATTAAAAAGGTAAATCAGAACAGTTGTGTCTCAGTGGAAAGCAATTTAAAATTGATTGAGGATGCTTTTCTTCCTTACGTAACTTGTTGAGGAGAAATGATCAACCACCATGATTATGCTCTTCTTTCCTATCCCATAGATTAATCCTCTGTGGAAGCATGGCCAAAGCTGTTTCATGACAGAATCAGGAACAGAAGCATTAATAAAAAGGCTTTGTAATTTCCAGAGAAAAAAGACAGCATGTATTCTTAGTGGAAAAATATTTCTGACACAACAGCAACAACAAAACATTTAAATGGCATCGAGAAACGTAGAAAACTTTTCAAACGTTAATGAGATGATGGCAGGCATAGTCAGATCTCTCACTTTAAGCAATAAGCTAGGCATCTACACTGTAGATATCTAGTCCAAAGGAATTATTCAGGGCACTGATTTAAGATTCAATTAATAGGATTTATGATTATAACTTAATAGCTCTCTATATATCAGTACTCCATTTCGATAGAGAGGTGGTGGTAATCCTTAAGGAGTCTGTTATTGCTGCAGCTAGTCAGGACATTCGGAAGTACTGTATGATTTTCAGGAGTCTACCTTAGTCTGTCAATGGGGAATATTATGTCTTGGAGTGTCTGAATGCACCTCAAACATCTACATTTCTGCAGTCTTTAGGGTAGGGGATTATCAAACAGAGAAAAATGAGGTCTAGTAACCAGGCAATAGGCTGTTCAGAGATAACTGCTTTGCTGTTCTCTGCATCTCCTAAGCATGTGTCTCCGGGAAGATACAGATTCAGAATCACTTTGGCTTACTTATCTTTTTGTTTTTTCACACTCCTGCTGGCATGTCTAATCAAAGGGATGCAAGATGTTTCCCACCATAATGGCAGATAATTAGGGTACATTCTTGAATAGCAGTAGCTGCAGGTCCTTCTGCAGAAGAGAAATTAAATCTAGGTTTCCCATTTTCTAGATAAGTGTTCCAGGTGAGACATAAATATAGAAAAGAAAAATGCTGCTGCCACCAACAGTAAATGACTCTGTCCCATGCTCTGTGAATACTCCAGGTTGTATGACTATAATTCAAATTCCACATACTTGGAGGCAGAATAATACTGAAATAAATGAATTTTCAAAATCAATATGTAAAAATATTTGTGGTTTATTTCAGCTTCTTATGCAGTTTATTTCCTTCAAATTTGCCAGCCAGTCAGAAACGCTAATAATCATTGTCTACATCTCATCTCACATCTCCAGCTTCCTTCTTATTGAATAGACTCTTGAAACATAGGACAGATGTCTATTCACTACTTATTCATTCAAAAAGTGGGGACAAATTGGCATTTTAGGCCACAGTTTATCCAGCCAGTACAAAATGTCTCTATTAAAATGAAGTGGATTTTACCTTAAAAGTGCTTATTTAATTCTACTATGAAGAGAATCTAGATGAAAATCTGTATTTGATCAGATGAGCTCCATCCTACATTAGTTTATTTTATATCCTGGAATTTCCTTTTCAGCATCACATCTCTATATCTGTCTTACAATGAGTAACATTACTAAGTTGTGGCCAAAAAGTATAGACTGTTTGGTAAGAAGTTTTGAGAGTAAGTGCAAAATAAATGTGTGAAGAGTGAGGAGTTTTCTATGTAAGAAGATTCACACAGCTTAGAAGTAATTATTCCTCAAGAGATAGAAATTCCTAGTGGAGTTTAAATAGTAGGACATTTTCTGAGTTTATTCTGCCTTTTAATCACTGATTTCTGAGAGCTAACATTAATGATAATAATAGATAATGGAAATAACGCCTAGTAATTAAAGGTGACCTCTTTTCTGAAGATCAAATATAAATTAACCTTCCCAATCTTCTTGTGAAATTGTATACTCATTTACATCAGTGATCAATATACTGTAAGCTCTGATTACCATTTACCACATTCTTACTTCCTTCACTTTTGAATTATGACCTCTTTTTATGCCTCCATTTACATTAGATTGTAAGATTTTGAGAGTATAATTATCTCTTTCTTTAGATTTGTTCATTGGCAAGTATCGCACTGCTGGACATTGTCATAATATTAACAGTGCCTGCTCAAATTACCACAGGATTGTCAAATTGAGAGTATGAATGAAGACCAGTTAAGAATTCAGCCAGACTATCCAGATTTTAAAGGAGATTTCAAAGCTGCAAGTGGATTCTCCTGAATCTACGTGTTCCGCGGTTGGAATTCATTCTCTGTCATCGTTCTCTCATTGTGTCACCATATGATGATGGACTGATGCAAGGATATGCTAGATCCTAAAATATCTTATTGCAATGACACTTTGCTTGAGGGATCTTCCTTGTTACATGGTTTGAATCAGGGTGTGGTATATAACTATGATGAATGAAGATGAAGTAGATTTGTTTCACTAGACAAATTTATTGTTTAAACACAAATCTTATTCCAAGCCATTTGTCTTCCACCTAGATAGACAATATTCCCTTCCTACCTCCTCCTTCCTCATGACTGTCTAGAATGCAGTTCCAAGAGTCAAGACTTCTGGCAAGAATAAGGAAAAGGGAATTTGCCACTGTTATCAGAAGAGCATTGAGAGCCTAAATCTTGTTTTGTATAGCGATTTACTTCAATACAAAATAGCTGTAAAATACTACTGTTCTGACTAAGAAGTGTGTGTTCTGTTAAGAGTCTGACTCTATGGTCTACTGACTATCTACAGAAAGTGCCAACTAAATCACTTTATGTCAATGAAAAATCACCATGTAATATACAAAGATCTCAATCAAAACTCTGAATACGAAAACTTTTATGTTGGGGGATGTTTCAGGTATAGATGGTAAAATATGATCTGTACTGCTACAACAGCTTAACACTAAATCCTTATTTATAGCTGAATGCTTGGCTTTGCTCTGCTCCAGTCTAACGTTTGAGTTGCTGTCTCCCGTATTCATCCACTGTGACATCAAAACACTGTACAGAATCGTGAAACTGAATCTACTAAATATACACTGGTGACCATTTTGTACTGTTCGTTCCTAAAACTCATTAATGAAATGGAAAATTTTATGCTTACAAATACAAAAGTCATCCATCACTTACTTCAGTTTGGAAGGACTTTGATCAGGAACTAAAAACATTCTTTAACAAGCCCATGTTTCAAGAAGCTGCTTATTTACAGAACTGCCTATCTAAAAGTTGCACTCCTCATAAATGAAAAGTGATCTGAGTTAAGAATGGGTTATATCTCAGAAGCAGATAGGGAAATATAACCCTAGGCACCAGTACAAGCTGGGGGCTGATCTGCTGGAAAGCAGCTCTGCAGAGAAGGACCTGGGAGTGCTGGTGGATGACAAGTTGACTATGAGCCAGCAATGTGCCCTTGTGGCCAAGAAGGCCAATGGTCGCCTGGGGTGCATCAGGAAGAGTGTTGCCAGCAGGTGGAGGGAGGTGATCCTGCCCCTCTACTCAGCCCTGGGGAGGCCTCATCTCGAGTCCTGTGTACAGTTCTGGGCTCCCCAGGACAAGACACACATGGAGCTACTGGAGAGAGTCCAGCGTAGGGCTACAAGGATGATCAGAGGGCTGGAGCATCTGCCCTATGAGGAACGGCTGTGAGAGCTGGGCCTCTTCAGCCTGGGGAAGAGAAGCCTGAGGGGGGATCTGATCAGTGTGTACAAGTACCTGAAGGGAGAGTGTCAAGGGGACAGGGACAAACTCTTTTCAGTTGCCTCATGAGACAGGACAAGAGGCAATGGGCAGAAACTGAAGCACAGGAAGTTTGGCCTGACCGTGAGGGGGAATTTCTTCCCTGTGAGAGTGACGGAGCACTGGCACAGGTTGCCCAGAGAGGTTGTGGAGTCTCCATGTCTGAAGATCTTCAAGATCCGCCTGGATGCAACCCTGTCTAACATGCTCTAGTGCCCCTGCTGAACAGAAGGGTTGGACTACATGATCTCCAGAGGTCCCTTCCAACCTTACTGATTCTATGATTCTATGAATAAAAGATTGAATAGCCATGAATAGTTTAATAGAGGTTTGATGTAACTAGTAAATTAGCACTTCCTATTTCATTCCTGCTGGTCTCGTTTAGCATTTACCTTCCACTACTGATTTTCAGACCTAGCACTACAGTCACAACTAGTGGTGTTAGGATGGAGATAAAATTGGAAGGATCAGTAACATCGTGTCTGAGGTGAAAAGTTTGGAAACCACTGCTCTACCCCCTCAGTCACCAGTATTTTCAGTAATTGCACAACTGAGTAATTGTTTGGGAGCATTCTGTGCTGCATTCGTATGTTTTCCACACAGTTGCAATCAAATATGACTTTTTGTTGCCTGTATTCTGTATCACCTCTCATATATTCTTTGATTACAGCTATTTTACAAATGAAAGAAAATCAGTTCCATATTACAAACTGCACAGTAATATTCCCTTTACTCTTGGCTCTAACCTTACAAGCAGTCAATGGAATCAACAATGTGCCTACTCAATGTTATTATTTGGAAAAAGAAAGGTCTTTAATTATCCCCAATAATTTAGTTTCATCAAATGAACTCTCCTCTTAAATGTGTATTTTGGAATGGAGCATTTGATATTTTCATATCTTGGCAAAAACTAACTGCAAATACATTGAAAGGGTAGCAGAATAATAATATGATTCAGATGATAAATTGCAGATAGATATTTGTGACCTATGTCAACCTTTATTATTTGTCTATTACAATCTAGCTCTCCTGGTGATTACTATTTATAAGCTATAATACAGTGTTGCCCTGCTCCTTGCATAGAGTTCTGGATTGGCTATCACAAGAACAAACATACTATAAGGTAGTTTGGAGCAAGTATCTAACAAAAATCAAGAGGGAAGAAAAAAGACGATAAGAACGTGAGATCATAGCATTGCTCAGCCAGATCATTCCAGATCTCCCGCACATTGTTTGCATTAAATATGAAGCTAATGAGGAAGATGTTGATAGTTAGCTGGCTGATTTACAAAGATATTGTAGTAGAAAAGATCCAACTGTACAAAGTAATTACACACTTGGTTAGTTCAGTGGTGCCGATACAATTAATAATTCACATCAATAGCAAATTTCAAATTTTCAAGATTTTTTTCAATCTTGACATTTATTTTCATTCCAAAAAGAATGAAGTGTTGAGAATTTTTTCTTCTAAAAAGCAAAATTTTAAAGACAGTTGATTTTGTATTAGTAAAAATTGTTCACATTGTTGAGAATTTCTACTCTGTGATAATATAGAATGTAGTATTCTTTCATAAACTTGCATTTCAGATTGAACATTGAAATTCCATTTAAAAAATACCAGAATTAATTTTTTGATGAAATACAAATGTTTCATTTTGAAATTTTTCTGAGTATGATTTCAAATTTATCAGTTTTTCATATAAAGTTTTCCATCAAGTCCAATAAAGATGACTGAGTTGCTGGCGCTAAGAACACATACCAGGTTTTGGAAATTTGACTCCATACACAGAAATCATAGTCAATCTTATTAAATATTTTAGAGTGAGAAGATTTTGAGATTAAATGAAATTGTGATATTAAAATCTCCATATTTATTCATTCCTCTTTTCTAGGATGATGCATTTGATTGATATAATATGTATTCATTAACAGGAGGATGTGAGCTATAAAGAATGTCTTCAAAGTATTTTTGTATCAAAATCCCTCTTTGAATTCATTATAGGTAATTGAACGTGAAATGGAGAAGATAAACTTCCTTAAAAAGGCGGGGGGGGGGGGGGGAGAAAAACACTATTTTGTACCAAAAGGTGTATGAAGTCCATCTACTCTATCAGATATATGATATTTAATGTATTATTATGATACTTCAGTTTCGATAACCCCTAAACATTGATGAGTTCTCAATATAGTAGCTCACAACTGTTGAAGAATGCACTCCTCATCTAGACCTGGTGATTGTCAGTTCATGCCAAGGCTTCTTGCCATGAAGTTTGCTATGGAAGACAATAAAATATTTAATGTTTTGACTGTATGCATGGTATTTTTAGTGAATAAAGTTAAGACGTTTGACAAGGCATTGAGAGAGCCGATAAGAAATGTTTTCTTGCATGACATCAGGCATGTCCTGCGTGATGCCTTGCATCAAGCTTTTGGCAGAAGTTGGAAGGATCAGCTTGACACATGGTCAGAATATTTTATAAAGCAGGAGAAGGTTCAGGTCCCTTTGGAGAAGGGGAGAAAGCACAAGATCCCTTAGTCAGTTGTGGTGGTGGCAACAGATACAGTGGGAGTCTCAGACCAGCAGCAAGGGAGATGGACTGGCACAGGAAAAAGAACTGGCAGCGTAGGCGAAATACTCCAATATTTTACTTTAAAAGTGCTTTAGCTCCCAAATCTCCCTTTTATGCTATGCCTCTGAAGTCAGGCAGATATCTAAATTATGGGCTGTTTAGGGCATCAGGTGAAGTAGAAAGTGAACTGTCAAAAGACTCCTGTGAGTATTGTGGTCGTATGGGCCATTTCTGTCTAAGGCTTCCCCTGACCGATTTCTCCTCAAAGAAATGGGGAAAGGTGCTATTCTTTTTTAGCATTGGGTGACATTATTTGAACAAAAAGCTTGTTCTATAAAGAATGTCATTTAAAGGTAAACAAAACACTTTGAGAACTCATCTTGAGTGAGTTCCTGAAGTTCACAAGTAGGAAAAAAAGAAAAAGGAGATGGAAAAAGTCATGTTCCTTTTGGTGAGAAAAGGGAAATTTCACTTAGGAACAAGCTAATATGAACATTTCTGTGGCTCTTAAATATATTGTAGTGCTATATTAATCTATCTACTTGACTCTCTGTCCTTCTGTCTGTCTATATATCTGCATTTATTCCTCCAGTGAGTTAAGGAAGACACTCTCTCAGATAAAGTCCTTAGAAAACTCAGACCTGAGGGAAAAAAAAAGAAAAAAGAAAAAGAAAAGGATACAGCTCAGCTGATACTGAATAATCAATGGGAAGAGACTGCTTTAAAGAGTTTGATGGAGAAGCCAATCTTTTTCTGTTGAGTACTGAAGCTAAGTCTTATGCCTGATGTTAGGAAATGCAGGCTTAGCTTATATTTAGATGCATAGTATGTTGAGATTCTGACCGCTGCTCAGATCACTACAATACACTACTATCAAATATTCAGCACAAATTTTGACCATTTACTTATATTAAACCCTTCTAAGAACATACTTTCTTACTCCAATACTTATATATCCTATGCAAAAGAAACACAGAGTTAGAAAGTACAATTATTTATTTTTTTCAAATGTTTCTCAAACAATTAAGCAAACAAGCTATGTCTGAAAGTTTTTAGGATTTTTTAATGTCTAACACTTCTTTTTTAGCACATTACAAATTATAGTACATCTTTTAAAGATACTCCGCACAAAAATCATTAGAAAGTTCCCAAATATTTTACTTTATATAACTGGTACATCAACAATAATGCTTTTGTTCACAGTGAATCAAAATCTCACCATTTTAATGTCTTATGAACTCAATGTTGTCATATTTTTGCATGAAAGTACTAAGGTAATCATCATTACTGTATATAACCAAAGCAGTTCTGAGGTTTTGCTTTGCTCTTGTACTGCTGTTGCAGTCTCTAGTGTGTGACCCATACTCTGTGACCTCATTAGTTTTCTAAAAGTTGCAGAAATATTTATATGTTAGGGTAAGAAATCATTTCAAGAAACTATCACTGAAGGTACAATAGTTTCCCTCACCTTTTTTCCCATTAGTGGATGTTATTACACCATTAATTATTCTTTAAATTTCACAGGGAGAAGAAGATATCTAGAGAGAGACAGTAGGATACAGAGCTTGTTATAATTACATGATATATGAGTATGTTGTGTACCAAAATGCCTTTCTCAGAAGAAACTCTAAATTGATGTGTTAGAATTAAAGCTGTTAGTAAATCTGAATTTCTATCCCATGAACCCATAGGGTTAGTGGGGAAAAAGTCTTGATTGAAAATAAATATTGTCATAAGAAAGAGTTTATTTTTTTAAAAAATCCCTTTCTAACTACCAGTTTAGCAGGATCTTTTCCACTCATTTGCTTTGATAAAGGCCTCCAGAAAAGGATGTGAAATATGAGAAAAATTAACTTTCTGCAAATGAGACATTCCTTACAAAAAGTCACTTTGACAGAAAATTCTACTTTGAAAACTGTATTTTTTGCCTTATCAATACTAGATCCATGCTATGTCCTGATAGATAAGAGATAGGACTCCTTCTTAGGGGGTTTATAGGCTTTATACAGAGAAGAGAAAGTGTAGATGCTCTCATAGGAAGGAAAATTTTTTTTGAAATTGTTTAAAAATTAAGTCACTATTTGATTATCAATACATGAAATAAGACATACAAAACCAAGTGACTTTTTCTGTTTCATCCATGTGGCATGGGTAAAAATGTAACTGAAATCTGTTGAGCTCTCTAGTGTTTCACTTCACTCACTATAAAAAACTTCATACACAAGCCCTTGTAGATATGATCCAAGCAGTATTAGCTAGTTCTTTACTTTCAGAGTTAATTCAATGGATTTGGAAGGGGTTTAAAAGATGGATGAAATGAATGAGTTCCATTTTAAAGAAAAAAGACATGATATTGAAGTCAGTTCATAGCATAGTTCTTGTTGTTGACATCAGTTCAAATCACAGTTTATGCTTCCAAATTGTCCATTCCTGGCAGACATATGGGCAAGACTATAGTTTTGGGATGTCCAGGGAGACTCTTCTGATTAGAAGTCTTTCCTAGCCTTTTCCTAGTCCTGCATTTTTATAAGAGGAGAAATGTTCCATCTGCCTCTTCTGTCGAGTAGATGCAATAGCAGCCTACATTCAAAGAAGTCCTCTGTGTGGGGGCAGGTAGCAATAGATAGCTGCCAAGAAAAAGGCGATAGACAAGAGATATCCTAGTAGTCCCCAAATGAGCTTCAATTTTTGATGTGGTAGTGAACAGTGCTCATGTTCCCAATTATGGGACAGATTCTTGTTCTTGATCACTGTCCAGTCCGTACACATATTCTTCTCTTGCATCAGTTCAATGTCACCTTTTAATTTTTTGATGCTTACATGACTATTCTTAAGCTTGTCTATGCTTCTGCAGTTAGATTTTGCTAATGCTTTTAGATTTTGGGGGGTTAAAATCTCTTGAGTCCTTTTAAATGTCATCTAGCCTATCTCATACACTCACTATTGCTCTGATGTTCTGTTCAGTGAATTTTATCCTATTATAAGAGCTTATAATTCTAGTCAATCCCATGGCCATCTGTACTGCCTTCTGACTGTTTCCATCTGTTTCAGTTTCTGACTAGTTGCCTTCATCACTCTGAAGAGTATAGCAACAAAGCCATGTGGCATTATTTTTGTTTGCTGGTGGGAAAGCACTCAAATCTCCTTCTCCAAAGAGGACTTCAAAATTGATACTATGACAAATACTTCTGCAAAATTTCATTGCATGTAGATTAACAACTCTAACTCTCTTGATAAATTTTTGAATTTTATTTAAATATCAAAGGGAAGTTAATAAAATAAGAAAAGTATACAAAATTTTGTATGTAATTTTCTGTAAATGTCTTTGTATAGGTCTGTGAACACACTTTTACTGCAGAGATCTAGTCAGGTTGAAAATGGTTTGTCTCTGAAAATTTACTATAACTCAAAACAGAGCGAAGCTGTATTTAGTTGTGCTTTTTTAGAAATGACTTGGTAGAAACGCATCTTAAATTTTGAACTCTGAATAACTTTCTTGTCTGGAAAGTGACTATCTTGCTGTAGAGGATATTAAAAACAAAACATACAGAATTTATAGAAATTTGCTTTCAAAATATTTTTGTAAATATGTGACCGGTTCAGGTCAGTTATTACTGGGATCATATCACTCTCCTTAAATGTGTTTCAGCATCTGTCAGCTCATGAAACTTGTCACCAATCCTGAAAAGTTGCACTAATTGTATTCCAAATAATATCAGAGATATATTTTTATTATTTTAGTTGTGTAATTGCATGAAAATATAAGCACATGATTTATGTTATGCTCATAAGCAGAAAATAATTAAACCTCTTGAAAGATGACATCCGTTTGCATTACTTCATGTGAAAAAAGTTTCAAATCATTGTTCTCGTAACTCAGTTTATGTTCATCAGTGGCTCAAAAGTAGAAAATGTGCTGCTTTTCTGAATGAAAGTTGATGGGATCCAATAAATGATCAGCTGCTTTGTATTTATATAGTTTGGCCCTTCTTCCAATGAAGTAGTAAACATTTTATTATATTATTACCTGGAATCATGATTGGACCCAGATCCTGGCATTAGTTGATTGTATGGTGAAAGATAAAGATGATTTGCTTATACTACAAATGTTTCAGTTATTTATATGGGCCCTTCTGCACATCAGGGTCCCATACTGCTAGGAGCTGTGCATACACAGAACTAGAAATGGTCTTTGATCTAGAGACTGTCTCATCTAACTGTAGAGTCCAGTCTTCATAATTTAAATGTCATTAATGGGCACATAAAAGGTCCCTGAAATTTTGAGTACTTATCTTGCGGCACTCCTAATTGAGGGCTAGGGTAACTCAGTCCTATACATGATCCTCTTATACATTCAGAAGGAGGTAGATTCCTTTGCAATACTGAATAAAATCCATTTGTTTTGGTGACACCTTTTTGCTACTGACTGAACAGTGTGGAGGTCAGTGCAAGGGTTTTCAGTTCCACTGAAAATATAGGGATGCATATGTTAGGTATCCTCATCCTTTTTTTTTTTTTTTTTTTTTTTTCAATTTGCTTAGTATCATAGCAGCAGTTCTAGGATCTATTCTTTTCTCACCAGATGTGTCCTCGTTACCTAGCTAGTCAGCAACCTGACAGCATTCTTTCCCTTTCTTTTTTCATTAGACAATCAAGAGTCAAAAACCACCATGAAGAGCAGGTGGGAGACAACCTGCTCCAACAACATTGAAGGCTTCCAGTTGAGAGCAGATGAGGTTCTAGTCCCTGAATAACTAGTTTTACATTATAATCCAAGTAAAGATGTAGTATAAAACATGCACACATAGAAGATGGGATTTGTCAACAGAATAGGCAATACTTTATTCTCACCATGGCAACAAACACACCATTATCAATCCATGAATGTATCACGGTATAAAGTAGAGGTTCAAGGAGAACAATCAAGTGGCCTTGAAGATGCTTATGAAGCACTTCTCCCTGATGCAACAGAGAGTGGAAAGGCACCTACTTAAAAGTGTACTAGGAGGCTGACACCACTGGTTGGTCAGAAGAGAAACTGTTGTTACAGTATGGAGTGAGAAATGATAGAGTAAGTAAGGAGAAGATGAAAACAACCTTGGAAGGGAAAATAACTAGAAGTGAAAGCAACTAGTTTGGCAAGGAGTCAGTAGAAGGATATACTTTGGGTTATCTTTAACTGCAAAAAATAAACTCACTGATTTTACTGTAATTACCTGTAATTACCTAAACTATTGGTTTGCTGCTATGAGCCATAGGTGCCTGGAGAACCTTGAGTTACTGGAAAAAAGATCATTGTTGTTTATTTTACTTTTAAATCAAACCATATTTGTTAGACTTTGTTACTGAACTAGTGTTTGGACTATATATTTTTAAATTCTACTGCAGAATATATTGTTTTGGATTCAAAAAAGGCCAGCTGCCCTTTGAGAATCTATCTTCATGTGATATGCATAAAATTTGATTGCAAAATGTCAGCCTTTCTAAATGTCTGCAATAGCAGAAAGGAAGAGATAGATTTAGCTGTGATAGATGCATGTCTGCATGAATAACCAGTATCTCTGCTGAAGAAACTCCCCTGAGGTTTCTATGTCCACATCAATGAAATGCTCTCAGAGTAAGATGTTTTATCTTGGTAGCTGTTCTGAAATGAAATTCACAAAATCTGAGATGGTGATGCCTGCCAATACGTATTAACAAATAACAGAATAAAGGGATATGCTGCCCCAAAGTTAAGCTCAACTAACACAGAAGTTTCACTGACTCACTAATGCAAAGCAGCTCATTCAATGTGAATGCTGAAAGTGTATCCTGAATTTATTTTGTGTTCTATTATTCTATCTAGAGCTTTTACTGTTAAGGAGTCCAGCAATTGATAAGGTCTATGTGGATTGGGAAATCTAGACTTTTATATTCTATATTTTATATTCTCTTCCTTTAAATAGTTTTATGCGACCTTGAATAAACGTATTTATCTGGGTCTCCCTATGATGTGTGTGAAGCAACTTTCATCTTGATCTGTTTTATAGGGGTTTAAAGGCATAGTCAACCGTTTAAATGCTTTAGCAACCTTAAGTGCAAAGCATCACACCTGTACTTACAGATATATAAGGAAACATACAGTGGCTCTAGCACCGCAATTGCTGGCACCCAGACTTGCAGGACCCTACGACTCATGGCCTCTTCTCCAGCTGCTGGCACTGAGACTTCTCAAGTCATTCCCTGGATGGAGGGTGGGAAAAATGGATGAAAAAAGGACTTAGGTGGAAGATAGCAAGGACACAGGGCTCAGTGTGACAAGTGTACTGACGAGCTGCTTCCTTACCCGCAATCGGTCTCTCCTCTCCCCTTCTCCTTTTATTTCCCCTTGTTTGTACTTCTCCCCTCCACCCTGCTCCCTACCTTTCTCCACCCTTGTCTCCTCCCAAATAAACAACTTGCCCCTTATTACTTCCTTTCTCATCAGCCTCCCTTTTGGCTACATCTGTACACAAATTTGGTATTTCTGATACCATTACTCGGTCATCTCAGCCTTGCCTGGTGTTGTCAAAGTGATTCACCAGTGCTGCTGGCTTTGCCAGCTCTGCTTCCCCAGAGGTTCCCAGGGCTTCCCTCCAGTTATCTGTGGGGTCTGGCCATCTCGCACGTTAACTCCCTACCACCTCCACCATCTCTCATGGCCATGAGACTTCTGTCAGCTTCTCATAGTTTTCTGTCACATCGGTAGTTTCTCATATTCTGCCTAGTAGTATCTCCTGGTCTCTTCAGTTAGCTAAATCTCAGGTTACTCATCAATCTGCACACCTTAACACAGTGAAAATGTAGGATTTAAGAGAAAGAGGATATTTCAGTTCCAATTTCTGTTCCAAGTGTGCTGAAATTCTGGTGAGTTATGTCAACAATGGAGAACTGTAGGTGCTCTATAATAAAAAATATCTAGTTAGCTAACATTTTAAGTAATAGATATTTGAATTACTATGAGTGAGGGAATTGCAACTGTGTGATGAAATATTAAACTCTCATCCAAATGATCATAACTGACCATTTGCATATATATATATATATATATATATATATATATACAATTTATAACAGAATAAAGAAATAAACTGGGGCATTAAGTAATACAAAAAGTTATTTCTCTTTAAGACTGATTGTTTCTAAGTTAGGTATCTAGGGGGCAACTAGTTAAATTCCGTGGATATTGTCAAATGCTACAGTATGATTACTAACCATGTAAGAAAAGTATTCCCAGTTTCATCAAATTGCCTGTGTTTCCAGATATATCCATTTGTGCTTACAGGTAGGACCTGTTCTTATTTTTAAAGACTTTTAAAGAGATTTTTAAAGAGGCTAAGAATAGTTGCTGCTCTTTCCACTTTGCATCTAAGACTGTGTACCCCAAAAACATTCAACAAGAGTTTTACCATTAGCATGATATACCAAAGGCTCAGCAGTTGCAGAGCCACTTTCTGTTCTCATTGCTAACCAAGAGAAGGTGCTGTAAAGGAGGTTAAATCTCAGGACAAGAAATTTTTTGCTAAGAACCCTATTTGCAAGGCTATTGGCAAATAGTCTATTTTTTAAGGCAGTAGTTTTCTCATGCTAAAGCAAATACGGAACTAGACAATGCTTACTACAGTGTGTGTTTTTAGCAGTTCCTGTTAGTTTAGCCCTTAGGGTATTTTTCAAGTTTCTCTTTTTTCCCTCTCTTCTGCTGCAAAACAGTTTAGTTTCGTATGCATTACATAGCTGAATGATTGATTAATCATTTAAGGCTTACAACTGATATTTTGGAAGGACACTGGAGAGCCAGCCGTGTATCACCTGAATAATGGGCAGAAATTAACTGCTGATGGTCCTCAGTTTTCCGAAACCATAATGCTGCATTTTGCTTTTCATGGTGCTGTATGAATAGACTAACCACACACTGCTACATTTTTGAATAATTATATATTTCTGATGCATATTAATGACCAGATTATTACTTCCATAGCAAATGACAGGTCAATAGAGATGGAGGGGAAAGGATTTCTTGCCTAAGCAGAAAGAACAATAATGCATGTCTTTTTTTTTTCTTTCCTTTTACAGCAGCCTAGATCCTCTAATGTACAATTCTGTGGGCAAAACTATCTTCATAGCCTGCATTTTTGTCACCATGTGTGTCCTTAATCTTTGAATATAGTCATTATGAATATGAATTTTGATATACTTTGTCAAAAGTTATTCTGAGACAAGGTGCTTCATACCTTCTGAAAATACAAAATATGTTACACTGGTCTTAGTGGTACTGCTAGGTAGCTTGTGTGCACAATCGTTCTCTAAAATTTATTTAATTTTTAGTAAGGCACTGACAGGGAAATGATCAGAATAAAGATCTGGGAAGCAAAGGACTGTGACAGTTTCTGCACTCTATCAATTGCTTACAGAAGGAGTTTGGAGAATTTACTTAATCATATTATGTATCAGGTTCCAAAGCAGGGAGCATGAGGGAAAATTAACATTCATTTTTAACTAGCAGTTGGAAATCCTTGAGTGGATCATTCAATATAAATGAAAGTTATTACTACTATTTATTATCAATTGGGGAAATAGATTTGGTATTGTTTTCTTTGTGGTTTATTAGTTTAGTTCCCCTGTTTCAGGTCTTTTGTGTCCCCTCCCCCCTTAATTTGACTTATTCTTGTTTCATTTCAGGAATATTCTAATTTTATTCTGATAATTCTACTCTGCTTTTGTTGGGTTTCCTTTTAAAGATGTTTTGATGTTCATAACAACATAAACAAGGACCAAAGGGTGTGAATATTATTAAAAAAATGAAACTGGATGAAAATCCCATCAGCTTTTCGACTTGAATAAAGATGAAAAATAGAAAGTATTCATGGACTTGAATATGTCTATAATCTACTCAGAATTAAAAAGGAATTTTTCATTGCCCATAGTAGTGATAACAAGGTTGCCTCGTAACTCCATTCCTCTATATGGACTAGATTCAAGAAACTGCATTTTCAACTGCAACATTATTTAGATGGACAATTCCTGACCAGTGCTAAGGTTAATATAGAAGTGAAGATCACGACTTGGAGTTCAAAGATGGGAGAGGAGAAGAAAAGGGAAGAACAAGACGCTGAGTGACGCTTTCAAAGGTGGTGTCCATCTAACCAAATGCCTGCAGTATACTCACACTTATGAGAGATGAATCATATAGCTCAGGAGGTTACAAAAATATTATTTCTTATACAGCAGAAAGCCAGTAAGCCCAAAGACAGTTCTCTTCCCACCCCAACCACTAACTGAACAGAGTGCCTGCGTAGAACATCTTAAAGGCAGTTCTATCTGCTATTGTAGCTAATACCATCATTGCACTATGCTTGATTAGATCAAAACTTCCTTCGTCCTTCACTGTACAAGTATGAAAGGAAAACACAAGTAAAACATAGATATTACTTTCTAAGACTCTTTCCTCTTAAGTATTGGCACTTTGGAAAAGTACAAGATGGTTGAACAAGTGAACCTCTCTAAAAACAGATGCTACTTTCTGTCTCTTTTCATTGTAAAAAAAAGTTTAAAAAGATTAAAAGAGAGGAAATTATTCTACATTGAGATCTGTCATGGTTAAATAGGATAATTTTGGGAAAGTGCATTGAGAAAATTGAATTCCTTGGCTTTTTCCACTGTTTCATAAAAAACAGAAGCCATCTGAAAAATGAAGATTATCTCTCTGGAGATGTATATAGTACCAGAAATGAATATTGACTAACAAGAAATAAGGAGTTATGTCATCTGTACTTTTAATCTGAAGATGTTTAGGATGGTAAGAATGTTCCTTGGATGATTCATCAACTTTGAAGTATTTTTAAAGAAAAGTAGGCTTTAATCAAAATTCTTGCTTATTTTGAGATTAATTTTGGGTGTGGGGAGTAAAAAGGTCATTTGAAAGTAGAACTCTTCAACTTTTAAAATATTCAGGGATGGGTGGGGATTGCTGAGGAATAAAAATTTCTGAATGTTCAGTGTCTGAAGACAGGAATGGGTGAGAAATCAGATGAAGACATAGGAATGTTCACCTCTAAAAATAACGCTTCTGGAAATCCTTGATGACTCTGCCCTATAACAGTCTATGAGAAAGACGTTCTGAATTGGGCAGTGAAAGTATTCAGAACACTTATTATGTTGTAGTATAAGACACTGTACTGTGCAGACTGCCAGTATATCTTCAAGGCAGCAGCTCTGTCTTACTTTGCTATTTTGTCCCCTCACTAGCATATTGTGCCCTTTTTGCTTTCTGGTTTCTGGAAAAGAAAAAAAAATAGAAGATATACTGATTTTGATGCAAAATGTGTTTTTTTATGTTTTTATTATCTCACTTTTCCTATCTCCCATTGTTTTGTTTTTTTTTCAACTATTGCATCTTTATACCGTATCAAATACTGAACATACTGAGATTGAAAATGTGTCCTTCATTTGGATTCACCATGGTTAGAACAACAGATCATGAGCCTTGATTCTGGCTTCTGCACATTGGAGTGAAGCAAATAACAACAAAACAGCTGTGACTGACAACAGACAGTGAATAGTTCCACTCTGGGTTCTTCGAACACTAATCAAGTTTTAGCTGCAACAGATAATATTGACCACACTCTTCACTGGTTAAAAAAAAAAAAAAAAAAAAATCCTCAAGGCTCTAAAAACCTAATTTGTCCCCTCATTTTCCCCTTGATATTTAATTATTTAAAGTTGTGCTTTTTTTTTCTTTCTTTCCCTAAAGTAGCTCAGAATGCTGGTGACAATTTGCCATCTTCCCACCTGCATTAATCCAGGTCCTGTGGCTTAGAAGAAAGTGAAGAATTTCCATGTCATGTTTAAGCAGCTGTGCGTTGTGCAGCCTTGCAGCGGCAGGGCAGGCAAGACATGCTGCCAGACGCCCTCCTAGCCATTACATGAACATCTGGTTAGAGGCAATATTTTAGGTTGCAGGCATGACTAGTAAATTGATATTAGTAGAACTTAGAGAAAACAATGAACTCACTATATTTCAGTGTTTTCAGATCAGGACTGCAGAGAATTATGAAGATTTTGTTTTTGCTAATTGTGAGTTACTAACTTGGTGGAAGCATAAAAGTCTGTTGGTGTTATTCAAGGTGTCAACAAGCTGTTTGTAGTGGATATTTTTCTCTTTAAAACCTTCAGATGCTAGAAATCAGCTTGGACATTTCATGGATAAGTTTAATTATAAAAGCTTTCCAAAGGAGAGTGAAAATTGAATCAAATCAGGCTTTGATTGAAGACTGTTCAGATTCGAATATTGTCACATTATTAGATATTTCTTGCAAGATAGGGCAAAAGATGAATATTTAGTGGACACCAAAAAAAACTCTATAAAGCATAGAGTGTCCTGGTGAAAATAAAGAACAAACATAGATTTTTTTTTCTTTTTTATTTCAGAAGAACAGATAGTAAGCCCAGCTGTATTTTGCTTGTACCATTTCCATCGGGATTTGTTGTTTTAACTGCTTATACTGAGAGGAAATCAGCATAACATGATTAAGCTTGATACAGGAACCATACCCCAAAGCAAAATAAGTGTTATTAATTCTACAATATAAAGCAATGATGAGCTGTCAAACAGGCATGAGCTAACTTGTGCACAAATGCACATAAGCACACACCTTATCATTTCGAGGCAAACAGGCATCACTGCAGAAGTTTTCGACTTGCTGGCCCTGTTAATGTTATTTCTATTTATGAATATAATTTTTACAGCTTATTGCAGCCCTTGGTTAAAATTACCCACATTATTCATGTACCTTTCAGAATTACAAATCATTTCACATGCTGTGGGGTTAGGAAGTTATGCAAAGCAACTCTTCCTATATATACCAACAGAACACAGTGAAAATCTTCTCAAACATATTTATTGGAGAATTAAAGCTGTTTGCTTATAACAAACTGGAAATCTGTGATGCAGAAATTTTATGCATAACCCTGCAAATCAGATTAACTGGTGTTTCTTCTTTCATACAATAAATTCCATAGGGAGCATCTGTTCAAGGCAGTGCCTGATGACCTGGCAGCAGATCAGAAAGCTTGCTGCTTTCTGCACTAATTTTGGAATCTGGTCCGAGTGGGAGCATCATTACTTAAACTCAAATCTATTTTACACTGAGATTAACATGCTGTGATACCTGCTCATTGTGGTCCATTAGTCCTTGCACCATTTGAGCAGTCAGCTGTGATGCGTTCAGCGGCATGCTCTGCTCAGTTTGAAATGCTAATACATTTCATAGCCTCAACATTCAACACTGTTGTTGCCTTTTTTAACCAAACACACCATTAAAGTCGATGAGGCAATTAGAAAAGCAAAGAGGTCTTAAAAAGAGAAGTTTGTCACAAGCATCCACCTGGTTATTAACTAGTATTTCTTTGAATGTGACAAAAGAAATATTCAATTATGAAGGCAATGTAAGCTCTATCAGAAAAATACCGTTTAAGACAGAAAATGGATAATAACTCTAGGGGCAAATGAAGGCAGTGGAGTCTTCAAATCACGAATGGAAGAACAACTTTAAACGTAACTGACTCAAAATAAGGATATTAGGATGAATTCCTGTGTTAGGTATGTTAGATTCAGAGACTCTGTCCTTCTTTGCCTTTATGGTGAAAATATGTTTAAGCTGTATTACATAAGAATCGAGCATGTGTTTTGTAATGATGGAGCTATTGGAAGGAAGGAAGGTTTAATTGGACTTTGGGATCTGGATACATGAGTGTAAAGAACCATATTTATGAGGGCAACAGACATCTAAACCACCTGGAAATAATAACATTTTTGACAGGCTGCGCAAAATGGAAAATAATTGGTTTGGAAGAGTCATCAGTTTACAAAAGTGAAGGTAATTACCTGTGTGGTAATTTTGACCATCAGTCCGACTAATTAATAGTGATTGCCCAACTAAGTATTAGTGGTTGAAGAGGAAGAACTGTATTTCCTTACTGTTGGGAAGCACACTTCAAGAAAATTGCACAGCCAAAAGGAATTAGTGTCTTTGCTCAGTTTATTCTAAAATACAGGCTGAGTGGTCTCTGTATTTCAGCAATCTGTCAAATCCAACATTTGTATTTCCCATATCAGTAATGAAATTTATCTTTGCACTAAAGGCTTTCACAAGTTTCACGTAGCGCTAAAGTCCCAGTGGATGAGAATAACCTAGGTGGAAAGCTTTAGCTGTTGACATGAACTTTCCAAGGAAATCAGATCTGATATATTCCCTATCAAACTCAATCACAAATAAACAAAATCACAAATAAACAAATACAGTTTTCAAATAATGTGGACTTCTCAAATGATATAATGCCTTTGCACTTCAAGACAGCCAATATCAAGAATGTCCTAATCTTTTTTAGTTTTATTTCTAAAGAAGTTATCATTGTATCCTCAAAGAACAGTACACTGACTAAAAATTGCTTCAAAAATGAGTTGGGTAGAGGGAATAAAATCTGCTTCTGCTTTCAATTTTGATCACATTGGCTAAAAGATAAAAGTCTGTACAAAAAACAATAGACTCAGAACAAATCATTCTTGAAGGATGCCAAAAAAATAAAGTACATCATCTCATCCTCAAAACACTAAATTGACTGAAAATTATTAGAATAAAATTCTACATGTCAGTTATAACTCTTAAATGGCTTGAAGATCTGTTTTTCACTTAAATGAGTGATCAGAGTGTGTTTTATAATATATTTTGTTATGAAGAGGATACTAGCTACTCCGTAATGAGTAGATCAGATCTTCAGAGCTGATATTGGTACATCTAAAAGAAGATAAAAGATGTATTCTATCATCTGTTGTTTATAAAATATCCTTGTGAAGATTTTTTTTCTCCCTTAACACACAATCAGGCAGTGGAAGAAAGCAGGCTCACAGAAACACAGAAGAGGCTTCCCAAAGTAACCAGGGATTTTCTAAATATTTCAGTTCTTTCACTGAAGCCTAATGACCTAACATTTCCTAAACCCAAATTTGTTCTCTCCCTGTTTCCTTTGATTGAGAGACTTAGTAGTTTTCTTTATGAAGCTCTGACTAGTGTTGGAAATTTATTTTTAAGGATAAGAACCTAGGTCTTCTGCAAGCCCCAAAATACATTACAAATCAAGTAGTTTTCCCTTATGGGGAAAGGGAAGGAGGATTTTCTTGGAATTAGATTAACAAATGAGAAAGGAAAAGGTATTCCCATTTTACTCAATAACTCTGTGGTTAGGGCATGCAGCCAGGAAGTGTGAGATCTGATCTGCTGTTCTTTCCTTTCTCTTCCTTAAAGATTCTGGCAGAATAACTACAAGCTAAAGACTTATTCTCCTTGTGTCTTAAAAAGTTTTATAGAAGACATCATAAATGTAGCATATTTTGGATGAGATTAAATATCTGAAAGTAAGGCAACTAATCAAATCTAATTATACACTCTACAATTCTAGTCACCTCACCTTAGAAAAAAAGATGTTTAAGACAGGTAGATGAATCAGCCCCTGGAGCTGCTTGTCTCATTCCACTGACTAAGGATAATCCTTATACATGGTTTATTAGCTTAAATTGAGTGCCTAGCTTTTACAAGGCTGAAGTTATGTGGGTGAAACCTATCCTTGGTACTAATAAAGCAATAAATTATATATGTTCAACCCTATTATGGCTGCTCATGCTCTGTCCTTCATTACATTAAAATATAGGGACTATCTCACCCTAGCTGTATGATTCCGTAGTCAGATCTTAAAATCCATGGAGAACACACTGGACCATGAGGATCATCGATAACAGTGTGGCTGTGGTTTTGCACAGTGGTATACTGCATCAGGACGTCATACACAATGGTCAGCATGGGTTCATGGTACACTTTCCTAGGATATAGGGATTTGGTTTATCCAAAATGGTGTATCCGTGTAATCCAGAGTGCTTGTTCAACACCAGAGCCTTTGTCGTGTCAAGGAACTAAATAACTGTCTGAAGACAAATAGTCCCCAAAGAATGATGGTTAAGATCCCAAGTAACAAGTGCTATAGAGGACAATCTGTATCTCGCTCCTTTATAACTGAGGAGTTGTCTGACACTGTGCAAGTCATTTCATTTCCTGTGACCTTGTTTCCACTCTCACTCTTTGTATTGCCTAATTAGAATTGACTATTTTAGAAAATGGACTCACTTAAACTCTCTTTGTGTCATGGTTAACACCATGGGGCTAAGATCTTAGCTGAGGCAAGGAATATTTAATACCAGTAATATTCATATTAATAGTAATTAAAAGAGCACAGGTGAAGTATATAAATACTTAACACAAAATTGCTTTTTCACCTGCTTAAACATTGTAAGAATGGGAAATAAAGTGGGTAGGAAAGGGTGGTGAATCATTCTTGTAGGTATGTTAAAGTGTGAAGACAGAAAAGTAATTAGTAAAAAAGTTAAAGACCCACATTTCTCTCTCCCTCTTTCCTCTTCTCTCATCCACATCTGTGTTACTCTGGTAGATTTGAAAAATTTCCTAGGGTTATGGCATTGTGCAGATGCTGGATCTCAGAGTGCATTGGAAAATTGATTACTGCCAGGGTGTGTTTTGATTTCTGTGATCTCCACGAATATCTGGCACCAATACAATGTACCAAGTATATATGTGATGAAGAGGGATTCCTTAGGACCTCCACCCTGTCTTATGCCTGTCACAGAGCCCAGGTTGAACTTAATCTAGGATTGGAATCCCAAAGAATACTGTTATTCCTTTCCAAGCAATATTTAAAACCATTCCAGAGATTAAGGCTATTTTTCTTTCTTTTTTCTTCCTCCTGAAATTTACCCTGGGATTTTTTTTAAAAAAGCATTTTGTAAAAAACCACTTCTTTGCTGATGAACAATTTACTAAATTCAATATCAGATATTTAAACAGATCTGTAAGGTTGGCAAGATCTTTGGGATTTAGTGGTTTTGAAAAGATAAGAAAGGCAATGAAGCACTGAGGAGGCTTTGAATATGGACAGAAAAAAAAAGGTTGTATTTTCTGACTTTTTTTAATGTGTATTCCTTAACTGTAATACAAATAAACTTAGTGCAGGCAGTTTACATTTCAGGCTCATTTACAAAAATACAAAGACTTAATTGTGTTCTATATATGGAATGTAATGTTAGCCAGGTTTCTATCCTTCTATAACAAAGACATCCGTTCTGAAATTAAGATAAAAATTAACCTTGAAAATGGTTGGGAGTTCAAACTGTAATATTCTGAGTTTTTAAAATTCAACTTCAGAAAGAAAAGGTAAGATATTAGGTTTGCCTAGCAAATGAAAATTTTCTAAAGAAAAAAAAAAACTTCAGGTCATTAAAATATTTTCCTTCTATCCATCAAAGGACTATTTCATCAAAGGAATGTTTCGCTTTATGTGATACTTTATGTGTACTTTATTGTAACACATCTGATTTCAGCTATATGGAATGCACATTTTACAGCACAAAAAATCTTTATACAATATGCATTGTATACATTGCACAATAAAAGCAATAATCTACTATTTTGAGCTGAATGAAATGAACTGAAATAACACAGGCTGAGGCAATACAACAATTTTTCCCATTAAAAATAAAGTTAATGTATGGTAAAAATTGTATCAAATTTTAAACTGCTTAATTTTGGCATTTTAGATGCAATTTCCAAATCATTTGAGTAGTACATACCCTGAAGGTATTCGTCCTTTACTTTTCGCATTTCCTTGTTTAAAGTACTACTATACTACCAGTGACAACATTCACACTATTCTAGCTCTAGGAATGCTTATGTCCATTTCTGTGGTAGGATCTTATCAAGTGAGACGCTGCCCAAACATTAAACTGGAATTTAGTCCTTCATTCAGATCTTGACAGTTATTTTTAGCTCTACTTTAGTTAAGGGAAATTATAGCTTGCAATTTTTCTTTTTTCTGCCAATAGTTGTCATATTGTTTTTCTGCTTGAATTTCTGCTTTAAAATACTTTGTACCTTATTGTTCTAGGAAATGGAAAGTATTTAATATTCTGATTTTTTAAGCCTATACTTACTGTACCAAAGCCCATGAATACCTGTGCCATGCTGTGACTAAACAGCCTACTGTATCATATTTCCTAGTTGATAAGATCCAATATGCATAATGATAAAAATCGGGTTGATACAATCTGCCCAGAAAATGTTCTGGGCAGACTACTGAACCACAGAATTCAGCATCACCATTAGGGAGAAGTAAAGCAGGAATATTATTACTAATAAAAAAATGGACAAGAATCACCTGGAAAGATTTATCACTTTGTGACATGGTAGGTAGGCACCCGCAAGTACAAGGTGCAAAGTGGGAGATACAGATTCATGGTCCTCAGTTAGAAGGAACTGAGACTGGATTTCCAACATCTTCCGTAAAGGCTCTAACGGGAGAACATTGCTGGCAGTTTGGGAATCAAGGCCCAACAATTACCTTTTTTTCCATAGGAAAAACATTCAGCAAAATAAACGTTCTTGCAAACAGTTTGAGGTAACAGAAATCACCTTTTTTCCAAAGTATAAACTAACAATTTAAAACTAGAAAACAAAATTCAGGGATGTCTCTTGTATGTTTATCTAATTATATTTCATTGCAAAATTATGTCTTGCTTTATTTCTGCTATCTCTATTGCCTTTGCTATTGTCTTTCCATTCACTGCAGTATTTTTAAATATTCCAAGGTGAGCCTATATCTTTTCCCAATTTTCTATCCAGTCAACAATATCCTTACCTCTGCAATAGTTTTGTACCCTGACTGGCATCCTCAGCATTACCCAGTTCAATGTCATTTGCAAATTTCATTAATATTGTTTACTCCCTCTTCAGATTATTAATGAAGAAGCTGAATATGATAGATGACAGCGTTTAGCACATCATATGAGGCCGTCATCTTATCCTCACTTGAGCACTTCACTGTCAAAAAGATTTTCAAGTCCTGTGACCATTTCACCATCTGCTGTTTGGCCACAAGGCTTCTCCTCCACATCCTTCCACGGGAGCCCAGCACTTCAGAATAACTGCATCCCCCTTCTAATGCACCCGCTAGGCAAAACCTGTCTGCAGTGTTGCTGCCTGTAAGCATTTTGGTGATATTTTTCCCTCTAGCACCTAAGCAAACTGTGGCAGTGTGTAAAGTGATAGTAGTGGCCTAAAGGACTTTTCCTTTAATGTTAATGGCATCCTTGAAGCCATGAGGTTGAAAGGGTGCTTAATGGGGAGATCCAGCTAAATGAGGAGGATCAATCCTCCTCGATGCTGTGAGCGCTCGTTAATCTGCTGTGCCAAATACCAATGCCGACCTTGCAACTGCTGAAACTTGCAATGTCATGTAGACCAGAGTGTAACATCAGCTCCCCTCCGCTCCTTTCCTGCCCCCAGGCTTGGTGCTTCGGTTAAGGAGCGCCTTCCCGAAGAAACTATATTTGATCATGAAAAATACGGTTCCTAAACATATTGAAAGCAAATATTATTCCAAAAGGCAAAGAAGAGAGATCAAGTCTAATGCTCTTGTTTTCTTACTAACACAACACGGTAATATGGATTGATGAGGTGGAGAATACGAATATCTTCATAGCACTCTGAGGGACATTTTCTTGCCTCTATGAAACAGGCTGGCCATTTCAGGCCATGTCAAACTAGATTAATTTATCCATTCTTTTTGTTGTCTGAAAGCAGAATAGAGTTTTTTCAGTATTTTTTTTTCTTTTCAGTAGATGAATGTACTATAGGAATGTTTTGCTGCTTTGATACTGTATCAGTCAATTAGATACTATGGGGAAAATGTTTAATATACCTATAACTAAGAGGTAAGAAATTTGAGATCAAAATTTTCCCTCAACTGACTTCGTATTCTATGATTTATATACTTTTTTACAGTTTATTTTACCTTATTCTGTATGCAGACAAACATAAAAATAATTTTAATGCCTTAGATTGCATAGACAACTCTGACCCCTTCAATTAAAAAAAAAAAAAAAAAAAAAAAACAAAAAAAAACAAAGAAGAAAACGAGAAAAAGGAAGAAAGGAAGAAAGGAAGAAAAGTGAAAATGGAAGTTACTGACTGGAGGTATCTTCAGCTTCAACTATAATTTTGCAGAAAGATTCAGGCTAGATACAATAAGAAATTTATCTATTTCAAAAACAGGCACTGAAAGATATAAACCTTTAGGTTCCTGATCCTTGTAATAGGATAGCTCTGTGCTAGGTACGCAAGCTCTCTGTATAGCATACAGACAGAGCAAGATATTTCAGAATGTGATTCAGAAAATGTTCACGTTAGGAATACACAAGAGTCTGAGGTGAATACAACTCGTACCATCTTTGTTTTAAGTACTATTGTGCACTTGGTTTCCCAGACTGAAACTTGACCTGAAAACAAATTTCTGTTTTCTCTTAAGATGTGGCTAGAGGAAGAGACTACTCTTTTTATATCATAGTCTAGTAATTAAAACACATACCCAGGAACTACTGAAATGTGGGGCCTCACTCCTTCCTTAGCCTGAGTGTATTCACACACACGACGTTCAGAAAAGTGCCATAATCGTTAGGGAATAACTTTTTTTTTCTGTTTTCCTTTTTTTTCTTTTTCTTTTTCTTTTCTCTCTTTTTCTTTTTTTTTTTTTTTTTTTTTTTTTTTTTTGTGGAAGAGAGGTAAGGTACAAAAAGGGGAGACTGGACCCTATCCACCCTGTTAAAATGATCTCTCTAGTTGAAAAAAAAATCAGGATTTGTGATTCATTGGGCAGAGAGACATCTCTAGGTGCTTGGAGACTAGAAAAGAAAAGTAGGATAAATGTTGACATTTTTGAATCTACGCAGCAGTTGCTTGATGGTTTCAGGGTTGTATTTTATTTAAGTGCTTAAATTCTGCCTGTATCGTACTCAAACTCAGACTAGAATAGGTAAAGTAGAAGTCAGAGATTACAGCAGTTTATGATATATTCTCGAATTGTCTGGTTAATCTACAGCACTAAGGAGATGGACTGAACCAGTGTTGAAGCCTGTAATGATTCGCCTAGATAAATTTTGATGTATGGTGAGGTTCCTATAAACTGAAATAAGTAAACACTACCTATCTTGAAAAAACAAGTGGGAGAAGAGCTCAGCCAACCTAATTTCGCATTTCAGTGAAGTACTGCAGCTAATAAACTATTGTCTGTTAGAAATAGGCAATTTTTTTTTTCGTGGTGTAAAAAAAGACAATATGTATTCTTCAAGAATAAATTACATCAAGACAATCTAATATTCTTTTTAGAGGCTTTGTGAAGAATGAGTGGCTATTTTAACATCGGTAAATCTTTTGATTATCTTGCATGGACATTCTTATAGACACACTGCAGATTTATGATGACAAATCTATAATTCCTTATGATAGATGCATGATCAATTTTAAAATGCTATTGAAAGATTATTTCTCACTTTTTAGCTTTCTGATAAGAAAGATATGCTGAATGTCCTTGTTAGAGATCTACCTTGAATCCATTTTTGGCGTTTCCAACACTGATTTGAATGATGATAAGCCAAGTATGGTTATTAAATTTGTAGACCATGCTGGATGTCACTGCAAGCAGACAGGAAGACAAAATTAACATTCAAATTATGTTGAACCAAAAAGAAATACGGTCCAAAAAATTAAGATGTATTTCAATAGAAACAATTACAAGTATCTACTCCTAGAATAGAATAATCTACCACTTAAATACTGGGAATGTCTGACTGAGAAGAAACAAGGATCTAGAAGATTACAATGAAGAACAAGTTGAAGTTGAGTCAATGGTGTAATTCTAAAGAATGTAAATATCATACTGAATGTATAGAAAGAGATACTACAGAGATATACAGTAGTCTTTCTACTGTACTCTGCTCAGATGAGATATCACATGGCACAGTACCATGCAATTACAAAAACTGCACATCCTCTGGGGTGAACAATGTGGACAAATTGGAGACTGACTGCATTAAAAGTGGAAAAATTATAAGAAGTTTAGAAAACAGGATCATCAAGAAAAAATTAAAAATTAGGCTTATTTAATCTAGAAAAAAAATAAATTTAAGAGCAGACATGGCAGTGGTCTTCAAAACTGTTAGGGGCTGAAAAGATTAAGATTAATGTGAGAACCTATTCTCTAAGTTTATATCTGATAGAATGAGATATAATAGCTTTAAATTGCAAAAGAAGAGAGAAGAATAGGTTAGAAATTAGACGAGAAAAACTCATGCAAGGCCTACTTAGACTGGAACAAGTAGTCCAAGGAAGCCATGTAATCTTTATCATTGTAAAGAGCTTCTAAAACAAGACTTATTATGGAATTATTTAATAACTAATTATTCTTTTGCCCTAGGACAGTTTACTCTGCTCTAGAGAAGATGATTGGGCTACATGACACTTAGATGTCTTTTTTATCTAAAATTTTCATTTTTCTATGGCTAGGAACCTGATTCTGGGTATGCCATTAGCTTTCTATCTTATAGAATATACATTTGGAATGAACTCTAATTTGTGTGCAGAAATATTTAAAGTTATCACAACTTTTTCAAAATTCAAATATTTACATTGAGGAAATGTAAAACAGATTCTTATTCCTATATGCCACTGGTGATAAGGCACACTTTTGGTGTTGTTACCAGTTTGTAACTTTGTTTGGAATTTGGAAATTTTGAATTAAAAAAAACAATAAAAATACTAATAGTATCCATGTTTTTATTTAATTAAATCTGAACATCATTATTATTATTTATAGGATATTCGGAAATGCCAACTGATCAGTCAGGTTCAAAGCCCAAAGAGTGAGTGAGAATTTCTTCCCTGTGAGTGACGGAGCACTGGACCAGGTTGCCCAGAGAGGTTGTGGAGTCTCCTTCTGTGGAGATCTTCAAGGCCCGCCTGGATGCAACCCTGTCTAACATGCTCTAGGTGACCCTGCTGATCAGGGAGGTTGGACTAGATGATCTCCAGAGGTCCCTTCCAACCTTGCTAGTTCTGTGATTCTATAATTTTAGCAGGGTTTGGAGCATATATATTCAAATATGAAATGGAATAGGTGAGGTAAAAGACTTGAAAAGATCTAAAAGTATTTACTGAAGAAAGTAACTTAATGAAATTCCAGAGAGCACAATTCTACTCTTGCCTTTACCCTGTTCAAAAAGTTGGGGATGGTAGTTTCCTACTTGGTTATAGCCACCGAAGTCACTAACAGAAAATCACCTATAGCACTAATATATTTGATTGCCTTTTTAAAAATTATCTTCTAAGAATTAATCTTTGCTATCTGCCAAGAATAAGAGTTAACCAACATCTTCCTAAATAAGACTATCTCCAAGAAAGTAGTTAATTGCACAAGTATAGGCCATGACACCCTACACAGCATACTTTAAGAACTATTTATATGTCACAAGAAGCTTCAGATTCTCCCCTTCAAAATCTTTTGACAAGCATTCCTGGGAAATACAAACAGATACCAATCTGCCTTCCAGTTACTACTTCATGGATTCGTAGTAGGCCTTGCTGCTCTCAGAGTTCAAATTAGGACAGTCATGAAACCCGGCTTTGTCCCAAATGAACATGCTGAATATGAATGTGCACAACCAGGTGAAAAGAAATTAAGGTGTTCTCTTAGAAAAAGCCTTGCCAATTATCTGCATTTGCTGCAGGAAGCAGTATGTGTTACTACTGGAGAGATAGTGGACACATAACATGACTGTTGTTATACGAAATATGATGGAGTTATCGTTATAACCAAGCAAATGTGAGCTTTTGTGGGGCAAATGCATCAGGTTTAATTCAGTTTGTTACCTTATTCAAGGTAAATATGTTACTCTCGTTACTGCCGTTATCTGAATTTCTCTTGATCTATGGTATATTTATCCTCATACCATCAATGGCAGGAAAATGTGTTTATCTTCATTTCATATATGAAGAGATAGGGCACAAAGAGATGCACTTACCAAAAAACATAAATAGAAGTTAATGGTCTCCAGAGTGCATCTAATACCTGAATTATACACTTCCTTTTGCAGAGTGACTTTTGATAGTGCTCAGCTACTGGCATAACAGAACAGGACATAAAGTGTATTTCAACAAAGAACAGCTACAAAACATATTTAAGAACTAATAATATAAGTGAAGACCACAAATATATTCTAGGTTGCAAACATACGTAAGCATGATGTTGTTCACCTGTAGAAAGAGCCAATCCTTGCTAAGAGATATAATAATAAATGGACCAAGCATGAACTGTAATTGGGTCTGAATGTCAGTCCAGGAACCAGAGGCAGTTGCAGTCCATCATGGGCCAAAATTTTCTCACTGTAAACCCCTCTCCTTGAATGGTGAATTTATACCCTGAATTTACACCCTGAATGGAACAATAAATTCCAGTTTAAATATCAGCAGTCTCAGGTACCCTCCTTTCTAGCTGGGGAAAAAAAAAAAAAAAAGAAAAAAAAGAAAGAAAGAAAAAAAGAAGAAGAAGAAGAAGTGATCCTGAAAATCAAAGAGAGGAAAGAGAGTCTCTAGAGTCACTAAAAGCTAAGCTTTCATTAAAGATTTCATTTGGAAATGGAATGATGAACTTACTTATACAGGAGGTACCTGTGGGAAATACCATAGAGTCAAGTGAATAGAAACAGCTATGCTCCAAGCAGAGAGCAGAAAAATTGTTAATCACTTCAGCCTGAAAAGAAGGAGAGTGGTCAGAGACGGCAGTATGTTTCAGCAAAATCTGTCAAGCTTAAAATCCTTTAGCAGACGTTAGCATAGGACTTCTAATATCATTCCATGGGCAGGGCCCCAAAGCTCTAGCTGTACCCTGTTAGCAAAAAGGATCGAAGGTGAACTGTCTTCCAGGAAATGCTCAGAAAAAAATGTTTGGAGACTGTTCCCTGTTCTCAGATAACAACACTGTTTTAATGAGTCTTTCTTCTATAGTTATGAAATGATAATTTTAAAGGGAAACAGAAACAAGGTGCATTAAACAGCAGAACTGGGTCATCATTTTCTTAAGGGAATGAATTTATTAATTCAAAGTAGCCAAGAGGAGATGAGAAACTTCACTATCAAACTGATTTTTCTGATTTTTTTTTCCTCTTAGATGAGGAGATCGTGAACAGATGTATTTAAATTAATTAACCACAGTTATGGTATGTTTTGTGTATATTATGTTAATTCACTAAAATGATTTAAATGTTAGTTATTTAAAAGGACACCTCATGAATGGAGCTCGACTAAAAAGTTTTCCATGAAACCTTCTTGTTGGAAAGTACTTAGTAAAGTTTTGGTAGCTAAAACTCAAAAACATCACAAGAAATAGATCAATTAATTTCTTAATTTAAAATGCTGGGTTTTTTTAAATCTCAAAATAAATAAGTTAATAATTTTTGAAGTAAAAATAATCTAGTTTCTCAATTCAGAATATTTATTTTGTTTTAAAGCTAAATTATAGAAAGTGACATGAGATTTACAGTTAAACAATAATATGATTCCATATCCAAATTAAATATGTTGAGATCGTTTAAATAAATTCTATCTGTCGGATTGGATTGGATTGGATTGAATTGAATTGAATTGAGTTGAACTGAATTTTAAGAGGATTAGAAGGGGAGAGTGTTTTTGTTTGACTAGTATTTTTGAGATTCTGAAGACAAAAAATTAAAAATCTAAAAAATGTTCACAGAGGAAATTAAGTTTGCAGCTAGTATGACATTGTTGTAATTTATGCTCCTTTATATTGATGTCTCTTTAATTGTATTGTCTTCATCTTTCAAGCCACAAGTGATATCAGGATCCCTTTTGGGTCTGTGTGTTATGAACACACAGCAAGATAAATGCTGTTCAGAGAATTTACTGTTTGCGTAGAAATGGTGAATAGACAAGTAGACATACGACCTGCATGATCCGGCAGATAGTTAAGGGTAGTAAGGATAGTAAGAACAGAATCCTAACTGCACTCATGAGTTATTTTACATGTTTTTTTTAAGGCCTTGGACATTAGCTCATACATTCTGAATTGCTTTGAGGTTGTCTGGGCTCAAGTTTTAAGGGTGGCATAGGTAGTTTTCTTATATTAATTATTTAATTAATTAAGAATTAACAGTTAATTAATTATTAATTAATTTGATTTTTTCCCCATGCTGTGTTTTCTAGCTGTTTGAGACCTCTCTAAGCCCAACCAACACTACTTGGCTGCTTTGCTTGTGTAGCTCTTCAGAGTGATGTTGCATTGACATGGTTGCTTAGTTCTGCATGAGGAGCAAAAGATGCATCTTCTTCATGTGTTCTGCCAAAGAACATAGCCTTGCAGAAAACCACCTCTCATCTGAGAAAGTTAATTCTATAAAACAAGCCACGTTATCATCACAGTGTCTTCCACCTCAGCTGTGTGCCACAGCTCTGTACCAGCCCCGTGAAGAAGCCGCTTCCTCAGTTACTGCTTCAGCGTGCAGCTCCAAATGAGGCACTGCACTGGGAATATAAAGTGGCACCATGATGATGGAATATCAGAGCTGCTCTAGATTTATTTCATTTCCCCAGAGCTGCTTTTAGCTACTCATCTCCAGACTGTTAGAGATTAGTTAAAAAATAAAAAGAAAGAGATATACTTTAAAAAACCCCCTCCAAACCAGATTACATTTGCATGAAATTGAGACTTTCAGATTGAACATCTTATACAAAAAGAACTCATAGGCCTTGAACTTACCATCTAGCACAAAAGGTAATTGAAGTGAAGCAGCCCAGTCTCAGAGCAATTATTAAGAAAAATATCTGGTCGAAGACATTTAAGTGAAATTTATTTTGAGCAAAAATGATGGCTTATTAAAAGAGAGAAAGACATTGATGCCAACGATAATCCCTCTTGAAAGAAAACCTGTAGAAAAGGCATATTTCAACAGGCTACTTTCTACTTTTTTATTTTACAAATTTTATGAATACATATATATATATATATATATTTTCCCATTTTAAAAATAATAAAAATAAAATATTTTAGTGGGCTTAAAATAGGTTATAGTTCTTTAGATATTTAGTACATACAGACAGCTCCAGGATTTCAGGCACATTTGATTTGATTTCATTTGATTTGTACCTTTAGGAATGAAACTTGCCACTCTTCCCATACAACGAAAAATTCAGACCCTTCACATTCCTATTTGCAGACAGCTGTATCAGGAAGGTTGTGATTTCATCATACTATCTCAGGAGCATAACATGGTTGCTGTAGTTGGTCAAAAAACAAATAAAATGGTATTGTGTCTTTATTCTTAGCAATGACTAAACTGTACAAGTCTCGTGCAATCACAGCTGTTAAATATGGACAATATCTTGATGGTACCAGTTTATCTGTTGTTGACTTGTCATAATTAATTTCAGGTGTAAGAGTCAAAGAGCCTTCTAAAACTCCCATTTGGGAAACTATTCTACACAGTCATATCCCTGACTTTCAGGAAGATCATCTTGATAATCAGCCAGCATGTTGCCTTTCATAAATTTCTTCCATTACTCCCACATACATTTTCAACATTATACCTACTTAGATTTTTTCAGATATTTCTGGCAAAGTTCATCCTATTGGTGCCAATAAAAGCTAGCAAAAAATGCAGCTCTAAATTCCCTCACTGCTTGCAAAACATCTGCTGAGAAACTTAAACTGACTTGGCTTTTTTGTGTGGCTCAGACGTAGCATAGAATATTATTCTGTGTTTTGTGCTTCCCTGTCTATAAAAATGATGGTAGTACTTCTGCTTCAATAAATATGCTCTGTGATAGCAGGATTATTACCAGCCAAATAAATGACATAATACATTTCTTCAGTTTCACTTGAGTCTCCTCTTCTACTTTGTGAATTTTCGCTGCATGCTGTCTACAGCAATTTTGCATCTCAAATCTCTCTGAAAGGCTGGCTCTCGTTTATGTTCACTGAAACTCTCCTATAGACCAAACAATTATCTGATAACAATTTGCATATTAAGACAATGATAAAAAGAAACTTAGATTAAAAAAAAAGTTACATCCCAAAAATCCCTGAGTAGGAGAAAATGTAGCTCATTATTCCATTAGGCCATAAAGAATTTATTATCTCATATTGGTAACCTTCAGTGTGACAGAGCAGATGTCTTTTTTTTTTTTTTTTTTTTTTTTTTTTACTGAAAACCTTGCTGTTTTGCTTTGTAATGCAGATAAGAACTTAGCAATTTATATTCAGATAGTTTAACTGGTTCAATTTCTGGGCAAGAGGAGTAGCAAGAGCAACATGCAGTTTGTCTGGCTCTTTTCTATCAGCTTGAAGTATTACTATATACTGTACTATATTAAACTTCATCTGGAAAAAAGCACAGTCTGTTCTTTTTAAGCTTCTTAATAGTTTCTAGTACTGATTCATTGGAAGTGGAGCTAACAGATTGTTGTAGTTAGACTGTAGGTGGGGATGCACATGCTTTAGTTCAGAACAAAATTCCAGCCTGAAGCAGGGATAAGTCTTTCGGATGATGATGTAATCAAAGGTTTTTTTAAACATGCAGACATATGGGAGCAGCATTTGAGCTGGGCTTAGGGCCAGACTTGCAGGCAGGCAACAGCCAGGATTCAGACTGGCGTTTTGAAAGAGCCCAGCTCCCAGTTGCTGTAAGCACAGGACATGTTTCTGAAAGGCATCAGTTAACAGCTCCGATTATGCCACTGACAAAATTTCAAGAGTTGAGGCGCGTCCTGTGCTGTCTCCTCCAGCAGAAACAGTCACAATATAGAGGTGCAAGCCTGCGAACATGGACATAGAGATGGAGTCTGGTGGGGAGCGAGGAGATGAATATAGATGGACTATATTTCATTTCGGTTGTACTTTGTGTAGTTTTGAGTCTTTCGTGCTGAATTAGAATTAATTAACTAAAAGTAAATTAATCCTTTCCTTCCATTTATTTTTTTCTTTAGGATCTTTTACTAAATTTAAAAGTGGAATGGATAGATTCCCAGAAGGTAGGTAGCTTTGTCCCATGGGACTGGCAGAACAAGTTGCTTTGGTTCTAGGACACAGGACAGGACTTCTGCAACAGTTTTCACATCATAAGGAACCTAGCGCCACACAGATAGTATGGAGATTCTCTCGCACTGTGAACCTCTCATCTCAGCCTCAAGGAAACAGGAAAGGAAATGTGGTGTAATGTAATTTCTCCAGCATTCCTTACTAATGTTGCACCTGTACCTTCATGCACACACAAGTTTTCCTCATAAAGGAAATATAAATATTTTTCATAAAGGAAAATAAATCTTTTTTTTTTCCATCAAGAAGTATTCATTATCCCCACAGTATAGCTCGGATTAAATATACATACCTCATCAAACCTTTTTCCACAACCAGGGAATTCACTATGAATAATTAATTAAGCAGAGTTTAATCAGCAACGATCATGACAAGAGCTCCACTGGTGGATTTGTATGAGCATCGTGAAGCAAAGCTGCTTTCTGTTTTCACCAAAACTCCCTTGAACTCATGCCACGCAGCTCTAGTTTTCCCGGCTGGAGAACTTAGTCACTTTCAGATTTAGAATGTCAGGATGTTTTTCTTCCAAATGTTAAAACCAAAGCACTTTGTTAAGTAGCCTTGGTATTTTAGCATGTTTCCTCTCATTTGAGATGAGGCTTTGCTTCATGTGTGGTTTCACAAAATATCTCTACTTTTATAAATGATCAGATCACGTGATTTGTGCCAGAGCAACATTCATTTGACTGTAAAAGAATTAATACACCTTAAGTTCATTGCAAGAGCTACTACTTTTCCAGTATTGTAATTAAATCTACTTTTGGCTTTATGGGAAGCCTCAGGGTAACAGTTTGTACTTTCATAACGCTTCCAAACAAAGGGTTCAGTGTTTGGAACACAGAAGAGATCTAGGTCTGTAAGTTAATTAGACCTGACTATGGAATTTTCCATTGACATTTTTTGACAGAAAATTAAGCCTTTAGAATTTCAATTTCCTTGTGCTATAGCACGGAACATTTTTACTTCAAAATTCTGCAAAATGTTCCATAGTAACGTTAGATATACTGCTTTTTTATTTACTGAGGAACAGCAAACCAAAACATTTAATGTGAATAAATGAGAATATTCTTTAAAAAAGTAGTTATTTCCTAACAAGCAACTTAATTTTAATTTAGATGGCTTCAAGGCCTCATAGAAGTTATAAATGACTGACCCCCATTTTTCCTTCCTTCTGAGTTCTGAGGCTCTACAACATCTTTCATGATGCATCACGTCTTTGCCCTCCAGTTGAACTGCTTCATGGGAATCGCTTGATGCTGATGTAGCACTGGAAGTGTAGCTTGCCCTCGGAGCATGACACATGGGGAAGCTTGGGGAACCTGATCTACCATTCCCAGAAAGCACTGCAACAAGCGAGTTTGAAAATCCTACGACGTTTTGTCCAGGCATGGTTTGCGTAGTAATGGATTTACGCAGCAGAGAGGAAAGTGAAAGTTGGTGCGTGTTAGCTGAGGGGATCAGCATGCAGCCTCCTGTTCTGGTTGGGTACCATTTGGAAATCTCATAAGGTCTCAGTGATTCACTCCTGATATGAAGTGAAGATAATAATATTGCCTTTCTTCTACTCTTTGTCTCTTTTGACTATTCCCATGGCAAGATCTTCAAACTAGAGACAGCCTTTTATGTTCATATACAAACAGTGCAGAGTCTAATTCAGCCTCTAAACTCTAGTGCCAGAGTGATAGGGATGATTACACAGATGGGCACAGAGTGCCTGGTGGATCCAGGGCCCAAGGCCATGAAAACAGATGAGGACAGAGACAGCCAGCTTTTCAATTCTCACTACTTCACATGCATTTTCAGTGTCAGTGCTTTTATATTCTTATGCTGGTAGGCAAAGAAGGTTTTTCCTTTCGCAGTTTCTTTTGCATACAAGCTGACAGAAATAACTGAAGGATAAGCAGTTCCTTGCTCAGTCTTATTAATTTGTGTTTCTGTGGAACACTATTCAGAAGTTAGGACATTATTTTGGATAAGAGAGAGTTTCTACCTTAAAGGCCCTCTGATTTAAACAAAACAAGAAACAGATTTAGAAAGCTAGAGGAAGATACACAGGGAAGCAAAAGGACAGTCTTGATCCGTATGATTGTTGGTGGTACCGGCATATTCACTGTTTAAGAGCCATGATTTTTCTGTAGGCCTGGCAGGGAAGAAATTTTCTATGGGATATAGACAAAGAACAATAAATGTATCTGTTGATATTAACTGCCAACTTTTCCAAAGGGGAAGAATAGCTTGAAAGGAATTGTGAAGATTATTCTGTTGGAGTGATTGACATTTAATTAAAAAAACAAAAACAATAGAAGTACATTTAGTTCCTCTGTGCTCTTGTGATCTCTGTAATGCTAATTTTCAGTTTTGCCACACATTCTCCTGAGTCACCGGAAGAAATTTCATCACAGGATAACTTTTATCTTTCAGTGTACTTAAAATATTGTTGGTGTTCAGACTGCATTATAAGGTCCTGTTATTCTTAGTCATTGTTTTGTTTTGCAAATATTCAAAATGCTACACCTAAAAATACAGTATAGCATTTATTTTTAGATTTTTTGAAGAAAACTCCAGAGCAACTGACCACATTCAGCAAAGAGACTCAGAAAGGAGTATGTAATTTATTATATATTATTGTAGACATCTGGACACACAGATATTCATGGGCTTAACCTCTTTGGTTACAATAGAGACAGAGGTACCTAAACACAATTGAGGTTCCTAAGAGGCTTTGAGGATCTTGGCTTAAAAACAGATAAATAAAACAAAATCTTAATGCTGTTTTGTAAAGATTTGCACACTGATTTCTCTGCAAATGCGTTATGTATTCTTTAAATTCCTTATTGTTTCCAAAGCAAGAAAGGACTGCAAATCTTAATATAGGCATACATGTTTCTGTTTGTATTTAGGAAACTATGGTGAAAGCGGAATGGAAGCTTTCAAAGACATGTCAGCCAAGGAAGGGATCTGCATTGCACACTCCTACAAGATCTACAGCAATGCTGGGGAACAGAGCTTTGACAAGCTGCTGCGAAAGCTACGGAGCCATCTGCCCAAGGCAAGAGTGGTCGCCTGCTTCTGCGAAGGCATGACTGTGAGGGGGCTGTTAATGGCTATGAGGCGCCTGGGACTTGCTGGAGAATTTTTGCTACTAGGCAGGTGAGTAATAAGGTGCAATTATAGCCGGTCTCTTTTCCAAGTGGTGCAAAATAAAAGATAGTCCAGTCAAGCATACATAAAACACGGTTTCTCATGGTCTCTCATGGTCACTAGACCATGTCTTAGTGGCACATATACAATAGACATACATCATTCTCAAATGTACTCCAGGCAAACACAAGTCTGTTTAGCCAGTCTTAATAACAGCATTGTGTAAGGGAAGACTGACACACGAGTATTTGATTTATGTCATCCGTTTTATTCACATCACTTTAAGCCACATCATGTTTTAAGAATTGATCTGACCTCTGGCTCAGGTGTCTTCAAAGAGGTCTCTTCAAAAGGAAGAGAGTGTTAACCACCATCTTTACTTCTGGAGCAAATGGGCTGATCTGTGCCTACTGTCCTGAAGGCAATGTATAGGTGATTGTTTCTGTTATGTGGATTATAATAATTATTTCTCTTATGCATGATAATAATGGCATTCTGTGGCTCCAGTGATTCTTTCCCTAACTACCAAGGGGAGAAAGGCAAACTCACTCAGTTGCATTTTACTCAGCAGTGAAAGACTCTGGGACAGTTTTGCAGAGAAATAGAAGATACTGATGTATATTATGAGGATCTTTGTATTTGCCACATCAGCAAATGGATCCTAAGATGAAAGAAGAAAAACAGAGTGTCTCACCACAAAACAGAGCCCACCAACCGTCAACTACTGTGCTTTGCTCTCATTCTGGTGTCGATAGTAGAAGGATGACCTTATGAACAGTGTGGGAACAGGAATAAAATAATGTGAGTAAAACTAGCTGCCTTGGTACGACCATCACAGAATCATGTAAGAAGTGCAGCTCTGCCCAGCTGGTTTGAAAGCCATGACATTTAGACTCTCTTTGCTGGTAGCACATCAGCCTCTGTTCACAAAGCATCCTGTGGTACACAGCTGCCCTTCCACCTCAGGCAAAGGAGGAAGGAGATAGATGACAGTAGGAGACTCTTCTTCCTTCATTATTCTTTTGTGGAAACCTGCTTTTTTCGTAGTTTGATATGTGAATTGCTTACTTATTTCTCCATCTTACAGTTACTATGGCTGATCTTCTTTTAAAATGTATTTGCTCAATAAACTTTTCTATGGATTATCTTGATCTTTTTCTTGCCTGACTTCTGAAGGGACTACAGCCCTTCAGTGAGAATTCAGTGAGATTCAGTGATTCAGTGAGAATCACCTAAGTGTAGTAAGATATCTATTTTTTATATCTTTCTATGCGAGTTAGTTGTCAGGATTGTCATTATAGTCAATGGAGAAAAACAAGACCTTCTTAGGCATTATTTGTAACAAACCTGTTTAAAGTAGCTCAGAGGAATCACATTCTAGAAAGGGGCTTGCATAGAGACTTTCTAGATAACCAGCTCAGTTGGAAAATCCTACTTGCTAGCAATCAAGAGCAAAGTGCAGCAAATGCCACCTCCACTATCTTCATCTGGAACTGTTGCCAGCTGAAAGACCTGTGCTGTCTTTTTCTCTCCTAAACCTAAGAAGCTGTCACTTCATTGCAACACCTTGTAAATTCAGAAGGACCAAAATATCATTTTTCAAAAGTTACAGTTGCTCTTAGATCCTGCAGATTTCAAATCACACTTAATTTTGTATGGGATTTACTTATGCACAACAGCACTAGAATTAGCCCTCAGAGATTCTTTTATGATTAAGGACTTTAGGAACTGATGACTGTGAATAAGACTGGAGAACACAGCTTAGAGCTCTTCCAAAAAGCAAGGTCTAGAGAGAACTGGCTTTTGCTCAGTGAAAAAATCTCTGTTTCTAGCTGTAGGGGGAATTGCCATGCCTAATTATAAAGAGAGGGTTTTTTTTCAGTACTGGCTTACAGCTAGTATATTAAAAGTGATAATTTCCTTCAGAAGTCAAAATGTTAATCTCTTTTGAGTTAAAGAAATGAAAAAAAACATATTTTCAATTCTATTGGACTAATTTATGTACACCCTTGTCTGTGGCAATATTATATAGGTTATTTGTCAAAAACATAGCAAGAAATAGAAGTGCTCAGAAAGAAAGGAATAGAGATGTGTAGGGAGACCTTTTAAATCCTTTGTATTGACAGACACTGAAATTCTGAGGCAAAGGCTGAGAAGTGGCCACTCAGACATAGGTTAACCTGTCCCCAACTAGTAGCTTCTGGAGAGCAGATATAAATCAGTTGCACCAGCAACAGGTCTGTCACTCATCCACAGCATTTCTATGTTGTATTTCAGCTGAGGACAGCTGGAGTACAGTATTCCGTCTATATATGTTTCTGCCCTTGGGATCTAGGATCATCCCTTCTTCTTTCAATAAGAACTGTTCAGATCTGGTATTAAAAAATAGCTACTAAGCAGACATAAAACATTCAGCTTTCTCTGCTAGGGACTTTTACTCTGCTTTTAACCACCCTTACTCAGAAGTGAAAACTTGTTTCAGTTCAGCAAGACTTACGTGCGGAGTAGAGAAGGTTGTGAAATGGTTATTTCTGTTCCACAGAAATGTTCATTACCTCAAAAGTATTCTCCTTTTGCTATGGGAGAATCTCTAGGCTTCTCAGGAGGAGGAAAAAAAAAAGGCACCTTGCAGAAAAGCTTCTTGACATAGGTGGGAGGTGGGATGTATTACAGTAATGTCTTTGTCCTCTGATGGCCTGAGATTCTGCAGGGATTTAAACCTGCATTTCTCAGAACCCAGAGGTGCTGAGGTGTTCTCTTGGATTCAGCTGTTTGGGTCTATTTGCTATAAATGTGTAATGGTTGGTCCATAGCTAGGTTGATTTTCTGAAGCAAAACCTACAGCACTCACCTGGAATGGACTTGACAACAGAACTAGGACAAACTTACAACCAGAATAGCTTGAAGTGAACAGTTGGTTCAAACCACTCAGAAGGGAAAAAAACTACATCTAAATAGCTAAATAAAAGATGGATCATGCAGCTAATTTCTCTTGCAAAGCTACACAGGAAAAGGATTAGGATAAGATGTATTCATGCTCTGATTCTGGAGTTGCACTGGACTGCCCATTAAACTAATATAGTACTACTAATATAGAAATAGGACATTGCCACCAGAAGGGGGACTGCCTGTGGCTAAAGTGTAGAAAAAAACACACATAAAAAAATTCATCTACTAATGGGTTCTTATCTGGCCCCCTACAAATGTGTTTGGTTTTCTCTTTCTTCTGTGAAATAGAGAATTATTATTGTTATTATTTTTAATGCACAGCAAGGCCAAATTCCAAAAGCCAAACAGCAGTTCCATAGTTTTCTGCTTCCTCTAATCTTTTTTCTTCTATATCTCATTTTTTCCCCCTAAATATTTCCAACTGAAGCCTTACACAACTAATGCTAAGTTTGGAGGGTATGAATTTCATGTCACCTGTTTTATGCTCCACTAAACAGAAAACGGAGTGGCAACAAGCATACCTATCAAATAAATCTAGACACTTGTAGAACCGCATGGGGAATAGAGGGAGGAGAAAAGATATCCTTCAATGAATACTGCACTCTTGATGTGCTGTGCAGTTCCTGAAATTGCATTGCTTGCCTGTGGCAGAGATGAAAGATGGTGAGCCATTAGTGAGTGTAGCATTCTAGAGCTTTTTGATTCATTGAAAACATTTTAAATGCTTTGCAAATATTTACCTGATGCACCTTGAAGAATTGGACTTAACCTCAAATAAAAAGGTGAGTGTGTTGTTTTTAAGTGTAAAGAAAAGTGCTTTTTTAACTTAACCATTATTCAACTTAATTGGGCAGCAGGATGCATCGATCAGTGCTTATTACTTCTAACATCCACAAGTCACATGCCAGGAGATATCCTTACAGATAAAGTTGATTAGAAAATAAATAATATGCTCACAGAGCAGCACAACTGATTTTGGAACATATTTCAGAAAGAAATACAGAATATTAATCGTGTAAATAAAACAATTCGTCTTTAGTTGATTTTCAACTGTTTCTTATTGTATTAAATAGTTGGCCCAGACAAATATTAGCCACAACTAAGCTTATGTACCTCGACTATATCTGTACTAAATAAAATAGAGTTAGAGAATAGATTGCAGTACCGGATTTTTTTTTCTTTTTTTTTTTTTTTTTTTTTTTTTTTGACGTACTCCCTAGCATTATTTTAGCCAGTAGCAACTAACACTTCTGATGGGATCCAGACACAGTGCTGGTGACAGCACACTCAGGGATTGTTCCCACAAGGCAGTGTGGACACAGATGGTCTGTTCTAGGCTCAAAGTGTGTTAAAATATATGGATGCAGGCCTTGCCATGCCTTTTACTTCCAGACCTGAGAACTGTCCCTGCTTTGTTTTATTTAACAGTATAAAAGTAGCTATTGTATAAACCTACAGAACAAGAGACTGGATCTTTTGCAAAGGAGTTGTAATTCTATATGGGATATAGTAGGGCTTCTCCTAACTTAAGGAGAGGAGAGGAAGAGGGAAATGAGGAAGGAAAGTAGAGGTATGCTTAACCACCTGATAGCCTTCCATAAAGGCATGATTGGCTGGGTAGGTGAGGAGAGAGCGGTGGATGTTGTATACCTTGACTTCAGCAAGGCTTTTGACACCGTCAAAAGCTAAATGATACCTCATAGTCAAGCGCAAGAAGTGCGAGTTAGATGAGTGGACCGTGAGATGGTTTGAGAATTAGCTGAAAGGCAGAGCTCAGAGGGTTGTCACCAGTGGCGTGGAGTCCAGTTTAGGGTCTGCAGCTAGTGGAGTTGCCCAGGGCTCAGTACTGGGTCCCACCCTGTTCAACTCCTGCAAGTAGGGAGAAATAACCCCAGGGTCCAGTACAGGCTGGAGGTTGTTGTTATCAGCTGTAAAGCAGCTCTGCGGAGAAGAATCTGGGAGTCCTGACAGACAGCAAGCTGACCATGAGCCAGCAATGTGCCCTTGTGGTCAAGAAGGCCAATGGCCTCCTGAGGTGCATTAGGAAGAGTGTTACCAGCAGGTGGAGGGAGGTGATCCTGCCCCTCTACTCAGCCCTGGGGAGGCCTCATCTCGAGTCCTGTGTCCAGTTCTGGGCTCCCCAGGACAAGACACACATGGAGCTACTGGAGAGAGTCCAGTGGAGGGCTACAAAGATGATCAGAGGGCTGGAGCATCTTCCCTACAAGGAATGGCTGCGAGAGCTGGGCCTCTTCAGCCTGGGGAAGAGAAGCCTGAGGGGGGATCTTATCAATGTGTACAAGTACCTGAAGGGAGGGTGTCAAGAGGGTGAGGCTGAACTCCTTTCAGTGGCGCAAGTGACAGGACAAGAGGCAACGGGCACAAACTGAACCACAGGAAGTTCTCCTTGAATATGAGAAAGAACTTTCCTCTGAGAGTGATGGAGCACTGGAACATGTTGCCCAGAGAGGTTGTGGAGTCTCCTTCTCTGGAGATCTTCAATACCTGCCTGAATTGATCCTGTCTAACATGCTCTAGGTGACCCTACTTGAGCACGGTCATGCTACATGACCACCAGAGGTCCCTTCCAACCTCAACCATTCTGTGATTTTGTGATGCTCTATATAAAAATTACTCAAGGTCTCCAGCTTCAAAATGACATTCTAAATGCAAAGCTGAATTACTGGGACTTGCTTTTCTCTTTATGTTGTAAATTCCAGTTTGTGTATCATGTATCATATAAAACTGGTAGTAACTACCACAAAAAAAGAGAAATTATTTTTTCTCATGAAAAGAGAAATTAATTAAGTTGATCTTGAGTTTCTTTTGTATAAAATGACAAAATGGGACACATACAGTCAAAAAATCCAGCACGGATGGAAATTATTCCTTGAATTCTGATGTTGATTCTCATTTTCAATCTTCCAATTGGAAAAATTTGGCCAAAATTCAGAGTTATTCTGCAAATGGCTTTTAGATATTTATTCAATAAAGGGCTTCTATAGATGTTACTATAACAGGTCTTAGTTACAACATCTGCAGCAGAGGGATGGGATATCCAGAATTAAAGACCATTCCACAGAATTTCCATGGTTCCTTGAAGTGCAGTCAGGATCTGACAACCTCTTCCATAAAGGTCCTTGAAAAGTCTAAGGATCATGCTGTGCATTTTCAGAACTCACTAGATTGTGTGGTTTGTAAGAGTCTGACTAGGCTGTGTGCGAGGGTGGGGAAACCCTCCAGAACATGCTGTGATTGGCAGAGGGTGTCCAGCTGAAGGTGGGTAATGGGAGGAACACCTCTTCTAGCAGTGTGATGATCACAGGCAAATGAAGTGTTCTCCTGCAAGAGCGTAGAAGGCAGCTCAGGAAACGCTTAGTGTTGAGCAGCGTAGTGGTAGTGAGAACGAGTCAAGTATTAGGAAATTGTACTCAGAATCTGTGCCCATTCTTCTCAAAACAACACAAGTATTCTCTAACCTTCACAAATTGCTTCCCAAGTCCTGAATCTCTGCTAATAAAAAATAGCTATTTAGCTCCTGTGGAGAGAGATTGGAGGAAATTATTACCAATTCTGAGGCTCTCAGATATTGCAGCAAAAAGGGTTAAGTAGAAGGAGAGTAATAGGAATGAAGATAAGAAAGAAAAACAAAATGTGGACGACTATTTGTTCCAGAAAGTAGTGTGACAGATAGGAAACTCAGCAATGTATGAATAAAATCTGATCGGATACCAAAAAAAGGCTGCTCTTGCTGAAAGGAAATTAAAGCAAGATACATGAGCAGAGAGAAATGATTTTCTTTCAATAATTTAAGGAGAAATCTTTAGTAATACTTACAAAAGTGCCTGTTAGATGAAGAAAGATCTCACCACAGAGGACATAATAATTTCCCTCCTGAAAGGTTGGTGCATGTGAATGCTGTAGCTTACATGCCTTTTTCTGTGTTTGTATCAAGTCCAACTGTTGAGAAATTTCTATGAAATGAATAAGGATATGAAATTCTGCAGAACTGAAATATATTCTAATTTCATTTTTGGTTATTTCTGCTGCTTCAGGGAATGGAGTCTGCTCTTTTTTTGTTGAATCCACACTGGATAGGAGACTGCTACAGCCTCACCTGAATGTTGTTGCGTCTGACACAACTTTCTGCAGCCCACTCATTTATATCTGTGTTCTCTTGTTCAGATATCAATGTGTAGCCCAAGAAGGCACCTATCATATTATACCTTGTAATTAAATGCACTGTAATTAGCAGTATAAGTCAGAATCTTAACTGCCACCTAAAAGATAATGAACTTAAAGTAAAATGAAGGTTTGCTTTTCCAGAATTGCAAAGAAGACTGGGGAAGTGAAAAGCTGTCTCCCCTCCTGTATCCAAATGGTATCCTTAGTCAGAGGTAAAGCAGGGTTGGTGCATATCCAGACTAGTGGGTAAAGAATGACTCGGCTCTGATGCAGTCATGTTTTATCAGGCAGCCTTGTAGCTCAGAGGCCAAGTTTACCAATAGCCTCTCCCAACTGTGTCATTCTGCAGAAGGGAGCAGCAGAGCTGGCCGAGGCCATTTGCACAGAAAGGAGTATTCACTGAGACGCAGCTACTCCAGCCTGGGAATGATATGTAGTATGTTAGAAATGATATGATCAGTAGAAATTCTTTATTTATTTGGTATGAACCACAAAAGACTAATGTAACTAAGGACCCTCACAAACTAATGCTTGGAGGATTTCAAATTGAAACAGTCAACCTTAATTTCTTTTCTCCTCCTTTTATTGTTCTTTTGTGTCTGTCTTACTTTAATAAATACTGCATCATACAATTCAATTTTACAATCATGGTTATGGAAGGAGGCAGACAGGAGGGAAAATACGCTAACCAAGTTCGGAGGAATGTCTTCATTACATGCTTACAGAAATCTCCACTGGGGATTTCACACAGTTTCAAGGAAATATCAGGGAAATGTGTGTGCACCCATTAGCAAGTGAGCATACTTTTTACTTACATCAGTAGGAGATATGCATGTTTCTGAGAGGAACTGCAGGTCATATACATCTGAAAACATAACATAAGCACATAAACATGGCTGTCCTCTGTCAGATCAAAGGTCAACCTAACCAATGTATTACATCTGGAAATGGCTAACAGTAGCAGTATGGAGAAAACTGAGAACAAACAAACATGGAGCAAAGTTCTTCCAGCGCATCCCTAAATCTTCCATTGATCTACAGTTCAGGAAACTCCGAAATCAAAGGTGATGGCTTTGTAAGGAAAATCCTTGTGAACCGTAGCACAATGAGCAAAGAGGAAGATGTATGGTCAAGGGTAGGTCATGGATGCAGAACTGCGGCCTAGGAGATATGAGTTTTAGTTCTAATACTGTCACTATCACTGTTAGTGACTTTGCAGGCTCATCACATTTCTATTGCTTCACATTCCTTCTGCAAGTTTGTCTTTTATGACTACATTAGGCAGCGAGCAACTCAGGGCAAATTATCTTTTACTGTGGATCTGTGTTGAACTTTTGACAACACAGCTCCAAGCTCTTCTGATTGTTTGAGTACTATCATAAAGCAACACTACAGCAATGAGCTCAGTAGTCAGTCTTGCTCAACAAGAAATGGATAATTAGTTGGTGCTGATAATGAATATACCCTTCTGTAATGACATGACAAGTCAGATATCACAAGACAAAAGCATGTCCAGTTAAATGACTAACTTCCTGAAGGATCTGATCTTCTTATTTAGGACTGACATTAACATCTAAGAGAAGGTGACTTTCATTGCATAGGATTGTAGGATTGCTCCACAGGATTGTAGAAAATAGTGCTTGCTGGAGCCTTAGGATGTCATTGAAGTGTTTCACTTCTGCAATGCAGGCTCATTTCTACCTAATTCATGCACGATGGATGGTTGTTTGCAGTCCTTCCAAGACAAGGATTTCACAGCTTCCTCAAGTAATTAATTCCTGTGCTTAGTTATTCCGTATACTTTTCTTAATGTTCAACTTTTTTTTATTGCTTTTTGAGTCCATTACTTCTTGTTCCTGTGGACAAAAGTAGCAGTTAATTCCCTGCCCTTCTGAGTCTATCATTTATATATTTGAGGACCTAATCCTCAGTCTGCTCTTGACAACTTTCAGTATAAAAAGAAAATACATTTTACACTTTGGAATAACACAAGATATCTATTCTCCCAGTAGATATGAAATATGGAGGAAAAGGGCAGAAGAAAACACAAAGAATCTTTTTTTTTTTTTTTTTTTTTTTTTTTTAATTTTCATTGTCAAAAGACAAACCTAGGAGGTGACCTACATAGTTGAAAAACTAAACAGTGAGGCAGTCTCAAAGACATCTCCACATTACCAACAGACACATAGGTTCAGTCCTGCAGGAGATAAAGTCAATGGAATTCTTGGGAAATTGTGCCCATTTATGGATGCATCTCTACTCTCCCATAAGATATATATGCTTATGATATTACCCTTGCCTTTAAGATTCTGCATTTTCTTAAGACTCAGGAAGACTAAAAGTAGTTCACTTAAGAATATTCTCTTCAAATTCATATTCTAAGAGTGATAGGCAATGCTCATTGAGAATTTTCTGAGTTGAGCCCATTTTGAAGATGAAAGAGACTTAAGGCAAGAAACTAAAAATATTCCTGGAACAATGAAAGTATTTTCTTTTTAAGCTTGAGAAAAATGAGATACTTTCTTCTTAAAAGCAAGAACTCAAGAGATGAAAAGAAATCCAGTGCTTAAATGCCAGCATTCCACCATTACTGTGTAGGCTACACGATAAAACGTAGCTATTTAAAACATTAAAAATAAGACTGAACGCATGATCCAAGATCCAGTATATATTCCTAGAAAGATTTAGAGTCATTCTGAGCAGGATGAAAGCTAGCTTTGTCCTTGAAATTTTCTGATCTTTAGGAGAACAGCTATAGACTTCTGGTTAAAGAGGTAAAGTAAACCTACAGTGCTTTCAATTTAATGATTGCCTCATGTTTTTTCGGAAAAAAAAAAAAAGTGTATTTCTGTTCCTTTATAATGACCATAATGAGAAATAAAAGAGAGGCTAGCTGGAAGACACTGAATAGAGGTTAAGATCTGTTTCCTTTTCACCACATTTCTCTATATTGTGTGAATGTGTTATTTTTCATGGCTTATTAATTTTTTGTCCGTTTGTTTTATGATGTAGCTCTTTATCCACACCAACCTAGAGTTCACACCTAGGAACTGTGAACACACAAACCATCCACATGTGTGTAGATAAAGAAGGGGTATTTATGAGAGCAGAAGACAAAGGGATTTGTATCTACATGTTAGCACCACGTGATACAGCACGTTTCTTCCAGATCAAGTGTCCAGGAAAAAGTTGTTTCTCCCAGCAAATCTGCCCATCAATTCTGTCTGTCTCTACCCTTCTTTCTGTCTTCCTTAGAAATTCTTTGAGTAGGTAAACAAGAGAAAAGCATGTGGCAGATAATGGAAAGGAAGTAAGAGACTGTTAGAACAGTATTTACTTACTTGTTTTAACTTTATAGCTTTTGTTATGTGTTCCTTTTTTTTATCTGGAAGAGGAATGCAGGAATTGGAAAGACAAAGAATGATTTTCTCTAATTCTGCTTTTGAGGTGATTTAGGAGTACCTAAAACACTGCAAAGATCTGAATGTACAAACATTACCCATGCAGAAAAGATTTATACTGAGGAACCCATCCCACTAACACTGCTGAACGACTATGGAAAGATCTTAGTAAAAGTAATGAAAACTTCTGATCTGTAGAATTGTGGTGTACTTCCTTTTTCTGTCACTGTATTAAAATGACAAAGTACCACACAGAGCAAACACGTTTCCACCCCACTATGGCTGAATTGACGATTTCTAGTGAAGCTATTGAGTCTCCAGAGGTTAAGGCTGAAGACGGCTGATAACGTGGCTGAAATGCCCAAACTCTCTAAACCTCATTCTGGTAGAATTTGACTTACTACAGTCTTGAAAAGACATTATAAATCTTGGCAAGAAGATACTGCTTTCAGGAAGAGAGGATAAAAAAACTATGCCCTATTTCAAGGAATAAGGCCCAAGCTGAATTCTGTTGAATTTTATCCTGTTAATTAGAAACCCAGTAATAACAGATGGGTAAAATGAACAATATTTTAATTAGGAAGGCAAAGATAATAAGTAAAATCTATATTTACTATGGGGCCATATCCTTCAACCTTTACTCGTGTTACATAGTATCAGTGAAGGAAGTAGGGACTAGCTGAACCGTTATGAGTGAGTGATCTCTGCTCTGGGAAATGTATAGCTGTAAAACATGATGATTTAATACATTTTAATCAGTATGCTGTTAAATATTCTTTGTCTCTGACTGTTGATACACACAAATGAGGGTTAATCTCAGATGTTGACTCTTTCTAATCGTTATTTCCTAAGCTGATTTTAATACAGATCTATAATAAAATTATGCCTATCCTAGCAATTAAAAGAAAGTAATCTAAATATGTTTCTGTTTTGATAGATTTTCCAAACTGTACATGTATTCAAAGATTTCAGAGTCTGGCTAAATCAATTTCTTTTTTGCAGCCAAACATGTTCATCCCCTGGAAACTATTTGAGGAACAAAAATTTCATGTTAACTACCCAAGAACCTATTTTAACTAAACATTCCTGACATAATGAAAATTACTCTGTGATTTAATGTCAGATCAGCAATATAATGAGAAGAATGTCTGTAAAAAAATGCAAGATTTTCTTAGCTGTACAATTAATATATATTTGGAGTTTTTTAACCAGAAGAAATATACCACAATATGTTATTTAGTTGCTTGCTCTGCTGGTAGACATTTATACGAACAACTAGAAACATAAATATTTAGAAATTCCTGTACAGAAGTGAATGTTTCAAAACAAAAAGACAAACTAAGGGCTGTTCATCCAGTTCTATCAATATCAGATTACCTGCAATTCCTTTACACAGAATAATAATAATGAACACAGGATTATTATTTCTTAAAAAAAATATGGACGACAGAATTGATTCTGTTATCTCTTAACTGAAATTTTTAGGAAGATTTATCTATTTTTCTCCTTTTTATTATAAAATATATAACGGATATTATGTAGCAAGAAAATAGCTTAATTACTTATTCAGCAATTGCTCTGTCAGGAATCTAATTACTTCTTGCTCCTCCGTAAGTCTTTGTCATGGGGGATCTCCCAGTACAAGGTCTTGGTAAAGGTAATTAATGTTTTATAATCAACTCTCCCCCTTATTTTACACTATGTTGAACTTAATATGCTGGTTTCAGCTACTGGCAGACAGAAGGTCTGTGGCAGTTTAGTATTTCATTCTAGTTGTGCTCTTGTAGCTAGAAGACTAAATGATTTATACTCAATAAAACATTAACTCCTATTTCACAATAGCAAGCAGCAGGCCAAAGAAGCACCCTGGGAACAACAGCAATAACAAACAGTATCAAATACCAGTGAGCCTGCATTTTGTTAAATATAAATATACCTTGGCAGTTGCAGTAAACTGAACCTGCAGGAATGCCTTCAAGGTGTTTCTGACTGACCACTGGAAACCCTATACCTTCCTTCTCAGATTGCCTCTGAAGTGCTCAAGCATCCAGGTAGGATCAGGACATAGACTATCTCAGGCAGGAAAACAACTGCTTTCCCCCGAGTCTTTCCTATTACAGGCTGCATATGAATGCCATATTTATCAGTGAAAGAAGCTCATCTTGAGTTCAAGATGTTTGCTGGAAAAAGCTCTTTGACCTTCCCTGAGATGGGTCTTGTCTGACCCTTGAGTTATACATATCAGAGAAAAGGTCTTATTTCTTTTTAAAATAAATTAGTGGTGGGTTTACATTCATATCCTCACTTTTCCTTCAAATAGGTTTATATCTGGACCTTTTGTAGCACTGATGGAGAAGAGCAGGATTAATCTCACCTAAGGCCATTGCTAAATTGGTATGAGCTTACTTAATTAGTCAGCAGAAGGATACAAGCATGTGCATACACAATTCAGATGTTAAGTAGGATGAATTGTCCCCTGCTGTTGCCAATAAAGCGAATTTGGGGTGATGCGTCCTAACATTGATTGCGCACTGAAAATTAGGGTAGACAAACCTTGATCAAAGTACCCTTCTCTCTTGATCAAAATATCCTTCTCTCCTGCTATCTCTCTTCAGTAAGATGGCATTAAGGCTTCTTGGGAAACCGAGGTGCCATTGCTCTTCTGTTGGGTGAACGGATGTGAGGTGCTTCCTCCGGTACAGATTTAATAGACACTTGTTCTTTAAAAGATAGTCTACTGAGTGAGTCTACTCAAGAGTCACAGTGACATAGACTCACAGAGTGGTTGAGGTTGGAAAGGACCTCTAGAGATCATCTAGTCCAACCCCACTGCTCAAGCAGAGCACGTTGAGCAAGTTGTACAGGATTGCATCCTGGCATATGTTGAATACCTCCAGAGAGGAAGAGTCCGTAACTTCTCTGAGCAACCTGTTCCAGTGCTCTGAGAGTAGGGACATATTCGTGTTCAAGGCAGAGAATTCTTTACCTTGAATTCTTTCTCCCAGAAGAAAAAGAGTACAATAAATTCAGCTACATTCAAAAATTCAGCTATATACATTAATTCAGCTAATACAGTGTAATAGAGATAGCTGAGTCTCCAAAATAGGGGCAGTGCGTTTCCCCTTCAACTCTGAAGAATCAAATATCTGAAAATCTGAAAAGCAGAAATCACAATCTCATATTGAGTAATTGTTTCTAATAGTTTGTAAGCTTGTGGCAAGTGAATATCTAATATCAGAAGAAAGCAAGTGACATTTTAAGACTTGTTCTAGACTCTTGCAGTTTGCCTGCTAGGATACTCTGAACTCCTCAGTTTTGGAAATGAATTTTATAGAAATAGTGCAAGGTTATATGTGGTTGTTTTGTCTTCATAATCTGTATCAGCGGAAAGCTTCATTTGAAGCATTCAGAACAGACTTCTACTGAAAGAAATTTGATTATCAGTATCATTAATGGAAATGTTACAGAACTTTTATTGAAATTTTGTGATGAACAACTTTCCATGAAAGTATTTACTTCATAGAAAATAATAATTTTTATTTTGATAGAAAATGACTTTCACACGAGAAGTTTCCAATTCTAATAATGGGTACTGTGAAAAATAGAAAAGATTCTCCAGTAGTTAAAAGACCCTTCAGAGTTATGCAAACTAAATTATTTTTGATGCCACAGCTACAGTACTTTTCCACCATATAATTTAGTCTTTACATCTTTTTTTTATTATTATTTTTGTGGACATTACTCTCTCTTCTTGTGATTCAAAATATTTCATTATGGTTGTATCACTTTAGGGATTTCATTCTCACCACTATTCTAAAAATGACTTTTAAGTGGGCTCTCAAATCAGACATAGTAGCTGTAAGCAATATCAATAAACATTTCTGTTCTTCGACTGTTTCAGGGTATTTTTTGCTGTTATTATTATTTTTTGACGAGAGAGAAATTAATTTCACATTAACTGCTAAGCTTATTCTGTGTGAAACATAAGGAAAAGTAATAAGTAACCCTTATAAATTAAGCTGCTGTGCATGAGTATTTAAGCAAGAGACATAATTTATGTAAAGCAATCTTTAACACAGCAGCCCATTATTGCTGGGAAGTGATCCTTAGAAATGTGCACAAAACATCTTAACCTCCTTAAATTCTCTGTTTGAATGTTCTACTCCACGCTGCTACACAAAGAATGGCAAGAATTAGCATACTAAGAGCATCACCTATCATGTTCCCTCATTACATTCTTTCTTTGTATTTCCTGTCTGGCTATGTGTATATATTGTTTTTTTCTGTTATATTTGCCTTTTATGTGCTCTCTGACTATAGAGATCCGAACCCACCAGACCCCCAGTTTATGTCTATGAAACCTATATTCTAAAGTAATATTATAATAGATACTAATCACTGTTCCTAGTAAAGTAGTTTTACATTTTTTTCGGTTTCAAGTATTTGAATATTTCAATGTTTCATTCTCTACCTCTTTCCTGTATTTAAAAAGATGTGGGAATTTGAGCATTCAGAAGACACGTTAAAAAGTCATGTAAATCAGAGATCGATCTCAGTCGCTCCTCATATAAACAGCTTCAAAACTCAGAGCCACCGTGCAAAACATACGGCACAATTTGTCTTTTGTTTCAGAATTAATACTCTAATGGCTCCCTTGTTATAAGATCTCAGAGATGTTCTGACAGTCTTTGGTATTTAATTGAGATATAGTAAATGATCTTCTAAATTTAACTTTGTATTCCAGTAGACACGATTATTGAAAAAATCAGTTGAATGGAAATAAGTACTTTAACAAAGAGTTTTCTTCTGCATTTGAAACAAGTCCTGTGTTTGTGTTAATAGTGATTCAAGGGAATTTCTCTGGAGTCTTGAATTATCTTAGTCTAGAACTACATACAAACAAATACAAACCTGATTTTTCTGTATGTGTCTTGCTCTTTACCCAAAGCTAGTTTTATGAAATGAAAAATTCTTAATTACACGACAATTGTAGATTTTATACTATCCATTCAGTTTGTCTTCTTTAAACGATATGCTCTTCAAGTGATAGGTTAGAGAGTTGAGACTAACCAACTGCTATGTATTAGAAACCCGTGCCAGATTACTATTGATTGGGTAAGAGAGGTTTGTTATTTAGCAATTCGCAGTCCTATTTCAGCAATCTAAAAAACATATTAAGCTCTGAGAGTGCTCAACATCATATAAGTTACTGTTTTGAACAAATCAGTCTCATTCGCAGCATTCATTACTGAGCTTTTGTAACCAGGAGGATTGTGTTTTATCCAGTTTTATGTTCAGAAATACTAACCTAGAGATTATTACATCTTCTCAGCATTGATGAGGATGTGCAAAATGAGACAAATCCCTTTCTGTATAAAGTGAAAAATTAACCTAAAACACTGTTTTAAAATATTTCATCCAGCTAATGATAAAGCTGGAGACTTTCATAATTCCTTCTTCTACAATTAGTAATCCTAGCACTCAATTTCTCTGAAATTCAGTGGGCTTTGGAACTGGGAACCAATGCAGTCTGAAGCACTAAAAGACAGAATGGAAACTGAGTTATTAGATTCTTGTCTGCAGATGCTGATGATCCTTTCCTCATAGCACTAACACATTGTAGGATTGTGCAGTAATCTGCATTAATAGTTTTCAACCTGTGCTTTGGAAACCTTTGAGATTCATATGCTACTTCAAGAAGTCCACAGAAGGTCACTAAAATCAATAAACTTACGGTTGCTATATAGGGTTCCATGTTTCTATTAAAAAAAACAGGTGTCTGATTATTAATGTACAAGCACTCAAAGCAGATTCTGATTATGAATCTTTCATTTTGTTCCTTAAAATCACTGAAGGAATTCCAATGGGATTTAGTAAGACACAGCTAGGACATGTGGCATATTTTCTGAAATATTCTCCCATAAGTAGTGATCTAGATCTCCTTGTACTTGATCTACTAAAATGTATTGAAAAAGTAGTTAAAGTATGTGAAATACTTTAATAGAAACAATTCGTACAGCCTCTTTTAAGTGTCTTATATGATTTACATGAAACAAACTTGGAGCGTCACTTTCAGTAGTATATTAGGTCTTTTTAGAATGAGAAAAAAGCACAGCAAAAATCCACTATGTTGAAATTTAAAAATGATTGTAGAATGTGTCTGTTTTAACACATTGAGAGGAGATCAGAAATAGAAAAAAAAAAAAAAAAAGATGTTTGAAAAGTTGCAGAGTTCCATGTTTACATTTTCAGGATGAAAAATTTTGGACTTATTTCTTTGGCACTGTATTTTTGTTTCTCAGAACATCTGTAATCATCAGAAATTAAAACAACAACAACAAAAAGCCTAGGAAACTAAACTTTTCATGCCAGACAAAAAGTTTGAGTGTGATAAGAGCCTTTTGTGGAAATGTTCAACTACTCTTCCAATTGGGTTAGTGAAAACTTTTTATAACTCTTCAAACTTCTAATGAGACAAGAGAAATTCTACATTCAGAAAGTGCATTGACTGTGGATCCTCAGGGACCATCAGAATAATAAGGTCTTTTTCTCTAACCATGGTAAAATTGGATTTTTCCATTCTGTAATCCTGGAACCGGTTCTATTCTTGGGTACTTGAGGCATATACATATCATTAATACTTTTTCTCCCTTTTGACATATTTTCTTTGGGTTTTTTTTGCTTATGTGCATCATCTTTCTGGTGACTTCAGTGTCCTATAAGAACAATAAGTAAAGTAATTGAGAATTATCATGGAAATCTATGTCAGATGATAAATAAGCAGTTTGCGAATGAATATCTCATGATGACACTAATTTAAAAACAAGTTCTTTCAAATTGTGCATTTTGTTATGGCAGCTGAATTGCTGGCACGTCAGAGAGTTCACAACACAGAGAAGCTTCTAGCAGGCTGAAAAAGCAAGCGAAGGAGAGTCACTAGGTTAAAAATACCAGAGAAGAGCTTTATTCAAGCACGATGTATCATTGTAAGGGAATGAAGCGTGTTCTGAACTAAGCGTTTGGGCTGCCTACTTGTTTTGCAGAAATACTGAGATGGCAATAGGGAGAGACATTTTCTGGGCTTTATTTGTGCCCTGATCTCAATTCCCCTTAAATTTAACATACACTTTTTGGACCTCTCTGCTGTTGTCTTTTCATTTGGGGACCATATCTGGTGTGCTGGGTCCTGTGACAGGCAAGAGACTGCAGTCCTGGGCTTCAGGTTGGCCAGTCCCATCTTGCCGTCTGTTTGGTATATGGGCTCATCGATTCTGAAATTACTCCAGAATATTCTTACCCATGATAAAAATGGGATTTCCATCTGTTCTACCCAGGGTCCTCTGAACAAACAAAAACAAAGAAAATGATCCATGAGCGTGCTTTCAAGACCCATGTGAGACTAGCTCGTATGGAAGATAAACTGGGTAGCATTCATGCTGTATATTTAACGTTTAGGTGGGAAATCTATAGCTCCTTCTATAAATCATCCTCTCCATTGTCTATTAGCCAATTAGCTTAATCACTTAATGTTAGACCGTGAAATTGGATGTTGTGAATAGCTTTTAGTGCTTCAAAGACCTTTAATAGGGAGAAACACATTTCCATGCATTAATTCAAATGCACTGCCGTACTTAACTTCTTTTATAGCTGAAAATTACATTACCTAACAGCCAATTTCAGTGCCTGAAATGAAGTCATAGGCCATATATACCATGTGGGTAAATTCCACAGCTCTGGTTTACATGAAGATGTGCCCTAATGAAGGGTATATTCACTCAATTTCAATGCTATCCTGGCATAATGGTCTGAAGCCGACTGTATTTAAACAAGTTCAAGCACGGAAAGAAGAGCTCACATCCATCTGCATAATATTACCTAACTCACTTGTTCAAACTCACATGGTAATGCTAAAAATCAAACCCACATTTTGCATTTCCTGAAAAGAAATCCATCTTTTTTTTCCTCAAATGTCTTTTCAGTGTCCAGGCTCTATGAGAAAAATTTATGCCTGTGGATTACTGAGAAGACATTTGCATGTCTTAAATCAATAATAAATAAAATAACATGTAAGATTTGTTATATATATGACATTTTCTCTTACTGCAAAAGAACCCAAAGGCATTTTCTTTTTCTTTCCCCTTAAAAATGTCCAATCAAAGAAATTTGATTTTCTTTGATTTGAAAGAAATGCCACATTTGGGCTTTTGTTCTTCATCCTGTAACTATTTATGACAATGGACTTGAAATTACCTGCAAAACCTTATTCATAGGGACCAGTATAAAAAGAATATTCCAATGACTTATATGGATTATACATATATTTTAAAGTGTGAATCAGCTGAACATCAACTGAAGCCAGTAAGATATGTATAAATTTATTTAAATACCACATTAATCTTCTTTCTTTTCTCAAAAACCCAAGACAAATCAAAAAGAACCATAATGAGGAAGTCAGATATTGCATACTAGTATATGGGCAAATTAAATTCCTGCTACTGATTCACTGACTAATGATGGTAATAGCGTCCAATATTTAAGGATAAGTGTATTATGAAGGAAAATGGAGCTAATGGAGAACAGAGAAAAAGAGTGTATGTTAAAATGGAGGAGGATGTAGTATAATAGTATATTGGAAGACAGGGAAGCTGGTGATGAGATAATACATGTAATAGTATATTGGAAGACAGGGAAGCTGGTGATGAGATAATACATGAGGGATACTCAGGATGAGAACATAAACAATCATAAACTGAATGGAAAAGAAAAATGAAAAAATGGACAGAAGAGAGAGAATGCAGAGGGAGAAGGGCAACTACTGTGATAGTGGACCAGATCATCAGCCGTGACACTGTTTGGGGAAAGAAAAAAAAAAAAAAAAAAAAAAAAAAAGAAAATGCCATAAGGCGATTTAAATGAACTAGACTCCTGTATAAGGGCAATGGGATCAAATTCTATTTGACAAGATTTTGCTACATAAACAAAATTAAGATGATTTAAAGTTTAAGATCTTTACTGTTTTGAACATCCTCCTCCCCTCAGTCGGACCGACAGATCTGTGATAGAAAGATGCCTACATGGCAGAAGTGATAGACACATTGTGTCAGCTTCATGATCAAAGAGAGAAATTCAGAGATTTCTCCCATCCTGAGTGTTATGTAAGGCCTATACTAGAATAAAATCTGTGTGGTCCAAAGTACATAAGAAAGCTCAAAGCATAATGTAATGCAGAAAAAGAATGAAGGAGGAAGATCATATAGATTTATCATTCACCCTGATAATGAGTCTTTTTTAATACATGTTTGTAATTTTCTATGGTGGATCTGTTTATCAAGTGTTTGGAGACTGAATATCAAGCTATAAATTTGATTAATATAAACAACACAGATATTAATTTGTCTAGAGCCTCAGAAAGAGACAGAGTAGGTAGACACTTAAAATATATTGAATAACTACATTTTCACATGACTCTGTATTTATCAGTCTTGTTTTCCATGAGAAAAGTAATAAAAAGATTTCTGTATCTGCTTCTTTGTTAGTAAGAGGCCTAAGTCAAGGGAAGAGTGCAATAAGTGTGGCCAATTCCAGAATTTATTTTCAAAAAAGTTCCTGAATTTAGATGTAACCATTTGCATATAACACTTCCTCTGCGTTTTTATTTTTTAGCCTACAGTTCAAAAAGATATTAAAAAATAAGTCTTTTTTGCACCAGCCTATGTGTGTTGGCATGGGGAATTACGCATAATATTTTGGATACTTTTAATTACTTATCTCTAAAGGTTTATATGATTTTAAACAAACTGTGATATTTATTTAAATTTTTGACATTTGAACACAGATCTTGAAAGCTCTTATGCCTAGTTTTAATGGTAGATGTTATCCACAGGGTAGCAAGTTAATTTTGAGGTCTTCCTTCCTTCCTTTCTTTTTAAGCAAATATTACTGATTTCTCCGGCTGCTGGTGAGACACCTATCCAAACGCCCATTTTTCGTCATTAACTGCAGCTAGGTGAGATGAATCTTGGTTTCTGGGCTTCGCCTGCCTGACTTGTTCTGTGTTGCCAGTTCTTGTGAAAGAACAGTCCACAGCAGCGGTCGGACAGCCGACGGCTAACGAAGCCCTTCCTTTGGCTCAGGGAGGGCAGAGGAGAGTTTGGGGTGCACGCTGCGGTAGCAGTTTATAATGGTAATTGTTGCATCTATAAGAAAATACGTGATTTTTCTTGAAGTTGCCTCCATCAGTCAGCTTCATCTTCAAAGTCCAAAGACTGTGGCTATTCAAATTTATACTAGGAGGTTATTAGTAATTAACATTAATGGGATATTACGCATTCCATCCACAAGAACTCAGTACTAAACATTTGCCATAAAAAGTTGCTGTAAGATGTATTGAAAAATAATGGGAATGCTTGTTTTCATCTAAAAAAATCTCAGAAAAACATGAAAACATTCACATGCAATTTAGTGTAGTAGTCATTCTCTGAAGAGTGCCAAATGTCTTCAGAAGATCTTATGTGCATTTCTACAAGATGTGCATTAGAACATCAGTGCTATGTTAATTAAAAAAACAAACAAATGAACAAATGCAGCCAGGTGGTAAGTCTGATAGCTTTCCAAGACATGCCAGTCAGAAACAGTCTGTTCAGTGTCTAGTCATGAGCTAGCTGTGTCCAATCTAATTTCTGTATTTGACTTATTTCAAATAATTTGCAATAAGAGAAAGCTGAGCTGCTGGTTTACTCCGGTGAAAACATCTTTTTAGAATAGTATGGAGCCCATATATATTTTTTTTTATAGCTCAGACTGCAATTCTCAGTTTCTATCCCAGATATTTGAATGACTTTTCAGTTAACACACATAAAATACTTCTGTAATTGTGGTGATAGTTTTAATATTTTATCGTAATAGTTAGAGCTGATAAAATAAAACCACCATTGGGGCCTTGTTGTGCTAAATAGTGTAATATGTCTTATCCTTAAATACTTATGCATAGTAAGAAGAATTTTGTTAATGAAGGACAAAACCACTCAGGCTGTTATTTGACTCAGTTTGTTCTGATTATAATGGGCTCTAATCAGCAGGAGGAAGGTAGAGTGCAAAATTAACCTGAAGTATTACTTCTTCTGAGATTCATTTTTAAAAGAAATGTGTGTTTTATGTTAATCTTCAAGCAATTTTTATTGATAAGAGGGGACTCTTCAGGTGGTGCCTTATCAGCAAAAGCATCTTGCTTTTCTTTCTTTTTTTTTTATTCTTCTGCTTGTCGCAATATGGGAAAATAACTTGACTGAACTTAACTGCACTTCCAGACAGAAGATAGTCTAAAAAAAGCAACTGTGATGCGGTTCTAGGCCACTTTAGTCACAGCTTTAATCACTTATTTAATGGATTTTCCTCATGTGCATGATTCAGCCTGAAACACCACAGCCTATGCAGGGATGCCATCCGCGCTTTGTTTCATGTATCTCAGTCTTACAGAAGCTGGGAGTCTGACCCGGTATCGTTTTTGATCAGTTATTTACCCCGTTTGTCCCGACCCGAGCTGTAACGCGCTGCGACTCCGCGCTCCGAGCGGGCGCCTGCCTTCCTTCCCACCACGCCAGCCCCAGCGGGCGCAGCGTAAGGCAGGCGTGCCCCCGAGGCAACCCGCGAGCGCGGTTTGTGCTCGCAGGGTGGGTGGAGGGTGCAGGTGTGACTCTAAACCTAGTGAACTATGTAATTTTCTCAAAGAGGCTTATGAAAATGGTTAATTACCTCAGAGTATAATCATACATTTGTGTTACTAAGTAACAGAAGTTGCTGTTATATCATTTAAATTTAAATAGTGATTAATCTCCACCTACAGCAGGTGAAATACAATAAGCCATAAATTTACCTAAAAGAAATGAAATAGTAGAAGCAACAACAGAGATATTTTAAATACATGTCCAAAAGTTAACTTAGGCTTAGAAGGAGTGGCCTTTATTTCATAATCAGGGTGGACTGGGTTTTCCTTTATACTTTCCTGTTTTTTTGGATAATTCTGAGAGAGAAGAAGTGGAGGGTTTATTTAGTGGAAAATTTTAAAAGGTTGAAATTTATTTTTTCTAATGCCTGTTACCTGAGATGAAATGAAGTGTAAAATTTTTGAAGCAGGTAGGAGAAAAAGGTCCAGACTTCATGACTACTAGTTGTGTTGAAAAAGAAAATATTACAGTAGAGGAAGGGTAAAGATGGGTCTTGGGGTTCATTATTTTCACGAAGGCAGGTGGCACAAAAAATAAGAGTGCTAAAGAAAGTTTCTGATAAGTCTATTGAGATACTTTGCCAAAAGAGAGAAGAATAGTAATATTGAATGAGATGAAAAGGAAGGCTGTAGAGGCTGTTCAACTGGGTTGAACGTAATGCTATGATGTTCAAAAGTATGCATAATCACTTAACTTTAAGTTGGCTTGGCTTAAATGAGAGAGTTTCCACTGTTTGTTATCAATAACAAGACTTTCACTATCAGCATGTAAGAAGTATAACACTACAAGCTAGTACCATACGAGAAATACTTGGATATACGAAGTCTTCAAAAAGACTATGTTAGAATCATCTGCTGCTGCTCCTCTTAAAATGGGTTAGTCATATGGTCCCAGAAGGGATTAGGAAGTCCTGAACTCAGGTAAAATGCACCTGTGTAAGGTACTTCTGAGAGAAGATACTCAGACAGGTAGAGCCTTGTTTCGATTCATTAGGTTTGTTCTTATGGTCTTGTCTGGGAGGCTGTACAGTCTCTTCTGTGTTTACGAAAAAAAAATAAAGTCCAGCTGGAGCATGCATGTAAAAGTACTAATGTGCGATAAGTCTGTCTTTGCACACTGTAAGAGTAGAAGTTTGTTCAGTGCAGCACAGTGAAAGATGCAAGCTCAAGAGCAGTGCACCCCTATGAGTAAGAAGTCCAGCAAACGGGGCAGGAGACCTGCATGGGTGAGCAAGGAGCTCTTGGCCAAATACAGACAGAAGAAGAAAATACACAGAACGTGCTAGAGGGGACAGGCTACTTGGGAGAATTACAGGAATGCAGTCAGAGTATGTAGAGATGCTGCAAGGAAGGATAAGGTCCAGCTGGAATTGAGTCTGGCAAGGAATGTCAAGGACAACAGGAAGGGCTTCTTCAACTACATCAGCAGCAAGAGGAGGACTAGGAAAAATGTGGGCCTGCTCCTGAATGGGGCGGGGGCCCTGGTGACAAGGGATACAGAGAAGGCAGAATTACTGAATGCCTTCTTTACTTCAGGCTTCATTGCTAAGGGAAGCCCCCAGGAATCCTGTAGCCTGGACGTGAGGGAGAAATTCTGGAGAAGGGAAGACTTTCCTTTGGTTGAGGAGTGTAGGATTAGAGACCTTCTCATCAGGCTAGACATTCACAAACCCATGGGCCCGGATGGGATGCACCCAGGGGTACCGAGGGAGCTGGCGGATGTTGTTGCCAGGACACTTTCCATCATCTTTGAAAGGTTCTGGAGAACTGGAGAGGTGCCTGAGGACTGGAAGAACGCCAGTGTCACTCCAGTCTTCAAGAAGGGCAAGAAGGAGGACCCAGGCAACTATAGGCTGGTCAGCCGGACCTCCATCCCTAGAAAGGTGATGGAACAGCTCCTTCTGGACGTCATCTGCAGACATATGGAGGAGAAGAAGGTAATCAGGAGTAGCCAGCATGGATTCACCAAGGGGAAATCCTGCTTATCCAATCTGATAGCCTTCTCTGATGGCATGACTGGCTGGGTTGATGAGGGGAGAGCAGTGGATGTTGTGTACCTTGACTTCAGCAAGGCTTTCAACCCTGTCTCCCATAACACCCTCCTAGCTAAGTGTGGGCTAGATGAGTGGACAGTGAGGTGGATTGAGAACTGGCTGAAAGGCAGAGCTCAGAGGGTTGTTGTCAGTGGCGTGGAGTCTAGTTGGAGGCCTGTGGCTAGTGGTGTCCCCCAGGGCTCAGCACTGGGTCCCATCCTGTTCAACTTCTTCACCAAAGAGCTGGATGAGGGGACAGAGTGCCTCCTCAGCAAGTTTGATGTTGATACCAAGCTGGGAGGAATGGTTGTTACAGCTGAGGGCTGTGCTGCCATTCAGAGAGACCTGGACAGGCTGGAGCACCTGCCCCATGAGGAATGGCTGCGAGAGCTGGGCCTCTTCAGCCTGGGGAAGAGAAGACTGAGGGGGGATCTTATCAAGGTGTATAAGTATCTGAAGGAAGGGTGTGAAGGGGATGGGGACAAACTCTTTTCAGTAGTTCTAGGTGACAGGACAAGAGGCAATGGGCAAAAACTGAACCACAGGAAGTTCCACGTGAACGTGAGGAGAAATTTCTTCACTGTGAGAGTGATGGAGCCCTGGCACAGGTTGCCCAAGGAGGTTGTGGAGTCACCTCTGGAGAGATTCAAGGCCTGCCTGGATGCAACCCTGTCTACCATGCTCTAGGTGACCCTGCTGAGTGGGGAGATTGGACTCTGGATTGATCTCCAGAGGTCCCTTCCAACCTTACTGATTCTATGATTCTGAGATTCTCTGCAGAGGATGTATTTCCTCTCTGTAATTCCAACTTGTCAGTAAAAGCCAGAGAGGTAGAAATGCTCCGTAGGAAGAGCAATACATGAACAAACTGTCAATGGACTGAAAATTAAAAGAATTTTTAATTGGCTGGTTAGGAAGGAATGTTTGAACATTTTCTCATTACAAGTAGTGGCAGCAAAAATCAAGCTTCCAACATTTATTTAATTTTCAGAGAGAACCTCAGGAGTTTATGAAAAGCTTTACATGACATGGTACGTGTGCCATCAGGGAACTGGTCTGCGTGAGCCAGGAAGACTCTCCCAACCCTCTTTTTCTATGTGCCAGGATGAAAAAAGAGAACAATTGCAGGTCTTTTGTGTTGCTGCTGAGCAGTGAATGAGTCACAGGCTTGCCATGAACATTTGTATTTCTGAGACTTCTAAATTGCTTATTTGCAGCTCAGTAGGAGCAAACCAGGGACCACAGTAAAAGTTTACTCAAGTACATTTCCAGCACAGTTTCAGAGGCTTTGATTTCATCAGAACTAGGGCTGGTCATACTTTTATATCCATCTTAAGAACCCAAGAGAAGCAGCAATGTGAAGGCATGCCTTTCCCGCAGATCAGTGATTAACACTCACAAATGCTCAAAGGACAGAAGCCAGTAATCCTTATTTTGCTATTTCTACTGCATTTGCAGAGTATGAGAAAATAAAAGCATCCTGCCAAGCAATGCAAGGACAAGAGCAGTTATCTAGGCTACTCAAGAGATCCAGTAGAGGAAGAGATTAATATGTTTGGAGAGGAAAATGACCTTTTAGAAGGAAGTGTATCAAGGAGAACTGGGCATCATTCACAATGGAGGTGGAGGATAACCTGATTATGAATTAAATTATATTGATTAGACCTGTAATATTAACACCACCATATTTGTTTACAGTGTCCCTTGCATGTTAACAAAGTTGTCTTGATTGTGCAATATGGATCCTTTAAAGTCCATAGGACCTAGTTATCTAATTAACATTTGGGTCTTCTAGTCTCTCTCCTCCCAATACCTAAAATACCCAAGTTTGGCATTGCTATTGAATATAAGTACCCTTCCTTCTGAAAGAATATTTTGTTATATACCTGGAACCACCACCCTCACATTTGTCTTTCTGTTGATATTGTGTCACATTCAGGTGCCCCCACATTGCCTCCCTATGAGCTTGGGGCCTTTCTCTGCAACTTCTGACACACTTCTAGTGTGGAATGAGACAAGATGTCAAGATGTCAGCATTTTGAATTAGAATGAATAAAGCAAGATGAAAATAAAAGTAGGGAATAATTTATTATGGATACAGGGGAGATTAGGTGACCTCCAAAAATGCCAGCAAAAAATGCAAGAACAGTTCAGCACTGGAAGGGAATTGGAAAAAAAAAAAAAAGACTGCAAGAAATATTTGGTGAAACTATTCACAGTCATAAAGCTTTTCAAAGCTTTTCAGATGCTTAAGTGGCTTTACTGAACTGATATGTAAGTGACTGATGTGAACAGATGAAGATGCAAAAAGAAGAACTGAAAAGAATATTTTTTTCCTTAGGATTTTAAGATAGTAATTAGGAATAAGAAAGCCAGAATGTTAAAGTTAGAACCTCTGGTATTTTTCAGAAGTGTTTTGTGCCACCTTCTTCCACTGCAATCATCCAGCTAAATCCATTCATCCAAACTGTTAAATTATGCAGAATGAAATTAAGTCAAAATAAATGGATTTTCTTTACATTTAAGAAAATATAATTAGAACAAATCTCATAATCCTTTTCATTGGAAAACTTTTTCAAAGCTGAATAAACTAATGAGGTTCTTTGCTGTCTTCTGCTTTTTCACCATAAATCTTTCTCTCATAGTGCTGAAAAAACTAACTGCAAAGTCAACTGAAAGGTTCATACTGATTTCAATTGTTGTATTGGATCTATATTTTTAATAAATTTTGCCCTGTCTTTCCTTTTGTGAAAAAATAATTAATTTTCTTTCAGTATCCTCTCCTCCTGTACTGTACTGTCTACAATCTTGACTGTTTGCCATGCTGCATTTATTATATATTATCATTTAGATAGAGTTCATAATCAGAATATGACAAGTATGACAATTTACCAAGACAGATTAATCTAATCCATCAAGAGCTAAATCTTCATATTGTGAATACGATATCTATATCATTTTTATTCAAGGTTTTGAACTTTCTAAAAAGACAAATTATAAAGTAAGGGTCTGTTCTAATCAAGCTGCTTTACTATAATCTACATGGCATCTGTGTGTGATCCCTGCAGATTAGTAGGGCCTAAGGGTAGGATTTATCCCACTTTACTTTGCTAGCTACATGTTGGCTGTCTAATCTAATGTGGTCATTTAGTCTCTCTCTACAGTTGGCGTAAGGAGATGGGGAGGTGAATTGCACTCAGGGCATATAGGTTTAAATGTGTGTGACCACATGTGATTCGCCTCTCTCCAATGATAAAATAAATTTTTAGGCAGTTTAAATAAAATGAGATAATCCCACCCTAAATAGCTAGAAATTTTTAAAAGCTGAAGTGCCTGTTTCCTGTCATTTTGCAAATACAGTATCTTTAAAAATCCTCACTAGATTCCTACTTGAATTCTATTCCCACCCTCTTAGTTTTAGTAGACTTTACAATCTAGTCCCATTTTTCTAGAGAAATTTTAAGAAATATGTCCTGATATCCAGGATACATAGTCATATTGTAACTTGCAGCCTGCTTGCAGTTTACTAATGAGCAAGCTGCATGTTGCAAAGATTTGTGAGTCAGATAAGAAACTGAAAATCATATGGTGTGGTCCCTTTAACAACATGATTTTTGTTGCAAATAACTTTCAACAGTTAGACAGAATTTATGTTCCTGGTTTTCAGTATAAATGCTGCTTTAGAACTAAATAGAATGACGTTTCTACAAAAGGTCCTCTAGCGTTCAGGAAGTACTAAGCACTTATTCTCTGAGAGAGAGCACACTGAAGTCTCAGGCTGCCCGTTGGGGATTACCGTAATATTTTCCCTCCATTCTAATTAGAAAATTCCTATTTGGCTGCATCAATGTTAACAAGTATCATCATCAGAGACACAGGGTAACGTTGCAACAGCTGACTTGCAGTAAAGATTTCAACGCGAAGATTGTATTCCGTGTGGTATGAGCTGCCCATCCCAAATCATGTTCACTTGGCACCTCCTTTTACACTCATGAATCAAAAAAGCCAAGCAAATAGGAGCACATTACCAGCCTCATAAACAGGCACGAATGTGGGAAGCCAGGAGACCATCTGTGAGCATCAAATGTGCCTGCCACCAATGGTGAGGATCATAGCCAAGAACAGCCTTAGTTTCCATATGAGTTAAGAGGCTGTAACAACACACTTCCATCTCTTGGCTGAATTACTAGATGCACCTATTAAAACCAACTGCTGCAGCTGGTCCAATCAAAAAAGCCAAAATACTTTTGAGTGATATAGTAGCTTTCACTTCAGGTCAGAGAATAACATCTTCACAGATGAGTATCTGCCAAACTACCACACTTGTTCCCATTTCAGATTGATATCTGCAATGCTTCCAAGTCATGTTCTCCAAACTGGAGTTAGATACTGAGGGTGGGATTCAGCTAAAGTCCAAACACTTGAAACTTCTCATCTGTCTATGCTATTTTTCTCCTCTTTAAAGAGGAAGGGAAGTAAGTGTTTTGCCTGTCCTCAGGTTATATTTACATATTTTACTTCTGATTATCTACTTTTTATTCAAGTTTTGTCAGGATGAATTACAGAAACAAGCCTGTATTGAACTCAGGGGCTTTTTTTGATGAAGATTCATTCGTTTGAAGCTGTTTGCCTCCACCCTCCCACTCATGACTTACAGAACATTATTTCCACACCAAATATAAGACCTAGGCAGCACTGCCCTAATACAAATTTCTCTCTTAGCCACTATTGACAGAACAACATTGTAAACAAGCCCTCTCTCAAGCTGAGTTGGGTTCTGTATTTCACTTGACACCTGCAGATAGGATGAGTGGGGAAACGCAGAGGGAAACCTATTTTAATTAATTGGAATATAGAATTCCATTATAGTTCTCCATTAAAGCGATAAAACAGAAATTATCTATCTTTTTAATAAAGAGGAACAAACTGAAGAGGAAATCAGCATATTTATTCTGCTGCCTTAAAGTTTTCTGGAAGACTTTGTGGAAGGGATGGATTTGATTCCATCAGAAACCAGTCACTCTTGCTCAGTGCAAGAAAGCACACTGCAAGTCAAAAGAGTATTATATAGGGGAGGACTCTCTGTGACTTACATTCTCATGGTTTCATATGAAAGTCCCACGTAGTCAGCATAAGCTTACTGTGCTGTTAGGTCTGGCATGCTCATGCCTTTCAGAGCGAGAAACCCTTGGTCAGCCTGGTTCTGAGTGACATGAAGTGAAGGTCAGAGTTTGGATCTGAACCAAGTCCTCTATACAACTTTTTAAGCAAAATACATAGTTTTCTTCAAAAAATAGATTTTTGTGATCATTAACTTTTCTTAAAACTGAGATTTAACTTCCATTAAGGTAAAATCATCATATCTTTAAAACCTTTTTTCATATTCAGTGATACCATCTTGTAATTCCTAATGGGTTATTCTTCAGTTCCTTAGATGTAGAAATGACATGGACTAGCTATTCTCAGCAGATATGATACTATCTATTTCATTAAAGATCACTGATCCAGAGTGCAACATAATTCAGAAAGTTTCTCCTGATCATTTTTGGCCTTCTTTAAGTCTTTCATCCGTTCAAAAAAGAAAAAAAAAAAAAAAAAAAAAAAAAAAAAAAGAGAGAGAGAGAGAGAGAGAAAGCTAAAAAAAAAGCTATTATTTGAACTTAACTATTTGAAACCTCAGAAACTGCTGCCTTACAGTAGCAACTCTATTTATTATTGACAAGGAAATATAATTTTTTTCTATTTGTTCATTTGAAATATTACATGTTTTACTCCAGACCATCATAATAGAATAAACAGTGTGAGAATGTACATCATAGTGCTGAGTTATCCTTTGGTGCTTCACTAAAAAGTCTTGCACAGCTTCAGGGACAGGAGAAATAACTATCATCAGAAAAAGAAATACCTGTGTGCCACTGAAAAACAGTGCACTGAATGCACAGACCACTTTCTTCCCTGTTATTCTTCCTCGTCATAACAGTAGTGCCAATGCCAATAGCAATAACAACAATATACATTTATATAATCACTCATATTTCAAAACATATGCCAAATGATCGGTCAAATTATGCTGGTTGGTTACATGGCTTAGCAGAGGCACAGATGCTTCCATGCCAGAGCACTAGTGCCACTAAAAGCAATGTGATCTTTACTCTTCACAAGGAGTGATGAGTGAAAATACCCTTAGCTGGGATGCAAAAGAAGTGTAGAAATACAATGTAGAAATCTTTTTTTTTTCTTTCTTTCTTTCTTTTTTTTTTTTTTTTTTTTTTTTTTCCCAGGACTCAAAGAAACCAACTGAAAACCTTAGACAGAAATTATACCTCAAAAAATATGCTTTGCCTCTAAAAAGCTTACAGCAAAAGTAAACATTTGTGGTTTGTAGCAGCTCCTTCCTAAATAACTTGTATCATGAAGCTGACAACATACTCCTTCTTCAAGACTGAATGGTACAGGCATATTAAGAACTCCTAAACCTTAAAGTTAGCAATTGTAATGGTTATATAAGCATTATTTCAGCCAACTTTGTGCTAGTGAAGCGAGTGAAGGCAATACTCGGAAGCATCCTGAGAGTCATTAAAAACTCTTTGGGGATTATTCAAGAGTGTTTCCTTCTGAACTGTTTTGAATCAGTATATTTTCCAGATACGCCACCCCAGGCACTAAACACTAGAAACCTGTTCACTGACTCGCTCAAGACCCGCAGCAAAGTCCGATGTCATTCCTTCTCCTCCACAGTTGACAGAATTTCCATATCTGGGCTCTCAGCTTGGATTTTGCCAGAGAATGCAGTGAATCTAGCCAGTAGATTTTGGGGGCAGATAGAAGAAAATGTTCTTTTATTTCATATCTCATTGCTTTTTATACCTCTGCCCTGCATCCATATTGCAGTCAGATAAACAGAGAAGAGCTGATGAATTTCTTTTCAATAAATTTTCCAGTTTCAAAGTCTTTATTTCTTTTCACACTATGATGATCCAGAAGCCAAATGCTTTTTTTATTGAAATGGAATGTGTGTCCAGCTGAGCATTTCCAGCTCAAAACCTTGGCTTCTCTAATGCAGGAAAAACTCCAGGCCTGGAAGAGTAGTTACAAGCTGCTTCCAAAAAGATATTTTCTATCCTAGATGGTTCTGGAACTGACAGATCTGGGTCCTCTGTGTCTTCAAAAGTGCTCTAAAAACTGCTCTATCATCATAGAGAATAACATTATGCACTATCCCATTATGAAAATACTGCTAAAATAAACATTTCTTGTCTCCATTTTCTAATCCTTTCTAAAATTAAAATAAATGCTAGAATATAGAAAATTAAACCTTCAGTTAACTAGAAGACCTGATTCTTCATGCTGTTACACCAATTTAGTGCTATAACTTAAAATCTAAAGACAGATATGTGAAAATCAGGTCTATCACATTTTAGATATAAAATATAATACTATATATGTCATAGTGATATATTTTTTTTTAGCAGAAAAAGAAACTACAATGATGAGTCCCGACAAAAGCTTACGGATTTAATTAGTCCCCTTCCAAGTGCGTACTTTTTAATAAACCTAACAATTTCATCCCAATGCTCTGACTTGTCTGTACATTTAAGTTTGCCTCTAACTGGTTTGCGAGATTGTGATTTTATTGACTTGCTTTCTGTCACTTAATAGTGGTCATGTAGTAGTTATTGATCTGCACCTGAAGCAAAGCAACATTTCTGTTTTCTTTCAGATGGTAGATAGCCCTGGCCTGCATTTGTCTCACCTAAGAGCACTAAATGATGTAACTAAGTTGAAAGTGTTATTATTTAGGTATCCTGAATAACGGCAGGAGGAGAGAGCGGCTTAGCCAGAAGGCCATTTGCTTTCCAGAGGTCCCTATACAGGTTGTTTAGGCTTCTGACTTGGGAATCTCAGAGAAGTTAGTTAGGAGAAATTAACAGGGCCATGACGTCTCAATTTCTCAGTCAATAAAGGCAGGGTAATAAAGCTCAGCTTCCCGGTAAGAGTGGAGTGAGTGTTATTCCCTGAGTTAAAAGATTTTTCTCCTGAAGAGAACAACAATAATTATGTCTTAAGCATCTTTGCAAGAAGCACAGATAGGACCTAGGGGCAAGGGCTGTCTATTCTGAACAGAGCCAGTTTGCACTACTAGGCCTCAGAGTCAGGCAAGTCCCTGACCTTATTTTTTGTAGATATAGTCTGAGATAACAAGTTGTTAGAGAGACTGTCTCTCCGGTTTCTCATCTTCTGTTTTACTGGACCTCCATGGTACCTCCACGGCATCTCTCCTGACAATATCCCTTGAGTAAGAGAGTCTATCATCTGCTTTTTACAGATGGGGGGGGCAAAGGATATTCAGATAACCTAACTGATCTGCATGAATATAGAGACTGACTCAGAGCTAGGTTTCCTCAGCTCCTTGGTTATCAGTACAATAGCTGATGTTCAGTGCCATGGAAAATTACTCTTTAATTGGCCTTGGCCGAGGAAAGTCCCAGTGCTAACTCTCAGTGCACTGAACAGGGCTGGAGAAAGAGCATCTACAGAGGTAAATAAAAGATAATACGAAGTAAAGTAATAAGATGCCAGAGGTCTGTTTTATTTATTTGTTTGCCTGTTTTCTGCAATTTATAGCTAAGGCCCACCTTTTGCTCCTGCTTTCATGTACATATGGACTAGTGTTCAAAATTAAAGTCAGAAAACTTGTAAATGCAAGCTGAACAACACCATTTTCAGGCTGTGCTGAAGAAGTGATCCAGAAGTCAGGCAGTATTGCTGGAAAAGGACTGAAAAACAGTACAAATAAATTGTATAACAGTGTAAATTGCCAATTACTCCCTGCTTGAATGGTAATACCCATAAGCTTTTCCTTTTCTTTTTCTTTTTGAAGAACAGCAAAATTTAAGTCTTAGATAACTAATTTCAATCATATACAGCCGTGGTTATAGGCAGAGCTGAAAAGCTGTATTCATAAAACATTTAAGATACGTACGTCTAGATGTGTACTGGTAATTGCTCAGTAATTAGAATTTCTCACTAAGTGTTAGATTTGTTGGATAGAAATAGATATCTGCTTCAGCCGAGACACAAAACATATAAAGAGTCCCAGTGCTTGTTCCAGAAAGTGCTCAGCATGTGCAGATCTATAGGATGCAATCAACATTAATCCTTGCGAAGGCCCATGAAACCACAGTGCAGGAATACATTAGCAGCAGGCGAACATCTTGTCCTATTTCACTGCCTACATTGGCACTTCAGGCACCAAGGAACTACCAATTATTTTAATTATCCTCTCTCTGCTAACAATAGTACTTGACTTCTTAGTTTTTGAAGATCTTTTTCTGGAAGACAGATACTTTGTAAATGGAGCTACTAATCCAGGACAGATTCTGATGTTTTTACTCACACCAATCAGTAAATGGTGCTGGAAATACTTCTGCTAATTTTCATAGAGAAAGGTTAGCAGTAGCAGAAATGATTTAAGACTCCCTTTCTGAATTACCAAGGCAAGAGGTAAAACTTCTTTAGAAAACAGGAGAAGTTTAAAGATGTTTACCATTATATCTTTCAATAAAGGACATATTTTGGATATGTCACTTATTTGAAAAAGACCTTGAACAAGATACTTCTGCCAGGAACAAGAATGAGTCTTGTAAAAGCTTCTCAGGGTTGCAAGGAAATAAAGGTAATAAGTAGAATTCAATCTTCACTGCTGTTGGCATAACTTTAAAAGTAGCACTTAACTAGCATATTTAAGGACATAAGAAATTGAATTCAAATGTTCTGATTAATGCTTTTTTTGACTTGGTGCATAAATTAGAAGCTTCTTAGTATTATTAAAAATCTGTGAAGTGCACTGACCAATGTTCAAATACTGAGGATCTTGGAAGGAGTGTGTTTTTTTTTTTTTTTTTTTTGGGGGGGGGGGCACTTGGATGAAGCTCTTGCTGTTGTCATCACTAATAGATTCCTTGTTTTTCAAGACAGATGAGCTGAAATAGTGTCATGACCTATAAAAGTTAAATCTGTAGGCTTTGTCCTCTGCTCATGTCTTGATGAACTAGATATAAATGACAAAATGTCAAAGGCCATGTGCAGCAAAATCATCCTCAAGCAGTGTCAGTCTTGGGGAATAGCAGTAAAGATCTTCCGTATTGCTGTGATTTGCTACACACTGCTAATCCAAGAACACTGCTCTAAGGAAGCTGTGGGTATTGTACTCCTTACCCATGTCATGGAAAGAGCAAAAAAGTACAAGCTCGCTTGTGCTTAGGAAGAGAATATCTGCAGGATGTTATCAAAGGGGAAGAAGTTGAGAGGGATCAGTGGAGAGTGCTGAAGGCTGGAAGAAACTCAGGATGGGAAGAAGGTAGTGACAGAAAGTCTATTCTCTGTGACAGAATATACATTTCACATGCACACATGTGTGCATACACACACACACTCATTTATGCAGACAGTCTTGGCCAACTACTTTTCTCATGGGCAGGTTTTCACTGAAAAGCTGACTGCTTTGCTTATTTATCCTAGTTTAATGAGGCCTTAGATTTGGGACTTCGGTTCAGTTCGTTATGTATTTGGGATCACTTAGCAAGTTATGGCTCTGATTCTACATTTTGATTGCAAACATCTCTGAGGGAGAAAAGATTTCAGAATTAATATTGTGGCCTCTGTTCATTCCTAAATGAATGATTATTATAAACCGTGAAATATCTGTTACTGTCCTCTGGGGTATGTCAATATTACAATAAGGTTTTTTTTATGCCAAAATTGGAATTGGAAGCCAAAATATCAAATGCTTTCATATAATGAAAATTCAGAAAATTCAAATGATAAAAAAGTCAAATTGAAAACACTAGAAGGCCATATACATCAAGTCATTTATTAGATTTAGTACTTATTGATTATATCTGCATATCAAGAGAGCTGTAATGGTGCCACTGACTTGGTGAATTAGTCTTGTTTCCTTATGGATCACATCATGGCAGAATTAGGAATTAAGTCTCAAGGTGTAAGTAGATATAAATTAGATTAAACACCAAAGCAGAGACCAATAAGGAATTCCTTTATTTTATTTGATATGGAAATCTCCTTGTTTCTCCAGTGATGTGCTTAGGATCCTAAAAAAGAGATTTTTCTAAAACTTCATCTTCATCTAGAGTAACTGGAGATGAATAGAATTGAGTAAGACTAGTGTTTTAGAATCTTGTGGTCATTAAAATGATATTTCTCTCTTCGGATTATCCATAATGGGGTATTCTATCTGAATTGCTTTTGCAAATTCCCTTTATATTGATTAATAAGAAATATCCCTCTAAGGCTTAGCTGACCTCATCCTAAAACAGATAACCAGAACTGGCCATAAGAGATAAGTGCCGCCTTCTCTCCATTGACCCTGAGGAGGTCTAGGTGACTAGCTTGGGTGTAGATATACTCTTTGTAGCTGTTAGAGTTAAAAAGGATGAATGGTAAGGCTTATTTCTATTGCCTACCCATAAAAATCTAGTATCTAGTATTGGTAGGTGTATCTAGGATATCCAGAATGTCCCCATTGGGCTGGCAAACAGAATCTATGGGAGATTTGACCTCTCTGCAATGGCAGCTGGAGGGCAGTTGAGATACATTCGATAACATCACATACTGAACCCACCCATGTAAAGGTCAATGAATCACTTCGTTGGAGTCTAATCTAGAAATGATCTTGAGTTACCAAGCTAAGAAAAATTTAAACTTGTGAGAAAGAATATAAGTTCATATCTCTAGCCTAACATAAACATGTATTTGATAAGTGCCCTGAAAAATTCTCCTACATATTGTATACGTGCACTTACCTCCTATTTATAGGTTGAATTCATGTGTGTACTGTATTTATACATATAAATTATACACATATAATTGCTCTATTACAGAAGTTTCAAGATCAGTAACACCTTTCAAAATGAGCAGACATGTTTCAAACTGAGATTAATATGCCATGTTTAGTGATACTAGGAGAAGTGACAGATCTAATTTATTTTTAAGCAGAGCACAGCTATATAAGAGATACACTGCATAAATTTAGTTCCTTTGGCATCTCCTCCAAAGTGACCTATCAACACATGTCATTGTTGCCTCTGCTTTTCACTTTGGCCCATATCCTCCCACTCATCATTAAGCTCTCACTTGGGGATTCTACCTTAGACACTGTGTCACCATCTGTATAGTCACTAGAAAATGAATAGGACATGCGGAAAACATCTAGATTAATAATAAAAAAGAAAGGAGTTAGGAGTGGAAGCCATTCCCTGACTTTGAGGTTTACTAGATTGGCACAACTTGGGTATATACAGCTTTCCCCTCAAACTACACCCAAATTGCTTGCTGAGATGTACCGTACTGAACCATGCCTACGGACTCTCTGTCCTAGGTAACAGGACTGGTTAGCACAGGTTGCAATTATACCAGAGCACATTTTAACACTTAAGCCGTATGGCAGTCCTACTTCTCTTAATCACTTGTATACATGCAGCTATAGAGGATAACTTAATCCTTTGGCTTGGAAGGACCCTCTGTGTCACCTCTTTAGTGGCAGTTCTAACATATTCACTGGTTTTCTAAAAGTTTTTTTTAGATTGTTATGTGTGTCCGTCTAAACAGTTGAAGTTCTTGTCATTATGGGGAATTGTAGCAAGAACAAATAAAATACAAGCAGGAAAAAGGTGAGATAAATGCTGTATCCCCTTAAGAGCCAGCCTGAAGAACCATTCTTTAATAATCCTCTTATTTTTAAGTGGTGTAATATTCATGAAGTTGCAATCTATGGTGTATATCTCTCCACAAAAAGTTCAGGATATTATATTCTATGCATTTAACACTACTTACTTTGTATTTACATAAAATTAAATTGCAATGTTATCAATCAATCAGTGTTTTAAAGTAAAAACAATCAGTGAATTCTTTTTAAGGGAAAACTGTCTTCAACTGACCCATTACAAGTTTTATTATCTGTAGGCTAGTAATAGTCATTCTTTTTCCACCTGAAAGACAAATTATTGTCACTTACATCTGCCTTCAATAGTCCTGCTTCAGTAGGCTTTTGCTTTTTCAAACTCAAGCACTTTTTTTTTCATATTGAAAGAAAATGAGTAAAACTAAACCTTTACGTTTAAGCAGCACTGTAGGAGAGCTAAGGGAAGATTAGAGGAGATTAGCTTGTGTTTTTCTGAAGAGTTACTTTGGGATGTCATAGGATAAAAACATATAAAGCACAATTTCCCTGGGCAACTAGATACCCCATCATAATTTTTTCAATGCAAAGGCCCTATACTTGCAACGCTGAACTTCCAAGGCAAGCAGTACAGAGATATGAATAGAGCAAAATTTTTAAAATGTCAATTTTGGGAAGTTAAAAGCAGAAATGTCAGCCTGATCTGTAGAACCTGAGATAAATAATAATAATAAAAAAAACCACTTCTGTGATTTGTCATTTTTCATCGAATATCTGCCAGTGGGCAGGAGCTCTTTTGTTATTGTTTCTTTGGTTTTTTTAGAGACGATACAATATGACTTGATTTGCCCTGATTCTGTTTCAGGCAGGCAGTTTGGTTCACTGGTAATGTGTAAAAAGGCAAACTGGCCCCTTGCCAGCATGCGAGCTCCATACTCTGATCCCATTCGCACTGCTAGCACGCCTCCTTCGCTATCGCTATATGATGCCTTGTCTGTATTCTGCTTCATGCTCCCTTATTCCTGTCAGGCTTGATTTATCTCTCCATTTGACATATTCTATATCTCTTGATACTTTTTTCTATGTTCTTCCTTTCTTACTCCTCTTTCCTATTTTTGTTTCCTCTTCCTCTTTTTTATTGCCATCTCACCCTTGTCATGCAACTTTCACAAAGGTGGTGGTTAATAAAAATCTATTGTAATAAGAGAGATATTGTTCAGCTGTTTGCTAGTACAGCCCTAGCTAAGGAGTGAATTGGTATGTATACCAAGTATTATAAATGCCTTACATCATTACATACATAAGCTTGCAGGATTGTTTGCAAAATAAAACAAAAGCAACTGCTGTACTGCCGAAATACAGTAGCAATTTTCTCTCTCCTTTGAAAAAATTCTAGTCATTTTTGTCATTATTCTGTCTGCTTCTCTTGCAGTAGATGATAGGCAAGGAAATGAACTATTTTAGGAATGCTGAAAGAACAAAATTTGATTGGAGTTTATATATGTAATTCTCTAAATGAGCAGTTTCTTAACCTTAGAACAAGAACAGGATGACATCAAATCTGAGCTTTCCATCTGAAAAAGTGAGATGTTCAGTACAGGACCCCTTGCCTTTGACTTAACTGGACAAATAGTGTCTAGAACTGAGTAATACTTTAAATGACAAAGGGCCCAAGACCCTGGTTTTGAAACGCTTTTGAGTACTGTAATCTGAAGATCATCACAAAGCACCTGAAAATCACCACTGTACAGCAACTTATAGTTGTTAGAATGACTTTGAGGATAACTTTAAGAGAAAGGTGAAATCATGGGCTGGTTGACATATCATAAAAAATAGTACTATAAATTGTTTGTCACAGAAATAAATAATAGAGGCCTCCTACTTTTAACATGTGTGAGTTTGGGGTAAAAGGGTAGGGTTGGCTCCAAGAGTTGGTAGATGGAGAAGAATTTTCTTTCTACAATACTCTTCCAAGAAAAGTATTGATACTCTGGGTAGGCCCAGGCAGATGGGTACAGATAGATTTGAACTGTTTGTCCCTCTTTATTGAGCTGCCAGACTGCTAAGTGCTAGTCAGTTCCCCAAGAAAAGCCAACCTGATACAGGTTCCCTCCTAGTCAGTCTTACTAGTTCAGTCACAGCAACATACTGGTTCTGGGCCAGGAAGACTGAACGAATGTTTGACAGGACTAGACATGGGAGGGAATAAAAATCCATCTTGATTTCTTCTGAAATTTCAGCTTCACCAAACTCTTGAGAGAAGAACTAAAATTATGATGCAGTCCTGAGGACACAGAAAAACACTTCTAATTACCTACAGTCACTCTCTGAGAATACAAATTGGAAAGAATTGTGGTTTGGTTGGCGTAGGCCTAATTTCTGTGTCTGTCTGAGCCACATACAACCCACCTCTTGGGAACTGCTGTTTATGCCTTTCTTTGCAGTAGGCTGTCTAATGGGATATGGTAGTTGTAGACTACATATCTTGCAGTAGCGCAAAAATGACATCCCATTCAAATGAGCTCTGCAGCACGAATAATGGACATCCGTTCTTTTTCCAGCTACATACCTAAGCCTGATTTGTACCTTCATCTGTGTCGCCCTCATTCCCATGTAAGTGCTGATGACTTTTAACAAGTCTCACCAAGAAAATAGTTGTAAGTGGGGGAGTAAGAGTAAGTCATCCTGCCTCCACCATCCACCTTTACCATTCTCATAGTTTTTCCCAGCAACAGAGGCAGAGGTTCAGAGGGAAGCAGGGGAGGAGGCAGGCACATGTGTAGTGAGGTCATCAGTCATGAGGGCAAGAAGACCAGGTATTTCATACGTGATATACATGGTTGGCCCTATTTTTAGTATTACAAAGGCAAAGCTCTGCAAATGTTGCCAGAGGCTTTACCGGAATCCATGAGTTCTGTATTTCTGGAAGACAAGGTATAAGTGGTCATACGTATAAAATTTAAGGGAAACTCAGACACTTTCATCTTTTTTAAAATATTATTACTATGACTGACAGACCTTCCAAAATGAATGAAAGTATAAAATCTCTGAACAGATGACATGGGTAGACTCATCTCATCTGCCTTAGAAATGAAGTGGTTTCAGCTTGTTCCCTTTAAACAGATGTAGAGTATGATTTTCTATTTTAGGATGAGATAATTGTTCCCAGAAGTTTTCTTAGGCCTGTCAGAGTCATTCGTTATTTTTTGTTGATGTTGTTTTTTTTTTTCTGTTTCTGTCCAATGACCATTAAGGGAGCCATTAATCAGACACTGACTTCTACTTTGCAGATATTTAGCTTTTGCCAAGTTAATCCTAACCTACTGTTTCTTTGATATGCCTATATTGATGTCCTTTGGACTACTACTCACATGAACAAGGCCTTATAGACTCAGACACAAAATTAGACATGAGGGAAAATATCCTCCAAAAAATATAAATCAGCACCATTTCAATGACATTGATGGGACAATATCACAGCGCTAAACTGCAGTAACGTTATTTGGGTAATGCAGCAAATATTAAATAAATCATGGGAAAGATAAGAAAAAATGTTTATTGCTCTTCTGTGTCTACCAAATCAGATTTCATTTAAAGTCAACAATTTTACAGAATGAATATTTGTCCACTAGAAGATAGAATTAGACCACAAATACATATTACATAATGTAAGCTCACAGTTAGCTGTCAAATAATACCTTTAACCACATCTGTCAATTAAGGTTTTGCAGTCCATGGGTTGATTATGATATTTGCAATCCAATAAGTCATCCCGACCCCTGTCAAGGGTATACATACAAAAACATGTGTGCATATGTGTGCATATGTGTATATATAGTGGACATCAAGGACATCCTCACAAAGGAATATAGTGACCCAGGATTTACAGGAGACCTGATTCCTGCTGAAGGAAAAGATGGAAGATGGATACTCTCAGGCTTCTCAAATTGAACTAGATGCTTATGCTTAGGAAAACGAATCCTCCCCTATAGACATGTATTAGGAAAACCTGAAAGAAGAGATTAATGTTTTCTGGGGACCACTCTGCCTTCCTGGACTCTTAGTATGAGCCTCTAGCCTTTCAAGTCACTAAGAGATGATCTAGATGTAAGAGGTCTCGTTCTATTTGAGTTGTCCCTGGTTATCCTGCCTGGCCCACTCCATCATTCCTGAAGAGCAGAGGTTTCCCATTAGCCCTGTATTTTATCTGTCATCCCCATGAAGATGCATACAGAGCACTTAAAGTGGCTCTAGACATTTGTGTCAGGTGTCCCCACTACTATCCTTTTTCTGTTCTGAAATCCTGTGACTTTTAGACAAGGCACTAAATTCTCAAGCCCTGCTTAACACTGATCAGGAACATACTTTATTGCATTGTGAAATCTGTTGAGGTTTCCTAAAACATTCTATTTCCTTTCAAACAAGAAAAAAAGAAGAAAGAAGTGAAAAGCAAATTTTCCTCAGAGTGGCTATTACTTCAATCGCAACCCTAGAGGAGGACCCCAATCACAGGGCCACTGACTACTGTGGAAAAGGTGCGGAAGACAACCAATTCTCTGGCAAGATCTATTTTAATAGCAAAGTATTAAATATTAATTGTAAGAAATACAAATCTCTCAAGTGAGAGTGTTGGCACTTGACTATAAAATCAGGCTGACTCGCTCTCCCGTTCTGGGGCGATGAATGTGTAGGAAACAATCTCAGCAACAGAGACCTCCAGGGGCTCTGGTGGCGCAGGGGCTGGGGCATTTATATGTGCTATGCAGAAGGCAGGCTCAAATTTCTACCCTAAATCAAGAATATGAACTTAAACCACAGTGTCCCATGCCTGATGACAGTGCCTTAAACACTGGTTTCTGAGAGGTAATGAAGAAGCTCTCTTTGTCTCTAACCCGTGGACTGAAAGTCAACCAACCTTTTCTGTTGAAATTGAGACAGGAAAAGACTTTCCAAAGAAGATTTGAGTCTGATGAATCACAATTTCCAACTCTACATAGTTTTGCTGGAAAATTACCAAGTATCTTATCCTTGTGTATCAAATGAGGTGATTATCTTGGCAGGTCTTCTTGTCTCTGGTACCGACGTATTCAGTTCCCTCTGGGAGCGATAACAGGGGTGATCAGTGACCAGACAGTCTCCTAGGGGGAGGAAAAAAAAAAAAAAAAAAGTGATTCTGAAATCTTAAAAGTCAGGCTGTCACTAGGAAAACCTTGTTTGCCAAGTGAGTTACCATCTTTCAGATGAGTCTAGTCATCTTTTTAGCCACTATTTTGTTTTTTGTTTGTTTGTTTGTTTGTTTTTCTTGCAGGTCTTTCAAAATCAAATCAACACATTGACACAGAAAAGCTTTATATTATGACTCTAGAATACCCAATTATTCTCCAAGACATCAATAGTGATCATAAAATTACCTTATCTGTATTCTCCCTTGGTTACATGCCTCCTGATACTATACAACATCCTTGTCCATCAGCATTCTTAAAGCAGAGCTTATCAAATATCTGTTGTTTATACAGGAGGAAGCACATAGGTACAAACATACATGAAGTCAAAATGCTTCAAATAAGAGACCAAAGCAAGCAATTTATTAGAGCATGTATAGCAAAAAAAATAACTAAAGACAATGAACAAGAATAGAAAGAGAAGACTCAGGAGACCTGGGGAAAGTTTACCATGTTTCTATTAGAAATCCTTTTCAGCTGTTATACCTGTCACAAACTGTCCTAAGCCAATTATTTTACAAACATATTTTCCTATCTTATATAAACGTTACTTTGCTTTCCCTTTACTTTGGAAGTGCCATGTCATGACAATATGACCAGGCCGGCAGTGTACGTCACTTAATTACATTTGTAAATCTCAGATGTAAAGTCTGAGAAGAAATACAATAGTAAAATCATTTGCTCTACAGTGACAGCCTGATTTTACAGGAGAAATAGCACTTTGACTAAATCAAATGCCCAAATAAAGAAAACACAAAAATTTCAGAGAAATAATGATTTACATTTCTGATAAACAAAGGTATTTTTATAATAGCAGCCAATGGAACAATCTGAGACAGAAATGTAGATAAAATTTAGTTTAGAATTGATGGTCTCTTATGAACATGATAATTCAAAGAATGAAAGTTGCATATCCCTGTACCATTCTGTTTCCGTATGACATCCCAGTTTGGCTAAGCTTTCTCTGAGTGAATTGTCCTTATAATCCCCTCAAATCAGTATAGTCATATAAAAAATAATGGGGATTAGCAACACCTACTGCAAAATTATGCAGCTTTTATGGTTGCTAGATTAGCTTTTTATTTAAAATGCAAATTCTGATGGTTAAGCAGTAACTGTGGGCACACCCAAATTGGAAACATAGGCGTTTAAAGAACTGTGATGTTTTCACCTAGCACTTGGAGGCTACTCTCCAGAGCTGAGCACGTCGGTGTTGGAGAAGGGGCTGCATTGTTAGTGGGGTGGCGGAGAGAAGGAAGAGATGTTACTGAAGCGTCCATTGCACGAAAAATAGTCTCTCGCAATCCCCTAGTTAAAGCACGACCCCATTTCCAGTGGCTTTTGCTCCTACTACCAAAGAATAAGCGGGACTTGTACTCTTCTTCCTCATGAATGAAAACCCTGTTTAGATCGCGTTGGCTGCAATTATACAAGCACAGGTGGCAATACCAGATGCAAGCTCTTTAATTCTCCTGGCACTGCAGCAGTCTTTCCCCTCCCTAGTGAAGGAACTGGGATTTCACAGACTGGCAAACAGCCTCAGCCCTGCGTGCTGCGCTCGGTCAGGAGGACATCTCAGCAGCTGTGGAGGTTACATAGCTCTCTGAGCCAGGTTAATCTCTCGTGCCTGATACCATGCGCTGGTACGTGAATTCTGGCCTGAGGAACTTTTCCTGGCATGCGGGGGTCTAAGCTGTATCTCCTGCAATTACTGTAAAAGGAGGTGAATTTATACGCAGTTACCCAATAAATGTACTTCCTGAGACATAAGCAGGCTTTAAAATAGAACCGAAGTTTCCAGGCATTGCTGCAAGGAGGGAACTAGTGCTTCAGCTGCCTTTGCACTAGGCTTTGTGCTGGAAGGACTTTAAACATAGTAAAAAGGCCAACTTGATCTTCAGTATTACTTCACTAGGAGAGACCGCAGGTGAATTGTAATCCTTGTTTTATTTAATGCAGCTTAATGCTATTTAAAACTCACTGTATGTGTGTGTGTGTGTGTGTGTGTGTACACATATTCTACACATACATACAGAAACATATAATAAAAGGTTAAATAATAATCAAATAAAATAATAAAAAGCAAATCAGGTACTCTCACCAAAAAAAAAAAAAAAAAAAAGAAATAAAAACTAATTGAAAAATCCAGAAAAAAAATAGTTTTTAAAAGTACCTGACTGAATATAAATATGCATCTCATTTTCTTAACTATATACTTTAGTGTGCTGGTTTAATCTGTCACATTAAACAAATGTGTTGATTTTTCTTTACTTTTCCTGGTTGACAGAGCATATGCTAACATGAGCATTATATTCCTGGCAGCTATATTTTAATCTCAGCAGTTCAATAGATGATAGCTGTCAGGCACCCAAACTTTTACCTGCTTAACTCTATAATATTTCTCCACTAAAAAAAAAGTAGGATTATAATTACACTTTGGAAAACAATTCCAGAATTCTATAACTTTTCTGACATTTTTCTTTCCTTGTTTGCATTATACAAGGGCAACTGAGCATACTTACAGCTATTTACATTTATGTTGCATTGTAAACATTATATTTTCATTTTACTCAGAGCATTTCTAATTTTGGAAATATCTATTGACCAGATACTCTCTTTATCCAGCATATTCTGCCAGTGATAACTAGATATCAATTGCTGGCAAGACATACAGCACAACTCCAATCTGTTTTTCTCAAAGGGAGTGAGAAAGTAATGAGGTGTATCATCATAAAAGTGAATAGTATTTCAGAGTTACACAGCCTGCTTGTCAAACACTGATCTTTCTGTTGCCCACTGATTTGCAAGCCTGTTCTTTGTGTCCAGTTTGGTGATAACAGAACAGTGGCAGGCACTGGACTGTGCTCTCGTTCAGAAGAGTTAGTGAGACTGCTTGCAGCAGGAGAGGATATTAATCCAATAAAAAAGGAAGAGCACATTGACGATTTCATACCACTTGATTTTTCTTGAACTAATCCCTGGTTCTCATTGCTATAAGTGAGAAGATAAGGAATGAATGTTTAATACATACAAACCCTGTGATAAAGATAATATATTTATATAGAATAAGCAAAAGATCAGTTCTTATTGCTGTTTTATTTATTTATTTTGTCTTTTGTTTAAACTCATTAGAAATGTCTATATAGCTTTCTATACAGACAAGCGATAGCATGTCATGCTCCACAGTCACCCCACTTAACAAATATAGGACATAAATATAGGACAAGCTCTCCTAACTTTTATTAGACCTAGAGACCTATGAAGCCTTTGGATATGTTTAGATTCATAAAATAGCACATGTTCTCCACGATATTCTCCACTAGGCTTGTAATCATGCTTCACATTATCAGCCGTTAAAGCAAAAGTGAATTCAAGGTTGAGACTCTAATCTGGGGAAGAGCAGACTAATAGATCATGCAAGCGACTGATGTCCCTATGAAGCCACTTGGGCAATTAGAACCTGGAGCCAGCTAGCTGTTCAGCACAGAGGTGGAAATACTAGGTCTATATCAGTAACTGAACATGCTATACCTATATATCATCTGTATCTATATCTACTTCATTTAAGCAAGGCTTCTCTGAGATAGTGTTGTAGATATAAAATCCAGGTTGGAAAGATCTAGGCTAAGGGCATATTCCCCCTGCATAAACTGGCCTGGCTGCATTGGGATTAATGCCTCACAAAGATTAAGTCTGGGAACCACACCAAGCTGGAGATAAACTATCCAACAGAGAGGGCTGGGAGACAGCACTAGCCTAAAGGAGAAAAAACCCTGAAGTTAGTGGCCAGCTGCATCGGACTGCACAGCAAAGGGCTGCAGAGAGCTGTGCTACGACGGGCAGCAGGACGAGCCTGCAGAAGGGGCTGTTCCTCAGAAGGGGCCTGAGGAAATATCCCTCTTAATTTCTGAGTACTATGTCTTGGACAAAGGACTGCAGTAATCCCCAGAGGGAAGGTCTGTGTCCCAGTCTGGATTGCAGTCATTTTAACGAAGGAGAGTCAGAGCGGTTCAGTCAAGGTAAAACCCCCCCAGAGTGCTAAGCAGTGCTGTGAAGATGTGCTTCAAATTGCTTATGTCTCACAGGCCTACACTAGAATTGTTAAAACGTGGGTGATCCAACCTGCCCGTGCAACAGGAAATTGCCAGATTTCTTAACCTGTCTTATATATATATATGTTTTTTTCCTGGGGGGTGAGAGAGAGGGTTTGTCCTCCCCATTATTTGGAAAATCTCATTTGCTGTTATTCTGCGTAACTGTTTTGTATTCATTGTTTTATATTGGTCAGGTACATGAGAAACAAAAATGGCCTCTGGACAGCAGAGAAGTTAATGTAGGGGTGTTCACTGGGTTAAACTCCATACCGACTTTAACTTTTCACGCTCTCCGTAGCTTCCAAACGTTGTGCGGGGAAAGCTATTCTTACTCCTTCTAATTGAGTGCCCGTTTCTGCAACACAGTGAGCGGACCCTTCCACTCACGCAGAGCCCCTTTTAAGCCCTAGGACCACGAGCATAAAGGTCTGTGATAACAGATCGCAGTGCAAAATTGAGGCATGATTATATGCCATATTAGTTTATGCAATATAGAAGAATAGAGAAGATTTGAAGAATGTCTCTGTTGGAAAAGAAAGATCAAAAATGCACCACTGAGCTGTTTTTTTTTTTTTTCTTTTTTTTCCTAAAATTGGATAGCGGACATTTGGCACATGAAACAACCCTATAACAAAGCTTCTATAAAACATTTTGGACCTCTGAAGCTAAAAACTGTGTTCCTTTATAATACTGTTAAGGAGAAGCAAAATTCAAAAGCTAACAAGTAGTAATTGCTTTCTGAAAAGAAGGCTGCCTAAAGTGAAGGTTATTTTAGTCCATTTATAGTGTGTACTGCATTTTCTGACTAAATTATAGAAAATTATATGTCATGATTTTCATGTTGCCTTTAACTTGCTTTATTTGACTCTCACAGTTCATCTTTGATATTATTTTGTTGCATTGTATGAATTGTATTAGCCTACAATACAATTGTTCCCAAACATCCCACATCTCTCGTAATTAGCTTTCTACAGAGACTAATGATGAGCATACTATTGTCTTTGACGCAAAACTCTTCAGAAGACCAAGCTTCATGCTTTTTTTTTGGGGGGGGGGGGGATTTTCTATCTGCAATATTGAAAAATAAATTATGTTCTTTGAGATACATCCTGGTGGAGCAGAGACTAATGTTATATGATAACCAGCACTGTGGAAGGAGAACCAATGGAATAGGTGCTTCATTACTTATAATGAAAAATAAACATTGAAGTAGGTCAAGTTTTTCTAATTTAATATATTCAAGTCATTGTTCTTGGGCAGTATATGAAAAGCAAAACAAAAGTAGAAATTGTTTCAACTATTTTCTCATTCTTTATTAAAATCACATAGTCCATAACATGTTTTAAAATCTTTATACATTAAAATTTGACTTTGATTAATCTACACTTAATTGTAAATTCAGTGATTTGTAAAGGGTAGGAAATTATTTATATTTAGAAATGAATGCAGATAAATATGATCATTAGAAACTGTCTTTATTATGGGGAAGAAACGTAATTATTTTGGCCCTCTTCCTCTGAACTAGAACTTTGGTTCTAAATTTATTTATTCCCTGGATGGTAGTTATGTCATCCTCTGAATCTTTTGCATAAAAATATGAAACAGGAAATGTGAATATTCAAACAGAAACCTTCTCTGATATTAATTTAAAAGGAAGTATAGAATACCTTTCTAATATACAGACTACTATAAGGAAAAGTCAGATATCAATATGTAGAGCCACAGGCAGTGAAAGAGTTTGGAGTCACATTTGCTTCCTGTGTAGCCGATAGAAACACTGTGTGTTGGAGTACTTATAGTTAAGATATTTGTGCCTAAATTGGTGCAAAAAGAATCAAACAAATTCATGAAAAGTTAATTCACTGAGGAATATTAAATGCAGTAGATCTAGATGCAACTTATGGTTCAGGATTAAATTGCAATTTATAGGAAACTGGCATAAATTAGCTGCAGGAAGATGACTATATAATTGCATCCACTTCTGGCAAACATCAGAGGCAGCACACAGATCCTGATGTAATTTTGACCTGGCCCACTGTGTTAGTGGGTTTAGATGTTTTTAGATATTTACTCTTCTTTTACTTTTTTAAAGCATTGACTGAGTTTTCTTGGAAGTTGGAGCAGCTTTCTGCGTATTGGTATGCAAAGAGGCACTCTGAAGATATGGGAACTTTGGAGTCAAAGTAAGATGTTTGCTATGCTTGTTGCTTGCCAGAAGACATAGTGCTTTTCCAGCTCAAGCCAAGCTATTTTATTGCTGTTCCTATGTCTATGTGCCAGGAATAAACAGAAAGCATGCAGGGGACATTTCTGTGTCCCTGCAGTCCCTTATCTCTGTGTGGTAAGCATAAGAGACAGGAGAGCCTATACTGCTTTCCATAAATTGATCAAATCTATTTTTCTCTCATAATTATAAATACATTCAATGAGAATATGAGACAAAGTGTATCACCCTACACTGGGTATCAGATAACATATATTTGATACTACACACACTCGTACACACACACACACGCATTTACGCAGACACACACAGATGCTGATGCACTAACAGTCCCTGATGGGAATGAATAGGGCCATGCTAAAGGCTTATCTTTATTCTCACATAAAAATCCAGCCAGCAGTGCTGGGAGATTGGTTTTCAGCCCAAGGATTCTGTCACATGTCTTGTCAAATCAATCTGCTTTGTCACCCTTGTTGCTCAATATTTGTAAGTTGCTTCCAGATTTAGGAAGGAGGATGGAGGAAGGGGATTGAAGTATCTTCAGCCTGTTTGTGTCTTCCAGCCTTGCCTCGCTATCTCATCTGATTGAGAGAGTTTATCTGAGAGCATTTCCCAGTACTGTGGCAAGGTTAGGATGAGGACAACAGTCAGCCAGGAAAGAAGAAAGCTAAGAAGACAGATGTGCTTCTAGAGGCGTAAGGGAAACTGCTGAAGGACATGGCTGCACTTGCATACTCCTGTCTGGAGTTGTCTCTACATCAAAGTTCTCAGCTTGGTGTTAGGTTAACAGCTTACACGCTAATAGGATCATCGAATATGCTGCCTTTTTATATATCTTGTCTGGCCAACACTCTTCTGTGTATTTCTGTTCCACTCAGCCCTAATTTTGAAAAGCTTTTCTCACCTCTAGAATGAATTATTTCAGCATTCACTATATGGGGCTAACACTTAAAATCATTCACCTTCAGCCTTCTACAGCACATTTGGCACAGATTCAGCCCTGTCTCATCAACTTTAACTTTTCAGTCTACTTTTCACCCTATCACCTACTACTACAATAGAGGCAAGTTAAGAGCTGCCGTTGAGAGTGCAGTGGTTCCCAAGTGAAAATGCTGCCGGTTACTGTGCTCTAAAGACCCCTGAAATATGCATTCTTAGATTTTGTTGTCACCCATCTACATCTTCTTTTACATCTTCTTGAGACATTTGCTGTACAGAATACATTATGCAATGCATGGAGCACTGAGTGACATCCCATAGTCACAGTCATTCTTTAGTACATCTTTCTCATGGATTCATTTATGGATCTGCAGTTTTCAAGATGCCCTACTGTCCTAGCCACTGGATAGATTTCTTCCTTTCATTCTGGTCATAAGTAAGTCACTTAAATGTGTCAACCTTCAAGACTAATTTCTGTGGAGGAGAAGCTGTGGCAGGCAGGTATGAGAAAAGGATTTGAGAAGGAAAGAAAATTTGGTGTTTTTCTTTTTGCCTACTAATTTTATACATCAAAAAGTGATGGAGATGGGAACTGTGACAGCTTCCAAACTGACTGGAGAAGTGCTTGGTAACTGAACCTCATGCAAAGATGTGTAAGTTCCTGTTATAGTGAATTTAGCCATGATTCAGTGGAGCCTAAACGCTGATTGAGCTGATAAAGAGTAAAAGCCCATTTCAGTTGCACATGTATTTATCTAGTGTCATTTGAAATGCTCTATAGTACCCTAGGTTCTAGTTGCAGAAAGACAGGGGTGTCACACAGGTCAATATCTGCCACCTCGCAGATCCCAGAGACCACTAGGTGCATATGTGTATGCAATTGAACTTAGCCTTAGTCAACACAGTCTGAAAAATCTAGAGAGCAACTTAGTGCCCCATGAAAAAGAAACCTATAGCTCAATTCGGTTGTCTAAGTATTGGTATCTAGTGCTATTTGAGAAGAGGTAGGGTATATAAAACACCTACATGAGTCCTTCAGATATGGCACAGGACCTATGGAAGACCAACACACTCCTGGAGCGGCAGGAAGCAGTCGGACAGGATATGCCTGAAATATCACTAAATGTCTATGTTCAGACAGCTGAAACACCCCTAGATGTGTGACACCCTATAGTGGGAGTCTAGATACCTAATTCACATGTAGGCACTTACATAGAGAAACCTAACTTTAGAAGTTTTAAGTTGAGGTTGGATATCACTACTGCTGTCTTGTGTGTTCTATTCATTCCTATGTGCCTGCTCCCGTCGTATTTTGTAAAGTGCAAGAACTAGTATGTGTCAAACATCTTCCATTATGTACAATTTAAATAATCTCCCAGAAGTCCTGTACCATCTCCTGTAAGATGGTTGACTGGAACGTTGTCACCGATTCCTTCATTCTTTTTACCTTATGAAGTCACAGGCCCCCTGAAGTTGCTTTGCTAACACTTTGCTAGAATACCTGCCACAATTATTTCTATGGCTCAGTCAGTACTGTGCATCCGTATTATTTGTGAAAATCTGAAGACTTCAGTTAGAGTTGCTTCAAAACAATGCTCTGTGTTATATAAAAATATGCTTTAAAATAATGATCTACATTTTATAATGGCAAGATTTTAAATCAATACTTCTGTAACTCATCATGAGTCACTGGAAACATCTACTACAATGAGTTACATGAAGCAATACTCCTAGATTGGCAGCTCACAGGTGTTCAAGTCCCTGCAGTTTCAATGTGTTTACCATTTTTAAGCACAGAAAATAAACCCAAAAATTAAAACTGCAAAATGAATGAATTATATTTTGTTCTCAATATGCACCACTGATGTGTTCAATTTCTTCCACAAATAGAAAAAAAATACTTTTAAAGAAAGATATCCCTGGAAATTATATTAAAACATCAAGAAATATTTGTCATATATAACTAAAAAGAGTAAAATGAAAATTTATATATATATCGTGAGGATCAAGAATTATTCTGCTTTGAGATTACTATTTTGTGCAAACACATCCAAATCCAAAAATCAATGCATAGGGCTTTTTATCATTTTCCCATAGCTTTTTTCACTGACAGCTCAATTCTCAAGCACTAACAGCTGCAGTCTTATTCGTTTCAGTCTGAATATCACTTACAAGTGTGGTGTGCCAGTTTCTCATCTGAAATTCATATACTAACCAATGCTAGAAATCTTATTTATATCCTGAGAGAACTGCCAACGATGCATCCTTCAGCACAGGACCTCGTGAGTCCTGTTAAATTAAGTGTAAAGAACTAATATGCAGTGTATTTCTGTTCCAGATAAAGGTATTTTCTCTAAGATGTCTAATTTCATGAATCAGACATCAAAAATGCTGTCCAGGAATCCATAGTTTCATTAGGAAGTATCTGGGATTTTTTCAGGGAGGTTATTTTTAACAAGAGAACAGGGCTGCATAGATTATGATGCTTCATTTTGTAGACAGAAATATAATATGATGTTATATTCCATAACAAAAGAAGAGAAACAGAGCCACAGCTGTGGAAGGTTTCAAAAATCTGAAATAAATGGCAAACATCTTCAGTATAGCCATACTGGATGGCTCTAGATATAGAATTATAGAATGACACAGATTGGACTTTGCAGGTCAGTCCATCTAACCACCTCCTGCACAATGCCAGCTTAGATCAGGTTGCTTAGGCTGTCTGGTCATATCAGTCAGCTTAAAGACAGGGAGTGGGAGCTTAAAAAAAGGAAGTGTTTGGTAAGCAAAGAATGAAGACAATGCGTAAAATTCCTGAGGGAGAGCACATAGGTTTGACAATAGGGGACCTCTGAACTGGAGCATCCTTGCTCTGAAATCTCTTCCTATGACCCTGCTTTGGGAGAAACTGGAACTGAAATGGCTGGTGGCTCAAGAAAATAAAGTAAAAGGAAAGAAGTTAGAATTCACTACAGAAATGAGTCTCTTTTTGTACTTGGAACAGTTTAAGATAAGGTGTTTAGCCTTATGATTGGGTTGGCTTGAGTGACCCATTGTGCAGAGAGCTGAGATTGCTTAGAAATACTACTAACTTCTCAAGGTTACTTCTCAGACCCTATCACATTTGGCTATGTTTACTTTTGCATCTGTTTGAACTTAATACAGCTGTTTCTTTATAAGTAAAATATCTCTGAATTGCTGGTAGAAGATCAGGCTAGTGAAGAAGTGAAAAGCTGGCTTCCTATGAGAGTGACACAACTATGCATCATAAGCAAGGACAAAATTTTCCTCTTCAACAACGAAGTAGATTTAAGCCCTAGGTAGATTCAAGTATCAAGAATGGAGCAAAACAATATGCCTTACCTGCTGATCAGAAAGGCACTTTACTGTCTGTGGAACTCAGTTGCTGCTGTAAGGTAGTTGAGAAAATGCAAGTTTTGCTTTGAGTTTGTTTTTGACTGACTTCTTTTTCCAGACAAATTCAATTCATCAAGAAAATGAGATGATAATGTGAAGCTATTTCAAAAGTCCCCTTTTCTCATTTTGTGAAATGTCAATCAATTTAACTAATAAATCAAACCTCTTTTTTGAAAGTATGACTGTGCCATGCAGAAAGAATTCAAGATAGCTCTTTCAATATATGTGGTGTTTACAATAACTAGGATATACCAGCATGCACAAAACTGCTATCACAAGGGTAGATAACATATTTAGTGTACAGTGAACTTTTTGGTTTGATAGGGGCTTGATAGGGAAAGGAAGTGATATAAGAAATTTGTTTGTGAGACTTGAGTAGCTCTCATGTGACCTTATATCACCATGTTCAGGATTCTGCTAAGAAGGAGCAAGATGAATAGCAGGATCACAATGCTGGGCTTCAGGAGAGCAGAATTTGGCCTGCTCAGGGATCTTTCTGGGACTGGAAAAGAAAAAAGCCCACTTGGAGTTAAATCTGGCAGAACATGAAGGACAAGAGGGGCTTCTACATGTATATCAGCGGTAAAAGACAGATGCAGGAAAATGTGGACACTCTGCTGAATGGAGCAGGGGCCTTGTGCAAATGCAACATGAAAAAGGCCAACATAATCAATGGCTTCTTCAGCTCAGCCTTTACTGGTAAGATCTGCTGTCAGGAATTCCAGGTTCTGGAGACTAGAGACAAGTCAGATGCAAGGAAGGATCCTCCTGGTAGAGAAGGATCAAGTTAGGGAACATTTAATCAAACTGGACAGACACAAGTCTATGAGACCTCATGGGATTCCTGCAAGTGTTGCAGGAGCTGGCCAGTCTTGATTATCTTGAAGAATTATGAGTTTTGAGAGAGGTCCCTGAGGATTAGAAAGAAGCGAATGTCAATCCTATCCTCAAGAAGGGCAAAAAGAAGAATCTGGGGAAATATAAGCTAGTCAGCATCATGTTGATCCCAGGAAAGGTGGTGGAGTAACCAATCCTGGAAAATATTTTCAGTCACTTGAAGGGCAAGAAGGTGATTGGGAGAAGTCAGCGAGGATCTATGAAGTGGAATTATGCTTAACCAATCTGGTAGCCTTTTACAATAAGATGACTAGCTCACTGAGTGAGTGGAGAGCAGTGAATGTTCTTTGTCTTGACTAGCAATGCTTCTGACATAGTCTCTCACAACATATTCATATACAAGCTGATGAAATGCAGGCCAGATTAGTGGACACTGAAATGAATTGAAAACTGGCCAAACCTCTAGGCTCAGAGAGTTGTGATCCAACTGGACTTTGTGAGCAAAGTCCAGTTGGAGAATAATCACTAGTGGTGTCCCCCACGGGTCAATACATGGGCCAGTACTGTTTAATAGTTTCATTAATGACATGGATGATAGGACTGAGTGCATCCTCAACAAGTTTTCAGTTGTTACAAAACTGGGAGGAGTGGCTCACATACCATATGGTTGTGTTGTCATTCAGAGGGACCTCAACATGCTGGAAAAATAGACAGAGAAGAACCTCATGAAGTTCAAAAAAGAGAAGTGCAAAGTCCTCCAGTTGGGGAGGAATAACACCAAAACTAAGGGTAGTCTGGGGGTGCGATCAACTGGATAGTAGTTGTGCAGAGAAGGACTTTGAAGTCTTCATGGACCAATCAGAACACCAGATAGCAACATGCCCCTGTGGACCTGGAGAAGAGAAAACTCAGGGAGATCTTATCCATGTGTATAAGCCAGACTTTTCTCAGTGATGTCCATTGGCAAGGCAAGAGGCAATGGGCACAAGTTGAAACACAGAATTTAAATTCTGTTTTAACATAAGAAAACTTTCATAGAATCATGAATAGAGTCAGTAAGGTTAGAAGGGACCTCTGGAGATCATCTAGTCCAACCTCCCTGCTCAAGCAGGGTCACCTAGAACATGTTAGATAGGGTTGCATCCAGGCAGGCCTTGAATCTCTCCAGAGAAGGAGACTCGGCAACTTCTCTGGGCAACCTGGTCCAGTGCTCCATCACTCTCACAGGGAAGAAATTCCCCCTCACGCTCAGGCAGAACTTCCTGTGCTTCAGTTTCTGCCCATTGCCTCTTGTCCTGTCACACGGGACAACTGAAAAGAGTTTGTCCCCATCCCCTTGACACCCTCCCTTCAGGTACTTGTACACATTGATCAGATCCCCCCTCAGTCTTCTCTTCCCCAGGCTGAAGAGGCCCAGCTCTCGCAGCTGTTCCTCATAGGGCAGGTGCTCCAGCCCTCTGATCATCTTCGTAGCCCTACGCTGGACTCTCTTCAGTAGCTCCATGTGTGTTTTGTAGTGGGGAGCCCAGAACTGGACACAGGACTCGAGATGAGGCCTCCCCAGGGCTGAGTAGAGGGGCAGGATCACCTGCCTCGACCTGCTGGCAACACTCTTCCTAGTGCACCCCAAAACAAAACTTTGTTTTGTTTCATTTTGTTTTGCTGTGAAAGTGGCTTAACGCTGAACAGGTTGCCCAGAGAAGTTGCCGAGTCTCCTTCCCTAGGCATATTCAAAACTCAACCTTACAATGCCTGTTGCGAGTGACTCTACTTTGAGCAGGGTTATTGGACCAGATGATCTCCAGAGATTCCTTCCAATCTCAATTATTCTGTGTGATTCTGCGACTGATCTGTGAGTAGCAGAAGACATCACAGAACAACTCTAATTTGGAATCCATTTTAAAAGCAAAAGATGATTCTTTCCAAATTGGGAGAGTAACAGAAATTTGCTTTTGCCATGTTTTATTTAGCTGAAAATTCAGCAGCTGCTGAACATCCAGTCCAGGAGAAACTCTATCACAAGGTGTGACATTATACAATGGAAATAAAAGTAGTAAAATGGAAAAATCCATGAAGGCGTGTTAACACAGGCAATGAATCAAACTGGTGGGACCATATGGTGAGAAGGAGTGTGAGCAAGCCTTCTTGTCTTCCATCCATAGAAGTTTGTGGCAGCATTCTTGGCTGCAAATACATCTCACACCCATCTCACACTCCTTAAATCCATGCCTGACAAATGCCACAGTACTATGCAGACAAGAACAATGGTGTTGACCAAAACAAAGTGTTTTATGAAAAAAGCTCCTCAAATTAGGTTTGCCACAGCTAGGTGTAGCCCGTGCTTTAGTAGGATGTACTGTTTGTATTGCTATAAGGATCACTCACATAATTTGCCTTAAACAACATGAGTCAGTTCTCAGTTAGGCATGAATAGTTCTATTCACCTTCCTACAAAGGAAATTTAAAGCAATTTATTCAGTGATGAAATCAATTGTGAAAGAACTTTAGGTTGCCATGAATTTTAAAACAACCATACTGAAAAGACCAGAAATTCACAGAGGATTAGATAGTAAATACTTCTGATGCCAAGTGCTTTCTATTGACTTCAGCTGGATTTGAGTAAGCTTCAAAGAAGAGAATGATCATCTAAAAAACCTTAGTTTCCTCCCATAAGGCAAAGGAGTTCCAGTAAAGATAAGGAAGCCCTGATGTACAAAGCCCTGGGTAGGAATACTTCATGCATTGCTACTCATCTGGTTCAACAAAGATCTATTCAAATCGGAAATAGTAGAAGGTAATTGAATATGTAATGCAGGTCACATGTTATAGGAGGGTTAAGATAAATTATTTGGCTGGACAGACAGAATGCGAAAGGATAGAATTGTTCTCTACAAAAGAATGAAGCCTTTGGTTGGGTGTGAGAGAGAGATAAGAAAAAATAAAAACAATTACAAGGAAGGGAAAGAACAACAACAACAATGAAATAAAAATAAAAAAGGAAAAGAAGAACTTAAAATAAATTAGCTGTGAATAAATTAGAAATTAGAAGAATTTTTCTAATGAAGAAGACACTGAAGGTCTGGAGCAGCATTCCAGAAAGGAGTAATGAGTAACATGAGTTACTTTAAAGACAAAGTTTGTGGCCAGGAGTTGTATAGGAAACTGTTGCCTGTGATAAAAGGCAACTGAACATGATAATTCAGAAGGTTCCTTCATCTGTGCTTGCACCAGTTAAGAAACCAGTTCAGGACACAGGCTTTAATACTAACACAGTACTATCCAGACTGTCATGTTGTTAGCTCACTCTCAAATGTTAATTTGGCTTGAACCCAGTAGCACTTTCCTGGACAGGAGAGTGGTTACATGGTGTCTTTTGCTAGTGGCAAAAGTAGTGGCAGAGAATGGCCCCAGAATGTTTTAGAAATAAAAAATATATCCTTCCAGTTCTATATTCCTAATAACTTAGCTAGGCCTTGTGTCTTAAGCTGCAGATTTTCAGACTTGCAGATTTTGGAGGTCTGGATAGATCATTCAGTGAGTTATCCTGGTGTTGCAGAGATTTCAGCCCATCATTAGCAGTGACCAAAAGCTTTCTTCAGTTTATGGTGCTAAGCTAGCAGATATAGTAACACATTTATAATTGTTTATGGAAATTACACTTTTTTCTTTTTTTTTCTTCATAAAATCCCCAAATCAATAATTATCTTCCTCACGGGGATCTCACCAGAGAGGTTAGAGGTCACATATTTTGTTCTCAGTCTTCAAACTCCTAGATATAGATTATCTAGTGTAAGATAGAAGTGTTTTGGTACTCTTCCAGGTCTTGTTTGAATAATTTTGTAAATCTTTTGCTCATGATAACTCTTGTTAGCCCTAAATTTACACCCACAAACTCTCCAGATGGCCTTCTATGCATATAATAATGACTGAAGAGTTTACTTCAGTGTAATTCTAATTAGCTGTTTAACAAGTATTGTGTCTATTTACCTTTTATAGACAAATAAATCTTTTCATGTAATTAGATTTTTTTTCCTTTTACTGAGCAAAACTCTCAACTGATGCAGTTTTATACTGAGGGATAAAGAATATGTTAGTTAATAGTCGCTAGGTTTACATAGCTTGCAATGTTCTTCATTTTACCATTTAGGTTCAAGTTCTTCTTTCCCTTGGGCTGAAATATTTTGAAACTAATTCATCAGAAATCAGGTAGATATAACTCAAATCATGTTCGTTTAAATGGAAATAGCATTTGGAGCACAAAATACTTGCTATTTGCCCAAATTGTCATACAAATGGTTCAGATCTAGATATCCTTTGTATGTTTATGATTTGGCAAGTAGTTCATTGAGATTTAGAAGAGAAGTCAAATTTACTGTCTTTGGTTGCTCTCCTTAGCTAAAATGTAGACAACTGAGCTATAGGGTACCTTCTAATTTATTATAGCTTAATAGCTAAACTCTCTTACCTCCTGGTTAATTCTATCAATGTTAAAATAGATCCATGTTTTAAATAAATTAGGTCTGATTCCCTAAAGAAATAACGGAGGCAAGCTGGCTAATAAGGTGAATCCAAGCAAAATGAAATTTAGAACGTCCATCAAAAAGTAGTTGATTTTACAAAAATAGTGGTGTCTGCCCTTGGATGGTTTAATGGCCTGTAGTGCACCAGAATGACTGCTGGCAGGTAACTGAAACACAGGAGGGCCGTTTTCCAAATCCACTTATATTCATCCATATATATAGTGTTTCCTTCTTTGCATAGACTTACTGTTCTTTCTACAAGGCCACTTATCAACCTCTTGGAGAGTGACACTGAGCTGCATACCTGAAGAAGTGACACTAATCTGTGCACTTTAGCTTCATTAAGCTGTGAAGCCTGAAGCAAGATATTTTGTTGTTTTTTTCCAAAGTCTGCCCTACTCGTTTATCCCAATCATTGCTGCATGCCTTGGGAAGTGTTGATTGTCAACCAACTGACATGCTATTATATGTTTGTTCTTTGAACTGGGACCTTTTTATTTATTCTTTCCATGATCCTGGGTAGGAACCTTCTTTACATTTTTCTGCATTTAGTCCAAGGAATGAATGGCGTATCTTTATTTTGATGTAATCCTTATAATACTCAAAAATATGAGTTGTCCTTGGGAAGGATGTCTGGTCTATGCTTTGCAATTTCTTCTCTCCCTTCTTAATTCTTGTACTCCATTTGTGGAGGAAGTTTAGATAGCCTTATTTTGAAATGAGCCATTCTGGGAGTAGAGGACACTGACTGGGATCAGCTTTACTCTTTTTTTTTTTTTTTTTTCTGATGCTTTTGTGTAACAATTCCCTTGTGAGACAATCCTTACTCTAATGCATTCAGCTACTCGTGCTGCTACCACTCATTTTGAAGTACTTGCCCAGACATTGCAGTCAGTGCTATGGTAAATTGATATTCCCTGCAACCAATATTTGCTTTACAACCCTAATACATTGCTTTGAAGCAGACATGGCACAGCCAACACCTCTTAATTTGGGAGTGCTCTTAATTTCCTACATCTTGGCATTGTGTACATAAGACTAAAGAAATCTTAGCAGAAATCACAGGTTTTAGAGTGGTTGCTCTTCTTACAACAAGTATTTAACTGTCACTATATTTTGCAGATGTGGTTAATAACACAGTCTCGTTCACATCTGAGAACATGAAATCTTCAGTACCAAAATTATTAAGATTCCTCACATGCTGAACAGAGCAGTAAACCTTGGAGTTCTGCATGTGGCTCTTTGCCTGTCTCAAAACACAGTCTGCTTGTGTGCAGATTGTTTTTTCTCTTTGTAGTAAACCTTTTTTGTAGGAATTAGAGATAACATAAGGTTTCTTATGTTGAATGAGGGGCTTTAGCTTAGTTAAACCCTAATCATGGAGCGTGTGCTTCATATTGCAGTTTTCAGAAATGTCAAGTGAAATGAAGCTGAGATGATTACAAGGGTTTCAAATGTCATAGTTTAAATTTCCCAGACACACACATTTGATTTTTGCAGTGTTTTTTGTTCTGTTCCTGCTCCCCAGGCACAACCTCTTACTTCATAATATATTTATTTTGCTATGATATTTGCCCTTATTCTCTCTCTTTCAGCACATCAGTGCATCCCTCCATATGGCCGAGATGGAGGACAGCATAGAGCTGGTATCATGACTTTATATTGATTACAGACCCCTTTTCAGAGGAGAAATCCTACCAGAGGTGATTAGGTCAGTTGAGCTGTATATGAAAGATCTCTAAATGTCAGTTTAGTAGCATGCAGAAGGTTAGTATCGGAGTGAATCAGAGTCTTAAGTTATGGTTGTTCTGAGAGATAGAGAGAGAGAGAGCGAGAGAGAGAAAGAGAAAGAGAAAGAAAAAGAGAAAGAGAAAGAGAGAGGTATATAGATGGTAAATAGATCTGAAATTTTATTTTCCATTACCTTTGTTCTGGTCTTTTTCTGAAGCATAATGATTCCTTTAACTTCTACCCAACAAAGCCCTCTAGTCACAGAGGTTTGCAAGCAGAACTCAGCACTTATCCGTCAGCTTGCCATCCACTGAGCTCTGCCTAGCCACTGCCCAGAAAGGCTAGAGAAAGCTATGCTGATGCCATTAATCTTCTGAAGATCTGAATACACTCTCATGATATGTCATACTCAAACTGGGATTTCCAAACTAAACATTTATGTGTCTGAATTCTCTTGTATGTTCAATCAGGGAGTGTATTCTAGAAAACCTAATAATTACAGCATTCCCCCCCACACACACACAAAAAAAATAGGCACTGTTCTTCACTGACGTGGGCAGTCGGAGACAGTATTTACCTTTCATATAATAGTTTAGCGGTTATAACACTTGACCAAGAGAGAAGTTTGCCTTCTTGGCTCTCCTTGTTCTAAGGCGGACTGAACTTATGCTTCCCAAGAAAATAGCCTAAACCCAAGCTAAACTGTAAAAAAAAAAAAAAAAAAAAAAAAAAAAGAGAGAAAGAAAGAAAAGAAAATTTCATCACATCTCTTTGAAACAGTGTGCATCCAAGAAAGCAGTCTTTACTGGGCCAGGGAAGGAATGCTAAACCCCAGAGAAGAGAATACCTGCATGGGAGACAAAGGGCTCTTGACTGGATTTTTGGCTCTACTGACAGGACTGAAGTTGTAATTTGTGTGAAATAGTTTTAATATAAAAAATGAAAATAGGGACCAGCAGTCTTCTTTCTTCATAGCGAGAGCCTCTTCTTTAAATCTCTTACAGGAGCTACATTCTTGTTGCTTAAAATGAGACAGCTGCAGAAATAACTTTGGCAGGATTGCAAAAGTTTAAAGACTTTTCTGAGTTTGACTATACCATTCTTCAACACGGTAGGCAACTCTTAGTTGTTTCATGCCTTAGAGGTCACTGTCATGAGCTGACTCCACTATACCCTGTAACAAAGTAAAACCCGATACGACTGTCTGTCTTTTAAGTGATAGGAAGGAAATAGCATTACAGAATTTTCTGAATCTATTTTTTTTCTGATGAAATGAAACAGAGATTTACTGCCCTACACTATTTTCATGGAATTGATTTCTAAATTGATTTCTAAATATCTTACTCTAGATCCCTTCCCCATTTTGTCATAAAAAAACAATTGAACTTCTATTACATTTTTCATTTAATTTCTCAAAGCACATTGCTAAATACACAGATTACGTTATTTAGATTCACTAGTACTTTGCACAGTCCATCATTCTATCCAGTTACAATGAATGTTTCAGACAATAGAATAAAATTAACATTTTATTCTTCATAAAATACTGTAAAGATATGTTTAGATCCCACATTGAATTAAGTTGAAATGAAGAAGGTAGTTTTATTTACCCTTCAATTTAAAATGAATTTAATTACAATTGTTAAACAAGAGACTGAAACGAAATCCACAGTACTCTAGCAGCTGGTTCTATAGTACCAATGTCTTACACTGCACACCTGCATAGCAGTAGAAATCTTGATCTTTGAAACCCAAAGAGAACAGCTACTTGATTAAATATTCTCAATTCCAAAGAAATCTCAACTCTGATAAATGTCTAGCATCACTGGGAACTCTGTCTCAATAGCCTGCGCTTCTTCATATTCCATCGAGAAAACTTTAGGAGATATGGAAACTGCAATGCACCGTGCAGCTCCTGCAAGGTCCTACTGCGAGCTGATGATCTCTCTGCTGGCTACTCAAAGAGGTGGCATCACTGCTATGAAGCTGCCACTGTGGCTGCCTGGACAATGACTACTAAAGTAGCAGATGTTATGAAAAGGGGTGGATTAGAAACACAAGAGAGAGGTGCTTTACGGATGCTCAGTGACTATGGGTAGTGACCTAAACCTTCTCTTTCTTGAACCCTTGTGTATCTGTTAATATAGATAGTACTTCAGTGATGTATCCTTTTAGTTTTGGAGATGGCAGTATTGCTGCCTCGCTGCTGGAATTTCTTACTGCTTCATTTGGCAGTTACAATCATGCTTGAGAATGAACTGAATGGAAAATTATTCCTCTTCCCGTACCTGTGGTAGAGCAAACTGCGGTCATTCTATGATACTTCCCCTGCAAACACTTTCCGACTCTGTCTTTTTTCTATTGTTTTCCTGGTTGCAGGTTTCAGTTATTGCTTCCTTCCTAATTTCATTTATGATATACATACCATTCAATTCCAGGTTGGATAGTTTCTGGATTTTTCCTATTACTTTTGGCACTGAGAATGCCCTCTGCTCTGTTATTAAATTCACAGTTGTGTGTGTGCTTTTAAAGCCAAGATCTCCTTCCCTGTAGAAATACTTTGAAGTTCAGCAAACCTTAAATTAAAATGAAGAGAGAATTCTCTGCTGCCTTTCCATGAGCCACTGGCCGTTCTTAGCTTAGAGCCAACTCAGAGACCTAGAAGCGTAAAATGTTGTTGATTGTATTGGTTTGCTTGGCTGAGTAAAAACAATATCTTATCATGTTAATTTTGTTCAGAGAATCATCCAAGTCTTTCCTGCCAAACACAGTCCCGTGAAAGCATCCCAAGATAGCTGACAGTAATCTGCTGGAAGACACCAAGAAAGGCATAAACAGAAACAAATCAAAAATAAAACCTTCGATATCTTCCAACTGCCCTCTGTCTTTTTCCTTCTCTCATTAGCTGTGATCAAAGCTTCATGTTTTATTTTGCTGTCAGAAGTTTATTAGCAACTTAACTACTTAACTTCTTCTTTTTTTTTTTTTTTTTTTTTTTTTTTTTCGCCAGAGAATTTTGATGCTACCAGCAAAACTAAGTAGAGCCTGCTGAGTAATATGACGATGTTTTACATGCAAAGTTCTGGATCAATAATTCTCAATTTTTATGAGCCAAATTTCATCTCAGCCAGTACAGATCCCATTGAGAGAGTATACATCAGGAGAGCTTATTAGTTTGGGTTCTGTCCATGTGATGCACTCATATCTCACGACTTGGAAACTGCTGCCCTAGATTATGAAAACAACATCTATATTGATGATTTTTCAGGGCTTTTATCTTCTTCCTTAAAACATTTCATTATAACTTTTTAAAACCTTTTCATTTTATAAATCAAAATCAAGGAAGACTTTTAGCACATTTAATTAAATTAAACGTGGAAGTTTGGATCCTTTTGGTGTCTCTTCTGTTTTCTCTCTCATGAATTTCAGTGGATTAATCTGTTTCCTTCTATAAAGTTTGGTTATTTTTAATTTTGAAGAACTATGGTTATTTGTCTTGTAAGGATTTTTATTTTTTTTCTGCCCAAGTCTTCTCCCTCAGTTAAATGTCCTGATTTCAGAATGACATGAAGTTATTAAAAAGTAGGGTTTTTTTTTCAAAATAAATTCTCTGTGAATAGGCAGAATTCTGGTATATTCAGGGCAAATACCTGCCTTTCCTCTCTTCAGTAGCTGGCTTTCACAATATTTGTCCAAACTTCATATATTTGAGACTCCTAGTTTTTTTTTTTGTTGTTGTTGATTTTCTTTGATATAGTCCAAAAGATTCAAAAGATATTATTGAGAGGAACTGATACATAGACCTATAGCATAATGGCAGGAGTCCTATATTTTTGGGGAAACACATTAAATAATAATTTACAGTAGAAGGTCTTTTGACTTTCAGGTCTTTTGACCTGAAACAAATCACCATTCACGTGACTATGGTTGTGCCACCTTTCATCACTCCAAACTCATAAACCCTTGCTGGAATGCATGTTCAGATCCTCTCTCTACTGATTCAGAGCAGAAATTGAACTGAGCTGGTAATAAGTTGCTCATCTCCAAGCCAGAAGCTATTCTGAATTGCGTATCTCTTGGTGTCTCTACTACTTCTGTTTTTACTACATATAAATTACCAAAATGTCCTCTAAGATCTTTCATCTCCCAGTGTAAAGGTCTAACCATCAAACATTCAGACATGTCCACCACTTTCTAGCCCTGTTAATAACTTACTCAAGGAAGAGTTTTATAGTCAGATTTTTATAACTAGTAAGAAACTAAAATATACTGATATGTTACCTGCAGAGAGGGGAATGTTGAAAGAGCACATTTGATGAGCATTAGTTTTGTTTTCTTAGCATTATATATAGGTCTTATATCAGGACAATGATGAAGATTAATAAACATCATTCAGAGAAAATCTAGCGTGCTTTGCTGAGATGCCTAGGCTTCAGACTGAGAGTCACAAAGGAAAATATATGAACTTACTCTGTTTTCTTCAGAATATGCTGGATAACCTTTAATGAAGAGTAGAAAAAGTAGTAAATTAAAGAACAGTACATGTAAATGTTATTTTAAACAACTTATATTTAAAAATTAATCAAATAAAATACTCAGCTGAAATAATCAATTTTTATTTAATTCTCAAAGAGCAGTCCTGAGGTTGCAGGTATTTAAAAGATCAATAAAAGCATTTTAAATACTTAGACTAGTAGCTCTGCATACTATGAGCTGAGTTTTGCTGAGGGTTTTATCTGTTAAGAAAAGTCACAATAGCTTTAATTGCAAATTGATTTAAGATTAACTGGCCTAAACAACATATTACAGTAGATTTTGAAATGAAAATTAGTTAAAGTTGGCATTAAAGTTCTTTCTATTGAAGTTTAAATGTCCCTCAAGGGGGACAATGTGGAAGTGAGGAAGTGTGGGGAACTGGATTTATTTTTTCTTTTGCTTCATTCACATTGCTTCCTTTCCTCTGCTCCCTTTGAAATCACTGAAAATGTTAGTATTGACCTCAGTGAGAGCAGAATTGGGCTACATGGAGCATTTTTGAAAAGTTCTTGGGCGCTCTCTTTGAGGCCAAGTAACTCCATTGATTTGCTATTGTTAGATACTTCTGAAGACTCTCAATGGTTTAGGATTAGTCTACAATGGAAAAGATGTGTGAGTAGAACAAGCAAAATAAGCCATTAAAAAAGATTCTGTTTTTATCTGTATTATTTGTATAATTCTATTTACATTATCTATTTGTATAATTCTATTTACTGGGCTTCTGACAGCCCTAGTAACGATTTTTAAATGACATTACTGTGCTGAGAAAAGCTCCTACTCAGCCCTGCCATCATGACCACAAGTTCCTATGTCACTTACTTGGGTTTGTGCTCCTAAGACATTGAGATACTATAATTTTATTGATGTTACTCTTTTTTCAAAGTCCCTTCTCACTTTAATTTATCTCTTCTCATGTTTTATGAAGCCAGAAAAGCAAGTCCATGCCCTTAATTACTCTCTTATCATCTATGCCAATGAAACAGGAATTTCTCTTGAAATTCAGGAAAATACAGTCAAGGTTCAACATGACTTAGTGATCTGCCATGACTTGAATCTCATCTTGACTCTGATATTTGCTTTGTTATTTACATCTTACCTTCTTAGTCATAAACTGTTGCTTGGCCACATGGATATGGATCCTGCCCATGATATTGTATCTAGTTTTGAAAGTTTACTTTTCATTTGACAAACAGATCAAGTTTCCTCAGTATCTGCAGTGTTACAGAAATGTTCCCATAATCTTATATGAAATACCTAGAATATTGTAGGCACTGACTTAAAATTATGGATCGCTGACCTAGGCAACTGAAAAATTAAGATACAGAAAAGCATATCATGTAGAAAGAACTTGTGTTTTTGCTAGCAATGCTGACCGATGTCAATCAGATTTTTGAATCATATACTATCCACCCATAAAATCTGAAACCTCTTTTCCACCTGAAACTATCTGCAATGTTCAGACTAGGTTTTGGTTCAGACCCATGCCAATAGCTAAATTAATGAAACTCCTTCAGTAGGAAACAGTGCTTGTGTTGCCCAAGAAACCACAAATGATAAATAGCTGAAGTCATTAGAAATCTTGCTCTTGACTTCAGTATGAACCCTGAATGAAAGCTTATTAAGTGAAAATGCATATACAACATATTGAAAGCATGATTTTTTCCCCTACAGTTATTGTGCCGTTCAGAGAGAAGCTACAAAATATATTACTTGAGCCACAAAATTTACTGTTTTAGTTGGAGATCTCAGTTATTCACATGTAACAGGAAGACCTGGCTCTGTATCAACTGATAAATCATAATAATTTATGCTCTATTATCATAAGTTATCATTGATTTAAAACATCAAAAGCCTAGATAGATCAAGAAAAGCATTAAAAAATTCCAGATGGAATCACACTGCCTTGTGCTATGTCTTGCACGCAGCTTTGAAATGTTAACAAGGTGCTTCCCAAATGTCACCCATCAAACATCTTCTGTGAAATATACTTGCAATATAGAAGTGCACGTACTCTGTAAGTTATAATATGTTTTACTAAAAAGGATCAAGTTTTGGTCTTGCATCACTATTTTCTAAAACTTATGTTATCTGTGTGCATCCATGTATTGTTCAGTTTTGGAATGTAATTTTTGAAATAGCTGGTCAGATAAAAGGCGTTGCATTATTGTACCATAAAATAGACATCTAACTTTTCTGGGTAACCGCAAAGTAACATTAGTTTTTCTGTAAACCATTAATTCTCATTTCTTTTCTAAGTTTCTTCTATCAGATTTATAGTCAAAAATAATTTTTAAAAATCTCAGTATTTGAAGACGAACTTGTAGTTATAATGAAAGACCTGTGTTTTCAGAAACACAGGGTGTAAGCATTTTCCTTGGTAGAGTTTCTCTGAAAGTAGACTGAGTCATATCCTAATCCTATCTTTACTGCAGATTGAGAGTTAGATGTAGATAGATTATTAAATGATGCATTTTGTCTTAAAATGTGATGATCTCATCACCTTTTTATGCTTTTCATCTAAAATATATTCTACATATTGCATTTGGTTTCAACTTAGTGCATTGGCTATTTCAATATTTAAGCAAATTTCTTACGAGAAAGATAGTTAGGCATCTAGGGTGCAGCTCACCTCTCTCATTCTTATTTTTTTCTACAGCCACTGTCTGCCAGTTCTGCACAATAAAAGAGTCATAAAAGTACTAATCAATGAGAATCAGGCTCACCTGAGCAGAGAAACTATGTAAAATCTAATGGTCCTGATCTAATGGCTTCTTTTGGTCTTCATATCTGTGAGTCTTCTCACATTACATTAAAATTCCTCCTCCACAGAGGTCACTGAGTGGAACAGCAGCTTAAAGAAATCTCAGCAAAGTTTATTTAGAGAAAGGTTAATTTTTTTTCAGTGACATACCAAGACATGAAGGGATGGAAAAGAAGCCACAGATTGCACGTTTTTTGCTTTTTTTCCCCCTGCACCCAAGTATTTTAGAAGTGATTTAGGGAAAAATCTTTATGACCTGCACTCTTTATTTCACCTCCAAATGGGAATGATTTGTTATGCCTAAGAAACACTTTGAATCAGACTGCTACTGCTTCATGTTACTAATGTAAATCCTCACACCGTAAATGTGAGCTGATGTTTGCAGAATTCATCTGCATTCTGTTTTGGAATATTCTGTTCAAGATACAAATTTCTGATTTGTATCTTGATCAAATATAAAAATTTTGTACTGAATATTATCAGGGACAGTATGCTGGTTATGGTGAGCTTTGATTTTAACCTAGCAAATTAAGTTCTGTGTACTTATGATACTAAATCTGTCATATTTGTGTGGTTGTTAGTACAGAAATCAAAACATGACTTAGTGTTGCAATTATGGTCACTTACTTGAAATGTCTAACTCCAAGTACCGATTAACTCTCATAATTGATTTAAAACAAGTTGAGTGTATAGACACACATTCTCTTTAGCAAAAGATGCTTTTTAATCAGCTCTATGACAAAAAAAAAAATGCAAACTACTTCAGCAAAAGAAAATATAAAGCAAAAGAAATTACTCTTTGTTTTCATATTACATTATGCCATCCAGACGTGCAGGTATTCTCTTTAGACTTGCTGTGCCTCATGGAGTAGATTTGTGGTTTGCTGTAGCAAAGGGCCTTTTAGTCAAGGCTTCACAAATCTTGCACTGGATATACTATAATTAGCTTTGTCATTTTATCACATTTATTATAACACAATGTTTTCAAGATGAATCTGGCTTTGAATGTTATAAAGGAGGTGACGAAATGCTTGGGTTACAAGGTCTTCGACACAATTTCTTCCTTCTGACAACAACGAACCTTTCTTGTGGTGCTCCTGATCTGACAATCATTGAAGTGTGTGTCAAACAGGTTAATGGAGAGGACTTCATGTTTACAGTGTTGTAACTCACCTGAGTTATTGTGGAATGAGTTTTAGAAGATTAAATACTTATAAAGTGGTTCTACAAAGGAATTCTGTGGGTAATACCAACACGAGCTCAAGCATACGTTAGCCATCACGTACTGCATTATCTGACGGCAGACACTGAATTAACCAGAGGGATATGTCTTCTTCATGTGGGCACAGAGTTAGGAAGGCAACCCTGACTAATGTCAGTGGCAAAGCTTCAGATGATTTCAGCAGGACCAGAATTTCAGCATTTTTACACTGCTTGGCTCATTGTACAAGGTCAGACTTGGTTTCCTTTGTTGCACTTAGCTCATTTTGCAGAATAGGATGTTAAAAATGTTACTGGTTCCCCAGGAGACAGCAAATATTAATTGATTTCTAATTTTGATTAATTAAATGGGTTCTTTTATTCTTCTATTGGCTTGAAATAACTTACCCTTTCTCTGAAAAAAAGCCTACATAACATTTGTTACTTTAAAACTTTTACACAAAATTTGCAGTCTACCGTACATCTACAGATTTGTTGTTGGTCTCTCTAGACTTATTATAGAGAATTCACTGAAGTCTGGAGTTTAAGTCATGTATTTACAATTGTGAAATATAAGCAGCTGCTTAGCTGTTTGTGCAGTCTCTTGGATCAATAGAATCTTTACAGTATGTATGTTTTTTAAACTGGAACAAAAAACAGATACAAATAAGGCTGTCAATGGATCATTCTCTCTATTTTGTTCCATCTTCCATTCATTTTTGTTCTGATAGAGACTATTTAACAAACTACACATTTTTCTCCATGTCTTCACACACAGATTTTTACAAATAAAAAAAAAAAGAAATCAAGAATTGCATTAAAATTCTACCCTAAAACTTCTGATTAGTCATAAATCATCACATTCTCCCCAAGGTATATATAGGAAGTATAAAATATTCCTTGAAATTTAATTTTGTATTGTCTGATTTTTTAACTGTTCATGCTTAATATTTACACCTATTTACAAATAGGAATATTTGCATCTGTACAAATATACTGTTTTACCTGTACTCATTGTTTCCTTCTTTATACCTCAAAAGATTAAATACATTAGTTAAAATTAAAGTTGCTCTTCTACAGAAATAATTAGATGCAACATCTCAAGTGTTCTCTTGAATTACATTTCACAATGTTATAGTAGGTTTAACAATTTCACTAATATGTACAACAGAGTACAAAATAGCTACTATATACACATCAAGGATTTTCTATTGCAATTTCATTTTCATTTTCATGAATACCTGATATACTTTTAGGCAAAAAAAAATGCCTTAAATACATATACTCACAGGAAATGAATACACACACACATTTATGAAGACATACATATCCATATATATGTCTATTTATAGGCATATATATATTACATTTTCAGTCAGTAAGTTCAGTTTTATAAAAGTCATCTTTTTTTTACCCATTTCTGAACTATTTTTCCAGCTGTAAGTCTATCTCAAGTATCTATTCACTTTTGTGACTGCATTTGAATGTGGCACAGATACTCTTGTTGCATATCCATAAAAGCTGTGCCTGGATATCTAATGGAAAATCATTCCATAGATGGCAGCTCCACTAAATCATTGATTCTAGAGAATTCTAATCAGGAACAAGCTATTTTTCTCCTGGTGGACATGATATAATGAAAAATTATCTTAATCAAGGCAAGTAAAGTTAATCAGGAGGAGAAAAATAGCATTGGTTTATACTTATGATCATGTTGTGCCGCTGTGGAACATATTGAGGATCCTCTTGGAGGGTCATTAAAGCTGTTTCCTTTTCAGGTTTGATAGGTTGCAGGGAAAATAGTTTTGTGACAGTCTTTAAAGACAGCATAGTTTTACTTATTGTTTCTTCTAGGTCGCAATTCATGTACATGGTCTTTCATTAAGTATCCTTGTTAGGCACATTACATTATAATATGCATTACATTGTAGCATCTGAGAAACTATATTGAAGTCACCATTCTGAGAAAGACAAAAAAAAATCATCATTTTCACAATACAAATACATATTTGATGGAAATGTTTTAGAGATTAACTATTTTTCCTTCCTCTTTTTCTTTGCTGCTGCTGCTGCTGACATTATGTAATTGGTACTTTTTAGGTTGTCATTATGAGAAGTTTGCATTTGGAGAAGCTTAGAGTGAATTATAAATATGACTCAATAGCATTAATATTGTTGAAAAAACAAGCTGCAGCCATTTTTTGACCATATACTTCAAGTATGTGAAGTAATCCTTCTATACCATAATAAAACAGTCATGGAAGTAATTTAGCTTTCCATTTTGATGAAACTGGCTAGGAAAAATATGGCTAATTCCCAAATGTGTTTTAGCTTTCCCTACAGAATACCTTCCTGCAATTGCCTTTACACTCTGTTTTGGAAGTCCTTATCAAATGTTGAATAAATTGTTCCTTTTTCTCTTTTCCTAACATCTCTTGAGAAGGAATCATTTGTCAAGCCCCCTTACTCTTCCCAGTCCCTTATTAAAGTCTTGGCAGCTCCTCCTAGTAGTTACAAGGAGAAGGCTGGTGACATACGGAACCTGTACTGTGGCTTCACTGTGGGATTGTGAGCAAGCATGGGAGGGTCTCCAGGAAGTCTATGTGAACGATTACTCTAAAAACGAAGGCAATAAATAATCCTCCCATAAGTGAGGTGCTTAAATTGTAGCACATGAGCTTTACATTATGCTAGGAAAAGATAATTTGAAGATCTTATAAAGTTGTCTAGGCATCCAAAATCTTTTTATTGTTGGTAACGTCAAATATTTGCCTTCTATTTGCTAATTATTCAGGAATCAACAGAGCATGCTACATAGGTTGAATAACCTTGGTGTTTTGCAGGACAACATCCAGTTAGATTTCTCTTTAGTTTAGAAAAATAGCCTAAATAATTTATATATATGGGTATAAATAGCCCATGCAATTTATATGTTCAGGCGTAATAACCTTGAGTTAGCCTGATTAGCTACACAAGATAGCTTAACTGAAGGAGAGATATCATGCACTGAACTAGAGTCAGACCGAACTACTTTGCCGCTGTGAACTACAGATGCAGGCAGCTGCAAAATTCTTTGTTTTCTTATGCAAATTAGATGTTGCTATAGACTACCAATCTTGCAAGTTGCCATCACAACCTTTCCCAGCTAGGCAAAGTTTGGATACTCTGCAAGTAATTAGTACCGTAGGCAAGGTATCTGCCAAATTCACTGCATAGCTACTTCTACGAGATATCATCTTGCAGAAAACTTTGTGTGTCATACTGCCTAAAATAATCATTTCAATTCTTTCCTCTGAATTACCCTTAAATTAATTTATCTTCATAATCTGCATGAAAAGGAAGACAAAGATGAGGAATTACAATCTAAAAAAAGCCAGGCAGGAAGACAAGAATCCCTACTCATTGCATACACAGTTATTATAAGATGAACTCATCTAAATGCAACAATTTACAGCTGCTTACCAAAAGCTGATCCCTCTCCCCACCCCCTTTTAACAAAACAAATCTACCTTTGCAAGACTGACAGCTCTTTGCAGAAAAGCATGCAGACTCTTTAATGTTTTTAGAGCTTTTAAGATATAGAAAAAAAAACTGAAAGGGTAGTGAGATACAATGAAAGGTAAATTAAAAATCACTCAGTCAACAAACTCCTACACAGGTGGAGAAAAATTCTAAATGCTGTCGGTCAGATTTTTGGCAGAAGAATGATTACACGTGGGCAGAACAGCAGTTTCCATCATCATTATGTGGCCTGCAAACAGATTTTTGCATAACAAAAAAGACCAGTCTCCAGCCTAATGAATGCACTTATTAACTGTAATAGCTTTAGCTATATATTGAAATGGGGGAGGGAATTTAGAGAGAAAAAAATAACCTCAACAAATCCAAGATACTGTTGCATTTTCAATTTAGAAAATAAATGAAAATATTTACAAAAGGGATGGTGGGGAGTCTAGTTTTGTTGTACATATATATCTCTTAGCATTTTATCTAATCTTAGAAGTAATGACTGGGAATGGACTGAATATGCCATACAGTTTTCACAGTAATCCCAAGCTGTTTTCTCTAGATCACTGCTACTGACTCATGACATTTAAGTGACCATAGTTTGTCCAGAGCCAGCAAGTTTAAAGATACTTTTGGTGTAGTGAGTTACTTACTGGACAAAACTAGGGGACATGTTTCCACCTTTCCATATCTCTTCCTGCTCATCTCGTCTGAGCTGGACACAGGAGCAGCAGAGATCAGACCACTTCACGATCCTAGGAAGAGAAACTTAAGTGGTGTCTACAGGAGTCTTATCTCTAATACGATAATCACACAAAAACTATTATTAATCTCATTGGGGTTTCGGTGTGTTAGAGAGGCAGAACATTCCTTTCACACTTAAGACACATTCTCTGGACCACTTCACTGAGGCAGAGCAAGAAAATATTCTAATATTTTTCAAATAACGCATGCATAGCAGGGAGCTGGCTCTTCACTGAATGAATTATGCTGCGAAAAAATTTGCGTGCACCTTGGGGAGATCAATTTAATATATTCACCTTTACATTTCATCATGTATCATCGTTTTAGTGAAGTAATTCAAATAAGTTCTCGATGCTACATATCGTTTGAGGAAGATGGCTTCACATTTCAGTACGTCAGGTGCCTGGAAGGCATGAAATTCACTCTAGACCTTTCCCCACAAATTTCATGATAAAATATCCCTGATCAACTCTTTCAAAGTGAGCAGCTAACAAAAATCTCCCTGCTGGCAAGAAGGTCATATCTGCAATACATTGGAGCTTAACTTATATTAGTATGATTAGGTTAAAATGAGCTTATGGTCAAGTTTTCATATAATGGAAGGACTGAAAAGGGCTGAAGTAATTTTGGGGACTATGGAACTGTACAATATTACCTGCTTGCACTGCATCTCTTCTACTGTCCAATATCTGTGCTTGCTAAATTTTGAAGCAGATTATAAGTAAAACTCTTCAAGTCACAGACTGTGTCTCTTTGTATACTTGACTCCCGACACAATAGAGTTTCAGTTGGGATTTATAATATCAGGATGTGACACAGAAAGACAGCAAAATAGATGAACTACTTTGCTGTTACTCAGGGATAGTTCAATCTAAAACCGACCCTGAAGGATCTGGTGGTACTAATCAAAAAAAAAAAAAAAAAAAAAACAATTATAATGTCTGTTTCATCCCTTTATCACGAGGGTTTTTTTCCTTTGAAACTTTTTAAAATCCAATTGGCCTCCAAACATTGCAGACTTTCATTGCTTCCTTGGAAGGCTTCTTAAGAACCTAAAAATATTAATTGAAGTGAATGTTATCAAGAAAAATGTGAACCTTATGATTAAGATCTAAGAAATATCAGAAATAAATTTGTAATATTTACATGGGTTGTAAGCAGAGAAAACAGCAAGTTCTGCACCCAGTGAGTAGGTAGGTACATCAGTTTGTGCAGTCACTCTGAAGCTGTTCAGATCTGATGTCTTATCATGGATTTATTGGCTTAGTGATTCAGTTTTTATCACTGAAGTGATTTGGACTAGGAAAGTAATAGAAATTGTGTGTCAATAATATAGAATTTCAGATCTGAATATTCTAAACTGAGTGGCTGTCCCTAAACTGCCAAACCTGTGCTTACTTCAGACTCTTGGCCAAAGTTTATTAACTAGGGAACATTTAGTATCTTTTCAGTTTTAAAAATAAAAGGATTATCTTAATCGTACTGAGAGCTAGTGTTACTTGGGAAACCTATTTTATATCTTTCCTCTCAAAAAAGAATATATAAGAAAAAAATTATTTTCCTTTAGAATTATGTTGAGAAGATTGAAAAATGATTTTAAAAAGTAACAAAAGGCATTTCTAGTTCAGAAAAAAAAAACTTTTCATTTAAAACATCTTGACTGTGTAAAATGTTAACTAGCTCTAATTAGGAGAAAATTTTACCCTATTTCTTTCATCTTGTGCAGGAAGAAGTGCTTTTCCAGATGGTTAATTTCAGCGTTTCCTCTCTCGAATAGGAATCCCAATTCTGCAGCGACACAAGCATGTGACCAACTTCACATTCCCGAGTAGCCTTACCGAATCAATGGAATTGGTTGTGTGTACAGTCAGATGCATGATTAATGCTTATTCAATTTTTGTTGTCTGTGGATGTTTCACATTCCACTTAGAGGAGAGAAAAAATACAATAACAAGAAAAGAAATAAGGTAAAATGTCAGAAGAAACTGGGGAAATCATGAGGCAGATGCATTTGCATTCTTTCTTCTAAATGGCCTAGGTTTCATAAAGTCCACGTTCCTGGACATATCACAAGATTAACATAAGATAATACAAATACAGGGCCGGAATGGATCTCAGGAAATCCCGCGGTGCACCATACTCCTCCTGCCAAGGCAAGGCCACATATACCAGGGAGATGTTTGCATAACCCGTGACAGAATCACAGAATAGTTGAGATTGGAAGGGACCTCTGGAGATCGTCTGATCCAATCCATTTCCTCAAGCAGGGTCACCTAAAGCATGTTAGACAGGGTTGCATCCACAGCCTCTCTGGGCAACCTGGTCCAGGGCTCTGTCACTCTCACAGGAAAAAAGTTTTTCCTGTATTCAGGTGGAACCTGCTGTGTTTCAGTTTGTGCCCACTGCCTCTTCTCCCATCACTTGGCACCACTGAAAAGAATTCAGCCCCACTCTCCTGACATCCTCCCTTAAAGTAGACAAATTGTACACATTGATAAGATCCCCCTTCAGTCTTCTCTTCCCCAGGCTGAAGAGGCCCAGCTCTCGCAGCCGTTCCTCATAGGGCAGGTGCTCCAGCCCTCTGATCATCTTCGCAGGCTTATGCTGGACTCTCTGAAGTAGCTCCATATCTTCTTGTACTGGAGAGCCCAGAACTGGATGCAGTACTCAAGATGAGGCCTCAGCAGGGCTGAGTAGAAGGGCAGGATCACCTCCCTCGATTTGCTGGTAACACTCTTCCTAATGCAGCCCAGGACACCATTAGCCTTCCTGGCCACAAGGGCACATTGCCGACTCATGGTTAACTTGTCCACCAGCACTCCCAGGTCCTTTTTCGCAGAGCTGCTTTACAGACAGTTGGCCCCCAGCTTATACTGGTACGTGGAGTTATTCCTCCCTATGTGCAGGGCTTGCCATTTCCCTTTGTTGAACCTCATGAGGTTCCTCCCTCCCAATTCTCCAGTCTATCCAGGTCTCTCTGAATAGCAGCACAGCCTTCTGGTGTATCAATCAGTCCTCCCAGCTTGGTATCATCAGCAAGCTTGCTAAGGGTGCACTCTGTCCTTCCATCCAGATCATTGATGAAGTTGAACAAGAGTGGCCCCAGTTCTGAACCCTGGGGGACGCCACTAGCCACAGGCCTCCAACTAGACTCTGTGCCACTGATGACGACACTCTGAGCTCTGCCTTTCAGCCAGTTCTCAATCCACCTCACTGTCCACTCGTCTAACCCACACTTGCTGAGCTTATCTAGGAGAATGTGATGGGAGACAGTGTCAAAAGCCTTGCTGAAGTCAAGGTAGACAACACCCACTGCTGTGCCCTCATCTACTCAGCCTGTTCTCTGAGACTCAACAGATTCCCTGAACAATCTCTTCCAGTTCCTCATACTCTTTATGGTGAGGAATAGTTTCCTGAAATCTAAAATGAGTGTTTCCTCTCCCAGTTTAAGTCTATTAACTCTTCTCCTAGCTAACATCAAGATCATAAAGAGATTACTCTCTTTTCGCAAGGCCTTTTAAGGTATTTGAAAACAGTTGTTATCCCTCTCCTGTTGTGTTTATTTCTTTAGGTTATAAATCTTCAACTAATTCTGTCAAGCCATTTTCTAGATCACCTTCACACTTCTTGAATGAGACCTAACCTCTGTCACTGCTGCCGTTTGAGCTAACTACTTGTTTTTCCTTTTGTTAAGAGAGATTTTAAAAGGTGCCCTGGAGTTCTCTTTGGCAGCTTTCTCCTGGTAGTTGTAGGTCAACATCTTCTTTTGTCTTCCGCTCATTATAAGGTAATTGGAGAACTGTTTAGTTCAAATTCTGATTAGTTTCAGCTCATTTTGTGCCTTGACTTTTCTTATTTTATCACTGGTGTTTGAATCCCAATGAAACCTTGATGTTTGAGGCAACGCCTTTTCCTTACTCCTTTTGTCTGCTTTTCCTGAACCCATTAAACTTTTTTCATAATGTCCATTTATTTATGTGTGCCTTATGATCTCTTTTGAGTAGTCATTGCCTCACATAACTCTCATCGAGCAAGTAAAGGTTTCAATATTCTCTTGTCTAGTTGAAGACGGCAGTAGTTCTCTTCCTTCGTGCTGTTCACAGTGGTGGGTAACTCTAACCTGTTCCCTGTGATGTATAACTCTAACCATTTGCTAGTCTGTAGAGGGTGTCAGCTGGCTCTGCAGATCCCCATTATCCCTCACCAGCAGATTGATGCCAGTAGCGTGTTGTTGATCTTCATGCTACACATCAAGCAGATGTGGGATATTCTTGGATATTCTTGGAGAAATGTTAATCCCGTCTTTTCTGATATCTTATTCTGATATGCAAATATAATCCTAAAAAATTCACATCTTTACACAAAACATAACAATAAATTCTGGTCCTACCACAACAGTCCTACTTGACCAGCTATGCTCAGCTAGAGGAGTTTGAAGATTTATCTGAAGGATAAATCCTTGCTGAAGAATATTTTAGACTAAATTCTCCATTACCCTGATATATCCTCCAAAAAACCATAACTGGGACAATGTAAACATGCAAATAAGTTCTAGTGACAGATGAGGAGCATTACAATAACTGCCCCTATTTCAAGTTCATCTATTGCTAGTACTGCAGCAGCATAATTCACTTTTCCTTTTTTACTTCTTTCTTCTATTCTTTATTCTTTTTTGGTGCATGAGCATTTTCCTGAATGGTATCATTTTATTTTTAGAAAAACTCTTAACAATGATATATTTTACTTGATGGAGTATAAATATTACCATATATTACACAGCAAATTTTAAGGAAAATGCAACAGACATTAGTGTGACAATCAAGAGTACAAACACAGAACAACTGGGCAAGTGGAAAACAAGTCATGATCCTCAGAAAGAATTCTCCACTGTGTTAAATGTCAGTATAATATTAACAGTAGCCAAAACTACATACGTCACAGGCACCTTACCTTATTGACAACTTTCTACTCTGACAAGCTGCACACACCTGATAGATATCTCAGTGTGAGGCTTTTACTCTTGGTGCTGCGGCTGTGTAACTGCTACTTTCTTCATGCACAACCTTATCTTTAAGTCCTAGTGAGATCATTTTAAGAACATTTGCCCACTGGTTAAAAAACAATACGTATTTCTTGTACGTAGAAGGAACACAGACATAAAGAATTTAAAGTTTGTTGCATGAAAATGCCTTTATTCCTCAGTTCTGATCATACATTTTCTAGCTTTTAGGAAGAGCGAGTTCTTACCGCTAGAGTATCTGCTGCAAAAATTGAAGACCCAAAGCTAACGAGTAGCCTCAGTCCCAATTAAAGCAACACTAAAACTGACAAAGGGCACATAAGAATATGGGACAACATTCTCATACTCGTTCTGAGTATTTCCTTTGAGATTGGAGGTAATCTTCAGAGAAAAGAGTCAGCAGAGAGGTGATGGAGGAGGGACTGGGATAGAATCAAGGGAAGCATGTTTTTTCTTGACCTGTAGGAATATGTTATTTTGGATATTTTGGAAAAAGTTTCTTTCTCTCTTCTTATTATGCCTCCCAAATATATAATAATTTAATACATAAAATGTATTATGACTTACTATGACTGTAGAGACAATTTCTGTCTTTATAAGTTTATGTGGTAGTTATGAAGTTAAGGATATATCTATACTGCATTGACTGTGACATGGAAGAGAGAACTGAGGTAACTTTCAATCTGCTCTTCATCTCCATGATAAATAGAAGAAGAAGTAATGATTCTTACGGTGCAGTAAGAATCATTATGTTACACAGAAAAAGAGCTTTCTATTGGTAGATAGTTAAGTACAGGAATAGATTACCCAAGAATATTGAAGAACTGGAAGCTTTTATATACAGTATGGCAAAATCATTTCTGGAGTGATAAAGATATACATAAAATTACCCTAAGACTGGCAAATGGACTCTACATCCTTTCAAGTCCTGTTTTTCAGGTTGCGTTGGGCAGCTAGTTTCAATACTTTCACAGTAAGCCTGCAAAAACACAGATACAATGCAAGCTACCTTTATCTGGGTAGTGGAGTGTATTGCAAACCTCTGTTGCTGCAGGCATCTAAACTAACTTCTGAATTTAAGCTTGTGTATAAAAACATCTTACACCAATCATGACATATAGTAAAGCAATATGCATGCAACATGGGAAAACCCATTCAAACAAACTGGTTCTCCCCAAATGGTCATGTATTACTTGTAAAGAAAAATATAGAGAAGTGCAAGGATGAACTCAAGACTTGTTTTACATTTCTGCAGTACATGTAAGGATGACTGCTGGTCTTTGCAGTTTACCATAATGCCAAGGACGTTGGTCAGGACCAAAATGGCTAGTGCATTTGCTGATGTGCTGAAAGCAATGGTTAAAACATTAGATGCCTTCAGAAAGTTAATTTTGTGTCATAAGAAGGGAAAAGAGAGATAAGAGTTCAAAAAATACTCCAATGCTCCAACTACAAGCACAAATCCACTCTGCAAGAGGATATAAGTGAAAAGCATTATGAACTTCATAAATCAGAATAAAATTGAAAGATCTATGCCCACACAAGGGAGAAAAAACAAGCCTGAATAGCTATTCAAGGACATCCACGTTCGCTTTAATCTGTTGAGACTTTAGTAATCATTACTGGAGCACAGCTCACATGGAAGTTTTTTACTACCTGTGAGCAAGCTGTTCCCAAGCACTTGTTTACCTGAGCATCTTACACCCCTCACTGCCAACACAAGAAAAAAAGAAACTTCTCTTTCACTAGTAAAGTCCTGTTCTTCATCAGTGGTAGCATATCCAACTCACTACTTCTGTGGGCTATAATGGAGATTATAGTAGATTTCTGTTGGAGTTCTTTGCTATACTAATTTCTGGAGTCAAAACATTTTTCCCTAGTTGAACCAGTAGGTTTTAGTGATGGGCAATACCATTTTGGAGGGTTCATGCTAAAACTACCAAAGGACTAAAACGATATCACTAGCTATTACAGTAAATGCATTTTACATTAAGAGAAGAAAGAAGGTTGGAGGAGGGAATAGGCATCTGTGTGAAAGTAAGCAGATATCTCCCTGTCTGTCCCCTTCTAACTCAACTTCATACTCTTTGATGAGTTCAGAGCATGGGACTGGACTAATATCATAAATATTAGTGTTGTTACTGTAATATGGCTCCACAATCAAAAGAATAAATGCTAGTGATGCTTTTGCATTTCTGTGCAAGCTGTTATCCTACTCCACTTTTACTGGCTTTTAGATATTAACTGAGCGCTTGTTTTGTCACCTTGTCCGTTTGAGATGTGGCACTTCGATTAAATCTTCCACATTGGCCTCCAAGCAGCTTTTGGCCCCAAAGGCTAAACTGAAATACGTATCTGAAGAGCTGCTCTATTGAATTAAGAGGTCTTTCCATGGAAACATTGAGAAGAAGGGTATGCAATTTGAAACTGTTATTTCACTTCTTTTTAATAACTTGAAGTTATAAAATCATATCATTGTTGCAAATCTTTTTAAAAGGGATAATTATTCATAAAGTAATACAATAAATTTTATGACATTCTGCTAGATTAGGTCTACAAAACTCTTCCTTTAAAAAATGATGAAATTAATTACAGAAAAACAACTCCTTCAAAAGTTATTTATGAGACAACTCATAATGCTCAGATACTCACAGTACAAGTCTTATTCTGGCAAATTCTATTCATTGTTATCTTTTATAAAACCTACAGAAAATCTATTACTTCTTGCATTTATAAAATCTATCAAATTTTATTAGGAGGGATAAAAGCATTTAAAAACTTGTCAAAGACTGAGGTGAATATTTCAAAGGAAAGGTTAAATCATGCCTAAGTTTAAAAAACACTTCTGTGGCTTTTATCATCAAAACAACTGTAAATGGTTCTATCTCTTAGACCAGTAAATAGTAAAGTGGAATGTTTGCCAATATTGAGATTCCTGAGTGCTTTGGGAACATTAACACCTATGTTCATCCCTAATTGGATGTAAGCTTGGAGGTAAATTTTTAAAGTGCTCTATTTGAGCTGAAAATCAGTGCTTATCTTTCTCCTTTCATGAATGTAAATTTTATTCTTTTGTGCTGAGTAAAGCACTTCATTTGAAATCTGAAGCATGTTTAATAGTCCCTTCATTTTCATTGCAGACACTGGATATTATTTTTGCCACTGGGGAAGTTGCTTTTACTGGCATTGCAGATGTGCTAATAAGATGCAGTCAGATTCCAGGATTCATAAAAATGATGTCTTGTGCAGAAAGAGTCACAGTCTAAGATCTAGCTCAGTTAGTTAGAGCGTGGTGCTAATAATGCCAAGGTCATGAGTTCGATCCCCGTATAGGCTACTCATTTGAGGGTTGGACTAGATGATCTGCAGAGGTTGCTTCCAACCTTACCAATTCTACCATTCTAATGTGCAATGCCAGCGGAGTCCCCATGCAGAGGACAGGGAATGTGCTAGGGACAGACTTCCTGCACACTCTGAAATGCAGGAGCAAAGTTGAAACCGGACAATAAAAGACCTACATAGAGCAACAGAGCAATACAGCTAACAGTCATCTACATCAGTTACAGTATGACTAACAGCTTTAAACAACTTAGGAAGTTTTAAAATAATATAAAATAAGTTCTTTTTTTATTATTTTCTAGTTATTCAACCTTCAGGATTTAAAGGCACTCTATGCAATTGTCAGCATCAGTGCTTTTTATAATTATATAGAAATATTTAGAAAGAAAGAAAGAAAGAAAAAAGAAAGAAAGGAAGGAAGGAAGAAAAAGAAAAAGAAAAAAGAAAGTCTGAGATTCTTTTAGAATTCTGACTGTAAGACTTGGAGTTTTACAATAACTTAAGTATCATGTTCATGACAAAACAGCAGAATTCTACAATGCTGTAATGAGATACATATATTTTTAGTAGAGCTGAGTGAAACTTATTAAATGTCAGTTTGTTCAAGGAAATCCTTTACCAAACCACAGGAGGGGATTACCCTGAGAGGTTTGTGGCGTTAAGGTTTTAGCCTCTTCCATTAGCCATTTTTGGTCAAAATGTTGAAAGCAGAGAGGTAAAGAGAAGGCGATTAAAATGCTGCATGCAGAACAATGTCACACGAACCCAGAATGCTCCAGCAACCAAGAAGCAGAAGCAACACACCACACCTGCATGATGCTCTGCACAGGTCCATCAGTCCTGTCTGCAGAGAGGGTTTATTTGTATCTCTGCTCGAGCAGCATCAGCTCATTCACAATTATCTTGTGGTGCTTTGTGCCATGCCCCGTTGTGCAGTATAGACATAGTCTACAGCATGACCCTGCTAGTCCTCCTCCCTGCACAGAGAGCATCTGCTCTCAAGGTCACCTCTTTTCCAACATGAGTAACGTCATCCTGGGGTCAGTACAACACTGAGTCCAACTTTTTTCTCTCTAGAGCTCAGTGGGATTCAGTGAGCTACAGAGATGAACACAACAAATTTCACGAACTGTCATTTGTTAACGTTGTTTCAGTTACCTAAAGTGGAGGATGAAGAATATATTACGTGAGCAGAAGGTGCCGATTAGGAGCAGGTGTAAGAAAGCATAAAACACTGAACACTTCTAGAGGTGTTACTGGTGCTTTACTGAACTCCATTCAGAGTCACAGGTGTGAGTATGTGCTCTGAGGCTCCTAATGCTTTTTCCAAAAGAGTCTCCTTTCCTCCTATTCTTTTGAAAGGTTAATGTTGTCTCTCTTTTATTTATCCCTGCAGTGATGGCTGGGCAGACCGGTATGATGTGACAGACGGGTATCAGCGTGAAGCTGTCGGTGGAATAACGATCAAGCTCCAGTCTCCTGACGTGAAATGGTTTGATGATTATTACCTACAGCTTCGGCCAGAAACCAATCACCGAAATCCGTGGTTTCAGGAATTTTGGCAGCACAGATTCCAGTGCCGATTGGAAGGGTTTCCTCAGGAGAATCCTAAATACAACAAGACTTGTACGAGTAAGTGTGTTCATTACTTCTACTCTACAAATCCATGTGACTAAAAATCTGGGGTAAACTGCTAAAGCAGCCTGGCCTGGTGGAACAGCAAGTGGGTCTGGAATCAGAGAGGCTAGAGCTGCCATCCTGACTCTTCCCACAAGAGAGTGAGTGAGGGACATCAGACCTCAGCAGCCAAGTCTCAGTGCTGTAGCACCGCCCCAGAGTAAAAATTGCATTAACCAAAACGAAAATGTTCAAAAGTGTCAACAGTCACAATTTTGAAAATATTTAGACTTGTAAAGAAACAAATAGATAATTCCTCAGTAGCTAACTCATTCCTGTATGTCAAATGCTTCAGGCTACTCTACCTCCCTGGGCATCTAAATAATTTTTTAAATTTTGTCCTCCAGGATTCAGTGCTACTTTTCCAAAATCAGAGTGTATTATTATTGAGGGGTAATAATATTGCTTTATTTCACAGGAAGAATGAGATAATTAATATACTAAAAGTTATCAGATGCTCATATGTTCAAGTAATGAAGATTATTTGTATGCTTCAGATAGAAGACTAGGTGGTTTAAGAGATTTCCTTAACTAAATTTTCTTTCAGACATGAGTCATTTCAGGAAATGCCATTTGGACTAAACTGATATTTTTCAGAAAATTATACTGATTTTAGTAAAAACTGCCATAACATTTTGTCATTTTTCCAAAAGAGATGCAAAAATATTTTTATTCCAAAAAGATGTGATTTTTTCACATTTTTTATTTCTTCTATTAATTGCTCTTTATATCGTGACATGCCCAGCAGTGTTAGGACAATACCCTTTTTATTGTTATTTTATATTTAAAATCATGGGGGGTAACAGCTTTTGAGTTCTGACTGAAATGCCCTCCATCCTTTGCCTGTTAGAAACCAGTCTTTGTGCTGCAACGGAAGCATTAGGTATTCTCTGCAACATTGGTACTGATGCGGTGGATCCTTCGTTGTGATCTTATGGCAGAGAAAAATAGGCATGCAGCCTTACAAATAGACATACAGTGACTCTTCTGTGGCTAGTAAATCTCACTGCATGTCTAACAGAATTTCTCCATGCCTGTGCAGATGTTTGAATGCTGTCAAGGTTCTCCTGTGCCGTTGTGATGATTGCAACCTATTGCAAAAAAAAAAAAAAAAAAAAAAAAAAAAAAAAGCTATGTAAAAGGATTTTTTTTATTTTAGCCACTTCTCACTTTTCTTTTCTTTTTTCTTTTTTTTTTTTGACTTTTTAAAAGACCTTTAAATTATTGGAAAAAAGAGAGGACCTAGTGGACAGGTGTCCTGGTGGTAAGTGGGAGATGTAGCTTTGAAACTATAAAGCGCAGTGCCATCCATGAGCTGGACCACAGCTCGAAGCACCAAGAGACCTTCTCTCCTAAAAACATCATCTTCCACACACCTGAGAGACTAGGAAAAGATATTAAGAGCTAAAGCCACAGATTTAGCCACAACATACAATCCCACCTCAGTGACACTTTAGATTACTGAGTCTCACTCCAATTTTATACAAGGTTGCAGAAGTTTGTGGCTGAGCTGGAAGCTGAATCTAGGAGTCTCAAAATCTCAGTGTACATTTTAAACATTCAGCTGCCTTTTCTCTCATATTTTTCCTCTCTTGTCCTTCCAGTACTCCTTGATACAGTTTTTATTTGCTATATTGACAGGTACTGCATATGGAGAGGTAAATTTCATTGATTTTCTGCACAATGATGTAGATCTCTTTCCTGAGATGTCAGTACAGAGGGCATGACTGGATACAACCTAATAAAGACCTATTTTCTATCAGTGTGCTGCATTAGCAATGACATTTCAACTTGATTTGTCTGTGTATCTTTTTTACTTACTTTTTATCAGCGCTGGTGGAATCTAATTTCAGTTTTATTTGAAAGGCTGGGAACTGTGAAATGTGGGTGCCCACAGAGCCTTCTTTAGTGCCTAAAATACAATTCTCTGTGGCACAAAATTTATCTCAGGAGTGCAGGGAGACGTTATCTTAAACATTGTCACCCATTCATGGAGATGAGACAACTTAATCATAAGGCTTAAATAGCTCATTTTGCATACGACTCATTGCTAGAACATTTACCACAGAGAGGCTCTGTCGGAAGAGGAAAATACACAGAATGCAGAAGAGGGGACAGGCTACTTGGGAGGATTACAGGAATGCAGTCAGAGTATGTAGAGATGCTGCAAGGCAGGCTAAGGCCCAGCTGGAATTGAGTCTGGCAAGGGATGTCAAGGACAACAGGAGGGGCTTCTTCAAATACATCAGCAGCAAGAGGAGGACTAGGGAAACTGTGGGCCTGCTACTGAATGGGGCAGGGGCCCTGGTGACAAGGGATACAGAGAAGGCAGAATTACTGAATGCCTTCTGTGCTTCAGTCTTCACTGCTAAGGGCAGCCCCCAGGAATCCCAGAGCCTGGATGTGAGGGAGAAAGTCCAGAGAAGGGAAGACTTTCCTCTGGTTGAGGAGGATAGGATTAGAGACCTTCTCATCAGGCTAGACATCCACAAATCCATGGGCCTGGATGGGATGCACCCATGGGTATCGAGGAAGTTGGTGGATGTTGTTGCCAGGCCACTCTCCATCATCTTGGAAAGGTTCTGGAGAACTGGAGAGGTGCCTGAGGACAGGAAGAAAGCCAATGTCACTCCAGTCTTCAAGAAGGGCAAGAAGGAGGACCCAGGAAACTACTGGCCGGTCAGCCTCACTTCCATCCCTGGAAAGGTGATGGAACAGCTCATTCTAGATGTCATCTCCAGGCGTATGGAGGAGAAGAAAGTGATCAGGAGTAGTCAGCATGGATTCACCAAGGGGAAATCCTGCTTAACCAATCTGATAGCCTTCTCTGATGGCATGACTGGCTGGGTAGATGAGGACAGAGCAGAGGACGTTGTGTACCTTGACTTCAGCAAGGCTTTTGACACTGTCTCCCATAACATCCTCCTAGAGAAGCACAGGAAGTGTGGGTTAGATGAGTGGACACTGAGGTGGATTGGAACTGGCTGAGAGGCAGAGCTCAGAGGGTTGTCATCAGTGGTATGGAGTCTGGTTGGAGGCCTGTGGCTAGTGGAGTCCCCCAGGGCTCAGTCCTGGGTCCCATCCTGTTCAACTTCTTCATCAGTGACCTGGATGAGGGGATGGAGTGCCTCCTCAGCAAGTTTGCTGATGATACTGAACTGGGAGGAGTGGCTGACACACTCGAGGGCTGTGCTGCCATTCAGAGAGACCTGGATGGGCTGGAGAGCTGAGCAAAGAGGAACCTCAGGAGGTTCAACAAGGGCAAGTGCAGAGTCCTGCACTTAGGGAGGAATAACTCCAGGCACAAGTTCAGGCTGAGGTCTGCAGAGAAGGAGCTGGGAGTGCTGGTGGATGACAAGTTGAGCATGAGCCAGCAATGTGCCCTTGTGACCGAGAAGGCCTATGGTGTCCTGGGGTGCATTGGGAAGAGTGTTGCCAGCAGGTGGAGGGAGGTGATCCTGCCCCTCTCTTCAGCCCTGGGGAGGCCTCACTTAGAGTATTATCTCCAGTGCTGGGCTTCCCAGGACAAGACACACATGGAGCTACTGGAGAGAGTCCAGCGTAGGGCTACAATTAGAGGGCTGGAGCACCTGCCCTATGAGGAACAGGTGCGAGAGCTGGGCCTCTTCAGCCTGAGGAAGAGAAGACTGAGGGGGGATCTTAACAATGTGTACAAGTACCTGAAGGGAGGGTGTCAAGGGGTCGGGGACAAACTCTTTTCAGTTGCCTCATGAGACAGGACAAGAGGCAATGGGCAGAAATTGAAGCACAGGAAGTTCTGCCTGAACGTAAGGGGGAATTTCTTCACCGTGAGAGTGATGGAGCACTGGCCCAGGTTGTCCAGAGAGGCTGTGGAGTCTCCTTCTCTGGAGATCTTCAAGGCCCACCTGGATGCAACCCTGTCTAACATGCTCTGTGTGACCCTGCTTGAGCAGGGAGGTTGGACTAGATGATCTCCAGAGGTCCCTTCCAACCTTACCCATTTGTCATTCTGTGAACAACAGCTCAGACAGGTTCCTAAATATTAGAAATTGCAGATAAACAAGGAAATGTGTAAGAATTGAGGTCTGCTTTGATTTGACAGTGAAAAGGGCTAATTTTACAAATGAATTGTTCAAATTATTTTTTGCTTCAGCTTTAATATCTTATTCAGTGCTAGGGCATAATTGTTGTAGTAGAAGAACAAAAAGCAGGCTATAATAGTTTTAGTTATTTATTGTTACTGGGAGGAGAATTAATTAAGTTGTGGAGCATTCCCTAAATTAAAGCCACAACTCGGCAGATATCAGTGAGTCTTCCCATTAAAACTGCCCATTCGATCATGATTTTTAAACAGAAGGTTCTTAGTCAGCACATTACTCAGTTTTATGCTTTTGATTTTGATCTAGCTCTTCTGTCAAAATTCATAAAAATGGAATTCAATGATTGACCAAAAGATGACATGCAGATTTCTTTCATGATATCTATTTGTGTCATAAGTACTAAGAAAAGAAACCTGTGCTTTTTTTGCTCCTTATAGCCCCAACGCAAGGATGCCTGATAAGCTAAAGAAATATTGAAGATGGTAATGTACAGCCTGGCAACTTTGTGGGCTGCAGGAATTTGTAGGAATGCAAGGGTATCCTCTGAGAATTACTCTCACGAGTGAGAGGTTTTGATGCTGGGAGTTTGAGCTGAAAATTAATATTGATTTTTTAAATTGTCAAGGTGTTTCTATTTCTTACCTTATTTCCTTTACTCACTGCAAATCATATTTTAATATTGGTTCCTGAATTCAGTTTTGTTCCCTAACTTTAATCACCTCAAGCTTTGCATCTTAAATTTCCGACTGTGAACACGATGCTTACCCTCCATGGTCACAAGCGGTCTGTACATTGCTCCAAGAGCCTCTGCATGACCGTGACTATATTAGCATTCTTTCAGGTTTATCCTGATAAGAAAACAGGTCTGTCCCCTTTAGTTCATCTCACTAAATAATTTCTATTCTCCAGCAGCAACATATAAAAAATTAAAGGAGTTTCTCAGGATTCCAGTTAAAGAGACAGAGAAATGCTGGAGACAAGCAAAAACCCAGTTTCCCATCAAAAGGCCAAGCATGTATCGCTTCTTGGGATAATGATAAAAAGACATAAAATTGATTGTTTTTGGTAGATGATGTCATTATTGAATGAAGGTGTCTACCTAGAAAGTAATAACTATCACTTTAGTGGAAAAGATTGACTTATACTCCACAGCCTGGAGGAAAAAAATAAACAATGATCACTAATATAAACAATACATTTGAACAATAAGAAAATAAGCACAAGAGATAGGGCTGAAATCGCAAAAAAAAAAAAAAAATCCTCTAATCTCCAGATATAAATTTAGCTATATATATATATATTTGTGTGTGTGTGTGTGTGTGCGCGCGCGTGCATGTGTATGTGTGTGTGTTTTTGTGCTTAGTTAGCTGATCCCTGCCTAGTAAGATGGTGGGCTACATTTGCCTCTGCAGACAGAAAATACATTTATCCGTAAGTCAATGAAGCCAGCTTTAGTAACTTTATTTTCATTTTTAAATACAAGCTATTCAGAGAGAACGATGAACAGGAATTACTATGAAATGAAAAGATAATTTACTGAGATACACAAAGCAAAACTGTGAAAGCAACTAAACAAAGAATCTAAAAAACAAAATGATTTTTTCTCCACTCATTTCTATCAACTTCTAATAAGTCTCCATCACTTTACATACACTTAGTTCATGCTGAGGTGAAAATTTTAGCGTCAAGTCCATTTTTCATTTGCAGATTTGAACATAGTTACTTAATCCAAATGGGTGTCACTGCTGTTGCTAAGCACATCGATTTTCTGCCCAGCTGGAGCACTGCAGAAAGTGAGAAGTTTGCAGACTTACCTGACTTGATTTTCAATGTAATCAGTTCCATGTCACTGGAGAGCTGATATAAGCCACCTCTGAACACCAAGAGTCAGAGCAAAGGATTTAAGATTCATCTTTAACAGGAGACTTGTAATGGCCTTAGAACATCAGGGATTTTACAAGAATTGGATTTGGCTTCCCCTCGGGCACCAGTCAGATTTTTTGTATTAACTAAGGCCATGATTCAGTAAAGTTCACAAATAGGTGTGCAACTTGAACCAGATGAGTAACTCCACTGAACAACCTTCTTCAGGTCATAAAAGGCTAATCCAGTCCTTCAGTATTGATTCTCTCTGGACCTTTAAAGACTAGGTGTATATGCATTTGCTTTCTCACAGACAAGTGCCCCCATCAGAGCTAAAATGCAAAGTACCTTTTTCTCCTAGTGACGGTGCTTTCCAAATGCATCTTAACCAGCACAGAAACAAAACCCAACACAAGCCAAGTACGTTGGGGAACTCAAGCTCACTCGATCTTAGTGGAAAAAATTCTCTTTAAAGTCACCAGAAGTGGGAGTATATTTATTACTTTTACCAGTCTATTAGATTAATCCTTTTGCCTCCACTTCTAAAGTATTCTATTTTCCCCTTAGTGCCTTAAAAGCCAGAGGCATGGATGGAACAACATCCAATTTTTAAAGTGTTATATAAAATCAGAGCAAAAAAAGCATACATATCTCAAGTATCTATGATCTAAATGTAAGAAAGAAAGAAAGAATAGAGGTTGATGAAGCAGTGAAACATCTTAGTTTAACCAGGAGAGGTTTTGGACCTGTAAAAACTGGTGGTTTCATGAGAAGGCACAATGGGAACAAGAATTTGAAGGAGGGTGATGGGGTACTTCTGTAGATGTTTACACGGGGGTCCTGACTTTAACTAGTTTGGTTCAAAGCAGCAAGGGGAATGACGGAGGTTGGGTTAATTACGGAGGGAGATCAGCAACAGGCAGGACCCCGGGGGCACCAAAAGTGAGACGAGAAGCTGTCTGGCAGGCTCAGGACTGAGGAGCCAGTGGCAGGGTTTATAGGGAAGGAAAACATATAATGTGACGAATAGGGAAAATGAGATTTGCAGTAGCATTCTGAATGTGTCCTAGCAGGATGCAGAAAGCAGTTCATCTCTTCGTGATTTAACCATGTAGCTTCTCAGAGTTAAAAAAAATCTACTTTTTTTTTTCAAGTGTATGCAAATTGCCATAGAAGGTAACTAATAATTTGCTTGGCTATTAGGAATAGAGTCAAAAGAAAAAGTCTTTATTAGCAGAAATGGAGATTTAGGATAAATATGAGAAACATTTTATTGCTGTTACATACAGAAAAGTATTTAAAATGTAAATATAAAACTTATTGACCTGTTTGCTGAATCTCATCCAGCTCCAGCTACTTTTAATGAGGACAAAAGAACCCACAGAGAATCCTGGATTTTCATCTGAACAGAAATTATGTTTAACAAATGGCTCTTTTGGGTTTCCAGATAGAATTTAGGAATAAAACATAACTGCCTAGTCTTTGCACTGCAACATACTGATAATCATTTGTTGGTTAAATCTAAGCTCAGAGTGATTTTAAACAGACCCCAGACAATAAAAATTAAGTGTTGTGATACTTGTCAGAATGAACGGCTTATTTTCTGTATTTCAAGGGAAGTGTCAGAGCTAAACCTCATATTCCCCAAACATGTGGCATTCCTGCATTTTTCTGTTTAGATTGTAAATGAAAACAAATAAAAAACATCAAAATTCATTTGTATTTTCTACACGATGAATTAAAGGGCACTTTAATTCTCCTGAATTCCTCCTTCATGTCACTCAGTTTAGTACTCAGTCATATACTGTGTTTCATGTCAGGCTGAAGGATGGTCCAGCCCTCAGTTTTATAGCACACATTTCAGATCTGAAGCTTAGCCACAGTTTTTCACTACCTTTATAATGGTACTCAACCAGGTTCAGAAATTCCCAAAGATAGACGAGCTATAAAGCAGAGATCCAGACTTGAATTTTCTAGACACCTGACATAACCTGATCCGGGAGCCTATACAGACATGTCACTATTTTTTGACTCACTCAGAGAAATAAACAGAATGGCAGTGGGGACTGTTACATGCTTGGTTATAGCTAATTTGAAAGATTGTTTGATGTCCATTGATGCTGATTTTAACACTTTTGTAACTCAAATCCTTGGATAACTTGTCTTTTCACTGCTATTATTATTTCCTCAAACTCCTCTGAAATCTGACTACAAAGATATGTCTGTTTTTCTTCCGCTTTAGGACCCTGCCTGTCTCCTTCTATATACTAGGATCCTTTGATGATATACCATTCTACTGTGATTTTATCCTTTAAATTATCCTCCCCTTGCTCCTGCCTTTTCTACCTTGAAAATTACCTAGAAAATATTAGTACTATTGTACAGGTAGACTGTGTCTCTCTAGCTTTAAAAATAAATGCAAATAATAATTAAATGTATTCAGATTATACAATGTTTCTTATTAGGTAGGTAAATTGGAGCAATTTCTTTTATTTTTTTTCTTTCAGCAGTTTAACTTCCCACATAGATTCAAATGCTTCATACAAGTATGTCTGCAAGTGCAGGAAGTTTCGTGTCAGCATTTAATGTGCTCTTTCATCCATAACAGTTATGTAACTTATAAAATCAAAGAAATTGAATTATATAGAAGGTGAAAGGATAATAATGCTTCTAAGCAAACTGTGGGATGAGATGGATATTTATTTACTTACCTTCTGACTATCACTGTGCCTCTTTTCATTGATCTTACTGAAGTTAATGGTAGAAGTCTGATTTCCGTCAGTACATAGGTACCCAAAGGTGCAGGTAGACCTCCAGACAGATATGTAAACTCTGGAGTTGTCTATCTCATGTAGGCTTAAATAGAAGAAAGATAGCAAAGTCAACTAGGCACTTAAAAAAAAAGTGATAATGTTCTCTGTATTTTGGGGGCAATCCTCCCCAAATTTAACATTTTACTGATAACCATCACATAAAGCGGAATGCCGCTAGCTCTGGCTTTCAGTTGCAAAGAGTGAAACTTAGAACTGGTCCAAAACATTTGCTGAGTAGTTTGCAATGGAGGATATTTGCTTGTCAGACTTGAAGTATTTCACAGGAGCATGTTGATTCATGACACTTCAAAAGAAAAGCACTGAAATGAGTCATTTTTTTACTTTCTAATTTCAATAGCATTGAAGTGTTTTGTTTCAAGTTTGTAATTTGCTTTTGTATTGTTTCAGTGTTATGCTATGTTTGTGCCTCGGCATCAAAATGACATTCTCCAGTTTTGTCAAATCTCTTTTTTTCTCAGAATTTCTTTTTCAGGAAAGATAAAACCTAATGTTGAGTTTTTGTGTTCATTCTGAATGGAAGTGGACATTTGAACTGGTTGAAATTTCCCGTAGAACATAAGATATCTTTGTTTCACAGTCCAAGAGCCTGTAAGAAATTAAATTAATAAATAAAAAAAAGATTATATTTGATTTCATCAGAAAAATACACCTGGAATCTTACAAATAACAGAGAAGTAAATGTTATTTTTACTTTCACATTGCTTTAATAGCAAGTGCCAAAGACAGATTTTGGAAAGGGTTAAAAAAACACCCATCTCTTTTCCTGTATCTATAAACAATAGGTCATAATTAGGTGTGTCTTAACTTCCGAACCATATGCTTTACTCTGATTCATGTGTACAGACTTTTATTTTGTAAGATACCAGTTTTTTCTTCTCCAAACAGCGATGCACATTTTCAGGATGTCTCATGTAGTGCCATGGCATCCAGCACTGTAGCTCTCTGCAAGCTGCATCCCTGCACCGCATTAAGCATCAGGCAGGCCCTGCTCTCCTTGTTGCTTTGAAGATATTCACTGATTCAAAGGAAAAAAAAATAATTAAAAAGAAAGGCTAGCAAAAAGTGGATGTGGTACTTACCTGGTTGTTAATTCAGTTCTCATCTCTCAGTTCAGGGTCTCTCAAAACAAAACAAGCACAAAGAATTGGTAAAATCTTTAATAATGTGTAAATGACAACTAATTTGAGAATTATTCATGATGAAACATTAGAGGTTAGCTGGGGATTCTAGGTTGTATTTCTGGCTGCCTCTGTGATGTCCTTTATGACTTTGTCATAAGCAACATTTTGATCACTGAGAAATTTCAAAATAAAAGAATGAAACACAGTCAATTTTCCTTTACCTTAGTGTTAAATTCATTGCAATTCCAAGACACCCATCAGCATTTTGGGGGGAAAAAATTACCCACTTTCCTTCTCGTGTCTTTCTCTTGCTTCTCATAGAACGAAATAAGGAGGCTGCCTGGGTTTTGAAGCTTTTTCACTCTTTTCTTTACCCTTTTGTCCATTTTTTAAACTTCAAAGTCTCATTAGCTATGGAAGAGTAAGAAAGTGGAAGAAAGCATACTGAACCATGGTAATTTTGCCACTTGCATCCCTTCAGTTGTGGAGGCTTTGTAATGTTACCAGCTGGCAAACAGAAGAACAGGTAAAATTGTATTCCCTCTTCCTTTGCGGTAAAAAGTAGAAAAAGGAGGGGAACAAAGGGATTTATATCAAAAAACTTCAAAATAATGAATTTTGTAAAGAATGTCTTTCAAAAGTTTTATTTGCATCCGGAGTACTGGAAGCAACAGTGACATTTCAGAACTTCCCTCGAGATTTTGGCCTTTTTAGTTGGGTTTGGGGGAGATTTTTTTTTCTTTATTTTTTTTCTGTTTTGGGGCTTTTTTGTGTGTGTGTGGCTGTGTGAAGCCATAGCCCTGTGCAGGACTCCGCGCTCCGGCGCCGAAGCCGGGCGGAAAGGAGCCTCCGTGGGAGGGGGAACTGTTGCTGGAGCATGACAACATGCTCCAACGGTTCCCGCGCTGAGAACCACCTTTCACTGGGACTACAAGTGCACTTAAGTGCTTTCTTGGAGCCGGGCCCAAAAGTACACTAATTGTTTTTAAATAGAGCCAAGAAGCGAACCACTGCCAGCTGCAATTACTTTTGTGGGGAAAGAACGTGTTTCTTTTCCATCATCTACATACTTGTGTTTTGGAGAAGTGACAACAGAAAAGAACAAATTGGATAAGGAGTTTCGTCCTGGGGAGTGTCTGCACGGCTACACAGGGGTTCAAGGCTGCTTTCAGGACACCCTTGTCCTCTTCCCCAGCTGGTGCTAACAGGCTGTCTCAGCTCATGCACCCTCGCTGTGGAGGGGGCACGTCTGAGCTCCCCTTTGCACGGCCCCAGGCTTGTTTTTATAAGGCACTGCTGAGCAGCACCGTATATGATTGCCCTGGGTAGCCCACATTTATCTTCAGCTGTATATACATTATAAGAATATATATAGTAGTAATATATATAGTAGTAATATATATTATAAGAAGTGTTACATGTTATACACTATATATTACAGGTTCCTAAAATGATCTACAGAGTAACCATTTACATATTTATATTTTTTTCTGTGAAATCCAGGATAATTTATTTTCATTTTGGAGATAGTCCAATAGCACCTAGAGGCTCAAAACAATAACACGCTCGTTGCGTGATGCATGACAGAAGCAGGAAAATAATTAAAAGTCATCCTCTTCCTGAAGAATATTTAGTCTAAAGAGAAATGTCAGACAAAAGGTAGAAGAAATGAAGTATTGTTGCATGCGAAACTAAAGCACTGATGAGTTATTTGATTTACCCAAGAAGGCAAAGGATTTGGCTATGTGATATTTTGTAGACAGAAATGCCTACGCAGCTTCAGTCCCAGAAGTGCCTCACGATCTGATAGGAGAAGGTTAGGATAAGCCCTTATTTGCTTACCAAAATTATTTGGATGTGAAAGACTAAGGAATAAACAGACCAGAATTCAGAGTTATACTCAGTTTTTTTCTGACTATGGAGATTACCTCATTTCTCCTCAAGGTCTGAGTTTATATTTTAATCCAAAGGCAGAGAGTTCTGCAGTATTTGATTTCTTCTGGTTTCAAATGAGCCTTTCTTCATTCTAGTTAAGTGTGATCTGATTCACTCTGCTTTCTTCCCTTGCCTAGTACATCCTGCAGGAGGCAGAGCTATTTATTTCTGCATTAGTTAGCATGACAGGGCTTTAATGTTTATTGTTCTGAGGTAGTGCAAAACTGATTACTTTCTGTAATCATTTGGTTATGGTTACCAGACTCAGCACAGGTTCGTAAATAGTTTGGCATTATTCCAAACAGCATTTGTGGGAAAATAAGCTATGTGCCAGAAAGAAATCTCTCAAACCTACCACGGAATAGGTACTTAAGCCTGTAAAAATTGCAGTAAGCATCCGCTGGAGACCTACGAAATGCAGCCTTGCAGCTGGCCAACGCACGTCGCTGCCTGCGTGCGTCCTGCTCCCGCCGTCTGCAGCGGACCGGGAGCGGTGCCGAGTCTGTGCCCGTTAGCAAACCCCCCCGGGCAGGCGGAGATTTGCACCGCTGCAGAGCGTCGCTCCAAACTGGCTCCAGCCTGGCCCCGCGGCCGGAAGACCCGTTTCACAAGTACCTTAGGGGCTTTCCTGGGGCTCATCACCCGGTTTAGTTCCTGTGTAAAGGAATTTGGTTTGCTGCCCTGGCGCTGCTGTGGTGCAACCCGGAGCACAGCAAACAGGAGCAACTTGGAGGCTCATTTCGACAGCCCACTCTTGACCCGAACAGAAACACTCATCTGATCGTGTCCTGCGTATCTCTGCACCCCAACACTAAATAGTATCATGTTGGCTCTTTCTAACCCTCAGGAAAGCAAAACATTTTCATTCCCTGCTTTGTAAAGTCTTCTCCTACGGGAAAGTGCAAGGCAGAGAGAAACAGATCTCTTATGGAAATAGTTTTTGAATTTAACAGAAAATATGATTCTAGAGTGTATATTATAAGCAAGCATATGGGTTGCAGGTGTGTGGATATTTATTTATCCTTTGCCTAGTAATCCCGTAGGAACTTACCAACTTCCATTAGAACTTGGCATTATTCTTGATTAAAAGCTTAAACTACAAAGTCAATTCTGTTGGATGTCATTGGCTTCAGCATTATTAAAGTCATCAGCGCCACCTGTCAATCTCATGACAACCCTATGTCAGGAAAGTTTCTTGACTGCAGATTGCACTTGTGAATGAATTTAAGAACACAGAGAAGACAATAGGAACTAATTACTGTTTAAGTGAAGTGGGTGTTGAAGGCTGCCTAAATCATACTTGTTGTAGAGATGGATTTAAAATATTTTTATCTTTTTTCTGAATCAGAGCCTAGCTCCTAATTTGTGTATTCAGCCTGCACTTAAGTCTACTGATAGGATCACTGAGGAAAATATGATTATTCATATGCTTCTAGTCTGACATACTCAAGAACTTTGCAAAACTGAGGTTGAAAATCACTTTTAGACAGACCAAAAGATTTCTTTTTAAATATTGGAATTTTAAAAATACCGCTGTGTTATGTAAAGAGCAAAAAGATCCTTTCACCTCATTTTTGTTAAGATGTTCCCTTTAATTACAGAGTCTCGAGGTACTGCTAGTCAGGTTTGGCAGGTCAGATTTGTGCCTACAGAGCAAAGTGAGCCAGTTAGCATCTCAGGGTAATATTTTCTCCAGGTACAGAAAGTATATTTAAATTCTTGCAACAGCTAATTTCCTCATAACCCTTTTGACACTGCTAGCAGCTTCTGTGAAGAGCTAAGCAGCCTCATTACGAATTATCAGGTGCACTGAATAAGACTGAATGTTTAAAGAAAGTCAGAATAATAATTCTATAAATCTGAAGCACGAAGCCCAGGGGAGAGTGTTCCTGTAAGAATTAAGTTATTAAATTTTTAAGCAATCATATGCAATAAAACAGCTAAAATATTATTTCATAATAAATACTATTACTGATACAAATCTGATTCATTTTAATGGCTACTATAATTAACTGCACAGTTTGTGAGCAGTTAATTTTGAGGATGAATAATTGGTTAAAGTTTTGTGTATTTCAATGTAATACACTTGTTCAATTTTCCACTTAATTTCAATTAATATTGGTTTTACATGTACTTCACTGTTGCAGTTTTCATGCCTATTATTTTTAATTAGGAAAAAGCCAATACCTTGGTAGAATGGAACAAATGAGGAGCACACTGTGTTGTTTCTGAGTTTTTATTCCACTATAGACACTTGCAGCTCATATCACTTAACTATCTTAAGCATTAATCACTGCTCCTGAGGCTGACTGGAACTGGAAGTGCCAGTTCCAGCACCAAACCGAAGGAGAAAAGAGGTCTTTCAGTCCTTCACTTACTTACTTACCTTTATGATTTTCATTGCTAATAAGAACTGTGTATCCCTGCTCCCCTCCAGACTTTTTTGGTACTCCAGAACGTTTCGGAGGTTAGGTCTGCCTGGTGATGCTATCGTTCACTCTCGAAAAGGGCGGCTTGTAGAGGCACCTACCTTACGACAGGATCACTGGAGAGTCTTATTCATCTCCACTGAAGGTGCATAGACATCAGACTGGATGCTTATTTTCTGGAAGGACAACGGTATATGAGATGAGGGCCTCCTCAGAGTCATATGTTAGTCTTTGCTTCTTTCAAGGAAAAAGAAATATTGTCCGTACACTGGTCTTTTTACGACATAAATTGCTTCTCCCGTTATGAGAAGCAACTGTGGCTGGCAGGTCTAAGCGCTGTCCCTGCTCCTCGCCAGCCCCTCCTCGGGAGGAAGGCTCCTTCCCCCGTGGCAGTAGCTTTCCGCTTGCCTAGCCGCCGGGGCAAGGGGAGATTCAGAGGGTCCTGAATGTTGCACACGCTTCCTTCCCGGGTGCCTGCACACGGGATGCCCTGGCTGTGCAATTGATAAAAGAATAGCAGATGTTCCAAAAAATGGCACAGTAGAGCTCTTCGTTCATCCCCTCTCCAGATCTTACATCTTCTCAGCTGTCTAACTAATCCCCAGCAGCACTGATGCAGCTCATGGTGTTTCTCCCTCTCCCCAGTGACAAAGACCTGGTGGCTTGAGGGCAGCTGGCAGCTTCGCTGACGACACATGAGGCAGAAAACCTCCAGCCTCCTCTTCCTTAGCTGGGCTGCTGCTGCCAGCCGAGCGAATCGATGTCATTAGTAACCCCGTGTTATAAAAAAGCCCTTCAGGGTGCTGCTGAAGGAAATTTTATTGTTCATTTCACAAAGGCTTGAATAGAAAATAGAAATCCAGACATAATATTTGAAAAGCCAGAGTAAAGTTAACCAGTTCTGGCTTAAGCAGACAAGAGACACTGGGGTAGATATGGATGATACTCATCTATGCCACATCATCAAGCTTTGCAGACATTTTAATGTTTCCTCCTCCATTGCAACATTACCCTCATTTTGCACATGGAGAGGGGCAAGGGGCTTGGAAGTGGAAGTGTTATTAGCATAAGAAACTTTTAGTACAGCCAAGAAGTTGTGCCTCAATCAGTATATTCACACAGGATTGGTTTCCCTTGTCTCTGAAATAAAAGTATGGTCTATAAGTTTGCTACTGGATGCACCCATCACTAGCATTCGGCAAAAGACTTCTGAGATTTTGGAGAGATTTCTGTGGGCTGTAATAAGTTTCTGTCATCCTGGAATGTTGTTTTATAACAATGATAGATTAAAAAGAAGAAAAAGGACAAGAAGTAGCTGAAAAACAATATATGGATGGAATGGAGTGGCACGGAGAAAGGTATCAGCTTGATAGCACTGTGTTTAAAAAGAATCTTTTCTTTCATTCCTTTCTTTAAAAAATAAATGTGCATACTGATACAAGTGTCATACCGTGAACTTCTTGAGGCTCTTCAGAGACTTTTCCCCACCATCAATATCCAACCCACCAGCTATCTAAGGAGCTGGTCGTATTGCAAGCCCGCACCCTAACCCGCCACTTTGCGTTGCTCCCTGGCAGGCCAGATGACCCTGCGGACGCAGCACGTGCAGGACTCCAAAATGGGCTTCGTAATCAACGCGATCTATTCCATGGCGTACGGCCTCCACAACATGCAGATGTCGCTGTGCCCGGGCTACGTGGGCCTGTGCGACGCCATGAAGCCCATAGATGGCCGCAAGCTCCTGGAATCTCTCATGAAGACGAATTTTACCGGCGTCTCTGGGGACATGATCTTGTTTGACGAGAACGGCGACTCGCCAGGAAGGTAATGTTAGCTTTCATCAGAGTATTTAAGAACAGAAATGTTAACTGCACGTAGCAGATGCGTGCACATTTAACATCAGAACTAGGATCTCATGCTTTATTTTAGCATTTCCTCACCTTTTTGTTTGATTGTCCAATACTAACCATTTTTGATGTGTATTTTTGCATGATGTTTAAAATTATGTTTGAAAAAAAGAGATGATCTTTCGGGCATACAACTGCCTGTACAGATTTACTTTCTTGCACTTTTTAAAGGTAATACTTCTCACTGCAAATCAGTATTTGCATTTATAGCCATGTATATATGACTTATATATAATCATATTTTTATTTAATCATATATACAACGGCTATATGTCTTCAGATATATGACCATATATATATATATGATTAGTCATACATATATGATTTTATATTCAGAGACTGTGATATATGACTTTATATTCATATGAGTTTATATTCATAGACTGTGATGGCCACCACAAGATTGCTCTCTTTCTTTGGGTCTTTAAATGTATGTGCTTGAGTAAGTGGTAAGCAATCGTTATTTGAATAATTACCTGGACTTAGTTCAATTGTTAAGGGAAAGCTAGAACAATATCGAAAATATGCATTGATTTGTATGGAGTCTTTTTCTATCTTAATTAAAATAAAGCCAATAAAAAAATAAAGCCTTTCCACATACATAACAGACCAAGCTATTGATTCAAACTGTGTTGCCATAAGCCAAATTAAATTTAAACAAATCTGTTTTTGCTGATAACTTACATGTAAGTATATATGCATATATATATACACACACACATATAAAATATAGTGGAAGGGGTTTTTTTAAATGAAATATGCATATATGCAGTATCCCTGCAAAAATACACATTAAAAAGAATAATGAGGTTTTTTCCTAGGTTTCTACCTACCAAGCCGTCAGAAGATGAACAATAAGTGTGATAGCAGCCAAAGTATACTTACGTTTTCCTCGTAGTTCAGTGGGTAGATCCCTGCCTCATTCACTGCACTTGCTCCAGTTTGACTGAGGTAGCTCTTTCTGTCTACGTTATTGGTAACATTTTAAATAACTTTCTGATGAAATTGTATAAGCAGATGACTAGAGGGAAACATTCATCCTATGTACTCCTTATTTACATTTTGTCTTTTCCCCCTAATGTGAATTGAAATAAAAATACTAACTTCAGAGTAGAGCTGGACAGGAAAAGGGAATTCCATTGACTGGAATATTCTGATATTTTGAAACTGATCTTTTTTTTTCATATTTTATCTGGAAATCTGTAATGTTAGCATTCTCCCGAAAAGATAACAGGGCATCCACCTACAAAGCAGTCTGGATGAACTAGTTTTCTGGAGACACACATTTTAGAACTCTTCAGGACTCACACTGTAAAGCACACTGAGAGCTGCTATGAGATTCATGTACATTTTCAGAACTGGTTTGATGAGCAAGACGGTCTTCTGTTAAATGTTTCTATTTTAAAAAATAGTTGAACTCTGAAAAAAGTGCTCAGTCTGGATTTTTTTGACCAATATTTTTTTCAAAGACTTATTCTAGACTTCCCTTAAAGGATTTCTGTTTGGTTTAAAGGTGCTTGGGTGCAGTGGACGGCATCCGATATTATTCCTATCTCTATTTCACTTGCTTCTTGCAGAAAGACCAAAGGCCCTAGTAAATAAATGGTTATGTGGCATGATAATAAACCAATAACCTTTATATGTTGCAAACAGACTCTTAATTTTACATATCACACACCATCATTTGCTCAGACACAGTACAGCATCAGTAGAGCATTCAACGTTTCACTGAAGAGCAAACGGACTCCACACTGATTATGCATCACTGAGTAATGTGATTTTCAGCAAGCCCGGACTCCCGGGATGTGCCTGAGATGCAGTACTGCTCTGTCTGCTCAAATTAATGTACTGTGTAAGGGGACAAAAGGCTTCCAAAGCTTGGTTACTTTTGAGACATGGGTCCTTGTTGCCTCATCTTCCACACTGATAGACACATCATTAAATTCAGAAATGGCCAATATTTAGTCAAAAAAACACTTCTTAATCATGAAAAAGGCTTTTTAGGAAGCTCCATCTCTAATTCCCAGCTTTTGAGTAGTTTCTAGTTCTCTGAGTGCTGTCAGATGCCATTTGCAACAGCTGAGAGATGGTGTGGTCACACTGGAATAACTTGTCTCCCCTGGTCACTTTCATGAATAGCTGCATCTTCGCTTTGAAAAATGGAAATTGAAATCCTTGCAGCTGTAATATGATATTGGTGGTATTAGGCAGAAAAACAGAAAGAGTCTTTCTAGGCTTTTCCTGACCTAGATAACTCAGGATTTTGAAGTATAATAAAAGAGTTTTTATTTTAGATACACTAATACAATGTATGATTAATCACCCAAAATGCTTCAAATTCTGGCCCTGTCCCAAAATCCTTTATGTATATGCTTAGCTTTGAGCAGTCTAGTGGAGGACTTGCTTTAGGTGGGACAGAAGATATGGAAAAAGCAAATGAATAGGGAAGAAAGGCCATGGTTTTTGGCGGAAGATAATTGTAAATACTACATAAACTCTGAAGAAGAAATTGAGATGGCAAGGAAAGGCATGAAAATCAAGATGTTAATGTTTTGGTCATGTGCTACAAATAAAATATGGGTTCTCAGCAACATCGTGCTTCTGTTTTGAAACTGAGTTTGCAACAAGTGTTTTAGCAATAGCAACGTGCTATTGCACCATCTGGTCACTCCCATCCTAAAGCGAAAAACTGTCCCCATGGTACCTCAAAGTAGCTTCGGGGAACCAGTGACTCATGAACCTTCCATATAGCAGTGGTCAATGGACTTATTAAGTCTGGCTGTTACTGTCAGTTCCCCAATTCTGTTCCCTGAAGAGGGCTTTTGAGAGACACTATATACTGAGGCAATAGATATATTTAATTTCTTTATGTTTCTTTCCAACATTCCCTATGGGATGTACTCACGGAACTAGTTTGCAGTTACTGGAGGGATAATAGTTTTGGTTCCAGAAGCCTGTTAAACATTGGCGGTAATTTTGTTCATCTGACCATGAAACTCTGAACTGACAACTTTAACAAAGCAACACTTAGAGGAGTGTTGCAATGTTAAGAAACAAGGCTAAATAAAGGCTCCACAGGGGCTTCTGGGCTAACTTTTTGGTTAGTATGTTTAATCTTTGAACAGACTTTCTATATCTGTGAACCTCAGGGAAAAAAAAAAAAAGAAAAAAGAAAATGTTATTTGATTATGTCTAAAATTGGCCTCTTTATTTGCTTTGTGCATATGTTATCTGGAATTAAATTCATTTTTGTTAGTCTGGTATTCATATCTCAAACTTTATGTGCACAAGATAGGTCGGTCTCAAAGGTGTAGACATTTTCTACTTTAAACAGGATGGAAAATAAAATATTCCAAAATCCAAGGCTAGCAGAGATTCTTTTCCCTAGCTGTGCCATTGCTTATTTCTTCTTATTGCTGAAAAACTCAAGTTCATACCACACTGCCCATCCGGTCAAGCTCTAATCTCATTTTCTTTCACAAGCTCTTTGTAATTCTAATCATGACCCATGTGTCACTTTAGCATTGACACACCAGCTCCCTGGCATAATTTCTCCACTGGGATGGTAGGACTTTATCTCCTGATGAAGAGCACTCAGAGATCCATGGATGGAAAAAAAATGTCACGGAAGAATTTTATTGTTAATCTTCTGACAGCAGCCTGGTAAATATATTAACATGAGCTATAGTGTGTCTACTGCTTGCCAGTCTCTAAAGAGTTTCCTCAAACTTAAAAAAAAAATCTCTTCAGCATCTTATTGAAGGGACTGATTTAATGTGCTGGTTCTTTATATTAAATGCACATTAAACTACATACATTACACTCCGATAATATCAATCTTTGTCCAGCTCTGTCGATGAGCTTTGCCTTGGGGACTCATTTGGTGCCTGCTGCCAGGAAAAAGTTGGCCTCTCATTTACAGAGTAGGCAAGTTTTTAAACCGATGGCTGTGTTCTACTTCTCTGTCTATGTTGTTTGCTTATTTTCCATCACTGAATCTCTTGTGAGATGTTGCTTTAGCACTTACTTCAGGAGCCACTAAAGAAACGATCTAACCCAGTAGAAGCCCAGAACTGAGGCATGAATACTCTCTCCTGGCCCCTTCCACACTGTACTCCATGAAGAATGAAATGTGTTCTGACCACTGAGGAGTCACACAAAAAGGAGACAGGGGAGAGGAGCAGGAACAGCATTTGCTGTTGTTTTTTTTTTTTTTTAAAAAAAAAAAAAAAAAAAAAAAAAAAAAAGAAAGAAAGAAAGTAAAGGAAGGAAAAAAAAAAAGAGAGAGTTCCTGATTCATTCTTCAGGCAAAAACTTAAAGCCTGGCTACAAGGTCTAGGCTGCACTTCTTTGTGAGAACATCTTGGGGCTTCCAGCAAGCTGCAAACTGGTGGGATTTAAGATATTTTGTGACTGGCTAGAGCTAGGAGATTTCTTGCTGTCCTGCATCCCATTCTGATGCTTCCTGTACTCTGAACAGTGAGTTTGTGCCTGACTCCTATCTGCATGCCAGACTATATTATATCATGCAGTTTTACAATACATGAAGTGTTTTTGATCCCTCAGGCTTAGATCTGTTTTACCTCATTTTAGGAGTTTAGATGCCTTGACGCTCCCTTTCTAAAGAGAGTAATAAATGCCTGTAGACAGCAAGGAGCACTTGGCAATGGCAATCACCTCTGTGTATATATATTTCTCTACATTAACTATAGAGGGAGCTTGGAACAGAGGTTCCCAGCTTAAATACCTAATGTTACGCAGAATAAATCTTGTCTGATCGGTTTCATTGTTTTCCTTAAATAAAAACACAATTGTTTTCAAATGCTCATTTAATTAACCTCAAAATTTTCAGGGAACTTTCAAGTTAAAATATGAAGAAAAATAAAGGTGGAAAAATCACAAAAATTACAAGGAGAGACTCAAGTGCAAGTATAACACCTGGAATTTCTCCTTGCTTATTTTTAAACAGCTTAATTTTGACTATATAATGTTCCTGTAATTCAAAATACTTAGTGATGTTTTCCTAAACTGACCTATATCTCCACTTTGTATTTCCAAAGGTATGAAATCATGAATTTTAAGAAAATGGGAAAGGACTACTTTGACTATATCAACGTTGGCAGCTGGGACAATGGTGAACTGAAAATGGATGATGATGAAATATGGTCAGAGAAAAATAATATCATCAGATCAGTCTGCAGTGAGCCATGTGAAAAAGGCCAGATAAAGGTAAACATTTTCTGCATTTATTTTCATCATGTGCAATATTTATAATCTTGAAATTTGAAACCAGGTTTTTCCTGTTTCTTATACAGAGACTTTCACACCTACATTAAAGTGAACAGCTTCATATATTTCTTACTTGTGTCATGGTCCTCTTGCTATTTTCTTGTGTTCCTACATCTGTGAAGTGCTGCCTCTTTTTAATACTTGCGTTCCAAATAGTTTAGACCAGGGACTGTCTGTGGGGGCGTTGCTTGGTATTTTTACAGAACCTGATTCCGTAGAGTCCAGATCCCTCACTGGGACTTGTCAGTACAACTACGGGTAAATCATAAATAATAATTGCTACTGATTCTGTGCTAGTCATAACTGTAAAATTGTAGCTTGGACCTTAAGTTTGTGGTGTCTTCAGAGAACATAGAGGTAATGGATAAGTACTGTTACTTAGAACTTCAAGAAAAGTAAGTAGTATTTTTTTTATTAGGTATGTTTTATTGCTTCCTTTTTTCCTAAGCTTTTTCCTTCCTCCATTTGTATATTGCGGAAAAGAAGGAGGGTATATGCCTCTCTTACATATTAATTGTACTCTGTTATCCTTGAATATCATATGACACTTTACTGCAAAACAGCTAAAATAAATTACTTGGCAATCTTTTATTTAAAGATCCAGGGACTGAGGGGATGGGCATGGACAGCAGAGCTGCTCAGACTAAACTGATACTGCCACGCTGATACGTTTCGCTGGAAGCTATGTCACTTCTCTCACATGTTCATATGACCATGCTCTACAATGCAGAGTGAATTTCTCTCTTCAGTCTGAGTCTTCCAGAGTTTTAGGACTTTGTTGCTGTGTTTTATTCACTAATTGGTCTTTGGCAGAGTAGGCAAGTGAGTTTCATCAGACTAAATGCAGATATCTTCAGCGTAGGCATCTGAAGTTATGTTAGATTTCTAAGCTTTCTTTATAGTCAATGGAAATAAATAGACGATTCTAGATCATGACTCATCTCATCCTAAAATGGGCTTTGGAAACAATAAAATAAGTCTTGGCCTAGAGACGCTTTTTCCTCTTCATTGAATATAAAAGGCATCCAGCTGGAATAGTTAGTTCAGATGAGGACATTCCTTCTGCAGACACATAAAGGTAGGTGGGATGAATTACACCCACAGTAACTGATCATCAGTGTGCTGTCAACCTGTTCCTGTCACAAATCCATATATCTGAGAGTATGGAGATGAGCAAACAGATATTATTTCAAAACTCTGTGGTGTCATTATAATCAATTTTCATAACTCAAATGATGGGAAGTATCTTGTGACCTTCATTAACACAGTCTGTCACTAATACCTTCTGACCACACACTCAAGGATTTTTGCAAGAGGATTCTTCACTAAGAAGCTAAGGCGTCAAACACTTAGACACCTGCTTGAAGTCCAATGTTCAGTGGGCAGATCTCTGAAATATTTTTCCATCTTTGCATTGGGTTATTGACTATAAACTCTGCTCCACAGTCCTTTTCCTTCATGGTCTTGACAACCAGGGGGAAAGCTTGACCCTGCTGAAGTCTGCAGTGAGTTTGCTGCAGAATTCTGTGGAACTGAGTTATTGTGAAGGAATTTGGGGAAAAAAAAAACCACCACCACCACCAACAACAACAGCGGTATCCTATCACTCAGCAGCATTTGGAATATCCCTCTGAAGAACTTGATAAAATCCAAACATAATCAAACTCTATACATTTGAAATTAACATAAAGACCTAAAATTATTTAAATAGATAGATGCTTAAAAGATAACAGGAGACAAAGATGGGGAAATATTTTTTCTTTTAAAGAGAATTAGAGCTTTTTTTAAAGGCAGATGAATAGATTAAGTGTTTTACTCTTAAAACTTCTACAATAAACAGTTGTTCAATAAATAAAGGGACAAAGAAGTATACGACTAAGCAATTCAATTAAAAAAAAAATCTGTCCTGATTCTTAATAATAACAATTTGTTTGATTCCTGGGGGAGGATACAAAATCACAGTTGGCGCAGGATAAGAAAAGATCACTGTAACAGTTCTCTGATGCATCTGTCAAAATCGAAGTATTTTATTGAAGATATTGATTTGGTGAAAGGTTTAACTGAAAAACTGAAAATGAACTGATTTGATAAAAAAAGTTAAAGTGTTTTGATAATAACATGTTGTTTCTATTTTATCTTTTCATTTTCTTGAGTATTTTATACATTGTAAAATGATACATTTTTATAATGCATCAAATTGTTAACAAAATATGTGTCTCAGGTATCAACTTTTCTGGGGACAAATATTCTGCTTTTCAAGTAGCTCTAGTCTCAGCCCTTGCTGAGAAAATCACTTATGCTCTCATTTGCCTTTCTGCCAATCTAGCTATTCAGGTGGGTTTTTTTCCTTTCACACTCTGCAATTTTAAAAAACAAAACCAAAAACTGAAATTTTCAAGTCCTTATATTGCTGATGAAAAATATATAATTTACACTTTTTTTTTCTCACTGTTTATACAAGAGAGAGCAATACAGTTCTTTTTGATTACACTCTTTGCATTCCATTTATTAAAATTACAATAATGATGTTTGGTTTTGAAGCTACTCTCTAAATTTATAACTGTAAAAAATACATAAGTCATCCAAGTCTGCATGCTATAAATGGGAGCGTTTGTTATAAATTTTTGGAATGTATTGAGCAAAAAGATTAGGAGCACTTTATTTCAAAGGAAAGGTCTTCTCATCACTCTTGATGTATTGACCAGGAGTACAGATGTTTTCAGTGCCCAGATACGATAAATAAAGATTTTGAAAAATCCACATCTGAATTGTGAATGTGTAGTATTTGGCAGTAAATTATAAAATGAGAAATCAGAGCAGATGTTAAAATGGACAATAATAGCATCCTCACTGTTAAACATTAATTAGCAATCCACAAATTTAAATGATTTTGAAAAAGGGGCATTCAGTCTGATGTCTGGAAAAACATCAGTTTTAGCAAATCACTCACAGCTGGATGAGAAATAAGCACAAAAAAATCTTTGAATAATGAACCCTTACAAAAATGACACTGCTGACATGGTTCCATGTGCAAGCTATGAGCTACAGTGGAGTGAATTGTATACCTTGAATATCACCAACTGGCTTCTGTATACACTTTGCCATCTATGATATTTTGAGCTTTGGAAATTGTCTTCTGGGGGAGGGAGGGGAATTTTTATTGCAGTTCTGAAGTTCCAACTATACTTCTGCTGGGTTGATGATTTCTTTCTTCTAGTACACTTATGATGTAAAAGCTGAGAACCTGGGTCACATTTTGCATCAGCAAATATATCATGAAAAAAGAGGTTTATTTTACATAGAAGAAAATGATTGTATTAAAAAAGAAATACTGAAGTTGTATTAGCAACCGCTGCAATATGAATGTTCATTTATACTGCTAAATCAAATGTTGTTTTTTGTCTCAGGTGATCCGCAAAGGAGAAGTCAGTTGTTGTTGGACTTGTACTCCTTGTAAAGAGAATGAATATGTCTCTGATGAATACACATGCAAGGCCTGCCAGCTCGGCTCCTGGCCCAATGATGACCTTACAGGTAAATGAGTTGTAGCTTGGCTTATGTTATCTGTGAAAATATTCATCTGCTGAGTGGAAAACTCAAGTGTCAGGTTCAAATGACTGTTTCAGTTAAACTAAATCTAGACATAAATCTGAAATTTGACCCAAGACTGGTGTTTATCATCTTGCTTCAACCTGATCCAGGAGTCTTTGGCATAATTCAGCTGCTCTCTACAGACCTGAATTGCTAGATCTGGGAAAAAAAAAAAAAAAAAAAAAAAAAAAAAAGTCCTTGTTTTGCATTTAACCCTGACCTGACTCCAAACAGGCTTTGTAGATGTTGTCCTAAAAGACAGGAGAATTAAGTCCTGTCAGACAAATAATTAAAGGAGGTCAAATTTTAGATATATTCATTTTTTCTCTTGAACAGGTGCAGAATAGTTGTGGAATATGTGTGTATATGTATATATACATATATATACTTACATACATATGTATGTATTCATTTGAAAGGCTTTGAAATAGTTGTTGTGATAATTCCTGCTAAAAGCATAAGTGGTCCAAACACAGTAAGGTTTGCAATAGCCCTTTGTTCTCCATAGAGTCTGCTAAAATATAGGGTTTACATTCTGCTTGCCAAGGAGTAGATCCCTATGCTTTTGCAGAATGCTGATTTAGCTACTTCTGAGACAAAAATACTCTAACACTTGGAGTCTTTATGACTAATAAACTAATAAACTTCTTTGTGATGAATAAAAAGAATTCATATATTCAAACACAGAGAGCACACCGCCACTCCAAAATGCTGCTCAGGGATCTGGCTCTCGTTATGCTCCTTGCAGTATCAACAAGGCAAGAAGAGACAGCTTTTTCCCCAAAGAGCTTCCAGCTTTGGTTTATGTTGAATTTCTATTGATGAAGGGGGAAACGGCTAAGCTGAAAGAGACAGAAGGAAAAACAGTTTGTTGGATGAATGTTTGTATGCAGAAGAGTCGGGCAAGACTTGGCTTATAGACTTTTACATATAAAAGATAAATATAATCCTTCCCTTGTAAGAAAGTTGTACTGTTGTAATATATGGACTAAGAGAGCTAATTACTGACAAAATATCCTTTACCCATTAAACTGGTGAGGAATTTATCAGAAAATGTTGAATGTTAAACTTTTTTCCTAAGAAAAAAGTTTATCTTGGAGAATGAGAATAACAAAGATTTGTAAACCAGCTTTCTCTTTTCCGTAGTATCTTTTCAGGCAGGTTCTTCCTTCCTCATCTGCTGTCAGTCCCATAATCTCGGTGCAACAAAACCTGCAGTCTCCTTTGCATCTCTCCCTTATTGCTGCCCCACCACTGTCCCATCTACCTGAACGGCCTCACCATCAGTTTGAAGGCTTGTGGGAAGGTGTTGCTCTCTGAACATCTCGCTTCTCTCTCACCCTGCTGGAAAAGCAGGGTGTTGGCACTTCAAAAGCCCTTGTAGAGAAAATCAATGATTTTCTATCCAGCTCTGATCATTTTAATGGAAAATATCTTTTTAGTCAAGCCAACTGCTTCAAGTAATACACATGCTGCTGCATTTTGCAAATTCTTCCTTTGCATTCAGACATGCATTTTATGCCTTTGTAGGGGCCAAAGCTGGTGTGCACACAAAAACCACCCCGAAACATCAGTGCCAAGCAGCATTCCTTAGAAGACATCACCTTTGTTTCTTAGCCAGACATAAACCTACCAGGCAGTATTTGGAAGTTGAACCTTCCCAAGGCCTCCATTAGCACTGCTGATACGTGCACCTTGGGTACCAGCATACCAGTCCTTGTAGCTTCACGGCCCCACAGACAGTCCCTGGTCTAAACTAGTCTCCATCTAGCTCTCTGTTCACATAATGGCTGAACCTTATCTTATTTAGCTTTGTATCAAAACCAGATTTGGAAAAGTCTGTTCCCAGATTATCCATACAATATCTTGAGCTGTATTCTTTTACAGCTATATTCTTTTACTATAAATAATAAAATTTCTTTTATTATTTATAGTCTCAAGTTTCGCAGCTTGTAAAGAAAATGCCTCTTAGTCTAGCCCTGTTTACAGTATAAGCTTTAGAAATAAATGTGAATTAAAAGTAAGGAAAGGATTTTGTATTCTGGCAAGGAAATTTGCCTTCAGTTTTACAAAGCATCCACCAGTTTCCTTGAAATATCCCCACATTTGATTCTGCAGCATGCAGCTAGATAAAGCCATGTCTTAGTAAATGTCAACTCCACAAGGCTACACATATAAAAAGCTCATTGGAATATGTCTTCCTCGCAGTATCAGCTTTGGATGAGAGTCCTGACTCTGTGCCTCCCTGTAAATCAGCCATGCACCTGAAAAGGTTTTCTATGTAGAGCAGCACCTAACTGCTTGCCAGAGATCTGAACTTTGATGCGACTATTTTAAAAAATCCTTTCTTGGCTAACACAGCAAAATTTTGCTCTATCTTTCTTTTGCTCAATGACCAGCACATATTTTGTGCCACAGACTTCATTATGTAAAATGTGGAATGGAGGGATTTTGCTGGCAGAAAGGAAGAGTTTGTCTTTTTTTTTTTTTTTTTTTCCTTTTTTTCCCAGCCATCTGTGGGATATCAGAATTGAGGAGGAAGGAGAGGGAAGGGATGCAGTATGTGTAAGAAAACAAGGTTATTTTCAGAACAGAAAAAGAGCTTTGAGATCTGAAGGAAAAGTATAGAGAGTCTAAAGGTAATGGGAAAGGCAAAGCGGAGCAAGATTTTTTATTGATTAAACCAGTTGCTGGAAAATATACCACTTCCATCTAGAAGTGAAATTGAGGCTAGAAAGACAATATTGTGTTGTCAGCTGCCAATATTGTATTTCCTTAAGAATTTCAGTTTTGTCTGTTGCACATACCACGTCGCCAGGTACTAGACTTCTCCCTGAACAAAAATCTAGTCATTCTCCTTTTCCCTTTCCCCAGATCTCTCTATACCATCCTGGCTTGCACCCCAAGTCCATTTTTTCCTTCTGATATAGTGTCAAGATGTACCTTCTAACCTCCCTTCCTTCCCCTGTGTGTAGTCTTAGTGATGCCCTTATGTTATAGCAGCAATCAATATGGCTAATATGGCTGAGATGAATTACGTTAGAGATGCGGCAGGAGAAGCTCAGAGTTTTAGGTCCAGAAGTACGTGCCAACCCCTTCACTGTTCCTCGAAGCACTTCATTGCATGACAGTCCCAGTAGAGGGAAGATAAAGAGATGAAGAGGAGTAGATATATTTAGACACAAAGAGATTTTTTTTCCATGCCTAGTCCAAACTCTGATGCAAATAATTTTTTGGTGGGTGAATAAGAATTGCCTGTTGGTTCTCCAGGAGACCCAAATCATTTTGAGGGCACAGCCTTCTGCATTCAGAAAGAGCAGCTTGGGAAGACCAGGAAGGTTTTGTGCAGCCTCCCAGAGCTTTGGCAGTGGCTGCAGGAACATGTTGGCCCAGTGTTTGTTTAAGGAGGTTTTTGAGGTGGGAAAGAGATGATTATCCTCTTTTTATATGATTTTACGACAGCACACAATAACAGAAACAAGGTTTTATCTGGTGACTTCAGAGACAGCAAGGAATGTAAATTATATTAATTTCAGTGACACCTGAATTGTCTTCAGGCTATACTGACATTTTTCTCATTCCTTGTGTACTCTAAATATGCTGGCTATTTTATTTTATTAATTGGATTCAGATGAAAATAGGTGAAAATATTCTACAGTTCTTGAAGTTCTCTGTCATTCATGGATAGGGCTAAACATCAGAAATACGTATTTTTATTATAGTTAGAAAAAATGCTCTCACTTCATAAGGCAAAATAAACTTAGGATATTGTCATTATGGTCCTGTCTTCCTGTCTGAAAGTGCCAGATAAAAGCTAGAGAATCCAATCAGTCCTCGAACAGAAAGACTAGATATAAAAAAAATCTCTATTTTTTTTTTTTAAGAAAGGCTTTGATAACTCTGATGCTGTATCCCACACAAAACATGCTCTTTTTAGAGCCCAAGCTTGGGCCAGTCTGGACTGAGAAGCAGAAACGAATGTTTCCCACATCTGGAGGGCAGTTGCTCATCCTGTCGCTAAGGTCAGCAGCAGATAGACAGTGCCCAGGAGTCACTTGTCACTTGTGTCTCAGCTTTGGGCATGGCTTGGGACAGCCAGCTGTCAGCAAACCACCAGCCAGGCCGAGAGCACTGGCGATGCCCGGACTCAGGGTCTCCTGGAGGGGCCGATCGTCCCCTCCTGCAAAGTGTGGGTCCGGGCGGCGGCAGAGGCCACCAGCGTCCGAGGCACTGAGCGTGCTGGATCCTACCTACCTGAGCGGCAACATCATCCATTTCTACACCTGCAATTTTTTCAAACTGTAACTCTTTGCTGCCATCAAACTGCTTTCTTGGAACATCACTTGTACTAAAGTTAAAGCCATCAGTAATTTCAGTAATTGCCTGACAGTTGTGACCGTGAGGCAGAACAGAATCCAGCCTGTGCTGACATTGATTTTGCTACTGAAACATTATTAAAATCTTGCTTTTAACCATAATTTGTGTCACTGTAATTCAGGCAGAGGGTAAAAGGACACAGTTTTTATGTGATTGCTTTCATTATTATAAATATACATCAGCAGTGATAATGTCAGATTTTCACACTGATTTTTTGTGCCCTGCCTTTTCTCTTTCTTTTTTTTTCTTATTTTTTTATTCCAAATCAAATTTAATCATTTCTGTAAGCCACTCTCACATCAGCCCCTTGAGGAAAAACAGATGAGGATGAGTGGTAATATTGTAACTGAGATCTCTGACTGTCATTATCTTTCCTTGTTGCTTGGTTTCTGGGCTTTTCTTCCCTCCGTTGTTTGTTCCAGGTAAGATGTTGTCTTCAGCCTCTAGTCTGCTTATATCCCAGGTCTCCAGCTCTAGCCATGCAGCACTTTAAGCTCAAGTGGGCTGGTCCAAGGATGCTGAGTTCACCAAGGAGCCCTTGGAGGCTCTTGGGCTGGATGGAGACTTGTCAAGAAAGTCAGCAGGATTCACCTGGGCTTGTGCCTTAGCTTAGGATAAGTTTGCTGAGCACAACATATTTTGAATAAAGCATTTACAACTCATGGAGCCAGCATTTTTTGGTGAAACTAAAATCAAAGCATCAAAGATAACATAAAGATAGACTCATTTGCTACAATTCATCAGTTGCTCCATTCACTCTGAGCAGCTTCTTCATTTGTGTAATCAAGGAAAAAATTCCCATGTGGTCACAGAGTAGCTTAAATGTATTATTCTAAGATTCCTGTCCTTGCCCTTTACTACAAGCACAACTACTACAGATGTCCCAGCTGTCACAGTTTAGGATGTTATTGATCCCAAATCCTGCTCTGTAGTGGTGGCAAAAAACCATGTGCCCACTCCTCAGCTGCCTCCATTGACTGTGCAGATCTGCCTTTGCTAGCAATTTTGGTAAATGTGCCAGCCTGGGAGCTGGAGTAACCCAGAAAGCAGCACATGGTCACTTCTACATGCCCTGGTAGTGTGGGAGTTATGAAAGCTCCTGACAGAACTGGGCAGAAAACTGGTGATAATAATAATTCAAATTACTATAGGTAAAATCATCACAAATTAATACTTGCTTCAGATGGTACATATGTCATGAGATGTCTGTGGGGCTGATGTTCTTAGAAAGCACTTAGGAGAGGAAAGATTAATTATCCTTTCTGCCTTGTCTGTTTGGGCAAGAATTTTGGATTTTATCCAAAATTTTCTCATGTTAAGAAAACTGCCAGCTGCAGTGGGATTTCAGTTCTGACTCCTACCTTCCTGCATCTCCTCTCTCTATATGTGAAAACCCAAATGACTAATTAAGATTTCCCTTATCCCAGTCATTGGAATTATGGATAGGAAAATATTCAGAATCATTAATATAAAATATCAAAGAGCATGACATCAATATACTTTGAATAATGCATGCTAAAACCTGTGTGAAGATTCTCATTCAAAGCTTAGATGTTGCTAGATTAGAGTGGTTTTAGCCTTGGCATTTGGACTTCTGGCTGTCTTTGAAAAAGTCTATGAAAAGTTAACAAGAAACCCATGTCTTTTGTCAGGATATTTAATACACATGTCCAGGATCCTATACACATGTCCAGGATCCTATACCTCACTGGAAAATATTAGGTCTTTTGAAAAAATCATAATTTTCAATCAGTTTTAGCCTTCATGTGCAGATTCAGTGAGCTTTAGCTCACGACATCCATTTAGTAGATGTCACTGAAGTCCCTTCACTTTCCTGAGGACGTCCTGCTCACAGGCCTTTGCCTGTCATGTTTACCTTTGGAACTGGTTTAATTACCTGTTTTATTACCTAGCATGAACAGGATTTTCAGTGCTAAGCTAATACCATTTTATGGATGCTGAAGGCATGCCTGGTAAGGTCTCTTAGGTGTGAAGGCTATAATAACAAATTAAAAAAATGGTGTGATCAAATCCCCAGAAAACAGGGACTAATAATACAGTGCTCTGTATCTGTGAACTATTCCACCAGATGACCAAATTTTAAAGCAATATGAAAGGTGGGAAAAAGTTCACAGAGAGAGCACAGAGTGAATTTGTACAGGGTACTAATGGAGTTATGGCAGTGGTCAAGCCTTCAAGTTCTCCGCTTTCCTCATCTATGGCATAATTTACTCAAGTCATGGAGTGGTCAAATATATTTTCAAAACACAAGAATCTTTTTTTTCCTCCCACAGAAAATCCTTATAAAACCTCGCTTGTAATTTATTACTTTTTTTTTTTAATAGAGTAAGTACACAATGTATTCAGCTAATGTAATCTTGCTAATGTTAAGAGACTCCCATTGGACTCCATTTCTCTAGCATGTTAAAAATGACTGATTTTTATATCTGATTGTCTTGCTATTCACATGTTATTTTTTTAGCACCCTGTTCCCATTTGCTGTGTTTCTGGCCTCAGGACCACAGAGGAAGTTTTGTCAATTTTACTAGGCCTCCAGCCCTAGAACCAGTGCACTCTTAAGCGCAGAGTAGAACAACTCTACACTTGCTCCAAATTGGACTGGCTCCTGACAGCCTTTCCACAAGCCAAAAATTGCCTCAGCACACTGCAGGGACCAAAAGGCACAGCTGCTGGCTCTGTTCCACTGACAGTTTCTGAGCTAGCCAGGAGAGAAGACCTTCCAGGTGCTTGGAGATATTGATGAAGTGTAAGAGGTGGGTTGTGGGACAGGATCTTGTCCAAATGACTATTGAGCATAGTCATATTTAGGGGTTAGGGATGAGGTTGTGTGTTACATATTTTTTAACATTTACATTGGTCTAATCTTAGGCATCTACCTAACTAAAAGACTCATGGTGCTATTTCTACATATTTCTTTTACTTGATCCAATTGTTTCTTTCTGAAAAGTGCCATTGTCAGAAACCATCAGTTGCAAAGCTGTTATACAAAAACCTCACCAATCATTGCTTTATGAAGAATATCCAGTACTTAAATCTTAACTGAGGAATAAATCATTACACAGTTTAGCATTTTCCTTGTAAAGTATACCTAATTATGGAGAAAAAAAAAATAGGCCAGATTTTCAATTCTTTTCTCAGGAATGTTATTAAGAGAATGTAAAAGAGTAATAAAGCAAGAAAGGCATGAAATAGTCTGATATTGATGATAAATGCTTGGCTATGATTCACTTCTGTTGCAATGTTAGGAACCGTGTAAAAGTCAGCCTTTCTATCACTGCACGCATGTAGAGGCCAGGTGACAGATAAAGACTCTTTTTCTTCAAATTTCCTATTCAGGACTCTATAGCAGTATTATAGATGAGTAATAAATTGTTTCCAAAATACATTAATTGAATTTTGGTAAAACAGGAAATGGGTTTGGAGGTCATTTAGTCATAAAACTTCTTGGTGCAGAACCCATATGGGGCACAATCTGCACACACCAGAGCATATGAACTAGACCTAGACAAAGGGACAGAGTGCACCTCAGCAAGTTTGCTGGTGATCCCAAGCTGGGAGGAGTGGCTGATACACCTGAGGGCTGTGCTGCCATTCAGAGAGACCTGGACAGGCTGGAGAGTTGGGTGTAGAGGAACCTCCTGAGGTTCAACAAGGGCAAGTGCAGAGTCCTGCACCTAGGGAGAAATAACCCCAGGCACCAGCACAAGCTGGGGGCTGACCCTGTGGAGAGCAGCTCTGCAGAGCAGGACCTGGGAGTGCTGGTGGATGACAAGCTGACCATGAGCCAGCAATGTGCCCTTATGGCGAAGGCGGCCAACGGTCTCCTGGGGTGCATTGGGAAGAGTGTTGCCAGCAGGTGGAGGGAGGTGATCCTGCCCCTCTACGCAGCCCTGGTGAAGCCTCATCTCAAGTCCTGTGTCCGGTTCTGGGCTCCCCAGGACAAGACACACATGGAGCTACTGGAGAGAGTCCAGCGTAGGGCTACGAAGATGCTCAGAGGGCTGGAGCACCTGCCCTGTGAAGAACAGCTGCGAGAGCTGGGCCTCTTCAGCCTGAGGAAGAGAAGCCTGAGGGGGATCTTATCAATGTGTACAAGTACCTGAAGGGAGGGTGTCAAGGGGACGGGGACAAACTCTTTTCAGTTGTCCCATGTGACAGGACAAGAGGCAATGGGCAGAAACTGAAGCACAGGAGGTTCTGCCTGACCGTGAGGGGGAACTTCTTCCCTGTGAGAGTGACGGAGCCCTGGCACAGGTTGCCCAGAGAGGTTGTGGAGTCTCCTTCTCTGGAGATCTTCAAGGCCCGCCTGGCTGCAACCCTGTCTAACATGTTCTAGGTGACCCTGCTGAGCAGGGAGGTTGGACTAGATCTCCAGAGGTCCCTTCCAACCTTACTGATTCTGTGGTATGCTTGTTGAGTTTGATGTGCTTTTCCACCACTCTCACCAGCATAATATATTGGATCTAATATTGTTATTGCTGTGCTATAATAGTTCTGATGAAGTCAGAATGAAATCCCATGTCTCCCTCACTCTGAATAAGTAAAGTCTTTAAAATCAACAGGAGTCAAATGGGTATCTTCAATTAATGCTAATAAGAGTGTTTCATAGAAATCTAAATGTCTTTGTTACATTAAGACATGGCAATAACTTTATTATCTCAACAGAAAGGTTTTCGCACAAAAGCAGTTAAAATTGGAACGGTAAATTAACCTGCACTTAGTAACCGAGAACAAAATTCTGTTACACTAGAGTGACTGTAAGTTCATATCCTTTAACTACACTAATGTGAAAGATTAGGTGACTCTAATCCTTTTAGCACTTCTGAAAGACTACAGAACAATCCGCCCAGTATCTTTGCTACACAATCTATTGATTATACTGGCATATTGTAGGTAATCATATTTTGGTAATATTCATTGCAGAATACAAACTATTATAGAATAGTGTAGAATACATATATATATATTATTTATTTATTTATTTATTTTAGGAAGAGAGAGGATTTAGGACTAATATTATTTCCATGGAATAAATGTAACCATTAAGAATGTCAGTGATATTGACAGCCTTGGGGGGGGGGGGGGAGTAAGATCCACTGAAATTAAAGGAAAAAGTAAAGCATACACCTTGTATATAGGAATTCCCAAATTGTAGCCCTAATGTCTATTCCTGGTCATTAGGTCACTGAGATTCCAGATTCCATAATTAATTTGAATTACCTGGCTTTCAGATGCCCTTCAGACAGTGCTTTGTCCTGATTACCCTCACTGCTGAAAACAGAAATGTGCCTGGCACCCTATTCCCATGGGGTGAAGTCACTTGCCACCTCTCACCAAGGGTCAAGCTGATCTGTTGAGGCCAAAAATCTAGACCTGGGCAAACAACAGCAACATGATTCTGAGAGTGTTCCTTTATATGGTCATTTAGATTTTGAAAACAAAGGTAGCAGAGCTAAATAAAAGTACAAGGGAAGGAAAAGCCTGCACTCCCTTCTCCTTGTCACCTCCTTTCAGCAGGTCCTGCCCTGACTGGCAGGGACGTGTCAGCCTTCTGCTAAGAGGCTGCGTGCCAGAGTGGCAATGTCTTCCCCTTCTTCCTTCTTTAGGCTTCCAGCAGTACCCAGGCTTTACAATGCACACAGGAAGGAAGGGTGGAGGAAGGATGCCAGCAACAAGTTTTCTGCCAACATTTACTCATGTCTGTTGCTTTATCTTTCTATGACACTTGTACAAAAAAAGTCCTTACTTAAACCAATACCTAAACTGAAAAAAAGTATCCTTATAAGGGAGTGCACTGTTTCAATTCGGCTTTGACACTAATTTATTGGCATTGTTTGATTTCTTGAGTTAAAGGAGGCTTTAATTCCCCAGAAGTCTCAAAAATTTGAATAAATGATAAAGTGAGAAGAATTGCATGTCATCTGCAACTCCGATTCCAGAAAATATTTGTTAGACTAAAGGTAACATTTCTGAGAAAGATGCGCTCTTTTTCATACCAACTAGAAATCACAAAATTCCTGTGCACAATAATGAAATAAGTACCAGTATTGCCCATAGTATGTAATTCAATTAACAGGATTGACATCTGGTTCTTGAAGTACATGTAGTATGCAGACAACTGTGGAGCATTTTGCACCAAAGTAATGACACTTGATTAGGAAATTTATTTATGAATTATTACATTTAAAATAATTTAAAATTAAAATCCCTCAGTGATAAGACATGGATTATCTTAATTAGTTTGGCCTTTTTTTGCAGTCATCATCTAAAACTCCAAACTGATGACCCATACTACTGAAATAAGCTGTAACTGAAAAATATTTATCATGCTATGGTGTCAACATCATTTTAGGATGCAACCATGTTAATGACACATTCATGAAAGAGAAAAAAGAGAGAAATATCAGGAGTAATTATAAAAGTGTATCATTAAAGAATACCACTCCTACATATTTCAATTTACCTTTTTTTTTCTCTCTCTCTTTCTATAGGTTGTGACCTCATCCCGGTCCAGTATCTCAGATGGGGCGATCCTGAGCCCATCGCAGCAGTTGTTTTTGCGTGCCTGGGTCTGCTGGCCACCTTGTTTGTTACGGCTATATTCATAATGTACCGTGATACTCCAGTGGTCAAGTCATCCAGCCGAGAACTCTGCTACATCATTCTAGCTGGCATCTGCTTGGGTTACTTGTGCACTTTCTGTCTCATTGCAAAACCTCAACAGATTTACTGTTATCTTCAACGAATTGGCATTGGTCTCTCCCCAGCTATGAGTTACTCTGCTCTAGTAACTAAAACCAACCGCATTGCAAGAATCTTGGCTGGCAGCAAGAAGAAAATTTGTACAAAGAAACCTAGGTTCATGAGTGCCTGTGCCCAACTGGTTATTGCATTTATCTTGATATGTATCCAATTAGGCATAATTGTTGCTCTCTTTATAATGGAGCCACCAGATATAATGCATGATTACCCAAGCATCCGAGAGGTCTACCTGATTTGTAACACCACCAACCTGGGTGTTGTAACTCCCCTTGGATATAATGGATTATTAATTCTGAGTTGCACCTTTTATGCATTTAAGACAAGAAATGTCCCAGCTAATTTCAATGAAGCAAAATATATTGCCTTTACAATGTATACCACCTGCATCATTTGGCTAGCTTTTGTGCCAATATATTTTGGAAGCAACTACAAGATAATCACCATGTGTTTCTCAGTGAGCCTGAGTGCCACGGTGGCCCTTGGCTGTATGTTTGTGCCCAAGGTCTATATCATCCTTGCTAAGCCGGAAAGGAATGTACGGAGTGCATTCACCACATCAACTGTGGTCCGCATGCATGTAGGAGATGGGAAGTCATCTTCAGCTGCAAGCCGCTCAAGTAGCCTGGTGAACCTGTGGAAAAGAAGGGGATCATCTGGTGAAACCCTTAGGTAAAGTTTGCTATTATATGAGTGCGGGGAAGCAAGTGTGATCATCTGAGATTTAATTAATAATACTAATAGTGAAAGATCAAAGGGAAATATATTAATTTCCTTCACCTCTGCATTAGGAGATGAGCAAGTTTGCTCTGCAGAAGTTTTAGGTGAAGGCTGATTTAGTTAAAAGGCTGTGCAGAAACAAAGCAGAGAGCGATGAGCAAAAAGGGCTGGAAGTACCAGCTGTGTCAACTGTACACTTGTAGGGAGGGAAACAAGATATTAGGAGAAAAAAAAAAGCCACCAACAATCTCCCAGAAATATAACTAATTGCCTTTTCCTCAGTGCACTCGTTTTGAATCTCTTTCCCCTGAATGAATTTCATAGCCACTGCGTTCACCTCTCGTCACAGCAGTGAGATAATAGCTAGGTCTATTAGTAATAGTAAGACAATAGGTTGTTGCTAATGCTGTAAGGTAGAGCAGCCAGTAGCATCATGAGCAGCCACTCTCAGTCCTCTAAGGATTTGTTTCATGTGACTCTTTTCTCTCCTATTCTTTTGATTTTCCTTTCTTGTATTTTCTCTTCCTACCTTCTTTCTTTTTATCTTTAACTATCTTCTCTTCTTTATCTCTGATACTTTTTTCTATGTTCATCCTCCAAACTCCATCAAATCCAGCTGTTCTTAAGTCCCATTCTTGACACCCTTCCAGACATTGACCAGATATTCCCTTGCCAGATATTTCTTTGTTTCTTCACAAAGAAGAGTGTGAATTTGGTGTATAGACAACATGTATATTCAGGATAGAAAAATTACATTAAACAGATGTTGAGGAGAAAGGAAACCTCTGGAGTGGAGATATTGTCCAGCTTCAGAGACATGTTAATGGGTGCACCTAGACCAGTGTCTTACTTTCTTCTTATAATCCCTTTTACTTTTGATACAGGTTATTATGGGAATGATATCGGGTTGTTTATATACAAATAATTGGGTTGTGAATAAACAAAGAATTCTGAAAGTACAGAGAAACAGTTTTGTCTTTCTTCAGCTACATATTTCTGGACTGGAAGTGAAAGGTAGCTAGTTTTCCTTCCTCACTGAAACACGTGTGGATTTTAGGGTTGATAATATGAATATTTCTAGATATGCCAGTGGTGGTAACTGGAGCTGGCATGGAATAAGGGCAAATTTATACTTCCATTTTTTATGAACCACAATTTACATTCAAAGGAAGATTTCATTAGTAATAACTGGAGGACAAGAGCACAGATTATGCCAAAATGATATGTCTTTGTCACATTACTACTTCTCTTCTCTTTCAGAGATCTTTAACTGGTACAGAAATGGCTAGTTTGTTACAAAATATTTTATAAGTATGATCTGTAAACAATGTTTTTTTTTTCCCCAGTCTATTTCCAGATGCAGAATAGAATGATGTTTGAAAATTATGAATTGTTAGTTTAAGGAATGGCTATCTGAAACGTCCCTCTCTACATCTTCTGCCTGTACACTTGAGCTGACCTATGTTCAGCTTAGAAGCTCTAAGGCTATTTCTGAGCTGGTTAACACAGGCATTCTTCACACATGTCCTCAATAGGAGTGCGTTCTTCCTCTTTGGGATCATTTCTATTTTGCCTCACTTTTTCTGCAGATCTTATTTGTCATCTTGTGACCTTTTACCTGGACAAGATGAAGTTATAGATGATGGGAAGGTCTGAGGCTCGGGAAGGACTTATTTGGAGGGACTCATCTGTTTAGGCCCAATTTTGATAAATATTTCTCTAAAATCTTTGTTGTGTTCTGAAGAGTGGGGAATGTACTCTGCTATTAAATATCCTAACAGATAAGTTGTATTTTCTTCTTTGTGAGGACTATTTCCATTTCTGTATATGCCTCAATATGTAGGTAACACATGCAGTCAAGACAGGTATCAGTAAAACATGACAGATTATCATCAACATTCATGTCTTTTTAAATAGCAATGTCTTAGAAATGTGTTTAGCCCTGAAGAGCATTCAGAGTGCCAGCTATGTGTGTAGGAATGAAGAAAACAGCACAAAGCTGATATATTGACATATTTACCTGGATATAAAGAGCTAAAGCATTTAATTTGAAACTTGGAGAAAAGCCTTCACATCATCAACAGTATTCATCAGTACTTATAACCAGAACAGAGAAGAGGCTCCTAAAGGCAGTGTTTAAATCCTCAGCTGTTTAAACTGTGATGGCACCAGTGAGTTTAGCAGTACTCATGCAGTGTATTCTCCTGAAGTGTCCAGGAATCCAAGAGCAAATTGATTCCATCATTCGTAAGGAATTCTCTCCAATCAGTTCCTCTTTGGTGGCAGAGAATAAAACAAAGCAGAGCCTTAAAATGTACTGAGTAAATTGAAAATGCTACTCAGGAGTTCACCTACGTCTGATATCATCTTCAAGACAGAATAGAAAGCTGTTTTCAGCTTTAATTCTATCCACTGTAACTCACGAGCAAATAGAGTATAATCATTTTACTTAATATTCAAGCATTTCTTAGAAAGAAATGTTGGTGGACAAAATATAATATTTCAGGGAATTATTCAGAACCAGGTTCAAAAGCTTGTTTGGATAGTTATTCAAGTAAACACTGAAATACTTAGACTCAAAGGAAATATGCACTAGAGCTACATGACTTTGTTTAAATAGTGCAGAGGGAGTTATTTAAAAGAGATTGAGTCATTGTTGAATTTTAAAGAAACATGCTATTTAAGTCACCAGTGCATAGAGGGGCCCCTATCATTAACATTTTCCTTCTTGACACTAATTTATAGCACAGTGTAGTACTGCATCAAATCATTGTCAAGCAGATAATGCCAAGGCTCCATTCAGAGCTTTCACATCAGCTGCAAAATGACAGATAACAAGACTGCTCTTGCCTAAATAAAGTAATGCATCTGTTAGAGTCCTAAATTACTTTTTGCATGGGTTGCTCTTCAATTAAGAAAACTCAGCACACTGTGGCTGTGTGTTGGAAAGACTCTTCACGTACTGAAATAAGTAGAGGGAGAGAGTAAGGTTATTTGTTATATTTTGAAATGAAAACCATTTCATGTAGGCTATTGTGATTCAGCAGTACTCACCAAAACGTACTCGAGGCTCATTTACAAGTAGGACTATCAAATCAAGCATGAGTAGAAGCAGCTCCACAAAGAAGCATGAAGAACACTGTGTAGCTGCAGTCAAAACCTTACAATCAGTGTAGAGGGTTTCTGGACCTTCTGCTTCTTGTAATTTTACCAGATAATTTCACAGTGAGTAGGAGGGCCATAAATTAGTTGAGCAAAAACTTACCTTACCTTGACATCTCAAGAACTGGTGTATGAGGTCAGAAAACACCATTGCTATCTCATTTTTTTTTTAACTGTCAGTTGGCCTTCTTCTCTGTGATGACACAGGCAAGATTCCTGCGTTTCTTCTACTGAATTCTCAAAAGGTAGAAGATGGTAGGCACCATCCTACATGAAATGAAACAAAGCCGATATTGTCATTTCCCAAATAAGTTAGAATCACTGAAAATGATGATTCATCAAAACAAAAAGGCTGAGCAGCACTTTAAATCTGCTATCTAAGCATGCAGATATGGTCACTCTCCAGCAGACAGTAATGACCAGCAACAGTCAGATAAAGTGATAGATATGCTGACTGTTTGTGGCACTGTGCAGGTTTCCTCCCTCTAGGTGTGAATAGCATAATATTAGACAACAGAAAAGGGATGTAGATCAATTTCTACAACTTCCTCTAAGAAGCTTATCCAAAGAAACATGCAGATCTCTGAGATTAAAGCTTAATAGCCAAGTGCAGCAGTGATGTTTAGTTCCACCTGGAGTTACTAGTTCATTTTTGGTCCATTATGCAGTATTTCATAAATGATTAAACATAAACTGTGGTTGTCAAAGCAAATTACCTACTCATTTGTTAATGTACGATCTTGCCCCCTTAATAAATTTGTCCGCTGCTGAGCGATTGCTGAACTGGGCATTGCTCTGCATATTTCTGCAGAGAAGAACGATCTGGTAAGAATGACAAGGTTCATTCGAAAGTGGGGACCGCTTGTTGTAGTGAGCTAACCCTCATCTACCCATGCTCTCCTTCCCCTGAAGGACATAGGGGCAAAGCAGACTCAGATGAACCACGAGAATTTGTAGGATCTTTTATAAATTCTTCCCCCTCCTTCCTTTTTTTTTTTTTTTTTTTTTTTTTTTTTTAACATAATTTAGATAAAGATGCTCTCACTTCCACCTAAGAGTCACATGCCATTTGAGGGCACTTCTCCCTCTCTTAAGTGCAATGTGGGCACAGTAATAGGAGTCTGAGGGTCTAAGTGCCTCCCTGGCAGAGGTGGCAGAGAAAGCGCTCAACTGGTCAGGCTCACGTGCTGCTGAGCAGCTATTCCCTGTCTCCTGCAAGGAAAAAACGGTGAGCAAGATGGATTTTTTTTCCAGTGGGCTGGATTCAGCCCCCAGACTGCTGGCTGGGTTCTAATTATTGTTTATATCAGAATGTCCCTAACTGTGTCATAATGAAAAGTATTGAAAACAGGTGTCTACCATCACACTGTGCTAGGAGCAGCTGGGGTTTCTTAACTATTTTTCCTCTCTCTCTTTTTCTCTGTTGTCTGGCTATATCTGTTCTATTGCCGTTCAAACAAGAGCTATTTTGATGGACTAAATAAGAAAAATAGCCTTAGATCAGTATAGAAGCTGCCGTTCCTGGTTTAAAAATATTGTAGCCAAAATCATACATCATATCTAAGCATCTCTAAGCATCAGCTTTTCAAAATGACCTTTCAAAAGCCTGATTTGAAATTTTTCAAAAAACACTTTGTCACAGGAAGTTTTTAAAACTATTATCCTGATTCTGACCTAAATCCATTCAAAGCATTGACAGAAAAAGTGAACTGAAAATTTCAGGCACAAGTTAACTAGCTGTTGCAGCAGCATTTGAAGGCTTTGACTACTGTTATACTGTATAATTAGGAAAGCCCAGAGATGTCACTGAGTGTCTAGCCAAACAGGAATCCTGCATCTTCAAATAAACCTTCAGTACTGTAACATGCACAAACGCAAAGGTCTCTAAGATACAGTCCATGAAAGCAAAATTAGAGCAATCCCTATTGTCCAGATGTCAAATTTTGACTGGTTGAAGGCCCTGTCCATGAACAGCTGGATAGATTTGGAGCCCCAGCCATCAAGCTATGATCAAATGTTTTCTGATCACATCAAGCGTGTATGTGTGTGTATCAGCATGGTGATTTCAAAGATAAAGGTAAGAGATTCCAGTGCCCTGTATCTCAGGGAGATGAGCGGCCGAGAGATGGAGGCAGGGCTGTTATTTGCCATGGAGCTTTCAGTCAGACAGCAAGGCTATGCCAGGAAATTCACCACCCTGAGTTAGCAGAGTATGAGAAAAACTAGCAGGGTTTTGTTGAAAGCTGAAGCTGACTGGCATTCCTCACATGTATGTCCATTGAGAAAGATATTGATTGTGAGCTTCTGCTGCAGCATATTCTACTGGGACACTTTTTTACAGTACCGGTGCCAATTTTGCGTTCATTTATATGCAGTGTGAACAATTTCTTTGACACATATTGAATGACGATGAAAGAATGCTACGCTTTTCCTCCAAATTCATTTGAAAAACTTCTTGCTTACGAAGTTTTGTCAGGGAATGGGTTTTAGGTTGGTACTCACAATTTTTACAGCCAGAGAGCTGAGAATGTCTTGGTCATCAGCATGGCCATCATGGCACACTAAAACTTCATCATGTCCTTTGGCCAGAAAAACAAAGAAAAACACAACATTCCCCTTCTACAAAGTAACAGCCACAGATCTCATATAAATAACTGATTCTGCAATTTTCACAGCTAGCTAAAGCTTGCTCAGTTTTTCTTATACAAATGTGAGGCAATATATATGAGGTGGTAATTCAGTTGTATTGAGCTCAGATTTAGGGACTGGTGCATCACCTCTCATACTGAGCTCACTTACGTCAGCGTGATTGCTCTCCATGGGAGCCTATTGAAGACAATCTATTTTGTATAAAATATACACTGATTGGAAAAGGCAGAGAGTTATTTTCTACCCCAGTGAGTAGGGCAATGTCTTCCCAAATTAGACTGGCAGAGAGGAGATAGCAGCCTGGGTCTCTTTGACCCCGCATGAGTGTCCCATCCACCAGGCTTTTGCCTTGCATTTAGAGATCTTTACAGTTTTGATTTTATCTCACTGAAAACAAATGGAAACACTTTTAGAACTCCTGAAATTTTATAGAGCAGGCAAATAATTTCTTCATGTCTTTTAGTCATTTCGGTCCACTCTTGTATGCATGGAGATCTAACCACATTACTGAAGAATGTGAATCAGGACAACTAATACTTAGGCAGATACATTACAGAAATGACCTGCAGCATCCTTGAACTGTAGCATTGATCAGCTTTTATTCATTGCTTATCTCAATGTAATAAAACCCAGTGGAAGTTGAAAAGCGAGTTGCTGTCTAAAACATGAAGTGTGAGATACTACTGCGAGGCAAAGGATCTCAGTGAGAATTTACATGTAAATAAAAGTTAATTTCTACAGATACTGTTTAAAAGGAAAGTGAACTGCAAATATAAATTGCACAACAGTGATTAGACTTTGAAATATGAGATGACTAATGCAGAAGAGGGAAGGGGTAAATCTCTTACATGATGTAATGTCATTAGAGTAGGTGAAAATTTACATGAATTGAAGGTCTGGCTCAAAGGTGATTGGTGTTTTTTTCCAAAAATGAAACCTAGTAATAATAATACATGATGTTATTTGTTTGCTTCCCAGCCTCCCTAGAAAAGAGTTTTGACGCATGCAGGAAAAAATCTTTGACTCTTCAGAGGAAGTCATTATCCTTTTGACTGATTAGTCTGCATTTATTAATGAATCAGTTCCCAAATGGATCATTCTGAGCTATTTTAATCTAATATGCTACAAAAATTTAGATTGTGACATTACTGAATGGTTTGAGTCCTTCATTTTTCCCTAGATAATTTACTCCAGGTGTCTTTTTGAAGTTTGATACTGTGATTAATGAAACTTCAAATATTGTGAAATGACTGAGGAATATTTTATGAAACTCAGTGAAAGGTATTAGGTCGGAAAGATTTTGATAAATTGCAGCTAAAACATTCCACCTGTATAATGAATTGATATTCTTGAATGCCCTGATTACAATGAATTTAAATTTGTATGCCGTGCTAGTGTTGTTGTTTTGAGTTTTTTCCCCTCAAACCAAATTTAATTAAGGTATTAATTGATTGATTTAAATTATTTGGCTGCATTAACTGAGCACATACATTCAGCCCTATTTTTTTGAATTATTTATATTATTAAGACCACATCCCCATCATTGTGAATCAACTCTCATAGTAGAACTGTGCAAATTAAATTACAATGTCAACCATTTACTGCCTATTCTTAGATAAATAAGCTCTACATAGCAAAATGCAGTCTTGCCATTGTGCTACAAAGAAAAGGAAGAAATAGTGAAGACAGAACCTGGCAGTTTGGTTTTTATCTTTACACGGAGAAGGACATGAGGAGTTTGATATTTTTTTGACAGTAATGTCTAACTTTTTTTTTCCTCTTCAAATCTGTCTCCTCAATTTCTGATGATAAATAAATGGCACTGTCTACTTTAACAGCATTGACTTCATTAATCTTACTGAAAAGTACCCAGACAGGTCATGCAGACTGTGTCATGTCCATTCTTCATGCAAGATGTAGAATCTGCTGCAAACTGACTTCTCATTTGAATATAGGTTTTTCTGCTGAAGGAACGTCTGGTTCTTTCCAGAGCATATTTTGATATGCTACTGCATTGAAGGTGAACAACCAGAAGATTAGGACACAGATTCTCCTTCCAGTGTCCAAATAGATGGGCCAGTCTGCCACTGTGGAAACCCCTGTTTGAATTAAAAACAACGGGGCTTCTACTTGACTACTGGAAGCTGATGCAGACTGGGAGATGAGGTGGTGACTGGAGTTTCTCTCAGCTGAGAGAAACCAACTGTTTCTGTTTACAGATGTTTTATACCAACTGTGACTGAAACTCAAGCCATATGTCCAGTAAGCTGTAAAAGAACAAAATTCTTTTGCTTTTCTCTAGTTTTGATCATAGCATTATATATTGTAGTGATTATTGAGTACGCTGCCAGTTGATGGCTTATAACATAAACATAAGTTGACAAAAAAAAGTCATTTTATAGTCCATGATCCAATAATGAGGTAGCAGAAAAGAAAGGTTAAAAATTTAATAAACAAGCAGCAAAGACACAAAATATTAGAAAACAAAAATAAAATTAATATACTAAACATACAGGATAGCATAAAATAGTAATAAAAACTATCAGAAAAGAGAGACTTATTTCTTACAAAAAAAGTCTTTAAAAACTGATCTTCCTTTTCATGATTTTTCTAGCTATAAATCTTCTGGGATTCCAAACACCAAAAGAGATTGAAAACGTCATGTTAAACTCAAATATAAGCTAGGATGTTATAAAGAGAGGGCCTCTCCCATTCATTAATTTCACAAGGACTGCGGAGTTTCTAGCATTTACATTACTTCAGAGTAAATAAAATGTACCTTCCCTTTTCAATACAATGAGTGAAGTAATGAATAAAGTAATGAGACCTCCTTATGGCATCTGTAGTTATAAATATCTACAGAAGAGAGGACAAAAATTCAACACAGTGAATAGACCGGATAGAGTAACACAAGACACTACTATACAGAAATCCTACACAGTATTTTGTCCAAGATGTCAAAAATAACCCTTGCAGAAGCAGGTAAACAAACATATTCTGCTTTTGGTCTATTCTTCCCATGAATCAGTGTTATGTTTTATGTGTCATTCCATCAAGAAAAGTAATTTTAATTCACCAGCTGCAATTACATATGATTGCTTAATTAGAATAAGCTGTAAAAAAAAAAGGATTATGCTGCATTTGAAAAAAGAATTAAATTGTGCATTTGGCTTTAAAGTAATTTTGCTTGCTAAAATGGTGCTATTAAGCAAACAATCTTTATATTGATTTTTTTAAAAAAAAGTAAAAAGAAGAAAGCGCTATACTTAATAACATATAATTTCTTTTAGCTACTTTATGAACAGGAAAATGTCACACAATAAGCTGAGACCCCTTTTGAATTAGTCAGTGTAGTGTGGTGCACTATCAAGATAGCATGACCAACCTTGAAGAACTGATTTTCAAGGACACAGTATGTTTGTAGCTCAAAGTAGCCCATACAGTAACAATGCTAAATATTCTATATAGTTCATTCTTCAGCCATTTAAAACTATGCAGAAATCTTAATTCATATATTCTCTTGTCTAATCTAAAGATCAACTCTGCTGCTATGAAATGCAGGATCTTCATCATTGCTCAATATCAAGACCAAGTAGTACTGCAGGTGAAAAATACTGCTTGTGCATAAGATCTAACAATCAAAATACATAACATGTCCTGGAAAGTTGGAAAGGTTTGTGACATTCAACATGCTGTGACATTCAACATTGAAAAGACTCATGGAAAGTGACAGAAAGCAAAGAGACGCTATCCCGTCAGTACACTGTTAAGGTTTTCAAATCCCCAGTTTATTGATATGTTAGGCCAGTTAGACTCTCCGTAGCATGATGCTGAGAGATTAGGGCTCCAAAGCAGGTTTCTGCTCCATAAAATGGCATACTCTAGAAAGAATTTACAGGATTGAGGCAGTGTGACTATTCAAGACAGCCAAACTTGGAGTTCGGTAACATATATATATAGACAGCTTAAAAGTTTTTCATTCTGTATTTCAGTTTATTTTATTTTAGCCTAATATGAAAGCTGAGGTGGATAGTTCTCCTCTCCTCTCCTCTCCTCTCCTCTCCTCTCCTCTCCTCTCCTCTCCTCTCCTCTCCTCTCCTCTCCTCTCCTCTAAAGATTAGCTCTTGCCCTCCAAACAGATTTGGCTCTAAATCCTCCCTACTCTTAACTGTTTGTGGGCAAATGTCACCTCTTCCATCTTTGCAAGGTACAATTTCATGAGGATGTTATTCCTGCCTTCAATTAGAAAAAGATTTTGGTCAGAGCTACTCTCTTCTTCTGTGTCTGAACGGTGCCAATTGAACTTTTGGTGTTCACTAAATAATAAAATTTCTTCAGGGCGGTGTGACACTGTATTTGAAATATGGATTCATGACAGTTCTCCATCCCTCACACAATTTTGCTTTGCTTTGCTTTGCTTTGCTTTGCTTCAACAATGGATTAAATTGTTCAGGCAAGGAACTCCAGCGACTAGGGATGAGGATAATCTGGGATTCTGGAAACACTCCAAGTTGAGCAGAGATGCAGACTGCTCTTTTTTTTTTTTTTTTTTTTTTTTTTTTTTTTTTAACAAGGAGATGCATGAGATAGTATATGACAGAGTTTATATTATCTAATCATCCTTTTCCCCACGCACAAAAGCAAGGTGAGCTTGGATACCTGCAGAGAATGTTAATGCAAAATGGATAAAAGAAGAGGCTTGTCTAAAATTTTTAGTTTGATTTGTTTTGTAGTCTGAATTTTTTGCACACAATTCATTATTAACATGAGGAACTCACTACCACGTGAATCAATGACCCCAAAGATCTGAAGTGATTCCCAAATGAATTAAAGCCATATTCAAGGAACAAAGATATCCTTAGCTTTTTTAGTTAAAAAAAAAGGGGGGGGGGAAAGAAAAAGAATAAAAAAAGAAAAAGAAGAAAAAGGAGGAAAAGGGAAGATAGTTTTATGTCTAAGAGCAAAATCCAGTTTCTAGTCAATGGTAAATGCTTATGAGGACAGATTATCTCAATTTTTGCTATTGCAAATCTGTCGTTTGGGTAGTCTTTCTAAGCCGGTGTAATGTAGGCCTTTTAAGAGAATCTGTATGCTACTATCTACATTCTAACCACAGACCTTTTCTCAACAAAGTCTTAGGCTGGACTGTGCAGAAATTTGGGCTATAGCACATCTTCTAGGTCTGGCCCACCAACCATCAACCACCTTGGATAGGGGATGTGTTACAGTACGCTGCAGTCTGCCCCTGGTCAAGGTATCCAAGGTCCTCTGCATGGAAACCAGGGGAGACTATGGACAAGATGGGCTGTGGGTGCATCTGGGTCTCACCCTAACATTGAGTCAGGACCACCAGGATACCAGTACATGGACCTAAAGTCTAGAGATAATCTAAGAAAAGCCAGATAGTAAAGTCAGATAAGATAGTAAAGGCTATTAACTCCTGTCTATACAGGGGCCAGCACCTCCACTCAAAAAAAAAAAAAAAAAAAAAAAAAAAAAAAAAAAAGTTGGGATCAAAAAATAATATTAAAGAGTTGTCACTGGACAGCTATTGGTCTCCTTCGGGATACTGAGTCCCATATTCCTCTTTTATTTCCTAGAACATGAATTAATTTTAGTCCACAACAGGAGTTTTGTTGTAAGGCAAAGAAGGCAAGGACAAGGTCTAACATTCTTCTAAAATTGAATGGTCATGCTGGTGTTTCCTGCCCCGTATCATATGAAAAGTTCCAAGTACACAAAGAGTCCAGGTAGGACACACACACTTTCCTCAGTCCAGGAGTAGGTTCCTGTCTCTCGACTGATGCCCACAGGAGAGTGCAGAGCAGTGCTGTGCAAGGTGGAGTGGTGTGACAAAACATTCAGCAAAAAGACAAGCACTGCAGTGACTGAACTACTGGGGATTATCTCAAATTTCCTGTCATTGATTGGTCTTACAAAACCTGTTAGCCTGTACTATTAAACACTTGTTCTTAAGGTAACTCACTCCCGTGCAAAAAAAAAAAAAAAAAAAAAAAAATCCTGAATCCTACACAACCCACAACTCCACACCCAAAGGCCCCAGTGAAATCCTCAAAACAACCAAAATCATTTAAAGCCTTCAATAGAATTTGTTAGTACTGGTTTCTAAGCTGCGTTTCTGCACAAATACAGGTTCTTCTCACCGTCTTTTGTAACCAATATGTAGTCCGAATATGAACTATCAGAAAAGAAATCTACTTGCAAATACTGAGTGCACTGCAATGGTTTATGCCTGTTCCACACATCAGCTGAAATACAAAATCATTTTCTTATTAGCATTTATTATGACAACTATATAGAAAGTTTGAGGTTTTTTTTTCTCCTCAAATTAAATCATATAAAGAAATCCCTTGTTTTTAACAACTAGGAGAGAGGCAAACTACCCTGACATTTTTCTAAAGCAAAACTTTCTGAGGCAAAATCATGTCCTTATTTCCTCTGAATGTTGAAAACCTTTTATTATGTAGGACCTCTGATATTCCTCTCCAGAAAGGTAATTCACAGCTTCTGTGCAGAGGTTAGATACACTTTCCCCATTAAAAGGTGGATTAGAGCATGCTCTGGTCACTGTTTTCATGGGTGACTATTTAGCACTAAATGAGCAGCCATGGAACTGTAGTTATGGTTCAAGGCTTTGAGGAAATCTCTGATAACTTCTTATGATGGTTTAATTTGCTCCTCACTGAATGGTAATAATGGAGAGGTTCCTTGTGATCTTTGTGAGATACATTCTGATTATTTTTATGGCAGTGGCATTTAGGTCAATAACTAGGAACTGGGAATTTGTTGGGTTTCTTTATATCCAGATCTCAAGCACCCTAACCGGGTGTTCTTCAAGAAGTAGTCACTAAGGTCATTTATCTCTCCTTTCCTTCTGCAGGCTACTTTTTATTTTTCAATTTATTGTGAATATTTAGGTTCTCCAAATTCCCTCTCCTAGTCTTGGTCTTTTCTTCTTCTGTCTTGTTGGTTACAGAATACCTGTTTTGATTACTAGGATTAAACGTAACCCTATTTTCCTCCCACTCTTCCTAAACTTGATTTTCTTCAATAACATCTAATGCCTTCACTTGAACTTTGTTTCCTTTTCTTTCTTGTGAAATTTCCATGAATTCTTTTCTTTCTGTTCTTTCTTGCTACCCCAATTGAATTTTTATGATCCAGTTTGACTTCCTTTGTATTTTTCAGTGAATTTATCTACACTCTAAGTCCTTCCACTTTCTTCTCTACTCTAGGCATCAGCTTCCATTTAATATGTGTGTATCCTGCGTGAGCTTCATGCCTTTTGTGAGCACTGCACAGACCACGCTCCGGATTGCCTTAAAAACCTTCATAGCCATTTGGCAAAGCTCCTGTTGTTCTTCCTTTCAGTAAGATTGTAATTTGTAAATGAAAGGATTGTTATGCACTGAGCACATATCATTTTACTGTCTCCAGTTCACTCTCGGGTTCACTAAGTTTCTTCTTAAGTTATTTACTGTAACATGTGTTGCCTCTGAGGATCTACTCCAGCTGCATACCAAGTTCAGCTTGGCTGCTTCTGTATTTGGGCTATTTCTCTTTTAGAAGATTGTTGTCTTCAAGATTTTGCTATCTTTTGCTATCTATTGCTATCTAGGTCAGCCTAAGAGATAAGCACTAAATAAGGCATTTATTCTATCGTGTTAGCAGTGTTAAAATAAACAGGTTCCCCTTATAGAGTTTTATTATATAACAATGATGAAGGCTGTAGCATCTGGGAATGGAATATCACAAGCAATATTTGAAAAGAAGGAGTCTATGTTGGGCATTTTGTCCAAATTTTATTCAAGCATTTAAATAGGTATTTCAATAGCTAGCACAAGAATTTATACAATTAGGATGAAATTCACCACTGGGAAGAAAGCCAGCATAAGGCCTCAACAATGCTCCCATCTCAATTAAGTGCTCAGAAAGTAAATGATGACCAGGTCTTATGCTGATATGCTACCCAGGCATTAATTAGATCATCAGGTATTAAACTTTATCCAAGTGAATTTTTCAACCAAGTACAAAGCATGGATGTTCATTTTAAACATACACCATGCTGAAATGGGCTGTATGATTGGGGTTGATTTCAGATGATTTTGATGTCTACTCCTCAGCAAGTCATCTAGCCTCCTGATGGAGAGAAAAAAAAGCACATTAGGGTTATGTGCCATGAACTGTGCTTGAGAAGTCTCTGTTTCCCTTCACTGACCTTTAAGAAGCATAGACAACAAGCTTGGATGTGGACATCTGCTGTGTCTACAGTAGCTTAGTCAAAGTGTATCCAAACTATCAGCTATATGACGTCTTGCTCTTACAAATAAAGAGAACAAATCAAGTGTGACAGAGGTGGAGGATCAGAGAAAAAAAAATGTGACCAGTAACCCCACCAGCAGATTTTTCATTGCTCCTTAATTTACATGTTGCTGCCTTTAATCTATTTGGCCTGCACCTCTTGGTCTACCTCCAAAAATATGAAAGAGAAAAGATTGCTTGGTTACCTATTCTGTAGCGTTATTTAGCTACTCCTGTATACGCAAAATTGGTAAGCATTTTACTTAAACAGAGATCTGGGGTTTTATGCTGCTGCTCCACCACTTCTAAGGCAGCCTTGCACCGTATCCCACCACTGCCATAGTAACACTCATGTGCATGGCCCTTTGCACAGCGGCTGTCACACAAGGCTGAGCACGCAATCACTTCTTTCTGTTTGCTCCTGTTGTTGTCGTGATTTATTAGGTACAAAGGCAGGAGACTGGCCCAGCACAAGTCGGAAATAGAGTGTTTCACCCCAAAAGGGAGTATGGGGAATGGTGGGAGAGCTACAATGACCAGGTAAGCAAACAGCAAGTGGTCCTAGGGCAGTGTGGTATGTCTGTGAACAAGAGGAGCAGCCCTGGGACAATGCTAGCCCAGATCCTCTATCTGTAATACTGTAATACTTGTACATCTCATATAGTATGTCAAAAAAAAAAAAAAAAAAAAAAAAGAAAGAAAGAAAGAAAGAAAAGAAAGGAAAAGAAAAGAAAAAAGAGAAAATAAAACACTTGGCCACTGCTGATTTCTGTGTTCCATCTAACTGCAAAAAGACCTGCATGATGTTCATTTGACGATGTTCATTTGAGTGATCAGAACTACATGTCCTGTGTGATGCTGTTGTAATATAGTGCTTTGGGTAGGAGAAACTTTAAATATGAGAGACAGCACTCAAACAGCTAGTAAGCAGCTCTGGAATACCTTTGGAGTGATGGTTCTACTCCATACTAAGGGCTATATTAATAAATAGTTTATAATATATTTAATCAGAAGAGCTTTTAAGAGAGCAAAGAAAAACAGATTGATGGAAATGTTTCCAGTGTGAAATTGCTAATTCTTCAAAATCAAAATGTCTTGTGGGAAAGTGCTGAACTCTGTAGTGGTTTTAAGGAAAAGTTTCAAACTGATTTTAAATAGAGTTGAAAATATTTTTTCCATAGCTTTCTCCATGTAATCTAATCTAGATACTTTTGTTTAATTTTGTTTTGGTCATTGTATATTATATATCAGTATTACATTTTAATGCAGTGTTGCTGCAATAAACTAGCTTAATATGGCCATTTTAATGTTTTGTATTCAAATATTTCAAGCTATTTAATTCTAATGAAGTATTTGGATATTTCAACTATTCATCTCTTTTGGAATTCAGATAAATTTCTTAATGTTGGACTCTCTCATAAGAGAGAAAATTCATTTATCCAGACTTGTTTATAAATTAATAGGCTCTATGTATCGCAGTAGGTTGTAAATCTTTCAGGAAAAGGTAACCTAAATAGGCATTGTATGAAGATGTTGGATTCTATTACAAGTTAGAACCATTTGGTTTACTATCTATTAAAAAATCCACTCAATTATTATTGACCCCTATAAATTATTTATAAATGTAACCTTAGAGCACAGTGTGTACCTTTACTTTTCCCAGGTGTTATATCACAGGTAGATTTTATCATCGCAGGAGGATGTTCAACACCTTTTACAGCATTACGTATCTCTTGGGTACAGCAATATTCACTCGTACATAAGGCTAGCTGCTATAACACTGCACAGTACACTCTTGGGGGACTCTTACTATTTCAATAACGTCAGGACCATCCATTGCTGAGTGTTGTTCAAAATGTATCAGTGATGTCCACCATTTTTTTGTCAGACTGGATTCCATTTCTTGTTTGTGTGTTATTTGTTTTTTGTTTTTGTTTTTTTTTCTTTTTTACATTGCATTGCCTTTAGTGATATTTATTCCTCCTTTAAAAGCTATTTGGAGTGACTATATAAGAGAGTTCTGAACAAGAGGCAAGTACATGTAAATGTCGAACAACTGTATTTTGTTGTACACTGTTCAGCTCTGTATTCTCTCATGGTTTTGCCCATTCATATGCATATATTTGTATATATATATATGTGTATATGTATATATATATATACACACACATCTGGAAAAAATCTTTTTTATATCTTATATCTTCACAGTGAAGAATCTGTTTGCATTCCAGAATGTAATCGATCTGAGTCAAGTAGAGATGAGAAAGAGATCCCCGTTAAAGAGGATGCCTTAACAGTCAAAAAGACTGGAAACCATGTCAGTGTAATAGTTCCACAACCAGACTGTCAGCCGCAAGACCTACTCAAACAGTTAAGAATATCTGCTGCTTAACAGCGAGTGGCATTGCATTTGATGGCTGTGTTTTGTTGTCTCCAGCCATAGTGTCCTGACCAGTGGTCTTGTCAAAGTCCATAAACTAAGCAGAGTTGCCACTGAATAGCCTGGGAACAGCCCAAAGAGAGTGTAGACATTGCCAAAACCAAAGTAGGTGTCATTCTTCTATCCCAGCAAGTATCAAGTCAGTGCTAGAAGTCACTATGAGGAAGTGCAGATGGAAAAAAGACAGATGCAGGGGTATGGCAGTTTGTGAATAATGAAATGATATCATCTCATTTTCACTGCAATGGAAGTGAAGAGGTCCCCTGATACTGGCCAAATCCTACATATAGCATTTTAGCCTAAAAAAAATCTATGCAATTTCAGCTAGAGGGTATTGCTCAGCTCATGTTCTCAAATCCCTTGTGCAATATTATTTGTGTTTTTCAGTCCAAGTGTAGATATTTCTCACATCAGGGCTTAACTATCACTGTTTAGGTATTGCAGATGGCTTGGGATTTTTCAAGATGAAAAGTGACATAAAACTTAGCAATGAATATACTATATGATGCTTTGAAAGGTAATTTCAGATTAAGAGAAGTCACTATATTCTGTGTCATCTGCAAACACTGTTCATATATATAAGACAAAATTAATTACAGAATGGAAGGCAGCATGCTGTCGTTGTTAAGAGTCATCATTTAAAATACTGGTTCGATTAAATGCAACAAATAAGAAACTGATTAAAAATTTATAGAATTATTTTTCTGCTGATAAGTCCCATGTTCATAAATGCCTCTGTAGTCATTTCTTGCCTCTGGAGTTATTTTGCAGGCATGCCAAATGGCTGAAATTCCTTCCATTCTATGCACTTTGCAGAGGATGGAGTTCAAATCAACCCTTGATGCTGGAGATGAATCTAGGACAGCTAACTATTTTTTTTTTCCTTTTGTACTGTCTGTGCTCCTGATGTCAGGGTCAGAGGGAAGTGGACGTTTCCTATTTTTACTGATGGCCAATAGATTTCAGTTTGATACCTCTAGCAAATTTTCATAAAGTCCAGTGAAACCAAAGAAGACACATGTCAAGTAAGCAATGTGGAAAGCATCTTAAAAATATGTACACCAGGAAGTAGCACTGTCAGATCCAAAAGTAGCATTATTCTCTCTGTGTCCTTTGGATATGATGCTGCAGCATAGCAGCAGCGTGCTCTGAGCTGCTTGAAGTGACATTTTTCAGGTGGAAAGTAAAACACGGAGCTGGCTGCCTTGATTAACAATCACAAAAAGGCCACAGTGAGAGGGGAAAATAAGTTACGTCCAGCATTGAAATCATTTTTGCATTTTGGGTCAGGATGACAGGCCTCCTAGAAATACTTCGTTCAGATACCAGGCCCTTCATTTCCCACTCCGAACAGGCGTGCTGCTGAACGAGCTGCCAGGACTGGCCGCGCTGGGAGGGCACTGGCAAAATTTCTGTCTACCAACTCTTTGTCAGTTTGTAGCTTCTTTTGTCCTTGCAGATAGATGAAAGCCATTCACACAAAGGTCAGCTGAGATTTTTAGAGCTCTTAACATACTCAGATGTCTGCTTACTACTAACACTTGTCAGATCCGAGAATCCTACGTCCAGAGATGAAAATACCTGCAACGAGAATTGCTACTGCTATGATTCAATACACACATACATAAATATATATGTATATATTTACAGTATATAATAACTGGCAGCATAAGGAAGGGAGGTAAAGAGAGGTTATACTTCTAGGAGCAATATAAGTAAATGTCCTTGCTGCTGTTGACAAAGCAACTCTTTTTGTTTGCAATGTAATTGCAAAGGGGGTTGTTTACTTATAAAACCCAGGACAGGACAAAATGAGTATTTGCCCTATATCATTCCTCTTTTGTGCTTATTTGTTATTCATCTCTGCAGAACAAGCTCCATAGGAGTAATTTAAGCTGTATAACTTGAAAGATATATTGTTATTATATTATATTATATTGTGCATTTAATATTTATGTGTGGCAGAATTTGCTTTCAATCATGGAGATAATTATATAGTCACATAAAGGTTTCCTTTTAAGCTATTTAAAATGAGAGTAAAAGTATAATAATACAAACAAATCATTACAATGGTGGAACTGACGTAGCTTAGCTACTGTGTCTGGGTTTAGCCACTCATCCAGGCTGCCCTTTAGACACGGGAGAAACTGTGCACAAGTTTGCTAAAGTTCTTTATTTTTACTGCTTGCTTCATTCCAGTGCCTTTAGCACATTGCAAAGCGTTTGCATTTTCTGAAGGGTCAAGAACTTGGGTCATTACAAGCAAAATTGAGATTGATTCAAGTTACAGGACTAGAGGAACAAAGTACATGTGTTCTCGTGCTTGCACGCACCACAGACACGTGCACAGACCTTCCTTATGAAGAGTCAATTTTTAATTAAATCTACAGACAGTACTCAAATCCTTTTCAGGCAGAATAATCATATCATTGAGTCCTTAATAAGATTTCAGCAGAGGAACCTGAAAAGACAAAGGTTTCTTATCATTAATTTGAATAACAAAAGTTCTCCTTGGAAGAAAGTTATATGGACTCAGTATAGAAGTTTACTCTACTTACTATACATAGTTGCTTCTGTTTGAAAAAGAAGGATGGCATTTTTTTAAAGAGAGAAGACTGCCATTAATAAATAGGTTTGGTCTGCACAGTGTTGGAGCATGAACTTTATATCAGCTTCTAAAAACCAAGATACTGCTTCATGCAATACAGTACTTCAGACATTGAAATACCTAAACAGGACTTTGCTACCAAATTTAGCTCAGTAAAATTTAGACAAATATTTTAAAATATTAACCTACTCACAGACTTATAAATAACAGAACTTTAATCCATTCTTTATCCTATTCATATCAGCATTAGTCGCATATAGATCATATAGATCTTCATGAAGATGTTGTCCAGCATGTATTTTCAGCTGTACCAATTCAAATCTAGAATCAGATACTGATATTGGTACAACTTTGAATCTTAAGGACAGAGAACAAAATTTTCCTTAAATTCTTCATTTAAAACTGTTCACCGCCCTCATATTCCAGTTTCCACTAGCAAATAATACTAAATATGTAGCTGTACATTCAAAATTTTCTCAGATAACATAAAGTTTTATAATTTTAAACAGATTTGCATATTTCAGGAGAAAGATGTTAAGGATAAGTGATGTATCCCCAAATTACATATACTTTCAATAACTGCCCCAGTTGTACTGCCCCCCCGTACATGCCACACATACCTGTCTGCTTACTATTAAACATTCTTCATCAGGATTCATTTCAGCAGCTTCAGATAATCCACAAGGATAGCACACTTGCTATAAAAAGAGAGTTTTCAGCTACTGTGACTGTCAGTCCTTCCTCCTGTTTTTCACTTCTGTGTTTTGAAAAACCTAGAACCTCACAAAACACCATTGCTTAAATGGCAGCTGGCTAAAGAAATCCTGGTAACAGCTATGCACAATCCGATAAATAATCATACCACAGGGTAATAAACTCTGAAACAAAACTTCTGCTGCATCAGCCAAAATAAGGACATAGTTATCTACTCTAGATAATAAAAAGGGGCATGTACGAAGGAGGGGGAGCATTTACTTTACCACTTACGTGCATAAAAAACAGTTAATATCCATTATGAATGTGGAATAAAGCCTTAAACGCAAAACATAAGTGGCTCTATGAAAATAAGGAACACGTACAAATTGTTATTCTGTCAGTAAGTGGACAATTGGAGAAGAAAGATTGCAAATATCAGAGTCTTCAAAAGCTCTCATTGACACCACTTTCATTTCTCATACATATTATCTCATGGTAAGTCTAGCAGGTTGGGAAAAGGCTTAGCTATAAAAAGAATCAAAGCAGCTTTTAGTAAAGAGACTGGAGAAATAATTAGTATGACTAGTTCTGAGGAAAACCCTTTTGTACATAAAACTGAACCTAATTAACCTATAGTGAGAGAAATGAAAATATGTGCCACTCTGAAGATTTTGCTTTACTATAAGAAAGTATCTTACTAGCATTTTGGTTTGGAAATGAGGTCACTGCTTTGAGATTGTCCAACTCTAGATATGACCCGTATACTACTCTGCTCTACTCGGTGCAAAGTGCCAGCTGAAAGGGCAGAGCAGGGTAGAAACATGTAACCTGTATTCAGCCAAGCTTAGCAGTGCAGTTCCTTTGGGAGCTTACAACTGTAATTTTACTGTTCTCATCTAAGGGAGCTAAATCTGTTTGTAAAAAAGCTCCAAAATATCACTGGCATAAAGTTTCCCATCTCTCAAAGGGACATAGCAAATCTGGGCATAATAAATGTAAACATTTTTTTGTGATATTCTGTTAACAGGCATCAAAGTCTGTGTCTTTGATGTATCTCTATTTCTTTCTTTTTAAATTGTGCACACAGTGGTAGTTTTTGGTTAACTTGACACAATAGCAATATGCATTTAGAGCATAATCTTAAATTACCATTCCTGATATATAACAATATAAGAAAACTAATAATGCTCCTTTCAGATGATAAATGATTGCACACATCAGTCCAGTGCTATTTTTTGCATTTATTAGTGACACAGTAAATAGGTGCAACATGATAAAGTGGATGATGAGTTCCTGAAGTAACAATTCTAATTATTGCCGGACAAACTACTGGAATTTTTACTTTGGGGTTCATTTTTTACAGATTGATTGCTGCTTGCTTCCTATTCAGTTTGTTATAACAAGAATTTTGCTATGAATAATGGTCAAAACTTTCAGGCTTTTTTCCAAAATTTACATCAATCAGCCACTGGGACTCCTTTAAGGCCCCTGAATCTCCCTTTATGGCCACACATATGGTTTGATTATATACAGGCATAGGGCAAAGGCTGTGAGCAATTGCATCAACCAATTGAGTAACTCAAAACCAAAATGGGATTCAGGAGCTTCGTAGCTGCTCCACTGAAGGTTTAACTGGCAGCTGCCCTTGCCCAGTACCCACGCCGTATTTCATCCTTTTCCTTTACCCAAGATCCTCATTCTCATATCACTTTCCCTCCTTAATAACCTTCTAATGCAGCAGCGGTGGTCTCCTGAACTGGGTAGGGAGAGACTTGTTCCCTTTACAGTCGCTCACAATCTGACCTTCAGTAAACTGAAAACGTCTAAGTGCCTTTGGAGCACGCTCTTAAAGCAGTGAGTTTGTGTTCCCCGACTTACCCAACGCCTGAAGCGAGGAGGTATGCTAGAACATTTGAAAAGTGGTGTAAACAAAACATACCTTTCTTTGTGAAAGTGTTTCTATTTGTATTGGCAGGTCCTCCATGGTAACCATCAACAGCTAGTATTTATCTTACTGGGATGACAAGCAAGTAGGTCACAGACCCCTCTGAGCTCTGAACTCAGTGGGAGTAGAGAGATCTCACCATTAGGACAGCCAGGAACTGGAACTAAGCCCCCTCCTTCTCCCAAATCAAGGTTAAGAGTGCAAGTTCACTACCCTTCTGCTCAATAGGAGCAGGGAGGAGGTATCTTCATCATAGCACAGGTGGAGGCAAGATCTTGCCTCCCACAGAATCCAAGTTCTGCTCCTGCTGCTACTGAATTCAGGACTCAGCATGACTAAGGAGCTGTGCCTCCCAAACAGCTCTTGGCAACCACTAAGTATCCCTTTTGGTGAGAGGAACACAATGTCCTCAGAAGCACTAGTTTTCCTCTGAAAGAGGCAGCTAGTCCCAGCTCCTGCTCAGCTCAGAATCACATCCTCACATACACAGAGCAGGGACACAGAGATGCACAAAGTCAGTGTGATTTGTGCTACAGGTTTAATTCTGCTTTTCTTGCTCGATCTGTTAAATTCTTAGCTCTCATTGAGGGACAGCAAAAAGAAGAGGTCACTTTTAACAGCAAGTTAGAAGGCATTTACCCTCAGATGTTCTCCTTGGCATTGGGAGGTGAATTATAGATCTTTCTATTTGCACAGAGATAGTACAAGGTGCACAGTGGTTATTTCTAAGATCCAGAGAACAGTATGAGGATCACAGCAGTAGTAAATCCTTTTATACTCACAGATCATCTCTCAGTCTAGCTCTTCTTAAAACATCTGGTGGCTTACGTTGTGTTTGTCTGCTGGACTCTGTCACGCTGCTTTTGAAGAGGAAAGTTGTTGGTGCATGTTTTGTTGTGTGATCCATTGTAACTCCATGTAATGTGACCATGGAAGTGAATCCACAAGAGGAAGTTTTGTTCACACTCAGTAGACCACCATTTTTTCGATGACTGGAAGGGCTATTAAACTGATAGTGTGCAGCAAGCCTCCACATTAAGGCTGATATAAAGTCTTCTGTGTTTAGTAAACTGTGTCTCTTGCAAACTGTTACATTGCAGGCTAACATGTGTGAGTATAATAATTTCAGGCTTACAAAGCAGAGAAACGAAAAACAAATTTGTGATACTTTGCCAGAGTGTCCAGTTTGCTTGTCTTTCCAAAAATCTAAATGACTGTAGCAAATGTTTTGGCAACCAAAATGAATTGTTTAAAATTCTGTGGTATTACATATATAAATCATGCCTATTCATATATTATTACTGTTGACATCATTTCAGAATCATTGTTTGTTTCCTCTGAGAAATATTGCTAATGGTCTTTCTTAATCCCAAGAACTAGCAGTAAATGCATGTATAAGCACACATCAGCTTTAAAAGGGAAGATAGAAAAGGAAAGGAGTGATTTCATATTGTGAGCTTTGCAGCCAGTTTTGTTCTATAAGACATTTTCTTAGACAGTAAGAGGAGAAAAATAAAGAATTTTGCTAAAGAGCAGGTGATGTTGATGTGAGCTGGAGAGCTATGACCATAAGAGGACTCATTCTGGAGGAGAGTGGAACAAAATGTTTACTGCTCTCTTCAAACACCAGCCACATTGAACAACTTGTATAGCTTGTCCATCATTTCTTTCCTGCTAGGAAGACAGTATTATTCTCTGAGTTGACCTGAAATTAAAAAATCTTTAAGCTAGGGGTGGCTAACTTACTAAGTATCTTGACTGAGAAGAGGTCAGCCATTCCAAATGTCTCCCCACACCACAAGCAGTGTAGCCCTATTCTGAGCACTGCTCCAGTACTTTTAGGTACTGTGCTATAAACAGATGTGTTCCCAGCCATAGGACACTCTAATTCTCCATCTCCTAGTCCTCACCCCCTGCGCCATACCCCAAAACCCAGGACCAGCATCTTACACCCTAGATCTCTACCATCAAACTGTCCATGGCTAGCCTTCATATCAGTACCCTGCAAACAAGGTAGTCCAGGACTCTTACTCACTCCTTTCACACATTTACCTCTTCCTCCCTCTTCCACACACCTCTCAGTCCCTCAAGCTCCCTTCCTGATGCTGATCCATCAGAAGGGAAACCACTAAGTTGTTCCCTCACCCAAGACAGGCACTGCCTATGCCTCAGCGGGGTCACAGTAACAGAGAGGTCAGCAGTGCCCATGAAGTAGCACAGAGCAGGTCACGATTTGGTCTATCAATGGCCCATAAAATGAGCCTACCATTCTTGCCTTCATTAAAATGTTGATCTCAGGCTAAAGTGGAAATAGACCACCAGCTCTGTTTGCCTGGGCATGCTACCAGTTTTATGACTTAGCTGCGCTTGAGAAAAACACATGCATCTATCATGGGACAAAAATGTCCTTTGTAGAGCTGCATCATCAGAGGAAATGGCCTCCTTGTTATTACACAAAGGTCTATATCATGACTGTCAGGATTCAGACTGGTGTTTTGCTTTTGATTTACAGTGAATTTCTTTAAGGCACAAAGGCAGCACTTCTTCCAGCCTCTTGTCAAACCAGCTAGATAGATAATATCGTTACGATTGCTAGGTCAGCAGCTACATCAGCCAACAGTCTGAAATGTTTCAGATATCCAGGCCAGATTTTGGTCATCATGGCTTGTAGGTCAATGTGATATTATGAAGACAGGCACCATTTGAACTATTCATCTCACTGCCTTCCACTTCATCAAACTAAATATGAGTCTCTTTTGTTTTCTTGGAACATCTAGATAGAGATGATGTTGATATGAAAAGGTATCGGCACAGTTTTATGTAGCTGGATACAGGTACAGATGTAGATATAGATGATATAGATACAGAAAAAGGCTAGCTATAGAAATAGATGAAATTATAGTCAGCTTTCTCCTAAGTACAAGCTCTGGGACACCATATACCCATGCTATAGTTGTAGTCATTATAGCTCTGACTTTGATACAACTTACCATCTTATCTTGTTTCTGTTTGCAGCTCTAATGGGAAATCAGTTTCCTGGGCCCAGAATGAGAAGAGCAGCAGAGGAGCACACCTTTGGCAGCGGCTGTCAATCCACATCAACAAAAAAGAGAACCCCAATCAGACTGCAGTGATCAAGCCTTTTTCTAAAAGCACAGATAGTAGCCGACACAGTAGCAGTGCTACAATTCCTGAGACCAGTGCCAAAACGCTTTACGATGTTTCAGAAGCAGAAGAGCAATACCCAGCTCAGTATCGACCGCAGACTCCCTCACCTATCAGCACCGTGAGTAACCGAACTGCCTCCGTCAGCCGAACAGAAGATGATGTCCCTACCTTCCAGACAGAGCATGCCCAGCGCAGTAGCTCCTCTCAAGGCTCTCTCATGGAGCAGATCAGTAGCGTGGTTACTCGCTTTACAGCCAACATCAGTGAGCTGAACTCAATGATGCTTTCAACAACCACTCCAGGGACAATGGCAGCCACTCCTCTCGGCTCTTCGTACCTGATCCCGAGGGAAATCCAGCTCCCTACGACAATGACCACATTTGCAGAGATCCAACCACTTCCTGCCATTGAAGTCAATGGCGCTTCGCAGTCAGCGAGGAAACCTTCAAGTGACAGTGTCAAAGAAGGCACTTCAGAGACCCCCACAGCAAAGCAAGACCTTGAGGAGTTGGTAGCTTTAACTCCTCCTTCTCCTTTTAGAGACTCTATTGATTCTGGAAGTGCATCTCCCAGCTCTCCAGTTTCTGAATCAGCTCTCTGTATCCCGTCCTCCCCAAAGTATGACACACTCCTCATCAGAGATTATACTCAAAGTTCTTCTTCGCTGTGAATGTAGTTCAAAGCAACATTGGATCTCAGTGACTACAAGCAAGTAGTGAGGGGACAGCCAAGCCTTCAAGATCTCCAGTGTTTACGCAGATAGAGGAAGAAGCGTTGGGTAATCTTGTGAGAAACAAAGATTAAGAAGTGGAATTACTTCATGAGTGGAAACATCAGAATTATGCTGTTTCAAGACAAATGACTCTTGGCAGATTTTTGTGGCCTTATAAAAACATGGGCTTTTCAGAAACACTGCATCTATTTTTGAGGGCTTATAAGGAGTCTGTTAAATCAGTTACATACCAAGTGCTTTGCTTTAGTATTACAATGAACCGTGTGTACAATATACAGGGGGGAAAAATAGATTGTAAACAACTGTACAATGGTTTGTTTGTTTACTCCGATTCCTTACCCAGAAGTGAACCTTGATCTTTTATCAAGAATAGAAGACCAAACATTGAATGTACATTTTCTAACAGACTCAAATCTGGGGACCAACCTATCAAGCTTTCTTTCTTTCTTTCCTTCTTTTTTTTTTCTATGGAGATCTCAAAAAACAGTAATGTATGTTCAATAACAACTAAACTTTCTGCTGAAGCATATTGTGTCCGTGATACGTTATACGTGGAGAACACTAAGCTGAGGCTTTGCAGTAAGTGACTGCAACATGGAGGGCTTTACAAGTGACTTCTCAACCTACACATTTGTTTATGAAATTCTCTTCTATCAGTATCAAAAATTCAATTTGTTAACATTGGATTCACCTTCACAGCAACAAAACCCAAGGAAGATTTCCTGACTATTTCACCATGTTGCCAACTAATAACGAAGTAGCAAAAAATATTTTCTGGAGTACTGTTTTGTAATTCCCTTATCAGGGCAAGTTATGGAGGTGAATATTCTCTTTCTAGCAGCACTACCAAGCTATATTCTAGCTGCACTCCCTACTTAAATTAACACATTTTTATGGACGTTCTTATGCTAACATTGCCAGTTAAAATACTTATCCGGCTCCCATAATCTTTGCTTGTAAGGAAGAGGTAAACACTCTAAGGATTTTCTCCTTTCTTTGAACGATAGAATTCTAAGAAAGCAGTTTGGATTATGATGAATGTTAACTGTCAATGAAAAGATTGTCATAATCATAATTCATATACAGGGAAAAAGAACTGTTAAAATCTTCTTAGAGGTGGTTTAGCTACTCTTTAATAAGCAACAGTTTTAACTTTATTTAGCTGCTATGCCTTGCAGCTATGAACTGTGACAAAAAAAAAAAAAAAAAAAAAAAAAAAAAAAGGACTTTCAAAGCAATACAAAGTAAAGGTTAAAACAGAGAAGACCTAATGAGATTTGAACCAACAGAGTCTTTCTTCATTTCTCAGCAACTCCTAGAAGAGGCAAGGGGATTACTGATACTTTTTTCCTATATCAAAATATACAGTTTAGTGCACTTCATACTGTCATGGCACTTTTTTAATACAGGCAGGGAAGAGAGTTAAAGTTTGAATAGAAGCTAAATAATTTTTGATAGGTAGAGTTATGTAGAACTCATAAGCCAGGCCCTAAACGCACATCGTAATGGCTCTCTCCTTCATGATATAGCTATCCTCAGGTGCCAAACTTTTGCAGATTTGTTTTATTTTATTTAAGAATAGTATGAAGTGGTGAGTGATGCACTTCTATTCAAAGCTGAGTTGATGCAGCCTTATACAGAAGACAGCCTTGTAGAAGGGAGCCTTGAAATAAGGCTGCTATTTTTCATTTTTCAAACCCCTAGATCTTATTTCTTCAAAGATTACAAATATCTTGCAATCAAAAATTATGCCCCTTTTTTCTCTCCCACATAGATAGTAACAAATATTTGATTCAAAAAGAAAAGAAAAGAAAAGAGATGAAAGCACATTCACTTATTTTAGCAAATTTATTTTCCTATTCCTTTTAGATGCTAGTTTTATATTATGTTATGTGCTTCACCCCAATTTGCTGTTCAACAACATTAAAAAATTTATGGCAATGTTATTCAATAGCAGTGTACAGGCATGTGTATTTTGCCAGGTATAGTCACTTACTGGCTATTCCAATAGCCTGAACTGGCGGGCTACAAGTTAGCTCCACTCTGGAAGGCAGTTAGATACAGTAAGTCATTACTGTAATTACTTGTTATTACATGTCATTTCTGCCTCTTTGCAGGATTGATTAGCATGGACTCAATTCTGTGCAACTTTATGGTTTCCAGAGCAGAGCTTATTTTTGCCCTCCTGGTTCACAGTACTAGGATGTCTCATCTCTAGTTAGCTGCCCATGTCATTATGAGAAAGCATCTTCTTTCGCCGGTCACAACCCACACTTTAGAAAGGGCTGTGTCCAACCCGTGTATGATATAAACATTCTCATTTAGGGAGTCTTGATCACTTAAAGGTTGTTCGTGGAAGATTTATATGACAATATGTTTCCCGTCAGTTTAATATTTTGATTTATACAGAGTGTGAGTAGATAATTAGTGTGCGTTTCAAAAGGATTCTGTTACTGTCACCTCTCTTACACTTTAAGTCATTGACCAATATCGTTATTAGATCCTTCTCTACCCCAAACTTTTCCTAGCCATCGAGGTCCCCATTTCCTTTAAACAAGCATTTCTGCTAAGAGCTATGGGCTTCACTGAACTGAGAAATAATCGACAGTGGAAATAAGGACTATACAGATAGTCTTAAAATTTTTATGTTGAAAATAAAATGAATAAAAAGAAGTATGAAGTAGAAACTATCAAATCACAATTCTGCATAAATATACCCCTTCTGCTCCTAAATTGCAATTCTGCACAATCCTAGTCGTAACTATTGCTTAGAGTTTCTTGACAACTTTTGTATATATTGCCAAGATCATATGTTTGTGCATGTGCATACACACACACACACACACACACACACAAAAGCCTCAATCTGACAGCTGAATACAGGTTTTATGAGACTAAAACTCTAATGTTATACAAATTTTAAACATTTCTTGCATATTCTCACTTGGGAAAGATTCATGCATCTTTTGTTCATCAGCAGCCGGAACAAAAGTTTTAGTTGCACAAGGAACCAAGGACTGGCCCTGCTAACATAGTACTTCTCTTCTCCAGTTGAGCAACAGTTAATCCGTCTTGGATGAAAGAGAGGTCAACCTTACCAATACATAAACAGGGCAGAATTCATGGTAATTGTACAGGTTGGTGTGTGCTGGTATTGCCTCGCAAGATGTGCTTGATTGTATCAGAGGGAGGAAAGATAACAATCATGTAAAGATTGTAGCAGTAACTCAAAGGACTTAGAATGATTATAGTGGGAGATCTGAAAAGTCTTCTGAAAGAAACCAATGCATTTGATATAGAAAAGAAGAAAATTATGAATGTAAACATTACATTTTCATTTTGCTGCTTGTATGCCAGTCTCCTTTTTAGAACATTAAGATACAAAGTCAGAGTTTTCCAGTTATAAAAGTAAAGGTTACAATTATGAATACTTTCCAGTCTAACTAAAGAATGTGCAAGTACCAAATGAATGGCTTGAAACTGCTTTCAAATTTAGTGCTGCTGCCAGAAAGGGAATTAAAGCAGTTGAAACTACTGTCATTCTTAACCACAAGGACCTCAGAAAATCACTTGTCTCTTGTGCTTGAGGCCAGCCCCCGAAGAGTGAAGGTATAACCATATCTGGAAGCTGTACTTTTAAAACAAAGTAAACCCTTCTAGTAGGCCAGCTGGGGAGAAGTGTTAGCAATACTGAAGAACTGTATTTTTTAATTGGTTCTGAAGAATAACTGCATGACTTTGGAGATGTGCTTCCTCGTACTTCTATCTCAACATTTGGTGCCTAGAAATATATAGATACCTTAGACCAGAGATTTTTAGATCATGGTCCACAAAAACACTTGCTGATGTTTTATGGAAGCTTGGCTGATCACAAGGTGCTGGTTTCTTCTTTTGATTTCCAGCTAAAAAAAAATGAATTAAAAGCTAAATGCTAATTACAAGTTAACTGTTAATAGCTCAAAAAAAAAAAAAAAAAGAAGAAGAATTAGCTTGCTTGGCTGTATATTCAGCTGCTGTGTTTACAAAAGGATTAAAAGGATTACTCTGTGATCAAAGCTGGGAAAAGAAGAAATCCTAAGAGTGTAAATAGAAAGATCAATCCATGATTCAGACTGGACTATAATGCAGTTCATCTGGGAATATTTGCTTTAGAGAGAGAGAGATCAAGACTAGACTGAAAGAGATCATAGCTGCAGGTGTAAAGGAAAGGAAGCAACTTTGGTATTCTGCTTAATAGATCAATTATTAGGTGAGAGGAGAGAAACAAAACAGAGACAGAGACCATACTGGAAATGTCAGCTCCTAAGGGAAATAAGAGCACTATGTTCAAGATTAGTGATGTGGCCATAACTTTTTTCTTCTGATGGAGACCTACATCAAGGTCAACCCAAAAAGAGACTTTCTGCATAAAGTTAGGACTTCAGCAGAATTTAATGCAGACATTCAAAACTCAATTATAAAATCCCTTACTCAGCTGCCAGCTCACTTAAGCATTTAACATTAGAAGTGTCAAGGTCAGGGCAATTCTTAGCATATGCAAAAATGTAAAGATCTTTTTGCATCTACTGCATGTTAAAGCCCACCAGGGATCCAGAAATGGAAGTCTCTAGGTTTAAATCTTTGCATATCCCATGAGTGAATACACGGAGCATACAGAACATAGAGTGACAGTCATGCTCCCCACAAAATGGAGAAGAAATGATCCTTTGTTTTAAGACTATGGTTCTAGTTATACTACCGCAGGTTGCTTGTTTGTTTGTTCGTTTTTTAATAGTCTAGAGATTAGTGCATGCATCCAGCAAGTAAGAGACCTAAACTCATACCCTGCCATTGCCAGAGGTAGTGGAAATCTTCCTCCTGGTCGGAAAGTGCTCTAATGACTATGTGTTGATGCACCCTCTGTTCATCTCGCTAGGATAACTTCACAACATAGAAACACAGTCAATAGTCCCAGATGAAAAGAGGATGGTTACTCGGCGTTCTGGTAGGAAAGACGTGGTATAGTAAGACATGATATCTGAACATTTAATATCAAATACTTAAAAAAATCTTTGGAGCAGGGACCAGGTGAGCATTTTATCTCCAAAGAAGTGGAGTTACCATTTCTTTTGTGCTATGTATTGGTTTAAAAAAATTCAAATATGTTCCTGAAAAGTGCTTTAATGACAAGAGGAGAGGATGTTCCCTTCCTTATCTCTGTGTCTGTAATCACCTTGTCTTCCACCTGTAGTTCTGACCCTTCTCATTGGGAAAGGAGAGTCTGAGCCTTTTGGGGCAATTGAAAGAACTATACTTGGTTTCCCACTTCTTTTCTGAGACCACTGCTGAACTACTGTAAATAAAAGGGGGCCTACTTCCTTTTCCTCCAGCCACCTTTTACAAAGGTAACCAGTCTTTGAAACAAGAATTGTAGCCATCTGCAGGAACAAATCCAAGGCTTTGTATTTTCTGTATATTGCATTTTGATACTGGTTTGAGTAGACTAACATCAGACATCCTTTTCCTTATTGCATTGCCTGCCTTCTTCTCAAAAACTTTACAATAACATGTAACAGAGTATTCTAACCTCCACATTAGAACTAGATAGTATAAAAGGTTAGATATTGCATGGCTTAACTGTATGGTGCTGAGGTACTTTATTGGCACCGGCCCTCAAACTATTGAGCTCAGTGATATCCCTCCAGATTTATGTCCATGTAAAGAAAATCTAAGTTGGATGGTGGCCAAGCTTGCCTAGATTTTCACTACCTGCCTCAGCAGGGAATGATAGAAAACAAGCTGTTTCTTCCACTTTCTCTAAAGTCAAACAACATACGTATTTTATTAGGCTCATTCCTGAAGCAACTTTCTAGGCTTGGTTGATAGTACCTTCCTGTCACTTTTCTATATCAGTGCTACTCTAGCAGATATCCCAATAGGAAAAACAGTACTTCGACTGAATGTGTCCAGGCATGTGAGACAACATATCCAAAAATAGGAAACAGGTCACAGTTCTCCTGCACTCCAGTTTCACTCTCCAGTTTCATGAATCTATAAGAGGAAGTTAGTGCTCCCCATGAGGAAGAAAATCATTCATCTGCTACCCATCTCAGTGTGTACTACACATATTAAAAACTTTGGTTGAATTATCTGAATTCTCTTTTTTTTTTTTTTTTTTTCCCTATGGTTTAGTGTTATTCCCTCTGTTCAAATCTCTGAAATTACCACTCACAATTTTATACTGTGAAAAGAAAAAAGATACAGGTCAGTGAAGCATAAAGGTAAGTAAAAAATTCATCTAGGTGATGAATTAGTGTATATGGCTGGTTTTGTCTCGTCTGAACAATGACAATACAAACACTTAAACAATAATCACTAAGTCATTCTGATCTGCCAAATGGGAACAAATATACTATGTATATTATATGTACTAATAGGACTATATGGCAGCTGCTGGTGGTATTTGTAATTAGAAATCTATATAGAATATAGATGTTTTAGAGAGACGGTGCCAATTCTAAAAGATTTGTGTGGGCTACAAGTGCTTGTAATTATTTTTTTTATTTGCTAATAACTTATGAAAAAAATGGTTTCAAACATTCTGTGAGCGTTTGTTCTTTTTTATGTTGTTGCTGCTTATACTATTAAAACAATAGAGAATGTAAAGTTATTATTTTGATGTGAACTGAAAATGATTTTTCATAAAATTTAACATTTTTATCAGCTTTGGTTTTGCTTTCTACCTGTACAAATGTAATTTATTTTAGCATTGAAAAATACATTTGCTTGTTTCTCGATTGTCTACATCATGTTATAGTTGGTGTTTATGTAGAGTCAGGTACTTTTTGAACAGTATTAAAAAACAATCTGTGATATGACCTAAATCTTGATTATTATTTTTTCTATATAATATTTATAGCCGTATTTCCAATACATTTTTCTTCAGATGAGGTACACCTAGACTCAAATCCCTGAATAACAATCTCTCTCTCTTTGCAGTTTTAAAGGATTACCTTTACATCCATAAATAACAGTTACATAATGCTCAAGTATAGTTTGATGCTTTCCCTTTAAAATTGAACACAGTCTCATTGATGAGCCATTCCTGGATTTTAATGTCAGGAGGAAATAGTATAATAATCTAGTCTAGAATAACACAAACCAAAGCTGTTCATGTAAGAATTCTTAATTGAAGCTTTATTTTATAGTTGCCCTAGGAAGCCTCAATACTCCTGCTATTGTAGAATCACATCTAGTCTCCAGTTACAAATAGAACATCATAGAAAATGTTAATATGCTAGTAATTATCAAATGTTGACAATTTGGTTTGTCGTGCTTTGCCATTCTCATCACTAGAAACCTACGCCTTACCTAAAGCCTGGCTTAACTATTGTTTGTTTCTAGACGTGCATTTTGTTTGCCTTTATTCGTTAAATGAAGAAAACCTCTTCTATTTAGAAATTCTCTCCATTCCATTCCAAAATTTGGCTCTCACTTAGATTGGCATAAATCTGGAATGATACCACTGCCTGTAGTGAAGCAGTAAAATGCTAACTGAAACCTTAGATCAAAGACTGTCATATGGACTACTTTCTAAACATATTTCAAGACAGTCTACTGGAATTTTTTATTTGCTGTATAAGAATTAGGGGGAAGAATTTCATGATGAGATGGGTAGTAAAATATCAATCTCCAGCTAAAAATTAAGTGAATCCATTTTGTGTCTTTGAAATTCCAAATCACAAAGGAAATAATTTCAGTGCAGAATTTCATTGCTGTTGTTTCAGCAAAACACACTGCTTTGGGTGCAAAATGCTTTTATCAGAAGAAAGATGTCAGTACAAATATATTGTACTTCAGAGATAAGCATTTTGAAAAAAAAAATGCAATCGCTTGTTTCATTGAAACATGTCATTTCAGAACATTTTTTGTAAAAAATGCATTGTTTGGGCCACTGGATGTTGTTATTTTTCTTTGCAAGAAAAATTAGTTTATGTCATGTTCCATCACCATCTCTCGAGTGTGTTTCTTCCAAGTTTTTACCATTAAAACAGCATGCTGACCTCTAGAAGCCAACAAAATGATAAGTCCCACCCCAGATTTAGTCACAAATTAGTCCATAAAAAAAGGGAGGGGGAAGATGCCTCCAGACATAGCAGGGCACTTCAAACCACATGGAGTACATGAGGCATTTGTAATGGTTTAGGTTACATTAGACTAGGTTACTTGAATGTATAGGAAGACATTGGCGATTTATTTACATTTTTTTCGGGGAGGTTTGTCTTAAAATCACCATCTGTTTTTATTTGTTTGTCATTTGTAAGTGAAAATTTATAGTTTAGCCATTTTTTTAGCTGATCCCAAGTGGCCAACATGCTTTACTCTGTAGTACTTTACTATAGGGATTCAAAATTTCCTTCTCCATAACTTCCCACATTTAACTTTTTCTCAAAGATTATTAAATTAGAAGTTTCACTGATAGGCATTGCCTAGGCTTTCTCACATGTGTTATAGGAGGATTGCTCTCAAAAAGCAGTGAGACTTCTGAGTCGTGCCTGTTTGGTATTGGGTAGGTTTGAGTGCATGTGAAGAGATTTATATGCTGTCTTATATATACTGCAGGTTGAAGCTTGGCCTAAAAATAACAATTTACAGAACTTGGGTCTTGTTACTGACCACTCGCTGGCTGAGCCACTACTCACAGTGCTCCAGAGCTTGAATTGTGGACGAACTTAAATACGCGTGTAAACAACAAAGATGCTAGTAGAATCTCAACTGAGGGATACTTTGATTTAATTAACTGCATAGATCATTGTTAATAAATCTGGAGAGGCAGATGGAAAGACGATGTGGATTCCTTAGATAGCCAATCCTAGACTAAGATCCTCAAAAATATTCAAAAGTCTCAAAAAAGGCAGGTTCTCATATTTATTGGCTTTACTACAGGATAGAAAACAAGGTACAATCTCCTGAAAGACTGTGTCCAGAAATAAAAGGATAAAATGGTCTTTTTCCCCACTCTATCTACCCAAAACAAAGTATATCCATATTCTCTATGGCACAAAATACACATACATACATACATATACATATACATACATACATATATATATATATATATATATATATATATATATATATATATGTATCAATATATATACTTACCGGCAGTCAACTAAATCATATCATCTGATGGTAAAGCATTCATAGATGGGATTTGACAATGCAGAGGTCTACATAAAAGCTAGATTCTAAGTTCTCTTTACAGTCAATGGAGAGAAGTAAGTATTTGCAGGGCACAGTTCACTTCATTCTAAGATAGGAAATGAAAATTAAACAGAAGACTCAGGAGATAAAGGCTCCCAATTTCACTAAAGTGTCTCCTCTAGAAACTTGCCTTACCTAGAGTAAGCTACTGCATATCTGTCCTGCATGCATTTTTGAATAACGACACATTGCAAGACTTTTAAGGACAAAAACCACTACAGAGTGCTCGTAAACTAAGGTGCCAATGACAAGGTTGCAAACAAAATGCCAGCAAGGCAGCAGATGAAAAGGAGATGTTTTATATCCATGCAGAAAGCCTATGAAGTACTGAAATAAATTGATGAAAAAAATAAGGAAAAGTGTACCAAAGGCAAAAATTATATTAGGCAAAGATTATACTAGGTAAACTGTTTTCTGAGATATTACTAGGCAAAAAGAGTAGTTCTGAGACTATGAATTCAGAAAGCAGCTGAAAAGGCCTCCACAACTCTGGAGACTCATCTGAAGAAAGACTGGTCAATAGAGCTAAAGACCATGTTGCCATTAAGGTGGTGGAAGATCATTAAAGAGCAGGAAAGAAATCTTATAGTGACCTTAACAAGATTGATTTCCATGCCAACGTCATACTGAAATTTTGCTATGAGCTATGAACTGTGTGAGATGCCTATATTTCCTCTCAGATTAACTTGTGCCATTTCCTCTTGTGAGTTTTTTTTCTTGTTATGTTTTTACCAGAAAGACGCTGGAGAGTTAGCTAATTATTACATAAAAAACTGGCATCAAGTCAGTGCAGCAAAGTCGAAAACATAAACACTTGCCACATCCTTCTTTCAGAAGATAAGACTGGTAGGCATCACCCACATGTGACTACCAACGGTCAGAAAGCATTCAGCCAAACAGCAGGCTCCACCGAGCTCGATCCTAAAGCGTTATAATAGAGTGTCCTGGCTTGTGCCACTTAGTTTATCCCAGCTGCTTTCCAGACGGTCTGGGAGGTTGGAATTACGACTTCACTGGGTTACAAAATACTGTGCCTCGTGGTTACGTTGCTGCCCCAACAACAAGCAGCATCTGTTCAGTCTGAGAGAAAGCTCAGTTTTAAAAATACACATGTGACTCCAGTGAACTCAGATCCCGTAACTGTAGGTGAAAATCCACTGCAGAAGTCGTCTGCTGCAAACACCCACAGAAATAAAGGGGAGCAATACAGCCTGAATTCAAATGGCACATATTTCTTGTACCGTGAAGGAAAACTTTCTGTATCTATAGCTTTGTTAAAGGAGGCTGAATGCCAAAGAAAAGGAAAGAAAGCAAATAGGATTGCTCAGAAAAGGCCAACTCTGCTGCAATAGATTACATGGAAACGCAGGATTTCTTTTGCTCTATTATTCTTTAGTTATCTGCTGATAACAGCCCACGAGACAGTGAGTTTCTAATTCCTTCGTTATCCTTTTACTACTCCAGGCAGACAACAAATTCACTGCATGATAACTGACAGAGGATATTCGATCACCTAATCCTGCATTGACGGCAGCTTCTTCAAAACAGATTGGGAGATATAAGCAATGAGTCAATACAGGCTGAGAGGGAATACGCAGTCAGTTGAAAAAAGCAAAACACCACATATATTTTACCAAACAAGGTACAAAAAAAGAGAATCAAATTACAGAAACATCAATCTTGAATAATTTCACTGAAAACCCTGGTGATGAGTGTGAATTAGACTTGTGACTGCGTGCCACATCAGAGCCTGAGGCTGCTTAGAGTGAGTGGCAGTGTTACATTGGCTGTACTTCGTTACTCGTAGAAAACACCCTGGCAGAGTTTGGAGAACTTGAACCTTTTTTTTAATCAGTATTTGTTTTCTCAATTTTTATGTTGGATCATTTCCAGTATTCTTTTGTGGACCTTTAAATTTTCCTCAAAAAGTTATTTACAGAAATAGTGTAAATATTCTAAGAGAATTCCATTGGAAATCTCTTAGAATAAAACCTGTTGCTTTTGTTTTAATCAGTCCTTGGAAAATGCTAATTAATACAGTCTATACTGGCTATTTTTAACTGAAATTAAAACCCAGAAAAAACAAATCCCAGTTCTAATAAGTGAGGGTTCAGCCCTAGAATAATTTGCCCTATGAGTAAGCCTGAAGTTTATTGTTATGTAGGAGCACTTATGCATCTGCATTCCTGTTAAATATGAACTGAGGAGGGAAAATGTCCTGGAGTCTGTGGATTTAGAAAAATACAGTTCCCTCTTTCCTTTGCATAAAGACTAAAGTAAATATGTCACTGTTCACCTTTAAATGAGATTCTCACTGGAGAAGCTTTTGTGAATGAAAACATTAGAGACACGTTCTTTCCAACATAGAGCTTCAACAAATATCTTAATTTACCCATGAAGCTGAAATAATGTATCTAGAAAATACCAAGCAAAAACGCATATGATTTTGACTAGAGATGGATGGGTATGTTTTCTAAAGCGCTGCGACTGATTGCTATTCAGTCCCCCTTGAGTAAGACCAACTCAGGAGTAGTTACATCTTCTCCTGAACGATACTTTTCTGTTATCAGCAAAGTTAGCCTTTTCCAGAACTACAGGGAGCTGAATACAGATTCTCCTTTTTTGTACTACCATCAGTCTAAGTGATGACACAGGTAAAACTAAGCTCTAAGGCCTGTAGCTGCCTTGTCCAGTTATCTCCACTTGTGGAAAGGCCCTATAATATCCCTGGAGAATGTATCCTTTTAGGCAGAAACTCAAGATCATCCTCTTCTACCTAATCCCTTGAAATGAGTTAAACCTCTTGGCTGACTGAATCTGAAGTATCAGACTTCTCCAGCCATACAAAGTTTTGTTAGAGCATTCAGATTTAAATAGTGGGAACTGAACAGCATTTCACCTGAATATTTAGGAAATATAACCCCACAGTTCATCACTGCAGGGTCTGGGCTAAACTACATAACTGGCTACTACCTACTTGTGCATGTGACTGTGGAACAGCTCAGATTATTTTCTACTAATACAGTTAAGAAATAAAGATAGGTGCTTTGGAGCATCTATTCACCTGACTTCTTTCATATGTCCATATCAGAAATTGAAAGTACACATTTCTTTCCTTCTAAAGGGGAACTCAGGTTATTAGCTCAGGTGTAGATGTCAGCTCTGTTATAAATTAGATGAGATTACTCCAATCCTTGCCAAATAATTGGCTTCAGGTGTGCCTCTTTAAAGTATTTTAAGCCTTAATATAAGAGTACTGAAGGTATTACACTCTGAGTGACCCTTAAAGTGGCAAAGACCACTGATGAAGCCTCATCCAACTAATGTTTCTGTTTTTTTTTTTTTTTCTTTTTTTTTTTCTTATGCTGTCTTTTGCTATAAAACCAGCAGGCAGACAACAGTTCCCAGTCAGTTAAGCAGTGCGAGATCGTGTCCACGGGAATGCGATCAGCTATGCTCTTAAATTGCTTTCGGGCCATGCTTGTCAGCACTCTTCCAAGTAATACCTAGAATGTGGTTTGGGGTTAACACTGACTGGGGAAAAATCCCAGCTGGTGATATAGACAAAGTGTCATTCACTTTGTACTTTTACACATAAAATTGTGAAAGCACATTTCTTTGCCTTTGTGCTTCTAGCACTCACATGCCACAAGTAGCACCACACTATAAAAAAATCCTATCCAAGAGGATATAAAGAGACTTTTCATCATCTGCAGGGGACTAAGAACTGGCTAGGAGAGCTCTGTAGTGAAACAGCAAGGAAAAGAGACATTTGGGGTCTACTTGAAGCTGGGAGGAGGCTCAGTCTGGGTTTCATCTGCCCAGATCATCAACTTTCCCAGAATTGGGGGAATTCAGCTTCATTGAGATCCCCTCTTCCCCCTTGTAATAAATCAGCATGGCAGCTAAACGAGAGATGATGCAGAGGAATGACCACCACTGTCATGAGATTTTTTTTTAAGCTAAAAATGTACTACATAAAGGTTTTTGTCAGGAACTGCTGCCTCACTGCAGCTCAGCATGGTTGCCTTTCCCATGCCTGACATCTGGGGGAGGAATAGCTTTGAGTCAGTGCCATCCATCCCCAGCTGCAGGCCCTGGGGCTCTGGTTCAACTGGCGCTCTAGTTCAAAAACCACTCCCTGCCAAATGGCCCTGCATATCTAATACACTATGATCCTGTCCATGGTTATTTACCTCCTGAACCCCAAACCTGCTCTTCACAGGTAGTGCAGGAAGGAGGAAGACTCTGTCTTACCTTCAGTCATTGATCTGAGCAAGATGTCCAAGATGCAACAGAAATCTTTTTTCTATGTGTGGCCAGTTCTCAGAGCGCAATGCCTGTCCCATGTGGTAGGCAGCATCTAGCAAACAGCAGTTCTGCTGACTTCAGTTCAAAGAAGAGCCCATGCCTGGCTCCGTCCTGAGAAGATGTCAAAGATTAGCTGGCATGAATGTTAGCAGCAAAAGCAGCAGATAATCTAGGAGCTCAAGCGTCCTGAGGTGCACAGGCAACAGGAGCTTGCTGTAGCACCAGCTGCTCAACAGAAAATATCAGTCTGAGGGCACAAGGAACATGGGCCCTTCTGAATGATTGCAGGAATGATGTGTTGAGAGGGGACATCACATATGTGATGCTAGAAAGGCATTCAAGTGAGTAAGCCAGTTGGATGTGTTCCCTGCCAAGGTCTGTGACAGTTACCTTGGGTACAAAGTTAGTTTTCTGGGAGAGTTAATTGACTAGGATAGTTAAAGACTACATCATGCAAATCAGCCTCACTGTCAGAAAATGCTCCCAGTCATTTTTTAATTTACTAGTATAAACTATATATAAAGTCTTATTCCCTGTTTTAGGACATATTCAAACTTGAAGCAGGAAAAAAAAATCAGAGGGGAACACTGAGTGGTCAACAAACAAATCTGAAAGGAACTTTGTGAATATTGCTGTGGTAAAAATCTTTCTGAATTTAACAAATTTCCAACCTCATCTTCTCTTCTGTCCTACTGAGGAGAGGTGAAAAGCTCCAAACCAGTATTCAGTCCCAGCCTCATGGAGCTCCTGTTGCAACTGCTGAGCTGTCAAACCTCAGTCACTGCAATAAGTCTTATTCTCCTCAGTGATGATGGTGGTTTCAGTACAGTTATCAGGTAGTGGAAGGGTTAAACACATCATTAGCTCCTAATGCCCAATGGTTAGTTAAAAAAAATATACTACACATATATGCATAAGGGGTTTGGTACAAGACTGGTCAAGGTGTCATATTATGCATTTCTCAACAAATGACAAGGGCTGCTGTTTCTCACACTCAGCTTTCTGAAGACAGGAGAAGTGATTTCTATTTATCAGGGTTTTTTTACACCAGTCAGCAGTGAAAATATTCTAATTGCTCATTGCCTTTGTTTTCCTGTTTCTCTTTACAGCCTCCTTCTAGAGCAACTTAGTGCCTCCGCCGCTCTATTTCTGTAGCATGTCAGCTCACATCGCACGGCACCTGACAGGTGAAGCAAGTTACTTGCTTACAGAAGGGAATAAGACTGTGGTTTTTTTTTTTCCTCCACTCACATACCAAAACAAAAGTCACAGAATAGGTCAAATATAATTAATGGTTTGTATGACATGGTTTCATACTTCAAATATTTCTGTTTGTTAGCTGTCAGTTCAGGCTTGGTTGACAATAAGAGGGCTGAGTGGTACTATCTGTACTAACTGGATTTGGCATTTTCAGAGACTAATTGTATGCATACTTTGCTGAATGACTTTTCATAATAAATTTTCTTGTATGAGAAGTAGAGCTAGGCAAAAAGTGGATAACTTTTTGCAAAGTCCTACAAAGTTCAAAAAGAAAAATTATAGTTTTTTTTGTATTACGTTAGTATATAGGTAATCAGTATTATATTAGTATTTTTGTGATACTAAAAATGTATGTCTCAGTTATGATGATTAAAAAGGTTTTAGTTCATTTATTTGAGAGAGGTCCTAAATATTGGCCTAGATGCACAAAGTTACATTAAAATTCCCATCTTAGCTGACACTTAGCTAAAGCATCTGCAAAAAAGCCTGCAAGGAAAAAATATCTTGGCAAAGCTCTTTCTGAGGGTTTTATTTTCAAATGGGGTTATTTAAGCACTGTTTTTCTTCTGTCTAGCACAGCTCTACTTCCTAATGTCAGAAATCCCTTTGGTGGAATGAGAAAGACACTGCCTGTCAGCTCTGTGGATTTTCCTGTCTTGTCACCTCAGAAATAATCCTATTATTTCTTCCTTGAACTTTCTTCCTAAGGATGAAAATGAAAAGCTATAAACTAACAGATAGAAAAATGAAATAAAGCCCACAACATATTGTGGAGTAGAGAAAGCTGTAAATATGAGGAAATTTTGAGATGATTCACTTAATTCCGACTTGCTCAGTTCTTTTTCATGCCTCATTACTTGCTCAGATGATCCTCAGTTTCAGCTACTCCTCCCTGTCTTTAAATCAAATCTCTGATGAGTTACTGTAGCCCTAACTGACTTCCACCAAATCCTCCGTGAAGTCTATGGTAGAACAAGGGATTGATTTCATTCACCCTGAATTCTATACAATGCCCTTACAGTCTTTTCCCTTCCCTAACCCCAATAAATCAGTAATGCTTTGGCTCTGCTTTTGGCTTGTTTGGAGCCAGAAAACAATTACTAGTGAATTCCCCATTTTCGGAACTGCTTTTTCGCAGCGTGCATTTCTGGAGATCACCATTTCTTATTATCAGCAGCTGTATCTTCCTCTTTTATCTCTTTTCGTCCACTTCTTCCCACAAATATTTGTCATGCTAGCCCTCTTTTTGTACTCTGGAAATATTACACTTTGCTGTGCAGAGGACAAGCTTGGATTTGATTTTTTTTCCACATGCATTGGAAATACCATTAAGACCCTTTATTGAATAAATACATTGATTCTAATATGAATATATATATGTATAATTCCAGTCTAGCAGAGCTACTGTTTACCTATAACTTTGTTCATTTTTTTCCTCTCATCATGTCACATAAACGGTCCACAAAGCCAAAGAGAAGCAATCTAACTTTCAAATACTTTGCGCCTTGGTCTTCATTAGTATCATGTTCGAAATTATTCACCTAAGAAGATACCTGCTCTTAAAGTCTCTGCTAAGTATCAGATGGTTTTCAGAGTGAGTTAGAAGTACTCCTGCATAACATCACATTGTGCCACTTTTTTTTCCCCCAACATTTGTGAAGTTATAATTGACAGATACAGGCTGTGTCGCGAACTGGTGCCCCTTTCCAAATTGCATCAGCCATACTGAGTTAATGGACCATGTTTCGGCAGAGCCGGGTGGGAGGTGAACCACACAGAGCTATTTAGCATTCAGGGAGCCTTTTCTTTCTTTCTTGTCTAAAACTGTTACTTAAGCCTTTGCAGTTATCAGCTAGCAAGTGTGCCTGGAACCTGTTTAGCTTACTCCTCTGCTAGCAGGGGATAACTCTGCAGCAAGTCTGGTGCAACAAAAGGTTGCACTGGTTTTCTCTGAATAGCACACAGTGGAATAGAATGGGGCAAACAAAGACAAAAAAAGGACTGCTTAGGAGGAAACTTGTCCCACCCAGAGAACTACGGGATTGAGCCTGAGAATATCAACTGATATTCTTTGCTCTCATCAGTGATGGTTATCAAAGAGACACTGGATCAAGTCTGTAACTAGGGTAGGTGGCATAAAGCACCACTGAATTCACCAGCACTGTGTTGATTTACACAGCTGGGTAGTGAGGGAGGAGGTGAGCTCAATTTTGCTAACAATCCTAGCGAGAAGCAGCTGGGCTTTCATTTTCTTTTAAGCCTTCAATGACACTAGAAGCTAAACAGCAAAGTCAGGAGGAGAAACAGAAAACTCACAGCAGGGAAATGATGTGTCCACTGTCACAAGGTAGGACTGCCCTGGGAAAAGCAGTGAGTCCCCACACGCTCATGGCATGGAAGCGTTATTGTGTGTGAGAAAGCTTTAAACCTTCTAGCCTGGGGACTGGTGGCAGTTTGTCAGCTGTGCCACAGGCTACCCGACCTATTGGAGACCTTAGTAAACATTTAGATATCGGTTCATGCCAAGTTTCTCACTGCCACAGCCAGTTTGGTGTTATAACTGACCTGGGTGATTCAGGACTAGTGCAGATGTGTCTGTACCCACTGCAGGCACAGCAGTGACTGTACCAAAAACTGTAGGCAGATGACTTGGGAGCTCAGCCATTTAAAATCATGCAGGGCCTATCTCCTCCTAGTAGGAACAAAACCTGATGTTTAAGTAGCTTTAAAAAATGGATTCATGAGTGCTTTGGAAATTTCCTGCCTCTTCTACCTCCACATGGGGTCATCTGAAGGAGACTGTCCCTCCCTTAATAAAACAAGATGTCTGAACACCAGTACTGAGCTCCTCTCCTAATTAGAACAGCAAATATTACATCAAGAAGCAGACTGCTCTCTCACCTGTTATACTTTTAAATACAATAATCCATAAAGCCTGTATCATATGAGCAGTCTGAGATTTTTCTGCTGAGGATTTCTCCGTGACACTGTTTTTCCCTGGAACAACAGCAATGCATAAGTTCATCCATGATAATGTGTTATCTCACATCTTACTACCTCCATCTGCTGTTTTGCCTGTGCACTATCACTTTCACCTTCAAAGCCTGAAAAAATGTAATTGTGTTTTGGCAAATAACACAGGTAGATCCCAGAACTCTAACAATTAAGGCTATTAACACTAATAGAATAACCAGAAGAGGCCCATTTAACTGCCTTTGCATTTTTCTGTCCAAAATTCAGTATCTCATTCTCAAGGAATCTATGCAGCATGTTACAGATCCAGAACAGTCTCACTGCAGCTACAGCTCTACTTCTGCTAGCTTGGAAGAACTTCCTGTGATCTGTGAACTAAGTGGAACATAGTGGCTCACACACGTGTTGTTCTGAAGCCAAGTGCTGACCTGTATCCGGGTTCACCTTGTTCATAAACCAAAGCAGTTCCCTTGGTTGAAAGTGTATCAGGTCACCACTTGGTTTCCACCAAGAGAACTACTGTGGTTTACAAGCAAGCTGAACCTGAATACAAGCGAGGTATGTGCATGATATGCTGCCAGTGTGAACAGGGTAGGTAGTAAAAGGCTTGTTGTAAGAGCCCTCATGAATCCCTCTAGAGGGATCCCTCAATAATACGACTTTAGGCAGGATTTTTTTTTTAATTGGAACCAATTTCAAACAAATGCTAAAATATGAATGGACAAGAACTGCGTAGAGAAAAATAGATATTTTAATCAGATATCCTAAGCATATTTCAAAACTATACTTCTGCATGTTAATAATAATAGGACTGAGCAGGGGTGAAATCTTCCTTCACTTGTAATTAAGCTCTAACTTATCATAGCAGCCCTGAGACAACTGAGTTTGAATAAACTGTGTAATTTTGCAGATTTTTTCCACACATTTTTAATCTGTTGAATTCCTTGCTTTATATAAAAATTGCACATCACCTTATGGACTAGCATCAAATCATATTAGTGGGCCTCTCACTTGGGAAAGTTATTTAATTGTTGCAAGAACGCAGCATGAACATGGATCTACACAGTTCAAGTAATGAGATTTACAAAAATGCAAGGGAACATCATTAAGCTGAAAATGCGGCCATAGCAAAGGAAGCGGCAAACAAATGCAAAACACAAAAGCAGAAAGTATCCTAAGGTGAGCTCTAAAGAAATAGTGTTGAGATGGAGAGATTTACAATACAGCAGATAATAGCAGCCCCGTCTTCCCCATGGAGCATCAGAAAGTGTACAGCCATTTCAGCAGGAGGTTCTTTTCCTCCAAGAAAAATACTGACTCTTACCATTTACAATAAAACAGAATCAGAACACATACAATGACAAATGCTTTCATCAGCTTTCCAGATGGGTCATGGTTAAATGGCTGAAAACAAGCAAACCAAGAAAGTTCTTGAAAAAATTGAAACATACATCCATGGTGCTCTATATTTGCATCACCGCATTGTCAGTTTATCCCGTGCAAACCAAGTACTTGCTCAGAACTGCTCTAAGCATCTTGAACCTACATCAGTAAATATTTTCGTGAAGTGCCTGTGTTTGATACCAAACCAATTTAGTGGCTTCATCAGTATATATTTTAATATGAATGGTTTAAACATTACTAATTCTTTCATTGCCAGCTACCTGAGAAGTCCATTCATTCCTGCTAACCTTGAAGACTATGAAAAGCTTCTTACCATGATAAGTATAGCATCAAGGAATGACAAAATCACTATATGAATTGCATTATTTCATAATCAAGAAAAAGGTTACTTACAAAGTTATACTTTTTTTTGTTATGTAAATTAACATCTAAGCAACCAATGCAGCAACAGACTAGCAATGATCAGTTCTTAGCTATATATGCTAATATTGATGATGGCAGTAAAAAACTTTATTGCTTTAAAACTGCAAATGTATGCGTGCTGCATGTAATTCTGAAGGTTACCATAAACACAGCATACTAGTTGAGGTTCAAGCCATCTAGAAGACTCAACTCTTGTGCCTTCTTCATGTTTTCTTTAAATTGCCTTATGTCATGACACTAATACTTCTATATCGCAGAGAAAACTGTTTTTGTCCAATAAACAAGGAAACATTTGTTACAGATTTCTGGTTCTTTGTTTTGTCATACTATCAAACACAAAGCAATTCTTCATTTCAGCTACTAGGCAACCAACAGTTTTCACAACAGTCATTAAAATTATTCACAGAAAGGAGGAAAGCTAGTAAGGAGAGATGTTAAATGCCTGCTGCTTATTTAATCCTTTGCTTTCCATTGAAGAACTATAAAGCAATTAAGAAACAAAATAAAAATTTGTCCTTGTCCATTATATTGTATGTGTTGTCATAAAGTAATTCATATGTGTTAGAAAAAATATGAACATAAACTGTTTGAGAATTTAAATGCAGGGAAGATGGAGAGGGAGTTCTCCAGGATTAAATATGCTTCACCGAGAATATAAATCAAACATAATCAATAGCAAGAAATACTAGAAATGGATTAGGAGCAACAGAACAGCAATGACAAAGAAGCAGTTTGGAAAGCAGTCCAGCTGGATGTTTTGGAAAAGAGATTTTGGGGTACTTTTGCTTGTTGAAAGTCATGCAAAAGCACTTGGCCTTGACAGGACTAGCTAAACGAGCACTGGCCCATCATATACCTTGCTAAATTCATAAAATTAATTTCAATGAGAAAATCAACAGTAAGTGACATGATGAATTCTCTGCATAAAAATATCAACTTCAGGGAAAGTTCTGGATTCTAAATCTTCCTGGCTATACTTCCAAAAAAGGGGACAATAATACGTATCTACCTCCCTTACAAGGCATTAAAAAAAATAATTAATGTTTGCAAAACTCTCTGAAGCTGAAAACTCTTATATAAGAGCACTAAATATAATATTGCCAAAAATAACAAAGACAGCTTTTATATACGTCACATTATAGACATAAAGGACAACCTGCCTGAGAATGAAATTGTGTGGAAACATGGCCATTATTTTACGAGTCTGACAATGTTATAGCCAACTTTACTCAGAATCCAACACTTTAAAAGTATTTAAGATTACTTGATTGTGCGGTCTAGCATTTTGCATGTTACAAGCAATAGCCGTTTTCTAACATTTTCTTACATTGAGACCAGAAAGTCTTTTGAAGGAAACCTATTGCCATTGTTGAAAAAATGCATTGAGTCATCATCTTGATTCAGTTTAGCTTTATACACCTCAAGTAGAGGCTTAGCCCTTTGTTGCATATCCAGAGATAATTCATCTCAGCCCAGCACTGATGCCTAAGAGCGTGGAGAAGAATCATACTTTGGAAGTGCCTATTTCTCTCCTTCAGAAAGAACCTGGCTTATACAGGATGTCTGGCTATTAGATGAGCAAAGTAAAATGAAGTCCTCAAGTTAAATCCCACCTTTTGAGATTGATTGATGAAAGGCAAAGCGATAAAAGCTTCGTAGTGCTACCGAACCTTTGGAAAAATGCCAAGGGTATGTAATAGCCAGTAACTTTGTTCCCAAGACTATATTACTCATCATGTTCTTCAGCCTGAAATGAGATTTCTTTTCAATTTGTGCTATATAAAATTATGATAGTTATGCTCTTTTACTGATCCTTAGTGGAAATAAGGAAAAAGTTTGTATTTACTGAAATGAAGCACAATGGGAATTGGCTAGTGATAAACTCAAGCATGTCTTCATTCATATCTCTGTCTTCTTTTTTTTTTTTTTCAAAGAAGCAAGATGGCCCAAAGGATTATTATCAGCAACATTGTCAGTCACTTTTTACTGTCAAAAATTTCCTTCATGCTCAGTCCAAGTTAATGAATTCATCACCCATTGAGTAGCAGACCTTGATAAAACAGTTTCAGTTATTCCTCTGATCATTTTCCACAAAATCCTGCTTGTCATAACCACAGAAGCAGCAGCAAGGAGGTTAAAAGGGTTTGTAATCATTGTCAGTCAGAAGAATCTAAATTCCAGTTTTGAGATCCTTATGTGGGCTGCAGAGGTGGTGAAGAAAGGAACAACCAAGGCTCTACTGAGCTCCTCTTCTTCCTTCTTCTCGCATAGAGACAGGACAGCAGATGAGGATCCTGCCAAGCCATACCTGACTCTTTTTTCGATCTCTCCCTCTCCGCTTCTCTCACCTCCTCTCCTCGTGAAGATGATGCAGGAGATCAGGGCTTTTCATGAGAGGCAGCAGCAACAGAGATACATGTGAGTGGAAGTTAGCATGTTGTCTGGGCAGCACCTACCTCCTCAAATAGTTGTTCTCAAGCTCCTCTGGAAGCAGGCTAGATCAAAACACCTTACAGGCTATGCCGGATACCGTGGATATGAATCTAAAGGAGGAAACATGGGTTTAGTAGCTTAGATAACTGGGCTTTAATCTGAACTGTGCCACTGATTCGGTGTACAGAAGTGAGCAAGACTCACATATTCTAGCTTTCAGAAGTTATGACTGTTCTTGGCTTTCTCTATGCTTTCCCTGGCTACTTTTGGAGCCCTATTAAAACCCAAAGGCATGAAGCCAAGTCTTTTGTTTCTGTAAGAGGTCATTTTTTTTCTACTGGTTATAGTCAAAATTTTAAACTGCCACCAACTCCTGCATTGAAGCATTTCCAGAGAAGCAAAAGCATCATGCTCACTGCTCAGATTTGCATTTATTTTGAAATGCTTTCATTTCTAATTTATTTCTATGTTGCTTTATTTATTTGTGTTGTTCTGGCAGAAAAACTCACCAAGAAAACCATTACTGAAATGTCCAGCCAAATAACCTTTTTGGTGCCATTGGCCCCAACGGCAGTTTCAGTGATGCTTCTCTTGCCTTCTCTCCTTTTTTATTTAAAATGTGTAGCTAGACATACTTAGAAATATCCAATAGCTAAAATAGCCATGTAAGCTGACAATAAATTAAACAGCTAGATGCCACTGTGCACAGACGAATCCTTTCATAGAAGAAAACATTCTTCTGAAAAAATTTCTATTACATAGCCCCCATGGGGATTTTTCTCTCTTGATTGAGACTGTATTTCCCATTCTGGGGGTATGTAGTACTACAAGTACAAAATGAAATAGATGAGAAAATAATGGTAGATGAAACAAAGGCCTTACTGCAGATCCTGATCCTGGAACATCGAAAGGAAAATGACGTCATTTCTGAGTCTGTACATGCCAGGATGTTGTGAGCATAGACTTTACCAAACATCCTATGAAACAATTAACAAACAGTTCCCTGAACACAGTGTAGATACATATTCTAGGCACAGCCTTTACATGACTTGGTGTTGGTGGACCCTCTGCAGGCAGTTACTCTACTCCAGATTTAATGAAAATGAAGACCTTTTCCTCTTTAGTGTCACTCTTATTGTGTCAAGAATAAGGAGACTTTTCTAATGGCTGGATATTGATGGAAAATCTCGGTGACTTGGCGCAAGGATGTATCTGTACTCTCTGTCTTTGGGCAACTAGTTCCTCCTAAGAACACTAACTCCCTTTGGCCCTCCCCTGTAGGATACCCTCTAGATCTCCAAATGGCTGCTATAAAGTCATAGACAGACTAGAATATAGAGGTTATTCCTGTTAGGGAACCAGTACAGAGCAAACCTGGAACAAACTGAGGCAGCTTTCATTACAAGCCTTCTTTGATCTACAGGGTTTAAAGAGCTTGTATGCTGCAAATGTAGTCATGCTTGGATGCCGCTCTCATTCTCTTCCTCAGTCTAGGGATATGCTCTTAGAATACTTAATGTGTTTTTTCTTGTCTTTCTCTGTCCCTCTCTGAGATCTCTTTTTTTTTTCTTTCTTTTTTTTTTTTTTTTTTTTCCTGGTGGGAAAGAATGAGACTTTGTCTAGATAGAACATATTCTGAAGACTTATATGTTGTTCCAAGTAGTCATTTATATACATAATCAATGCCTAAATAAACATTAAAACAATTACCACTTTTTGAATTGAGAAGAATCAGAGCTGCTGGCCTTCTCTTGGAAGATTTTTGAAGTCACTGCACTATGCCAACACATGTTTTCATTGCCAAAGTGATGAAAGCAAGAAGAATGTATGCTGGACATATATTAAATGAATGTAGTAAGTCTTCATTTCAGAAACCTGCCAAGTGTCATTTATGGAATATATGAACAAGCTGATGAGCTCTTCTGAATCAGTTATTTATTACTTTAACCTACTAAAGATTTGCATTAATGGGCTTCTCAGAAAAGGATAACACTAAAGTGGATATAGCTAATGAGTCAACATTTAAGCAATATCTACCCCTCTGCATATATGATTTCTTGGGTAATATAGGTAGTATCATATACTATGTAAAACTGACATGATTTTTTGTAAGGAAAGTATGGGTTTTTTACAGAAGTGCTTCAACTGAGGATTACTTTCAAGCCATATGCAAACTTTCTAGTGTCTTTTAGAATTCATATCCCTTCTAAATTCATAGAGATTCTTGTCTTTTCTAACAGTTCAAGCACTAGCTGAACTGTTAGGAGTCACTAATGTATCCTATTAAAGGGACATACTGTGACCCCTAATCCTTGTAGGATTCATAGCCCTTGAGTTACGCTGTTGGTCTTGCTTATATGACTCCTTTCTTCCAAGACATTTGTTAACACAAGCAGCAGAACTAACTTCTGCTGAAGTCTGGGTCTTCTCTCTCTTGGCCGTGCTCCGTATTTTTGAGAAAGTCAAAAATCTAGCTTCAAACAGAAATAACTGTTTTTAGTTTTGTCTCCACTGTTGCCTGAATGTGCTTTTACTTCATCTGCTGTGCATCCTCCAGTGTTTGGATGGCTGCTCTCACTTGAGTTATGTATTTGATGTCATCCCCAGTGTGTAGGGCCTCCAACTTTCCTTGGCAGTAAAAAACTGTCCGTCATGTGAAGCCGACAAGCAGGGCACTATTCCCTGTGCTTTCTAACCCAAGAAATGAGCCAGCATTGTCTCTCCATTCCTACCTACATTGTCGTTGCCGTCAGTCACTTTATTATCAATGCCATTTTCACATCATTTTGTGAATACACAGAATAGGACATCTTGTGCTCATGTTCCCATGTGGCACTGAACTGTTTGAATTTTGTGACAGGTTCTGTGACTCACTCCTTCATTAGGTTGGCTACAGTATGCTTATCCTTGCAGCGCATGCCTTCAGTTTCCTGAGTCCAGTTACTATCTAAACACCCTGCAATAGTCCATTCCTGGAACATTGTGGTGTAACACCACCAGGGTGTTGTTCCTTTTCTCATGGTAAAAAAGCTGCTGGTAAAAATCTTGATGCCAGGAATTTTTTCTAACTGAGGAAGTTCCTCAATTTATACTTCTGGGAGAAAAGTAAGATCCAAAGACTTTCTCACCCACCTGTTCCTGTTCAAAGTTTTTCAGAGAACTAGGAAGCTTGTGTCACTCAATATACCAAATATGTTTTTTACCCTGGATAAATCTACTGGTGCATCTTTAGAAATCATAAGTCTTTAATACTCATAAGAAGCACTGAGTTCTTTTACAAAGTATACTAAGTGTTCTTCAACCAGCGTGGCTAACCTGGCCACTGCTACACTACTACCATGCTCAATGCTAAATTCAATAGGTTCATTAATATTACCTCTTCGCAGTTTTCCTCAAACCCTCTAAGTTAATGGAATTGTGCATGTCAGGGAGTTCCAGGATGGCCAGTGGAGTTTTAACTTCTGTTTGATCTTTGAATTTCCTTGAAGTATATATTAAAACTTTGGCCAAGTTCGCCCTTGTCTTCCTTCTCTCTCACATGAAGAAAATTTTAGTTACATTTAGAGCTTGCTGAGTACAGAGTTGGCTAATGTTATTTGAGTTTTGCACCTGATAGTACCCTTCTATTTCCACTCCTATGAAATGCAAGTAACAATGTTTATTGCTTCTCCTCTTCGTTTCTTTTACTAACAGTTTGCATTTATTTGTCAGCTTCAGACTGCTTCTGTTGTAAGTGCCCTTTACTTGGACACCACTTTCTCCAGTGTAAAATTGGCTTTTACACTTTTGTTGGCTGATATTATGGCTAGCTGCACAATCTATCAGGAAACAAATTGCTCTTTAATGCAAAAGCAGAACAGAAAATGCAGCGTCCTTTGTTTTCAGTGCAAGCTTGCAGGAAGTGCTCTCTTCCTCATGGTTAGTGTAGAAAGCAAAAATATTTCTCTCTCTCTCTCCCTTTCTTTCTATCCTCCCCATAATGAGATGCAAAATGGCCCTTTTTTGACCCTGTTTACATCATTGGCCGTAACCCAGGCATTTTTACTCTTGCTTTCCTTCTGACTTCCCATATGTGTAGACTGGGTTGTGTTATCTGCCTTCCTGAGCCTCTCATCTGTATCTGAAAAAGTCTTCTATTGTGCAGACTTGTTCTGACCTTGTGACTCTTCACAATTTCAGTTGACAAATTCTTTTGTCCCTGATAGTAGGTGAGATCTCTCTGTTTTTTCTCAACAGTATGTCCTGAAGTCTGGAACTAACCACCTTGCCTTATTGATATAATATGAAATGACTCCAAAGTTCCAAATGGATTCATGAATTCTTAATTTTGTAACACAGGAATGTATTCCATCTTCAGCAGCTCATTTTTGACTTAAAAAAACATCTATTTTGTCTCATTATGGACAGTGTCACAACACTCACCAGTCACCCTTATTGGCTCTTCCAACATATTATGCTTTATTCTTGACAACAGAGTTTCACTCACTTCTCATTCTTCTTCTCCAATGAAAAAGCAAAAAGTTTAACTTTTTATACTTATTGTCCGCTGATGATACAGGTTCAATCCTTACTTCCTTAGTTTTCACCTTTATGCTGCAAATCCTTCTTCATCAAGAATCTGAGTCCCTTTATGCCACTTTCTGAATCCATTTCCACTTGTTCCCTTTTTGTCTTTAAATCATTTTTTCATTTGGAGTGATTTTTATCACCAGATTCCAGATATTGCATAAGTACTAAGATGTGGACTCCAGACACATAAACCAAAAATGAATCTTTAGCAAGTAATCAGACAACCAGATTCAGCCAATATTCAAGCCATATTCATGCAGATAAGCTACCTGATGTCTCTTCTAAGGGCTTTTCTCTACACTTCAGATGTTTCTTTCTAAATTCTGTAAAGATGATCACTCAGAGGCCTTTCCATAGCATCAGCTCCTGTTCTCACTAGACTTTGTGATGAACTAATGATGAGATCTCCGTTATAGAAATAAAACCATTAAACTCATCCTCGCTGGAGAATAAAGCAGGATTAAGACCTAACTCTGCAGAGATATTCTTACTTAACTCAGTCAGGATCTGAATCTGAATGTGCCATAAGGTACTGCCATCTGCCCATTTATTTCATCATAGGAATCTACAAAGCAATTCAGTTCCAAGTAAGAATCTACAATTTTTAGGAATATTCTAGAAATCTGAATTCTGCTAAAAATGGCTAGTGAGCTAGGCAGAATATTCTTTTCTACTAAACTATGGCATTTTATGTTTGCTAAAATCATAATTATAAATGGAAGATATGACATATTTTCATCTTCTATTGAGTTTAGCATTTTAAAAGCTCACTCCTTTGAAATGAATGCATTTTTAAGGCTAATTCCAGTATAGCAGAAAAAAACATAAGGACTTTGTGTCGTGCATAGACAGTAGCAGCACAGTCTATTCTCAGTTCAGCTATCTGACATTCTCAGTCCTGGGGACTGGCTGTAGAACAAGAGATATAAAAGCTTGCTAGAGTCAGATTAGGAAAAAGAATTTTTAAAACATCTGGCTAATAAATGCAATTACATTCTATTTCTTGCCTTTGTTAAGAATATAGATGATTAAAATGGTCAATACTGATAGCAACAATTTCTGAACAACATTTTGCAAGACGAACAGAGAAACAAGAAAAGTAAGTCCATGTGGAAGTCGCAGTCCAGAAAACTGCAAAGCAATCTCACCTCTCAGTGGTGACTACCATGCTATATTTTAGACCATTTAAAACTATTGTGGTTGCCAGTAATTGAGACATTGTGTCTTTCATTCAGATCATCAGATGCTCACTTGGCTGTATAGAATGAAAGATGTTGATAGAAGATTATAAAAGACAACATGGTGCTACCAGTGCCTTGAAATTGGTATCAAAAAGGGCCAGCAAGCCTTCTAAAGGTAAACAAGATTGTTACAGGAATCTTCAAAACAGACCTGTATGCCTATGAAGTGTCTCAGGCTAAATACGAAATATGTAAAATCAATGGTTGGTCCATGGTACAGAGAAACTTGGTACATATGTGCCCTGAAAGGTAAGCGTGAGGCTGAAGTCCTCTTTGGACAATCAAACCGCCAATTTTATTTTAAAATTCCTATGGAATTGAAGATCCCACAAGTACTTAAAATTAAGACTATGCAACTGGTAATTGTAATACTAGAAACATAATTCAGCCCCACTGCAAGACCTGTATATATGGTCACCCATGGAACCCTCCTGCGAGGAGTTTTTGCTGTAAGACAGCAAGTCTGTCACATATTGGAAAGACGATTTGCTGCTTTGTATATGAAAGATGGATTTCTGAAGCAGATAGAAATGCACTAGGGTCTTTCATTTTTATGTATTAATATATTCCAGTCCTGGCTATTCTAGAATAATATATTCCAGAGCTGGAATATCCTTATTGTAATGGAGAAATTTTCTATAATGCTGACCTAATAAGAGACGCTAGATGTAATCTCATGCATTTATGTAATGTTTAAATGGATTTATTCAAATCAGTAAAAATCCTTTAGTTCCTCGGAATAATGAACTACTAAATGTTTTATTGACAAAAACTTATAGACTTTTCTGTGTTAATGTATTCCACTCTCAGTCCACAGGGTAAGAACATTTTCATAGCATTTTTTTGCAGATTAATTGATCTAACTGCAGTGAGGGCCCTTATCATTCCTCTGCCAGAGCTGAATTTTGCTCCTAATCATGCTGCAACTGATGCAATTGTGCTGCACTATGACTAGAAAAGAAGATCATGCTTCTGATTAGGTGGTCTTGAATTTGGTAAGACCTCTGTGGGCAAAGGAGAAATGGGGCAGCCACAAGCATAAAGTAAGCAGATATGGATCCAGACACATAGCACCTCTGTTGATGAAGTGTATATCTGATGACTCTCTGTTGACAAAGCATCACTATGGTGCCCCTCATATTTTTATTGGCAGGTATCCCTGCTGTAGATGCTGTTAGATCAGAGTAGTCAAGGTTGCAAGTAAATGTCTTGCTACTGCTTTGCTCTTATTTACTGCAGAAGGGCAGGCAGAACTGTAAGAGCGGGGACTGTTCCTCACAGTGTTGGTCTGGGATGGGAAACGGCTCCTTCAAAGGACTGGAAGTCCATGCCAGTGGTTTGAATCCAGTCTCCATAGTCTGGAAATGTTTCCCTGTCTCCCCCTTTGCCCTGGCAATGACGAAAGCAGTACTCACTGGCAGAGCAGTATTCTGTGTCAGCGGAGTATTAGGGTGTAGTATGGTTAGAGCACTTTTGGGGTAAGGGAGAGGACCATTTCACCTGGTTGCATCTTTATCTGTCTGAAAGCTTTAAGTAAATTATCTGGAGTGCATAGATAGCTGAAGTAAAGAGATAGCCCCTTCCAAGAGGAATTTCATCCTCTCACCTTAGATACTTACTTATGATAGGGAAACTTGCTATCTGGAGGTACCTCTCTCTCTAACTTTTCCTGTAACAGGGAAAATATATGACTAGTATATACTGAAAGGCTCATCTGTAGACACCTACAATTAGGAGAGCAGTGTTATTTTCACCGCCAGTTTTTTGTGGGAAGTAATGCAGCCTTTCTCAAAACCAGATTTCTTTCTGACAGTGATATCAATGGGAAGGCAACTGAATATGTATAAATCTGATTGTAATTCCAAATCTACTTAATTGTCAGTGAGAATGATTCAGTATTTTGCATGGGAGAGAGAAAGAATTCAGATGGCTGAATTGACTGGTTTGGTGGATGAGAGGAGAGCAGTGGATGTTTTTTATCTCAACTTCATTAAGGCTTTGGTTGTTGTCTCACAAAACATCCTCATAGACAAGCTGACAAAGTATGGATTACATAAGTGGCATGTATGGAAAACTGGCTGAACTGCCAGGCTCAGAGGGCTGTGACCACTAGCATGTAGTCCAGTTGGAGACCAGGCACCAGTGCTGTATTCCAGGGGTCAATAGTGGATCCAATACTGTTTAATTGGTGACATGGATGAGGGGGCAGAGAGCACCATCAGCAAATTCACAGATGATACAAAATTGTGAGGAGATGACTGATAGACCAGATGATTGTACTGTCATTCAGAACGACCTCAATAGGCTGGAGAAATGGGTGGAGATGAATCTCATGAAGTTCAACAAAGGGAAATGCCAAGTCCTGTACCTGGAGTGAAGTAACCCCAGGGAGTAGGACAGACAGGGCCAGCTGGCTGGTAAGCAGCCTTGCAGAGAAAGATCTGGGAGTCCTGGTATACAACAATTTGAGCATCAGCCAGCAGTGTGCCCTTGTGACAGAGAAAGCCAACAGCATCCGGGGCTGCCTTAGGAAGACCATTGCCAGCAGGTCGAGGGAGGTGATCCTTCCTCTCTACTCAGCACAGAGAGACCACATCTGGAGTGCTGTGTCCAGTGCTCTCCAGTATAAGAAAGATATGGGCAGATGAGCAAGTCCAGCGAAGGGCCACAAAGATGATTAAGGGACTACATCATCTGTCACACCTGAAAAGAGCTGGGATTGTTCAGCCTGGAGAAGAAAAGATTCAATATGATTCGTGTGTATAAATATCTGATGGAGGTTGCAGGAGAGGACAGAGCCATGTAATCTTCCCTTGCCATAAAAAGCTCAGTTGAAGAAAATCCCTCTAGAATTCTTAGCTGCGTACTGTATTTATTTACCAATCTGATGTTTCTGTTCACTATGTATCACTGATGTCTGTTACACACACACACCAAAATTGTTCTTCTTGTACCTTGCTCACCTTCTTTTAACCATATATGTTCTGTCAAGCTGTTGTGGATTTTCCCGCAATAGGCAGCTGGAGTTCCAAGGCACTTTGGAACTCATCCTTCTAAGAACACAAGAAGGTTATTTGATTAATTCATCTATTACAGCCCAATTATTTTAACTTCAATTAGTCTCACACTCAGCTTGATTTGATAAAGTCCACTTTATTCTCTATATATTTCCATAATGTCTAGACAGCTTACTCATGCTTTCACAGACTTTTTTTTTCTCTATGTGTTCATTAGATCTCTGTGGTATCCAAATAGCTCTCCAATTTTTGTTACTTGAAAGACCAGAACGTTGGATTTAGTCTTTTAAACTGCTGCTGCTCAGAGCTTGCAATGACTGCTGGAAGATGCAGTTAAAGGAAATGGTAGTGCTGTGTTATTCCCTGATCCAGGATCTCAGCTTTGACAAAGGAAGGAGCTGTGAGATTTCTTCACAGATAATGTATGTGGGGAAAAAACACATCTTTTTTGGTTGGTTTGCTTGTTTCTTTATTTTTTCCAGTTTTCCTAGCACAAATTTATTTTAGCAGTTTCAGAGGATTAGGGAGTAGCAAGGGGCCCTGGTGTCCCTTTTCCTCTTGTAGGGAACACATCTCCCCTCACAGGACAGAGTTGTGCCATATTCTAGCCATCACATTAGTGATGGGCTACAAAGTCCAGATTTAATGTATGGGTGCATGCAGAAGACCTGAAAAACATCATTATCTCAAATAATTCATCCACTATTATCTCACTTTAAGTCAGCCACCTTAGCTATTTACACGATAACCTGTTTTCACTAAAATGATGGGTTAACTAATTAATATATCTTTACAAGTCCAGATCATTTTGACTGCAGCAGGCTGGGGAGAAAAGCCGGTTAATCCAACACAACTGAGAACAGTAATCTTTGAAAGGTAGACTGTGGTGACTAGCTAGATGCAATAATCTTTCTCCTACATGGCTGGATATAGAAGAAGATAAATATCTATGCCTGATAAGGCATAGTATGGATCTGTGTACCGAAACAGATCAGTTATGCCATGTCACTCATACAATTAGCTTCCACCTCCTAGTCACCTCCACAGATAGAGCTGTCACTTGCATTTACAGTACAACAAGAGTTTTCTTCTGCTGTATAAATTCTTAAATATCAAAAGCATTACTTGGTGGATCTTGTAAGACATACTACGGAGTGGAAAAGTGACCACAGTGCTGTTCTGTAAGGAGGAGATACGCCTCATATGGTACAACGTTCAAAATATGTTCACTGGGAGGCACTGTTGACCCAGCTTTTCAACAACCTGGCACACTGGATGTCTCCCACTTCAACTGACCTACCAAAACATCAATTCACATGTCAGAGGAGAGGCAAACTGAGAGCTCTGTAAAGACCTAGAGGATTCATAAGATTTCCTCCCTGTCTTCTGCAAAACTCTAGTCTTTAATGAGAGCCGAGCAGAGAAAATTGAATGTGCTCATATGCTATTTTCTGGCCTTATAGATGAGATGTTATTACATATTACATATGTGATAAATTCAGAAGAGTCCAAAAGCTTCATTCATTAACAGCCTGAGTCTGTGACATATAAGACACACAAACGCACACTACATACCTCCCTCTCTCTCTCTCTATATATATATATATGCATACAGACACCCATTCAAATTCAGTGGTTGCAGGTTTTCCTATTATCAAAAATACAGAAGACTATGAAGCCCCTTACAAATATCACAAAATGTTTTAAAGGAATACCTTTTTTTTTAATATTATTTTTTTTCTTCAGGAAGTCAGAGCAGTCTTTCAGAAAACAGTCAAAAACTTACGAAAAAACATTTCTCTGATCAGCATCCCAGCTGAGAAACCTTCTGGATGGGGCATTAATTTTTACGCCTTGTTTACCCTCTTGGTTAAGGGTGAATTCAGAATCAGCCAATGAACTGTCTTTGAGTTCACTAGGAATTTTATTTTAAAATTAAGCATCATTTAATTTTGCCATAATGCCTAGACTGCTTTGGCTTTTTGAGTTTTGGTAAGTTACATGTTACAGAGTAACTTTGAACATCTGGAGCTTTTCAGTTTTTAATGTGTTTTCTTTAGTGACAGAAATAATCTCATCAAGTGTAATGACCATGGGATGAGTTAAAATATTGTATTATTGCCTCTTCTGAGCAGCTAATGCCTATTTTGTAGCTGACAAATTCCCTGGCCTAAATTACACCCTTGGATAGGAAATAACTATCACAGAAACCAATAGGTTTGACATGGTCATCAACATTTGATAAGTAGCCCTCAGGGAACACAATATAAACATACCACCCCCTCTACTACTTGATCCCACTAATAAAGAAATTCGTATGTGATAGAAAAATATTGATGGTGAACAGATGCATTTGCTGAATGGTTATTGCAAGTCTGGTTTCTAAAGCTAACATATACAACAGAGCACTCAATATTTCAGCATGAGCTTTAGATGTCTAATTAAGTGTTATTATCAATTCTCTGTAAAGCACCAGCAGTGTGGCAAGTATTTTGCTAAAGGTCACCTCTACGTCTGAAACATTTTGTATCTAACTTAGCTGAAATACAAGTAATACACTGATCTCACTGGCACATTGCACTCTCCCCATCTGTTGTGTCCACATGTTTTTTCTGTTTTATATCATAAGTTCTTCAGGAAGATAACAAGATGGCTGTGATTCTAGCAGCCTCAGACACCATAGATGTGATTCACTAATTTTAGGTATCTCTGGTATGAGATAGTAACTCCAAAGACTCCAATTATTCAGCAAGTAAAAATTTGCTTCTGTAAGGCACAATTCATCTAATTCAACTAATTTTAGGTAGTAAAATTCCATGAGATTAAACCTTCTAACATGATAAACCAAACTGGGTAAGCAGTCCAGTGGGACAACTGGAAACTGAGAAGCAAGGAAGTTAAAGATAATAACAAATATGGATGCTAGAATTGGTCATTAAAATGTGAATGGTCTGATGGTCTGGTGGTCACATTTAGGTTGATGGGAACTATAAATAAGCTTGGAGTATCAGATCAGTTAAGTATCTCTGTGCCTAAAGAGATGTTGTGCTTAATTTAAGCTACTTATTTGGGAAAACATTGGGACAAAGCTAAAATCATAACCACATCCATCAAATAAGTTAGTGACTTTGGGATTTACAACCTCTGACCAAGTCTCCTTGGTGTGCACCATGACTTTTCAATCCTGGAAAGCCCATCAAAAAGTTATAGCATAAGACAGCTTGCATGAGGGTGGTATTAATTTCCTTATCCTGTTATAGTACCAAAAATGTATCATAAATTGCCATTGTCCCTCATATTTAGCTATGCACATTTCCTAATTTAGCACTGTATCACCCTTCTGTGTTTTCCTTTCAGATTGAACCTAGTTAGCATAATCTGTTGCTCATTTGGGAAAGATAAATTTTTTAAAATATTAGTCTGTAGCTGAAACATGGAAGCACTGGGAGTAAAGTACATTGTACTTCTTCCTCCCACTGGAACATATTGAGATCACATGAACCTGTGGGCTGATACATAAGAAAGAATCTTGCTGTTATAAATTCAGCTGAATAGGAAAGATTGCTATTGATGTTTGTTTTGCTAAACAGTGTATTAACTGTAAGCTTCAACAAAAATATCTGTCAAAGACAGCTGGCACATTTTGAACACCTCTGTCCCAAGCCAGTGCTAGAATCATTGATGTGGTGTAGGAGCATCTTTACAAGGCTTTCTCTCAAGTCTGCAAAACTAATTTCATACTGAAGGAAACTTGGCCTGTATGCAAACACCGAAACAATGTGCATTGAAAGTGAAATGTATTTTAATTGTCCAAAGCTAGATAAGGAATTAGAGTCAATGCTTCAAGTTCAGTCACGGTGGGCTATCCACTCAGGACTGAGAAAAAAAATTTCCAAGCTAGCAACAAATCCACAAGTCCTATCCTTTTTCCAAAGAGCCCAAAGGCACAGAGAGTCTCTGCAAATCTCACTGTATCCAAGAGGTAGTGCAAAATAAGTTCCAGGTAGACTGTGTTTGGGATTTCATGGGGACAATGCTGGAATAACCCTAAAAGCCACAGCATATTGCTATGTTAGCCAAGCATCACCTTCTAGGAAATAGTGGTGATACATAAAAATACTTCTATACATAACAGCCTCTTCAACTAGTGCTACAACAGTTTGTGTCTGCACTTTTGAAATAGGTGTTTTTGAAACCTTTAGTGAAATAAACCTTTGGAGAATAAATAGCTAATATATAATCCTATTTATGTCATTTCCATTAGTGATAGGCTTTTTTCTTTAAGAAATCAAAAGGTAAGATGCTATCTTGGAAAATAACTGACTTAGGGTAAAGCACCGTGTCCTTATATAATTTATATGTGGTCTTTCATGTTTTCCTCTGTGCTTCTCTTTACCCCCTCAAGGTCAGACTGAAAGCTTAATATTACAGAAGAAACAAAATTAACAGCAGCTGCATATTGAGATAGACTGTTGAACTCACCTAAAAAAGTATTTCGCCTCAGACTGAGCTCCTTTTGTTCATTAAAATTCTTTTGTGAAATTGTTCTCTTATTTTCATTAGAGCTCATCTACTTTGTAGAAGAGCTTCCTAAAGATCAATGACTTCAGATAATCCAAGTTACAGAAGTTATTTGTTGGATCAGAATTGGCCCAAGAATAAGAAAATGCAGATCTTCCTAACAAAATAGACTTTTTAAGAAGCATGGCCAGACTTTGAAGAATAAGTCAAATCAAAAGCTGAATTTGTAGTTGACCAGGGTTGTAGTCTATAGAATAAACTACAGAATAGTTGACCAGGGTTGTAGTCTATACAGAATCATTCAGATTAAATTCTCAAGCCTGTTTTACACAGTAAATTGCAGCTAATGATCTTAATAATGTCTTCAGTTCTGAGGTGTCTAAACAGAGTATTCACAGCTACATTAGCTATGGGTTAACTGGTGTTGCCGTCGCAACAATACCCAGAGTTAGGGTGAGGTCAGGAGCCCGCAACCCCGCCCGCCCCTGGGCCACACCACACTGACTCCCTAGGGAGGATGCGGCAAATGGCGTTTATTGCGTCGTTACAATTCCTTATATACGCGCTCGCACTGTCTTTTCCTGTCTTAGCCCTGCCTCGTCGGGACGTCACATCCCGTGATCTTCCGCAGCGCCCCGTGTCGCCTACCACAAACTGGAAGCTGGATCTCTTCTGACTGAATCTCTGATGAAGTCCTACTTCCAGTGGAAAATGTAGTGTTACCAAATCAAGATAAATTTACACCCATTCTATGCACTATAAATACCTGCAAAAGGTATGAATGGGAGAAGAGGATCTGGCCTCATCAAACATGAAAGCTCAGCAGCTGTAATATAGTGCAAGAGTTCTGGTGGCTAGGGTTGTGCTGTGCTCGCAACACCAGCCCTTCAAACCTAGCTTTCAAAATGTTAAGAACTGGAGCTGCCTTTGCCGTTTTGTGTTTCAAACCTGTCTCTCCTCCAGGGAGTGATCCTGTTTCCCAGACCCAGGCTCCTCCCCTTCTTTCCAGCTTCGCCAGGGTCGAAGAGGAGCTCTGTCCACACATGGATGGAGCAGGGGCCTTGGCTTGTTCTCCAGAATAGAACTGAATCCTTGATGGTTTATATTTTCACAGCAGAGCTTCCCATGGAAAGTGCAGTTTAGTTGAAATCAAAGTGTTTGTAGAAATAAATCTTGTTGATTTTGACGAAATCACCAAACAGCAAAAAATAAATGGCTTATTATATTTTTCCTTTGTTTTGATATTTTGATCAACACCTTTTGATTACTTTTATATCCTGAAAGTATTATTTTTCCTTATGTTTATAATACACACATTCAAAGTAGTATTTCATAGCCTTATATATTTTAATGATTCAGGAATTAATGATTCCAGACATTTTATTTTAAGGAAATAAAATTTTTAGAAACAATTTTGAACTCAAAAATGCAAAGCATCAGAATTTGTTGCAGAACAGAATCCTTTTTCCCATCTGCTTTGATCGGGATTCACATCAAGAACATTTTGTTTAACCTTTGTTGCTGTGATAAATTGTCTCCAGCTGGCCTTCAGAGTGACAAAAGTAGCTGATAAATACAGGCAAGATGAAGAAATAATTATATAAAGTCAGAAAATTATTCCAGCAAAGTTTCTAATCCCCAAAGCCACAGGATTTTCTCCCTTTCCTAGCCCAGCATTCTGGAAGAGTTCCCAAATGAATTGAAGTGTTAGCCAATCTCCTTAGTAAAGCAGCAACAAACTCTGCCTGAAACATGATTCATCTTCTAAAGATTGTTATGATGAAGTTCTTATGTTCTAGTGAAGACCTTTGTTTCCTCTGGCATTGCAAGATCTCTTTGACAATATTCTGATATATTCAACCAGAAAACTAAGCAAAAACAGAGGTGAAACACTATAAAATATTTAACTAAAACCAAATCAAATCCAATCCAACTCTGTGAGACAGAACCAACAACAGGAACTTGTATGTTGTTACCTTTCCTTATACTGATAAACACAAAGTTTGAGCAGAGAAGCAGAGAACTATGGTCTTCTTTAGGAGGTTTTCTTCTTTAGCAGTGTCTGTTGTTCTGTTTTCGTAATAATCAGCCAAACATGAGCAACACTTTTCTCTGGGTCCCAAAACATGAATGCAAAACATACAGATCTGGATGGCAAATAGCTACTTCTTGCAAAATATGACAGACAAATTCTTATTTTTAGACTGTGGATAAGGTCTAAGTTTATGAATCTGTCTACTAGTTGCTTGTCAGGTCATTCTGAAGGTCTTTTTTTTTTTTTTTTTTTTTTTTTTGAAAAGGCAAAATGTTCACACCTTAAACAATAAACCTTTTCACTCAAGCATATTACCTAAAAATTAATTAATTCATGAACCACCACAGCATCATAATTAAGTAGGAATTGTTCCCTTATCTTACAGCTGGGCCAGCTGGAGAAATGATAGGCAAGATTTGGAGGGCACACAGGAAAAGAACCACGAGATGTGGTGTTTAACCACTGTGCTGTTTCCTTGATTTGGCCATTGAGCAATGGTTAACAAGTAGAAAAAGATGTGATTCTTACAGGGTGAGGTTCTGCTGATGCCATTTGTATTCAGTCCCTTATACTATTTGTTATCCCGTTCTAAAAGTAGTAGATCAGGCTGTCTGATCAGTAAAACACTATTCTTGCAGAGTGAGCTAGAAATCTAGGAAGAGCTGCAAACTTCTGTCATTTTAAGTCGATCTCTGAATTATATGTACCTGTAGTGTAGATAAAAAAAGCTTGACACACTTTGCAGCTATTTTTTTGAGACATGTTTTATGCTACTAATATGGAACAATTAATATGTTTACTTTTAAAATTTTTTGAGGGGCTTTCTTGATAGTGTTATGTTTAATGTTTTGATTTTGTTCAGCTCTGACTGAGCAAGATATGAAATGCATCAAATAAAACTTATTAGCTTGTAGATCTTGGACCCAAAATATAGGAACCAATCAAGGAGAACTACTTTTAAAGGTCAACAAGAAAGGAGCTAACTGGGTCTCTCATAAAGGCCACTGGTAAGTTAATCTTTAGAAATGAGACAGAGATCTGCTCAAAATGCATGAAGCTGGCTGATACCAGAAGATAAGATTTTAGCTGCACTTTGTCCTTCTTAGGGGGAAGATTAAGGACTAAGTGATAGAATCATGTGATGGAAAATGGTAACACAAGCACCCTGAGTGAACAATAAGATCACCAAATAGCTAACAACAAAACCACTGATAAGACTTCTCTTGTTCTTTCTCTGTGTGGCACTTCCCTGTACCTCTTCTCTTTGAATTGTGGTTGCAGGTCATGCAAGCACAGCTGCAAGTCCTATTAACGTATCAAAACCAGCACATCCTCAGGCTTTAAAGAATAGAAGCTCAATTGCTTTTTATTTCTTCACTAAATATCAGTAGGCTAAGTTTGTACCAGCAGGTTTTGAGTAGCATCTCTCCACTTCACTCTAACATGGTTGTACCTGTTATCAGGTACTGCTTGTCTTCCAGAAGCTGGTTAGCCACACAAAGCCAAAATGTGCTTTCCAGCTGATTCAGCAGAAATATGAGTGCATGCTCATGCATGATCCACATACACAGGAAATCAGAGCTTCAAGTGTGACCTACTGATGATTGATAAAGTTAAAACCCGTGTTTTTTTTTTAAATAGTGATAGTTATTCAGGGCTTTAGTAGAACAAGTGGAACAATCAAATACTGTTGCAAAATTTCTAGCACAGCTTGTAAGATATATACTATCTGACCAAGAGCAGTGCACTGCATACCAGCATCATTCAAGAGGAAGTGGCTGTAGTTTGGTGCTCTCAGAATGGTGAATCAAGAATTAATCATCCTTTTGAAGTCACAAGACATTGTGCAATGATTTGAATACTTCAGCTGTTTTTTGAATCCTGGCTGCTAGCTAGCTCTCTACTTCTGCCTATTCCAAAGTCATTTGACTCTGGAGTAAAATTTGATGTTGTTAGCTTCATTGATAGTAAATACAGGTTTGGAAGAATGCACACATTATTATTTTTTCTTATTTTTTGAACAAAAACTTCAAAGCTGTCTGAAAAAGAAACACTAACCTATTTATTACATTCACTCTCTGGTTGCAATTACCCTGCCTCTTTTTCCAGCTTGTTACAAAACCCTAATTTTTCAGAATGACGTTAATGAACCTCTGCTCTTAATTTCCTGTTCAAAGCTTACCCCTTGCTCCTTTCCTCAGTCTCTATTATTACACTGCAATGATCATCAGTGTGTATGAAGGCAGTTGTCCGGTTCCAAGAAATTTTTGATGTGTAGCTAGGTTCATGTATATGCATGAAGCATTGGTGAATGAGTAAATTTCATTACCTTTTATGTTAGCACAGTAAGAAAACAGCTGAATGCTGTTTAAAGAACAAATAAGAAACAGTTCAGGAACATCTATTAATATTAGTGAACAGGGGTGACTAGTACAGATGCCACTAATGAACCCAACTTGGCTTTTTGGCTCTCACCCTAAATGCTACCGATTATCTCTGAGAGATACAGGGAACGGGCTGGACTGTCAGCTGGATAACTATGCTTTTGATACGATAATTTACATCTTCTGAGAAGATTTTGGTTCTCAAGAAATATGATGAGATCACATTCTCCTAGCATTTCTCCCTGTGGAGGACCACCTACAAGAGTACCTCTACAATTACTTGATTTATACTCTTACAGCTCCCATGACAAATTGAAATAATAAAGTACTTTCCAGCTTCACAGATGGGGAACTTGGATGCTGAACACTTACACGTGAGTTGGCCAAGGTCACATGTAAAGTCTGTGACTTGGCCACAAACTCAAGCTTCTTCCACTATCCACTTCCCCCACCTGTCCAAATTAAGTGACTTCACTACAAAATTATGCTTCCACAGGTTCCCATGGCCCAAATGAGAGCAGAATTTGATTCTACACATATAGATTATTTTATTTAGCTACATATAAACAAATGGAAATAATCCAGTGTAAATAACTGCAAGGACTGTTAGTGGTGCAGACCACCTACAACTCTTACTGAGCTTCAGGTGCTGCCATGCACCCAAATATCTGGTAGGAGAATCAGATCTCTGGTTGAAAAGACATTTCAGATTCAAGGATCCTACTCACTTGTGCAAGGCAGTGTGACAGCAGGGCAGCAGAGTAGACGCTGAGACCCTACTGATGAAGTTGCCATGGAAGCAGCATGCTGCCAAGGCATATCTCCACCCTGTTTGTAGCTCTCACTACTGTGAATGAAAATTGCATAAGCACTTCAAAGGAGGAAGAGATCTCCTGAGGTTTTCTCTCCAACTTGTTTTCCAAAATCTAAATGACTGTCTCATTGTTTCATTATGGCATGTTTTAGCTGAAAACTAGATCATTTCATCTGTTTATTCTTTAGCAAAATGTGTTCATATTCATTTCTGGAAATTAAATCTGTTGAAATATATCTAAGTTGAAAACAGCCTTTGCCAGTCCAAAGTATGCTAGGACCAGCAGTTACTGCATGTTGTTAGCACCTCAGAAGTCAGCAAGACCTGTAACTGGCAGTTTGACTCCAATACTGCAAGACAAAGATCCACTAACAAGCAGGAAATTGAGGTCTTCCTGCCTGTTTCAGCAAAGTCCATGATGGCATAACCACACTGCTCTCTGACTCTTCCCAAAATAAGATGGAGGCATATTAGCAGGACTGCAACAGCAAATTTCACATCTAATCATTCGCAGAGGGTATGTAATACCCACATTTAATTCCTCTGTCTTGTCTTTCACATTTGCTTTTGAGCAATACAACTGTAAAATGTTTGTGGATCTGTGTTTTATATTCTTTCTAGTGAACGGAAAAAGCATATGAGAACCCAGATGGAGAGAGTTTTGGTCTGTCAGATCCGCACAATTTTAAGAATACACTCTAAGAGATCATATTCTTATATATATAGAGGAGAGTTTCACCTCCTGAGCATGTAACAGAACTAAACTTACGTATAGGTACATATCAATAAATACACATGAATTAATACTACAGCTATAACATATTTGCTAGAGTCCTTTATAAGGTATTAAAATCTCCACTGGTAGATAAAACCAAGTATTTGGACGTATTCAGTGGGACTAAGGATAATCACAACCTTCTCCACTGTTCTTCTTCCTTCCAATATCCTTTACCTAACAAGCACTGACTTATTTTTCCCTGTGAATAAAACAACACTCTACAAAAACAAACATTCACTATTAGGCTTCATGTCAGAGGAAGGGAAATCATTACAAAGAAATAACAATTCGGGGAAGAGGTTAATTACCTGATTTCATATACTACTAGAAAGAGTTCAGATGCTACAGTAAAAATAGCACAGATTCCTCTTATTTGTATGTTTTATTTCTAAATTCATATTTCATCAAATATCCTGCCAAGATTCAGTCTGAGCAGAAAACCTTTTGGCAAGGTTATATGAAATAAATTGCGAGAGTCTTAAAATTAATATCGTTTTGGAATTATTATTTTTTGCACGTACCAAAAGAAAAAGAAAAAGGCTTTCAGAATTAGTCCTTACAGCGAGATCTTTTACTCCGTGCTAATGAACGATTGCGAGCCCCTGTGCTTTCACCCACATCCAGAGCAAATGTTAACTTAATGTTAAGTTAAAAGACGCGGTCCGGCCTAGCTGCTGAGTAACTATAGCTGCTTCTTGCGGGCCAAGAGCACCGAAGGAGTAGGTGTTACAGGATGAATTGCTGCTTAGTCCCTTTCATCGGCAGCTCTCTCCACAGCCAGAGGACTGTATTTTAAACCCCACGTGCTCCACTTCGCCTGAGACCTTTGAACAGCACTTGGCACCGCAATCGTGCTTTAGCGTTGCGTGTGCCAGGTTTTTCTCTTGACGCAGGGAACAACAGGACAACATGGACTGATTCCTGTTAACTCCAGGTGGGACATCTCGGCCAGAGCCCACAAGCCGTCGGGAACCCTCAGCTCACATAAACATCAGCTGTGCTTCCCAAGGGCTGCTCAGCGATTCGGCTGTCCGGAAAACTCAGGAATTCAGCTATCAAGGATCACTTCAGCATTTTAGTTTGTACAACACAGTTTTTTATGAGGAAAAAAATGCATAGCATTGTTATTGGTTGCTTTAGGACAGAACATACGTGTCACAGGCACTCACTTGAGAAGGAGGATTATGTTGAACGTTAAATACATGGAAACCTGCTTGGGTTCCTATCTGTCTCTAAGCTTTAAGCTAAGCCAAAAGGCTGATGAGCAGAACGTTTTGTGTGCGCTTAGACTGTGAGTCATGATTTGTGTTTGTGGAAAATGGACCTACAACCACGCTACCTTCTTCCAGATGTCTATGGCTAGCCCTCCGCCTCATGTAATCTTCCTCTACACTTTCAGCCGTAGTTTCACCTGATATCCCAGGTTGTGGTCTACTGCACTACACACGTGTATTGTACATGTTCCCCCTGCTAGCTCAGCTGAGATGGTAATGTTTTAACCTCAGCAAGATCTGTCAGAGCAGTAAATTACATCTTTGTCCTTTTGTTCCCAGCCTATATTTTTTCCCAAATGTCTTATTAGGCAATGAGGTATCCAGAGACATCAGTTTGCCTGAAGTCTCCAGATTCTGTCATGATATTAGTGATCAGTCTTCCAACTTCTTTGAGGGTTATATCTAACAGCGGAAATTGCTGGCCTTTTTGTTCCTTTTTTTTTTTTTCCTTTATGAAATTTCCTGTTTTCCTTAATCTGATGCCTTATGAAAACACTCAGCTCTTGACTCTAACTTTCCCCTCAAGTGAGGTAGTAGATTTTGTATACAGACAAGTTAAGCAGGAGGCTCAACCGAGCCACCACCCTCATACCTCAAGCATAAGCTGATAGCCAGGAAAAATTACAGGTGACCAGTAATATAAGGAGATAATCCAGCATTCATAATGCACTTTGTTTCTGTATGTTCTGATTTTTCTTTTATACTTGCTTGAAAACAAAACTCGGAACAAAACCAGTGTCTGGGAAATAAGTAAAGTGGAAATATTGAATTTAAAATCATCCCAGGGAACACATATTAAATATATTGTGAAATTAGATAAAAGAAAGCCCTTAGTTTGTAATATGCTTTATTTTTTTAGAGTTCTTGCTCAATCAGAGATTTTCAGCTGTCTAGCAAATCTCCTGTTCTTTTCCTCCCAAAATGAAGGTAGGTGCTGAGGTAACCATTTTACATGGATTTGAGCTTTTAATGCTAATGATTAACAAATCTGTCCTAGCAGAAGGTGCATGGTAGCTATTGCAAAAGCAATCTTGGCTGCTTGAATCTTCTAGTATTTCACACACACATCATATTTTCAAGTTAATTTCAAGCTTGCCGTAGGATTTGACAATGTCACTTACACAGCAAAAGGAGGTTCTTCGCTGCAAGGTTCTGTCAGCACTCAGCATTTCTCCCTTGGGCAGGGCAGCAATAGCCCAGAAGAGGAGAGAGGCGAAGTAGGAGAGGTTATGAAGGAGGCAGAGAAACACACAGGAGAGAAAGAATGAGCATAAAAAGCAACGAATGGGCACTTCACACTGGTAAAGAGAAGGGTAAACTTCCAGCTTCTATCATGGCAAAGTAAAGAAGAGATCCAAGCACTTGACATATGCCTGGCATTTCTTTGGGCAGAAGTGTCACTTATTTTTGTGAGATGAAGCACACAGCAGCATTCAAATCACTTCAGCTATAAATGAGCTTCTTTTGAGAGTCTGCTTTGTTTTTCCTGCAAATGGGGAGAGAATTTTCTTGCAGTGGAAAGGTTGCCACAGGGCTGGGGCGATCTGAGCATAGTTTGCAGAACTGCTGCAGATTCACTTTTGCCAATTCTGCTGATTGCAGCACAAGTCTCCTGGCTGGGGTTTCTTTCTTCCTCTTTCAGCTGCATCCCATGCAAATTTAACCTTTCTCAAACATGCAAAGCTGCTAGCACTCGCTGCCATGCAGAAAGCCACGCTGATTGAACCCTACAAGAGAAACCAAAAAAAAAAAAAAAAAAAAAAAAAAAGCAGCACACAGCAGATAATCCTGCAGGGCTGTTACTATACTATACACTGGAAAATGGGGACATTTTTGCTGACCACGTAACTCTTGCTCATTTCTGACAACTGCAGGCCACTGTATGTCAGCTGAACCTTTAGTTACCAAAACCAAGCATGACCATACCTCTCCTGAGAGCTGTGCTTCAGAAGCAAGCTGGACATGTCACTACCCAGAAAACCGAGAGAACTGTGTAAACAGCCAAGGTGTATGTCAAGGCACACGTTGTCTCCCGGTAGCCTGGCAACACGGCTGTGCACAGTGTGCTGAGAAGTGTCAAGCTCCTGATTTAAAAGCAAGATTAGATAGTCGTAGTAAGATCATGGCAGTAGAGAGGAAAGCAGCCTTTGACTGCCACAGGGCAGAGCAACATCATGGACAACCTAGCACTTGGGCCAGTAAGAGATGTGGTGGTAGGGGGTGTACGTATGTAGGTCCATGTCCCCTGGGCAGGCTGTGCCTGCTCTGAGGCTGCAGATTGCCATAACCCTTCAGGCTGCAGGTCTCCAGAGCTCTGGTACACTTTTGCTGTATACAAAACACTATCTTGCTGGTACCTCCTTGAACTGGTGTTGATGCTGTCTGTATAAGTCTTATGGAGCGTTTACCAGGTCACAGGAGACAAAGATTTTCTGTCTTGGTCAATCTGAGTAGTCTTAATTTGATTCCAAATTATCCCAAATAACATCAAAATGTGAAGGTGCTTCTTTGAAAGGCACTCAGCACCGCTTAAAGGAACTTGTTTAGGGAGTTTTTGCTTTTCTCCTTCTTTGGGCTGGCTTTTTCAGCAATATTGTGGACTGCCTGGTAAGTCCCAGGAAGCTGAACTGTGATTCTCATGCACAGGGCAGGGTTCAAAACCAGAAAAGACATCCACTTCATTTAAATAAGGCTTGGTTTCATCAATACTCAAAGCAAAAATCCCTGTGCTTCACAAAATAGTGGTTCAGGAATGGACACTGTTTACCACAGTACAAGTGTGTGCAAAAATTACTACGATCTTGGAATTATCATACTAAAGTCATGATCATTTTTGGTAACTATGAGTCAACTGATATTTGATGCAAGCCTGCAGATGTTCTCTCCAGCATGACCCCAGATTTCTATGAAGACAATTATTTTGGGACTGCATGAGTGCATTCTCCATTTTACACTTCTCATTCAAAGCCACTGTGTCCTGTGAGGCAGTGATGAGAGAAGGTGAATATATGCTGTCTCTGAAATAGATGGGCTGGACACTGTCCCTGATCATAGCTTCATGCACATATTTACACTAATGCAAAATGGAGATTAGATATAAATATTCTGGGGTATAGCTCAAAGCTTCAGGTCTTGTTTGCCTTCTCCCCCTCAACACTGCTGTCTTAGAAACTACGGCTACTGTAGCTAAACATAATCTCCCCTGGAACGGCATCACTGTGCATATCTCCAGGGCTGGAGACATGGGGCTTCTGCTGCATTATGCCAGGCAAAGTCTGTGTGGAAGGTAGATCAGCACAGGAATGTCATCACTATGGAAATGTGGATTTTCAGTCTCACAAAAGCCTTACTTTGGCTTTTGTAAGCTTGCATGAGGTTATTTAATAAACTGCACTGTTACAGCTTTCAGACCATTTTTAGTTTTTTATATTAATATTATATTGCTTGTGTTAATATTAATATATTGCTTTATATTAATATAGCTTGTGTTGCAACAGTACCTGGGAGCTATAGGGCTCCACTGGGGTAGGTCCTGCACAAATATAAAATAAAGAGACTGCCCCTAACTCCTCGTGCTCTATCCCTCTTTTATTATCCATGTGCCAGATAAGAAAATACCTAGAGAAAACAGACTGGGAGTGCAAACAAAGACATAGTGAAAAACTAACCCCCAACTTCTTGCCTAAAGTGGTGTGAAGCAGTCTTAAGGTTAATGCAAGCCAGCCCTGTGGCTCTGTAATATGTCTGGTATTGCTTTCAATAAAGTAAAAATTGCTTGCAAGAGGGAACAAGCAGAGGAGAATCAAAGTGGAAATGAGAAGGGGAAAACTGAGAACAGCAAGACAAAAGAAAAAAAAAACAGATGGAAGGGAGAGAAAAAAAGGAGTTGTTGGTTTAAAATTTTTAAGGCCAGATATCACTGTGGCATGTGACTCTCTACCTATTGGCAGAAAATTACTTGTATAAAACATAACTTTTGCCTCTGTTTATGAAAAGGCAAATGCAAATAAGGCAGAGGAGGTCTGGTTCAGCTTGGGTAGTACATCTGGTTTGGGGTGATTAAGACATCTGTTGTAGCATAGATATGCAAAGGATAGCATCACGTCCCCCTGCTCTGGATGTGGTACCACTTATACCTGCATGAACTGGCATGCCTTCGGCGTGAGCTGGAAATGAGTCTCGAATTTGCTCCATGACTGCCCTGCCAAACTATTAACACTGCTGATTTTAACAGATAGGCTTCGTGCTTTGGTGCTGTATTTCATGTTTATGACGACTTAAGTTATAGCAGAACACATTCGTCTCCTGTTAATCATCTCATATCAGTCCAATACAGGTGCTTAAATTCATTGTATCACAAGACAATTTGCTCTTCAGTCTCTTTAAACAAATAAAATAATCAGACTATTGAATAACAGAATCAAAAAGCCTAGTGATGGGCCATATATTACTATGTTTTCCTTAGGTTCCCCACGTGGGAAATATTAGAAGCAGAAAGAAAGAGTATCCTTCAAAAGGCAATTCAAAGTAGGAGTATAAATTAGACTCCTTAAAGTACTCTTATTTTATATACATATCTCCTTATTATTCTTGCAGAACTGTGGGGCAGGAGGTGTGCCCCCCAAGTCACTGAGCTCAGTCTGGACCATGACAAACACCACATCACACGATTAAAATGTTTTAGGTTCTTTCCCTTGCTTGGGATAGGAAGCTTTTTCTAATTTCCAAACTGAATTTTGACCTGGCCAGTATGTGCCCATCCGCTCTGCCAGCAGTAATTTGGGTTTCAGATTACACACATGCCTTCCTCTCTGGTGTCATCTCCAGCTGATTCATTTACAGCCAGCAACGATATGCATGCATTTCACAATAGCCTGGATATAAGAAGTGAATGACAGAGTTGATAATAAAGTTCTTTATTTCCTTTAAAACGAGACAACCAAAATGCACTTGCAAAACATGTGATTTGGGCCGAAATCTGATTACATCTATATTTCAAATGAGTTGAGAAACAACTTCAGATAAAAGCTTTTAAACTTCATATACAAGGCAGTGAAAGATGAGTCCAAGACAGAGTTCATTTTTTTAATTTAATTTAATTTAATTTAAACTTAGTTTAGTTTAGTTTAGTTTGGTTTAGTTTTTTGGCCTTGGTATCAAAGGAGTGAAAAGCAAGCAGAGACTAAAGCCACTGATAAACAGGAAGGCAATTATAGAAAGTTTTTGGAAGATGGTATTACCATTCTTCCTGACAACCTTCAGGTCTGATGGAAAAATGAAACATTAGGGCTTCGCAGGATTTCAGGAAAAATGTTACAAACTGACAAACTCTTGACATAATTTAAAATGTATCGTTTGTATAACTCACAAGGCAACTTGGAGGAACAAGCAAAGAAATAAAAGTAAAAAATGAAAAAAATACAGAAAGCATCTAGTGTTTGTTTTCAAAATTCAGGGTGGAAAAGCAATAACGAATCTCTGGTGCAGCCACATGGTTCTTCAGTACACAGAAAATTTAACTGGTATTTGGCTTGAGATCACATCACAGTTCAATACGCATACTCACTCAGTGTGTTTTAAAACAAGGTAAGAGTTCAGCTGAGAAACAGGCAATAATATTAGAAAGAATGCTGCATGCCCAGCAATGTCATAATTGCAAATGCTCTTCGTTTTCCATTCGTTCTCAGATCGGGAAGTACAGTGCCACGAGCCTCTTGCAGTCTGGAGGCAGCAATACATAGCAATAAAATGCGAAGTGCTGGCATTTGACTGGGAGTTTACTGTGCTTATTCCTAATTCAGCAGCAATACATAGCAATAAAATGCAAAGTGCTGGCATTTGACTGGGAGTTTACCTTGCTTATTCCTAATTCAGCAGTTGATAAAGCACAGCAGCGGCTTGCGGGTGCCATCAGCTCACTAAATGATAACAGAGTGTAAAGGTTTGTGGCACAGTGAAAACATCTTTCCACCTGCCAAGTAAATGTGCTCCACAAGCCGTAACACTCCTGCTACACTGGAGGAATCTTTGTCACCAAGGGAAGCAAGCAGCAGTGACTGATTCCTGGGTGATACAAGTTCCCAGAAATTGTATGACTGCATGTGCCGAGCTCCTGTGCGGTAGGACTAACCTTTACATCACCATGATTGAGACAGGGCTTTACTTCATTGCACAAAACCAGTTTGATTTCATAATCAATCAGCACCAGGCCATTGAGGCCTGCTTCAGAGCTGGGGCAGGTATCCCAGCTTTACTGAGGGCAGGCTTCTTTATCTGAAATAGGCAGATCTTTGTGCAAAACAGTGCTTTTAGTAAACTGCTGACTTGCACCTCAGAATAAGAAAACATGCCAGAAGCCTGGGAGAAGTGGGTTAGATCATGAATAAATTAGTCCTAATATGGAGTGCAACTAAGCATTATAACAAATCCACTGCTGTGACTGCAGTGAAAGAGATGCTGCTGTCCCTGCTTCTTCAGCTCCTGCCTTCTCCTCTTCTGCCTGCCTTCAGCTCCAGCGACCATCTAGCTGTAGGCTCAGCGGTGCAGGGAGCTGATACAACGGAAAGTTAGTCCTTTTTTGGGGGGGAGTGTATCAGTTTTTAGCCTGATCAGTGTGCTCACTTGTCAGTGCTCACATGCTCAGTCTCTAGATCTGATGCCAGGAAAGCAACAAGAGCACTCCACCGAGCCTGGAGGAAGAGGAAGAAAGAGGCAGAGCAGGGCTGTTCCTTGCACCGGCAGTCTGCAATTATATTAGCTAACGCATAAAATCAGACTGCAAACACACACTGTGGAAGTGAAATGGGTTAGCACCTTGACTATTTACCTATTTGAAAGTCGACTGGAAAGTCTCAATATCAGAGATTTCATTGTTTTTCTTTCATTATTTTGTTTGATTTAAGATGATACAGTTCTATTGCTGTCAGAATTACTACTTTTCATAGCCATCCAGTTTCTCAGCTGACATACACACACATCAACTTGCGGGACATATAAGACACTCCAGATTAATTTAGCTTTTCTGTCTTCTTTTTCCTAACTCTTAGCAGTGAAAATAATAGTACTTACCCACTGGAGTGTGTGGATAATTAATTATTTCAGTTTTGTAAAACCCTTTGAAGATTAAAGTGTTTGTACATATCAAGCACTTGGACTGAAAAGCTGTTCGTATGAGATGTGCTGGTTCTGAAAAATGGCATTTGTCTTCAGTGAAGGCAACTCTGAGAAAGTCATTTGAATTTTACCTCCTTTTACAGAATCATGGGGTTGGGAAGATCTCCAAGAGGTCCTCCCTGTTCTCCGGCCCAGGATCACCTGTGCCTGTCATTCCCCACAGATGTTTGTTCATCCTTTTTTCCAGGGTCTCCAAAGACCCAATTCCAGATTCGTCAACGTCTACAGGAGATCTGTGCCTGGTCTCCTTTATCATTAGAAATGCTTTCCTGATGTCTAAGCTATTATTTCTGTTTTTAGTACAGGCATGTCCTCCAGTATAGGCTGCATGTGCTCACGGGGAGATTCTTCTGATTCTACGCAACTCAAGATATATTCTTCTGGGAGTGGGCTGCCCCAAGCTGGACCCAGTCATCCAGCTGAGACCTTGTTAAGGCTTTGATATATTCCATATTCTATAGATTTAAATACCTGAAGGAATGAAGACATGAAGCTTGGATTTCGCTATATTAAAACTTACTGAGCTCCAGGCAGCTTTGGAGATAATGGAATTTTCATGTTGCTTTAATTGCAGCAATATTTCCTGTTATACTGTCCTACTTGTAACATTAGCTGGATATTTTAATAGTGGCTTAATTAAAATGAAATTAGCATTGTTATTTTAATAGTCATTACAATAACTAAAGCAAAAGTTTCAAGGAAGCCTCCACCTGATTTTCCCAACTTTGCAACAATAGCACAAATTCAACATTGCTTAAATCAAACAATGATTTTCCAGGAACAAGGGGAACACACACACAGACACACAGGCTGCTTCGTAAATTATTCTGTGTATCATCTTTCAGAAAATAATGGCAGAAGTAATAAACCATCAAGGGACAAAAGCCAGACAAACTGACTGAAAGGTGATATTTACACTTCTCTCCTGGGATCAGATTCCACTAACGTCTGTCCTTGCAGTGGTGTGCCAGAAAGCCCAACCTCCACTGACCGCTTCCACAACGTGGTGCTTGAGCTGGTTTGGAGGTGTGCAAAGGCCCAGCTCAGTGAATTCACCCAAGTTAAAAATATCCCAACTCCCTTCTTTCCTCCCCCCCTCCTTCTCCCTCACCCCTCCTTTTTTTTGCATTTTTTTTAATTCAGCTATGTCAGTTTCCCATTGCATGTTCCTACGTTGCCCTGCAGACAGTTTTGTTAGCATACTCAGGAGGATGGCCCGTTAAGACCTTGGGGAGAGGAATGACGTTTCTGGTCAGGGAACCCACCAGATCATTAAGTTACAGGCTCAGGCTGTGCTAAAATTCCACCTCAGTACTATTTACTACTGATACGATTATTATTATTTAGGCTTTGGACAGCGGTAGCACTTTAGAAAGCTACCTTTTTGACCAGTAGGGACAAAACAGATCTTCTGAAAAGATTTCAGGAAATACATTTACTGTTTCTAAAAGGAATCTTTTGAGTATAGATCTTCCATATTTATGTTGTTGTTGATTATTAATTCCTGCTTCAGAATAAAACATTGTCTCAGAAAAAAAAAAAAAAAAAATCTTCCTGGAAAACACTAGTTCTTTCCCGGCCAGCTGCAACCTTCAGTCATGTATTTAGACCTCTTGGGCAAAATGCCCTACACAGAGCTGAAAGACAGAGATAGCCTCAAAGTGTATGTAATTTAGATAAATACCACAACAAAGTCAAAACAACAACTTGCTAATGTTGTCAGTGCACACAAGTGGTGATGAATTCCCTATTTACGTCTCCCACATACACACTTGAGAAATCATCCTGATAGCTTTGTTCACAAAATTAATTCCCATAATTGCTAGCAACAGTTTGAGTTGTTTCAGACAGCAAGTGTCTTTGCTTAAACTAGGATTTTAAAGGTGTAACAAATACATCTTACCTACCTTCTTGTCGAAAACATCCAAAAGCAAGGCTCTGTAGTAAACAAGACGAGTTCAATTATGCATAAACGCATAGAGTGCTAAGCCAGTTTAAGCACCCTGCAGTAAAAGCACTGGTTAAAATTTATAGTGAGATAATGACCATGCATGAATTAATGCTCTGGAAAATAAGTCTTTGACTATAGCTCTTCACTTTTTACAGGCATGTAATTATCACATTGCTCTTGCAGGGAACTATTCACAGAACACCACCACGCTCAGTTAGGAGATAATATCAGATCCTACACAGGACCAGAAAAATGCCAGCATTCTTGCATCTTTCCAAATTAGGCAAAAGAAAATACAGTCTCAATCTCACATTATGTTTAGGCTCTGTATTTGTTACAATTATTTCCATTACATTGTGCTAACAGCTTCAGTAACAGCAGGGGTGATGTGCTGTTGTGGGCAGTACAGTTAATAGGGAGATACTAGTTTTTATTAGACAGAAATATCTGAAATAATTGGTAGGCTTTCATGCACAAGGACCTCTTTTCGGTTTTGTTTTCCTTAAAATCATCTTCTTGTGAAGCACTCCAGGTATGTAATCTTTGTCTTCTCTCCTTTAAAGTTGTGGATGGATTGGTACTCAGGTCATAGTTAGCTCACAAACTGGGGAACTGGCAATCGCTTTTTTTTTCCCTAAACGTTATTTTTAGCCAGCAGATGTTTTCCTCACTCTCACATCCCATCCCCATACAGTCATATAAAACTTCTACTTGCGCAGTCCAGTGGTGGATCACTGAGCAGGACTGAGACAGGCAGAAGTAAATGTTGAATTTAGCGTTATTGTCAAATTCTCATTGTAAGTATTCAGCACGCGGTAAGCTAATCTAAAAATATATTGTCGCGGAAATAAAATCTCTGTTCTTCCCAATGCAATTGCTCCTGGCTAGGTGGCTCCCTTCAGTTAGCTATGGTGACTGCTGGAGCCTTTCTTGAGCTGATTGAACTCAACTCAGTAAAAAGCTATTCACTTTTTCTTTTTTGGAGGTTTTGGAGTCTTTATTTTTGGCTTTGTTTTTTTATCAGGATAGTAATTTCACTTGCATTACAAAAGAAACCAGTGACTACCAAAGCTATGACAAGATTGTTTCCCTCTTGGAAACAAGAAGCTATTAAATTGACCTGATCCCTCCTGTGTAACTTTGCCCTCAGTCTCACAAGTTTTGTAAAACAGTTGTAAAACTCAGTTCAAGGAGGTGAAATAATTGATTTGATACTGTTTCTGTTTCAGAGGAACAGGTACCGTGAGTGAAATGATCAAACGTAAGTCTGTCACCGAACAAAGAAAATGTCCCATCCTAAATGTGCAGTGGTGCTAATTTAAGGTCGTATTTCACTGCTGAAAATAGGTATGTCAGAGTGTGTGAGAAGAGGAGGCTTTTTACAAGGAAATAATTAACTCAGAATTACTATTGGAGATAAGGTAAAGGGAATTTTTACCTTGCCCAAACAGGCAGAATGAACTGCAGCTGAAGGGGGATGTTCAGTTCTAGCACAGGATTGAACTCAACAGGCTAGACTGAATTTGAACTACTCTCAGCAAGGATTTTACAACCAAATTATGTAAAATTTGTTATTTGCACTATCTGCAAGAATCTATTGTGACTGAAGCAATTAAAATGAAACCAACATGTTTTTGAGCAAATGACTGAGGGCAGTGACTATAAACTGAAATTGAAAATTGAAGTTCAAAGCGCAGTCCACATGTGCACAGGCAGGAATATCCAGCTAGAGTAATGGGGAAGAGATGAAGATACCACAAACATTTTCTGTTTCTGCATATAAAATATGAAAAACTGAAAGACATATATTTTTCCTCAGATTGCTGGGAATTTTAGATTTGCTTTTGGAGAACAGAGAACTAAAACAGCCTTGCTGGCAGAAGAACAGCAAAACAGGATCATACTGTGTAGGCACCTCTGATTAGACAGGCTTGATCAGAAACGGTGAGGCACAGGCATTCCTATTGCAAGTCCAGCAAAATGTAGCCACAGTTGGGGAAATAAATAAAAAAAAAGGTAAACCCTAGAGTTTTTTTTTGTTTGTTTTTTTTAATGTCCATAATGACATTGTTGGTCAATGCAGTCTCACTGAAGTAAAACAGCATTAGTGTTCTTGCCTGTAACACAGTGGAAATTTCACTTACTCTACTCTATCAAGTTAAAGCTTCAAAATACTCTGAAGCCTGTTCCAAAACAAATGAAATATACTTTTGTGTCTTGCTCTGAGCAAGAGCATATATTAGCTGGTTGTTCCAATGTTCAGCAGGATGATGTAAAACTAATCCCTCACTGAAAGTTTGAGAAGGAATAAAAGCAAAGTGGTGTCCCTAAGTTAACCTATCATTTAAAATTGTTCAAAATTACAGATGTATTTCCAATCTTTTGAATTAAATCAGTATAAAATCATTTTAGGACACTTCTAGTTTACACCTGGTTTAGCTCAGAAGTGAGGTAAAACTAAGCTTTTGAAGTCAAAATATGAGACTCACCAGTTTAACAAATTTACTTAAAATTCATATCTAGTTAAACTAGTGCATTATTTTCACAACCAATACTTTACTATATGTACTATATGTACTATTTGTTCTATTTGTTCCCTTGAACTTTTTTTTTTTTTTTTTACTTTCTTGTTTGCATATATTATTTTGGAGTTGTGAAAGTATGCACATTTTGAATCTGGAGACACAGTGAAACAACCACTTCCTGTGCCCACTCAGTCATGCACTGGCTTGCACTTAAGAGGCTCATGCTCTTAATCATGTCGGTGGAAACGTCTCTCCCCTGTACCACCACCCATCTTGTGCAAACAAGGATAACATCCAAGATCTTGCATGGCACTAAGGCTTCTGCCTTCTGGGCAAATTCTGTCTCTTATCCAGGAAGTGGCCTGGGGGTGACCGCCACTTTGTACAGGGGGTTGCAGCCGGTCCTGTGCAGAACCGGCCCCATGTGGTTTTCCAGCCACAACCAGCAGCTTCTGTGGAAACTCTGAGTCACTTTGAACTGCCTATACCCACAATGAAACAGACATTTCATCTTCCCCAGCTGCAAGGCGCTCGCCTAAAATAATATAAGGTGACCAACCCCCACCCGCCTGCCCTTCGTTAAGGCTGATTTCTGTGGGTACGGAGGCAGGTCTGTGGCTGTTTTAGCAGGCTAGAGGCTCTGGGGATACCCGTGGGGAGAGGGCTGTCCTCTGTAGGACACCTTGGCGAAGACAACACCCTTTAGAGGGGATGCACCCTGGAAGAGAGGATGCCCTTGCAAAGAAGGATGCCCTCTGGGGACGAGGATACTCTTCAGAGGAAGATGCTGTGAGGAGGAAGATGTCCTTTGGATGGGGGTGCTCTTTGGGAAGAAGGATGCTCTGGGGGAGAATGTTCTCGGGAAGGAGGGTATCTTTTTGCAGGAGGATACCATTTGGAGAAGAGGATGCCCTTCAAGGAGGACACCTTTTGTGGAGGTAAACATCTTGGAAAGGAGGACAGCCTTGGAGAGGTCGAAGCCCTCCAGAAGAAGATGCCCTTTGGAGAGGAAGACACCCTGTGGGGACGGGGGTCAGACCGCCTTTGCCAAGGGAGGATGTTCATGCGAGCTGGGTGCCACTGGCTTATGACCCATCCCCGTGTTTCCCTCCTCAGGGGGGACACAGCTGCTCACGCTGGGGATCTTGCCCCAACCCTGCCAGAACTGTAGACACACAGGCAGACAGACACACGCAGAGGATGCAGCCTTGCACGCCCTCCCCACGCCGGGGGCAGCCACAGCACCGCCAGGCCCGCCGCCGCCGGCCCGGAGCACAACAGCCGGCCCGCGGCGGGCGGGAACACGGCAGAGCAAACCGGATCCCGCCGGCCCCGGCCGGGCGGCGGCGGTTCGCGGGGCGGCTGGAGGGGCGGGGCGGGGTGGTGAGGGGGCGGGGCGGGGTGGTGAGGGGGCGGGGCTGGGCGGCTAGAGGGGCGGGGCTGGGCGGCTAGAGGGGCGGGGCGGGGTGGTGAGGGGGCGGGGCTAAACTGTGGGAGGCGGGGCGAGGCCTGCCCGCCCCGGGGCCTGCGCTCGCGCCCCATTTCCGCGGCGGTTGGCGGCGCGGCGCCATGGGGCGGTGGGTGCTGGCGGCCGCGGCGCTGGCGGCGCTGCTCGGGGCGCTGCGGGCCGACACGCCGGCCAACTGCTCCTTCGCCGACCTGCAGGGCACCTGGGAGCTGCGCGTCTGGCGGGGCAACGCCGCCCGCGGCCGCCACAGCAACTGCTCGCAGCCGGGTGAGCGCCGCCGCCGGGGCGGGGAGCGGCGCGGAGGGGGCCCGGCGCCGGAGGCCGGGGGCGAGGGCGCTGGCGCCCGCTGAGGACGGAGGGAAGGGTTGGGCCGCTGGGCCGGCGCCGCTGTGGCTCCCGGGCGCCCTTCCTCCCAGCTCCGTGCCCTCCTGGCCCGGCCGCTCCTGGAAGTCGGTCTGCGGCGTCGTTCTTGGGCAGGCTCTAGGCTAACACCTCGGTGTAACTTCTGGGGTGTTACCGGCTGTGAGAGCTTGTCCAGTGAGCCTGAGAGCACCGAGAAGTAGCGACAGCGCTTCCTTTGAAGGGGTGGTGGCAATGAGGAGCTCTTCTCTCGTTATTACCTGATAGCGTTATTTAAAAATGATCAGTACTTTGCTTTTTTTCCTGAATCGTCTGCTTTTAATTTGCTCAGACGAGGCAGGAGGCCGTGCTGGAGTTGGCGCCAGTGGCAGAGTTTCTTTCCAGCACCTGAGCCCAGATTTTTATGGGGAGGATCCTGTCAGTGCAAGCGAGGGGACTGAGTAACACAGCATCCAAGTCGGGGTAGCTGTACAGCAAGCTGCATTTAAATAAGCTGCTGTAACAGCTGCTCAGTGCTGCTGCTGTTGCTAACTCAATGTATAAATACTCTCCAGCAGTGGAAATATAAACATGTAGTACCACTGACAGGTAAGTGAAGCCCCTGGAGTGCATTGGCTTGCTGTCTTTTACAAGGAATTTTATCCAGAAAGTATGTGTTATCCTCTTTGAATAAAATAAATGTTATGGTATGCTTTGTGCTCATTTTTTCTTATTTTTAACTATTCCATGCAACAGTTTTGTTTTGCCTATTCCTTTTATAGGAACTGTGGAAAGAAAAGTGGTTGTGAGTCTTCAGAAATTAGACGTGGCTCAGGATAGCCTAGGCAATTATGGCTTCTTCACTCTGATTTACAATCAAGGCTTTGAGCTTGTGATAAATGACTACAAATGGTTTGCCTTTTTTAAGGTAAGTTAACTTAGTGTTTTCTAGCATCACTGACCCTTACGAAAAGGGCCTGTACTCGAGCTTCTCCTTAATCACTAAAAACCATAGTAGAATGGACACTTGGTTTTCCTTGACTGTATCATTGGCCTGGCTATCCAAACAAGTGATTTAATTAATATACAGAAATAGTTGTCACTGACTGGGTAGGGAGAAGAGGGACTGAAGAAGTATTTATATTTCACATCCAGCATGTTCTGAGGAATGTCATAAATGCCGCTGCCTTGCATACTGGCTATGCTTAGAGTGGTTGAACGCCTTTATGAAGCTAACTTTCCCAATGACCTGAGAAAAATATATTTTTCATTTTTCTTCTTGATGTCTTAGACCCAATTGAAACATTACTGCAAATCTTGTTTTGAGTAATTTAATTTATAATGACGAAGATGTTGTATTTAGTAGTGTTTTAAGCCTGTCTGGTAAAGATATAGAAGGTAATGCTAGGTTTTGCTTGTTTTTTTATCTTTCCTAAAAGCTGTTCTCAGTTACAGGAAAATCTTTTAACTGTAGAGAGGCCATCTACTCTCCTCACTAGAGATTTTCTGAGAGCTCTAAGTCTTATGCCAAAAAACTTCGTAAATCTTTAAGAAATCTTCCTGCCACTAAAATTATTTCTTTTGGGGGAGGAGGGGGAGTAATACTGTATTTTCCAATACTTATTCATGACTTCAGACCAAGTTGAAGTCAGTGCTGATAGTCACTGGCGGACAGGAGTATCTCCCTTTTGCCAAGAAGAGACTGCTTATAGACATTCAGCTGGCCTTACAGGAGGTCTGGAACCTGAGGGAACTGTTATGATGAGCTGTGTTGTTCACTGCTGCATGCTGTGCTATTCAGGTGATGAAAGGGGCATTATTAACCTGGAAGGAGGCTTGAAGCTACCGCTGCAGGGTGATTTTGCTATTTGGGAGGGAGACGTATTTTGTGTGGCAAGGCTGTTCAGACCTCAGCAGGGACTGTGAACACATACTTCTCTATTTGTTTTGTGACCTGATCTTGCATTTGTTTCGGATGACCTGGTGGTGGTCAGACTTTGTCCAAGTGTAAAATCTGAGCCTTCTCTAGGGGCAAGGGAAGTGATGAAATGACTCTTCCTTCAAACTAGCTTTCTGTGAGTCACAGCAACTATTTTCAAATTGATGTTTTCATATGTTAACAAAAGCAAACAACCACTCTACCAGGAAATTGCTAGCTGTTACTGAATAGGAATGATATTGTATGAAGATCTTGACTTCACCCCAGCTTCCTCCTGGCCTGTTGGAGCTCATCAAGTCAAAGGAAAAGGGCATCATAGGTTGTCATTCTACAAGACTAACAGTGGTTGCTTATGTGCGCTTAGCACAGAAAACTTTTAACTTAAGAGTTCTTCTGCAAGGTAGTGACACTGAATTGTCATTGTGGGCATTCCTCATGGGATCAACAAAGGATGCAATGAAAACTCTGCACATGCTCAAAACTACTCTAGCTAGGAAGTCTTGTCTCTAAAGTTTCTCAAGCTGAGACACCTCTGTGAGCTCCTCTACGAGGGAGAGCTTTTGTCAAGAGCTGTGATAAATTGCTGCCTCTCTGAGGGTAGCCAAGCACTACATATTTTAGTGTTCTCTATGTTCTATGCCTTGTGTGCTAGCTCTGGAAGGTAGACATGAGCAAAAGTCACTGCTGTACTTGGACTCATCTTAGGAGAAAGATAACTGAACCAACATGTTGGGAATCCCCAGGTTGATATTTTACACTGAAATGCAAAGTTGCTTCACAAGCCAATAAGTTGAGCAGTTGAGGCAGATTTTGATTATCAGATTAAATCTTGAATGCAAGGAATTTAATTATAGAAATGGCAAGTAGCTTACTCCAGAACGTAGAGTTGTTTGACACTATATTAAAGATAGTTCAGAGGCCCTGCAGGCTATACTACTGACATGCATCTGTTGTGAAATTAATCCGTGGAGGTTCAGTGCTGTCTAAGACTGATAAGCACTGATCTCTTTACCAGTATTCATAAGTACAGAGAAATGCATTGATATGCAAGAGTATTATTTAATAATATACCAAAACTGCATCATAGAATAATACATTTTGGAGAAAACTTCTGGAGATCATCTAATGCAATTTACCACTCAAAACAGAGTGAGTCAAATATATGCCTGAGCTGCAGAAATGCAGGATACCTTGCTTGTCACTGTCATGGATGTCATGAAATCCTCCTCATTTTCAGGTAAATGGATTCATCGTTAGTTTTGCAGTTGATATTGAAAAACATCAAGCTTGTTTAGCTCACAGATTAGTAGCAGGGATTCCATCAACAAGGCATGTTTGAATTAAAGGCATCTTTCCTTAAAGATCACAGCAAGGATTACAGCCCGAGTCAGTTATCTTCTGTAAAGTCTCTCACTTTTACTTGTGCTGTAAAGGAGATCACAGATTATGAAGTTGCAAGTATAATGGCTGAGAAGCACAAGGAAATGTTCCAGCACTCAGTATATGCCTTCACCCTACCCCCACTCTGCAAACAGCTAGTTGACTTTGTTAGGCAAGAATTTGCAATGCTGTTCATCTGTAAAACAGTTTATTTCACAACACTCATAGAGGGAAAGAAATGATTCCTTATAAACTGCCTGGCCTTGTGACGTGTTTAAATATGCACATCAGTTTGCTTGTAGTCCAGTAAATACTGGGTTACATTTGAAACTGAACTACAAAATACATAGTCCTAACATAAACTGTCAATGTGGTTCCCTCAGAACCAAATGCCATAAGCACTGTTCTAGGACCTGTTCCACTGTCGTCTTCTATAAACATTCTTGGGGGGGGGGGGGAAATCATGCATTCATCTCAATGCATGCTTCAGAGGATTTTTGAAGAACTATTGATAGCCTGTTGTCTAATATACTTAAAGGTGGAATTGGTAGGAGTAATTTCCTTATAGCAGACTTCATATGCTTAGTGTTGGTCATAATCTAGAAGCCCTTGGAGTAGAATAGGGTGAACAAGAATTCTAATTAGAAAGGGCTCTATGTATGCTCGCCTGGAAAATGAGCAAGAAGAAAACACAAAAGCAGGCTTACAGAATCTTGCATAGCCTAAAGTGCTGTTTAGTATGTCGAAAGTCGTTAAAGAATGTTTCTCTGGAATTCATGGAAAGGAAGAATTATCATCTCTGCCAGCACCGTCCAGGTGAGGTAAGCATGAAGGTACTGAACTAATATTTCATATGGAGACATTGACTATCATATTGCTACTTCTTGAAGTCCTTAATATTACTCTGAAATAATTTTCCTGTGTGAACACTGAATTTTGGCTTGTCAGGAAGGTATTCATTGCTCAAGCTGCCACTCATAAATTTCCAATTCTGTTTATGTTGCACTAAGGGTAAATTATGTGGCTAAAACTTCATCATACTGTCAGGGCACAAGAACATCCTGATTTACCTACTATGATGCTTTAACACTTTCTTCAGACACTGCAACTGAACAGAAGCAAAGCTGCTAGGCTAAATGAACAGGAGTATTTTAGACAATATAATAGTTTCTGTGCTCCCAGTGTAAAGGGTCAACTGATACTAACTGAACTGGCAATATATTTTTTTTTAAAGAATCAGGGTATTGATTACTAATACGAATGCTGTGGGCTTGTCTAAACTGTGGCTTTAACAGAGTCACTGTGCTTTGTGGATGTAGATAGAGCCTGTTTGATCAAAAAAAAAAAAAAAAGTTGAAATCTGGATTAATAGTCTTTGGTTCCTGCAACTTACTTACCAGTCACTCACTGAAATTTTCTTAGGACCTCACTGACTTTACAAGTTACTTGTTCTTACACCTGGGGACTTGGGAAAATGACTTCCTGTACCAAAGAAATGGATTGGGTGAGCTTGTTGATAGGGTTTTTTTTTCCTCCTAAGTTTGCTTTAATAATGTGAATAATCCCTATCAGTTTGTTTATCTGTAATTGCTTTTTAACATAGACTTGTCTCTCGGTTCCAGAAGTCCAATACAGTATCCTACTTTATGCTTACATTGCTGTTGCCTATAACAAGTACTGTAACAAGGCTGTAATAAGTACTCTGCTCAGTGTTTGGTTTGCATCCCTAAAAAACAACCTGGTTGCTGTTTGCCAGCTTGCTCCTGCTCCTTATTTACTGTGTGCCACCTAAATATCACTAGATTATATGTGGGTATAAATCAAGTATACTGACTGTTGGCAGGAGCTTGAGTGTTTGAGAGACATGGAGCTACCGGACAGAGTCCAGCGTAGGGCTACAAAGATGATCAGAGGGCTGGAGCATCTGCCCTATGAGAAACGGCTGTGAGAACCAGGCCTGTTCAGCCTGAGGAAGAGAAGACTGAGGGGGGATCTTATCAATGAGTACCTGAAGGGAGGGTGTCAAGGGGACGGGGACAAACTCTTTTCAGTTGTCCCGTGTGACAGGACAAGAGGCAATGGGCAGAAATTGAAGCACAGGAAGTTTCGCCTGAATGTGAGGGGGAATTTCTTTACTGTGAGAGTGACGGAGCACTGGACCAGGTTGCCCAGAGAGGTGATGGAGTCTCCTTCTCTGGAGATCTTCAAGGCCCACCTGGATGCAACCCTGTCTAACATGCGCTAGGTGACCCCGCTTGAGCAGGGAGGTTGGACGAGATGATCTCCAGAGGCCCCTTCCAACCTCAGCTGTTCTGTGATTCTCTGTGATGGATGTTCTAAGGATTCTGTAGGCTTAAGCATGATAGAAAACTTAAGTTTTCCTTTCCCTGTGATGGCAAAAGAAATAGTAACAACAGCATAAGAAGCTAGAATGAGGCTGAAAGGAAGGTTGAGGCTAACATCTCAATTATTTGATATGTCTGTAGTATTTAATGTAAAACTACCGCTTTGGAGAGTAATTATCTTATTTACAAAAACAGAAGACAAAAAAAAAAAAAAAAAAACCTAAAAACAAATTACCATTTGTCCCGAAGTTAAACGATGCTCTTTCTGACTTTTGAGATGTTCTCTAGCAAAAAACACGAAGTTTGTCATTTTTGCACATTACTACTACTCCACATAAAAGACAGAATTAGATTGTAGAGCATTCCACTACTCGAGTTACAGAACTTTTCCAGACTAGCTTGGTGACATCTCCCTCTTGCTCTTCCTCTTCCCTAACAGACCCAAACCTGGCTACAACTAAGGACTTCCTTGCTGAAATAACCAACCTTGACAATGGACAGTAGTCAAGGTATAGAATTGAAGATGTTCTAAAAAGAACCTCAATGTATTTTATGCAGAGTTGTTAATGGTATTTAATCCTGCTAATCAATTAGAAGTTAATTTCAAGTCTTATATTAGTTGAACTCAGCTAACAATATGCATCTGCTGTTTCCTTCCCTAAAGTGTAAATGTTAAAGCATAAACCACTATATTGCAGAATATGTCCTTGAACAAAGAAAATGCATCTATAATTGACATTTGCTTACATTTTATATCAGGTAGCAAGATGCAGTAACTTCTTCTGATGATCTTATCTACTATATTTTTGAACTGCAGACAGAAGTCTGCAATCCTATTCTAATTAAGGATGTGCTTCCCATATTAAAATGCATAAGCACACTTGTAAACTTAATAGCAAATGAGAGGCAACACTTTCCATCAGGTTTAATGTATATGGTAGTCCCTGCTCCTAGAACTTGAATTGGCTTAAATCAAGAACAGTGGATATAGAAGGACGATGGGATGGCAGCTGCTGTAGACAGCATTGCTGAGTCTCTGTTAAATTTGTGTCCAATAAGATTTTTATGCTTTCTTGCTTACTTTGAGATTACAAATGTAAAGAAAGCTTCAAAAAGTGATTCCTCTTAATGAAGCTGAAGGTGCAATTAGATTACTTTATGATGTCCTACATAGGAAAGACTTTGGTACAATTTACTGTATCAAAAAACAAAAAAAGAACATGTCTAGATTAGGTACATGTAACTTGTTTGTGTGTGTTTTTTCCTTCCTTTTTTAAAGTTAGTGTTGGAATTACTTGGCTAAATTTTGGAATTAGACAAAGTCAGATGAGATGATGTCAGACTTAAAAGTAAACAATTGCAGTAGGCTTCAAAGTTAATATTTTCAAGTCTCAGAACTTGAACTGTAAAAGTAGTTTGGGTTCCTTCAGGAGTTGTTCCAGATTGGTCAGGTGGTTGGATTAACTGCTATAGATGTCAGCAGTGGCTGATGAAACTCTTACATATGGCTTGGCCACGATGGTCCTTTATTGCTTTAAAAATTGAAACCATTGAAACCAGTTGTAAGACTCTAACCACTGAGGAAATGCATGCAGCAGTTGTGCAGCAGTCACAGCTCTGTGGCAGTGGCCCTCCATGGAGGGAGGCTGCTTTGCAGTGCACAGACATGGTCATGTGCTGCCAGCTCTGCAGCCTTCATTCAGTCTGATATATTAATGCAAAACCACTTGAGTCAAGTAATGGTGTCACACTGAGTTGATGCGGCTGATGTGTTAGTTAGGTGTGTTATTTGGAGAGGCAGATCACTTGAGGCAGGTACAGTTGGACTTGTCAGAAGACCTAATCTGCCAGAGCCCTTCTCTGATCTCAGGAAGAAGTGTTGCATGTGGTTTTCATGCTGAAATATTGATTTGATTCTGTGTCCTCTGGTAGCAAGCAGTCTGTACCTGAGTGTCATTTTTGTAGCAACAATTACTTCTTCATTTCGTGATCCTATTTTAGTTCCTCTAACATGTGACTTGCTAGGCAGTAAACAAACTTACAGAAATTAAGCATAAGAGATTTTTTCAGGAGTTTTGAGGTGCGGGGGGTATCTCCTCTACTCATCTACCAAGATGATCAGAGGGCTGGAGCACCTGCTGGAGCACTTGCCCTACGAGGAAAGGCTGCGAGAGCTGGGCCTCTTCAGCCTGGGGAAGAGAAGACTGAGGGTGCATGTTATCAATGTGTACAAGTACCTGAAGTGAGGATGTCAAGGGGACGGGGACAAACTCTTTTCAGTTGTCCCATGTGACAGGACAAGAGGCAATGGGCAGAAATTGAAGCACAGGAAGTTCTGCCTGAGCGTGCGGGGGAATTTCTTCCCTGTGAGAGTGACGGAGCACTGGACCAGGTTGCCCAGAGAGGTTGTGGAGTCTCCTTCTCTGGAGAGATTCAAAACCTGCCTGGATGCAACCCTGTCTAACATGCGCTAGGTGACCCTTCTTGAGCAGGGAGGTTGGACTGGATGATCTCGGGAGGTCCCTTCCAACCTTACTGATTCTATGATTCTTCTCTACATCTCAATTAGAAGTCATGGACAGGGTGTGGGAAGCAAATTGTGACTTTATGGACATAATTTCCAGTTAGTGGTTGAAAAAGGCTCTCAGAGTTCCCATTTCCTTCATCTAGATGTCATTAATAGGCTACAGTCTTAAAGTCCTCATGTCTTCCTTTTAAAGCCAATTCAGTAACATTATACTGTCTATCAGTCTACAAAAAGATAGCTGCAGAAGACTTGGGGGTCACTTGAATTAGGCTGCTATACGGACAGCCTGAAAATGATTTTTTGCTCTTTGCCCTTTGCTTATTTATCTTAAAGTATTGCCCCTGAATGCCTCCCTCACAGTTCAGTTTGTGTGTTTGAATGGGCAGAACACAAGAAGCTTACTGAATTCACTTCCCCCCAAAATAGGTTGTAAAACTTGTGTAAATAGTGTTCTGGTTATTGACATCTTAAGAAAAGTGCTAAATGTCCAGAAAAGGGAGAGGAAGTTTCTTGGAAAAAAAGGCAAGTTGTGGTTTGAATTTGCTGCGTAGCAGGCAGTTCATTACCTATTTTTCCATAAATGTAAGTCCCAAGTCTGTTACCCTTGTTATGAATGAATACAGTCTCTCGCTCTAGGCAGGATCTGCCTCTGAATGTTTCAGGAAGCAGACCTATTCAGTATTGAGTATTCAAATTCAAGGCCAATACAGATCAATAAAGGCTGTGCTTGGTCTTGTTTTAAACTCTGGCGGCTTTTGGAAAAGACAAATAGGTGTTCGTTTACACTGACGTGGAACCAAATGACTTATTAATCTAAAGTCGTTAATTTTTTTTTGCTCTTGATAGTGTCTGGATTTTTAACACTGCTATTGTAAAAATGGACATTGTCCTTGGTATTTGGATGATTGTAGTTCTTTCCTGCATGGCACAAACTTTTATCCAGTTGGATGTCTTTTATATTTTGCCTGGAAAGTAGCTGCTTAACCACCCTGATAGTTAATACCAATATTAATGCACGCGTTGTTACTAAAAGGGTAAGCCACAACCTGATCGTCATCTTGTAGCAAGTTGATAAAGATCAGTTTCTTTTATCTGATTAACGTTTTCTTAATGCTTCTTTGTTTTGAACTTGAGCATGGTGCCAGTTGAGCTAGAGGCCACTTCCTCTGAAACGCAGACCAAGAAACAGCTGGGTGGGGTAAGGACTACTGCTGTGCTAGCAAATGCATCTATTCAACACAAGCATCACCGCTTTACATTGCAGTACAAAAAGGAAGGCCAGAATGTAACCAGCTACTGTAATGAGACTCTACCAGGATGGGTACATGATGTACTTGGCCGCAATTGGGCTTGTTTCAGCGGGCAGAAGATTTCTTCATCTCCATCAGATGTTCATACAAATCAGCTGCCTTTCCAGAGGCCCAAGGGAAGGTAAACCAACAGATAAGTAGCCTGTCACTGAAATCAAACATTTGGTAATCCTGCTTTAGGGTTCAGCCTAAACCATGCAGACCAGTTTTTGACTAGGCAAACAAAGTTAATGACTTTGTACTTTACTTGTGTTACGTAAAAGAGACTAGATATCCTACACTGTGAGAGCAAGCTCTTCAGAGCTGTAATGAATAGTATTACTGGTACTGTTGGGGGTTGACTTGAACACCCAAAGACAGAGGAGGATGTGCCTGTTTCTTCAGTCTGTGGTTTTCAGCAGTTTCTGTTAAAAGTCTAGTTCAAATCTGGTATGTCTAAAGGAGATGATTGTATCCTTGTAGATAAGGCTTATTCAAATATCAGGAGCCTTGCCTTGAGTCTAGTTATTGCATATCTCTTTATCAGTACCTACCATAAAACTCAGAATTAGTGATGTTGACAAATGCTTTCTCCATACTTAGTTTGGAGAGCGACTGAAGTCTTTCTCTTAATTATTTTGTTTGATTTCATTTACAGACTTTCAAGCAGACGTTACGTACACAACTTTGACTTCATAAATGCTATCAACAGTCTCCAGAAATCCTGGAGAGCAACACGATACAAGGAATACGAGAACCTTGCCTTGGAAGAGCTAACCAGGAGAGCTGGGGGTCTCTATTCCAGAGCTCCAAGGTATTAAGGCCTCTTGCTTTGCTCTAGATCTCCACTCGCTGCTGCAAAGAATCTGCTGTTTGTCCTGGCTCTTCCTGGCTGGGTTTTTGGCTTGTAGTTCAGATGTATAATCATGTTGCAAGCTATTCTGGCTCATTTTCATGAAGTATCAACATATTTCTCAGTCTGAACAACTATCTGTGGTCTCAAGCAGTTGATCCAAATGGGATTGTTCATCTTTTCATCATACATGCAGTGAAGAGATGGGGACAATCTCAGCTCCCATCTTGCACACCGATCTACCCATTAGTTACTTGCCATAGCCGTGATTTTTTTTTTGGTTCAGTTAGCTCATATTTTCAGTTAAAAAGCAGTGAAGCACATTCCCTTCTTCTGAGGGAAGTCCTTTGTTACTATGGCAACTTACCTTGCCTGTGACCAGAGTCCTTCTCTGTCTGCAGCAGAATGATATCTCAGCTGCTTTAGTGAAGTAGTGTGAAGTAGCCCTGAAAGATCGTTCAGGGTCTTGGAGACAATGGGAATGAGGATGTGTGCATGATCCTCCTTTCCATCATTAGTCTGAGAACTGAGAGTTCTTTTATCTAAAATTTCCCCTCTTGAAATCAGTTTTACTTATGTGGTATTTTACTTCCCTTCCCCACCTCCATCTATTTTCATACTGCTTTGGGTAGGAATGCCACTGATTTTTCCAAACGGTGGCAATTGTATGTCTGCAAAACGAAGTCTTGTAATAAAAACACTAATCTGCATGAGAGTATTGTACAAGCTATCATGGCTTCATCCTACAGACAAATCTCTATAAAGGTACGGTGTTAAATACAGAAATCCATTTGGAAACTGTTGCACTGTGCAGTGCCATGATGATGTTTTGTACCTCCCTCTAATACTTTATGAACAGACAGTATGGCCTGGTGTCTGTAAATGGCACTTGACACATGACATGGAACAAGAATTGGGTCATGTGAATGGTTAACATAGGACGCTTCTGACTTGCTGATGCATATGAGCATTGCTTGGCTGCAAATGGTAAATGAGGATGAGTAGCATTCAGAAGTGTTTGAACAGTTATAGTAAAGCTTGCTCTAGGGAAATCCCTGGGGAAGTGGAACTACAGTTATTGAAGTTTTGATATAAACCATGTCGCTGTCTGTGTCTGCAATTAAACAGTCTGCAGTTGCTGTCAGTGCATGCTGCCAAGGCAAGGTACCTTCTGCAGCCATAGATACCCTGCATACCTCGTGCTAGCAGAGATGTAAAATAGCTCTTGCAGAGCTGCTCTGCTACAGTCAGTGAGTTACCTCAGCACTTCAAATTAATTCAAAAGTATTTTGACCTAACCAGTTTACGGATACTTCATTATATAGATCCATCTTGGAGGGATTTGAATAGGTCTTGCATCCTGCTGAAACTAATCTCTTGAGACTGACACCCACTTAGCACAGATGGAGACTATTTGAAATTGCGTAGCATGAACTAAGCAACCAATGGAAGACAAGATGACAACTGAGTGTTTCTGTGATTTGCTTCCTTCCCTGGTATGTAATATGTTACTCAAAGTGTTTTCTCCTTTTTAGACCAAAGCCTGCACCCCTAACACCTGAGTTACTCGAAAAAGCTTCAAACTTACCAGAATCCTGGGACTGGAGAAATGTGAATGGTGTCAATTATGTCAGCCCTATTCGGAATCAAGGTAGAAATTCAAAACTTTAAATGAGATTCTCTAGGGCTCCTTTGATGTAATCTGTAACACAAAGGCATGACACTTGTGTGGTGTCATGCTGTTGACAGATTGCACCTTTGCTGGGTACACCCTGTGGAAACCAGGTGGGGTTCTGGCTGACAATTCCATGCCAAAATAGAAAGTATTACTGGGTTACACAAATAGCCATGTCCTTTATTGGACTAAAAGCTAATCACTGTAGTGCTCTACATACAGCCATTAAATTTTGTCCAAACAGTCTCAGTCATGGCTGTCTGCAGACTGTCAGAACTGATGTATAGTTAATTCTTCCACTAATACCTGCTGATAACAAATTATCGTGTAGCTTTAAACCATTTTCATGGGTTTCTTTTTTATACTGTCCGCAAATTTTATTACTCCAATAACTTCAGGCCTTAAATGACTAATTGCAAGAAGAGGTGTCAGGTACTGTGAAGAGAGTATATACAGGTAGCTACTTTCCAAAAACATTTTTTCCTTTCTCTTACACTAGGCTCAAAGTAGACTTAAGGATATTATTTTGGTGTATGTTTGTATTCCATAGATGAGTGCTATTACAGCATATGGTGTAAGAAATAACTGTTCCACCTCAGAATCAGCTGACTCCATCCTAGAAGCCAGGAATGGACTCAGCTAATATATCCCTTCTCTTTTCCACCACTTCCACCACTTCCAAATAAATTTGCCTCTTCTGATAGCTTTCCAGCTTCAGTCAGACTGCCAACCTTGGAGGGGGTTGGAACATAGCGTTAGTGGCAGGAAGTAAGTGGGAGGGAACACCTTAAATCATTGGTCTCAGTTAGGGCTTTGCTCTTCTGTCAAAATCTGCCAGGTGGATTTTTTGGTAGTAGAAAAGGCATAGGAGGGCTATAGGAGTTGTGGCTCACAAGCTGTCATATCACTTCACATCATGAAAGATGGCAGCAAAAAATTATATAGTTCTACATAGGTATAGATCCTGGACCTGTACTTTTCTTCTGATGTGAACTGTCAATTTCAATGGCTGTTTTACCCTTCTCAGACTAAGGGAATAGTTGGTCCCAAATTTCCCTTTCTTCATATCATTGCTTCAAGAGCTCTCTAAATGAGTAATGATATGCTGCTTCCAGTAATAAAGCTGCCTAATGTTTTTGTATAATCTGAGAATCCACGCTGAATATGTTAAATGTCTACAGAATGTGCATTCTGCTAGATTCTGTCTTGGATTTCTATCTCTCCAGAAAACCCAAAGCTGATTTTAAGCAATCTTGCTTACTGTAGCTTGTGTGATTCGTTGAGGCACTGGATATTGATGCTCCATTAGAATGATGGGATAGATACTTTCAGTTATACATCATTAAAATCATTAGATGACTAATTAGAAAATGCCATGGGGAAGAAGGCTGTAAACAATACAATGCAAGTTGCCTGGGACATGTGGTGAGAATTGTATGAATTGGAAGATGATGATTTCACAGACTTTTTGCATCCTTGTGGAGTTACTAATCTTTAATATTTAAAGAGAAATTTGGCATCTGAAGTGGACAAGAACTACAAAGAATGCATATTTTCCCTTTAAAATAACTTGAGAGATAGTTGAAAACAACTGCAGTTGTATGAAAACTACTATATTTTACTGAAACATGTTAGGATCCCTGCTGGCATTTCCTATAGTCAGGAAAGCAAAAACTTACGTTCTTAGGTCATTCACAGTGCAGTAACTGCATTACAGTAAAGTAAGCCTCAGAACCAGAAGGAAGCAGAGTAAGAAGCTCTGGGCTTTCTCTGAGACAAAAGTATGTTCTTCGAAGATACAGACTTGTATCTTATTGCTTATCAACTTAACTGGGGGGAGAGGACGGGAACTTTCATTAGCCTTACAGTAAGTTCTATTCCAACTACTTCTGACTCCTGCAAGCTTTCTCTGCAGATCAAGGCAGGTAGAAAGCCTGGACAGCTGGTTGTTCTGTAGGTGCTCTGTGTCTTATCATCACTCCGCATAATATAATGGTCTTTTCCTACAGAGTCAGTTGAATCTAGTGCTGCTGAAGCTTTCATTGACTCTAGAATAGCATTTGTGGGAAGCCACAGAAATACAACTGCTCTAGCAATTATACTGGTTCTCTGTTGATAATTAAAATGTGATTGTCACATTGAAAGCTTCTTGTGTACCATGGTGGTGACTGTAAAGACATCCCAATGTGTTAATTGATTTCAGAACGCAAAGGTTGCTTTTAATTGTACTTTTTGATATTTTTTGCACATAATGCAAAGTTTTCTGTGGCATAGCTAATCTCAGATACCAAATGGGAGGTGCATTTTGCTGCTTCATTCAGCCCTGCTGAGCAAAGTATTCATGTTCAAGCTATTTTTGCACCTTTTCTTCAGAGATGCATCTAACTGAGTGAAGGTGCAATTTCAGAGTTCTGCTTTTCTAATAGCTCTGGTTTTATACACCTTCACAGTTCAGTAAAAGTATTTTGTTCAAGCCTCCCTCCTTTTCATAGCTCTGCAGTATTTGACTTACCTGCTGTCAGGGAACCTGCTGTCAGGGAAACAAAAGGAAATCGGGCACCTTGGTGGCAATCAGTAGATAAAATAGGACCTCATCTAAGTAATTGTCCTTCCCTGTGATACTTACCATTCCACTTTAAAAGATTCTAAACGTGTTCCTGGAAGTTCCCAGGAAGTGAAGATGCCTAAAACTAAGAAGCAATGGCACATCTTGTCCCAAACGTAAGAGGAATCAGGAGTAAGCTCACTATCAGACAACAGAAGGGAAATTGCCTCTGAAAAGCTAGTGTACAATTACATACCCTTGCGAAGTGAGGGGAATAGGGATGAACCCACTACGTCATACCAAGTATTTGTACTGCTAGATCTTGAGTTATTTTAAAAAGCAGTTGCATAAGTAGAATATTATTTTTTTAGTTGTAAATTACAACATTAAATCCACTAGCAAGTTGAAATTACATAGAACAATATTACAGCATTAATTTAAAATAGTTCGTTGCCTCTTATCAGCTTTGTTCTGTAAAAGGTTATAATCTGAGGCAGAAAGTTTTGAGCCTTCTATGCTCTGTACCTGCAGGTTCATTCTGAAGAAGTAGCATAACTGTTAAGTGATACAACTAAGATATATTGAAGAGCCATATAATCTCTTATTCTGAAATATAAACTCAGTATTACTTAAAAAGCTGCTAAAATGATGTATTTTAAATAGGATTACCTACATGCTTAAAAGTTAGTACATATTTAAAGATTTTTTTCTCAATCATTGTCTAACTTCCAATTGCTGTAAGCTGGTATGGCAGACTTAGATTCTTTACAGTGGACTTCTATATTTGCATCTGTATGGAGGTGACCTTACCTTACTTACATTACTGACTGTTCTTCATGGTTGTGTTTTTTCTTCTTCTTTTTCTTCTTCTTTTTCTCTTCAGCTTCATGTGGCAGCTGCTATGCATTTTCTTCCATGGCTATGCTGGAAGCAAGAATACGTATCCTAACAAACAATACTCAGAAACCGATCTTTAGTCCTCAGAAGGTTGTGTCTTGCAGCCAGTATTCTCAGGGTAAGTACACTGGTAAACAAAGGTAACTTTCAATAGTGATGACATTGCAGAAGGAGACAGCATCTTCAAAACTCTCATACCTCCCTTTACTGGCCTCCCCGCCCTCAGTTTATTTTTTTGTCCTAAAATGTCTGAGTGCCTCTACTTCATAATACTTTTTTTTTCTGAAGGATTGCGAGAAACAATTCAGGAATTATCAGCACACCTTATTGTAGGGGTGGAACTGAATGAGAAGTAGAGAGCCCCACACTAAGGACTCGAACTAGATCTTAATTAGGTCTGTCTTGGGAAGTGGGAATAACTGAGAGGAGCTGGGCTGAAAAAATAGGCAAGTTGCAAAGCATGCTTAGAAAGAGTGAAACCAAGTATTCTTAAAGCATATGCAGAGGGAGGAGGAACATAGTGGGAGGAAAGAGCAAAAGTAATGACTAAGGCTCTTCAAAGGACAATATGCATATTATGACAGATTTTTTACTGTGTGTAGCTGATTGCTGTAGTTGATAGGATGTCGGGAGCAAACAGATGAGGAGATGGTCCATGCATTATGATATTCCCACTATGCCTCTTGCTGTGATCAGCAAATCACAGAAAAGTTAGCTATAACCAATCTAATACGGAATATTAGGATTATATGAGTAACTGCAGTCTGTTTTCAATACTGTGTCCAAAAGTGCTCCAGAAGGTTAGAGTGGGAAAGTCTCCCATCTCAGAAGTAACTCTCCAAGGGAGTAACCAGATATTTTATTTGTTTAGGATGTGATGGTGGCTTTCCATACCTCATTGCTGGAAAGTATGTCCAAGATTTTGGCATTGTGGAAGAAGACTGCTTCCCTTACACAGCCCAAGATTCTCCATGCACTTTCAAGCACAATTGTTATCACTACTACACTTCTGAGTATCACTATGTTGGTGGTTTCTATGGAGGCTGCAATGAAGCCCTGATGAAACTTGAGCTTGTTCTGCAGGGGCCAATGGCAGTTGCCTTTGAAGTTTATAGTGATTTTATGCACTATAAAGAGGGAATCTACCATCACACTGGTCTGCAGGATGACTTCAACCCTTTTGAACTGACCAATCATGCTGTCTTGCTGGTGGGCTATGGTAAAGATCCAGAAAGTGGTGAGAAGTTCTGGATCGTGAAGAACAGCTGGGGCACCTCGTGGGGGGAGGATGGCTACTTCAGAATCCGCCGTGGCACTGATGAATGTGCAATTGAGAGCATTGCAGTGGCTGCAACTCCTATTCCAAAATTATAAATACAGAGATCCCCATCCAGTGCCTTGTCTGAGAAGCAGATTTCCGGCTGTAAAAACATACTGATTGTTGGAAGAGACTGCAGCTAACGTCTGTTCCCTGTGTTAAACAGGAGAGCTTTATGAAACTGTCTGCAACAGAGGAAGGAATTTCCTTCCTAAATGTGGACACTGGATAACTCTGCTCTAAGCATTATAGGCTTCTCTGGAGTCTGACAGTAAATCGCCTAAAATGCAATTGCCATTATAGTAACAGTGGTGATGACTATTCATTAGTTGATATAAATCTTCAGTCACCAGTTGCACTTTCTTCCGTGGACAAGCTTGAACTTTAGATCTCGTACATTATCATGCTTCTCTGTACTCTGAAAGGACACTGTAGTGCCTTACTTCTCAGAAATCAGGAAATTACTGCAATTTAGAAAGTAAGTGTGCGTAGGGGTGAGGGAGAGGGAATAAGCAATCATACTGATTAAAAGAAAACTTCTAAGGCTTTGAGTGTCTAGCGAAAGCTGCATGTCAGGCCATTATGACCGTAAAAATTAATTCTACGTTTTAGGATGTTACTAAATGTTTCTGGTTCTGGATTTTATTGCTGTGCTTTGCAAATGATGAGTGCAGAGTTCAATAAAAGTTACCTCACTCCTGTAGGAGTTTGTACCTGTGGGAATAGTTGTTTGTTTATTTGTGACCTATCTCTGGTTTTGAACTTCTTGAAATTCTTGTCAAGAATTGCTTTAGCAGGACTTGGGCTGGTTAGGAAGGAGAATGAGAGGAGAGAAGAACTAGGAATAATCCAACTGAGGCTAAGCTTTTCATCCCAACACCAAGCAGGTTTGGTGCATGGTTATCTAGTAGTCTTTGTTGTGGATATGGAGCAATTCATTAAGTAAATTAGTTAATTCCCCAATAATTGTGCTTAAACCCTCTGTTCATGCATTTCACCTATGCAAGGTAGAAGAATGGAATTGGAAGAAGAATGGAATTGCAGTTGCAAGTAGAGAACTATTTCTTCCTAGATTAAATTTACATGCAACAGAAGACTTAGTTAATCTTCACGCTCACAGTGAAGAAATTCCCCCTCACGGTCAGGCGGAACTTCCTGTGCTTCAATTTCTGCCCGTTACCTGTCACACGGGACAACTGAAAAGAGTTTGTCCCTGTCCCCTTGACACCCTCCCTTCAGAGGGGTGTCACACATTGATAAGATCCCCCCTCAGTCTTCTCTTCCCCAGGCTGAACAGGCCCAGCTCTCACAGCCGTTTCTCATAGGGCAGATGCTCCAGCCCTCTGATCATCCTCATAGCCTGACGCTGGACTCTCTCCAGTAGCTCCACGTGTGTCTTGTCCTGGGGAGCCCAGAACTGGACACAGGACTCGAGATGAGGCCTCCCCAGGGCTGAGGAGAGGGGCAGGATCACCTCCCTCCACCTGCTGGCAACACTCTTCCTAATGCACCCCAGGAGACCATTGGCCTTCTTGGCCACAAGGGCACACTGCTGCCTCATGGTCAACTTGTCATCCACCAGCACTCCCAGGTCCTTCTCTGCAGAGCTGCTCTCCACAAGGTCAGCCTCCAGCTTGTACTGCTGCTTAGGGTTATTTCTCCCTAGGTGCAGGACCCTAAGCTTGCCCTTGTTGAACCTCATGAAGTTCCTCTCTGCCCAGCTCTCCAGCCTGTCCAGGTCTCTCTGAATGGCAGCACAGCCCTCAGGTGTGTCAGCCACTCCTCCCAGCTTGGTGTCATCAGCAAACTTGCAGAGGAGGCACTCTGTCCCCTCATCCAGGTCATTGATGAAGAAGTTGAAAAGGATGGGACCCAGGACTGTGCCTGGGGGACACCACTAGCCACAGGCCTCCAACTAGACTCCATGCCACTGATGATGACCCTCTGAGCTCTGCCTTTCAGCCAGTTCTCAATCCACCTCACTGTCCACTCATCTAACCCACACTTCCTGAGCTTATCAAGTAGCCATATTGACACCAGTATAAACTCACTAAGTGCAAAGCTGATCTTCTGCCTATGGTGTTCTGCAGGCTTGTCTTTCCAGTGCCATGTACTTTGAATATCCTAGGTATCAACTCTCAATGAACAGATTTTCTCATGTAGTTATGACTTTCAGTGAATGCACTAGGTTCTTAATTTCTTTAGTATTTCTGGTATCTTCTGTAAACTAGCTTGGGAGCAAGAATGTAAGTTCAGTCATTCTTACTATTTTTACAATCCTTCAACCACTAGAAAATGGGATCTTAATTGATTTATTATCACCGAGCTATTGCTGACACTCAAGGCTCTGCTAATACAAAAAGGTTAACTGTTTGTTATGCCTTGTATTGTGTTAGTGGCATGGGTTTTAAATAAGGTTGTATATTATTTTTAGAAATTCCTGTGTTTGTCTATATTCCTGTCATTGCTTTTGCGTGGCAGCTGTACTGGTGCTAAGGTAAGGATGGGAGAGTTCTCGGAATAGTCTGCCATCGTCACAGTCCATAACAACTCCTAATTATAATCAGACCTATTTGTTTGCCTGGGTGCCTGCAGTGTGCGAGTGTCTGTGCTGCATTTTCAAGTTACACAAAGAACTATAAAGCAGTCAGCCTCTCGAAGCTATTAATGTGGCTTATTGGCTTCTAAACTTTTGTTTGGGATTGGAGACTAAGTATAGAAAAAGTACATTCTGCAGCCACAGACTGAAGACTACATAGAGCATTTCCTTCCCTGAGGCCAAAAAAGAGGCCAAAAACATGGCTGTAGTGAGTAGGGAAGATTCTGCGTGTAAACTACTGCTCACAAAATAGACAAAGTGGAGAGATGTGGGTCTCTGCAACTTTAATTCATCTTTCGTGAGAGGCTATAGTTTGTCTAGGCAGTTTCTACCTGTAAGTGATGTGTTGCCTGGAGTAGCTTAAAATGAGGAACAAGCAAACATCCAGGAGTACAGGTTTGGCAAATAATGTCTTGCGGTGAGCAAGTAGGAGTCCATTCTATTAAGTTTATCCAAGGAAGGTTAATGGGTAATGTCACAGTTGATAAACACTTACTGGAGAAACAGCTGATCGTCAGCCCAGCAAGCAGATATTAAAAATTCAGTATTTTGAAGCTGAGTACATATAGAGGATAAATGAGCTGTAGCTGTGTAACAGCTACTAAGCTACTAAGGGCTACTAAGCTACTGAGGACTGTCGTGAATTCTCCATCACTGGAGTTGTGTCCATCGCTGGGAGTTGGGAATTCTCTAGAAACAAGAATTACTCAGGCAAATCTTATGATTGGTTTATGAAGGAAACCAGGCCAGATGATTATGATTCCTCCTTGCTTGAAATACAAGGTGATTTGACAAGGGTTTGCTCCAGAAATCTGCATTTAACTTAGGTGAGTAGTTGTCTTTGATTATTTGTGTATTAAAGCGAGAGTTAGATCCACCACTGGTCAGATCTTAAGTGATCTGAATACCTCAGAGGTGCCAGCCTCTCTTGAATATGTCAGCGCACAGCCTTACTAAAGCCCTCATTTATACCACTTCAGTGTAGAGTAAATAGCACTTCAACTGTTAAGTAAAGGTTTTAGCTAGGTCAGAAAGCTGTCCTAATACCCTTTTGTACCCAAACCGATTCACAGCTAACTCTGATTTGTCCCACAGAGAAACATACGTGTAAGATGTATGTTTAGCTGCTTTTAAAAATGTTGTTCTCAATCTGAGCCAATGGCTAGTGGGAGAGCCTAAGTGTATTAAAAAAAAAAAAAAAAAAAAAAAACAAAAAAAAAACTTTCATATCCTGAATTACATGGGCAGTGTGATAACTAAATAAAAGGTGGGAGCTTCTACTATAATATGAAATAATAAGAGGTACTTGACTACCTGTTCTGAATAATACATTTTAAGTAAAAAGGCTCACACACTCTTCAGCTCTGACCCAGGAAAAAATGTGTTATCAGAAGAGTCAGTGAGTTCAATTCAAGCAAGCTTAGGTTTTTCTGGTTGCTATGGTTTCTAGAAGTGATAGTAGGCTGAGGCAGTGTGTTTGTAATCTTAAAAAAAATTGACAGTTGCTATGATTTTTTTTTATTATTAGTGACCTGAAAAATCAGATTGAAGGATTTCATCCCCAGATGGTCAGGTGCAATATATTAATAGAAATATAATTTTTATTGCTTCTCTCTGAGTGACTGTTGGGGGCAGGAGGAGGGGAAGTTGAAGTCTTTCTGTATGGGCTATGAGAATATAGGCATGTGTATATGCAAAAATGTTTTATATCTTTAATAGGAAAGACACAGACTTCTGCCCATTTTTCCTAATCACTTCATTGGGATCAACTGATTTGTTCCTGCAGATGCCGTTTAATATGAGATGCAAATGCTAAAATAATCTCTCTGTCTCATGGTAACATTTTATTAGTACGATAGGTTAGCTCTTTCTTCGCCAGCCTTTGCTATTTCCACTTCAAGACATAATATTCGTGTTTATATTTCAAGTGATCCCCGGGACCTCTGAGTTACCACATTAAATACTCAGAGAATGTTTTTAAGCGTAGTGTAGAAGAGCGGATACCACTTCAGCAGTACAAGTTACAAATTTAAGCACTATCAAAAGCATCAAGTTATTAAAAGTGATATCCTTGCCCTACAAGGATAATTTCAGCAGTTCTTGAAATGTTGTGCATTCTTGCATGTCCAGTAATTCCAGTTATGGTGCTCTACATGTAAGAAGACAAAATTTTCCAGTGATCTTAGCTAATTCTACAGAATCCTTAGGATTCTATTTAATGAAGATAATACATACAACATGGATTTTTTAAAACCTTGTTTAATTATATGTTGTGTTACTCTATTTACTTATTCAACACTTGTGTCAGTAACAGAATATAAAATGACAGACTCTTCTATTGTTTTGTTTAGGTTCTTAGCCAGAATAAGTAGGATTTTTGGATCTGGAGTGCACAGGAGATTCCCTAGGATGTTTCCTCTCATTTGCATTGACACATGAAGGAAACTGAGTAACTCGTAAGATAAATCTTCCCATAAGCAGACATGCTGTGACCTCTGGGAGGCCTCTGCTTCACCAAGGAAGCAGACTACCTCAAGTAACAGTCTCCTGAATTTTTGCTCACGACTCCGTTTTTGGTTCCATCCCTCCACTTTCTACTCCCACCTCCTTTGCGAGCCCCATTCTTCATCACAATTTCTGTAAGTCTCTTGTCCCATTAAAAATTGTGACCCTAGTTCAGGAATCTTTCACCTAACCCTGCAAGTGTTTAGGCATAAACAGGCATTCTCAGGAAGCTGAATGTTTGCAGATCAGATGACTAAATCTGCAGTCTTTATGGGGTTACACTATACCGTCACTTTGCACAGATTTCTCTTCTAAATCTCATACATTAGCAAGGCTGCTGAGACTCTGAATTTTGTCTGTCAGTCACATTTCTCCCTCTTTTCCTGAAGCCCTCTGTTATCCTTGGGATTATATGCACAGGTTTAAATTTCAGCAGAATAGTAATTGCAGGAAACTCCATCCAGTTTAGGGAAAAAAAAAATCAATTACAAGCAATTGACTGAAAGGCCAAATCAAATAGTCAAATAGATGAAACTCAGCAGTGGGTGATAAAGCAACACTTGTTTTCACAGAACATATTTATTGTCTGTGTGTGCTGCCCTGAGGAAAGGAGTAGAGAAATGCTGATTGCGTCCTCCTTAACTTCTGGAGGTTGATTTTGATTTTTCAGCTGTAGTATCAAGAGGTGTGGTGTGTTTTTTTTTTTTTTTTTTTTTTTTTTTTTAGTTAAAGAACCTTGCTTAGTATTAGCTCTGTTATCCATTAGGATTGTAGAGATTTGCAGCATTAAAACTACTCTGAATGAAAAAGGAACAGGGTGCGGAAGCCTCAGGAGCTGAAGGGCCATAGGAATGTCAGTGCTGATGGCACCTAGATTAGGAAACAAAGGACAGCCTAAAGCAAGGAATATCCTTAAAGAAAGGGCAGTCTAAAGAAGAGGTGCTGTTGATGCCTCCACCATTAAAAGGTGATGGTGAGAAGAAAAGGGCAGACAGTACCAAGATAGAGACTTTAGAAAGTAAATCTTAGTGCTTCACTGAGGTGGGACAGAATGAAGATCTCAACCATTGGCAGATGCTGAAGGGTACAAAAGGCTCAGCCAAACATTAGCCATGACTGCTAATCTAAGCAGAATAAGATGGTGAGGACTAGGCAGCCAACGTCCCTTGTCCTTCCTGTTGCTGTAGGGAAATCTGGCCAGTGCACTTGGGTGTCATGGTGCCTGAATGCTGGACATTTGGCTATTTGAACATAGTCATAGGCCTTGTGATTGCTGTACGATTTAAAATGCAATCACCTTCTGCTTCCCTAGGTCTTGGCATTGAGTTTTGCTATATTATTGCCACAGTGATACAATGTTAATTGCTTTAAAATCTCTAGTTTAAGAGTTCAGCTACAGATCTGAATACAGTCATGTTCCTGCAGCATTAGTTCATTTTGTACTTTGATTCTGTAAATCATCACATATGGCAAAGTTTGCATTCACTTTCTATTTAGGTTATAGCCTTCTCTGCAATTCTATTTCCCCAAAGAAAAGAAATAAAACATATTACATGTGTTACAAATCAAATGAAAAAATAGAGCTGGGAGGCTGGTTCCCAGTGTAAAGAGCTGTTCATCATTAAAATGATGTCCAAAATAGGTAGGGGTTTTTGTTTAAAAAACACAAAAATCAGGAGTAAAAACATCAAAAATATAAGAAGCCAACCTATTCTAGCATTTCCAAATTACTTAGCAATTTATTCTTACTTTGAAATGGCTTCATAAAAAGCTACAAAAGTATGTATTTGAGAAAATATAGTTTAAGCTACTCAAAAACATGTCCTGGAATTTCTTATATTGTCCTGGAATTTTTTATATATGTATACACGCACACGCACACATATATATAAACAGAAACGTTTTCTCTTCTCTCTTTTTTTCTTTTTTTTTTTGCAGTTCAGAACTCAGACAAATGTTACAATCTGGAAACCCTTCACCAGGTGGACTGAGATCTGCACAGTATTACTTATACTCCTTATCTCTAACCTTTGCTTGTCTTGCCTTTTGAGATAAGGCTTTCAGAACCAGGTCTGGCCACCATCCAGGGTCTGAATAATGTTCAGCATGACGGAGCCTTTCTCGTTGAGCCCTGAGGCACTACTTTGGAAAGCAGGCAAAATGATCAGCAATAGAAGGTGGAAGGAGCTCAAGTCCAGCACTAGCTTCATAAATGTTTTTACTGTCTAATTCTTTGTTAAAAGTCTTGTCTGCGGGCAACAGGAAGAAAAGAAGCCTTATGGTTGCTACTTTTTGGGTCAAACTGATCCTTCTGGAAGGACAAGCAAGTTACTCCTTTCTGGGAGCATGAGTGAGAGTATTAGTAAGGAGACACCACTGGATGGACAAGCAAGCAGAGAGAGAGATGAAAGAAAGACAGCAGCTGGGGAGCCTGGAGGGTGAGTGGGAATCAATGAGGAGGACAAAATGCAGACAATATAGTCAGGCCACAGAAAGGACAAAAAGAAAAGGATTTCTCCTGGTGTCTGCGGGGTCTGCACGGAGGTTGCTGAGCATATGCAAAGCTCTAAAATTAACTTGGCTGTGAGCAAGGCCTGTGAACCTGTGCTGCAAAGATGCAGTGGGCACATTTTAATCTGTCTCCCTGAATTTCCAAAGCTATGACCTTGTTCAAAATCCTTTTGTACTAAACCCTACTTGTAAGATCCCAGTTTCTTTTGACGTGATAAGAAGTGCAGTCAACAGTGATGAATGTGGCCAGCACAGGAGTCCTGTCTCACACTGTGGCCAGCTCAGTACATATTTCTGCTTTGCACAAATTTACATACTCTATTAAGGGTATTTGGTGTCTGAATTTAAAGGGAATTTTTGACAGGCAGAGACTTTTATGTAGCCTGGCTGAAATACACCAGGTGAGGATCTAGCTCTCTTAAACGTGGCAAATTTTACCTTTTAAGTACAATAAATAACCTTGTGAAGAGACCTCTCTTTTGGGCAGAAATTCCCATTGATTTTAAAAGAAATGGCTGCCCAGAGCAGGATGTGGCTCTCCTGGAGGTTTGATATTTATGGGCATGTGTTGCAGTTGGTATGTGTGGGCTGCATAAGAGCAGCATTTGGACTTTGTAGTAACATCATCACTGCATGAAGTTTTGGGAGGTCTTTAGTCAGAAACAAGATAATTGCCTTATTTGTGTGGGACAAGGAAATGTTAGACCTGGAGAAACATGATGTTTTTAGGTTATATAATTCAAAATGAGATCCTGGTTCTGACTGAGAGCCAGTATGACTGAGATTTCTGGACTTTACTATGCTATGAATAAAAGCTAGTGCTGATGATATGGACGTATAATCAGATCTCAGACTTAGTTCTTCATGCAAGTGAAATGCCATGACAATTCACCCTTAATGTGCTGCAAGAAATAATTCCTTTTATTAACAGTAAGCACTAACATGCTTCTGTGTTAAAAAGTCCAGAATCATTACATTTTCTTTAGGAAGAAGAGGGGAGATATATTTTTTTAAACCTTCATCTCTGTAGTCATAAAACAATTCATTTCTTTCTTGACCTTTCTTTTGAAGGGAGAAATAATAATGTTTCAGTTGCTGCTATGAATGGTAATGGGATGTGCCTCCAAAAAGTAATAGGTATGCAATTCAATATGTCTCTGCTACTCTGCAATCAGTAACAGGGGAGAAGTTGCTGCTTATTCAGAAATTCTCTAAACTAGGTCATTACTCAAGTTGTATTTTGCTTGAATGCTATGTTCTCACATCTAAATATTAGGAGCTGGTCTCTAATAAGACATGGTAAGTACACTTAATGACCAGGTACCACTATCTCCATCTGTGATTCTGAATCCTGAGTAACCATGGAAAATTCTTCAGTAAGCTGGACTGAATTTCTGAAAATATTAAATTGTCACTGGAGGAAAGAAAGAAATCAGGATGGAAGTTCAGGAAACCATCTACAATTTTCTATTTCTATAACTGCTATAATTTTTCTATATTTTTTATTGGGCAGATAAATGTTACTTACAGTGAGCAAATCCTGACTCTCTGAGCAGTGTCAGATTTCAGTGCAACTATTCAGGTCAAAAACCATCGGTCTTTATGTAGGAGAGTATGATCTGGCCCTCCCTATTTGAGTATATGTATGCTTAACACACAGCAGAACTTTTTAAATATCCCACCCAGATGCTGAAAACTGCCATCAGTGGCAGTTTTGTAGCTGTTTTCAAGACTGACCCTTTTTAAAAAAGAAAAAAGATCTTTTTGATGACATATATGATAAATGTTGATAGGTGCATCTTCCTTTTTTTTTTTTTTTAATCTGCTGCTGAGTAGAGCTTCATTTGGACCAGTATTTTCTGTACAAAAACTAAGATTGGGGCCTTAGAAAAAGGAGGCTAATAGTACTGATCTTCCCAGCATGTTGTGTGATGGCCGTGCATCCTCAAGGCACTATGGAGGTGGTGGAGGACAGGCTGTCTGTAACTTCACAAAAGCCAAATGGATCATTCTGGGATATGTAGCACTCCCATGCCTTCCCACCACCAGTTCTGTTCTGGCAAACTTGTTTTAATGATCAAGAGGGCACTGTTCCCACCACCAGTAATGCAGTTTTGATGACAATCTAGCCATTAGTTGCTGTGTAATGCACCCAGAGCTAGATGCTGCAAAAAGTTTTATCAAGCCAGTTAAAGTCACTGCTTGTTTTCCCACAGCTGCCTGTGTTGGATGTAGCAGCATCCGAGGCTGAGATAAGGCCTAGGCAGTTTATCATTACTCTCTTTCCTCACTGCCTGAGTCCCAAGTGGGTGTTTAATTTTTCCTGGAAAAGAAAGAATCACATGGAAAAGCCTTGATATATCCGTTCAGGATGTGATCTGTTGGCTGTTGAAGAGTTTGGCAAACCTGGCTGTTGCATGCTGTAGCGAGACGTTAGAAAGAGAGACATAGATCAGAAATAGCAGAGAAGGGGGAATGCAGATATAACAGCAGATGATTCCTTACTAGCTCTGCCATTTATTAATAATGATATTTTGCATTGATAAGCTGCCCATCATACTGTAGGATTTTGGAGCCCACACTGCTGCACAGCTCACTGTTGTGCTCACGAACAGGAATCTCACAATTAAGCATCTCCTTGTGCATGATTGCATTTCTGCCTCTTCAGAAGCAAAATGTACTGACACTGGCGTATGACCTGACCATGGTATAAATTACCCTATAAACCTGTGGTACCAGTCATCTGATTAATTCAGCGTATTAGCCAGTATAAGATTCTGAGATAGATACCCAGAGATGTCAGATCTCCCTAACTCCACAAGACACTGAAGATACTTCATGTCTTCCCTGAAATACCAAGAACCATATGGCTCAGGACCTATAGACGTGTTATTTTGTTCCAGTTCTTATTGTATAGCCTATTCAAGTACAATAAAGGTCTCCTGGGTGTTTCACCCTACACATCATACCAACTGAGACAGTTACAGCAGGAGACAAATAAACAGGATTACGGCTGACAGCTCTGTGTGATTAAACTGCTAGATTTCTTTTGTAAGGGACAACTATTGTAAGGCTCCTAATCCATAGCAGCCTAAATAACAGATGAACCTGTTCAATAAATTGAATTCATTCCTGAATGTCTTTTTCCCTTTTAAGGAGAAATATGAGAAGAGGAGATGAAGAGAAGCCTATTGAGGCCTTCCTCAGACAACTAGAAGAAGCCTCACGTTTGCAGGCCCCAATCCTCATGGGGGACTTTAACCACTCCAATATCTCCTAGAGGGGCACAAGAAATCCAGGAGGTTTCTGGAGGGCACTGATGGTAACTCTCTTACACAGGTAATGGAGGAAACTGTGAGTGGAAGTGCTCTGCTGGAAGAATAAGGAAGAACCAGTTGGGAATGCGAAGGCTGGGGACAGCTTTGATAGCAATGACCATGATATGGTGGAGTTCAGGATTCAGAGAGGAGGAAAAAAAAGCAAAAAGCAGGATTGCAACCGTGGGCTTCAGGAGGGCAGACTTTGGCCAGTTTAAGGGTCTGGAAGAATCCAAGGGGATTCAAGGAAAGAAGAAGTATCCAAAACAGTTGGTTTATTTTCAAGGATCATCTCCTGCATCCTCAAAAATGGTCCATCCTGACGAGCAGAAAATCAAGCAAAGCTGGCAGGAGGCCTACGTGGATGAACAAGGAGCTCCTGACTAAACTGAGACACAGAAGTGAAGTGTGTAAGAGGTAGAATCAGGGACAGGTGACCAGGAGGAATACAGACACTGTCCAAGCATGTGGAAATGGAGTGAAGAAAGCCAAAACCCACCTGGAGCTGAATCTGATGAGGGATTTGATGGAAAACAAAAAATACTTCTACAAGTATATCAGCGGCCAAAGGTAAGGAATGGATACTAGAGAAAATGTAAGTCGCTGCATGAGGCAGAGGCCTTGTTGAGAAAGGACGGGGAAAAGGCCAATGTACTCAATGCTTTCTTCCCCTCAGTCTTTACTAGAAAGACCAGCCTTCAGGAATACCAGTCTGTTGAGACCAGAGGAGAAGTCTGGAGCAAGGCACACCTTCCCTCTGTGGAGGAGGATTAGGTGGGGAATACCTGCACACACCGGACAGAAACAAGTCTATGGGACCTATCGTATGCAGTCATGAGTGCTGAGAGAACTGGCCAGTGCTGTTGGGATGCCACAGCTGATTATCTTTGAAAGGTCATGGGAACTGGGAGAGTTTCCTGAGGATTGAAAGAAAACAAATGCCACCTGTCTGCAAGACGGGCAAAAATGAGGATCTAGGGAACTATGGGCAAAAATGAGGATCTAGCCTCACCTCAGTCCCTGAGAAGGTGGTGGTGAAAATACTCCTGAAAACCATTTCCAAACATATGAAAGACAAGAACATGATGAAGAGTAGTCAGCACAAGTTTATGAAGGAGAAATCATGCCTGACAAAACCAGTAGCCTTCTTTAGTGAAATAATTGTCTCAGTGAATAAGGGGAGAGCAATGGATATTGCTTATCTTAACTTTAGTATAAAGTTTTCAACACTATCTCCCATAACATCTTCATAGACAAGCATAGAAGTATGGGATACATAAGTGGACAGTGAGATGGATTGAGAACTGACTGAACTACTGGGTTCAAAGAGTTGTGATCAGCAACATGAAGTCCAGGTAGAGACCATTAATAGGTGGTGTATCCCATGTCTCAGTGCTGGGGCCAGTACTGTTTAACATCTTCATTAATGATCTGGATGATGGGAGAGAGTGCACCCTCAGCAAGTTTGCAGAAGATACAAAATTGGGAGGAGTGGTTGATAGACCAGATGGTTGTGCTGCCACTCAGAGAGGCCTCAACAGACTGGAAAAAATGGGCTAACAGGACCTTCATGAAGTTCAACAAGGGGAGATGCCAAATCCTGCATCTGGGGAGAAATAATCTCAGGTACCAGGACAGGCTGGGGTTTTAAAGCAGCTTTGCAGAAAATGACCCAGGAATCCTGGTGAACAACAATGTTCCATTGTGTCCAATAAAACCAACAGCCATCTGGGCTGCATTGGGAAGAACTTTTCCAGCAAGTCGAGAGAGGTTATCCTTTCCCTCTGCTCCACACTGATGAGGCCATATCTGAAGTACTGTGTCCTATTCTGGACAAGAACAAGAGAGACATGGGCCTGCTAGAAGGGTTCAGTGAAGGATCATCATTAAGGGACTGGAGTATCTGTCATATGAGGAGGGGCTGAGAGAGATGAGACTGTTTAACCTGGAGAACAAAAGCTCAGGATGATTTTATCAATGTATATAAATACCTGATTGGGGGGAGGGGACATGTGGGAGGAGGAGGACGAGTAAAGAAGACAGTCACATGCTTTTCTGTGACATCTAGTGACAGAACAAGTGACAGTGGGCACAAATTGAAACTCAGGAAATTCCATCTAAATAGAAGAAGAAAACTTTTTACTGTGAGAGAGGTCAAATATTGGAACAGGTTGCCCAGAGAGGTTGTGGAGTCTCCATCCTTGGAGATATTCAAAACCCAGCTGGACAATGCCCTGGGCAACCTGCTCTAGATGATCCTGCTTTGATCAAGGGGTCAAACTAGATAACCTCTAAAGGTTCCTTACTTCCTCAACTGTTTTGTAATTCTACTTTATATCATATCAAATATAACTTACAAACTATACTTTTCATAAACTTTTATTGGGTATAAGGAATAACTTTTGCTGCTTTGTTCCATGCTCTAAATTTGCAGTTTGGAGACCAAATTCTCCACAGAAATGACTTAGGCCAATGTATATTAATTTAGGATTTATGCAGATAAATGTTTCTGCACATAAAGATGGGTGAGCACCATTGGAGAATGACAGTTTTCAAGAATCAGATCTACTTGAATCAGACAGAAGTTTCTGTCTGCTTTAAGAAGATATTCTTTTTACAAGACGTGGTAGTCTGGCCTCCAAGTTCCTGCTGTGAAGATTGTGCTATGGCATGATACAGACACCTGACTCCCAGAAGCTTTCTAGCTTAGTTTATACATACCTATCTGCAGCACTGGAGCTGCCTGTATCCAAGTCTCACAGTAACTTACAGTCCTTGGAGAGGGTTAAAACTGCTATATGGTCAGTTAAGAGTTTGGCCCAGTCTGTTATTGGTAGCTCATAGTGGCAAGGCTACGATGAATTTGATGGTTCACTCTACAACTTCAGCAAGTGCTCTTACACTTTGTGTATTGAATTTGAGACACAATAATGCTTATTTGGAACTGGTGCATTTCAGACTAATTCTGTGTGGTATGATGATTTCACTGCATTCTCGCCTCAGGGAGAAGCCATTTTGCTTTCCCTAGTGTATTACTGACCCCGTGTTATTAGATTTTATCCATAACAGACATCATAGTCCTTCCTTTTATTGCTTTTCAATTGCATTGGGTTCATGTACTCCCAGGTGACTGTTCAAATGCACTTGATGTAACATACAGTGCAACCCATCTAAAATTTTACTTCAGACTCCAAAGCATAGGCTCTAAGTTGAATTTTATAACATCTATGTGAATTTATAAGAAAATAATTTAAAAGAAAGCAATGACAGTACGAATTTCTTCTTAGAAGGTGCTCAAATAACTATATTTGGACCCTGCTACTAGAATTTCAATCATCCAATAAGGGGAAAGACATATCAGAATTCAGCCCAGGATTGAGAAAAGGCAGTTGAATCTGATTATAATTTTTTGAGCCTGGTGGGACAGAAACATGTGTTTATATCTGAACACTCACTGAAAGAATTTGTTGAACTTTCTTAGTCTCATGCCATGCTTGAATTACTTGGTGGTCAGTAGGAAGAATCAGTCTGAGGTATATAATTACTTACTTGTACCCTGGTGCCCAATATCCCATTATAATCAGTGTGGAGTTAATGAAGACTTCCACTGCAGTCCATGGTGATCTAGCTAGTGTAGCCAATAAAGGCTGAGAAGCAGTTCAGGGGACTAGCCACTAAATGATTACTTTAGAATAAGCTGGATCTTCCTGTAGACTCCACCAGCCATGTCAAAAAGATGTGGGATCCAGGTGCTCACATAGGCAGCTAAGACCATCTGAGATGCCCTGAGACATCTACATGGCAGATATGGAAGAAAAAGTGGAAGATGCAATGAGTAGTCCAGCCAGATCTATTTATCATACTAAGTTTGTAATTGTGAGAGAGCCATAAACTCCCACCTGAGGTTTGATCTTGCAGAACCTCTACCATTAGGAACAGATCCAGTACTCTGAGGGGAAAATTTGCTCCCACTGCAAGACAAAACCTTCAGCCATTTACTCACATCTATCTAAAGCTCTTTTAACAGGGCCATAATTGTGCTAGAAGGAAAGCTTCTAGCTCTTGTGGAGAGATGTTGTTGCTGTGATAAAACAAACACTGCTATAACCTGTTCCTGCCATCCAGAGACTGTATTTGTAATTGGAGCATAATTCTCTGGAGGCAACACTTCGCCATGCCCATTCAGTCCACATTGCCTGTGTTATGGATAGTGTAGTTTCAGCCACACTCTCCATAGTTTCTATGCCATTATAGACTGGGCTTTAAATGAGTGAGAATAATTGAGTGTAACGGTTGTAACTCGTTTCAGAACAATAACCTGACATCTGACCATAAAAGCAACCTAACCCGTATCTCCATTACATAAAGGCTTGTTTGGGTATTCCCTGAGGGATCTTTCCTGATAAAGTGTATTTTCTGCTAAGTTAATTATAAGTTAAACAGATCATAATTTAATCAAAGGAGCACTCTAGCTATGTTTGACAAGTCAATAACCATTCTACTATGGGTATGTTTGATGAGTCAATAGTAATTTTTAACTGAATGTCTCAATCACAAAAACAATTGGAATGGAAGAGAGGAAAATCTGAACTAATTAAATCTTTCTTGTCTAAAAATAAAATTGGGCAAAATGTACCATTTTGTTAAAATAATCTATTTCTCTGTAGGTTATTCTTACCATGATTAACCATTCCCATGATGAAGTTAGTGAATATGCTGTGATTGAAATGAAGACGACAATATATAAATAAAAGATGAATTGTCTTCTTTGTAGCTAACAACTTAGGATTTGATCCACACCACAGGATTAATTGGGATATGGGAGTCTTGAAAAAATTTGTGTAGAATTTAAATGTCGTTGTCTTCTTTTTTTTTTTTTTTTAATAGGCCATAAAATAATCTCTTATCATAAGATTTTGTGTGTGTGTATATATACTTTTTTATATATATATATATGCCTCTACATGTGTAGTATATTTACAATTTCTGCTAATTATGGTGTCATTTATATTGTATGATATTCAGTAAGATCAATGGCATAGGCCATCTCGCTCAAGCCATTCAAGGTTAGCACTTACATCAGTGATGGCTGTGGTATAAAGCTCTAGATAATTAGATGGAAATCATTGAAGTACATACATTTCTCATGATCTGAATCTAATTGCTTGGCCAAGAATCACTGAGGCTGATTTTCTTACCTCATGGTTTCAGCATCTCAGACATTTTTTCACAGGTGTGGGGATAAAAACCATGGTGCTCAGTCTGAGTTATAGCCCCTTTCTTTGCCGTATGCTGCGCATACGCAGTGAACTGCTGCTATTGAATCCTACCAACATATTGTGTGCTGGACTTAATTGCTTCTCTCAGAAGAAAAGGTCTCAACTAATATCAGAGAATAGTGAGAAATCCCTAAAAATTATCAGTGTAAAACTATTTTTGCTTTTATGCTGAAACCAACATAGTCTGTAGTGCCCTATTTGATGGAACTTTCTTAAATGTTACTGTTTATTAACAACAGAGATGTACAGAGTTTGCATCAATTCCTGCCAATAACAATATTAAAATAGAGATAGCGGAGCAAGGGATGACACTGAGTATTGTGGCAAGCCGAACTGTGGGTTAACAGGGAGCACAAAAGTAAAACAGTATAGAAATAGATAGTGTTATTGGGATTTTTTTTGTTATTATTTGCATTGATATAATAAAATTCAGAATGTATCTCTCTACTGGATAAAACCCAGACTGCCAAAATCTAAACATTGAAGCATCAACTAACCTGACAATATATTTGTGATATTCCCTTGACATTGCTGAATTACCTGAAGCAGTAAAATGAGGGCTCGGAGACCATCCTGTTCTCCCAGGTTAACAAGCTATTCTGTATCACCTGAGCCATGGTAACTCTCTATCTCTGGGTGGCAAATGCAAGCTAAACTGGTTTAGATCAACTCCCTTTAGCTGTGGACTAAGCTCAGCTCACTTCCTTGGACATCCTTGCAGCAAGTCTTTGAGTCGTGGTAACTGGGCTGTGTGTCCAAAGAGGTCCACCGGTGTTGTCAGACGTGTCTCACTGTGACAGTTTAAGACCATGACCAGCCCAAATGGTCTGCCCTTCTCCATGGCAGTGCCGCCCGTGCTTGCAGTGGGGGGTGTCAGTGTGCACAAGACATCCATGCCTATAAAAAAATAGCTAACCATGGAGAAGGAGGGCAGCTGGCAGGAGATCTGGATATGGCTTCCAGCCAGCAAGACACTTCAGCGTGTGCTTTGCATTAACTCGGCGCATCATCCTGCTGAAGGCAATGGAGCCTCCTAGACGCTTAGCCCACATCTGAGCACCTCCCCGAGTGGAGGCTCATAGCCCTTCTGCCACCCCTGGGTGACCCTGGCTAAGCCCACGAGGAACTCACTGTACCAGGGTTTTGCTGGGGCCGAGAATTTAGTCAGGTTCAAAGAAGACTTGGAAACTTAAACAAATAAAATGATTATCCAGGGTTATTATTGCTAATGCTAACAGAAACTTTGGAAGGGAGGTAAAGCCGCAGGCTTCTGGGTGTAGGCCAATCTCTAGCTAAACTTACTAATAGTGTAAAGATTTCATGTAGGAGTGATTATTTAATATCTGCTTACGGCTGTGCTTCATGCACTGATCTCTGAGCATTGCCCACAACATGGGCGAAGAAAGATAAAAGATCAGATACAATTTCAGCCTAATCCAATTTATTCATTTCCTAAATTGCTAAACTCTCTGACCCTGTTTTTGTTTTTGTTTTTTTAACCTGTAAAATGAGAATTTTCAAATTTAGAGGGGACTTGTGAGTCCTTACAAACACTTGGCTACTGGATCCTCTCTGAAAATGACAGTGCTGTGAAGGTGAGATTCACAAACTGCACACCACTAGGTAGCAACGAAAATAACTCGAGTCACACAAAATTAGTAACTAATTGGAGTAAAGCGGTATGTTTTTCACACTGCAGTATTCATGATGTCTGTAGCCAACACGGCTACCACCTTTACAATTTTCTTTCCAAAAAGGATACAACTGGTAGCTTATGTTTGGAAAGAAAATTTATCGTATTGAAAAATGACTTCTTTTAGTAATGAAATAAATTCATGAAAAATAGCCCTTTTCTGCCTCAAATATTGTGTGTCTGTGTGTGTGTATATATATATATATATATATGCAAATTTTAAAGTTTGATTTTAAAAATTGATCATAAAAAATTGCCTCATATATCTTGCTGAAATGGGTCTCTAAATTCTTTGTCTATTAAAATCTAGCTTTTTGGACAGATGACAAATCTCTACTGCCATTTCAGTACACATTCTGATAAGAGCTTAATCAAATAATATTTCAATAAATGTATATATTTTTAATTTTATCAATATCATCAGTAAATGTAAAAATCATTCATGGATAAGTTTCAAACAATAATAATATTATTAGTTGTGCTATAAAAGCTATTAAAGGTATCAAACACTTCTAAGCAATGAATAGGTGTTTCTAGCTAAGCTGCCTAATTAAAACTGTGACTGTATTTTTCATTTAAAATATAGGGTCAATAATGTCAATGGAATGAATTGCTTTATTCAATGAGTTTAATTGTTTGCAAGCCTGGCATCACTTATTTTTGAAAATGGAGAACTGCTGAGACACTGGCATTTATATTCTGCAATACTGTTACGCTTTTATAACTTCTGATTACCAGAGTCATGGGATAAATCTTCTGGATCTGGTTTGGATGCTTTGCATTTTAGATTCTGGTTCTATGAAAAAAACAAAGCATGAGCTGTGCACTGCATTCAGCAGATATGAGCATGTCTGTATGTACAGTCAAATGCTTGTAATGATTAGGCTAATGCAATTTAAAAATATTTAAATAGCTAAATAAAATATAAATTCACACATCCATCTGAATGTTGACACTTGTAGAGATACTCACACTGACTTATCAAAAGCAACTCACACCCTAAGTTAAATTTATACTAGTTTAATTCTTGCACTTTAATGGAGAATTAACACTGAAAAGAGATTTCTGCCTTTTTGAAGTGAGTGGCATTTTAAACGTATCTGCAAACATACAGAAGATAATAACTTTTTATGAGAAGAAGACAGTGCTTTAGGAAAACATGTAGAACCAGTGTACAGCAGAAGCCCTGTGCTTCCAGCGAGGAGTGAGCCACGGAGCAGGGCTGCCTGTGGCACTGCTTTTCATGCAAAGCCTTCCGCCCCTGCAGCCAGACTAATTCCAGACACACCTCACGCTGACCTTTACACGCACGCACAAAACTTGCAGCGAGACTTTTATTTCTTTTCTCCTCAAGCTCTTGTTTTCTTCATTTTCCAGCAGGGCTGCCTGCTGGACCTGGCGATCCTGCTGCCATACAGAGAAGAGCCTCCACCTACCTTCTCTTCCTCCCTCCCTGGTGCTTCACTCACTCCCTCTCTCCCCTCGGGCTGGCAGGCTTCCTCGGGCAGAGCATGCAAGCGGTTCACACGCAGCAGCCGCAGCAAGAGGAAAGATGCAGAAGCACAGCCAGAAGGAGCACCTCTACAAGCTGCTTGTGATTGGGGACCTGGGAGTGGGCAAAACCAGCATCATCAAACGCTATGTCCACCAGAACTTCTCCCCCCACTACCGGGCCACCATCGGGGTAGACTTCGCCTTGAAGGTGCTCAGCTGGGATGCTGAGACAGTGGTGCGGCTGCAGCTCTGGGACATTGCTGGTGAGTACTGTTGTCCCCAAACCTGCCCAGGGACGATACAAGATACAATCTCAAACTTGTTTGTGCTGATCTTTAAGTTGGAAACTACTGGTGCCTATGCAGTAAGAGAAGGCTGAGGAAAAGATACCTTAGCACAGCTTGAGATTTTGGAGCTCTCCTAAAGCCATCAGGCTCCCAAAGTAGGGGTGTCAGAGTGAAATTTGTCCTAATTTTTCTCCTGAACCCTTCGACCCAGGCAGTGACAGGGGCACCTCTCGCTGAACGCGCTGGTTCTTTCCCTGCAGCTGCCACTCTCCAGCTTGCCTCGTTAATCTAACAGTTCTCCGTGATGAGAGGGAGGGTGACAAGAATTTCTAGTTACATCTGTTTAACTTGGTGGAAGAGAGGAGGGTTTCATCTAGATAGTTAATATGATTTTTGTAGTTAAATAAAGCAAATATTGCTGAGTTACTTTATCAAAATATCTTCCTTTTTTTCCTTCTTTTCTTCCTTCCTCTCTTCTTTTGTCCAAGCAAAATACAAAAAAAATTCTGGCATACTGAGGAAAAAAAAAAGCGTTTCTATTTTGCAGTAAGCCTGATATTGTTAAAAATGTATTTATTCATGTTTACTTGTCCTTGATGGTAGTAGCAAGTAAAAAAAAAATAATAATTTACTCTGTATGGAGAGAAAAAGTATTAAAAAGTTCAGATAGTCTTGCATGACTATTTTATGAAAAAAAAATTTGACATCGTTGTAATCAGTGCTTCAAAATTTTTTGTCATTAAACTAAATTAAACCACAACTTTTTATCTCTGCAACCTCCTTTTCTAAGAAAAGGAAAATTTTGATTACGAAATTTTGATTCAGTACATGAAATAAAATTAATCTTGATGGCATATTTTACATGATATAAGTAATGATTTTTCATTTAGCATATATAAGAAATGAAGCACAGCTATATTGCAAAAGTTTACAGGAAAAAGGAGAGCCTTTTAAAAACTCAACCAAATTAAGAAGTTATATCTGAAATTAGGTAATAGAAGTGAAAATTGTATTATCTGTTAGGCAGCTATGTCAGCTTCTGACCTGAATTGTGAGTTTATGGATCAAGTCTGGAATTCATCTAGTAAAACTAGTGAAATAATAAAATTCTTAGCATTCTTATCGACTAAAGGAGTGCCTTTCTTCTACATTTAGTTACCTCATATCTGAGCTCTGAATTTGGCACCAAGGTACCAAGACTTATGCAACAACACCACTGTATGCGAAACTTAGATAACCTTTATATATATATATATATATATATATATATATATATATATGCATCTTGTAGTTTTATGATATTAAATATACATATGCCCAGCTTGCTTTATTGAAAGTTGGAATAATGAGGAAAGCATTGCTTTTATTGCTCACAAGTGGCTGACTGTAACAACAAATATGAACACACCAAACAATACTTTTTTGCATGAGAAAAAGCATTTAATAGTAAAAAATTCTGAATGCATTTAGGGCTTAAAGAATGTATTTTGTATGCCTTGTTTCAGAGATTTATTAAACTACTAATCATGTGCTGGCAGATCATATGATGTAGCTTTCAGTCTGGCTGCAGAAGCAATTACACCAAGTTGTAGTACTGAATGACTAGCATGCTTTCTGAGTTATCACACATGACAGTTAGAATTACAGCACAGTACTAAATTTCATATGAAATGTTCCGTTCAAAGCATCTCAGTGAAGGTCAAGACAGCGGCCAGTAATAAACAGAGTTTCTGTCTCACTTTTGCTGACTTCTGCGTATGGCGCTTTAGCTGTTGGTTGCTGTAAAGAGAGAATAAGTTCTGGAAGCAACACTGAATTCAGATCAGTGCGATGCTGGCATGCAAGTCATCATGAATAAGGCATCTGACTAGTGAAAAGAAAAATGTTTAAAAATGAAAAGGGAGTAAATCTGGAGGAAATGGAAATGTTTTATCCTGGCTATGGCTGGTCGCATGCCACCACTTGTAAAACACAAATATGCAAGGACAGGAGGTGAAAAATAAAATTTCCACTCTTCAGAGCACTCCCCTTCTTTAGGTAGAACCTGTGTTGTTGATGTTTGTTGGCAAAGCAACACCTTTTCTGTCTCAAGCCAAACTGAAGGGTGTTAGCTTAATATTTTGAACATCTTTAACTGAAGCAAACGTGTCAAATATATCAGTAATGCCTCATACCAATGTATATATATAGGTGTTTATATACATATCTCAGGTATCATTTTAGCTCTCACATTCTCTCCTTTCCCTCCATTATACAGGGAATGAACTTAGTACCAAGTATAATGTGTGCTCTTCCTTCCACCTTGCTGTGTGCATCAGTGGGTAGCAAGTTGTTTAAGAAGATGAGGGATAAACAGTGAGTAATGAGGATAACTAAGCATTAAAGAAAGTAATTCAGAGATAAGGTAGATTCTGCATCACGTAGCATTACGTTAAGATTTGAGATTTTAACAGATAACATCTCTCTTGTAATAAAGCTATGTCCATAAGATATGAATAATAGGGTAAAATGTCATGATTTATGATGTCGTGATGTTTGTAACAGCACATTGGCCTTAAAATCAACCAATCCAAGTCTGATCTAGCAAAGCGCTTAATGTTCCAAGTGACTGCACTTTTACTATTTTGTGTGGGAGGAGATACGCACAGTAAAATCTCCTCCTCTTAATTACATCCTAGCACTCACATTTTATTTCATTGTATTGTCCTAAATTCTCTCTCTGTTTTGGTGGTCATTTCCTTCAAGTAGTTGGAGAGTGCCATCATCCATCTCTTCTGCTACAGCATACCTCTTTAAATCTTGCCCTTAGTCACTCTATTTTTACCTCCTTACCTTTCTTTTTGCTTCTCTGTGAGCATCCTTCAAATTCGCCAGTAGATTCTTAGAAGGAAAACTATAAAAGAAACTCTTTCTTGTATTTTCACATAACTCTTATAAGACCAAGATTCCTGCGTGCTCCTCTGCTGCAGTAGAGATGTGTAAATGGTTGGTCCACTGCATTGAAGGCATCCACACAATATCTGTGAAGAGAGCTATTTAATTTTCCTCCCCTGTCATTTTCACCTTCAAAACCAACAGTGTTGCCACAAATATGTTAAAGTGTCCTAGCAGCTTTAAATTTTATAAGACTGATATCTCTAGAAGGAGTAAATGGACCATTCACTAAAACCAGGCACTGTATATCCTCCATGGTTGAGGCTTTAATGTCTGCTAAACATTGCAGTACATATGCATAAATAAGATAGTCATGGTGATTCCTTAGCTAAGTTTCCTTGAAATTACTGTTCTGCCATCATAAATAAGTTGGCACAAGACCCTCACTGCCGTGGTTTTATTGCATTACAGATTTGTGCTGGGATAGGTGGGCCTCTTCCAGCTCCTGGCCTGCTTTTCTAGATTCTGGTGTGGTAAATAGAGGGTCCTTCTTGGCTGGCTTAACTTTCAGTGCTGTCCCACAAAGACTGTGGCAACACTCCCATTGCCTTCAAGGGTGAAAATTCTGAAGGCTGTTTCGAAGTGGAAGACAAAAAATGAGTAATTCTTCTGCACAGCTTCCCTCTGCTGGCTGACGGCCCTCTGTAAAGCCCGTTGTTTCCTAGAAGCTTTTGTCTCCTTGGATGAGGGGTGGTGGTAAGAAGTAAAACACACGATAAAACTGTGGCTTAGGTTTTCATAGATTTGTATCTTATACTCCTTTTTTTCAGATTCTGTGTGAGAGATGATGGAAATTATCAGAGTTTTATCATCTTATCATTAATTTTTAAAACTTTATCAGAGCTGATAGCAGTTAGTGGAAATTGTTGGTTCCTGTGTAAGCCATGACGGTAATTTTATGTAAGGTGCATTTTTAAAACCTGTGATAACTCAGATACTGATACTGCCATTGCCTAAAGACTGTTAAATGATACCTTACGCTGCTGCAGAGATGCTACTGAGGTCAGTATAAATGTCTGCGCAGGAAGATGCTGTTCAGTCAGTGAATCCTGTCCTTTAATTGGAATCTTGTTGCTGTGGCACTTTGATCTCACTGGGATTGCTTCAAAGTGGGATCAGATTCATCTGATTTAACAGTTAGACATCTTGTACTGAGCCCCCTGAGGGTAGGCTGCTCACACTAGGCTCCCTGGAGGGTTGAGGGTAAAGAGTAAATACAGAATAAAGAAGGTTTTGTGACCTCTCTTAAACGCCTATCCTGCCTGAGAGGATCCCTGAAGGTATGCCTCTTTCCAGTCGTCGACAATAGAGGAACCCTAGTCTTAGATACAGTCTGTTAATTTTTCAGAGCCTAAATTAGGGTTGGTGAGTCCCAGTATGAAGTACCATTCCTATGGGCAAAGGCCATCAAAATCACAGGGTCTGACACCAGATGCCAGTGACCTTGCAAGAGATGCAGCAAAATACCATGGGACAGAGCAAACAAGCATTTCACAAGTTTCTGATCCTTCCCATGAAAAGCAAAACCAATCTGTCCCAATGACCCTGTACTGAGTAGCCTGGGTGTCTTAACTGCAGCTTCTCTTGCAATAAAGCAGGTTCAAGGCTGCCTGCGAGATACCACTGAATACATAATGGTTGATTATTTTCTAATGTAATTACTACCTAAGTAATTTCACATTGCTGAAAACCTGAGGCCAGATTCTGACAAATTTACATATCAAACAATACCTATTTTCATGAGTAATTCCACTAAATGAAATGTTTTTAGGAACCTCATTTATTAAGAAAGATATTTGTTCATATAACGGAGAAGCTTTGGAAAAAGGAATCTGCCTCAGACCTTAGGCACAATATTTGGCATGCCAAGCCCAGTATAACCACTAGAGATCTCTTCTTCATGATGTAAATGACATAGTAGTAAAAGCCAGTGTGCCAGTGACCTAAAAAGTCTGTGGTTTACACACCACCTCTTTTTCCTTTCAAAGCTGCACAATATCTTTAAGCCAAGTACGTTCATATAGTCATTGATAGGGAAAAAGACCACCTCAAAAGTGATTTAGGCACTTTATTCAGCCAGCAGCTCTATTCCATCTCTTTCTTTGAAATGATTACTAATGGAAATTGGTAAGCTCTGTCTGCCTGCATAAAGCTGCTTTTATAGATATGGGGTTTTCTGTGCAGTGAAAAATCTAGATATCTGCAAAAGCAGCTAGAAGCAGGAGGACAAATCAGTGTGATACCATTTGTCACTCCTTTGTGGGTCACTATGAGCCCGAAGAACACATTGAAGGGGCGTTTACTTTCTCTAATGACTTTGTTTATGATGAATGATTTTACGCTGCAAATGAATAATTCAGAGCATATTTTATGACATCTCACCTATCTTAGAGACCTGTGTCACAATGAATATGCATTAAGGCCTTAGTTTAACTGGTTCTTAAATCATCTATATCTCACCTACAGTGGAAGCAAGTCAAGAACTTTGCATGAGAACTATAAAGTATCATCACTGGAATACAATATGCATTAAAAACTAATTATAAGTGTTGCTGTGGACCTCTTTGCTAAGATACTGATCATACCTTGACTTTTACTTGAAGGCATTTTTTTTGTAGATGAGAAAAACAATTTTTCAACAAAGAGATTATTGAATAACACATGACTTAATATTTCTTCTGATTAACCCGCTGATAGGAATCATAAGACATTATAAAGTATATCCATAACAAAGTTTTGATATGACCATATGTTCTGGGAAATGATATGTTTCTATCTTTTCTATCTTATTTTATCAAGGAGAAACAGTATTTGTTTAAAGTAAAAAAAACTAAGATGAATTTGGAGAATGCAGACATGCATATTTGGTTTTCGTATCATATGAATGACTTTCTCCTTTTTAGAGTGACTAACGTGTAAAACCAAAGATAAACATCACAGATAGATGCTGTTGTCCCAGTAATGTGAATTCAGTGAATTTTAAGGGCTTGCCTTAAACATGCTGTTTACATTAAATGAAACTATGCGGTCTAGAAGTCCATTACCCAGCACTCTTAAATTCTTATCACAGCTTTACATTTGATGACACAACTTCCACCAGATAAAAGTTTTTACAGGGAATTTTCCTAGGGTCAAAAAGAAAGACTGCCAATCTTCTTGTCTTCCTGCCCTACTCAGAATTGCTCACATCAAAAAATCAGACTAGATATAGAATTCTGGCAAGTGTCATTTATTTTAATAGCATGTTTTCACAACTGTGGAAGCATACGGTTAAATGTAACAGCTGTCTAGCTTAAAGGCTGCTATTATCATGAGATGTTTCAGGAGGTTTTAATTCTTCCTTTTTAGACCAAAACTCTGCAGTAGAGATGAATAGAGACTGTTTGTTCACTTCAAGGAAAATTATGTGTGATTTATTTCTATTTTCTAAAACAATTTTTCAAATTCCCAAGAAAAAAAAATATATAAGCATATATATTAGCAAAATCACAGATAATCGATGTGATACATTATGATATCAAATATGTTGTTTTTCTGCATTGTTAATTACATAAAATGACATTTCCAAATTATCAAATTGAAATAAAATAATATTTTGTTACCTAAAATAAATGCTGTAAACGTTTCCATAAAACACTATGATCTCAACAAATACAGCTTAAAGCTTCTGCATAGATCTGGTGTGGAACTTTTCCTCCCAGATCCTACTGCAGCAATACAGATCTTCAGAGAACCTCTGCTGTTTTATGTTTTTAGAATGCTTTCCGTATTTATAAAGCTTGAAATTCACCTTTCACAACTCTGTGCTTTGATTTGCAGGTAAAAGTAAGTTAATAATGACTTGAATGCTGGCAGGGCTCCAGAGCTTTAGTATGTTACTGTTGATGATTAGCACTTGCATGAGAATATGTAGGATCCTCATTTCATGCATCAGATCAGCTGTGTTAGCTGCTCCTCACATAATGCTGCAGTACCGAGAAGCTGACAGTCTTGTGCCTCAATGTTTTGTCTGTAATGTACACCGAGACTCGTGCTACTACACACACACACACAGATCTAGAAATCTGGCAGGTTAGTAGGACTATACTGCTGTACAAGCTTAATCATAAAGTTACTATATTTCCTTGGATAGCGGCTTTAAAACTCCTTTTTCTTGCTATATTCACTAGCATTTTTGTACAAATGAGTCTAGCATTCTGATTAATATTATTTAGAGAAACTGTAGCTTTCCAGAGATACCAGACTTGCAACAGGAAGCCCTATCCTCAGTAGTGTTTTTTAAAAAATATGTTAGTGTGAAATATTGACTTAAACTGGAAGTACTGATTTTCACATTTTTTTCCCCTACATTCATCATCACAGGTCAGGAAAGGTTTGGAAACATGACCAGAGTCTATTACAGAGAGGCCATGGGCGCGTTTATAGTCTTTGATGTTACAAGACCTGCAACATTTGAAGCAGTAACAAAATGGAAAGAGGATTTGGACTCTAAGCTGGTTCTTCCTAATGGCAAACCTGTGCCGACAGTCCTCTTAGCAAACAAATGCGACCAGGGAATAGAAGTTCTTATGAACAACGGCATCAAGATGGATCAGTTCTGCAAAGAGAACGGGTTCGTGGGCTGGTTTGAAACGTCAGCCAAGGTAATGTTTCCATTTCTTTTTAAATGTTTCTCCAAATACAGAATAAAACTAGCTTTCCTCAGTAGAAAAGTATTCCTACTTAGCTCCCATTATAGTGGAATTAATTAAAGGTGAACCTGTAAAAAAAATACAGCTCTTTTATGGGTATTTGCATTTGTTTTAGGCCTTTCATTGCACGGTAAATTACTCATCACATTCTGAAACGCAGCTACTGTAAGATGGTAGGCCCCCAGCAAGGTGTGTAACGGGTCAACAACTTGTTGCATGATAGTGTGGGGAGGAAGATGACCTGTGGCAACACACAAGCTACCTCTTATAAATGATATGATGCTATTTTTCACAATTATAACAGTGACTATTGTCTCTAAATATTTGTATAAACCTTGTGCCTGAGAAATCCTAATTTGAGACCATGGCTTCACTGTGTTTGATTCCAGAAGGAAAGACGGTCCATTATAGCACTTGCACTATGCTGACTGTTATAAGCCTTCATCCCCCCAAAAATCAGAAAAATCTTATCATATATTGAAGGAGGAAGAGAAGGACATTGATCAAAATGGTGAATGAGCTGCTCTTTGGTTCAGTTGAATCAGCCTTGATTCAGAATTCCTAGATGTCTATAAAAAAAATCAGATGGATCAAAATCAGAAAGGGCATTGGGCCAAGCTTTCAGAGTACAAAGATCCAGCCTATGGTGCTCTTGTATATCAATCAGAGATTTCTCAGGTAACCTCAACGCATTTGTGCTATATTGAGCTGACATACTAAGCCTGAAGATTTCTGAAAGTGAGGGAAATATTTCAGAGACTCTAACTATATGGCACCAACTTTGTGGCAGATGCACCTACCTTGTGGTCCTTTAGGACTTTCAGATACATAATTGACTTATGTGGTTGATTAAAGGTCCCAAGTAACTGCATTAATATGTAAACACTGCATTCACGGAAGGTTGGAAGGGGCATCTGGAGATATCTAATCCAACCCCTCTGCTTCATCTATTCCAAAAGTACAGGGAACTTTTCAAGAAGAATAGGATTATAATGCAGGTATCATGGAAAATTTCTGCCTTTAGATATGCATGGACAAGGCTTCTGTGTATAAATAAATGGTTGTTATCAGGAAAAAAATAAACATGTGGCAGCACTATCTGCAATCATATTTTCAAAAGCTTGCAATGTGTTTAGTCTTCTTTTGAATACAGCCCTTGTCATCTGTAGATGTACAGCCCTCTTCATCTATAAAATATGGATGCTATTTTACATCTCCAGACTTTTGTCTGCCTCAAATTGGTATATTTGGCTCATAGTTCTCACAGGAGAATTTAGGGAGAGCGGTATTTGGGCTCTCTTGAGGTTAGATAGAGGTTTTTGGACTATTCCATTGACTCTCTACCTAAATTCCATCTAAACTGTCAGACTCAGGGACTGGGACAGGGACAGGGTCTCAGTGCCTGAATCCCTATTTGGCTCTGTTTGGCTCTGAAGGGATGGACTCGCTGAGTAAGAGTCCTAGAGATCAGTGATGTAATTACATAGACTCCCTTTGGAGTCAGTGGAGAGAAATATTCACTTTTATGTCATCCTGAATTAGAAACATCAGGTGAATCGCTAAAAAGAATATCAGCTCTCCATTGACTACCAAGGGATCCTAATACTAACTCACTTTAGAACTGTCTAAAATTAGATCGTATGATTCATATCCTTATTGTATTTGCACAGTTCCAGCCACAATGGGACTTTGATTTCTTCTAGAGCATTACATAAAACCAAAGTAAATGTCATGTCCTTGATTCCCATCAGTAACAAAGATATTTGCTCCCATGTTGCTGGAACCTAAATTTCTACAGTGTTAATTATTTCATGCCTGTCATTACACTGCCTTTTGGCAGGATCTTGACTGCATATGAAATACCGATTTGAATATGACATCTCAGTGGCATAGTGACATCTATTTTTTTATATTATGTGATTATGACATCTGATGCCATCATTAACAGCTCAAGGAACAGCTGGATATTTTTAATGTAAACAAGTTGGCTCTAAGCATCATGAGTCTTTTTCTAAATTTGTGTCCTAATTTGTGAGTAGGTTGAAAGTCAAAATGCTATGTTCTATTGTTTCATTTCTTTTAGGCAATTTATGAAAGTTACTTAAGAATCTTTGGAGAGCATACATGCATTTTACTCTTCTCATCTTGACTCCTTTTTAAAGCATTAATATTTAAAATAAGTCCCTCTTGCAGTCAGCAGAAATCTCAAATCAACGAGTAACAGTAGGTGATTAACCAGCATGTCTAATGTGTCTCGACTGCCTCAAGCATCATATGAGCTGTGAGCTGAAATGTCTTTGTGGTCAGTGCCTTTGCCTTCCTATGGGATGTGTCTCAAAACTAGTCCCTGCTTCTTCAAAATGCCATTTTTAGGGCATTGTTTTGGTCTAGCTCAGTGCATTAATTTTCATGCTCTACGAATTGTGTCCTTTGTATTTCAGCACTTGCAGGACATGGTTTGAATTCATGTCTGTGGTTCTCTGCTAATTTATGCTATTTGATGCCACTACAGTTCAGTGTTTCTCTCTGGGGTAGCCAAACTTTTACTATGAGCGTTGTCTAATTCTGGTTTAAGAAAGAGGCCAAGATTTCTTAGATCAGCTTCTTCATGATAATTATGACTGAAAGCTAGTTGTTCCAGAAAAAAAGAAAACCCAAAGAGAGTAAAACATTTGGAATAGCATCTGCCACTGGAAGATGTGGGGAATTATGGAATTATTACAGGACAAACTACAATAATTTCTATAAGAATTACATGTTTGGCACTTATGATTATCCTACTACGTGTCCAACTGCCTTTTCAGGCCTCAATAACAGGAAATATCCAGTTGCTGGTATTTAGGATCTAGCTCACCAGAGATATATGAAATAGCATATGGCAGTTTCCTGCGGAATTATTTTTCTTCATTTCTGACATGTACATGAGTTTATATTTCTGGGAGACAAGGACCAGTTCACTGAAAACTAAGGCCAGAGGATAAAATCACCACAAAAATCACGTGAACAGAAATGAATAGCAGATTGTTTTAAAACATTTGTATCTAAAAGACGAAGAGATTGAGAGGAACAGGGAGAACCATTATTTAATGCAAGAGTTTCGCTATTCTGTGTTGGTGGTTCAGATTAGCAGTCATGCAGCTGCTCATAGCTGGTTAGCGTATGAGAAAGGAAACCAAATGAGCTCCCAGCGAGCATCTGTCCACCTCGCAAAAAGAACAACCACATTTATCATGCCATTTGCCATCTAAAGTCATCATAGTAGAGGATGAATTTGCAAACAACTTCATAGGCGGCAGAGATATGTTACCATGATGGTATAGGGTAGCCAGTCTTGGGAAGAACTATGGTAGTGTAAAGGACGATTAAAGTTAAAAATGTCATTAACAGAGGAAAATTTAGTCTAATTTTTTTCTAAAACACATAGAATTATGGCTTTGAAGTATTTTAAGCAGAGGAAATATTTCAATGCTTCTTACTTTATCGAACTCAGAAATATCTGCTAGCCAAGCAGTCCTCAGAATATCAGCGCAATCCGGCAGGAACAGAAAGGCTCTGAGCTGTGACAAAATTTGCATTGAAGAGCCATTTTGAAGTGAGCAGTAAGAGCTGAGGACACACAACTGTTATCAATCTATTCTGTGAAGCTATAGACTACAGGCTAAGGTCTGATATACTGAAATGTTTACATACACTCCCTTCACCTGGTTGCAATCTGGAACTGTAGGGTCCTGAGTTCAAAATGATGCAAAGCAGAGTAATTCCACTAAGAAGAGTAGACACACACAATATTTAAGACAAATTATATCAGGATAGGTTTCCCCCTTGGTCTAAGTTCTGAACTAAAACCTACGCTTTTTTTCTAAACAAAAGTTGTGATTATTGTTATTTTAAAATATTGGATGAGACATGTATCCAGTATTGTTTTAGCCTAGGGCATATTAAATAATTGAACGCAGGTCTAGGGAAATAAAAACATAGCTATGTTTGCTATAGAGAATAGAAACTCTTTTCTGAAGTGGAATAACACTGGCAGAGAAGTCATCATATTGCAGCTAGCAGTTTTAGCAGTTCAAATAAATAATAACTCTTTTTTTGTGGAATCCTGTTATAATTAGATCTCCAGAGGTTTTCTGGAGATGTGCTTGGAAATGTTATAGCCTTCAGTGCAAACTGAATATGATTTATGCCTTTTGGAAAAACAAAGGTGATTATTTATAAAAATACATCTTTTAGTTATGGTTCCTTGCAGGAAGTAGCATTCTATATGTGTATCTGCCATATTTCAGGTTGCTGGGGGTTGAAATTTTTGTCTGTAACTCTGGCAGATTACATCGTAAGACATCTTTGTATCATTCCCTGGTGCTGTTTTTCTTAACTTAACAACCTTAATACAAAACATTTGGGCCACCTAATGCATTCTCTTATACTAGTTTTGATTCTTACATTAGTCTAGAGGAAATATTCAGTCTGTTCCAATCTTCTGCTCCCTATGAAGACAGAAGAATTTGTTGTGATAGTTCGTCATGTCAGATGAGCCTTGCTGAGCAACAGCTCAGTGCAGGATGGTCATAAGTTATATGCATTGCCGTATTTCTAGTGAAGAGCCTAGTCTCTTTTAGGTATGCATATTCTGTTTGCTCGTAAAGGTTGCGGTGTAAAATACACATTCCCAGACCATTGTGAAATAACATTTAATAGTAAATTCTTAAGTGAATTGCATTAGCAGAGCTGTTATGAAAGATGTATTTTCTAAAGCAAGGAAGTTTTTCCTTTCTATCACACATTTAATCATCCAACGTGTGGCCAGTGCAGCCAAGAACTCCACTCGCATGTTGAAGTCTTTAAAATATCTTCACTATCGTTTCCAATTCAAAGAGGTGAGCTTTAGGCTTGGATTAGTAGAACAGCAATTGCAAGTTTATTATCACTCTGTAATGAAAACAAAACCTGTATATCAATGCAGACAAGTCAGTCAAAATTGCATATGTTTGAAAATCCCTATTTTAGAAATTATTTAGAAATACTATTCAACTGAGCAAGGTTGCTCTCCAATTACATTTAAGTTCCTCTTTTTCCTGCTATAATATTCTGTCAAGAAAATAGAAATAGGTGAAAAAGCATTTAGGTTTTGTCTAAGCTACCCAGAATGGCTGTTAGCCACACTTTTCAGATCCTTATTGATCTATACTAAGACAAATAAATCCTTTTCTGCTGTGCATTATGGCCTGGAGACTGAGCACGGAGTCTTTTTGTGCTATTTGGGCACATCCCAAATGGACTTGAAGAAGGTTATATAAACTTTCCTCCTCTGGAAAAAGTGGAAACTAATACTTCCTTTCTCTGACAGGCCATACAGTGTCGTAATGCCCGAACACTGGACTAGGAATCAGAAGTCCTCTTTGCCACTAATCTGCCAGGTGACCTTCAGAAAGTCACTTTTTCCTCTGATCTTCTCTTCTCCTATAAAGCAAGAGTAACAATATTTTGCTTGTCTTACCAGAGAACTCTGAGATATATGAAGATATATGAATCAAGCTCTGCTGTTCCACATTTAAACTCTAAATTCTTCTGACTACATAAGTAATATGAAAGTTAAAATCAAGGCGTATGATAGGTTTGCAGAGGAACAGAATATGTGTTTTTTGTTTCCATAAAGACAAACTAGATTTGGACATGTATTTGAATTGGGCTGACACATCACGTCTAATCTGCTGACTTGGCAAATGAAACTAAAGCCTTCCATTTGACACTGCCAGGTCCAGTTAGCAAAGTGTGGTTCTCCACCCTGTCTTTTTAATTCATCCTTCAAAATGTCTAACCCATCTCACTGCACAAAGCCTTAGAAAATATATCAGTTTTTACTATAGACCAGGAAGTGAAGCTGACACCTAAGGCAGAAGATTTCCTTTCAGTTATGCAGTCATTCTACACAGAATCTTCTGCAGAATTTGTTTCTCATAGCTAAATGAAGAGGAGTTGCTTTAGATCATGATACAGATGTTGGGCCCATCCTGCAGCTCTCTGGATCACTTGACAAAATACAGCATTATTTAATAATGGCCAAAAACTGTAAATACCAACATTTTTGACACTCCACATCAGTCTGGAAGTTTTGATGTTTCCTTGCAAAAGGAAAATCCACAAATTTTGTTTCTAAATAATCAAGTTGCTTGGTACAGGAAAAGTTAAAATCTGATGAAGCCCTTGGCTGAGCTCGGGAGTTAGAAGGAAGCGCTGCTCTGGTCCTTCTGTCCTGGAAGCCCATGGATGCAAGGCAGTGTGTGCAGCAAGTGTGCGCGTAGGCGCGTTATTCTACAACCGTGTCAGCAGGCCACCTCCTTCTGAGGGAAAGGTCTTCTGTCACAAAATTTCCAACCAGCTCTAAGAATTCAGTCACAGCAAGCAACTTGTTCTCAGGAGTGTAGTCACAGCAGTTCAATGTCCATGCATTTCATGTTCACGAATCTGAACGTCTTTAAACTTGCACCACTATGTCTTTCTAGAAGTCTAACTACAGCAGTACTGCACAACACCTTAATGTTGTTCTACTGTCAGTGGTTTCCAAGGGAGATTTGCTAAGGCTGCACATGTAGTCATTCTTTTAGAGTGCTTGCTCCAGGGGAGTGCAGGTTAAAATGTCTTGAAAGCCATATCCTAGCTCCTGGATTTTGATGCATTATAGAAAGTGTGGAAACTCTGTGATACTCACTAGGTTCCCAGGTAATGCCTGGAAGTGTTGTTACTATTTACTTAATGGATTTTTTTTTTCCTTTAACTCCAGTGGTAGAGTCAAAGATTCATGTCTCTAAGGGTTTAGACCTTGCTAAGTGTCTTTGCTGGGCAGCTATGCCTGTATACGTTTCATTCTTCTCCCTAACTTGCAAGTTCAGATTCAAAAGCATCAGATTCATGGTCAGAGAAAGAAACTATCCGAGGGTAGAGAAGGAAAAGTTTTATACTTGAAACAACCAGACTGATAAATCTAAAATATCTGCATGGCAAAGAATAAAATGCTTCATTTGGCAGTGAGGTAGGCCCATAAAACTAGCAAAGGTCTTTTTTTCTTTCAGCTAATACTAGTAAGAGCTAATCTTGTCTAAAGGGATTTATTTCATACAGTAAAAGGGAATTCCCTAAATGTTAATGTTCTACATTTGTGTTAAAAAAAAAAAAAAAAAAAAAAAAAAAAAAAGACAATTTAGGGGGAAAGCAATCCAGAATAAAAAGAAGGTCATTGTCCTTTTTTACTGCTTTGACACAGTTAGTAAAGTATTTATTTTCCCTTCAGTTGAATATTGCATTACAAGATTATGACATTGCTTCCTATAGCAACAGGATCAAAGTCATGTAAAGCCTCCACACACAGAGTTGATATTCTTTTCATAAAACTGCCCTTTAAATAGGTACCTTGGAAGAAAATCTATCTACAAAGCAAAATGTAATTTCATTTGTGCCTTTCAGTGTTCCTTTCTGGTCTTCAAAGATTGTTCAGAGTTGTCTCTATCTGGCTTTGTTTAGTAGTAGAATAAGGAGATATATGCGTTGATTTCTACTTTTTTACTCCTTCTTGATGAGATGAAGGAGTTGGGTTCAGGTCCTTGTTCTGATACACATTTGCAGATTAACTCAGGTCAAATCACACAGGGCTGGATTCACAACTTAGCTCTTGCAGTACTGAGCATGGAGGCAATTTCTTTCAGCTGCTGGGGATACTTAGACACTAAAGTCACAGAAACATTAGACACCTCATGTGCATGGGCAGTGCAAAGAGGGATGCCCAGGAAAGGGTTTCCTGAAAGCTAGACTCCTAAGTCAGGATGTCAAGTAGAGAAAAATGGGGAGGAGCAAGAGAGGCACCATATTTTGGGCTGGATCCTTTCCCTTTTGATCTTATAGTTAAAAGTCTCCCACAGGCTTGAGAGGTGCTGAATTTCCACCTTATTATGTGGGCACCTCAGTCTGGGCCATCTCTCACTTCCCGACTAGCCACCATGCACTGTACTAGGTTTCTTGCAGTTTCTGCTGTTTAGGGCTCTGCAATTTCCACTTTTGGTAAATAGCCCGGGCAGCATTTCCCTGCCTCAGAAAGATGCTATGAAGATAAGCATATCAAAGATACAGTGCTGAGTAATAGCAGAACTTCCCCAGTCTTTACAAAATTGTGAAGGTAAAAGAAACCTCAGAGGAGTCCGGAAAACAAGCTACAGCAACACAGGTGCTGCTGATGCTGCCTCGAGAATTGGAGGAACCTGTTACCCCAGCAGGATGTTCAGAAATGGCTCCTCCATGGAGGCTGAGTATGCCCCTTACAGTGAAGTAAATATGTGGCTATTTGGTTCAGAATGCAAAAGGAAGATGGTAGAAACACACACACACACACGTGCACACACGGAAATCAGAACTGCGCCTGGCATCGCAGCTCCTGTGTGGTTCTCCGTACAGCAACAGCTATAAGGGAGATTGATAGTTATGGCATTTCAGTGTAGAGACCAAGAAAAAGACATAATTTCACCTGTATTTTCATTGTTTCTTTGAAATACAGGGAATTTTGTTCTTAAGCACAATGGGGGCTGTTTCCACAGTTTAGTACAACTAATAGGGTAGGTGTGATTATTCCTCTCTGTCCATCGTTACTTCCTCGTTATTAGTTTCTTTGTGTTTGTTGGGTGGCTTTTCACGTCTCCCTGCAATCTATCCTTCCCTAGGTTGCCTTTCAGCACTTCCTGCGCTCTAAAATTGCCAAGTCTGTGGGTGTCTGTGTTTGGATAGCAGATCACCTTCTACTGTCTGCGGCTACTTTGCTGCCTAGCAGAATATCGATTTCTTTGCAAAACACACTGTAGGTGGAGAGGTGTAGAAATCAATATTTCATTAGACAGACCAGCAAAGCAGCCAGAATATAGCAAAGTCTGATCCACAGACCCGGGACACTGAAGCAGACACCACAAGATTAGGGTTATAACGAAAGGGATCAGTGAAGAAGCGGTCAAGGCATTGAGCTGGAGCAGCAGGGATTGCAGTGGGGGTGTAAGCACAGGCTCCTCGCTGCGAGTGATTTAACATATGGCGTTGGTGCCGTGTACCGGTTCTTAGCCGTACGACGGAGAGAAGGCTGAAAAGAGCTGCGCCAGCTGCCACAGTCACCCTTCTTCTCCTGCTCCGCATGTCCTCTGCCAGAAATTGTCATCCTCACAGCTCAGACAGCTCTGCAGGTCCTACAAATGCTCTGGAGTCCCTGGGCCAAGAGCTGGAGGAGAAGTCTCTCTGATCCAGTGCATTCAACCGATGAAGGGACTTTTTGTTCCCGTTTCCTTGCATGGAGCAAAGAACTGAATTTTAGCATCACTGATGCACATTAGAAATTCCCGAAATATTCAGTTGGTCTGGGCAAATGCCCATCAGGCCAATAGTAAACTCAATCCAGCACGCAGTTAACAAAGCAGACAGGAATATAGGTCATATTTGGTAAAGCATTTTATAGGGAGAAAGAGCAGTGCAGAAAAAGAGAAACAAAATGAAAATTTTGATATTTTTTAAATAAAATATTTTTACTCTTTGTCAAAACGATATTTGCATGTTCAGATTAGGCTTTCTTCCCAAGAATCTGTGGATGATTTAATGATCCAATTTGCTTTGGGTCAGGTGAAAATTTTGGGTGATGTAAAAGAGCATTTTTTTCCTGAATTTTTAGGCTCAGTTCTGGCACCTGAAATTCTGTCTAGTGCTAGTGAGGATAGAAAATGTCCACTTACACACATTTTATGCTTTTTTGGGCCATGTTTCATTGCCCCTTTCCTACCCTTAGAAAACACTGATCCTAAGCACGTACCAAAGAGGATTTCTGTTAATATATCTGAACATCACCAGATTTGGGTACAATCTCATATAGTCACTAAGACATTTTTGCAGAAATGCATACTGCCATCCAGGAAGAGCAGCAGCAAGTGGGTAAATGAAATGCTTATCACTTCATTAATAACAGAAAACACAATGCAAATGGTTTTATTTGTGTGTATTTGTGCATTAAATGAGCCCACTTTGTTTTTAGCTTTCTAAGCAGTGCTGTGAGACTATTTTTCCTTGGCCATTTTTTCTAATTAAATTTCACAGTGCTCTGAAAAAAGACTTGTTGCATGCTTGAGGAATTTGGTTGTCTGGTCACAGAGAATGACGTGATGTAGTAACACTTTGACATCTTAGTACCGAGCTGGTTCTTTTTTGAGATTAGTATATAAATGAATTGAAAAAAAGTTGTTTTTTTTTTTTTTTTTTTTTTTTTTTTTTTTTTTTTTTACAACTACCCAATATTCTTTACAGGTCAAAGTTCAAGTATTTAAGCTCGTTTGTGTGTTTGCAGAATCCTGTGAAATCTTGGCTGTCATTAACATTTCTGTTAGCTCCCTTGATTTCAGCCCTTTACTGTGGTGCAAAGGAACAGTCAGTTGAATTTATGGAGTTTTGCCATCGATTGCAAGATTAGAAGTCAGCCTCACAGAACTCATTACTTTGGCTTTCTTCTTTCATTTAATGGTATCACCTGTACTCAAACACACATAGATATGCTCTGGTTCCATTCATCTTTTTTTTTTTTTTTTTTTTTCCAGACAAGTTTCATATTTCAAGCATCTCAACTGACTTCTTTGAACATGCATATATGGAAAAGGTGTTTCTCATGTTACACTTCACAGATTATTTTGTTAGTGATCTTGAGCTAACACTGAGCACTTGCTGAGGGTTGACTGCCTGGTTCTGTGTGCATGAGTGTGTATGGTTTCAGGGCAACAGGTCCCAGGCTCAGCTTGGAAACCTAAGTCAGTCTTAGCATGTAAATAAACACATCACCTTCACGAGGCAAGGGCAGTATGTACATATCTGTACAAAATTTCCCAGGAGAGTGAAGCCACAGTGAGAATTCTACCTCCTGTCATATGTAATAAGCGATCAATGCCAGTAGTTGGGATTGAAGAGTGTCTTTTATACCAGAATTCCTGATTATTCCTTCCAGCCATATTGGTGGTCATCATTAAAAAAAAATCCTCACTCGATATTACTACTTATTTTATATGTTGTGCTATGTCTTACTGATCAGGTTGTTTTGGCTTTGGTTATTCCACAGACA